>NC_090933.1:188179037-189429037 GCF_040938575.1 Ambystoma mexicanum | reverse complement strand
TAGGAGAGTAGCATGGACTTGAGGACGGCTCAACATTTTATTGACTTCCTCGATCACTATCTGTTTATGGGCTTCCGGAAGACTATATGGTTTTAAGTGTACCACTTTACCTATAGGTGTTCTAATTTAGTTGTATGTACCTTTACTCTTCCTGGTTTTTATGAGACTACATCAAGACATTAAATTATTACATCTTTTTGATCTTGTTGGCGTTGAGTGGATAACTCGGAAGGAACAAAAACAAAGTTATCTATATCTTCAGGAACCAGACAGGCTAGTACATTGGCATGGGAGGCTGATGGAGTTCTCTTTCCACTCTTTCAAGAGATTTACCTAATATAATTGGATTTTCTGTTTTCTATCCAGCTGGGCTACTCTAAGTTCAAGCTCCCGTTCTTTCTACTATTTCATAAGGTCCGTGCCATTTAGAGACAAGCTTGTCCTCTGAGGCTGGTAAGAGGACCAGTACTTTCTGTCCTATGGAGAATGATCCTAAAATCGTTTTCTTGTCATAAGCGGTCTTATGTTGGCTCTGGGCTTTTTCCATACGAGTACAAACTAGGTCTCAAACCAATTTGATATGTTCTCACATTCGGTTGGCAGTTTGCGAGATGGGAATAGGGGTCTCCTCGCGTTCTTCTCAGGTTTCCCGGAGCATGTCCAGGACATATCTCGGCTCTCTTCCACAGAGCAACTCAAAGGGAGAGAAACCTGTGGAAGCATGGGGGATTTTCCTCACTGCAAATAGTTCCCATGGGATCTTTCAGTCAGAGTCTTTCCCGCCCTTGTCTATGAGTTTATGGAAAGTTAGTTTTAGGGATTTATTAAATCTTTCTACCAAGCCATTGGTCTGAGGATGGTACACAGAAGTTTGCAAGGTGGTAATGTGGAGTAGCTCTTTGACTTCGGCCATCAGCGTACTCCTAAAATTCGAACCCTGGTGCGTTAGTACTTCCTTGTGAAAACCTACCTTGGTACAAGATGTCTAAGGATCTGCTGGGTAGTATTATTTTGCATTGGGAATGCCACAGGATATCGGCTTGCATTATCCACGACCACCAGGACATATTTATTACCTAATCTGATTGTTTCAAGCGGTCCAATTATATCCATACCAATTCTCGAAAGGGGATTTCTAAGATTGGCAATGGGTTCAGAGGGGCAGGTATTTGGATATGCGTGCTGCTCTTTTGGGATATTTCGCATGGCTGGATGAAGGTTTTTATATCAGCATGGATACCTTGCCAGTGAAACTTTCAAATAATAAGTGCCTGGTTTTAGATTCTCCTAAATGCCTTCCGGTAAAATGGGAATGTGCGATTTCCAGTACAAACTTTCTGTGGCTTTTGGGTATCGCCAATTGTGTTTTTACCATGCCTTATTTTATTTATTTATTTTATTGCATTTGTTACTCGCCCAGACCCTTGGGTATCACGGCGAGGTTACAGACAGCTTAAAACATGCATACATTAAAGGGAGCCAGTGTGGCGCAGTTACATTGGCAAAAATATGTGACAAAAAGTAAAAGCATGGAATCACAGTTAGTAACAGAGCTGAAAGATATACACAGATACAGAACTATTTACAACATGTTGTGATGGAGAGGTTTCTCTTCTGTAAAGCAATCTTTGTTTTAAAAAGAAAAAGGGACTCACCTTCTCTAAGCCGCCTTCTTCCAGAATTGCTTGTAAAAATACTTCAGTGAGAGCTGGATCATTTCGGTGGGCGAAGGCTATGTTGGCATAGATGGTGGGTTCTTCTCCCTTCCTTTCGACAATGTTCATCAATTTATCAGCTTCCCCAAAGCGCAAGTTACCTTTTTCCATTTTTATCTTGTCCACTTTCTTTAAACTGAGGAAATAGAGCTCTTTCCAAAATTCCCTGGGCAATTTGATCTCCCCGACATACCTCAAAAGGGATCTTGCCATGATTTTTGTAAGAGAACCTTCACATCTTCCAAAAAGTCGGGATCAATAATGCCTGCTAAGACATCTATCCAGAACGCTTAGCCTGATTTTGGGGCCGGTCGAATGTCACACCCTATAGGGGGTATCAAAACCAAGTCTGTAGAAATCATTCCTCTTTTCCCATGGGGAATAATAGCTTCCCTACTGCTACAGATATCAAACCCTATTGATTTCTTAGTGGCAATGGAAGGGTTGGAGGCTCTCTGACTAAGCTTTTGAAATTGTAGGGTTCCCCAACTAGTTTCAATTGAGTCACATCCCACTCCTGACACCATATGTGAGGAAATCATGGTGGCAACATGTGATATAGAACCTGTAGCAGTGGACAGGTTATTGGAAAGTGATAAAGAACAGAACAGTACAAAGGGGCAGACCTCACACATCACAGCAGGCAGAATGATTGCTACAGTAACGACACGGACTACAACTCCCAGAAGGCCTCAACAGATGCATTCTCTATATAAAAGCCTGCAACGGGGAAAAGAAAGCAGGGAAAGAAGGCGAAAATCCACATTACCTTATATGAATGGACTCGCACAGTTAAGGGTTAAAACTAATGCTGATTCCGCGTGTATGGAGCAGGGAGGAGGGGAATTAGCAACAGAAGGAAAACCTACTATAAAAAGAGGCAGCACCTGTGATTAATTGCTGGGGAGGAGGAGGGGCACACGGGTTTAAAGCTGCACTAAACGCCTCAACGTTTGTCTCATCTTTCAGGAGTGGAAGGCGACGGCCGGCGTGGATTCCGAGTGGGAAGAGACCAGCTCACAACACCGGTGGGCTTATTAGAGGAAGAAGGGAACTCCGCAGGACGAACCCTTACAGAGACGGCAGGCAACACTGTGCGCGGAGCAGAGCGCAGTCACCACGAGAGGGACTATTCACAAGGTGATACAAATACTGGAGTTTTTGAGTTTGTTCCTTTCACTTCAAGGACGGCAAGAATACTGGAGGAACTTTACACGCCAGCTCGCAATCAAAGGCTGGATCTCTCTGCCGCGGGTGCTCAGACGAGCGTGTGAAAGAAACCGCTCAATACGGCACGAACGAAGGTGCTAACGGAGGACTTTAACCCGTGAGGTCACGGTATTATCCGGGGGGGAAAGTTAGAATATTTGAATGGCCCTGACGAACTGCCTTATTTAAACATACCGGTCCATTGTATTCCTTCATGGTATGATATAGTTTTGTTGGAGGTAACCCTTAACCTATGATTCTGGTCACATTAGGAAGAAGGGAATTCTGAGAAGCCTGGTTGGCACTTTAATTTTGAATTGAGACTTTTTGCAGAACCCCCCCTTTTTTGCAACTTGAAGTGCTGTAAAAATAAATATCATTTGTCAAAATCCTCTGGTGTCTCCGGCTCACTACTTAACACAACAGTAAAGACAGACACAAATGGTCACAGATTAAGGGTGTTTATTGAACTATAAATGCAGGGTGCAAAAACACCTCACCTATACCTAAATCTAAAATGGGAATCAGCCTCGGCTATCAAATCAAAATAGGGCAGTCCTTGTGGCATTGTGTCAAAATAAAAGGGCCTATACTATGAAAACCTATTGCCAATCCTTACTCTAAATACAAAAAGCGTGGGGTAATGTTCTCAATACAGAAAGCAGTGTTCAGAAAATAATAAGTCGGGATGTGATTGCCACGTGGCTCTGTTCCCCACTTTTATTGAGCACGGGACAATGTGGATCTCCTAAGCACAGCACACACTTGAGCCTTCCCAGCACGAGTCGACAGTTCCATACTAGCTATCAGGTTCTTCGATGGTTAAGTCTCTTTCCAATAAAGTCTCTTGCCTTCAAGGGCCCGATGCATTCAACAAACACAAACTTCTGTTACACATATACTTTGGGTGACGGCTTCAGCTCCGAGTTCCCCTCTTCCGGGCACCTCACAACCCCTCACAAGTTATATTCAACAAATCAATCGAACAGGTCCTTTCTCAATTAAATTTGGGTGGTGACTTTCCACACCTGGATCCCCCTCTTCCGTGTTCAGACTCCTTTTCAAACGCTAGCCTACCTCCTTCGGGTTCACAATGGCTTTTCTTGCATTCACAAGTCTTAATGTCTTTTCAAACAATTCACCATGCGGGATTCGTTTCCCTTAGCTTTCTCAATCATCTGTCCGTCAAAGAATTTCAACGGTTCAAAGGAATTTACAAAACCCCTGTATGACCACTTTGACCTCTCTTCACCTCTTCCGAAGGCCTTCTGGTTTTGGTAGTCTCTAGCATCGGGTAATCGCCCAGAGTTTCCTGCGTGAGCAGCCACGTGGTGCCGGACACCTCTTTTGCGGGCTTTCCCCCCTCTTTTCTCAATATTCAAATTAGCCTGCTACTTGTCGTTCAACACAGTTTGGTTTCTTATCAACTCTCCCCTCGACTCAACGGCTGTGATGAACCGCTTGGCTTTCTTCTCTATGGAGTCAAGGTTGGTTCCCATGAGACGGGCGTCTCCCCGGGCTTGGTAATCAGTGGAGGAGGGCTTTGCGTACTGTTGACATCTGTTGCAATACATGATGGCTATTGTTCTCAGTCTTAGGCTTCCATCTGCAGAGGTTTCACGGGCCTTGGTCGGAAAGGGCAAGGTTGCTTCTCTCCTTGTCACCCCCACAGTATGCGCAGTCTTTCGCCTCCTTTTGAACTGCCATGCTGAGTTAGCCCTCACGTCGTGCAGTCTGCCTTGCTCATCCAGTGCTCTTGTGCTCCACCTTTTATCTGTGTGGGGAAGGGAAAGAGCCATCAGGTGTGTGAGATTCTGATCAATTGCCTGACCCTTGTATTGGGACATGTCAGGTAAACGGCTGTGGTGTTTGTCCGTTGTATTTCGTGTTGTGCAAAAGTGTCTGTGTCCGAAAAGGGGAAGGGGCAGTGTTTTGGAATATTCTACATGGTAGGATGGGGAAAAGGTGGTGAAAGAAGGAGGATACCGCGTATCACCTGTCGGAGTCCCACTCCCACAGACCCCCCCCATCCAGGTGATCCTCCCTCACTGGTCCACCCCCAGGAACTGGATCCAATAGCGATGGCCGTGTCCTGGCCACCTGGATAACCGATCCCTGGGGTCTAGCTAGAGAGACACCTTCAGGTTTCTCACAGCAGTTAGACAAGTTTGTTTACTTAGACTTTCCTATTTTAGCTAAAGCAAAAAAAAAGAGTTTATTAAAGATTGGCTAAAGAGGCGGATGTCAACATTATTGAATCAACTACACAGAATTGTACATATAGTAATATGGCAAATAGTAATTGATTCCAGCTTTGAGATTTTATGAGTGGAAAATTGTGCCCAAAATGTTATATGGATTAGAAATGTTGGCAACTTGGGCATTATATTTTTATCCTCTTTGGAAAGTTTCATACAGAAAAATCTGTTGCAGCTACCAAAGTGTACACCAATTGCACTGATTCGCTTCGAGCTGGGCATTATTCCCTTCAGGCTCGGGCCAGCTGGAAATGTTAAAGCTTTTATTATTGAATTTCAAATCTGTTGAAGAATTCCCTTTATTCAGATTTACGCCAAATTGTCGAAAATAAGGCGCATTGCTTTGCTAATGGAATTTTTAAAATTCTGCAGCAATCTTCTTAATCAAATTGGGTCATCCACAAAGGAATTCGCCACAAATCCAGAGAAATTTAAATCACAGTTGTTTCATTATAATTGGGTTATTACTATGGAGGAAAGGTATGCTTATTGAGTCACTTGAGTGGTGACTATAAAAAATCTAGTATTCTTGCTCCATATTTTACGATTTATCCCCACATATGAACTAGAGGCAATTTCCTTCGTTTTCGCAGGAATATGCTACCTACTAGGGAGGTTTTAATTGTCATGGGCAATTGCATACCGAGCTCGGTATATGCAGGTTTTGTCAGGCGGAAAATGAAAGAGAAACGCTGAAGCACTTAATTATTTTCTGCCCTGTCTTGACAACTAAATGACTCACTTTTTCTAAATTAATGTATCTATTTTCTTGAAGTGATTATGAGTTTATTTGGAAGCTATGTTCGTCCGGGAGAACAACTGCGATTGTGTTAGCAGTGACAAATTATTTAGATTCATTGCTGCCTAACCCCTTGGCATAGGCATTTGACATGTTAGCACCTTATTTAGATCTATTGCTGCTTAACGATTGGTATAGGAAATAGCACTCTTAGCACTATGTTTTGTTAGCAGTTGGAAATCGGTTAAAATGAGCCGTTGTAGCTGCTTTATGGTTTACCGAATGAAATGTGACAAATTATTTAGATTTGCTGCTGCCAAATATTTGGGCGTAGGACTTTATATAGACCTATTGCTGCTAAACCATTGGTATAGGAAATGGCACTTTTAGCACTTTGTCCAGTAAGCAGACATGGGCAAATTGAGTAGTTTCAGCTGATTGATGTTGTAGCAAAATTACATTTTATTCACTTTGAAAGTCCCGTTTCTTATTTTAACTATAATGAAATGGAATGTTGCTGCTTTTATTAAGATATTCTTAATCCAATTTTAGTAAGATGTTCTTAGAATAACTTCAGGCTTTACCGATCACATTCAATGACTAGCTTACTTGGCAACGACTTGTATATATGCCCTCGATTCTTGACAAGAAATGTTTTTAGACACTACCCAGAATTATTTAATTAAACCGTACTCCACTGCCTTGGTTCGTTTTATCTGACCCCTGCGTTTAGAAATTATGCTGGCATTAGAAAACACAGCGGTAAGGATTCGTATTAAACGGGAAGAGCATCTCTGACGCTTTTGTAAAAAGGAAGTTGTATTTTAGCGTTATTTATTGACCCTTTGTCCTAAATTTGTTGAAGCATATGAGAAAGGTTATCATGAATTTGCCACATAACACACTGAGTTTTAGAGGACTATCTACGGAGCTGAGTCTCTGGTAGTGACTTCTGCAGTGTATCACATATGGCAGCTAGTGAAAAAGAGAATGGACTTTTCAGATGGCCATCTACAGCGGACCTATTGCGGACGGAAGTATGTAAATGTTTAGACATTGGTGAAACTGAAGTATGAATTTTCATTCTAATTGATTCTACGATATTGTGATGTTTTTTATTTTATTTCATGACATCACATATGTTATTATTAATAGTGTAAAAGGTCATTTTTTGACCAGAGGAACTTAAATAAAATATAAAAAACATTGAGTAGTTTCAGCTGATGTAGCAAAAATAATGTTTTTTTCATGTTGAAAGTGAACTCAGTCCTGTTTGTTATTTTAACTATAATGACATGGAATGTTGCCGCTTTTATTAAGATGTTCTTAATGCAATTTTAGTAAGATGTTCACAGAATAACTTTAGGTTTTACTTTATTCGTAAATGTTTTAAATAGCTTATGTTTCTGTTTTTTCTTTTAATTGTATTGATTATATGTTAGTATGTTGTATTAAAAAACAACCTTGATAAGTGTTATTTTATAACCACAAACATTTTTTTTTTAAAAAGATCGCATTCGCAGCCTGGCCTCTGGCACTAGAAAAATACAAAAGACTATTAGACCTAAGAGTCGGAGGAAGGAAGCGGCTGGTAAGGTGGTGTGGTTCTGGAAAAGCTGTACCATCTGCGCAATGCTGGGTACTCTCTACCTGGGTTGAAAAGCCTTCTGTGCCTGAGTGTCCAAGACTGTCCCAATGAACTTGAGCCTCTGAGCTGGTGTTGTGTGGGACTTCTGCAAGTTCAAGGAGAAGCCAAGCCCATCTTGGAGCCGCAATCGGAGCAGCTCTTGAAGCCCAAAATCTGAGGCGCGGGCATGGCAGCTCTAAATGACAGAATTTACCAAAAACGTTAGTGAAAATCAAAGATCTCTAGCGTTCCTCAAGAGCAGCGTGCCGAGCACAAGGAAAAAAGGAATTGAGGTACAGGGAATTGTGACGCAGCATATATACGATGCCCAAAGTGAAATCCGGAGCCGACAATCGAGTATCGTGTCAAGAGGGATCGACGGCCAAGTCGAGGTCCACTATGTCCCCTGTTAAAGTTTTTTCCAAGCAGCTGGAAGGGGATATCTATCTGATGAGGAATCTGCTGGTGATAGCAATCCATTGATGCCTAATGCGAAACCACCTACATTTGAGGCACAAGGGAATAAAGCCTAAATTGGAGATGCTACAGTAAAAGGAAAAACAATCTAAAGGTTGGTAAGCAGCAGTGATTGGAAACCTATTTACTAGATGGCTAACCTTAGTGTGCTATGTTATGTGGGTATGAAGAGTGGCAGGCCTTCTCAGAAATGCACTAATTGCTGTACTCCCTGCCCAGACCACACTTACCTTATCAGACAATGCTGGTTGATGGCTGACTGGCTTCCCGGTGAACATGGGCAAACACAGACTGGAGCTGCTTCTTCGGGAACCACCCTTTACCTTGGGGCCCTTAGCCGAAGGGGCTGCCCGAGCATGGGGCTGCCCTGGGTGATTGGTGTAAATCGATCATATTATTTAATCAAAGGGGGTGGGAGGGCTGGGGCAAGGGTGCTGACACACCAGCAGGAAGCAGGCAAATTAAAATGTTAAAAGCACAAAGAGCGCAAAATGGTTTTAAAACTCCAAGAAGGACTGGCACAAATCAAACAATGGGGTCGCTCAACAAGAGGCACTCTGTTTTACCTAAACATGGTGCAAAAAGTGTCTCAGTGGCGAACTAAGCAGGGCCTACACCCTTGTTGCCCAGGGCTTGCTTATATTAGTGGGAGGGCTGGGAGGAGGGAACTCACACCCAAACAGGAAATGAGATGAGGGAGCAGGCAAATTCAATTTTTAAAATTTTTAAAATCACAGAGCGCAAAATATTTTTTTAAAAATCCAAGAAAGACCAGCACAAATCAAACAATTGGGCTAATTTTGAGGAGGGTTGACCGGCGGGCCTCTCCCGTCATGTCTGCTGCCAGCCGTTCTTTGGATGTTTCTTTTGACCTCAGGGGGCAGTCGTTCTCTTCTGTTTACGCCATGGCAAAGCAAAACATGTACAATAAAGGACGATAGGAAAAACAGGGTGAGGGGAAATAAAGTCTGAGGCATATCATCACAAATCCTAGAGTTTGATCTCAGAGGCTTCGTCCAAGGCCTCTTCAAGCATATCCTCTCACTCCCAGGAACATAATCCTCATTGTCAATTGGCCATATACCAGCACCTTTCCGGACCGGCCAACTCCAAGTCTGCCGGTGGGGGCTCTTATCTACCTGACCTAACGGTAGATCAGACCCCTACTGACAGATAAATGCCTGCATCATCGGCACTGTTGCTAACGGTGCTGGTGATTCGAGAACCTGCATTCTGGACTCTATGGGAATGGGGAGTTACTGGTGTCTCCGCCGCACTTAATATCCCAGTAATACCAGAATTACTGGCATGATATCAGGGAGCTCATAATGAGCCCCATAGTCTTGGCCGTACCCATCTGGTGTACTCGGCCTTTCAGAAAACCAATAAATAACCTGACCCTGGATGTCCTCACCACAGTTCAGTATTTTAAGGTCTAGTAAGAAATCTTGAAGGTGGCAAGGTCCAAAAGAAGAATTGCGCGATAAAGACATTAAGACTCAACTGTTCAAGATCTGGCCCCATCCACAATGACTAATAAAAGTAACTTTCAGCATAGTAACTTGCTTGCTAAGGGATAGGAACATCAAATACGGTTGGCGAAGTCGATACAGACAATAACGGAACTGGTAACTAGAACGAATAGGTGGCTGAGGAGCGGGCGGGGGAGTTAAGGGGGGAGGAAGTGGGAAATAGACTTAACTATTCATGTGCGCTGTTAAGTACATTCATTAGCATGTCTATAAGTTATGGAAAATGTTAATGAAATACATAAAAAAAATACATACATCAAATACTGTTGGGGGTTCCTGTTTACACTTGATGGCAAATCCTGGAATCTCCATTCCCCCGATGAGGCGGACCCTTTACATTACTGCAAACCCTGAAAGGTCTCTGAATACTAGGGAGGCCTGAAGACTTCCAAGAAGCCCTGTTCGTCTCAAAATAGAAACATACACCATACTCCGGCAGACTTCTGCCCTACATGATAAGCATAAGGCTGACCGCCACATCGAAGTGTATCAAACTTTTATAATTTGCTCTAGGTCCTCCAAACTGATCGTCCACCACTGATCATCGACCCTGACCTTGCCCAATCAGATCCAACTCTACGATTATATTTCCCTTATAGCGTGCACTCTAAAACATGCCCCTGTTACTTCCATGGCTTCCAGTGCTCACTAACCAAGCTTAAAGTTTTTTCCACTTTTGGGTTAGTTTTTCCCCCTCCTTATCCTTTGAGCAGTCTTAGGTAACATAGAATTCCCATCAAGCACAGCATGCTGTTGTGAACCAGAAGGAGAACTCAGACTACAATGGGTCATGATTCAAGGGTGTTTATTTGAAATGAAAGAAAAATGCCCATCTGGCCTTACTGTTATGAGGGAAGCTCCTTCCTATCTAAAAAATAGAAAAGGAAGGGTGTTCATCTAAGTCCCAAAAGCACAAGTCCTGAGTACACATCCTAGTTAACTAACTGTCCCTACCACTTAAGAAAATACAACTAAAAGAAAAAGGAACCTGCAGCAATAGACTATGTTTGTGGCTTCTGCCTGGCACAAACACTTAGTTGGCTTATTTTCAGTCTCAAAGTTCTTTTAGAATATAATGACAGTTCACCATTTCTTGTAGATTCTGTTGATAAAATAGACCAATATCCTATGTATTGTGTTCTCTTCCCCCTGGGAAAAGAGGTTTTCTCCTGGGGTCACTTTTCTAAAATGTTGCCAAGTGTTCAGATCCCTCCAGGATCATTTTGTTAATTTTGATTGGCTGGCATTTCAATCACATCCTACAACAATCCCCATATTCCACCCTCCCCCCAAATAGTCCTGTTAAACTCTGCTCGTTACCCGCCCACCTACCCCATCCCATTGTATAAATAGGTGTTTTATCAGTGACATCTTATGCTCATCTTAAAATACAGCGATTATGAAAGGTCTAAGCAATTCCCAATATACGTAGTTTCTGCGGACAATATACAACATTATAGTCTTTGTATAAAAAGTCTAATACTGCTTTCCAGTCTTAGAAGGCAGATTGATCTCCCTGTAACGAATATGTCATCCATTCCATTGCAAGACATATCAAGAATTCTGCAAACCAATCTGTGGGATGAGGCGGCTCCTTCAATTTCCATTCATGAGCGACCGTGAGTAGTGCCACTAGTTGCAACAGAAAACATGCCTTTTGTATTGACTTTGGTTGCATTCTAAAGTCCTTCTCTGGCATCAACAATAGGCATGCGCGTACGGCTCTGGACTTTTGCATGGGAAACATTTCATTCATGTGTTTATTTACTGCATACTGGACAGCTCCACCAAACATGTACCCAGTTCCCCACCCCTACACATTCCCTCCAACATCCATCCAGCAGTGAAGAATTCATTTTCTTCAAGCGGGCTCGGGTATAATGCCATTGAACCATTATTTTTATCCAAACCCATCTAATTTGGATTGTTCTTGCGAGTTTGGGGATTGTTTACCATAGGTTTTCCCAGTCCAACTCTAATATCTCTTTCTGTGATTTGCCATTGTCTCCTGTAATTGCATGACCCTTTAATTTCCCCTTCCCCCATCAGCTTTTGTAAATTAGATAGGAGAGCTTTGTGACCAGAGTCAGATGTTATACATTTTTCTAGGAGTGTTAATTCTCTAAGTGCTGCAGCATGTACTGGCGGAGCAAGGATCCAGTTTCAGACCTAAAAATACTGAAATCTAGCTATTTCAGAAAGACCCAACTCTCGCTGACATTGTATGAATGTTTAGCCTCCGCCCCTGAAACATATCTTTGATTTTAACACAGCCAACCAGCTTCCATTCTTTAAAAACATTAGGCTCTAAGACGGGAGAGAACTACGGATTGAGAAACATTGAGGTAAGTGGGGAGGGATATGTAGTCCATTTGTGCCTATTAACTAATGCATCTCAATTTTCTTTCACTACTTTTGTGATCTCGCTCGCGTGTGTATTAGTCAAGCAAACCTTTTTCAGCATCCTTAATACTTACGATAATCAGGGTCCCCCCACTGCCTGCTCCATCTGAATCCATCTTTTTTCTGTGTCACCCATGGACCATTCTTTCATTACCCTGATTTGGGCTGCGCAATAATATTTCAATAAATTGAGAAGGCCCAACCCGCCCTTTTCAGTTGGAAGCATTAGCGTGCTTAGTGCGACTTGGAGAGCTTTATTTTGCTAAAGTTTGGTCCGAATCCCATCTTAGTTAAAGTCGAGAAAAGAAATGACCATTCCACGCGGTTAAATAATTTCTCTGCATCAATAGAGGCTAACACTGCTGGGTTCTGCTTTTTTTCCACTTTCTCGTGAATATGGCACACCCTGCGAATATTGTCATGTGTTTGTCTGTTTTTCATGAAAGCCCATTTGATCTGGATGAATAAGGCCAGGCATATGGTCTATCAACCCATTAGCCAGAACCTTGGTAAAAACATTGGCATGCATATTTATTTAAGCGATTGGGCGATACAAACCGCACTTAGTTGGATCTTTACCGGGTTTAGGAAAAATTATTATTTTGGCTTCGTCCATAGATAGAAAAATTTGGCGAGTGTCTGAAAAATAGATGATGGGGTCATTATGGGAACTAATAAATTGCTAAATAATGTATAGAATATGGCCGGATATCCGTCGGGGCCCAGTGATTTGTTTAAAGGTATTTTTCGAATTACTCAGAGTACCTCATCCTGGGTTATTGGTGCCTCTGATGCCAATCTAACCAATGGGGTAATCTGGGAAGGTATAACAATCTAAATATTAATTTCAACATCAATACATATCTACCCTCCTTATGAGCCTCGGAGCGAACAACCTGAAATCCTGAGCCTTGTTTAATTTCAATTAGCACTCCTGCTACTTTATGTTCTGCAGTTGCCTGTATAATAGTGGAGTAAAGCCAGAGAGACTTTGCTTTTATCCACCCTCCAAAAATGAGTTTCTTTAAGTGCCACCAAATCTGGTTGGTGTTGCCTCAAGAAATACTTTACTTTTCTACACTTTTGCAGGGTATTAAGCCCCCTTACATTCCACATTAAGCATTTGAATTCTTTAATATACGGGTCTGAACCTTATGTCCTGAAATCACAAACATTTTACTGTCACAGCATCCATATCTGTTACTTGCACAATGGGTGTCTTCCCCCTTTCTACCCCCCCTTATTAAGCTCTATACCCCCTTCTTAACTTACCCAGTACCTATTGTATTCCAAGGCCTCCTCCCCCAGCTGTGAAACACCCTTTGGCAAAGTGCTAACTGCAGAGAGTCTTAGCTCCCTATCTGTTACCTGAACAGATAATGTCCAAGATGTCACACTTCGTCCAATCTTCTGACGTTTCTTCCGTACCCAAGAGTGTACTGTGATTGAAGCTCTTAATGTCATGCTGTCGGTGCCCTACACAATGTATGGGCCTCCTAGTCATGTCCTCCGATCTTCTTTTTGGAACCCTCTGCAATTCCAATTATTTACGATCCACGGAAGTCCATTCCCCAGTCTTAGAAAGCAACGTCTGAGACGCAGACTTTTCCTGACCTTCGTCCCCTGGGCCCTGCCGAACATCCTCCTTGATATGTGATAAAGCCATGCCTGCTTCTCTGGAAGTAATACTTTGTTTTCTCCCATCTTTATTGAAAATTAGGCCAAAGAGAAAAGTACCTAATGCCTTACTATTGGCGGGGTTTTACCACTGGAAACATATCTCAATGCTTTTGGAGAGTCTGCCTTGATAAGTCCTTGTTAGGGAGAATTCTCATGTTATGGCTAATTTCCCTCATCTAGTGAGTCCCCCAGCAGCTTTGCTGGACTTCTGGAGTTTATTTTTTTCACTTGGTAAGAGTGTGAGCTTTTCCCCCACTCTTACCCATGTTTTGCCATGTGTCCTTTACCTGTTTTTATGATTGTGGAGTACACCACATCAGTAGTCCCCTTCTTTTGTGTGTTACACAGCACCTTCAGTGCAGTGACAGAGGGTTGTCTTTTAGACTTCCCACCGACTCTGTTTCTGGGGCTGACTACAGTCCCCCAGAAAAAGGGTAAAGTTGCCATTAACTTTACTTAGTCAATTTACCACAGATCTAGTACACACCATCTTCCATGGAGTACTTCGTATCCCTTTGTATCTGTACCTCCTAGAGCCTTGTTTTGCTCTTTTAACATTTAGACTTGGCTGGTGGCAGTGGTATCTACCCTAACTTTTCTCCCGCGATTATATTAGATAAACATGGTATTGTTTTAGGCTATTATATTAGCCTCAAACTTAAACCCGCTTGACCAAATACTTTAGCTCCGTTCGGGTTTATTTGCCATTTCTTTTTGTTAAAGTCCTTCTTGTGTTTTACTTTGCGCAGCAAACCAGGTTTGCCTTCTTTGTTCACCGTCTTTTGGCGGGCTTCTGCTCAGAAGCCCTCCTCCAGGCGCCTGGGTGTCTAGGTGGGCTGAATGTGAGGGAGGGGTGTAGTCACCCCCTGCACAGGGTATCCTAGGAAACCCAAGTCGCACTTTGCCATGATTGGTTGAGGTGGTTGTCCGGGCCGGACAACCCCCCTGCTGCGTGATTGACAGCCAGGCTGTGTGAATTGGGGATTTTTGCATAAAAGGCAGGTCTCTTGGGCTAGAAGTCAGAGTCGCCACTGGAACTACAAGGAACCGAAGAGAAGCAGAGAAGAAGACAGCTGCTGCAACTACCCCGTCCCGGTGAAGCCCTGCAGCAGTCCTGAGCTATCTACCCTTCGACGACCAGAGAAGATCCAGTCCGGAGTCTTCTTCCCTTGAGCTTGGTGGGGATAACCAGCTCATCTTCCACAGCCAGAGGATCCTCTTCTTGGTCGAAATCGCTGCACACTGCTGTAGTGGTCTGGATAGCCATCTGAAGAGCCTCTCCTGTTTTTAAGGAGCGCACCTTTTATTCATCATCGCTGCTGCCGGCTTCATCCCTGTGTGGTGCAGACCCCTCCAGACGTCCCCCCCTTCGCACCGAAGCTCCAGGAACCGTAGGTCTGCAGGAAACCCACAGGAACAACTGCCAGGGCACCAGCTTCTCCATTGAATAAGGTACTGTGTTCTGCTTGAGGAACTAGGGTGAATCCCTTTTCTTCATCTCCAAGGGTTGCCCTCGTCTTCGCTCCTTCTAATAACTTTTGCTTCCTCTGTTGACAATATCCAAGTACTCCTGGCAACGTTGAATCTCGAACTATCCTACTGTGTGATCCTCGACAACAGGAACCCGGTTCCACTTGACACTGGCACCGGCCTATTGACTCTTGAATTTCTGTCTATGAGTGTTCTCTGATTCTGTCTGCTTTGACAAAAGTATTGCCTGTGATTTTTGCCCCCAACTCGCTCTGGGTAACCCAGGTGCTAAGTGTGTTTTTGCCCCGGTAACAATTCTTGCCGCGGATACGCGTTTCTTTAGTAAGACCAAACTGTCATTACTGTCAAAAAGTGATCGCAAGAGTATTCCCGGTAACGTCTTCTGTTTCGCAACACCGGTCCGTTCAAACACAGGATACTTACCTTGAGTTAGAGTGTACCAAAGTGAATTGGTTGGTTGTAGTATATTTTACGTGTGGTTTCGAATTAATAGAAGTGTTGTGTTTATAACAAATGGTCTAAAAATAAATGTACTTATATTTTTCTAGCTGAAACCTTGAGTCAGTGTTTGCTTGAGTCACAGTAATTGTGGTCCCTCTGTGTAATCTCTGCTACTGCTCATATACCCTTGAGATAAGCCTGGCTGCTCCGCCACTGCTACCACTTTAACATAGTAGTACAGGCTTGTACCAAAGGTAAAACTTGCATTGCCACCTGTAGTCTTAATTTTGTGTAGTGGTCCCTAAGGGCACTGCACAGGATTCTGCCTAACAGTCCTGAAATAGCTTGATCGCAAATCCATTGTGTGTGATTGTCGCTGCAACTCTCGCCTCCCTTAGTATTCGCTCCTTTTGCTGATAGTTAGCACAGGCTGCCAGTAAATCCTGGGGTCGGAAACTGGGTTCTGATCTTTAGGGCCCAGTTCTATGTACTCTGTCCAGATGAATGTTTGCAGGATCACTTACAGTTATTAGGTCCGCAAATATGCCACATACAGTTTCTTTCAGCTCTGAGTCTTGTATTGATTCCAGCAAGTACTTAATTCGGATATTGGAACGCCAAGAACGGTTCTCTAAATCTTCATATTGCTGTTCCAAATGATATGTCTTTCTATACAACTCTTCAAGAGCAATATCAGCCTGCTTACTCTCCTCCGTCAGTTCCTGAATTGCATGTTCATTCATGTCGATTCTTTCAGCTAGAGTTGATGAATCTTTACTAAAGTCTGCTAATGATCATCTAATTTCTGAAGTAAACTTCGAGAACTGTAACTGAAATAAGTACGTACATTTCTCTTGAAAGCTGCTAATAAAATCATCATTGGACGCCGTCATGTTCTGTGTTCCGGAATGGGTTGCCAATGTCTCTTGTGGTTGTATTTTGCGCTGAGGTCCAGTCGGGCTTTTACTCTTCACCCAAAGTGAGTCCAAAGGTTTGGATTGTTTCTGTTGCAACTCCAGTTGTAGTGGTCGCACAGCTTTCTTCCTGGTGCCAGACATAAGTCTTTGTGATCAAGAGATTTCTTATTATTGCTGGCGAGACAGTCTTTCCCAGGTATATATGCAAAGTATGCAACCCGCAATGCTAGTGCGTTAAGCATGCTAGCAGTTGAAAAATGCCTCCTGAGTTCAAGCATTATTCTGCTTTTACTGCCTGTTTTTTTTCTCCCCATGAACAGCTCGTCCGGCAAGTGTGTCATCTCATCAACCTTTCATAATGGCCAAATATATGTCTTTCTTTCTCCCCCCTCATCCCCCTGTGTGTAATTAAGAGCGTTCCAGGCACTCTCTATGTGCGAAACAGCATAGTACATAATCTGTAGATAATGAACGTTAATTTAGCAGGTTATACTACGGGCCGCACTTCCAATTGTGAGGTTATTCTGTCTCGGCCCCTGTGTGTGCTTCTGTTTTCCCGGTGGCGGTGTTCTTCACACGTTGCTGATAGTGCTTTCCAGACTGCTTCAATCCAAGTTGCTTGCAGCAAGTGGGCCGTGAATGTTGGTTATTGCGCCGGGGGCCAACAAGTGTGACCTGTCCTTGCTGTATCTTCTCTGAGTAGTGCTTTCCACCAGTATTGAATGCCGCTGGAGTAGAAAGCTGCTGCCAACCAGTTCCTGGGTCTTTGCCTCAAGGAAGGACACCTCGGACATGGCTTCTCATCTCGGGATTCTAATTTGGTGTACAGAGCGACCCGCAGCACATCCACTCTATCTGACAGCCATCTTGGATCCCAGGATCACTTTTAACACAATTCTCTATGCCCAACCTTTGTGGCATTTTGACTCCCCAAAGTCCTACGACTCTTTGGTAGGTGTACTGGGTCTCAATCAATTTAACAGATGTAGGGTGTCTGCTCACTCAGGTGTTCCAGATTCCCGTGACCTAGTTGACTTTTCCAGCCTTGCTGCAAAGTGTTCATATGCCTTTCAACCTGTTTCACGCAGGACGCATGCCCACCCGGCTTTATCAGTTCCTCGTACTTTAGACGGCCTTGCCAGCCTTGGGATAAAGCACACATCTTTTTCACTCTGTTTTACATAGGGCCTGTGCCCATTCAGCACTCTCAAGCTCTTGTACCTTGTGTGGAGCTGGGGGACCCATGCTCCCTTCTGCCCTCTGATCTCAGCGTCAGTTGCCGGGCGCCAGGCCCGCCACTGCTCTCCAATGGTCGTGCCACCATTTGCGACTGTTGTGTTTCCATCTCCGTCTTTCTCCTGACCGGAGCCTTTTTCTCGGTCAGAACGCCTGCCTTTCAGCCTCCAGCTAGCAGTTCTCTGTTCCTTCACACCACTGCTGGTTCTACAGCCTTGCATGGCTTCGCCCCCTCCAGGACTTCTTCTCCACAGAAGCTTGCCTCTGTGTACGGATTACTTTTCCCCCCTCAGTGGGAGTCGCTCCCTGACTTGCAGTATGCTTTGCTCTCATGTAGGCCATCAGAAACAAAAGAAATATTCTTTCACATTCAGACGACGTTCAGCATTACCTAAAACCAAAGGAGTGAAAGCCAAAGTCTTTCCAACACCCATATAGGCAGAAACTGTGTTTTGGACTAGGTGTTCCTTATCGGAGGGGGAGTCCTTGTCCCCAAGTGGGGAGTAACTCCCATTGAGGTATGTGAAGAATCCCACGAATCCCTCACTAAAACCCTGCCTAAAGTGTCCTCCCAGATGGCCAGGGAAAGGCAGACGCTTCCTGATCCTGACCTTGGGGCAGGGGTGTGTGTACCGCAGGAGGATCACCTGGGAGGAGACAAGGCCCAGGGAGATGAGGAGATCCTGTGGGATGAGACGCAGTATTTGTCCACTGAAAGGAAGAGCATTTCTGAGTTACCTAAACAGGTAATGGCATATGGTCATTATAATGTCCCTGACCCAAATATAAGATTGATGACTGTTGGTACACGTTCTGTTAAATCTGAGCAAGCCATATTAACAGAAAGATCCTCTAGGGCATTTCAGGATGAACACCCTCCTTGCTCTCAAAGGTATATATGTGAAAAAATCTGGCAAAAACGCCTTAAGTTATGTTATTTGGCATTTATATAGCGCTCAATATATCATTGGTATGACCTCAAAGCGCTGGTAGGTTGAACGCCCTCGGTGACCGTAGTCCAGGTCAATTGAGAGAGTAGGGTGTTGAAGGGTGCTTGGGTGCACAAGTTAAGTGTGCAGCTGATGTAATTGCCTGATGGTAGCTGCATCCAAGCATTAGGTGTGGTGGTAGTGATATTGGTTCAATGTGTGCAGTCTGGCGTGTGGACACCAAGAATGGGTTCTGGCTGCCTTAGGGCTGTGGGACGCTTATGTGTGCAGCTAGACCGGTTTGTCGTGGGATATAGCTGCGTTTTATTAGAATGATTAGGTGTTCATGGGATAGTGTTCGTATGTGAGCAGCTAGGCTGAATTGATCGAGGGTTGTAGCTGCACTCTTTGTCATGGTGTAGAGTAGAGAGTGAGCATAGTGATATGATATGTTTATCTATACAGCGCCCGCACACAATGCGTTTCAAAGCGCCCCACGACAAGGGAGGGAGCAAGGAAAAACACGAAAACATTCTTACAGGCCATGAACAACAAGAATGCAAAGATTAACCATCGCACTCGGCCTAGCGACACCCCAGTCAGTGCAAGCGCCACAACACAAAGGAGGGAACGGGAAAACAGGTGATTAATGCACAAGGCCCGACGACATCTCCGGAGAATAACACAGGGTGAGGGAGAGGGGAAGAGAAAGGAGGGAGAGGACCAAAACAAGTGACCATCACACTGGGCCCTATGACACCTCAGGCATTGGCCGGTGGGGCAGATAACAAGCATGGGGGGGGACAAACAAATGTAACTTTCATACTAGATCCAGGGACAATTCCGATAGAGCAAGTGCAGAGGGAAAGGGAGGGGTAGGAGACAGAGAGAAGGGGAAGGGAGGAGAGAGGAGAACAGAGAATAAGACAGAGCAGAGAAGCAGAGGGGAGAGCGAATACTGTTGCAGAGGTCAGTAAAGCACATAATGTTGGAAAGGAACAGAAAATATAGGCGAGGATTCATGGCGACGATGGGCACAGCATGATTCAGGGCCAACATGAGTGCGGGATCCAGGGGAGGTCCAGAGTGAGAGTAGAGGGATGAGGTAACACAAGTCAATGTTTCAAAAGTCAAATCCAAGCATTGGCAAAAGATTAAGGTCACACATGACAACATCACAGGGGACAAGAGGGGCTGGGGGCAGACAGCCACATCAAGGAGGGCTGGAGGCACACAGTGACAACGACCAGAGGGGCGGGGGCACACAGCAATATCACGCGCATACAGCAATAACACCGGGGACCGGAGGGGTGGGTGCACACAGCGACATCACTGAGGACCTGAGGCAGCTTGTAGGCACACAGAGACATCACAGGGGACCAGTGGGGCTGGGGGAACAAAGCAACATTGGGGGGAACCAGAGGGGGGCTGTAGGCACACAGTGACAACACAGGGGACTAGAGGGGCAGGGGGTACACATCGACATCACGAAGGACCAGAGGGGGTGCGCAGCAATGTCACGGGGGCCAGATGCACACAGCGACAACATGGGGGACCGGAGGGGCTGGGGGCACACAGCAACAACACGGGGGCCAGAGGGGCTGGGGGGCACACAGTGACATCATGGAGGACCAGAAGGGGCTGGGGGCACAGAGGGACATCATGGGGGACCATAGGGGACTGGGATGGACAGCGACAACACGGGGGACCAGAGGGGGCTGGGGGGCACAGAGGGACATCACAGGGGGCCAGAGGGGGCGGGAGGCACAGCAACATCACAGGGGACCAGAGGGGGCGGGGGGTGGGGGGGCACACAGCGCAAACACAGGAAACCAGAGGGGCTGGGGGCACACAGCGACATCACGGGCAGACTAGAGGATGCTGGAGGCACACAGTGATAACGACCAGAGGGGCGGGGGCACACAGCAATATCACAGGGGACCATAGTGGACGAATATCTTCCTCTACATCCACAAATTGCAAATGTCTATCTTGGATTGATCATACAGGGTATAAATCTACCAATAAAATCAATCCAATGCTTATAAGAACTAACTTTGATGAAGGGGAGTACAATTCCCATAATCCCATGAGTACTGGGACGAGGAAGAGGGGTGAAGAGGCACACTGTAGCAGTAGTCAGGCAACTAAGCCCAACGATCCACACCTGAAGGAAACTGGGAAGCATAAAAAGCCCCCTCAGGTGCAGGCAATTGGAAGGATCTGAAACTGACTGGCGTGCAAGCCAGAGTAGCAGCAGCAGAAAGAAGGTGGCACAAGGCTGGCAAACCAAGCAGAAGTGGGAGAACACAGGGGACATAGGAATGTGGATACAGCAGACTTCACCTGCTTCTTCCGAGAGGGTCCTGTTCCCCCAAACTCTAAAGTGTAGAGGCTGCAAAGCAGAAGGTGTGCAGGAGAGCAGCTGTCTTTCTCCATGTGAGCCTGATTGCCGTGGTTGCAGTGTAGAGAACATGCTGGAGACAGAGGTGAGGAGCAGTTACCAAGCCATGGGTCTCCGGTGCGAGAGGGGCTCCAGAAATGTGTGGCCGAACCAGAGACACCTTCAGAGAGGAATGGGGTGGGTCCTTAAGAAGCCAGAAGTAGTAAAAGTTGTGGCATAAGTTGTGGAAGCCTTACGACCCGCAGAGCAAGTGTTTAAGAAGATGGTGAGTGAAGCTTGGGGTTCTAATAGCTTGCGTAAGCATTGCCAGCAACAGTATCCAGTTCCATAGTCACTCGCGTATGGTTAACTGCGAGCTGAAGCTGTTTGAACAATGGTAAAGAAACACTTGCATATATTAGGAAAGTCCTTTACTTGCGTGAAAAGCAAATGCTGCTTAACACCATTGTTAAACCCTTAAAAGACTAACTATCTGAACTAGTGGTCACATGCCACTAATTAAGACGAGTGAACATTGCAAAGGGCATTACCGAATACCTAACCTTGATAAAAGAATTGTTGAAACCTTTAACTTGTAAAAACTACATCAAGAAGTGGTTGTGTGCCTAATTGTGATTCCCAAAGGAAAACTGAACTCTATCCATTACTTTACACAGGAATACAATTCAAAACAAATCTTTAAACGTTTGAAAATGACATCCAGGAGTGGTCATGTGTGCCTTTGTGATTTCTAAATAAAGACTGAACTCCATTTTTTACGTTAGCACGGCATTCTGTTCATATATAAGAAATGAAAGTATATTTACTATTGAAGAAGAGAGCATCATTGTCCAAGCCAAGAGTCTCCCCATATTAAGAGTGAAACCAGCCTTTCTCCGAGTTAAAAGAAATCTGTTGCTGTGAATCTAATAACAGTTCATGTAGCCTAAGATACATGTGAGCAAGCGTTGTCTGAAGCTAAGAGAGTGGCACCAAGGTTTCTGGTTAATCACTTGGGTTGATAGCTGGCAGAAGGGTGAAGAAAACGTTGTGGAAGGTAAACTGGCTGCTTGTAAAGACTATCTTGAAGTGGAGACAACCTGTATTGCCAGAGACTGTGGAAGATAGAGAGATAGAGAAATTACTTACAGTAATGTTCGTTCTATGGATGAATCTCCTGCAGATTCCTCATCTGATAGATATCCTCATTCAGCTCTGCTGCTCTGAAACATTTCAACAGGGGACATAGTGGACCTCGCCTCGGCCGCCGATTCGTCTTGCTTGGTACTCTATCATCGGCTCCGGATGTGACCACGTCACTACGTTCCATAACTCAGTGGGCCTCATTACGACCCTGGCATTAACCATGGCGCTATTAGCGCCATGGTTGACGCCGGTATTTTACCAACTCCGCCATGGTGAATGGAGGAATTACCACCCCATTCCAAGGTTGGCGGGGTGGTAATTCCCCATTCACCATTGGCCCTTCCCCATATGGCCCCCATAGGGCTCAATGGGAATGGGGAAGGCGGTAATTACGGAAAGTCCCTTTGCGGGTTCCTTCCTTAACGGCTGGTAAAACCAGCCGTTAAGGTCGGGACCCGCAAAGGGACCTCGTAATTAGGCAGTAAGGGTTTAATGGCGCCGGCACCTTTTACGGCGCCGTTAACCCCTTACCGCCTGGGTCATAATGAGGCCCAGTGTACCCCTTTTTACCCCTGTGCTTGAACGCTGCCGAGGAAAACAATGGGAGGCAAGGCTAGACAGCCTGCAAACTTAACACTGTGAAACTTCCCAACGGCGTGACCCTGCAGAATTAGAAAATTGATTTTTTTTTTGTGTGAAAAACAAGCGACGAGCCAGATAAAGCAGTCACCTGAGAGCCATCAACAGGTGTCCCTTCGCTGAGACAGATGCGCCAAGCCGTAAGAACATTCTGAGCAGGGATGGATGGGAGGGACAATGAGGAATCTCGGGCAGAAGAATCCATAGAAGAACATTATGTTAAGTAATTTCTCCTTCAATGGATTGAGTTCTCCCGCAGATTCCTCATCTGATAGACTCCCCAAGCAGTTAGGACCACAGAGGTGACCAGAAAGTTCTACAGTGGCAGAGTTTGCAGAGCTGCCTTACCAAAACGTGCATCAGCCCACGGACAATAGTGCCTGGTAAACGTGTGCAAGGACGACCATGGGGCTGCACAACAGATGTCCCGAATGGGAATTCCTCTCTGCAAGGCTGTAGAAGCCGAGACCCCTCTCGTCAACTGTGCCCTGATGCCGGGAGGAAGCTCCCTGCCTGCAGACTGCTAACATTCTGCGATGCAAAGAATAATGCAACGAGACAGAGTCTGCTTAGTTCCAGCCAGACCTTTGCGGGACAATGAATGGGCCTGTTAGAGGTCTTTAACCCCTCAGGAAATAATGAGGCACACCAACGATGTGGATTAGCACTTTCTTTATTCAGTAACGTAATGGAAGTGAGTCCACTTCCTGCTCCTTCCTACAGACCCTCTACTCCTTGTATGTCAGGTCCTGTCGTGACTCGCACTAGAGGGGACTGTCTTAAAGAAACAGTCCCTGTAACAAAACCCCAAGACAAATGTCCTTACAAGATATCTAACTGAAAACATTTAACTTTAATTTAACACTCTTCCACCAGTCTTGGAGGTCCCTTGATGACCCTTTGGGGTCGCCCTCGTGACTCTGGGTGTGAGTCACCGTCAGTCTGATCATGTGGATTCAGCTAGCACAGAACCTGCGGTTTCAGGGGAACCCACTCTTTGTCCTGTGGGTCATAGAGTTCAGGGTCTGGGTCAGCCGGTGGCGGTCTCTCTTCTTCTTCCCTCAGGACATGCTAGAACAGCGAGCTGTTCCTGGTCACTATTCTCGATTCACTGGCTGCAGTTATCATTGTCCCATTAACGGCAATTACTTGGAGTTGCTCTGGTGCATACAGTGAGTCTGTTTTCTTATTCATTGTTTGTTGGACCCAGACTTTATCTCCTATTTGAAACTCCTTTTCCTGGGCTCTTCTCCTCCCAGCTGTCTGGACCCTGGCTTTCTCTTTCCGTTCAGCGTCCCGTCTGATGACCTCTTGGTCTGGTTCAGGCCGCGTTGCTGGGTTGTTGACAAGCCTGGTTCTGACTTGGTATTTCATCAGGAGTTCGGCCGGGGTTTTGTTGGTGACCTCGTGGGGGGTGTTCCGATAGTCTCTCAACATTCTGCACAATGCTTGGTGTGGGTCTGATCCTTCCACTCTTGCTCTTTGCATGGTCTTTTTAATTGAGGTCATGAACCCTTCTGCCATCCCATTGGCTTGGGGCCAGCGTGGTATGATCTTCTGGTGTTTAAATCCCATGTGCTTCGCAAATACCCTGAACTCATGACCACTGAATCGCGGACCATTAGCTGATTTAATTGTATTCAGGATCCCCCATTCGCTGATGACCTCGTTGAATGTGGCGGCTACGTGGGCAAACGCTGTGGACCTTACTTTCTTTACGATGGGGAACCTGGAGCGTTCATCAATGAACAGTAGCAAGTACTCGCTGGTTTCGATTGGGCCGTAGAAATCAACTGCGACTCGTTCCCACAGGTGATCTGGGTTTGGGGGTCACTCGGAGCAGCACAGGTTGTTCTGCTTTTGCAGTGCATTGGCAAGCTGCACAGTTCTTCACCCACCTGTCTACCATATCGTCCATGAACGGAAACCAGACGTGGCATAGGAGTTGCCTTTTGGTGTTATCTGCGCCCCTGTGTCCTTCATGCACTGTCCTGATGATTTCAGACTGGATTGCTGCTGGTATCGCTAGCCGGCATCCTCTGAGTAGGATCGTTTTGTCTTGTACCGCCAATTCTGTGTGTATCTTTGCGAGCCTTTCAAGTTCGTCCCTGCACGTGTCAGGGTGTCTCTGGACTGCTTGGCGAAAGTCTTTCCATTTGTTATTCTCTGTCAGGGATATTGCTAGAGCCATGGAGGGATCTGCTGCCGAGGCTGCTGCAATGGTGTCAATGGAAATGGCCGGGGGCAGCGCGTTGGTGGTTACATAGCTCACGTATTCAGCATCTACGGTCCTCGGAATAGGTTTTCCCGTCGAGTGCCTCAACAAGTAGTCAGGAGGGTTGTTCTCGCTCCCAGGTCAATGGATTATTTCGAAGTCATATTCTTGTAGGCGGATGCCCCAGCATTTTCGTTCTTGGGTTCCCAAAGAGGGACAGCAAGGCTTGATGGTCCGTGATAAGTGTGAATCGTTTTCCAATAATGAAATTGTGAAAATGTTCACAACCCCATACCCCTGCCAGACTTTCCTTCTCCACCTGGGAGTACGCTGAGTCTGGAGGAGCCAGCGCCCTGCTAGCATAGGCAACCACATGTCTTGGGTGAGTGTCTGGGCCGCTGGTTTGCACAAGGATCGCTCCCAGACCCACAGGGCTGGCGTCTACCACGATTTCGGTATGCCAGTCGAGGTCAAAGTAGGCAAGTTTCCGGGCCGCCGCAAGGGCTTGTTTCATGGTGTCAAATGTTCCTTGACATGTCTCTGTCCAAGCAAAGAGTACATCCTTTTGCAGCAGGCGTCAAAGGGGTTCGGTGATTGTAGCGAAGTGGGGTACATAACGGGCACAGTAGCCAGCCATCCCTTGGAATGATCTTACGTCGGCAGCCTGTTCCAGTCTCTGCAGGTGGAAAATGGTGGAGACCTTGACCGGATCAGGGGTCATCCCGTCCACTGAGAAGATGTGTCCCAAGAATTTGAGTTTGGACTTGCTGAATCAGCACTTCTCTAGGTTTAGGGTCAGTCCAGCGTCTTGTATAGCTGTGCAGGCGGCACAAAGTGCCTCATCATGTTCCTTCCGAGTCTTTCCGAACACGAGGATGTCGTCGCTATAGTTTAGGGTTCCTTTTACAGGTCGGATGACTTGCCTGATGGTTTCATGAAAAATTTCAGCTGCTGACGATATCCCAAAGTTTAGTTTTTTATAACAGAATAGTCTGTCATGGGATGCGAATGTGGCGATTGATCTCGACTCTGGATGGAGTTCGAGCTGATGGTATCCTTGATTTAGGTCCAACTTTGAGAAGAGGATTGGCTTGTTCAATGGAACGATCATGTCCTCGATCATGGGTCCCGGGTGACGTTCCCTATGAATGGCTGTATTGGCTACGCTCATGTCAATACATAACCGCAACCGCCCACCTTCCTTTGGGACGATCACGAGTGGGGAGACCCACAGGGTCGGACCAGTGGCTGGTTCTATGATGTTGTTCCGTAGGAGCTGATTTAGTTCTTTTGATACGGCCTCTTGAAAGTGGAACCCCACTCTGCGCGGGTGTTGTGGGACCGGGCGGACCGCAGGGTCAATGTGTATCTTGACTGGTGGGCCTTTCATTTTACCTAATCCTTGGCAGAGCTATGGAAATTCATTCAGAATGTCCTCCCGCGTGATGACTGGGCCCGTGTGTGGCATATGACCCATGTTATAAATGTGGTTTCGGGGTTCGTCTCCTGGCGCAGTCGAGCTGATCATGTAGCCTTCCAGTACATTTATGTTGATGAGGCCCAGGGAGGAAGCCATTTTGTAGCTCAGGAGGCATCGTCCTTTTGTTGGGCTCCCTATGACGTGAATTACGGTGGTTGTGGACTTGCCCCTGTGAATTAGTTGCCTTTTGAACGACCCAACACTGTGTAGGGGGACGTCGGCGCCCCATTGGAATATTCGGGATGACGTTTGCGTCAGTGGTGGTTGGTCTTTTTCTCCCCATAATGTTTACTGTGGCTCCCGAGTCAATGAGGAAGCAAAATCATTTGTCACAGATGTCTACAGATATTCGCGGTGCTTCACATGCTTCTTCCTCGTCCATGATGAGGTTCACAAATTCGTCTCGCGCATAGAAGTCAAAATGGTCGCCTTCGTATTCTTGAGAATTTGGCGATATGGCGTGATAGCTTGGTCTTTGCGGGTGTGGATTGTCGTATTCGTCTCGGATGCGTGTGTGGAGCTCTTGTTGCTCATAGTCCTGAATCTCGTCTTCAGGATACAGTTCTTCAATTACTCTGACATATCTTCTCGGCCCTTGTTGGTACGGGCGTGATTGGTAAGGTTGATTCGATGGAGTCCTTTGATACAACCTGCATTGTGGCAAGGAGGTTGGTCGTGAGGCGGGAAAACGTCTCCCTTCTCTGCAAACAGACTGGAAGTGGCCTTCTCTGCCAACATTTCCACACTTTTGGTTGAGTGCAGGGCATGATCCTGCGTGAGTGAAAGCCATTCCACATCTGTAGCACTGTCTTTGCATTCGTGGGGTCGGTGTGTAGTTGGAGTTGGTAGGCCTCTCGCTCGCCCTGGTGTTAGCTGTCTGGAACGCAGCTATCAGTTCATGTTTCTCCTGTTTGAGGGTCGTTGTGGTGGTCATCTGTGTGGCTTGCTTGTCAACTCTTTCAAGGATCCTAGCCATCTCGCTTACTTCCTCAATGGTGAGGGGTTTCTTGAGAAGTTGTTTTTTCAGGGTAGGTGACAGACAGCCTTCTATCACTCGTAGGCAGATGGCTTCCCCTAGGGAAAAAGCGTGAAAGTGACAGTGTGCCCCTTTGATTTGAAGTCTAGTGATAAATTCATCCACTGTCTCGTCACTGCGTTGTGTTTATTGGTTAAACATATATCTTTCATAGTCCCTGTTTGGTTCTATGACCAGTCTTTTGTTCAGGGCGGTTATTAAAGTGGTGAAATCAGTGTGCTCTGCTGGTGGGATAGTTTTGATTAAGGTTTTTATTTCAGTACCAGCCGTGATAATGAGCATGCTGCGTAGGCGTGGAGAGGTTTCTTCTCCTGCAGCCGCTATAACATTTTTAAAGTCCTCAAGCCATTCAACCCACCGAGGGCCCTTGTCGGCATGCAGGGTCATGGAGAAAGGTGGGGGCTTGCGCCAAGCTGTCGCAGTCGACCAGGACACTTGGTGGGGGGTTGCTGTTGGGCCTGCCCAGCTTGATCGGGGATAATGCTCGTGGTGCATGGGTCAATGAAAAAAGCAGGGAACTTGTCCGGCTCCTTATGCTTTTTTTTGTTCTTTCTATCTTTTCTTTTTCAATGCGGTCAGCCATGATGTGCCTGATGTGTGCGAGTGCACACTTGAAAGGGCACAGTGTTCTTAGACTTTCCCTCCCTCCTGATGTAGTGAACTTGGGTCACTTTGGGGAAGTGAGGACACCCACCTGGTCTGTTAGGCGTTTCAGGTTGCTTTTGTAGCTGGTGGCTTGGGCCTTCTCTGAACCCTCCATTGCAGGCAGGTGGCTGGCATGTTGGAGCGTTTTTCTGGAGGACTACATGGCGTGTCTGCAGGTGCTGGGCCAGTCTGGATGGGCCTTTGTAGCAGGGCTTGGGTCCCAAGCGCCAATCATCGGGGTTTCCGGATTCAGAGGAAGGACTTGCTGGAGCTGTGTGTTTCACTGGTGCCAGTGGGATCACTGGCCTTGGAAATGCAGGAGAAGTTTCAGCATCGGTGCCCAGTGGGATCACTGGCCCGGGAGGACACATGCAGCCGGATCGCTGGTGTGGGAGAGCAACGCACGTTGCCTCCGGAGGAAACATGCAAAAGAATTGCCTGCGTGTGTAAGTGCGGCCACTCTGCCCGGCGCTTTGTCTCCGTGGGATCACGGATGTGGATTGCAGGTGCTTGGTGACAGGAGGACGCTGGTGAGCTGTGTCGAGCCTCGTCGCCAGTTGTTAGAAGTCTTTAACCCCTCAGGAAATAATGAGGCACACCAGCGATGTGGATTAGAACTTTCTTTATTCAGTAACGTAATGGAAGTGAGTCCACTTCCTACTCCTTCCTACAGACCCCCTCCTCCTTGTACGTCTTCCTGTTGTGACTCGCACTAGAGGGGACTGTCTTTAAAGAGACAGTCCCTGTAACAGGGCCACAAGCAGCTGGTCAGATTTTCGGACGGCCTAGCGATGTAAAGGCTCAAGGATTTTTGGAGAAATTACTTACCGTAACAATCTTTCTATGGATTCTTCTCCCACAGATTCCTCATCTTCATAGATATCCATCATCCAGCTCTGCTGCTCGGAAAATCTTTGGCAGGGGCGTAGTGGACTTGACTCGGTCGTCAATCCATCTTGCGCAGTGGTCGATCGCCGGCTACGGAAGTGACGTCAGGCGCCATACATATACCACGTCACTAAGCCCCATGCCTCAGTTCCTCCAAACTTTTCCCGAGCTCTAACGCTGCATAGGAAAACAGAAGGAGCTAATCAGCCTTAATTTTAGCAACTATGGAATAGAAACCAACAGGTTACAAACATTCCAATTAGAAACAACTTTTATTTTTTATTTAAGTAATTGAGATGAGCACCCCAAAGCCATTGCCAACGTACTTCATGGAATAGAAGCGAAAAGCCACAACACTTTCTGAGTGGGGACGGCTGAGAGGGGTGATGAGGAATCTGAGGGAGAAGAATCCAAAGAAAGAACATTAAGGTAAGGTAATTCCTCCATCAAGCGATTGCTCCTCTCTCCAGATTACTCATCTTGATAGACTCCCTCAGCAATAAGGCAAAGGAGGAGGGCAGAAAGGATTACACAAGCAGGTTCTGCAGAACCGCTCTGCCAAAGCGTGCATCAGCCCCACGTGCAACATCCAACGCATAATGCTTTGTGAAAGTATACAAAGAGGAAAAAAAGTGGCAGCACAGCAAATGTCTCGAATAGGGACCCCCTTCTGAAGGGCTGTGGAAGCAGAGACTCCCCTGGTGGAATGGGCCCGATACCCAGTGGGACTTCATTTTCCTGCTGACTGATAGCACTCAGAGATGCACTAAATTATCCAGCACGAGATGGTCTGTTTAGTAATCACAAGACGTTTGCGTGAGAGAGAGTGGTGACAAACAACTGGTCCGTCTTCCTGAACTCCGCTGTGTGGGCAACATAAAATGTGAGGACACTTTTAGGATTGAGACAGTGGCCTGACCATAAGAGATACCTTCTCCTTGAAGAAATGCAAAAAGGGGGCTTGCAGCATAAGGCCTGCAGCCTGCTAACCCTCCTGGCTGATGTGATGGAAATCAGAAAGGCTTTCTTGAGGGACAACAGCCTAAAAGGAGCCGCCATCAGAAAAGTGAGAACCAGGTTAAGGTCCCAATCCGGAATAACAAAGGGAGTTGGCGGAAATGTGTTGAGAAGACCTTTCAGGAATTGGGCCATGACCGCTATGGTAAAAAAGGAACCTTGATCCAGGGACCTTTTAGCACAGAAAGGGTCGCCAAATACACCTTGACTGTTGCAACCTGAAGGCCTGAAGAGCTTAGTGACAGAAAGAACTCCATAACTGTTGTGGTAGGGCAAGATGTGGGGTCATACTCGCACTGCCTGCACCATCCCTCAAATCTTCTCCCCCTCATGCATAGAGATATCTTGCACACAGTCTGCGTGCAGCTAGCAACACCTCAAGAACTTCCTCTGAGAGGTCCCAGCCATCATACCTCATCCGCTCAAGAGCCCCGCATGTAAATTGAAGGAATCCGGGTTCGGGTGCAGTATCCGACCCTCTGACTGGGTGAGGAGATCCGGCCACCGAGGCAACCAGTGATGTGGACAGTTGGACAGCTCCAAGAGGTCGGAGTACGTCCTCCTCGCCCAATCTTGGGTGATCAAGATCATGGTCGCTCGAAACCTCTTCATCCTCCTGTGAATCCAAGGAATTACATGGCGCGGAGGGAATGCGTAGTGGAGAGGGACTGTCCAATCCAACAGAAACGCATCCCCTAGTGCACCGTTCGCTGGGAATTCCTTCAAGCAAAACTGTTCTCACTTCCTGTTGGCTTCTGTGGCAAACAGACCCACTGCTGGGGTACCCCAGAGAGCGAAGACCTCTTCCAGGACTTTGTGGCACTCTTCCCACTCGTGTGAGACCGTGCTCTGCCTGCTCAGACCATCCACTAAGCTGTTCTCTGCCCCAACCAGATGAACTGCCAATACTGAGATCTGATTATCTAGCAACCAGAAGCACAGTTGCATCGCTTCTGTGCAGAGGGGACGGGAATGCACTCCACCCTACTTGTTCAGGTAGTGCATGGCCACCGTGTTGTCAATCAGAATCATGAAATGCTTCAATATGAGCGATGGGGCAAAGGCCTTCAGGGCTAGGCTGATGGCTTGCAACTCCAGCCTGTTGATATGTCACCTGGCTTCAGTCGCTGTCCACAGGCTGCTCACCTGCAAATCCTTGCAGTGAGCGACCCAACCCTTCAAGGACGCATTCCATGACCACTCGGGTTTGAGGGCATGGAGGCCAGAAGGGTACCCCACCATAAAATTGCTGCTCGTGGACTCGGCTCGTGTCCCACCAGCCGAGTCCACAAACTACCTACTTGGACACTCTGAGAGGATCCGAGAAGGCTCCCAGATACTGAGACAATTGCTCCAAGAAGAGCCATTGAAGGGATCTCATGCGCAGTCTGGCCTCTAGCACGAGGAAAATGCAGGAGGCCATGAGGCCCCAAAGGCAGAGAAAGGAATCTGCAGGTAAGGTGGCGTGGTTCCGGAACAACTGGACCATCTGCTGCATGCTGTCGGCTCTCTCCTCGGGAGGGAAGACCTTCCCGGTCCAGATGTCTAGGAACGTCCCAATGAACTGGAGCCTTTGGACCTGTATCATGAGGGACTTCTTTAAGTTCAGGGAGAAGCCCAGCCAGTGCACTAGCAGACAGGTGTCTTCCAGGTGGGACAAAACCTGTTCTGCTGACTTCCGCCGGAGCAGCCAGTTGTCCAGGTATGAGGATACGTGCACTCCGGATCTCCTGAGGTGAGACGCGACTACCGCCATGAGCTTGGTGAAGACTCTTGGAACGGAAGTCAACCCAAAGGGCAGCACTTTGAACTGACACTGCTTGACCCCAATGAGGAACCACAGGAATTTCCTGTGCTTCTGATGTATGGGCCCATGGAAACAGGCATCCTGCAGGTCTATGGACACCAGCTAGTCCTGAAGCTCGAGAGCATGGAGATTTTCTCTCAACGTCACGATTCTGAATATGTCTTTTCTCAGGAACTTGTTTAGAGACCTGAAGTCCAGAATGGGACGGGGACCTCCTCCTTTTTTGGGTACCAGGAAATACCGGGAATACCAGCCTGATACTGTCTGATCGGAAGGAAACTCTTCCACGGCACCCTTCGACAACAGGGCTCTCAGTTCTTCCTGGTGCTTGTTCCCGTCATCGGTGATGATGGTGGCCTGTCTGGAGGTTTTCTAAAGAAGAGCAGACAATAACCCTATCAAATTAACTGCAGGTCCCAGGCATCAGAGGGTATCTCCTGCCACTGGGACCAATGCCCTGCCAAACGTCCACCAACTGGTACATTGTGGGAGGGGAAAAACAAAGCGGCTTCTTAGGTGCAGCCACCCCAGCTGCAGCTGCTGTCTGCTGGCCCTTAGAAGCTCCTCTGTCCCTTCCGGTACGTGAGAAACGCCTCTGCCCTTTCCTGACTTTTGGGAGCTGTGCGTTCCTGTCATAGGGCACACAGCGCCCATAGCCTCTGCCTCTAGAGGCTAAGCTAAAGGCAGGCTTAGTCGGCTGAGGAGCCAGACCCAGCAACTTAGCAGTAATTTTAAACTCCTTAAATTTTTCCAAAGAGTCATCCATCTCCTGTCCGAAGAGCATCTCCCTCTCAAAAGGCATGTCTAGACGGTGCTTTTGCATGTTGGGGGAGAAGCTAGAAGTTTTCAAATAGACCTGCCTTCTTATAACTACTGTTGACCCCATGGAGTGGCCAACACAGTCAGCAATATCCAGGCATGTTTGCAAGGACTGCTTTGCAGTTTCCAGCCTATCCTCCACCAGCTGTATAAATCTGTCCCACATAGGACGGCTCCATGTAATAATGTCCCCACAAAAATATCGCCATGCAAAAATATCGCAGAAAAATGGCAGTTTTTGTGGGGACATTATTGCATGGAACATTTGGCTGCCCCTATCCCCATATATATATGGTCACCCATATAATATTGCCATGACCTTTTCCCGGCGATATATGTACGGCGACCATATATATGGGGATAATATTACCCGATACCCATAGGACCTACTGGGACGTAGTCTGCTGCATGCTCGACAGTCTTCCACAAACTGTAGGAGAATGTAGCGAAACTGCAAGCTACGTTTGAGGCTTTGAGAGCCATGCTGCCTGAGGTAAAAACCCTTTTGGCCAAAGCGTCCATTCTTTTGCCTTCCTGGTCTGTAGGGAGATTTGACATGGATGCTGCGGGCCTGGAGGATATAGTGGTAGCCTAAATTACCAGCCTTTCCGGGGAAAGGTGTGCTGAGAGGAAGGAAGGGTCCCCTCTTGCTGGCCTGTACTTTCCTGTAGCCTTGGTACTCATTGGGGGGGTGAACTGCATGGATTTCGCCAGATGGAAGTCAAGGGGTCAGCTATGTCCTGATTGAAGGGCATGTTATGCTCAATAGCCGAGCCCTCCTCCAAGTTATCTGTAAGGTCATACCCTTGATGGAGAGTGGTGGACGACTTGAGCCCGAGGGTGTCAACCACTTTCTCCACTACTGCCCTAAACTTAATGCCCTAAACTTGACATTTGAGTTAGTTTAGGGCTTTTTTTGTTGCATCTCAAGTTCTGGAGATGTGTCCAAATCACTGGCATCTTGGAGGCCCTGAGCAAGTGCCATCAACTTATCTCGGCCCTTGTAATACACAGCGGGTTCCCACAAAGATGGGATCGACCTCTTCGTACTCCTGGGCCTGATAGGTGCTGAAAATTAACCGCATTGAGTCAAAAAAATCCTTTCCTCGATAGCGGTTGAAAGGCGTCAAAGTTGAGGGCTTTTCCTTCAGCGCTGTGATCCTGGCTGCCAGGGCAGAGGGCTTAGCAGCTTGTAGCGCAGCCTTAGAGGCCGATGGGGTGGGTACAGGTACTGATGGCTCAGATGGACGCTGTGGGCGAGGCTTCTCAAGGGCGATTTTCACGCCACTTGGGTCCCAGAGCGCTAAGGCTCAGTCGGCGCCAAAGGCATCAACTTCCTGGCAAGCGTGGGGTCGGGGGTGCATAGCGCTGTTTTAGCTGCCAAGGTCTGCTGGTCGGGGATGGGAGCCGCGCCAACAGCCACCTGTTGCTGAAACATTGTGAGCATTTCTTTCTTAAAAGAATCCCACTCTTTGCGAGTGGTCGGTCCCTTAGAGGGCTCACCTCGCTCCGAGGAAGAATCCGATTCCCGCCGGTGGTGGCGTTGCTTCTTCTTCCATGAGGAAGAGGATAAGGAATGGCTTCTGGAGTGGGACCTCCTCTTCATATTCTTGGGGTGCAGGCCCTTATCGTGACTAGTGGGCTCCTCAGTCTCGGCCTCAAACGACTGGACGAGAGACCGGGCCAGAGATTTTGGCGACGGTCCGCCCAGGGCCAGTTTACCGACTCTGTCTCGCAGGGACTTGGGTTGCATTTTGGCGCATGACGTGATTGGAATCCAGACACCATACACAAACATTGTGCGGGTCAGTCTCCGACATTTTGGACTCGCAATTGGAGCACTGCTTGATACCCGAGATCCGTTGCGAAGACATATCGACGTAAAAACGAAAAATGTCTTCTGAAAACCTAGAGTAGGTTCCCGATGTTAGGGAGAATTCTCTTCTATGGCTAATTTCCATTACCTACAGAGTACCCCCAGCAGCTTTGAAGGGTTTATTTTTTTCTCCTGCTCAGAGTGAGACCCTTTTTTCTCACTCTTAGATAGATTGCTAGTGTGTGTTTTAGGCTATCTTGTGTGCTTATGGTCTATGGGGTTTTTCTCACCCTCATAGGAATCATCTTTTTAACATGTGTGTTACCCAGCACCCTCAGTGCAGTGACACAGGGGTGTCCTAGTGACCCCCAAACATAGACTCCATTCCCTGGGACTGACTACTGTCTCCCAGGGCATGTAAAGTCCCCATTGACTTTACTAGTCAATAATTATGAACTAAACCTGGCTGGTGGCAGTGGTTACGGCCGTAAATATTCGACCGCAAATATTTCCCTATGGGATTTTCCCATTGTTCGAGCCTACCACTTTTACTGACAGCCTCTAACATACCGCCGGTTTATTTTAATATTAACTTTACTCCGGTAGGTTTTTATTGCCAGATCTTTGTTAATATTTCTTTCTTGTGTCTTTCTCTGAAATCCTAACCCGGGTCGGGGATCCATTGTTCGTCCTTTTGGCAGGCTTCTGCACAGAAGCCCTCCTCTCGGTGCCACTGAGTCTGGGGTAGACAGGATGTGTGTGAGGGGGAATAGGCACCCTGGACAGGGTTACCTAGGCAACCCAAGTCACACTCTGCCCTGATCCCGCCAGGATAGCCACCCCACTGTGTGAGTGACAGCTAGGCTGTATGAATGGGGGTTTTTCTGCATAAAAGCAGGGCTCCGAGGACTGGAGGAGAAGACAACACCACTGGAACTAAGAAACCGAAGAGGAGAGAAGCTGAAGACATTTGCAACGACTGAACCACTGGTGAAGCCCTGCTGCAAATCGTCACCACTTTTCTCCAACGACTTGAGAAGATCTTCCTCTGCAAGAGTCTTCTTCCCTTGAGCTGGTGGGGCCAACCAGTTCGCCAATCGCCTTGCAGGACCTGCCTTGGTCGAATCGCCAGTGCCAAGCACTAGGAGACCGGATAGCCAGGCACCTGTCCACCACGACCGCGATTTAGAGGAGCGTACCTTTTATTTGTCTTGGCATCACAGCGGCTGGTTTCATCCCTGGGCAGTGCAGTAACTCGAACCTTCCTCCACGACGACAGCCTCTCTTCCTCTGCTGGATCTCTCGAACTGCAGGAGCTGCCAGGAACTACCGCCACAGCAGGAGCCTCCTCCACTTTTCAAGGTACATTGTCTCCCCAGGCCTCCCGTTTCATTGGGTACTGCTAAAGGTGTTTTAAATCCTTTACTTACCTTCTGGGTTGGCCGCCCCTTTCGTCTAACATTATCTTTTCACATCTGCAACCACCTTTTCAACTCGTTAACCAAAGACTTGACTGCAGCTACTAGAACAGTTTGATCCTGGGCACTTGCCTTGTACCATTGACTCTGGCACAGGCCTATTGACTCTGGCTAAATCTGTTATAACTGCCTTCTCTAGATTGATTCTCACTAAGAAATGTGTTGGTGCACCTAAACTCTTATAACCACCTTTCCTTCCCCTTCTTATATTGCTGAAGTGCCATTTTGCTCGGTTTTCATCAAAGTATTGCTGATACTAAAGTATTGCCTTGCCTAACTTGTTCACAATCTGATTGGGAAGTGTTGCTGATGTGTTTGGAGTCTAACTCTGTATGACTTGTCCTTTCCCTCCCTTTGAAGAAATTGTTAGAGTGCCATTTCTGCTTAGTTTGCACTGTGCCGTTTTGCTCAGTTTTCACTCTTGCTCAAACTTATCTACAATTTAAAAGGGGAGTGTGTATACTTTTTCTAGACTGTTTTAACTTACTTTAATAATAGTGATTTGTGTGTGAACATCAGAGTGTGTAAAATAAATATATATATTCTTTTTGATACAAAGCTTTGGTCAGTGTTTCCTTGTTCCATAGTATTGTAGTCCTAATGTGTAAACCCTGAATACTGCTCATCTCCCTCTTGAGATGGGTCTGACTGCTTAGCCACAGCTACCAACTAAATCTTTGTGGTAGAGACTGATACCAAAGGGGATTTATTGCATATACCTGTAGTCTTAATCTTCTGTAGGGCTCCCTAAGGGAACTGCACAGGATTCTGTCTAACACCCGATGCAGCATGTGAGTGTGCAAAAAAAAGTAACTGAAGCATGGGGCGTAGTGAAGTGGTATTTATATGCACCTGACCTCACTTCCAGGGCTGATGATCGACCACCGCGCAAGACGGATCGACGATCGAGTCAAGGTCCACTACGCCCCATCAAAACATTTTCCAAGCAGCAGGGCTGGATGATGGTTATCTATCAAGATGAGGAATCTACGGGATAAAAGCAATCCATTGAAACAGGAATACGCCATGAGCTTGGTGAAGACCCTTGGAGAGGAGGTCAACACAAAGGGAAGCACTTTGAACTGATGGTGCATGTCCCCTATGAGGAACCTCGGGAACTTCCTGTGCTTTCGATGTATCAGCGCATGCAATAGGCGTCCTGCAGATCTATTGACAACAGCCAGTCCTGAGGTTCGAGAGTGTGGAGAATTTCTCCCGTCGTTACCATCCCGAATTTGTCTTTCCTCAGAAACGTATTCAAGGCCCCAAGGTTCGGAATGGGACGAAGACCTCCTTGTTTCTTGGGCACCGGGAAATACCATGAACGCCAACCTGACCCTCTCTGATCGGGAGTTACCTCTTCCACATCACCCTTCGACAACAGGGCTCGCAGTTCTTCCTGGAGTTCCTGTCCCGGTTGTATTGGAGGTGGTGGGGGTCTGTCCAGTGGTTTTCTTATGAAGGGCAGAATATAACCCTACTGAAAGGGCTGCAGGACCCAGACATTGGAGGTAATCTCCTGTCACTGGTGCCAATATTCTGACAAACATCCACCAATCGCCATGTCGTGGGAGGGGAAATCAAAGCAGCTTAGAGGGTGGTGTCGTCTCCATGGCTGCTGCTATTTGCTGGCCTCTAGAAGCTACTCTGCCCCTTCTGGGACGAAAGAAACACCTTAGCCCCTGCCTGGCCCGTGAGAGCTGCGTTTTCCTGCCCTAAGGCATATACAATCTATAGCCTCTGCCCCTAGAGGCAAAGCTGAAGACAGGTTTGGCTTGCTGTGCAGCTAGGTCAAGTGATTTGATGCTATTTTAGACTCTGAATTTTTCCAAAGAGTCATCAATCTTCTGGCCAAAAAGGACCTCTCCCTCCCTATTCTGGGATTTCAGGTAGAAGCCTGACGTTTTCAGATAGGCTTGCATTGTCAATAAAACAGCTGACCCCATTGAACGGGCAATGCAGTCGGCCACGTCCAAGCCCTCTCCAACAACTGCTTGGCTACCTCCTTCCCATCTCCCACCAGTCATGTAAACCTATACCGCATTTCACATTTGGAGATGTACAGTGCTGCCTGCTCCATGGCTTTCCATAGACTAAAGGAGTACTTTGCAAACACACAGGCCATTCGGTCAAGACCTTTTTGACCATTGCGTCTAACCTTTTACCCACTCTGTTAGGGGGTAGATTGGAAGAGGATGCCACAGGTCTGGTGGTGGTTGTGGCTGGCTGCACAACAAGCCCTTCTGGAGAAGGGTGAGAAGCCAGGAAAGATGGATCTCCTCATGCTGGCCTGTACTTCTCCGTAAAGTTAGAGTTCCTGGGGGAATGGAGCAGGGATGTTGCCACAAGGAGGTTAGAAGGTCTGAAATTGCCAGATTCAGTGGCGTGTTATGGTCAGTTACAGGACCTTCATCCAAGATGTTTGTCAATTCGTAGTCCTGAACATGTGCTGAAAAGGATAGGGTGTCTACTATCCTTTTCACTAAGGTCCTAAATTTAGCATGGAAGTGAGTGTAAGGCTGACCGGGAGACGTGTCCAGGCCACTGGTGTCCTGCAACCCTTGAGCTAATGCCATCAGGTCAGCTTGGTTGTAGAAGAAATTGACACCTACCGACCTGTACAGTGGAATGAAAGATCTGTTGCTGATAGTCGGTGCCAAGGGTTTTTCTCTCAACGCCGATAGAACGGCCGTCGGTGCCGGTCGGGGCTTGGATAATGCAGGGACATTGGGAACGTCAGCCTTCCGACACTCTAGAGAAGGACCAGCCATCGATGGTTTACGTGCCATTTTCGCCGTCAAGCCCAAAGACTTCTCGGACGCCCATGGTGTTGAAGTATTGGCAAGCGTGGGGTCGGGAGTGTCGAGCTCCACTTTGGCTGCCGAGGCCTGCTGTTCCGGGGGGGAGGACACCTGCAGCAGCCTGAGTGTTAAACATTTCAAGCATTTCTTTTTTGAAAGGTTTCCACTCTTCTTGAGTGGTCGGCCTAGCCGAGGGTTTACCTTTCTCCAATGACGAGCTGGAATTGTGTCAATGGCGTCTCTTCTTCTTATGCAACGAAGACGAGAAACTGGATCCCCAAGTGTGAATGCTTTTTGGCTTTCCGCGGATGCTTTTCCTTCTTCTTTTCGGGGATTGGCCCTTCCGTCTTGGCCTCAGTCGACCGACCGCACCAGAGATTTCAGAGACGGCGGCACAAAGCAAGTTTGGCAGCCCGCCGACAAATGGATTTTGACTGCATTTTGGAGGATGATGCACATCCGTGTGTCGTGATCCGCATTCAGACACCACCGAAAAATGTTGTGCGGTTCGCTCACCGACATTTTGGAATGGCAGTCGGTGCACCTTTTAAACTGAAATCTAGTGAGTGGACATTGCAGGAGAGGTTTTATGAGAGACAATTTGACGATTTCAGTCAAAAATGCTGCGTCAAAGACTCCATGCCGTGTTCCCGAAGGAGCGTGCAAGCGAGCTGAAAAAAGGAACTGAGATATGGGGCGTAGTGATGTGGTATATGTACACAATGCCTGAAGTCACGTCCAAAGCCAACGATCGAGCACTGAGCAAGACGGGATGGCCGAGTCGAGGTCCACTATGCCCCCCATCGAAAAGTTTCCGAGCAGCAGAGCTGGATGAGGATATCAGATGAGGCATCTGCGGGAGAAGAACAATCCATTGAAGTAGGAACAAAAAACAACAGCATTAAGCCTGGCGGAGCAGGCCCAGTGCATTCTAGCTAACGTAAGTGCCAGACATGGAATGAAAGAGTGAGGGAGAGAAGTGCGCCCAGACCAAGGCCCTGGGTTAAGAGCCGAGAGGTTACCATTCTCAAGGAATGAGTAAAGAAGTGCAGAAGTGGTGGGTGGAGTGCAGGGGCCTAGGGGCAAGTGTGAGGACTGGCGGGGGAACCTGAGACCTGTGTCGCTCTGCAGGTGCAGCAGACGACCAGTCAGCAAACAGAGCTGAATTAGGGAGAGAGGGAAGAGGGCAGTAGGTAAGAATAGACAGGGGTTATTGGGGGAGAGAGAAGGAGGAAGAGAAGAGGAAGGTATCGAGGAGTTTCTGGAACTTAAGGTGATCAGGCTCAAGATGGAGAGAGGCAGGGAGGATGTTCCAGAGGGAAGCACCTGCAGAGGACAGAAATCTACCCCCAAATCTCTGTTTTGAAAATCGGCTCAAGTGGAGAGAGATGGAGGACGACAAGCGGAGGACTCTAGAAGGAGAGTATTTAGGGAGAGCGAGTTGTAGATCATTCGAGCCCCGGCCCTAGAAAGTTTTGTGGACTATGCATAGGGTCTTGAAATTGATCCTTGTAGCTAGGAGAAGCCAGTGGAGGAATTCAGGTGCCAGAGAGATGCAGTCCTGGGCTTAAGGTCAAGGATAAGTCTTGCAGTATCATAAACAAAGACACTTGATCCGGGGATATTTTGAAAACAGACAAAGCCACCAAATACCATTAGTCTGTTGTAACTTGAAGGGGCTAGTGACAGATGGAATTTCATCACTGAAGTGGTAGGACAAGAGATAGGGTCGATCTCGCATTCCCTGCACCACTCCTCAAATCTTGCCCACCTGCACGCATACACTGATCTAGTTGACAGTCTGCGAGCAGCCAGTAGCACCTCAAGTACCTCCTTCTGAGAGGTCCCAGTCATATCTCATCCTCTCAAGAGCCACGCATGTAGGTTGAGGGATTCTGGGTCCGGGTGGTGTGCCCGGCCCTCCGACTGGCATATAAGGTCCAGCCGACGAGGCAACCGGGGAAGTGTACAGATGCTCATGGCCTGAAGATCCAAGTACCATGCTCTCCTCGCCCAATCCAGAGCGATTAAGATCAGGGTTGTTCGGAACCTCCACAACCTCCGGTGAACCCACAGGATTACGGGAATTGGAGGGAAGGCATAGTGGAGGTCGAAGTCCCACTACACAAGGAATGCATCCCACAGTGCGCCTCTTGCTGGGAATTCCCTCAAGCAAAACTGTCTGCACTTCCTGTTGGAATCTGTGACAAACAGATCCACCGTCGGGATACCCCATTGAGAGAAGATCTCCTAGAGAACTTCCTGGCACACCTCACTCGTGCAAGACTGTGCTCTGCCTGCTCAGGGCGTATGCCAATATGTTTTCCATCTCCGCTAGGCGGACAGCTGAGACAGAGATCTAGTTCTCCAACAACGAGAACCACAGCTCCATTGTCTTACTGCAGCGGGGAAGACACTGTACACCTCCCTGCTGGTTCAGGTAGTGCATGGTCACTGTATTGTCCATCATGATCAGGATATCTTTCCCCTTGATATAAGGCGTAAAAGCTTTCAGGCCCAGCCTGACCATTCGCAACTCCAGCCTGTTGATGTGCCACTGGCTCTCCATTGGGGACCAATGGCTGCTCGCATGCAAATCCTCTCAGTGAACCCCCCAACCTTGAGAGATGCATCTGTGACCGTGGGCAAAGGAGGCCCAAAAATTTCTCCCACCTTCATGTTGTCGCTGCTGGCCAACCAAGAGAAATTGTAAGACAACTTTAGAACATCCTTCAAGATGCTGAAGTACTGCAACCAGTGACCCCTTAGTAGCCACTGCAGGGACCACATTCGCAGTCTGGCCTCTGGCACTAGAATAATGCAGGAGGTCATGAGACTTAAGACACGGAGGAAGGAAACCTCTGGCAAACTGTGTGATTCTGGAACAGATGTACCATCTATATGACACTGTCAACTCTCTCCTAGGGGGTGGGAGGAGAAGTCTTTCCCTCCCGAGTGTCCAGGACCACTCTGATTAACTGGAGCCTTTGTGTTGGCGTTGTGTGGGACTTCTGAAAGTTCAGGGAGAAGCCCAGCCTGTGCAGCAGTGAGCAAGTGGCCTTGAGATGGGTTGAAACTTGCTCCGCCGACTTTGCTCAGATCTGCCAATTGTCCAGGTATGGGACTACATAACAGTGAATCTCCTGAGGTGAGCCGTGACTATCGCCATCAGCTTGGTGAAGACCCTGGGTGCGGAGGTCAACCAAAAGGGAAGCACCTTGAACTGGTAGTACTTGTCCTCTATAAGGAATCTCAAGAATTTCATGGGCTGATGGATGGATGGGCACGTGGAAATACGCATCATGGAGATTGAACTACTCCAGCCACAGTCCTGAAGCTGAAGAGCATGGAGGATTTCTCGCAGCGTCACCATTTTGAGTTCGTCCTTCCTTGGGAACGTGTTCAAGGCTCTGTGATCCAAAATGGGGAGAGGTCTTCCCCCTCTCTTGGATACCAGGAAATACCAGGAATACCAATCTGATCCTGTCTGCTCAGGAGGTACCTCTTCCATGGCAATTTTCAATAGCAGGGGTCTCAGTTCTTCCTGGCGCTCCAGTGTTAATAAAGGGAGGGGATCTGTCTGGCGGTCTTATCAGACTTGGCAAACAGTAAGCCCATTTGATGATCTGCGGGGCCCAGGCATCGGAAGTAATCTCTTGCCACTGTGACCAATGCTCACCAATCCTTCCTCCAACCGTGGAAACATGGGGAGAACTCCTACTGCTGCCTTCTCCTGGCCCTTCTGGTGTGTGGGGACCACCTCTGTCCCCTGCCTGGGTTGCAGGAGCTGTACCTTCCTTCCAAAGGAGACGTACCGTCTGTACCCACTTGTCCTGGAAGCGAAACTGAAGAAAGGTTTCACCGGCTGATGCAGAGCTAGACCCAGTGACTTGGCCACAAGTTTTGAATCCTTATATTTCTCTAACGACCCAAGTGACTAATATGTCTTTAGGCAAAAAACCTGAATTGTGCAAATACGCCTGTCTCCTTAGAACAGCAGCCAACCCCACTGCTCTACCGACACAGTCAGCAACATCCAGGCTGTTTGCAAAGACTGCCGGGCCACCTCTTTCCCATCATCCATTATTCTTAAGAAGCTTTTCTCCTTCAGGAATATGTTCTGATGCTTCCTGAATTGTCTTCCATAGGTCATGGGTATACTTGGCAAATGCTCAGGACACATTCACTGCTTTTAAAGCCATACTGCCTGATGCAAACAATTTCTTTGCAAGGGCATCCGTCTTTTTACCTTCATTATCTGTAGGAAGATTCAACGTGGATTTGGAGGGTCTAGTATTGACTGCGGCTGCCTGAACAACCAGCCCCTCAGGCGTAGGACGGGTGGAGAGAAAAGGTGGATTCTCCCCATGCCGGCTCAGAATTGACATGAGTGGTGGAAAGCAGCTCCTGCCACTAGGTGGTTATAGGGTCAGCAATGGCTATGTTAAAGGGCATGGCCCTTTCTGTCAGAGGCCCCTGATCCAAAATGTCATTAAGTTCATAATGGGACAGGGGCTTATCTGGGGCACACCACCATATTGCATCTACCACCCTGTCCACGGTGGCACGGCACTGTGCATTTGCATGCCCATAAGGATGGATTTGCTGGATTTCCAAATCAAATGAAGTGTCTAAGCCACTTGCACCCGGAAGCCGCTCTGCCAGCCTAGTTAGAGAAAAAAAATCACTGCCACCACAACCTCCTTGCACCGGCTCGAGACCAAAAGGTGCCTCGTCATCATCGAAAATGGACACAGGCGTCTCGAAAAAGGACGATTGAGACAGTCGGACGTACGAACGGTTGAGCATCGGCACAGGCATCGATGGACCCATGCCTGACGGCACCCAAAACGGTAATTCTTTGCAGTTGCTGGTGCCAATCTGAGGGCTCCTGCACCGACGCTGCTTCCTTGGAGTCAGAACCTCTGGGAACAACTGGAGCCAACGGGGCCTGCTGCGTCGAGGCCTGACCCGTACCTGCAGCTGCCACTTTCTTCATCTCGAGCATCTGGTCTTTAAAGGTCTCCTACTTGGGCCCTAGATCTACTTGGACCCGATGACAACTTACCTCGGAGGAGGAGTCGGAATCGCCCTTTGTCCATGTTGACACTTCTTTTTGTGGGAGGATGACAAAGAGTGGCTTTGCAAATGCGACCTCTTTTTAGTTTTCTTATGGTGCTGATCTCCTTTTCAGGTGTGGACCCCTCCCTATCGAGCTCTGATGACCTTTGAGCTGGAGATTTAGAGGGGGCCGACTGAGCGTGAGTTGCACCACCCTTTCAAGCAGGAACCACAATTCTCTGTTAAGTGATCGGTACCGAGGCACCACATGCAGACACCGTGAGGGTCAGTAATGGACATCTTCGAATGACAATCCCTGCATAGTTTGAAGACGAACTCCTTAGTAGTGGACATTCTGCCGAAATCACTTAGAATAAAGACAAAAAATGTAAAGGTACTCTAAAGAGAGTTGTTCCAGTGAGCAGCATGCTGAGTGCGCAAGCAACTCTGGTACTGGGGTGTTGTGATGTAGTATTTGTACGATGACCAACGCCAGATCTGGAGTTGACGACCGCCTCATCGAGTCAAGATGGATCAATGGCCAAGTCGAGGCACACTAAGCCCCCCGTCTAAACGTTTTCCGAGCAGTTGACGCTGGAGGGGATATCTATCTGATGATGGATCTCAGGGAGAAAAACAATCCATTGAAACAAGGTTTCTGGTCCAGCAGGAAGGAGGGGGGTGATCTAAAGGCCCAGCACGATCAACTAAGTCAGTCCTGCCCTCCTTGCTGCCATGCCCTGGTTGCATACCACTTCCTAACTTGGGATCTACCCCTTTGGATAGGTGCATCAATCCTAGCCATACCCTTGCCACTCGAGGAGGTCCCATCTTCTCTCTGGCACTTCTTGTCCCTGTTACATCCTCTTCCTCAACCACAAACTTCCAAACGTTGCCTTCCCCTCTGATTCCTTCTTCTCATCTTGTTCACTTCCGCAGTCTTCTTGGTCTCTTCCAACCTTCTCCTTGCTCTCCTTATTCCCTTGTTCCTCACTCAGGTTTCAAACTCCCTGTAGTAACTCCATTCCAGCGTACTTCCTTCCTCGAACAATTTTTCAACCACCCCTTCTACAGACTGCGGTTTCCGAGCCTCATTTCCAAATACCTCTTCCACCTTCAGATTCTTTACTCCCGCCTCATATTTCCCAGCAACCACCACCAACAACCTCCTCTCACCCTCTTTTCTCTGCCCAACCACAGTTTTGACCTTCTTAAAACCCTTCTTGACTTCATCTCGATCCAGGCCTTCCTTAAAGTCACCCCCATTCTTAATTTATCTTACTTCCACCTCCTGATGCTCCACCGCTCACTGATTCGCACCTCCTGTAGGGAAGGCATGGTATCACAAGTATTGACACTGGCACAATGAATACAATTTGTAAAACCTTTATTGAAAATGTTGGGGTTGAAGAAACTCTTATTCTGCTGTATAACTAAGATGGGAGTAGTCTCGACCATCAAACGATAAATAAAACAGTCCTAGAGGAGTTTGTCAAATCAAAATGGCCTATGCTAATAAAAACCTAATGTCTGCTCTGTCGCTTGTACAAAACGTGTAAAAAGGAGAAAATGTTTGCAAAAGGAAAAGTCAGTGTTCAAAGTATAATGTGGCTGAACCAGCTCTACTCCCCACATTAGACCTAGGCAGGGTGACACACTCTGCCTTGGCTTACAACACAGTACACAGTTCAGAAATGTGGATCGATGCCCACCTGGCCTTCCACATTTACAGTTCCTTTCTTTGACTTTCAAAATACTGTTTCAACCAAAAGTTCACAAATGTCCCCCTCTGCCAAGCTCAGAACTCTCACAATACAGTTCACACAAAGTTGCAAGGGGTGGGGGGGGTTCCCTTCCCCAAGCTTAATACATTTTGGGTCTCCCTCAAATGGGGCTCGTACCACTGTCGGATGTCGAAGTCCTTCGAATGTGCGTGGGTTTTTGTTAAAGACCACCGCAGGACCACTTCAACTTAACGTTCACTATTTTATTTCACTCTTGATGTTTGTTCGCCCTTTTAGCTTCTAACAATGCACCCTTCACAGAGACTTTCCAATGGGCTACTTCCTTTCACCGGATCACTCCGTTAGTATCGCTGATCTTGCAGCTGTATTTTACTTTAAAGTTCATTCACAGGTCTGCCTTTCTTCGCATCTCATCCACACGCGTGCAACCTTCACTTGTGATATGATATTGCTACTTCATTCACATTGACACACACCGATCTCTCAGGTCGCTTGCCAACTCGCCGGCTGTGTGTGCTTCTTGCTTGGTTTGCTGTTTTCCAATTCCTTGAGTCAAGGTTAGTACCAAGGGCTTGGCCTTGCCTCCCCAACTCTGTCGTTCACCCAGGCGGGTCGCTGGCATTTTTGGAACACAAAGCAATTTGCACTTGTGGTATCTGGCCTTCTCCACGTGTCTTTCACGGTCTGTCAGAGGCAACGACATCCAGTAGGGAAGCACTGGGGTTTTCGGCCCGCTGCTCTCGTCCCTTGGTCTGTCGCTCGGCTCCAGCAGGTGTGCCTTTGTCCCGGAGTTTCTGCTCATTCTCGTGTTCCACCTTGCTCAGAGTGTGTCCTTAGGTGTTGCCTTTTTTTGGGTGAGGAGAGCGAATTGGTATCAGGTTTATGCACTTAGGGTAACGTGCCCGACTTTGCCTGACCTGATTAACGGGACATGTCCAGTAAGATGTGATAGATTTAATCTGGTTACTCTTACTCACCCTCTTCCTCGGCCCAGTGTTTGTGCAAGAAAAGAGGGGGGAGGGAGAGGTTGGGACTTCGGTAACCCTAAAAAATAGGATGGTGTAGATGAACAAAGAGGGGGGAATGCCACGTTGCATCATCAGCTACCCCACTCCCTGAAGAGCCCTCACCCAGGTGATCCTTCTGCACTGGTCCACCCCCAGGGTCTGGATCTAAAGGCGATGGCCGTGCCCTGGCCACCTGAGAGAGATCCCCAGGAACTAGTGGGTGAGACACCCTCTGGTTTCGCACACTCCTCACCAGATAGGTCTTCCCCCTTTGGCTCTTAATGTGCCCTACTTACCAGTCTTGCGATTTCTCCACATACTCCCCCTTACACACTCCTACCCCTACAACAATCTCCAACCTTCCTCCTTAATACTTCCAACCTCCTGCAACAACTTCTGCACCTCTTGGCTGGATATTTCCAGTTCCTACAACAAACATCCTACCACCTTCCACCCTCTGCTGTCCTTCAATAACTCCCCTACAACCACCTCTACGGATATGGTGCCCTGCTCATTAAACTACTTCTCCCCATCTTCCGCCATACGACCTCTGCTCTTTCTACTGTTCCTCCAGTTTCCTGCTCTTGGATCCACTTTAGGCTCTCCTGCTCTCCACCTCTCCTCTTGCACAGTCCTCATTTTGCTCCAAACACTGAGAGACTGCCTGAGTGCATAGCTGCTCTTTTTATGTGGCAGTAAAGCCTCCCCTGGGCTGGCTTCCAGAGTAACAGCCTGCAGCTGCTTGTGCAGGGGAGACTTCCTTTCTGTGCCTGCTTGCGGGGTAAGGGGGTGGTCTCACTAGGTCAGAGGGTAAAAGAGGTGGGCAGACATCTTTGCTGCAACTACCACCCCTCAGCTGCCCGCTGCCTGGTTCTCTTCCCTTCTGTAGACACCATAATTCCCAGAGCTTGGAGGGACCGGGCTGTGTTGCTTACGGGTTTCCCAGTGGTTTGGTCTTTTCTCGATTTCAGCGGGTCAGACCGGATGTTGTAGGCTTTTGTAGAGTGAGAAATAGGCTGTAACTTGGTGTTTTCTGCCCTCTTGGGGGTAAGTAATTTGGGTTCCTTGTGGTCATTTTCCTGTGTGTCTATGAATTGATGACTTATTCTGATGCCAGTCTTTTCATCCCTGTGATTGTGATTTCAGTTTCCTGTTCTAGGCCTGGTCTTCATTGTGTAAGCCCGAGGAATTATGGGACTTAAGTTCTTCCCATACTGCCCTAAGGAAATACCCTGGATGGGCTGGGTTCGGCCAGTTGCCTTTAAGTGTGCAATGAAACTGCCCTCTACTACATGGACGGTGTGCCGGGAAGTGACTTGCAGGGCTTTAGGGTTACTCAAATAGGCACCCCAAATCCTAGCAAGGTACAATGTCAAAACTCCCGGACAGAAGATGGGGTTTAGATGAAGTTGGTTTTGGATTTATGCAGGGAGGGTTGAGGGTAGTCGGGAAGAGTGGGGGTGTAGTCACAAAGAGGTTCAGGTTAGCCACGAAGGGTACAGAAAGGTACCGATGAGACGTGACAAGGATGAACATTTTCACGAAGGTTTGTCGGAAGACACTAAACTTATAAACCACCCAAAAGTGTTTTTCCTATGCAGAGTCCAAATTAACCATAACTGCCGACGTTGCTACATATAGCAATGGGGATATATTTAAAAAAGGTTAAGGTAACTACCTATAACGGTTTTAAAATGTTATGTCTACAGAACGGGAAGGACAAAGTTATAGTTTAACCTATTCTGAAACTTTAACTATAAATAAAATCCATCATTGTTGCAATGCAATTCACTCTCACAAAGAATTCAAAAAGATCAGCAAATATCTATATTTGTACGCAGGGATTAACTTCTTCAGGGGGTGTATCCAATTATTGCCAGTAATCCCCACCTGTCCCCAAATGTGTGCTGTGGGTTGCTCTGGGATCTGTAGGATAGGATCAATTGATCCCTGATATTCTTGACCCTGTTATATGCAAACATCATTTTGATGAGGGCTATGGAACCCATGTTCCTCTATTCACCTGCTCCTCACCTTCTCCCCGCCCTGCCACCCAATACTCTGTTCTCAACTGCACATTTGCACTCCTACTCCTAATACCCACGCATCCCTGTTGCTACACACGGACAGTACTGGGGCTCGTCAGTGTGAAATGGGTGACAGCCGCGTCTGTGTTATGTCCAGGCTTGGTGATTGGTGAAGCGCTGAACAAACTACAACCCCACCTGAGAGACATTGCACAGTGGACTGCTACTTGGCTCCCCTCACCAAATTGATAAAGGAAAAATTGAAATGTTTAATTCAGTCAACCCGGTCTCTGCTGGGGCCCGAGGGAGTTCCCACTGCAGTTTCACTCCTTCTCATGTCACCCTGACGCTTGAATGGAGAAATATGTGTAATTATCACACAGTTCACAGACTCCCGTGGATGTTCGGGAGCAGCTGCACTTCATGTGCTCCATAACCCCCCTTAAAAGATTTTTGGGTAACAGAAGTGATTTCAGATGTGTAGGGTACCGTCTCCAAACCAGGCTTGCGATGCGGTGGGGAATCTGAGGGTCCCCATATATTGTACCCAGAACCTGCATCACAGAGCTGGTAATGGGCCCAAGCTCATTGGGTCACCCCAATTCCATCTCCTAGCCTAGATCATATATACCTATGGCTGGGCTACATGGCCTAGTATGATAAACGGGAATAGCCTTTGCTCCTGGTTAACCTTAGGTTGGGATGCAAGCATTCAGCCACGCAAAGACATTAATAGTTATTTCCAGCCCTCTGTGTATCATGAAAATGCTCTCCACATAGCTCTTTTTAGTGACATCGATGGGGCATAAGGGTTAATTGAAAAATTGTACCTCTTCCCCATTTCCAACATAAACAAATGGAACAAGTTTGAAGCAAATACTGCTCTCATGGCCACCCAATTTATTTGCAGATAAAAGGGCTTCAGGAGATGGGAATGGGGATGGGTGGTGTGGGCGTGGTGAGACTTATTTGGGGAGCGGTGTGGGGAGTAACACCCATTGAAGTCTGTAGTAGCCTCGCAAGGTCCCCATTCAGACAACTAAAGGCACCAAAGGACATGATCTAAGTTATCTTCTACAAAGGGCAACATCCTATCAACCTATGAAAGCCAATACATCTAAAGCTACTGTCAAAAAATATATATGCTGGGCAGTTAAAACCTCAGACTGAGAAGAACAAGTTACTTTCTTACCTGGTAAAGTTCTTTCGATGGGATGTTCCTCAGACGTATTCCACATCTATGACAGTAATCACCACAGCTGTGCTGCTTTGGAATTCTTTTCGGCACCTGCGTCCTGCGTCGATGACGTTGATACGCTCTCCCTCGAGGGCCTCCATCGAGCACCGACGTCAACGGATGATAAATGTAGAACGCACGACGTCCGTAGCCTCAGTTGTAGTTTTTTCCCAGAACGTGTGGCACCAATCTTCTGCCAGTATAACTACAGAAAGCCTTGCGGAAACGTAAGCTGCAATCGCATAAGAAATTCTGTAGAGGGGCAGGCTGGGAGGGTGTGATGTGGAATACGTCGGAGGAACATCCCATCGAAAGAACGTTACCAGGTAAGAAAGTAACTTGTTCTTCGAGGGGATTGTGTCCTCCGACGTATTCCACATCTATGACAGACTCCCAAAGCAGTACCAACATATGGAGGTGGGAAAAAGAATTTTGAATTTTAGAATGCCCAATCAAATTGCAGAATAGGAAGACCGCCTTACCAAAGGCTAAATCTTGCCCATGGATAGAATCCAGGGAGTAGTGTTTTACAAAAGTATGCGCAGAGGCCCATGTGGTTGCTTCACAGATATTACGAATGGGAATACCCCTCTGCAGAGCAGTAGAGGCAGCCACACCCCTAGTAGAATGAGCCCGTAAGCCTACCGGAGGGTCCTTACCCGCCAAACGGTAACATTCAGAGATTGTCAAGATAATCCATCTGGACAAGGTCTGCTAAGTAACAGCTTGACCCAAACGCCTTCCAGCGTATCCTACAAAGAACTGATTGTGCACTCTGACCCAGGACATGCGTGAGATGTAGAAACTTAAAGCTCTCCTAGGATCCAACCTATGGAGCCTCTCCTATTCCTTACGGATGCGGAGGATAGAACGCCGGAAGAATAACCTTCTGGCTCAAATGAAATTCCGACACAACCTTCGGAAGAAAAGGAGGACGAACCCTAAGGACAGCCCTGTCCTTATGGAACACAGTGAAAGGTGGCTTGGCGGATAGTGCCTGCAACTCACTCACTCTGCGAGCGGAAGTAACCGCAACTAAAAATACAGTCTTAAAGGTCAAGATCTCAATGGACAAGAATGTAAGGGCTCAAACGGAGCTCCCATCAGGAACTTTAAAACCAAGTTCAAATCCCAACCAGGCACTTGGAAAGGTGACGGTGGAAACACATTAGTTAGCCCTTTCAGAAGCGGAGAAATCAAAGGAATCTTATAATAAGAACACTCCTCAGACGAGTGCTTAAATATGGACAGCGCGGCCAGGTAACCCTTAATGGTACCCACTTGCAGGCCCTTGTGGGCTAACGAAAGCAAAATAGACAGAACCACAGGAATGGAACATGAAAAAGGGTCCACATTCTGTACCCTGCACCAGTCGCAGAACTTTCTCCAATGGCAACGGTACAGGGACTTTGTTGCGGGCCTTCGGGCCGAAACCAACACCTCCATCACGTCTTCAGGGAGGTCCAAATCCTTATACCTCAACCTTTCAGATACCAAGCATGAAGGTTGAGAGACGTGACCGCTGGATGGAGAACCCAACCCCCCATTTCTCTGCCTTTCCACCTTTCTCTGCTGACGAGGTTTCCAGACAAGTCCGATCAATGAAAGTCTCGTCTAAACAGGTTCACCCCTGTTCCTCCAAAACTATCAAGGACCACATCGACTCCCTGGCTCCTGCCCTGGCTGACTTTTGCAACCACTCCTTCGCCTCTGGTTGTCTTCCCTTCCCCCCTCAAGCACTCCCTTGTTCACCCTCTTCTCAAGAAACCCTCTTCCGACCCCTCCTGCCCGGCTAACTATCGCCCTATCTCCATCACTCCCTTCCTGGGCAAGCTCCTGGAGAAACTGGCCATCTCCCAGCTTAACCTCCATGCTGAATCTGTTGGTAGTCTTCATGACCATCAATCTGGCTTCAGAGCTACCAGAAGCACGGAAACTGCTCTCCTGAACATCCGTGAAGACCTGCTCTTGAACCTCGATTCCAACACTCCGTGTGTTCTCATTCTGCTCGATCTCTCCTCTGCCTTTGACACTGTCAACCATGCCATCCTGCTCAACCGTCTCCGGGAAAACCTGGGTATCACTGGTCAGGCTCTGGCGTGGCTGACCTCTTTCCTTTCAAATCGACCCTCCCAGGTCCAACTGGGGTCCTTCCTCTCCGACATCTTTTTCTCCACCTGTGGTGTCCCCCAGGGATCTAATCTCTCTCCCTGGCTGTTCAACCAGTATCTGGCACTCCTTGCCCACCGCATCGCCGCTCTCTGCCCTAATTTCCAGTGCTATGCGGACGATACCCAGCTCATTTTCAGGCTACCCTCAGCCTCCCCCTCTCCTTCCCTCATCTCTGACTGTCTGTCTGCTATCCAAGAATGGTGTGCCGCCAATGACCTCTGCCTTAATGCAAGTAAGACTGAGATTCTACTCATCGGTACTCCCACTCCCTCCTTCCCTGCAGCTCTCTGGCCTGCCTCCCTTGGACCCCTCCCTGATCCTACCTGTAAGGCAAAAAACCTTGGGGTCATCTTCGACTCCACACTCTCCTTCTCTCCTCATATTTCTGACGTCGCCAAGAGGTCACACTACCAGCTGCACCTCCTCAGAGGTATTCTTCCCTTCCTCTCCTTCTCCCAGAAGCTCACTGTCTCCCGAGCCCTGGTTCTCTCGAAGCTGGACTACTGTAACAGCCTCTATCTTAATCTGCCTGCCTCCACTCTCCGCCCTCTGCAACTCATCCAGAACAGAACTGCGAGACTTGTCCTTGGCCTCAAGCCCAGGGACCGTATCTCTCCAGGACTGAAATCTCTACACTGGCTCCTAGTGGCTGCGAGGATAAAGTTCAAAACCCTCTGCATTGTCCACAAGGCCTTCTGGGGCCTGGGTCCTAAATACCTTCAACTCTCTCTTCCCAAATATCTTCCTTCCCGAGCCCTTCGCTCATCCGCCTCCAACTCCCTCAGGGTTAGCCGCTTCTCGAAGCAACGAGCTGGGGGTAGATCTCTCTCCGCGGCAGGGGCCTCCCTCTGGAACAGCCTTCCTGCCTCCCTGAAACTTGAGGAGAACCATCTCCGGTTCCGGAAGCACCTCAAAACCTTCCTCTTTGCTTCTGCTTTCTCTCTCCCTCTCCCCTGCTGAACAGCTAATTAATTCTTCACTGAAACTGCACTGATCCTGCAACTGGACCACTCTAAACGGCCTCGGTCCTGGGCCCAGCCACTCTCCACTTGCACTGATGCCCTGGAACCCCTCTGCACTGCGGGACTGTCTCTGTATCCCCACAGCCCCCCCTTCCCCAGCACTTGTTCTGCACTTATCTTGCACTTGCCACCAGCTGGCCCTGTTTATTACTTTACGCCACTTACCTTGTACTGCACTTCCCCCCCTCCCCTTCCCCTTGCACTTTTCCCCCTCCCTCACCCCTGCACTTGCGCGATCTGAATGACACCTGGCCTAGTAGGATCGTTGTCTGTCTCCCCTTGTTCCTCCCCTCCCTGCCTCGTCGCGCCTTGAAACACCTGTGTATAGGCGCGTTACAAATACCATATCATATCATATATCATCCCATAAGAGCAGATCGTCTCGGTAGGGAAGACGGCGTGGAAGGCAGATGGACATGTCTAGAAGGTCCGGTTACCATGCTCTCCTGGCCCATGCCGGAGCAATGAGGATCAATCGGGAACTGAACCTCCGTAACCTCCTCAGCACTTGCGGAATGACGGGGACTGGAGGAAACGCATACAGCAGTGGGAAGGACCACTCCATTACGAACACGTCCCCTAAGGCTCCTCTTACAGGAAATTCCCGCAAGCAGAATCTTTCCCACTTCCGGTTGGCACTGGTGGCAGAGAGATCCACTTGTGGGTCCCCCAAAGGGGGAAGATCTCCAAAAGAACTTCCTGGGCCAGCTCCCACTCGTAAGAGACTGTGCTCTGCCTGCTCAGAGCGTCCGCCGCCTTGTTTTCGTCTCCGGCCAGATGAGCTGCCGAGCTCAAAATTTCCTGCTGGATGGCCCAGAACCAGAGCTGCATCGCCTCTCTGCACAGTGGGAGAGACCCTGCCCCCCCTTTTTGTTGAGGTAGTGCATGCCCACTGTATTGTCCCTCAGAATCAGGACATTCTTCCCCTGCACAGACGGCATAAAAGCCTTCAGGGCTAACCTGATGGCCCTCAGCTCCAACAAATTCATATGGAGTCTGAACTCCGACAGAGACCAACGACCGCTAACTGTCAACTCGTTGGCATGATCTCCCCATCCCGTGAGGGATGCGTTCGTCACGATCGTCACCTCCGGCCAGGGTAGCCAAAATGGAGCCCCCTTCATCAGATTGCCTTTGACGGCCCACCACAGAAGATCCTGGGCGACCGAGGGCGGCACCTGAACGGGATCCGACATCCTGCTGGAGGACTGCGACCACTGCATCTTGAGAGCCCATTGCAGAGATCTCATCGGCAACCTGGCCTCTGGCAACAGTAGAATGCAGGACGCCATGAGGCCGAGCAACCTCAAGAACTCGAACACCGGGAGACTCTGGGCATGTTGAAACTTGTGCACCATCTGCAGAATGCGATGAACCCTCAACCTGGGGAGGCGAACACAGCCCCAGGGATGTGTCGAGCACTGCTCCGATGTACTGGAGCCGCAGGGTAGGTGTCAAGTGGGACTTCAAGTTGAGGGAGAAGCCCAGCCTGTGAAGGGAGTGGCAGGTGACGGACAGATGATCCTGGACTTGCACGGGGGAGCCCCCCCTGATCAACCAATCGTCCAGGTAGGGGTAGACGTGAATCCCCCCTTTCCTGAGATGCGCTGCCACCACCACCATGAGCTTGGTGAAAACCCTCGGGCGGAGGTCGATCTGAACGGCAGGACCCGAAACAAAGTGCGAGTCACCAACCGCGAACCTCAGGTACTTCTTGTGCTTAGGATGGATCGGCACATGGAAGTAAGCGTCCTTAAGGTCGAGAGACACCAACCAATCCTGAAGTTGAAGGGCCTGGAGGACTTGAGAGAGAGTAACAATCTTGAACTTGTCCTTCCTGAGGAGTTTGTTCAAACCGCGCAAGTCCATGATGGGTCTCAATCCCCCGTCTTTCTTCGAAATCAAAAAATAAGGGGAATACCATCCCTGTTCCTCTCCGCTACAGGCAACAGTTCTATGGCGCCTTTCTCCAGCAGGGCTTGAATTTCCTGCGCAAGGAGCGGATCCGGACTCTTCAAAGAGAGGTTCCCAGGTGGATTGTCGTGAGGCCTCTGCTGAAAGGGAAGACAGTAGCTGTGGGCTATGATCTCCAGAACCCACACATCTGAAGTAATGGCACGCCACTCTATAAGATGCTGCGCCAGCCTTCCCCCAACCGGCGAACCATGGGACCTGGCCTCATGACTGAGCGGTAGTGGCTGCGGCGTTGCCTGAGGGCAAAGAGGCAACTGCCCGAGCGGCCTTGGCACCTCAAGTACCCTGTTTTCCACCTCTGGCACTCTTATGGTGGCCTCTCTGACTGCTAGCTCCTCTCGCTTTACTGAAGGATGAATAATAGCAAAAGGAACCTCCCCTCCATTGTTGTCCCCTAGGACGAAAAGGCGGAGGTTGTCGAACTGCAGTGCCGAACGACTTTGCTGCAGCTTTGGAGGTCTGCAACCTCTCAAGGCTCTCGTCAGCCTTGCTGCCAAAAAGATGTTCACCATCAAAGGGCATGTTGAGGAGCCGGGACTGCACATCAGGAGCGAACCCAGACTTCCTCAACCACGCAAACCTGCGTATTACGGTGCTCGCCGCCATGGACCGGCTGACACAATCTACCATGTCCAAACACGACTGAACGGCCTCACACATGGCATCCTTGCCATCTTGAACCATAGCAAGGAAACCATCCCGTTCGTCCCCTTCGGGAATATGTTCAGCCGCTAATGCAACACAGTTCCACAGAGTGTGTGTGAAACGAGACAAGGCACATATGGAGCTGGCCGCCTGAAGCGCCATACCCCCTGAAGAAAACACTTTCTTCGCCCAGCCGTCAAAACGTTTGTCGTCCCTATCCGGAGGGATGGTAGGATACACCTGCTTTGCCGGGGCCGTAGCCGCCTACACCACCAAATTCTCCAGAGTGGGGTGCCTGGACAAGTAGCAGGGGTCGCTACTGGCTGGACGGTATTTTCGCGACAAAGACTTGCCCACTGCCGGGAGACTCTCCGGAGCAGTCCAAGCCGCTGCCACCCTTCTCTGCAGAGCCATATGAAACGGCAGTACCGGGTCAGTGGGGGGACCAAGATCAAGGATGTCCGTGAGATCATCCTGAACGAACTCCCCTGGGGGAGCCGATCATCCCAAGTACTCAGTGACCCGAGACATAAGGCGCCGGTATGAAGAATCGGAATGAGTGCCAGGCTCCGGCCTACAAAACTCCACCTCCGGAGAGGTGTCCAGTCCACTGGCATCATGCAGTGACTGCCTCAGGTCATCAAACTGGCTGTGGCCCGAGAGAAGCTCATCTGGTACCGTAACCGGAACCAAGCCTTCATCAGAGCCTTCATCACCCTCTGAAATGTACTCCGGGCGGTGAGAGGAAGACACCTGGGGACCAAAGCTATGCCTGACCTTAGCCAGAGCCTTTCTAGGGGCTAACCCCGTGCCACGGGGCCCCTCCGACACCGCCTCGAAAAGGCGTTGAGGGCACCGAATGAGTCGGCGCTGGCGTCGACAGAAACGGCGTTGACATTGAGCGAATCGGCTTCGACGTCAGATGCAGTGCCACCAGCATCAACGGCGTCAACACAGGCCTCGAAGCCGGAGCTCCGAGCGTGTCTCTCGATGACCTAGGCGCCGACAGCGTCAACGACCCCCTCGGAGGCGGAGCCTCGAGAGAAATCGTCGACGACCTCAGCGCCACAGGCGTCGACGTCTTCTTCGAAGACGGCACAGGATCACGTGGTTTCGAGCGCGTCGAGGACCGGGACCTGGAACGGGCATGGCGAGAACGGCTACCCTTGTCCGAGCGGGACCTTTCCCGCGAGCTGTGCCGACCACCCAAGCCCAAAGGCGTACGAGCGGTGTCTCTCGACCGGTGCCGACCGACCCCACTCGGAGGCGCGGACAGACCGGTTCCCTGCGATTCAAGAATCGCTAACATCTGCTTTGGCTGTGAGCGACTGGCAGTTGACACAGTCGTCTGTATCGTGGGCCTCCCCGAGGCACCAGAGCCAAGCATCGTGCGAGTCCGTGACCGACATCTTGGACCCACATTCCCCTCATTTCTTGAAGCCCAGACGCAGGGTTGAAGACTAAGTAGACATCGCCACGAACAGGTCTTCACAAAAACCGAACAGGTTCAACGAACCGAGGAGAATACAGCAAACTCCAAAGAGTCGAGGCGTACTGAGATTCACGAAGCGAACACGTTCGCAGAAAAAATGGAACTGAGGCTACGGGCGTCGTGTGTCCTACTTATCACATCGGGTGACGCCGGCCGTCGGAGGAGGTCCTCAGGGACGGCGCATCGACGTCATTGACGCAGGACGGAGACGATTTTCCAAAGCAGCACAGCTGTGGACATTACCTGTTATAGATATGGAATACGTTGGAGTACCCAATCCCCTCGAAACAACGTTTCATCTAAAGCACACTTTCAAAATGGATTTACACCAAGGCAGTCAGAATGCTAATCAGATGTTATTGGGGTGTCTCCTCGAGTCTGAGAAGCACATGAAGGACTTCCTCAAGATGTGAGTAATGATGATGGTAATTACTAGTACTGGTTAACACATGCTCTGAAAGTGGATCCACTGGGACAGTGCTGCTACATAACAGCAGAATTATTACTGTATCGAGAAAGAATTTAACAAGAGGAAGAGCATGCCTTTCAGTCCCCATTGTTGCCACTTGCCACTGTGCTCTTACAGGTGCCACACTCTAGGATTAGTCAAATTGTGCCTAAAGTGAAGAGATGCAAAGCAGGTAGCTCAAGCTTTCCCTATCTAGCTGCTAAACTCTGGAATAACCCTCCCTCCTCACCCCTCCCAGAGGGCAGAAAAACCCTACTGGGTCGTGCGCAAAGCCCTCAAAACTCAGCTCTTCTCCTAACCCACAACTCCCCCATCGCCTATGCCTAGCCGCCAGGAAACTAACCCTGTTACACTACTTCACTCCACTGTATGCTAATGTCAAGTAGATAATTGGTAACTGTTATTTTAACCTGTGTCACCCACTGTACTGTTTTACGATGTGTTAATCAAACCATGTAACTGTAACAGCGCCTCGATGCCTATGGGTTGTATGCGCGCTATACAAATGAAATAAATAAAAAGAATAAATTACAGAATCCTATCAACAAGTCAAACATCAGTATGTATCTTATCTATGTCTTTTCTAATGGTCTGGGATTGTCATTATTTGTTATTTATATAGCGCTTCAAGCTGGACTCATTCAGCTTCTAAGTGCTTGATAGAGAACCAAACCAATGTTGCACCACACTCTACTGTTCCCAAGGAAAGCGTATTGACTGGAGATATCCTCTCGATTGTCTTGACAAGTTACTGGTAAAGTAATCAGAAGACACTAGGAAGAGCATAGAAAATAAATACTACTGAACATAATTTTCAGTGCCATGATTTTTATCTTAGATTTATAATTCAGTGCTTCACAAAGGCATCCTCAAACATGATCACTTAAAAAAAAGTTAAATAATATAAGACTTATGAATCTATACATTTAATTTCTTTGTCGACTTTACTACGCCTCATTTTTCACATCAATGTTCCTTTTCTCCCACTGTGTCCAACTGGTGCTCGACCTGTGAAAATAAACAACAAGCATTGGCAATGGCAATCGTTTGGGCGTTTGTAATTGTTAATTGCATTTTACATTGCTCATGGAGGGAAGGAATGAGGAATGGCAGCATGGGAGGGAATTAAGGGCAGCGCAAGAGGTGATGAATGAAAAATAAATGGCAACACGATGGAGAATAAAAAAAGCCAATCGATGGCCAGGAGCATTGTACAACATTTGAAGGAAGGAGTGGCAGTGCACATGGGGAGGGGGAAGAGTGACAGTGCACATGGGGGAAGAGTGACAGTGCAAATGGGGGTGAAAGAGTGACAGGGCACAAGGGCGGCAGAGCGACAGCCCAAGAGGGAAAGGAGGCACAGCGCAAAGGGGGGGGGAGTGCAAGAGGGGATGAGCCACAGCGCAAGGGAGAGAAGGAACCATAGCGCAAGGGGGAGAAGGAGCACCAGTGCAGGGGAGGAGGAGCCACAGCGCAAGGGGAGGAGCCACAGTGCAAGGGGGGGAGGAGCCACAGTGCAAGGGGGGGAGGAGCCACAGCGCAAGGGGGGAGGAGCCACAGCGCAAGGGGGGAGGAGCCACAGCGCAAGGGGGGAGGAGCGACACGCAAGGGGGGAAGGAGCAACACGCAAGGGGGGGAAGGAGCGACACGCAAGGGGGGGAAGGAGCGACACGCAAGGGGGGGGAAGGAGCGACACGCAAGGGGGGGAAGGAGCGACACGCAAGGGGGGGAAGGAGCGACACGCAAGGGGGGAAGGAGCGACACGCAAGGGGGGGAAGGAGCGACACGCAAGGGGGGGAAGGAGCGACACGCAAGGGGGGGAAGGAGCGACACGCAAGGGGGGGAAGGAGCGACACGCAAGGGGGGAAGGAGCGACACGCAAGGGGGGGAAGGAGCGACACGCAAGGGGGGAAGGAGCGACACGCAAGGGGGGAAGGAGCGACACGCAAGGGGGGGAAGGAGCGACACGCCAAGGGGGGGAGGAGCGACAAGCAAGGGGGGGAGGAGCGACAAGCAAGGGGGGGAGGAGCGACAAGCAAGGGGGGGAGGAGCAACAAGCAAGGGGGGGAGGAGCAACAAGCAAGGGGGGGAAGGAGCAACAAGCAAGAGGGGAAGGAGCAACAAGCAAGGGGGGAAGGAGCGACAAGCAAGGGGGGGAAGGAGCGACAAGCAAGGGGGGGAAGGAGCGACAAGCAAGGGGGGGAAGGAGCGACAAGCAAGGGGGGAAGGAGCGACAAACAAGGAGGGGCAACCCAGCAAGGCAGGAAGAGCGACAGAGCAAAGGGGGAGGAGGAGCAACTGAGCAAGGGGGGTAGGAGCAACCGACCAAGGGGGGGAGGGAACGAACGAGCAAGGCGGGGAGGAGGAGCGACCGAGCAAGGCGGGGAGGAGGAGTTTGTCAACTTTACTATGCCTCATTTTTCAGATCAATGATCCGTTTCTCCCACTGTGTCCAACTGGTGCTCGACCTGCGAAAATAAACAACAAGCATTTGCAATGCCAATCGTTTGGGCGTTTGTAATTGTTAATTGTATTTTACATTGCTCATGGAGGGAAGGAATGAGGAATGACAGCACATGGAGGAAGGAATGACAGCAATGGAGGGAATGAAGGTCAGCGCTGTGGGTGACGAATAATAAATAAATGGCAACACAAGGGAGAATAAAAAAATCCAATTGATGGCCAGCAACAGTACCCAGGAACATTGCACAATATTTGATGGAAGGAGTGACAGTTGACAGGGGGAGGGGGAAGAGTGACAGTGCGAATGGGGGTGGAAGGGTGACAGGGCACAAGGGCACCACAGCGACAACCCAAGAGGGCAAGGAGCAACAGCGCAGGGGTGGAAGGAGCCACAGCGCAAGGGGGGGAAGGAGCCACAGCGCAAGGGGGGGAAGGAGCCACAGCGCAAGGGGGCGAAGGAGCCACAGCGCAAGGGGACGAAGGAGCCACAGCGCAAGGGGGCGAAGGAGCCACAGCGCAAGGGGGGTGAAGGAGCCACAGCGCAAGGGGGGTAAGGAGCCACAGCGCAAGGGGGGGAGGAGCCACATCGCAAGGGGGGGGGAGAGGAGCCACAGCGCAAGGGGGGGGGAGAGGAGCCACAGCGCAAGGGGGGGGGAGGAGCCACAGCGCAAGGGGGGAAGAAGCCACATCGCAAGGGGGGAAGGAGCCACAGCGCAAGGGGGGAAGGAGCCACAGCGCAAGGGGGGAAGGAGCCACAGCGCAAGGGGGGAAGGAGCCACAGCGCAAGGGGGGAAGGAGCCACAGCGCAAGGGGGGAAGGAGCCACAGCGCAAGGGGGAAGGAGCCACAGCGCAAGGGGGGAAGGAGCCACTTCGCAATGGGGGGGGATCGACCAAGCAAGGTGAAGGAGCAACCAAGGGGGGGTGAAGAGCGAACGAGCAAGGAGAGGAGCAAGGGGGAGGGGGTGGAGGAGTGACCGAGCAAGGGTGTGTGGAGAAACGACCGAGCTAGGGGGGGAGGAGCTACCAAGCAAGGGGTAGCAACTGAGCAAGGGGGAGGAGCAGCCAAGCAAAAAGGTCAGGGAGTGTAAGGAAGGCATGGTATCAAACAGTGCAGACCGATACAAGTTATCATAGTTCAAGGGTGTTTATTGAACTTCAATGGGTTGGTTGAACGCCTACCTAAACCTAAATCGAAGGATGGGAGCAGGCTACGACCATCAAATAACGCAGTCCTAGTCGAGACTCTGTCAAAATAAAAGGACCTATACTAATAAACCTATTGCCAATCCTTACTTCTAAAAAAAGTGGTGTGGAACAATAGTGTATGCAAAATGAAAAGTGTTCAAGAACTAATATGTCATGATAGTTGAGCAGTTGACTTCCCTTCCCCACGTTTTCAGCACAGGGCAAGGCGGCAGGTTTGAGCTTCGCAAACACTCTGGCTTTTCTGCCACCAGGAAGGATACAGTTCAAAGCATAGGTATCAGGGCCTCCTGCCAAAGTTTCCTTTCAGACAGTATCTTACTGCAGAGGCCCTGTCGTAACAAACGAGCACAAAGTTCCCTTCTTATCATGATTTTCACATGCACAAGTACTTGCTTCCAGTGTTCATTATTGGTCTCCCACCTTCAGGCATGAACCCCTTTTTACCACAATGTTTACAATTGGTCCCCCTCGTTTGGGCTCGGACCATGGATCTCCCTTGTTCAGGCTTGCATCCCTTCAACACAATATTCCCGTTTGGTCTCGCTCGTTCGGACACCGTAATCTCACTTTCTACATTTTCCTCTGGATATCAAAAATTTTCAAATGTGCAATGGGTTTTGCTTAAACCATCACAGGACCACTTCCATTAACTTCAAACAATGTTCTTATATTTATTTATTTATTGTGTGACTTAGTTAAAATGAAACTTTACACACATTTGATGGTTCCATGTGTTAATATCCCCGCAAAAATATCGCCATATTTGTGCGGAGATATTAAGGCATGAAACCTGCGGGGGACACCACCGCAACCCCTGCATTCTTTTTAAAGCCCTGCTCCCAAATACCACAAAATGTATGCCCCCCAAAAATATCGCCTTGGCCGTTCCAAACGACCATATATACGGCGATATTTCTGGTAGGGATATGTAGTGATACCCATTTGATCAGTTCATCAACAATAGTTAACATTCAGCTAAATCAAATTAATATCGTATAAAGATAAAAGCAACTTAAGAAATTTAAAAACAATGATTAGCAATTTATCATTAGGATTATTCCGAAAATTACACCAATAATCATACCATGATAAAAACGGGTGAATACTAAAATATCCCTTAAAAATCTCTTTGCAAAGATCTGATAGATGTAGGCAATCGACAAATAAATGTTTCGACTCCCAACCTACAGCAACGGCATATGCGGTCAGTTTGAGGCACCTCAGAACAACTCCCTATAACATCATTGGTTAGCAGAAGATTTAATTCAGTCCGCAACCAGAGCGTTCTGAGGAAACGGGAAGCATGCCTTATCAAACATTGCTGTGGAGCATTATAAGGACTGACGTCCATTAGAAAATGTTCAGATATCTTATATGTCACATGCTTCTCCCTATTACTAATCCAATCAGCCTCAAAGTGCACCTTCTTAACCTTGTTTGGTATACGTTCAAACTCTTCCAAGTGTTTGTCAGCCAACAGCAGGAGTACAGAATTCACCCAAGGCTCAAAAACTGCACAGTTCCCCTGAATAAACAGGAGGTTAAGTTCCTGAAACAATGTAAATGCATGAGGGTACATTATACGGCGCAAAAGCAGAATTCTTTTCCAATCTACCTTGGAGCCTAAAGATGAAATGCCCAAAATGTGCCTTCTCGCAGGAAGTGGGGTGCCACCTGGAAGCTTCAAAAGGCGTTTCCCAATCTAATTTAGCTACCTTGGTTTCAAACCCATACGTCAACCTTGGAACAATAACCCAATTGAATAATTTGTGCACAGGGATCAAAGAAAAACACCCATATTTATTGTCTAATATACGTAGTTGACATACTGCTGTGATCGTATGCAGTCTCAGTGCTTTTGACACCAACAAGTTAGACCATCTGGAACTAATAATAACTCCCAAATATTTAAACTCAGGTACAACCTGTAACCTTGCACCCTGAATATGCCATATAAAATTTGCTATCACAGAGATGCTTTTTTAATTGTTAAATATCAAAATCTTTGATTTTGGGATGCTGATCTCCAGACCCAATTCCTTGAAAAATGTGTGCGCCTTCAGCAAAGGCCTCTGCAGTCCTATAGGTGTATAATCAACTAAAACAAGGTCATCTGCCTAATCAAGATATTGTATAATAATATAATCTGATCTTGGGGAATTAACCCCTGAGCCTTCTAATGCAGACCTGATGCCCAAAATGGAACAAGTTACTTACCTGTAACTGTTGTTCTCCAGCATGGGTCTGGCATGGATTCACATGCTCATGAATATTCCCCGTCGTCAGGCTGGGAATCCTCGGTAAAGAAAAAACCAGTATCAGTTTCGTTTCTGATCTGTCTTTCGTAGTAATAACCAATCACTGGTCTCTGCGTCATACTGACCACAGCCAATGACTGCCCTCTACCTAAGCACCGCCTCTGGCAGCCATCTTCAGATTTGGAAGCACGTGAAGTGGCAGTATGACCAAGTGAAGAGCCGCAGAGGGGTAGGCGGGAGGGTTCGCATGTGAATCCATGCCAGACCCATGCTGGAGAACAACAGTTACAGGTAAGTAACTTGTTCCTTCTCCAGCATGGGGTCTGGCATGGATTCACATGCTCATGAATAAAGAATACATAGCAGTACACACATGCACAACCACGGGAGGTGGCAAAGGCTCAACATTAAGCATCACATCAACTCAACATTAAGCATCTTACCTCCTCACCAGGCTCACCTCAGGCGAACAGGTTGCGCAGCACTGCTTGGCCGACCCTGGACTCCTCCCTGGAATCCCGGTCGACGCAGTAGAATTTCGTGAAGGTGTGCGTCGACCTCCACGTAGCAGCCCTGCATATGTCCAGCAGGGGCACACCAGATAGGAACGCCGTGGTAGCTGCGATCGCTCTGGTGGAATGGGCTCTCGGACGGCCAGGCAGCGGTCGGTTTGCCAACCGGTGACAGCACATGATACAGCCGGAGAGCCATCTGGAGATGGAAGCCTTCGAGAGAGCCTTCCCCTGATTGACAGGTCCAAAGTTCACAAAGAGTTGTGACGTCTTCCGAAAACCCTTCGTGCGGTCCACGTAGAACTTCAGCGCTCTAGCTACATCCAGCGAGTGCAAAGTCCTCTCAGCCGGCGACGAAGGCGACGGGAAGAACACAGGTAACACCAAGGGTTCGTTGAGATGGAAGTCCGACGGTACCTTGGGCATGAAGGAGGGGTGCGTCCTGAGCACTACCCTCGTGTCGTGGAAAGTCAAGTACGGGGCCTTGCAGGAAAGGGCCTGGATCTCTCCCACTCGTCGTGCGGAGGTGATGGCCACAAGAAAAGCTGTTTTCCACGATAGAAACTTCAACGGGGCCGAGTGCAGAGGCTCGAACGGAGGTCCCATGAGCTTGGTCAGCACCACGTTGAGCTCCCACGCCGGGGCCGGAGCCTTCACCAGCGGGAACGATCTGAACAGTCCCTTCATGAACTCTTTCACCAGACGATGAGACCACAAGGACGTCCGGCCCGTGGTTCTGGTGTATCGGGAGATCGCAGCAAGATGAATCTTGATGGACGCATGTGCCAGACCAGCTTTGGCCAGCGTCAGCAGGTACGGCAGTACTTGGGGAGCCGTAATCCGTAGAGGGTTAATCTTCTGTGCGTGGCACCAGACAGAGAACCTCTTCCATTTGTGTCCATAGCATTTAAGAGTCGAGGACGCCCTGGCCTTTGCAAGAACCTCTCTGCAATCGGCCGGTATGTCGTATCCTCCAAACTCTAGTGCTGCAGGAGCCAGGCCTGCAAGTTCAGCGACTTCGGGTCGTGGTGGAGGATGGCGCCTCCTTCCCTGGAGAGTAGATCCGCGTCCGCCGGCAGCTTGATCGGCGGGGACGCTGACAAGTCCAGAAGGTCCGGGAACCATATCTGCCTCGGCCACGCAGGTGCGACGAGGATCATCCTGCACCGTGACCTCTTGAGCTGGTTGACGAGCCGGATTAGCAGAGGCAAGGGAGGGAACGCGTAGAGGAACAGGCCCTCCCAGGGGAACGAGAAAGCATCGCCCATGCTCCTCGTCTGGGGAAACCTGCTGGCGAACCTCCGGCACTTGGCGTTCGTCGCCGTCGCGAACAGGTCGATCTGGGGTGTGCCCCACCGTCGGAAGAGGCGATCCACCAGATCCTGCCGTAGTTCCCACTCGTGGCACGAGCGCAGCTCCCTGCTGAGTGAGTCGGCGATGGTGTTTTTTATCCCTGCCAGATGAAACGGCACCAGAAAAATCCCTTGGGCGACGGCCCAATGCCACAGGTCCTGCGCCTCCTTGGACAGCGCTGGGGACCTGGTTCCGCCCTGTTTCCTGATGTAAAACATGGTGGTGGTGTTGTCGGTGAAGATCCTCACCACCTTGCCCTTGAGGGACGGAAGGAAGGACCTGAGGGCCCAAAACACTGCACGGAGCTCCAGGACGTTGATATGTAGGGACTTCTCCGTCGGGAGCCAGAGTCCCCTTGCGTGCAGATTTTCGGTGTGCGCTCCCCACCCTTCCAGGGAGGCATCCGTGGTCACAGTCTCCTGGTGGGCTGGGGTCTGGAAGTCCATGCCCGCCGTCAGATGCGCGCGGGTGCCCCACCACCGTATCGCTCGTCGGAAACTCTCGTCGAGCTTGATCCTTTCCTCGAAGCTGCCCGTCGTCTGGATCCAGCGCGCATCCAGGAATTCTTGCAACGGGGGCATCCGGAGCCTGCACATGGGAATGAGGTAGATGCAGGAAGACATCATCCCGAGGAGGGACTTGATGGACCTCACTTTGGCCGCGTCGGCCACCAACATCCGTTGCACCTTGCCCAAGATGGTCCTGGCCCTCTCCTCCGACGGGGAGGCCAGAAGGGACACTGTGTCGAGCCTCGCTCCCAGAAACAGTGCGACTTGCGCGGGCACCAGGTGGGATTTGGCGTAGTTCACGGAGAATCCCAGGTCCGTGAGGAGTTGGACGGTCCTTGCCGTGTGGACCACGGCGAGCTCCCTCGTCTTGGCGCGGATGAGCCAGTCGTCCAGGTAGGGGTAGACGTGGATCCCCTCGCGGCGCAGCTGCGCCGCCACCGGTGCAAGGCACTTGGTGAATACCCTGGGTGCCGACCGTAGTCCGAAGGGAAGGGCTTTGAACTGGTAATGACGCTCTTGGACCACGAATCTGAGGAATTTGCGGTGCCCCTTTAGGATGGGAATGTGGAAGTAGGCATCCTCCAAATCCAATGACGATAGGAAGTCTCCTTCCTCCAGCTGACCCAGGACGTGCTGGAGGGTGACCATCCGGAACTTCTGCGCCTTGATGAACTTGTTCAGACGTCGCAGGTCCAGGATGGGGCGCCATCCTCCCGTCTTCTTCTTCACGAGGAAGTATCTCGAGTAGACTCCGGAGCCCCGAAGCCTCTTTGGGACGAGTTCGATGGCGCCCTTTCTGAGCATCGCCTTTACCTCCAGGAGAAGTTGAGGGACGTGAAGTTCTTTCCTGGCCACGGGGGGGACGCGCGGGCACCTTCTTTGAAACTCGAGCGCGTGGCCCCGGGCCAGGGCGTCCAGCACCCAACGGTCGGTGGAGATGGACTCCCACACGCTGACGAAGCCCGCCAGCCGGCCTCCCACCGGGGTGCTTCGGTGGGGGCCCGACCCCAAGGCCGGTTCAATCCTGCTTGGACGCGGCCTTGCCGCCTTGACCTCCTTGGCGACGACGGCGGGGTCCGCTAGACTTGCCTCGTCCTCTGTAGGCCTCTTGCGACGACGAGCGGGCCGCTTGACGGTAGGAAGCGAAACCGCCGCCGGAACCTTTGGAGGCGCCCTTGCCTCCGCCGCTCCGAAAGGGCGTCCGTCGTTGCAGGACTCCAAGGGCCCGGGCCGTCTCAGTATCCGCCTTGATGGCCTGAAGGGAATCGTCCACTGTCTTCCGAAACAGGTTGTTCCCGTCGAAGGGCATGTCCAGGACTCTGGTCTGGACGTCCTGCCGGAAGTCCGTAGCTTTGAGCCATCCACGACGTCGAAGGCAAACACCGTTGCCCAGCTGGCGGAATCCAGTGTCGGCGATGTCCGTCGCCACGGTGATGGCGTGGTCCGAGGCCACCTCACCTTCCTGCAGGATCTCAAGGGCCTCCGCCCTCTTGTCGTCCGGCAGAAAATCCAGCAGAGGAGCCATCTTGTACCAGAGCTCCCTGTCGTAGCGGGCCACGATAGCCAAGGCGTTGGCTGCTTTAATCGTCGTCGCTGCCGACGAGATGACTCTACGCCCCATAGTATCCAATTTCTTTCCCTCGCCGTCCGGCGGGGAAGTCGATGTGGAGGCCGCACCCCCCCCCCGCTTTCTTCCTGGCTGCCGCGGAGACGACGGAGTCCGGGGTAGGCTGCGCCCGGAGGCATAGGGGGGCCGTGTCCGGGACCCGGTACTTTTTCTCGTACCGGTCTCTTCTAGCTGGCGTCGTGGAAGGGTTCTTGAGGAGGGAAAGGCCCTCATCCCAAATGTCGTCCAACAGAGGCACTGCGAGGACCGTCTTCCTCTTGGCCTCGCGCCGCTGATAAAGGAAGCCTTCCTTTTTCTTCTCCTCAGGGCAGAGTTGGAAAAGCTCGGAAGCCCTGGAGATCATGGAGTGGAAAGATCCGATCTCGTCGGGCGGAGAGGCCCTGGTGGGAGGCGACGACGGAAAATCCTCGTCGTATGCCTCGTCGTCCGTACCCGTCGCTGCCGTGTCAGTCCCCGTATCATCCCCTCGGGTGGACGGGGAGGAGGGCTGGAAGGGGCGCGACGGTTGAAAAGGAGGTGGTGGATGGATCCTTCTTTTCTTGGTAGGGGGAACACCAGAAGGTCCCGGTTCTGGATCCCCCGACGGGAGAGGTTCCTCCGTCGGTAACGGTAGCCTCGTCCTTATCTCGGAGCATAAGGACTGTATGGCCAACAAAATGGCCGCCGAGTTGTCTTGCGGCGCTGGCAGAGGGGAATCCGACGGGCGAGCAGGGGCCCCGTCGGTCTCCTCGACGATGTCGTCGTCGTCACCTGCGTCGGGGTCCATTCCGACGGGCTGGCCTTCTTCCACGCCTAGGCCGTGGCTTAAGACCTCGATCAGTTCCTCTTCTGAGGTTGAGGCCGACTCTACGACGACGCCCTGCCCCCCCTTCTTCTTCCCCACGGAGGGTTTCACGGGGGTCCTATCGATGGGCACAAAGGAAGACTCCCTCCGAGGAGGCAGGGAGATTCTGGGCCCTGAGGTCGCCACCACTGGTGCAGCCACCACAGGCTGAGCCAGGGCCGCCGCGACCGTTTCGATAGAGGGCTTGGTCGGATGGATCAAGGCCTTCACCACCTTAGGTGCGCTCACCGCCTTATCCTTGAGGGAGGGGGCACTGCCACGCTCCTCCTCTGCCTTAGAGCTCGACCGGGGCCTCTCCAGGAGCTTCGCCGGGTGCTCGGCCTTCCTCTTACCCGACCCAGAGCGTTGGCTCGTGGTTGATGGTGCCGGGGAGGGTGCGCCCTGCCTGGCGCCCGCAGAGCCCGACCGTTCGGCGCTCCCGGTGCCAGCGGACTCGCGGTGCTTGGCCTTATGTTGGGCCCCCGTCGCCGGGGCGCCCTCAAAGGTCTTAGAAGACCGCTCGGATTTCTTCTTCTTCTCGCCAGACGGGCTCTTACCCTCCAGCCAGTTGGCGAGACGTTGATGGCGGTCCTTCATGGTCCGTTCCGACATGTTGCCGCAAAACGCACAGTCCTTCTCCACGTGCGTCTTGTCCTCATGAAGGCAGTAAAGGCAGAAAGAGTGTTCGTCCTCCTTGAAGACGTTCTGCAGCTGGCATCCAGGGCAGACCCTGAACAGCTTTCCGGGCGTCGAGCTTCCCTTCTCCTGGGCCATCTCCGAGACAGGGCCTGAGAAGCTTCTGGAGTCCTCCGAAGTGTAGCTCGACGAAATCTTCACCCTTGAGGGGCACAGATGAATCCGACACGGGTCCCCGTTGATCGGATGTAGGATCGGTGGAGCTTGAGGCTCTTTTGACCGAAAGAATCGAAGTTTTTGTAAAAAGCGCGGAAAAATAGCACTAACGCTCGAGAGCAATAGCACGAGGATCCCAACACATGAACGTGCGGTAAAAATCTGAAGATGGCTGCCAGAGGCGGTGCTTAGGTAGAGGGCAGTCATTGGCTGTGGTCAGTATGACGCAGAGACCAGTGATTGGTTATTACTACGAAAGACAGATCAGAAACGAAACTGATACTGGTTTTTTCTTTACCGAGGATTCCCAGCCTGACGACGGGGAATATTCATGAGCATGTGAATCCATGCCAGACCCCATGCTGGAGAAGAACAAGTTACTCTCTTACCTGGTAACGTTCTTTCGATGGGATGGTCTGACGAAGTATTCCATATCGCTGACAGTAATCAGCATAGTTGTGGTGATTACTGTCATAGATATGCAATACGTCGGAGGACCCAATCCCCTTGAAATACAAATTAAAAAGAAAAGGGGCAAGAACACAACCTTGATTTAAGCCACGTGCAACAGTGATCCACCCTGAATAGGAGCCATAATTATCAAGTCTGACATTAATCCTGAGGTCTTGATGCAGGAATTCTAACATCAATATGAGGTCCTTTGGGCATCCCCATAACCAACGCACTCCCCATAATTTACTGCGATCAATACAGCCGAAAGCTTTTGTAAAGTCAAGGAAAGCCAGATTAATGGTACGTTTAGTCTGAAACGGCTGTTTTTTCAGCAATTGGTGGACCAACCAATTTAGGGCTGTGTTTGTAGCCTGGCCGAATCCGGACTGGTGATAGTCTAGCATATTTGCCGAAATTGCCCACCTCTGCAATGCATGCAATATAAACCCTGAAAATGTTTTATATGAGGAGTGCAGGAGGGAGATTGTACGATAATTACCCAGAATGGTCCTATCCCTTTTTTATATAGTACAACAATAGCGGCTTCTTTCCAGGTCCTTGGACACACATTTAACCGTACCACATTGCAATACAGCTGAAATAAGACTGAAGCCCATAATTGTGGCTCAGACTTGAGGGTTAGATTACTTGTACCATCGGGCCAGGAGCATTGGAAGACTTAGCCTTTCTTATGACCAACGGGATGCCCTCTAAATCAATGTTAAACAGTCCTCATAACTTGGGCTCCCACCGGTTAACCAGTTTTGAAGTCGGACCCCCCTCATGGAGACCATCTAAAGCATACAGTTATGTAAAAAACTCCTCTCACACCTGACCAGAAATAGAGTGGTGCAGCATTGAATGCTGCTGCACCCCCCACCCCGAATTAGATTTCAAAAGTTAGCCATCTGAGAAGATGACAAAGCTTTGAGCATCCCTTCAGCATCTGCTTGTACCAGAAGTGCTTGATGTGCCCTTATCAAATTCCTGTAGAAAAGTTTACATTTTGCATTTTTACCTTGTACATCAATGCCAGATTTAGTAATTGCCCTGATGTGACCTCGTAATTCTCTCTTCTTATCACGCACCTCTATTTTAGCCCCATGTCTTAGGACTGTGAGCAAGTACCACCGGAGAGATTAGAGTGGTATTAAAGCAATACGTTTGGACTGGAGGGAATGACCAAGGACACCTCAACAAAAAATTCTGTGTTAAGTCCTGTTCAAAACAGACATTGAATTTGAGAGCATATTTGGGAGTCCACCTAAATGCATAGTTCTGTGGGTTAATTTATAGCGGGTCAGACAACAAATCCCGCCCTGATGTCATCATACCCCCAATGCTAAGCTGAAGTCGGGCATGATCGCTGGCTTCATCTGGCTCAACACAAAAGCAATCCAAAAAGGAAAGGATAGAGGAGGACACAAACACAAAATCAAGGGTAGATCCAAAGCGACCCCTCGCCCAAGTATATTTTGGCGGAATATCCGCCCCAAAATTACCATTGAGGGAAACCAACTCAAAAACATCAAAAAATTCTTGAATCAGTAATCATCAGAGTCTAGCACGTTGGGAAAAACATCGAGAAGATTCCATACCATCTATCCTTAAACACTCTGAATTCAAATTTCCCAATACAATAAAACACACATTTGTCAGAAGAGCATACTCTTCAAAAACATTGGTGATTTAATACAAGGAAATCAGGAAAAACTGCTGCTTGTGGATTAAAATAGTCATTTAAGACAATTAGAATTAGAATTTATTGCATCAGAGGGCCAAACCATGTTATTTTGCAACCCACGATGTCAGAGCGGGAAACTTGAATGTTCACAATATTAGAATTAGGAACAACACACCAAGCACAAATTAGGCCACCATATGGACACCCTTTGTGCCTTTCATTGCAGGCTCTTGTACAACAGTGAACCCATCAAGCAAAGGAAAATCTAACATAAGTGATTCCTGTATACCAATTAAATCTGCTTGAGAGCTAAGTATCACATTTGTGTTCAAATGGGTAAACCCACGTATGTTCTATGATACCAGTCTTACTGAAGAAGTTCAGCAAGAATGACTTTGCATTGGGTTGTGCTGAAGTAATGAGTTAATGATATGGGACCAGTCATAAGTCACTTGACACCAGCCTCATTACTCAATTTCCCAGCATACACTTCAACGTTTATCTTTAAGGGTTCACACAATTTTGAGCTAATTGCACCCTCGACGGCTGGAGTATGCTTGGCCAAAGACTGCTCTGGCCAGTAATTTGAAAGAAAATAGCCCATATTACATAAACATTCTCCTTCAGCCATAACCAGTTGTAAACGGGTTTTGAACAGAACCCAATTTTCACCACATCGACTCGACGAAAGTATATGAAGAAAATTGGTGAGAGTAACTAGTGCGGCACAAGTGCAGAAGAGTACAGAGGGAAGCTGGCCACATCTTGATGGTCCACTGTGGTGAGGAACGCTGACACACCGCTGGTAGGCAGAATCCTGTGCAGTTCCCTTAGGGAGCACAACAGAAGATTAAGACTACAGGTATATGCAATAAATCGCCTTTGGTATCAGTCTGTAACACAAAGATTTAGTTGGTAGCTGTGGCCAAGCAGTCAGACTTATCTCAAGAGAGAGATGAGCAGTAATCAGGGTTTACACAATAGGTCCACTATACCATGGAACAATGAAACACTGGCCAAAGCTTTGTATCAAAAATAATATATATTTATTTTACACACTCTGATGTTCACACACAAATCACTATCATTAATGTAAGTTAAATCAGTCAAGAAAAGTAAATACAACTCCCTATTTAAATTGTAGACAAGTTTGAGCCAGAGTGAAAACTGAGCAAAACGAGACAGTGTAAACTAAGCAGAAATGGCACTTTAACAATTTCTTCAAAGGGAAGGAAAGGACAAGTCATACAGAGTTAGACTCCACAACACACCAGCAACACTTCCCAAATAGATTGTGAACAAGTTAGGCTAGGCAATACTTTAGTATAAGCAATACTTTGATGAAAACCGAGCAAAATGGCCCTTCAGCAATATAGAAAGGGGAAGGAAACGTGGTTATAAGAGTTTCAGGTACACCAACACATTTCTTAGTGAAAAGCAATCTAGAGAAGGCAGTTGTAACGGGTTTAAGCCAGAGTCAATAGTCCTGTGACAGAGTCAATGGTACAAGGCAAAGTGCCCAGGATCAACCAGTTCTAGTAGTTGCAGTCAAGTTGTCAAGTCAAGTTGAAAAGGCGGTTGCAGATGTAAAAAGATAATGTTAGGCAAAAGGGGCAGCCAACCCAGAAGGTAAGTAAAGGATTTAAAAGACATTTAGCAGTACCCAACGAAACGGGCGGACTGGCAGAACAATGTACCTTGAAAAGTGGAAGAGGCTCCTGCGGTGGCAGTAATTCCTCGCAGTTCCTGCAGTTCGGGAGATCCAGCAGAGGAAGAGAGGCTCTCGTCGTGGAGGAAGGTTCGAGTTACTGCACTGCCCAGGGTTGAAACCAGCTGCGTTGATGCCAAGACGAATAAAAGGTACGCCCCTTTAAATCACGGTTGTGGTGGACGGGTGCCTGGCTATCCGGTCTCCTAGTGCTTGGCACTGGCGATTCGACCAAGGCAGGTCCTGGAAGGCGATTGGCGAACTGGTTGGCCCCACCAGCTCAAGGGAAGACGACTCTTGCAGGTGAAGATCTTCTCAAGTCGTTGGAGAAAAGTGGTGAGGATCTGCAGCAGGGCTTCACCGGTGGTTCAGTCGTTGCAGATGTCTTCAGCTTCTCTCCTCTTCAGGTGTCTTAGTTCCAGTGGCGACGTCTTGTCCTCCAGTCCTCAGAGCCCTGCTTTTATGCAGAAAACCCCCCATTCATACAGCCTAGCTGTCACTCACACAGTGGGGTGGCTATCCTGGCAGGATAACCCCTCCCCAGCCTATCAGGGCAGTGTGTGATTTGGGTTGCCTAGGTAACCCTGTCCAGGGTGCCTATTCCTCCTCCCACACATCCTGTCTACCCCAGACTCAGTGGCACTGAGAGGAGGGCTTCTGTGCAGAAGCCCGCCAAAAGGACGAACAAAGGATCCCCAACCTAGGTTAGGATTTCAGAGAAAGACACAAGAAAGAAATATTATCCAAGATCTGGCAATAAAAACCTACCGGAGTAAAGTTAATATTAAAATAAACCGGCAGTATGTTAGAGGCTGTCAGTAAAAGTGGTAGCCTCGAACAATGGGAAAATCCCATAGGAAAATATTTGTGGTCAAATATTTACAGTAGTAACCACTGCCACCAGCCAGAAACTTTAGAGAGAGGGACCGGAGGGTACCCTCTCGAAAATGAACACTAGGGAAAAACTATTAACCCTTTCCAGTACTTCCATAGTAAGATGGGTTGTACTGGTTGTGTTCATATCTACTGACTAGTAAAGTCAATGGTGACTTTAGATGCCCTGGGAGACTTACGCAGCAATCAGCGGTGCTGGGAGAGGCCGGGCGGAGCTCAACGGCTGGACTGTAGATGCTGGAAACTACAGGCCCCACCTAAAAACACAACTGGCAGAGGCGTGGTGTAAAGAAGAGACTACGACCCCAATGAAACCGTGGGTGGCGGTTTCATCAAAGTGGAGTGTGCCCTTGGAGAAGGAGCGGACCCGGTAGAACTCAATGGGTGAAAATGCTTGGCTGCAAAGACGGACACTGCTGGCTCTGATGAACTGTGATCAGCGACGAAGGGTCAGGACTACGAAGTGTTGCCCTTGGTAGCTACCGCGGACGGAGGAGTGGGCATTGCAGATGGGACTGTCAGATTAAAGACCAGCATTGATCACAACTACTCACACCCCAAGGCTGATCCTAGAGGTCCACGCCCGGAACCCGTACCACAACATAGATGCCTACGCACTGCCTCATGAGGTAAGGGGTATTGCTGAGGGCCTCCTTTCCCAGGTGGGTAGAACGCTTACACGAACACGGCTATGGAAGGGGCCTGGAAACGATAAAACAGTACGAAATCTGTGGGATGTGGGCAGGGGGTAGATGGGCGAGCTGAGCAGTGGAACAATAAACAGGGCTGGAAGACACTGAGTGACATTTGAGTGCTGTTGGGAGCCCACCATTCCTGTCATCGGGCACTATTGAAGGGGCAACATTGTTATGCGCATACGTAGCCGTCCCAACTGCGCACTGCAGTTGTAATACTGCGTAGACATAAGTGATAGGGCAAGGCAACTGGAGGCACGGCCTGGCACACGCAGCCCAGGGGCACAGGACCATCCAGATGGGTGTGTCTGGCTCGTGGCTACGCAGCTCTAGTGGGCTAGCTCTTCCCGCAGAGCAGCAGCAGGGAGGTTGAAAACTTCATGTGTCATCACTGTCCGCACATCCGCGCTGCTGATGGTGAACACGCAGGGCGCACAATGACTGAAAGGAGCCTGGGGGAGAAATGGGCAAAAGACACACCTGGACGCGGGTTAGGGCAAGCCGCTGGAGTCGTTGGGGGTGTGGCACGCTGCCACACCCAACAGTGGGAACAGATCGCTCAGACTGACAGACTGAATGTGCAACAAACATTAACGCAAGCAGCTGAACCACTGCGCACATGAACTAGCGCAACACGGAAGTTCTGCGCAGTGGGTGGGCCGCACGCTGGGCGAGAAAGAGAACTGCACGGCGCTGACAGGGGAAGCACCCAAGATTAGAGAGAGAAAAGGCAAGCAGTGACACTAAGTGGCTTCCTGGCCCGAACATAATGACTTCTACACCAAGAAGTCACTGTAGGCCTGAAAGTCTAATGCGGAAGCTCCACTAGTGACCATGCAGGGGAAACCCCGAACTGCTGTAAAAATGGCCCAATGAGTGAAACTTGAGAGCGCAGCAAAGATCAGATACAACCACATAGAAGTGGATAACCACACAACAGCATGTAAGACAACCTTCAGGCTGCAGCTAAGCGCCTACTCTTGAGCAAACAAAACAGGACATGTCCCCATCCAAAGGGAAAAGAAAGCCCACAATCATGGATTCCTTTAATGCAGCTAGACCTCGTGATCCATCGCAAGGCAGTGCAGCGTTGCAAGATCCGCAAAAATCCTGGAAACTGGCGATAAAGATAGCCAAGTGCTGGAAGCGATTGCAGCATTGCGAACATTCATAGACACCAAAATTGAAGAGGTCAAATTAGACATGCAATTGATGAGACAAGATGTGTACAACCTGACAGAGAGAGTAACAGCCACAGAGACTCGCCACAACGTGTATTTGCTGGGGACTCCGGAGGGGATGGAGGGCCCCAACCCCACGGGATTCGTGGAAACCTTAATGCTGCAGTAGATCGGTGCAGACCAACCCTCACAGGGTTTTGTGGTGGAGAGGGCCCACAGATCCCTACAAAAAATAACCACCATCATGTTCGCACCACCCGCCCGATGATCGCAAGAATTTTGAAATTCCAAGATAGGGAAATTATTTTGAAACACTCGAGGGAGGGAGGAGAGATATGTTGCGACAATTCTAAAATAGCCATATATCTGGATTACATGCCCACAGTTCAACAAGCAAGGAACTCCTTTGTGCCGATTAAAGCCAGGCTCAGGAAATTGAACCTCAAATACATGCTTATGTACCTGTCCAGACTAAAAGTGATTTATAATGGCCACGCTGTTTACCTTGAGACTCAGGCAGCGGCTACAATGTGGCTTGAGAACAATAATCTGGCTGAAGGGGAGGAAGCGGTTACATGAGCAGAGCCCTAGGGGGGTGGTGGGAGCTGGGGAAAAGACTGACATTTTCTAAAATGGTTATTAAGGTTTAGCTGAATGGTACATAGTATTCACTGTAACCACATTACAGAAGCACAAGTTGATGGGAGGGATGCCAGGCTACTTGCCTGGGCTCACTGGCCTATCCCGCGAAATGGTTGGTGTCGGCCAGTTGCTGGAACGATACACCCCACACTTGATGACCCGGATGGGTCAAATTGGTGTGGGGGTGCCTGAGCGCTGTGAGGGAGGTACAGCTGCTGGGCGGAGTTGTTTAGTTTTAGTTGTTGTTCAAAATGTTTTGTGCTCTTCACTTGTACAAGCAAAAGAGATAGATGGGTCATTTGAAAGGATGGGGAGTAGAGGGGTGCCGAAGCCATCAAAATGGAGGGTTGAGATGGCTATATGCACATTGGGGGGAGGTGGGATGATGAGGCAATGCTAAGGGGGACAACTTTGAACAACCACGGCAGCTGATGTTAAGGAACTAAAGTGGAACATACAGGGAATGGGCACTTACTTACGCTGGAATCGAGTGAAATCCTTCCTTACCAGGAAAAGAGTGTCCATTGCCCTTCTGCAGGAAACTCATTTAACAACCGGTGCTATGGTTAAAGTGAAGGAACACTGCGGGGGGCAGTGATTTGGCGTGGCATACTCTAAATATGCTTGTGGTGTCTTTACTTGGATAAAGGCTAATGTGCCCTTCCAACTGCTGTGGATGGAGGCTGACACAGAGGGGAGATACCTGATACTTAGGGGATTCATACAACAAACAGAAGTATGTATAGTTAATTCCTATTTCCTAATCCACAGAATCCCAGCACACCTCCACATGCTAGGCGCTACGATAACCCAGTACCAGGGGGGTGACTTCAATTGTGTTAGGGACTTGGATCTAGATAGGTCCAGTCCACAAGTGAACCGGGCACCAGCAGCTACTGTAGCACCGAATGCATTGATTGGGAGGTTACACCTGGTGGATTTATGGAACTACATCCTGGCGCTGGAGGTTCCTCCTATTTCTCCTCTCTCCACGGTTTGTATACCAGAATTGACTACTTATTTGTAGGCAAGTCTCACCTGGCACAGGTAGGATCAGCACAATATCTGGACAGGTCGGTATTGGAGCATTCACCACTACTGCTTGAATGGAAGAGGCTGGGCCCACAACCCCCAATACCGTTATGGCGCATGCCTACAGATACCATGACATACCAAGCTTTCAGAGATGAACTTCCGAACAAACTGGAGGAATACATTAACAGAAATGTGGGCAGCGTACAAGATTGGAGTATCGTGTGAGAGGTAATGAAGATAGTGGTGACGGGGGAGGTTATTGCCAGTGTAGGTGGTATCAGGAAAATGCTGAGGGTGTAACTTGAGAAGTGGGAGGAGGACATTAGGCAAATGGAAACGGGGGCATTAGGTAGTCCTGAAGAAGAAATATGCCTAGCAGAAACCAGATGCAACTGCCAAGACGCATGGGGTAGGCTATCAAAATGTGATTATACTGTAAAAACGGCCAGAGCGCGCACAGAGGGGACAGGCCAGGCAGGTTGCTGTTATGGTTGTGCAAGAGAGAACACCCACGACATCTAACAATGGAACTAAAGGATATGGCGGGAACATCACACAAGTCGCAGCAAACAATCAATGACTCCTTTAAGGAATTTTATTCCCATCTATACAGCCATGAGAGATTAGTACCTCAGGATGACATTCAGGGCCCTCTAGAAGAAATAAGACTGCCTAGATTGGGTAAAACGCAACTTGAGGCGCTAAAGCAAGATATATCAGCTGAAGATATAAGCAAGGCTATAAGATCACTGGGCAAAACTTCCGGGAGTGATGGTATCCCCCCAGAGTTCTATAAAACATATGTGTCAGTATTGACCCCAGTGTTACTTGAAGTTTTTAAGGAGGCATATGAAAAAGGGGTCCTACCAAAGAGTATGAGAGAAACACTAGTAGTTCCTACACCCAAACCAGGGAAGGCCACTAATGAATGTAACTCATACCGACCACTAGCGATGTTAAATTATGGCGTCACGATACTGACGACAATATTAGCTAAGAGACTATCTAGGGTTATCTGGGACCTGGTACACAAGACCAAAACGGCTTTATCCCTGGCCGTTGCACGGCTATGAACCTGCGCCGATTACAACATGTCATAGCACACACGGCTGACACACAGGAGCCCTATGCAATAATATCGCTAGACACTATAAATGCATTTGACTCGTTATATCAGGAGTGGCTACTTGCGGTATTGAGGGAGTTTGGGTTGGTGAACAGTTTATTAAGTGGGTAAAGACACTATACACTGCTACAGTTACGAGGGTCAAATCCGGAAGAGTGGTGTCATCGATCTGGGAAATACAGAGGGGCACTAGGCAGGGGTGCCCGCTGTCACCCATTCTATATGTGGTAGGGCTGGAGCCGATAGCAATTTATCTTCGAAAACAGTTTCTGGAAGTGGGCATTTGGGTGGGAGGCATTTACCACATAGTATCGCTATATACGGATAATGTACTTCTGTACCTGAAAGACCCACTCCACAATGTTCCAGTGGTACTGGAGGTGCTAGATAATTACGCGAAGGTGTCTGGGATCTGTTTCAGCAGGAAGAAATCTAGCATATTTCTGCAGGCAGGCCTATGGGGGAGAGGTGTGGAAGAACTGACAGAAGTAGGGCACCAGTGGCAACTGGAAACATTCAAGTATATGGGGGTGAATATACAGCACACACTGGAGCAAATGAATGAGAGTAACACAGTGGCAGTGGTGAAGGGCATAAGGAAATCTAGGGGTTTCTGGTCTAGGTTCCTGTTGTCGCTGATGGGCAGGGAGGCCATCACTAAAATGATATTTTTTCCAAGATTCCTGTACCATTTTCACAACGTCCACTACTACATCAAAGCCTCCTCCTTCCGTTTGCTAGAAGTGATAACCCGAGAGTTCCTGTGGGGAGGGGCCCGACACAAATTGTCACTCGCCACTCTATGCCTGCCTTACAGGGTGGGGGGGGATGCAACTGCCGGACTTTGAATCTTGTAGCACAATTTAGCTTTGTAACTAGATGGCTCTCGGACAATGCCACATCGGAATCAGAATTGCTGCAGCAATTGGTTGCCCCCACACGCCTGAAAGAAATATTGTGGGTACCATTGGGCTGCTTGGGTAACACCCCCATAATTGTAACACTGGGCAGAAAGGTGTGGTATGGAGCCAGGACGCTGCTGAATCTTGGGCACCCCTACTCGCCTGAGACCCCATTAGCCTGTTAAGGGTTTCAATCAGGCGACGCACACCTTAGTCTCAGCCCAGTATGCAGCGCGCAATTGAAATGCTTATGTGCGATAGATTAGATTCTATATTGACATGATACACCACTCATATCACACCCCCTTTTCAAATACCCCGGGTCACAATGGACCATGAACCAGGCTGGTTGATAGAAATATAATATTTATTTATTTAAAAATTCAAAAGAAATCATACAAGTTTTATTAAGGGGCAGCAATCACCAATGGGGTGAGAAGAACAATATAAATGTAAGCAATGCACTTAGTTTAACCTTCTATTGCAACAACTACAAAACACCAGGGAATAGGAGCACTGTTTGATTTTAGGTAAGATAGCACTGGAGTTAGAATTTCCCCCTACAAGGTTCCTTCAACCCACAAATAATCAATTTTAAGGGGATAAACAGAATCAGCAGGTGATCAGGAATGACAGACAAGAAACAGAATTTAAATCCGACCTTCCCTCCCCAAACAGGAGAGAAAAACGGATTTCAACCCTGGCAATGTTAAACGGACACTCTGAAATGGATGAATAAATGAATGAATGGGTATAACTCTTGAAACAAAAACAATTCTTTACTGGAGAAACACTGGAAAAATACTAGCAATCACAAACAATGTATTGAGCAAAAGCACACAATTCGAAATTGAATGGAAGATTGATAACAGTTTCTAATCAAAATGACACATTGTAAAATGAACACACTTTTGCAAATCCCGCCTGAATTTACCGAAACGGTTTTTAATAAAACCGGGTGAAATATGGTGAGTTGGGGTGTAGCTATGTATCAGAGGTACAATATGAAAGTGAAATGAGGTCTCAAGCTGTTAAATTGAATGAGTTATGCAAGATAGAATGAGGTGTGTTTTTGGAAAAATAAAGGCGTGAAAAAGGAACAGAAATCAATTTTGACAAGGACAGTTTTACTCTCCACTAGGGCATTCAGTCTAAGATACCAGATTGAGACACAGTAAGCTCAGGGGTAGATCCGCGGAATCAACCCTAGTACCTCCGCACCCACCCTGGCAGACCCAGTCCGATCACCCGAGGGAGGACTAAGGGATTAGGATTTCACAAGACAAAAATTATTAAAGATATTGGCGCTAGCACAAGGAATCAAAGCAGGGTAGCTAGAATGATTGTGACAATACTACAAATATCAGGATATGGATAGGATGACTTAGACAATGGGATGGAACAAAGCTAGGCAAGGTTTAGTATGTTTCTATGGTTCCTATTGATACTCACAGTTCACTTTTAGTTTGGTTTTTGGACAGTCAGTGGTTCTGGGCGCCACACGGGTGTGGTTTTACACAGGGCAGCCGGACAAACTCAGCGGGACAGGGTCAGCTGGGCAGGGACTGGATACCAAAGGATAGTTCTTCTGGACTGGCAATTCTGGTTACTGGATACTATAGGTCATCAGGATGGCAGCAGCATGCAGTGAGTGAGTGGCAGAAAGCCAGGTTAATTCAGGATGCTTCCCAAAACACCCCAGCCATTCCCTTGGTTATGGGGATTATTTTAGAATTGAGGCCTAGCGGAAGCAGGATCAGCAATTGCTTGGCCTTGTGGTTGGGATCTGGAGTTTAGATGGATAAATGCAAGATGAAGACAAGAAGAGGACGCGGCGTAGGAATCAGGAAGCGTCAGGGGCTCTTATTTATAATGCCAGGTGACATCATCACAGTATATGACAGGGGCAGGCTTTACTACACACACCCCTAACAATAGGGTTGGGCAAGGGTAGTAATCTCCGCCTTTCTCTCTGCTGGTTGGATTTCTAAGGGAATTATGTCAGGTTTATGAGGTGAGGTTTACGATGTCCAGAAACTCCCATGTTTACTTTTCTGAAAATCTGATTTTGCCAAAAACATACAGTTATACACTTACAATCTCTTGGCAAATTATACCCACAGGTTACATATGATGTGCAGCACAGATTAGTCCAACCCTCCAGTCTGTGCGACCTTGTTTCTCCTAACACATTTTGGTAATTTTACACATTGAAGATTTGGCCTAAAATTCCACAATTTTATACACAAATGCGAACTGTCCCCAGGGAATGTATGTACAAACTCTTATATTTGCCACATTAATACTTTCCTTGGAATTGGTCATATTTCGTAATTTCTGTTCTCCTTGCGGCAATGAGTTCTACCAAGTTTTAAAAGATGGCCCCCAAAATTAGATTTAACACTGCCAACTTTTACATTTATGCTCACTCTTGCTACAGAAATAAGAGACTTTAACGTTTCTTTGTAACATAGTCTCTGGCACCAAAAGGCAGTCCCTTTGTTACTTGATCCTGTTTATTTTTTTCCTTCCTTCAACTGCAAGCAGCTGCCAATTCCTTCCAGGCAAGGGGTTTCCAGTCTTAATTGAAGGTTTTATTGCCCTTTCACACTTGACAGGTGAGTGTCCCAGGACTGCTATTGTCCCAACCTGGAGCACAGACGAATGTCTGCTGAGCATATGAACTCTCATTGTCCTAACCCATTCAAAGTTTTTCAAGCTGGCACTTTGCACTTAAGTGTCCTGGATTTAGGGTGTATCTCGCTTCCTAGGAGGAGTTTCATAGCTGGCAACTGGAATTACAGGTTTCTGAGAGCATGCAACTCCAGCCTCTGTGTTCAATTACTTACTTTGTCTTGAATTAAACCATCCTATGACAGAAGATATCCTATGTGTGTATTGTCACCACTAACATAACTCCTTTACATTGCTAAGTAAGCAGGCTTTCATTAACAATTGAGTTTTAAACAGGTCATTTTTTTCTCTTCAGTCAACACAGCCAATTTTTCCACATGTGTCAAAAACTGCTATCATTTCTTTCTTTAATTTGGTTTGCTTGCATCTCCTCATATTTCCACTGTCTTGGCAGCTGTAGTCATTTTCCTTGCAGCAGGACTCTTATCTAAAGTATAGATACATTTCTCCCTGACCTGGCTGAGAGAGTAAAAAGTCTCTTTGAACTGCTGCGCCTGGATACATTCTGTCAAGAAATAAACGCGTGTTTACTATGTGAGTGAAAAATGAAGTTGCTTTTGATTTCTCTTAGAGTTGGTTTAACTGGGCCTTTTTACTCACAGTGGTTTCAGAATGACAGATGATATTGGCATCAAAGCAGCATTTTGAAAGGGTGAAAACGGTTTAATTTTGAAGGGGATTTTGGCTTTTGCAGCAATGGCAGGCTTTCCTTTTCACTTGATTCCATATATGTTTCAGAACACACTTGCATATTTTTCAGTGTGTCCCCTTGTTCCCTTTTGCCTGAAGTGTGTGAGGCAAGATGGTGAAGCCATTTTTCTGTTGTTGCTGTCAAAAGCAGTTTTGAGGTCCTGGTGCGCACAGGAGCCAGCGCAGCCAGGTTACTGTTTCTTGCGCAAAGACAACTCAGTGATGTAAGCCAATGCCATTGGGTGGGTCAATATATCCCACCCCCTCCCCCGACCTCTCCTGGGCTTTCCAAGTCGAGGGGGAGTCGGGCAAGTGGGATTTCTCCTTGGGTCACAGCAGGGTCCGGCAGGGATACACAGGCATTTAATAATAACAATTGATAAATTATAAGTTACTCACCGTAGTGACTAACATACCTTTCCTCCATACTGCATGGACGATTACAACTGAATGTAGCCCCAGGGTGGAGAGGAGACCCTCCTTAAGCAAACAGGTTCCAGAGAACCGCCTGCCCGAACGCTGCATCTGATCTGGAGCCGGTGTCCAAACAGTAATGTTTGCAGAAGGCCGAGGGGTGGCTCATGTGGCCGCCCTGCTGATGACCTGCCAGGGGACATGGCGCTGAAAAGCGATGGCGTTGCCTTGGCTCTGACCGCGTGGGCATGCATGTTCACCGGAAGGGGTCTATGCTGGCCCTCGTACGCTTCCTTGATGGCCGAGACCATCCAGCGGGAGATGGAGGCTTTGGAGGCCTGATAACCCGACCTGGTGTCTCCGAAGGTGACGAATAGGGCATCTGACTTGCGGAAGCCCTTGGTCCTGTCCAGGTAGAATTTCAGAGAACGCCTGACATCCTGGCAGTGCAGGACTCTCTGAGGCTCGTCCTTCGGATCCGCAAAGAATGTGGGAAGGACGATCTCCTCGTTTAAGTGGAAGGCTGATGGAACCTTTGGTAGAAATGCCGGATGTGTCCGCAGGACCACCTTATCCTTGTGGAAGGGGGTGTACGGCTCTGAGGCGACTAGAGCCTGGATCTTGCTGACCCTGCGCACTGATGTGAGGCCGACTAGCAGAGCCGTCTTGATGGTGACCAGCCTGATGTCCGACATCGCCATAGGCTCGAAGGGCTTGAGCGCGAGGGCACCCGAGACTAGGTTTAAATCCCACACCAGGTGTGGTTTCCTGATAGGTGGGTAGAGTCGAGAGAGCCCAGCCAAATGTCTCTTGACTATCGGATTGGAGAAAGAGAAGACCCTTTCCTCAGTGTTCCTGTATGCCCCAATGGCTGAGAGGTATGTGCAGCAGGTGTCCACCTGCATGCCAGAGTTGGCGAGGTGCGCTGAGAATTACAGCACATCGCCCAGTGAACAAGCCAGCGGGATAATATCCTTGGCATGTGCCCAGTGGCAGAACCTGGTCCATTTACTCTTATACTGGGCTCTGGTAGCCTTGCTCCTGGCCCCTTGTATGATTTCAAGTTTGTCTTGAGATAGGTTGAGGTGGCTGAGCGTCACCTGCTCAGGAACCACGCTGTGAGGGCCAGCTTCTGGGGAGCGGGGTGGACGACCCTGCCCCCCCTGTTGTGTCAGAAGATGTGCTGGGCCCGTCGGGAGGTGGATTGGAGGGACCGACGAGAGGCTGAGGAGCTCTGAGAACCATGGCCTGGATGGCCACCATGGGGCTATCAGAATAAGGTCGAGTTGATGAGACTCCTTGAACTTGCAAAGAACTCTGTGAATCAGTGCAGTGGGCAGGAAGGCGTATGCGGACATGCCGCTCCACTGGATCCACAAGGCATCGCCGAGGGAGCCTAGACCCTGCCCCTCCCAGGAGTCGAACCGGGAGCACTTCTTGTTGTGCCTGGTGGCAAAGATCTCCTGTGCAACAAGGTCATTCAGTTGCCACTCGTAGTTGTCCGCTCCCAACCTGCTGAGCCTGTCCGCTTCCAGGTTGGATTCTCCCGGAAGGTGCGCCGCCTTGAGATAAATGTCTTTCTCCAAGGCCCATTCCCACATGTTGATCGCCAGTCTGCACAGGGAAGGGGACATAGGTCCACCCCGTTTGTTGATGTAGTACATACTGGTCGAGTTGTCCATCTGGATGAGGACTACTTTTCCCTTGAGACGTGGGAGGAAGGCTCTGAGCGCTAACCAGATGGCGTTCAGTTCCAGCCAATTGATGTGAAACTCCTGTTCCTGGTGTGTCCACTTGCCCTGAACCGAGAGGTCCTCAAGGGTGGAATCTGTGTGATAGACACCTGTGGGACGGGGAGCCGAAAGGGTTTGCCCGTCTGCAGGTTGCAGTCCTTGGACCACAATGTGAGGTCCAGGTGGAGAGAGCTGGGGATCCAGATAATTTTGGCCTGGGAGCCCCTCTCCTGATTCAACGACGCTGCGAAGTGGAGCTGAGTCCGCCTCATCATGAGTCTTGTGTGGGGGACGGCCAACAGTACTGCTGCAAAAAGGCTCAGTAGGTGCTGGAAACACCAGGCCGAAGTAGAGCTAAGGCTGACAAAGTAGGAGGTGGTTGCCTGATGGCCACTATCTTGTCCTCTGAGGGGAAGACCCTCTCGTAGCGTGCGTCCCAGATTAGGCCCAGGAAGGTCAAAGACTGCGTGGGTTGCAGCTGGGATTTCTTGATGTGGAGCGAGAAGCTCAGGTCGTGTAGCCTGTGATGAACGGTGAACCGCTTCCTGAGATGTAGCACTGACGAGCCAGTCATCTAGGTAGGGGTATATATGAAGACCCTGAGCCCGGAGGAGGACTGTTACTGCATTCATGAGTCTGGTAAAGACCCTGGGAGCCGAGTTGAGGCCAAAGGGGAGGACCTTGTACTGAAAATGGCAGCCCATGATCCTGAACCGGAGGAAAGAACAATGGGGTTGCTAGATCGGGGCATGGAGATAGGCGTCCTTCAGGTCCATGGAGCACATCCAGTCTTCCCTGCCTAATGTCTCTGCGATAAAGGCTGGAGTCACCATCTTGAATCTCTGAAGAGGTAAGTAGGTTGAGGGTAGAAAGGTCCAGTACAACTCTCAGACCAGCCTGGTTCTTTTACTGAATGGCGAAGATCCTAGAGTAAAAGCCCAATCCTCGCTGAGAGGCTGGGACTTCCTCCACAGCCTGGCTCAGGACGAGCGACCGAATCTCCGCCAAAAGAGTTGCCGTCCCAACTTGAGGGAGAGGAGAACAGGAGGGAGGAAAAGCAGGGATAGGTAATCGGTACCTCGAGAAGACTACTGACAGAATCCAGGGGTCCGCAAAGTGTTGTTGACAGAAGTGAGGGTGAAGGGCTAGCCTGCCCCCCACTGGCGACTTGTGGACCCGTAGGGGTCTGTCAAGGCTTCTTACCCTCTGAGGCAGAGGCGGAGGAGGGGGACTGGAAAAACCTCTTGCCCCTCGACCCCCCTTTTCGATGCTTGCGCCGACAAGGGGTCGGCGAGCGTTCCGGCTGCCTAGACCTCCGTTCCTGGATGCCGCGGAAGCCTCCAGATGAGCAACCCTTACCCGAGCATTGCTGGGACTGGGAGTACTCTTTGGGCGTGGCCTTTGTCAGAATGGATAAAGACTTGGCTGTCTGAGAGCTATTCTTCTTCTTGTCCAGCTCCTAATCTGTGCTGGAGTGAAAGAGGTCGTTGCCCTTGAAGGGCAGGTCTAAAATACCTTCCTGGACATCCGGGTTGAATTTGGTTGCCCGGAGCCAGGCCATCCTTCTCATGTCCATGGCAATACAGATGGCACGTCCAGAGGTATCAATGAGGGCCAGAGTGGACTCCATGATATCCTGCGCCATGAGCTTGGCTTTGGCTAACCCCGCCTTAAAACGTGATTGGCTGTGTGTGGGTAGTTCCGGGAGGAAGTCAGCAATTTCCCGCCATAATCTCTGGTTGGCGGCAGCCAACATGGCGTCTGCATTGGCCTGTCGCAGATGCAAGGAAGCATTGGAATACAGCTTCTTACCGTATGCCTCCAAGGTTTTCTCCTCCTTGCCTAGCAGTGCCGTAGATGACGAAGACAAGGATGACTGAGGCTTGGAGTATAGTGACGCTGCATCGATCACCAAAGAGTGCGGCTGAGGATGGGTGGAGAGTAAGAGTGTATCCCCCCTCCATCTGCCTGTACTTGGCATCCAGGCCGCAGTTGACTGGCTGGACGGAGTGTGGTTTCAGCCAACCCTTTTTGGCGAGGGATACTACATCAGTTTGCAGTGGAATTCCCGTTCTGGCGGAAGGCGACATCGTGCGGACTTCAGCGAGGACGCCCTCCGCCGGCTATTCGGACTGTGGCTTTGGCAGGCTCAGGTATTCCGCCAGGCCAACAATACATTTGTGGAAGGCCCTGGCTGATGATGGCGTGTCAGGGTCCTCCTTCTCATCAGTATCCGGAGTATCTGGGGGATCCTGTGGAGGAAGAGTAGGAGGAGGAGTATCCGGAGCCGGAGGCTGGGGCACGGGGTCCACCGCCAGAGGCTGAGGAAGCGGCAGAGGCTGATACGGAACCGCCTGTGGAATCGGCTGAAGAGCCGACGGAGGAGGCAGCGCCGGGGCCGTCGGCGGAGGTGCCTGTGGTGCCGCTAGCATAGCGGGGAGGACTTCTCTGACAGCATCCTTGATGATATTCCCTATATCAGGAGATTTCATGAGGCCGAGGAACCTCTCGAAGATCCGGTCCTCGCAGACCGATGAGGAGGAGGAGGGCACTGAAGGGATTACTAGAGGTAACTGAGGCTGCTGCCGACCCTGTATATAGGAACGCAATGGAAAGCAGCCCTCTGCTTAAGAAGGGTAGGACGTAAGCCACGTACCTGGTTGATGCCAGTCCCACCTTGATTCTCGTTCTTCGCCGAAGTCTTGCAGGGCCATCCGACCGGCATCCTTATCTGGCCTGTCGGCCATTTTGCTGAGCAGCCTACCACCTAGCTACGACGTGTTGCATGGCTCGTCGCTGCGGTCCTCGGCCAAGTCTCTTATGTGCGAGGCACGCAACCTGTTCCGCTCCTCGGGCACCTGCCCGGTAGGTGAATTAACCTCGACCCGGGGTTCGTTAGAGCTGCGTTCAGGCGCACACTCGGACGTACTGCGGGTAACAGGGCACAGCCCCTCGGCCATGATGCGCAAGCCCGGTAAAAGAGCCTAGCGGACCCTCAACCCGGGAGGATCCGAGGACCCCTAAGCCCGAAGTCCGGTAGCCGTGACAGCCTCGGTGCGCGAGTTGGTAAAAGAACCCGATCGGTCCCCCCCCGCGTAGGAGAGTCCCTGGGAAGGAGTCTCCCTTGCGGGGTGCAGATCAAAATATAGGCCCTACCTCTGGCCTGGAACGTTTCACAAAACTCTTGAGGTCCTCCAGAGGAGATCGCTGGAAGAGCTCCCTCCACCTGGCTAGTCTGTTCTTCAGCGCTTTCTTGGACAGCAAGCCGCACGCCGAACAGGTTTGCCAATCGTGGTCTGGGCCAAGGCAACATCAGCAGAGGGCATGAGGGTCTGAAGTTGGAAAAGGCCTGTTGCAGGATGGGCACCTGCAAAACCCTGTTGAAGTCGACATGCGCCGGGAGGAGCTGTGGCGTCTGAGGACCAAGTACCTATTGAACAAAAAGACAAAAGAAGATATAGATGAAGAATCCGCGTGTGGAATTACATGGCTGAAGCCAAACCCAGGAGCGATGGTGATTTTGTCCCGTTCCCATCGGGCGGAGTAAGGGTAGCACATGCTCACAGTGCTGCGCATGCTCCCAGGGCCGCGCCTCTATATTTTAGAGGGAAAGAAGATTTTTCTGGTGAAAAAGGTTTCATCTCCCGTCCCTCGTGATGGACGCCCATACAGTATGGAGGAAAGGGGACGGGACGTAAGAGTATGGAGAAAATACTCCCCGTTACATAATCAGATCTATAAATCCTATCGGCTCTCTTCTTGTTCTTCTATTCCTCATTCTCATGTTTCTGATGTCTCCTCTGTTTGATTCTCGTGTGCCTAGGGTGGCAGCTCTTTAGTTGATTAACATGGACCCATTTCTCTTCTGTCAAGTCCCCTTCCAGGATGCAGATTCTGTAGGAGACTGGTGAGATTTTGTCTGCAATTTCAAACGGTCCCCATAAGCTATGGCAAAAAATGTGCGCTCTTCGGTCTGGTTCCTTTGGAAATTGTACAAGTAGACCCTGTCTCCTACTTGGTATTCCTTTTTGTTTTTTTTTTAGATCATACTGAGTCTTCATGCCCTCTGCAGATCTTTCTAGATTCCGCTGAGCATACGCAAAAGCATGTTGAAGGTGTTTTCTTAGGTCCTCAACATACTCATGAGTTGTGGAGGCGTTAATCGGTGTCTGCTTCTGTGTTCTATAGAGCAGATGCTGAGGTAGCACCATCCTTCCTCCAGTCATCAGCTCAAATGGAGACATCTTAGTTGCAGAAGAAGGGGTAGATCTGATGGTCATCAGGACAAGCGGTAACCGGATGTCCCAACTTTGCCCAGAGTCTGCCACAAACTTTTTTTATTATGCTCACAATGGTTTTATTGTACCTCTCAACTCCACCACTAGAGGACAGAGGTATGCAATATGAAGTTTCCTTTTTACCCCAAGTATCTCCCACATGTTTGTCATCATTTTGCGGGTGAAGTGACTACCTCGGTCTGACTCAATCCTTTGGGGTAGGCCAAAACACGAGAAGATGCGATTGATCATCAGGGCAGCTGCTGTTTCTGCCTTGCAATTTGGGGCCGGGAGACATTCCACCCATTTGGTAAACAAGCATGTTATGGTTTGTTAGGGCGAATTCTCTGTTATGGCTATTTTCCCAAACCTAGTAAGTCCCCCAACAGCTTTGCTGGATTTCTGGGGTTTATTTTTTTCTCCTGCTAAAAGTGAGACTCTCTTACTCCCATTCTTAGACATGATTTGAGATATCCTTTGACTTTGTAATGTGTTTTATGGGCTGTGGGGTCTTTTACTCCATAGGGTTTCATGTGTTTTTGTTAAGTGTGTTACACAGCACCCTCAGCGCAGTAACACAGGGATGTCATAGTGACCCCCAAATATAGACTCCATACCCTGGGACTGACTACCAGTACAAACCATCATATTGTGGAAGTACTGGTAGGGGTAATTAGATTGCCCCTGGGTCTGTTTTTCGAGGGGGCACTGTGCAGTCCCCCCTCATCGAGTTTCTGGCTGGTGGCAGTGGTTACCACGCAAAATATTCCCCTGGAATATTTCCTATGGGATTTTCCCATTCATTTTAAACGCACCACTTTTTTGGTGCAATGTTAAAGATACCGCCGGGTTATTTATTTAAGATTTATTCCCCGGTTGGGTCTTTTTGCCAGGACTTGGTTTTAAAATGGCGTTTGTGTTCGCCTCTGTAACTCCAACCCAAGTCGAGCCCTTTGTTCCACTTTTTGGCGGGCTTCTGCACAGACGCCTCCAAAAGTGGTGCCACTCTGTCTGGGTCTACAGGATGTGTGGGAGGGGGGTTTAGGCACCCTGGACTGAGTTGCCTCGGCAACTCAAGTCGCACTCTTGTGTGATTGGCCCAGTGGTGAGCCGCCCGGCTCACCACTTAGCATGTTTGAGTGACGGCTAGGGCTGATGAATGGGGGTTTTCTGCATAAAAGCAGGGCTTTGGGGACTGGAACCTCAGAAGTCGCCACAGGACCAAAGAATCCAAAGAGGGAGAAGCTGAGCCAACATGCAACGACGACACCACCGGTGGAGCCCTGCTGAACCGTCTCACCACTTCCCAACGACAGAGAAGATCTTCATCCCGGAGATTCTTCTTCCTCTGAACTGGTGGGGATAACCAGTTCGCCCTCTTTTCGCCTTCCTGGATCGTCTCGTGGTCGAATCCCCGTGCCAAGCACCCCGGCGGCCGGTTAGCCACGCTTCACCACTACCGCGAATAAAAGGGCAGTACCTTTTAAACGGGAAACTCCACGGCTGGTTTCTTCCCTGGCAGTGCAACAACCTCCAGCTTTCCTCCACGTCGAGATCTTCTCTTCCCCTGGACGGAGCACCGACTTGCATCCGCTGCCAGGAACAACTGCCCCTGCTGGAGCTTGCTCACCATTTCAGGTACTGTGTCCTGCCTGGTCTCCCTTGCAACAGACTGATCAAGGTGTCCCGTAAACCCTTGACTCTCTATGCTGGGGTGACTTGGGACCTGCTAACTAACTTTTTCTGAACTGATCCAACCCTTTTTGAACTATCTGCAAAGACATTTTAAAGTATCATTCAACTGTGTGATCTTGGACACATTCCGCCTTGCTCTCTCCAAGAGTGGGCCTGGCCTATGAACTTTCTTGCTCTCACAGTAGACTCTGCCTTTCTGACTTGCTGTGGTTCTTTTTAAAGGGTTGGTATTTCCCTCCCTTTTTAACTAACTTATTGAAGTGCCATCTTAGGTTAAGCCCTCACCTCTGTTTGAAAATAAGTGGTGTTTTAACTAAGACTTGTTCAATAAGTAATCAGGGATGTATATATATTGATAGTGACAGTGTTTGAACTTGCTTGCCATATTAGTGTTAGTGTATTTTACAAGTGTGTTTTTAAATAAATAATTATATTCTTTTATACCCAAGCTCTGGTTAGTGTTTGCTTGTGCTACTGTATCTCTGTACATATTTTGTATACTCTATATACTGTCTAACTCTTCTTGAGAGAAGTCTGGCTGCTCAGCCACAGCTACCAGGTAAATATGGGTGGTACAGACTGCTACCAATTGGGTTTACTGCCAACACCTGTAGTCCTAAGCCTTTTGCAGTGGTCCCTAAGGGAACTGCACAGGTTTCTGCCTAACATGGTTAACATGTACTTGTTTCCCCTAGAGGAGCGAATCACAGGCCCGATGAAATCTACTTGTAAATCTGAGCAAGGCAGTGTCATCCCCGTCTTCTGGAGGGGAGCTCGGTGTGTGAGTGAAGTTGGCTGAAATTGTGAACACACAAGACACCCCTTCAAGTATTGGTCGAGGTCCTGCCCTATGTGTGGCCAGTATGCAACCTCTTGCAAGATTTCTAAAGTACTGTGAAACCCCCCGATGACCGGCTGTGGCGGCATCATGGGCGTGACTTAGCATCAGGCTTCGGAATAAGGTAGGGACCACCCACTGGTCACAGCCAGATATGGATCGCCTTACCAACAAACCGCCTTGGATTTGGAACATTTTTGGACATTTCATCAACACCCTGAGGTCCTCTCTCCCAATGTAATCGGTATCCGTCAGGGGAAAGTTCTCACGGTCCTCAATGTGTTGATAAAACATACCAATAATCGGATCCCCTTTTTGTGCTGTCATTAAATCAGCATGTGGGGTCTCCTTACTTCATTGGGCAGTTGAGAGTTCATTATGAGCATTTGTCTGGGACCTACTGATAGCAGTGAGCTGGATTTCCCCCAACATGGACTCAATCTCGAGGAGATCCCACTGGATGGCTCCGGTTTTGGATCTTCTTCCAATAGATGGTCATCCCACTAGAGGTGACCAGATCATCAATATTTTGGACATGTTTGCCATATTTGAGCGGTTTGTTGTTAGAACATAGCATGCCTCTGGTTTTCCAATTTACCAGGTGCTCCACGAACCTGTTCCGGACATAATCTGAATCAGTGATTATGACCAGTTCGTGGAGTTGGTGTTGGCCAGCAGTGAGGATGGCTTGATGAACTGCCTTCAGCTCTGCCACCTGACTACTACGGGGACCGATTTTGTACCCAGCGGAGGGTTGCGGGGCATTCCCAACACTGGCCACCAGTTCCTTTTCCCTGTTGTCAACATGGTAGGAGCACCCGTCCACATAAACGGTGGGCATTCCCTTGCACTTGTCTTCTTCATAGACTTTGTGCAGGGAATTCAGGTACGCCTCCATGTTGTCCTGGGTTTTAAGACTTTCGTCCTCGAGACCGTTTTCTCTGGCACAATCATGCAAGTCAGCCAGATCTTGCGCGAGGGGACTCTTCTTGTTTTGGTCATATCTGACCTCCACAGGAAAGCCATGCATTGACAGAATCCACAAAGTAATTCTGGAATTACTCACATTTCCAGGCTGGATTCTGTCACTTTGGAGATATTGCAAAGGCTAGTGTGGAGTCTCCACTAAGATGTGTTCCCCCTGCATGAACGGGCTGTCATTTTTCAATGCCCACACCGTTGCCAGGATTGCCTTCTCACAACTGTTGAATTTTTCCTCCACAGAGGAGATAAAGTCTTGCTTGCTTGCATAGGAGATGACTTTATTGACCTTGTCATGCTTTTGATATGATACTGCGGTCAAGCATGTATTCGAGAACCCTGTCTCCAAGAAGATGTCTGTGTAATCCTCAATGAACTTCCTACTGTAATTAGTCAATCCAAGGAGGCTCCTTAGCTCATGCAGAGTCGTGGGGTCTTTACGTTTTAGGAGTGTTTCCACTTTCTTTTCCTGGGGACAGAGACCCTCGGGGGTTATCTCATGCCCCAGGAAGTTGACGCGGGTTCTGCACCACTGTGCCTTTTGAAAGAAGAGTTTTGCTCTGGCAACCCTCAACTGTGTTAGAACATAACGGATTTCCGCTATGTGTTCCTCCACAGTCGAGCTTTTGATCAGGACATCATCTACATAGGCGGAGTTACCCCTTTCACCCAAGTCGGGCATGGCCTTATGCATGTGTACTGCTGCCCCCCGAAGGTGAAGGCGAGCTTGTATTGGTCCTCCCTACTGACAGGCACGGTCCACTAACCATTGGTCAGGTCAATGGCAGTGTATACCTTTGACCCCTGGATCTGCGCCAGCCCCTGGTCAATGGAGGGGAGGGGCCATCGGGACATATGGACCCGTTTGTTCAGCTCCCTCAAGCCAGCACAGAGTCTCCACTGGCCGTTGGGTTTTAAAATCCCCAGCACCGGATTATTAAAGGTGCTGTGGACTGGATGAATTAGCCTACAGGACTCAAAGTTTTTGATAATTTCCGTCAGGGACTCCATGGATGCGAGAGGCAAGCGATATTGCTTCACAAATACTGGAGTCATTCCAAGGTCCCTGGGAATTGTTGTTGTATGGATTTCGGTGCGACCACAGTCATATGATTCCACCGCAAAGAGATCTTGAAAATCTAAGAAAACTTGTTTCAACTTTTGCTTTTGCTCCGGAGTCTCACAGGCATCGGCTAGGTTGACTCGCTCTTCAACCATTTGCATAAAGCCTGGAAAGACTTCCGGTTTTGCCATCTCAGCGGCCTCCTCCAGCTGGGTGGAGGGGTCCCTGGTTAAAGTATTGACCTGGACAGAGGGTTTCAGGCAAGGGAGGCAGTCCTTGTGGACTTGTAAGATCACCTCATCCCGCCTGATGTCACAAGTCACCTCTTCCTCACTATAAGGGCAGGAAGAGGAAGAATACACCAGGAAATTTCCCCCTTGCCGGGTGAAGATCCTTTCTGGTGTTATGTCATTGTCACCATCACTGTCAAAACAGTCATTGCGGATTGGTCCCATCCGTTTATTACCTAGATCCATGGAAAAATGTCGGTCATCAACCGCCATTCGAATAATGGTGCCTGCACCCAGAGTGATACTCCTAGGGTCGCTGTTATCCATCAATATTGGAATGGTGGTGTGTTCTACATTGACTAATGGTGTTGGGTTTAACCCCAACCCTTGCTGTTGAAGATGGGCGTTGAGGTGTACATATGCGTCTGGCTTTTGCACTTTCTGTCCTCTTTTAATTTTTAATTCAAGTGGGAATAGTCCGTCCTGGGATGGTGACCTCCTCTCCAACTTGAACTTCAACTGCATACGGCAGCAATTGGGCTGACCAAAATGCTTTCTCTGAATCATCAAAGTTCATGGGATTGCCCCCTAGTTGGGACCAGGCTTTGTTATTGATCAGGTCCAAATTAATGGCAAACCGATTGAGAATGTCACTGCCTAAATAGAATGCAGCAGGGACATCTCGCACGACCCAACAATTATGCACTATGCTTTTGTTTCTGATAGATATTTTGAGGATACACCTGCTAGGCAGGAGATGTTTGTAATTGGGAGTTTCCAGGCCCATTTCCCACTTATTGATCAATTTAAATGTGGGAATAGCTGGATCTTTTGGGAGCTGTCAGAACATGGCTTGGCTGATGAAGCACTTACCGTTGTTCACGCACACTCGTGCAAGAACAGATTCCTTTCATTTATTTAACTTAAGTATGAATAACTGTTCTCTAATTTTCTGAATGTCAGCTAAACTTTGAGCTGGTTTCTCAACACTCTTGACTATGGAATTGGGATTTTCAGATTGTGAATTGGCATACAATTTCAAAGTATTTCCTTCCAGTGTGGAATGCCACTTGAAATTGGAAGGAAGGTTGATTGTCAGAAATGGAGAGGAGTTCCAATCACCAGTTTGTTGTCCTACAGCAATTACTGTCACGTCAGGTACTTGGTTGTTCTGAAAATGGAACTCAATATGATCTGGAATTTGTTCAACCATGTGGCATGTGCCATTTAAACTAACATGGTTGACGCCATGTTTTAATTTTATCGGTCTGTTAGTCTGGGTCCAGAGGACCTTGTTCACACAGTCTAGGGGGGACAACCTACGCAGGATGTCATTCCCCAGTAGACAGGGTACGCCCTCTGGATTCACGATTATGACCAGGTGCTTCACCTTGTATAGCCCAATTTTTATTTCCAAATCTGCAGTCCCTGCGACAGGAATTTAATTCCCATCGAAGTTCTGAAGTTGTCCAGGAAGAGGGGTGAGAGGGATCTGGTATCTCTCCCCCCCATTCCTGAATTCTGCTGATCAAAGTCCCTCTTTGACAGAAGAGTGGCTTGGGATCCAATGTCCACCAGTGCAGAAAATGTACATTGCCCTTGCACTTTGACATCGGGGAGTTTGGGCCTCCTCTTCTTCTGATTCTGGTCTGCCCCCCCCCCCCCCCACTTTTGGAGGCTGTCCCCAGACTTGATTTGGACAGTGTGGTTTCCTGGATGCTCATTCTGGGGTTCAATGACGGTCGATTCTGACTCAGTGCCCACTTTCCCCCAGTCTTCATTTGGATCTCTTGGGACCCATTTTTCTTTGGGAGGAGCTCCCCCATCCCTGAAGGAGAAGATTTCTTTTCCCAGAATCCTCTGAGGATTCCTCCCTTTCAAATTTCCTCCACAAAATGGGTCTTTTTGGGTTCTTTATTTCTCCTACCCGCCCTCTGTTCCTTGGGTGGCAGGTTTTTGGGGGCAGAAGATTTTGGTTCTGGTTCCTGGGGGTCTAGGGGCTTTTCACGGGTGAGGAAGGAAGCTTCCTCTAGGGCTTTACACCTCCCTTCCTCCTGTGCCGCCTCCTCTGGAACCAGTGAGTTGTCGGGGTGTTCCCCCGTCATTGTTCTGGAGTACCCGACCCTTGGTTTGTGGACTTCTGAGCCACCAGGTTCATCTGAGGGTTCTGTTGAGCCCTCAACATGCGACCCAGCTCCTGGGATAGGTTCTGGACCTGGCGCTCCAGTTGTGACACCCGTTCCAGCTGGTAGAGGGGTCTCTGGTCAACCCTAGGTGAATCACGGGAAGGGTAACTATCCCATCTCCCATAGTACCGTGGGTATTGAGAATTTTGGTAACCCTCCACCCTTGGCCTCCACTCTCCCGGATTGGGCTGCCTGAGCTCCTGAAACCAGGGAAAGGAAGGAGGGTTGTCCTGCAGGTTGGGGTTTTGTGGGTACCGGGGAAAGAAACTCAACCTGGCATTTGGAGGATTACTGCCCTCCTGGGGAAAAGTTAGGAGGGAAGTCTCCTGGGGCAGCACTTACCTGGTTGGATTCCCCCCCCCTTGGGCAGGTGGAGTCCATACATACCCCAAGATTGGTCCGTTACCCTTGTATCGGGGGCTGATGTAATAAGGGGGGTTAGGGGTCCCATGTGTGGGATTACCTCCCTGACTACCACCTGTCTGATATTGGCCCGAGGGCCTTCTGGGTTTTTGATTGGGTGGATTTGGTACAGGTATATTTTTAGGCCCCCCCATCTCCAGATCTAAAATGGGGGCAAACTTCACCTCTGCCACCTTATTAGCAGCAGGTGTGTTGGCTGTTTTGGGGTTTGGATTTTTGTTATCTGCAGGTTTTTAAACCTCATAAATGCGGGTCGCCTGCTCTACGACATAGTCCAGCGATCTTTTCTCATGAAAATCCCTCACCAGCTGGGTCATTATATATTTTGGGAGGGCATGGAAGGTGGTGGTGATGAACTCCCAACTATCTGTGCGCACCCTCCTGGTGGTCTGGGCAAAGGCGCGTTTGAGCTCCTGCTCAAATTCTTGTGGGGCCTGATCTTCCCCGCACTGCAGATTGTAGGCCGCCTTGCGGGCCTCTTGGGGGTTTGTGTGAGCAGAAAAATGTTTTAAGATGGCCGCCCTGTAGGTGGAAAATCTGGAGTGGTTTTGGTCCTCCCGTCCCACTTCCCATTATTATGATATGGAGTTATGACACTCCTAATGGCCTTAATCTGCCTAATGGGATCTATGTTCATAGCTCTCTAAAGTTTGTTTTCCTTCTTTGTTTTAGTCACCCGAGTCCACTCACTCTCAGACTCAGAGGCGCTGCTACTGGAGGTCCCTTCTTGATCATCTGGGCACTGCCGGAATCTGCGAGCTTGAGAAGGGCTTGCAGAATGTTGGGGCCTAGTTTCCCTGCTGCTGTAGTGCTCAGAGTAGTCTTCTGACTCTCATCTGCTCCCAGGGTTGCCGGAGTAACCCCCCCCCCCCACTGCCCTAACTGGGTAGAGGTCTTCAGGATGCTCTTATTTCCTTTAATTCCCCATCAAATTTAACCCAACTGGTCCCTTGTAAGGCCGTATTTTAGTGGGTCTAATTCCCTGACCCTCCCCTCATAGGCGTCTTCCTTGTCAGAGATATTGGCCCTAACATTTGGGTATCTGTACAGGGACGCCTGTCCATCAATTTCTGGGGGGTGCTGATCTGTCAGTACCATTTTACCAAATCTATTGAATTCTGCCAGCCCCATGGCTCCCGGCTCATGTGAGCCAGTAGACATGAATTTGGCAGTGTTCATGGTGTTGAATGGGTTTGAGTCCCTGAGTACAGAGGTCCTGATGCTATGATCAGGGGGTTGCCCTGTCCCCCTCTACCTGTTCAGGGTCCCTCCCGTTAGGATTTAGTCTAGCACCCTCTTTCACAAACCTTGCTAGCTTTTCTTTTTCAGCCCCTATTTCTTGGTAATAAGCAAAGATCGGAGCATTTTGTTCAGCTATCAAGGCCGTGCTGGTCTCAATGATCCGCTCTTGTGCTGCCACTTGCTGGTGGAGCCCATCATTCTTTACACACAGAGCCGCATTGTCTCTCTGCGCTTTGTCTCTCTGCGCTTCCTGCATGTTTTGGGAATACCGAGACATTTTCTGTTGCAGGAGATTCATCTCCTGGGTTTGTGTATCTTTGGCTTGGGTGTTCTCTTTCAGAGCACCTTCTACCCGTTTGGCGTACTCCAGTAGCTTCTCATGCTCTGTACTTAGTTCATTTAGCTCCTGGAGGGCCAACTTACTTTCCTGTAACTCGATTTTTAACCCGCCTATTTCCTGGCCTAGGGAGTCTTTCTGTTGATTTAATGTGCTCCTCTGTTCAGCCAGGTCATCTGTTTTTTGATAGTGTTGGATTTCTGGCACTCCTGATCAAATTCCTCGAGAGTTGAGGTTTCTCCTAATTAATATATTATTTTCCTCTTCCAATTTCTTTATCGGTTCTTGTAGAGTAGCTATCTGCTCTGCACAGACTCTATTATATGTTATCTGTTGATTTGACTTCTGGTGACTCTCTTGCAGAGTCAACCTTTTCCCTACACTCCTCTTTGAATGCCTCTACTTGGGTCTCTTGATCTGCATTATCCTGCTGTTGGCGAGCCAATCGTCTTTTAATTTTGTGACATAATCACTAGATTCTGCTTCCAATTCTTGGCTCTTCTGTAGCCTTTGTTCCGCTGAGTCTAGATCAGTCTGGATTTTATCTAATAATTCAATTTGATTCTGTGCCAGAACTGTGCTTTCAACATGCTATTCCCGTATCACTCCCATGTGGAGATATAGGTAGGCCGCAATTCTGGCAATTTGGCTTTGCTCCTCTTTAACTTTTGGGGCCATGTATAATTCACTAAGAGCTTGGTGTAATAGGCCATTGTCCTGCCATGTATCCATGTTCATGGCAGTGACCTGTTGTGTGATTTCCTGTAGCCAAACATGTTCATCCTGTTCGGGCCACTCACCTCAGACAAAAAGCTTATTGCAGGGGGTGCCCCCTAGCCATACTGATTTCTACTGGAACAGCCATTTTGGAGATGTTCTTCCTTTATTAATTATTTTGGGGTCGATTTAATTTTACTTTTACAGACAGGCCTGGTTTTGGAGTATTTGCTTTGGGAGGCGCTTGTACAGTGTAGCACAGTATTCCAACCACACAAAGTATTACTACTCTGCAGGTTAGTCTGCTGTGTTAAACTGTCACGGGTGGTAACCAAACTCAATCCCCGGACTCGAGCCCCCAAATTTGTTAAGGGTTTCAATCAGGTGACGCACACCTTAGTCTCAAGCCCAGTATGCAGCTCGCAATTGAAATGATTATGTGCGATAGATTAGATTCTATATTGAGATGATACACCACTAATATCACCCACCCTTTTCATATACCCCGGGTCACAATGGGCCATGTACCAGACTGGTTAATAAAATATAATATTTATTTATTTAAAAATTCAAAAGAAATCATACAAGTGTCGTTAAGGGGCAGCAATCACCAATGGGGTGAGAAGAACAATATAAATGTAAGCAATGCACTTACTTTAACCTTCTATTGCTACAACTACAAAACACCAGGGAATAGGAGCACTGTTTAATTTTAGGTAAGATAGCACTGGAGTTAGGATTTCCCCCTACTAGGTTCCCTCAACCCACAAATCAATTTTAAGGGGATAAACAGAATCAGCAGGTAATCAGGAATGACAGACAAGAAACAGATTTTAAATCTGACCTTCCCTCCCCAAACAAGAGAGAAAAACGGATTTCAACCCTGGCAATGTTAAACGGACACTCAGAAATGGATGAATAAATGAATCAATGGGTATAACTCTTGAACCAAAAACAATTCTTTACTGGAGAAACACTGGAAAGATACTAGCAATCACAAGCAATGTATTGAGCAAAAGCATACAATTCGAAATTGAATGGAAGATTGAAAACAGTTTATAATCAAAATGACACGTTGTAAAATTAACACACTTTTGCAAATCCCGCCTGAATTTACCAAAACAGTTTTTAGTGTTTGGGTGCAGCTTTGGATTAGAGGTACAATATGAAAGTAAAATGAGGTCTCTAGCTGTTAAATTGAGTGAGTTATGCAAGATAGAATGCGGTGCGTCTTTGGAAAAATAAAGGCGCGAAAAAGGAACAGAAATCAATTTTGACAAGGACAGTTTTACTGTACACTAGGGCATTCAGGCTAGGCTACCAGATTGAGACACAGTAAGCTCTGGGGTTGATCCGTAGAAACAACCCTAGCACATCCGCGCCCGGCCTGGCAGACCCAGTCCGATCACACGAGGGAGGACTAAGGGTTTAGGATTTCACAAGAAAAAATGATTAAAGATATTGGTGCTAGCACAAGGAATCAAAGCAGTGTAGCAAGAATGATTGTGACAATATTACAAATATCAGGATAAGGATAGGATGACTTAGAGATTGAGATGGAACAAAGCAAGGCACGGTTTACTATGTTTCTATGGTTCCTATTGATACTCACAGTCCACTTTTAGTTTGGTTTTTGGACAGTCAGCGGTTCTGGTCGACACTCGGGTGTGGTCTTACACAGGGCAGCCGGACAAACTCAGCGGGACAGGGTCAGCTGGGCAGGGACTGGATACCAAAGGATAGTTCTTCTGGACTGGCAATTCTGGTTACTGGATACTATAGGTCATCAGGATAGCAGGATGGCAGCAGCATGCAGCGTGTAGCTGCAAGCAAGGTTAATTCAGGATGCTTCACAAAACACCCCAGAGATTCCCTTGGTTATGGGGATTATTTTAGAATTGAGGCCTAGCTGAAGCAGGATCAGCAATTGCTTGGCCTTATGGTTGGGATCTGGAGTTTAGATGGATAAATGCAAGATGAAGACAGGATCAGACAGGAACAGGACGCCGGCGTAGGAATCAGGAATCAGTGTTTGTCAGGGGCTCTTATTTATAATGCCAGGTGACATCATCACACTATATGACAGGGGCAAGGCTTTACTACACACGCCCCTAACAATCGGATTGGGCAAGGGTAGTAATCTCCAGCTTGCTCTCTGCTGGTTGGATTTCTAAGGGAATGATGTCAGGTTTATGAGGTGAGGTTTACAATGTACAGAAACTCACACATTTACTTTACTGAAAATCTGATTTTGCCAAAAACACAGTAATACACTTACAATCTCTTGGCAAATTATACTCACAGGTTACATATGATGTGCAGCACAGATTAGTCCAAACCTCCAGTCTGTGCAACCTTGTTTCACCTTTGACACATAATTGTCCCTAGGGATGTATGTGCAAACTCTTATATTTGCCACATTAATATCTTCCTTGGAATTGTTCATATTTTGTAACTTCTGTTGCCCTTGCGGCAATGAGTTCTACCAAAAGATGGCCCGCAAAATTAGATTTAACACTGCCAACTATTACATTTCTGCTAATTCTTGCTACAGAAATAAGAGTCTTTAAAGTTTCTTTGTAACATAGTCTCTGGTACCAAAAGGCAGTCCCTTTGTTGCTTGATCCTGGTTTTCTTTCCTTCCTTCAACTGCAAGCAGCTGCCAATTCCTTCCTGGCAAGGGGTTTCCAGTTTTAATTGAAGGTTTTAATGCCCTTTCACACTTGACAGGTGAGCGTCCCAGGACTGCGATTGCCCCAGCCTGGAGCAAAGATGAATGTCTGATGAGCATGTGAACTCTCATTGTCCTAACCCATTCAAAGTTTTTCAAGCTGGCACTTCGCACCCAAGTGTCCTGGATTTAGGGTGTATCTCCCTTTCTAGGGGTTTCTTAGCTGGCAACTGGAATTACAGGTTTCTGAGAGCTTGCAACTCCAGCCTATGTGTTTTAAACTGTTTAATTTCTTACTTTATCTTGAATTAAACCAACTTATGGCAGGAGATATCCTATGTGTGTATTGTCACCACTAACATAACTCCTTTACAATGCTAAGTAAGCAGGCTTTCATTAACAATTGAGTTTTAAACAGGTCATTTTTTTTCTCTTCAGTCAGCACAGCCCATTTTTCCACATTTGTCAAAAACTGCTATCATTTATTTCTTTAATTCGGTTTGCAGCTCCTCAGATTTTCACTGTCTTGACAGCTGTAGTCATTTTCCTTGCAGCAGGACTCTTATATAAAGTATAGATACATTTCACCCTGACCTGGCTGAGTGAGTAAAAAGTCTCTTTGAAATGCTGCGCCTGGATACATTGTGTCAAGAAATAAACGCAAGTTTCCTATGTGAGTGAAAAATGAAGTTGCTTTTGATTTCTTTGAGAGTTGGTTTAACTGGGCCTTTTTACTCACAGTGGTTTCAGAATGACAGATGAATTTGGCATCAAAGCAGAATTTTGAAAGGTTGAAAACGGTTACATTTTGAAGGGGATTTTGGCTTTTGCAGCAATGGCAGGCTTTACTTTTCACTTGATTCCACATATGTTTCAGAACACACTGGCATATTTTTCAGTGTGTCCCCTTGTTCCATTTTGCTCGAAGTGTGTGAAGCAAGATGGTGCAGCCATTTTTCTGTTGTTGCTGCCAAAAGCAGTTTTGAGGTCCTGGTGCGCACAGGAGCCAGCACAGCCAGGTTACTGTTTCTTGCACAAAGGCAGCTCAGTGATGTAAGGGAATGCCGTTGAGTGGGTCCATATATCCCACAGGCCGCTGGCGTCTGCAAGGAAAGAACAGACCTAGCAGTTGTGAAGCACTGGGAAAGGTGAGGCATATTTGGGGAGATGTGTATGAAGAGGGAATCTTTAGGGAATTCAAATCCCTACAAGAAAAAGAAGGCCTGCAGAAAGGACAATTCCTGTGGTACCAGAGGGCTCGAAGGGTAGCTAAAGGGAAATGGGAAAATTGGCCCGAAGAACCGTCAGCGAACCCCTTGCTGACTCTAATGTATAATCTGAGCGATGGCTGGAAACCGGTGTCTAGACTATATGGCCTACTGGTGGACAGACCCAACCCCAAGAGTGCAATGCTGAAAGAGAGTGGGAGACAGACCTGGGAGAGGGCATAATGGAAAGAGAATGGTAGAGGATACTGGAGTACTCCCGAGAAGTGTCAAGGAACGTCTGGTTTCAGGTGATTCAGCTGAATGTCTTATACCGCACCTACATGACCCCACACAGGGTGGCCAAATTCAGCAATAACGCGCAGCCATTATGCCCCTGGTGCAGAATGGGGGAAGCAGGGCTGATACATATGTTCTGGGGATGTGTACAGGTACAGCGGTTCTGGGCACGGATAGAACAGGCCAGCAGAAAAGCAGGGATAGTAAGATATGACTGGACCCTGAAGCAATGCCTGCTAGGCGCATACCCAAGAATCAGCAAATTCAAACACGTGGTCAGGTTCATGGACATGGTTTGCATATTGGCCAAAAGAACCATTGCAATGGCTTGGAAATCAGCAAGTGGCCCGCAGTATGCACACCGGCACAAGGAACTTGAACGTTGGGCAGAGGCAGAAACTAGGGCATGGGGTACTGGGGTTGCCAGGTCTGAGATGAATACGAGTGATACTTCGGAACCCTGGAAGAGACTGGTCTGGGACATGTTCCACCCATCTGATGATAAGCTCCCATGAACACACACTAGATCCTCAGGGACATTCACCACTGATGAAAGCAGCACACAGTTGGTACTACCCTGGAGACTATCCCCTGATAGAAAATAACACTTACCTGAAATTGAACCTTGCTCACCTGTGAAGATAAATGATGTCTGAAAATGTATGATGCCTGACAAGTAGAGAAGCTTTTTGTTTGTTATTATGTTACTGTGTTGTTAGTTATGAGGCAATACTTGCATAGCGAAGTATTTGACTAAATATATCGCAAGAAGTGCTTGTAAAACTGTACTTACATGAATGCCAATAAAACATTTTAAAATAAACAGCAGCTTCACTGGAGATTCAGCTTCTCTGAACGTTAGAGGAAAGGCGAAAGGTACATTCGAGTGTTAGAGGAAAGAGTGGCAAGCCGCAGTGCACAATCCAACCACCCACGTCACAGCCGCTCCCGATACTGCTCATTCCCTGGGGGTGGACTGGAAGAATAGCGTTCTTATCAATCTTCTACTTTCGTTTCTGCCATTTCTTGGTGTGATGCCTTACAGAGCCTTTCAATTGAGCACCCACGTGGTGACGGACCACCCTGTCATGATTTTGTATCTTTCTCCGTAAACATTCAAACAACCATCATCAATTAAGCTTCCCTAACATCTTTCATCACACGTGTTACCAATCTTTGTTCTTGCACTCTTCATACAATGTTGCAGTTTGCAAACTTGACATCAACACAGATCTTGCATCGGTCTCTCCAACACATCAACACAGGTCTTGCATCGGTCTCTCCAACTCACCAGCTGTGTAGAGATCTCTGGTGCTGATTTGATCTTGGAGCCAGGGGAGGTACCACAGCGGCTGCTGTTCCTCCCTGACTCAGATAGCCGTGCAGCATGGCCTCTCCTGCACGGAGTATCTCTGACACACAATACAGGTGTCTTCAGTCTGGTTTCCTGGCCTTATGCTTTTTAATCTGAAGGGTTCTGGAAAGAACGGTTTCTCGCCTGCATTGCCCCAATTCTGTTACGGTTTCTCTGGTGGTTTCACTTACCACCTTCTGGGGTCTTCTGAATGTCAGCCCTGTGTGGTTTATGGGCTTGTTCATCAGCCTCCACCCACTTCTGTGCAGCACTGCATATCTTCACTCCACCAACAGAGTTCGGTTGTGGCGGCGCTCTCCCGGATGTGCGCAGAACCGTTTCCTCATTCTGGCTCCGGAATGTGCCTTCCACCTGTTCCTCCTGTTCGGTACCTCTTCCATATCGGGAGGTGGTTTCCTGTACCGGCAGTTTCAGGCTCGGTGGGATCTCCGATGCCTGCAAAGTGGCAGCGCTCTGCAGGCTGCTTTGGGTCCCTGCCGGGACTTACTCCTTTGCGTGGTAGTGCATGCCAACGTCTCTCGAGCCTCCACTGGTCTCTCCTCTTCATCGCCTGGTGTATTTTATATTGTCCTTGGAGTGGTGGGAGACATCCTGTTGGTTCTGGGTTTCACAATGAGGCTGTAATCGAGTTTAGTCAGAGACCAAGGAATCCACCTTATATGGGCCCTGCACTTAGCCACCCTGCTCAATTCCCTGATACCCCAAAAATGCTTGGGGCGTTGCAGCGAGGCGAGGAGAACGGAGGTGCCAACTTCGGCAGTCCTTGTACCCAGAAGGGAGTCACCCCTGATGGAATTCTGTTTGCCCTGTCCCCTCGGGAGGACATTGCATAGCGGATTCCCCTCCCTAGTCTCAAAGGGGTGGCTCCCTCTTGGGGAGAAGGGACAAATTCCCTAGGTTCATCACATGCCTCTTCCATTGCATTGTAGCTTTCTTCCCCCCTCATCCTTCCTGATGTGCTACTCTGGTAAAGGGTCCTCTATCCCAAACCCATGGTGCTCCAGTTTTGTCTTTATTTTGAATTAGTTATTTATAACGTGCTAAATACCCAGAGGTTTCTAAGCACGGAGCCGGGGATCAAACCAGTGTTGCTCGGCGTCGTCTTGCTTCTGAGGTGAGCACGTTGCCCCTGAGCTATCCCCCGTATTCCATCTATTCCACCAAGGCCATCAGTGGAGAGTATTTTATAAGGGGCATTTCCTCTGGGGAATAAGATCTGAGACGGTTGGAAAATCAGTCCCTATAATAACATCTTCAGGTAAGCCGGTCATTACCTCCACTTTGAGGGTGGTTGTTGACCCCCTGACCTCGAAGGTAAGTGGGACCTTATGTTATGTTATTTGGCATTTATATAGTGCCTTATCTGTCATTGGTATGATCTCAAAGCGCTGGTAGGTTGAACGCTCTCAGGAACCGCAGTTCAAGTCAGTAGAGAGAGGAAGTGTCGTATGGTGCGTGGGTGCACCGGATATGTGTGCAGCTGGTGTGGTTGTTGCATGATAGCTGCTTCTTAGCGGTAGGTGTGGTGCTGCAGAAATCAGTTGGATGTTTTCAGTCTGGTGGGTGGACACCCAGACTGAGTTCTGGCTGCGTTAGGCCTGAGGAGACGCCTAAGCTAGCCGGAATGTGCTCAGCTAGCTGTGTTTTATTAGGATGATGAGGTGTTTGTGGGGTCATGTTAGTATGAGAACAGCTAGGCCGAATGTGTCATAGCATAGCTGTGTTCTAGTTGAATGATGGTGTATAGGAGAGAGTAAGCGTAGTAGTGTGATATGGTGGTTATCAGTAAAGCGCATGCGATCAAGCATGAGAGCAGGACCGGGGGCATACGTAGCAGATACGTATATAGAGCGACAGGATGGACAGGGCCAAACATGTCATACAGATTACACAGGGATACAGGCACATAGCATATATAGGAGATAGACTGATAGACAGAGATATATCCACTCCATCCACTCTGTCCTTTCCTTCCACCCGTTCCATCCACTCCATCCACTCCCTCCTTTCCATCCACTCCCTCCTTTCCATCTATCCCATCCTTTCCATCAACCCCATCCTTTCCATCAACATGGTGAACAGGTGTAGTCTCTATCCGCACAATAGTGACACTATTAGTCACACTTATGATATATTTCCATGGACGCATGTTTTGCTTACAGTGTAATTTGGGTCTAGTGTAGCTGGATATATCGGGTTCGAACCGACCACGGTTTGTTTGTTTACGGAATTTAATTTGCTAATTATACCAGGTTTTGTTCACACAAACTAGTTCTTTAACCCTGAAGGGAGAATTGGTACATAAGAGGATGTTGGCTTTTGCAGAGGTCACCTTCCTGATTTCGTCCCACTCTTTCTATTCCTCCAGCCCTACTCAACTTATTTCCATGGGTTCTTCTGCTCGGTTTTTAGGACAGGTACAGGCAAAGTGCCCTTTTCCCCAGATGAGAAACAGAGGGACAGTGTGGGGGGGGATTCTAATGGGGGGGCTTTGTCCTACTGATCGGCACCTTGGACAAGAGATAGAGTTTTGAGGTTGGGAAAGATATTTGTTGCAGGATTACCACCTCCTTTTACAGTACATAGGGAGATGGAATGTCTCAATCTTTGACTGGAGAAGGACGACTATCCCTGACAAGCGGGTCTGGGATCTCTCTGGATCTCGAGAGGGATAATCTGCTGGAGTCAGAAAAATCTGAAATCATCTAAATGAGCCTGCTAGCTACACGCAGGATTAATGCTGGTTTAAGACATCCCCTCTGATGGGGAAGGGTTAAGGCATTGACAAACTGTTACAGAATCAGGATCTCTGAGACTTTGGGTAATGTTTTCCTCCCTAGTCATTGGTTTACAAGATTTTGTCTTCACCCTGCTAGTTCCATCCGAGTCTCATTTGGGAGTAACTGTGTGGTTCTGAGTATTCTTTCAAAGAAAGACTACCACACCTTTCTTAAATGGGCAGTTGTTATAGCACTAACAGGAGTCATCCTATTTGCATTTATTATCTGATAGGTCAGTTGTAACTCTCCCTTTAGTAGAGGTGCCAGGTAACAAGCTTTAAGTGAATAATCGTGGCGGAATTGAGTGGTCAACATTTCAAAATTTACAAAGATTGCCCCCAAGTTGTCTCCTCCACGAGAAGGTTGTAAGACCTGCTAGGGTGCGGAAGGAAGAGACTGACACACAGGTGGTGTGGTTAGTGGCATTAATCTTTATTAAAGCAGAAAGATAAAGAGAAAACCTACCTCTCCCTAACTCTGAAAGGGGGTGGGGAGGCTCCCTACCTCAGCTAAAATATGAAGGACTTGGTTGGAATGTCCGCAGAGATCAAAAGTCCACTGTCCTGTGTCCAAAACCCTACTTCTGTCCCTTACACTTACAACTAAACTAAAGAGGTTGCAGATCTTCTTGGTCCAGAAGAATGGACCCCTTCTTCTGGACAACGGATCACAGTTCCAGCTGTAGATGGGACCTTTACCTGTGGGAATTCCTCCCTTCCCCAGGTCTCAATCCCTTTCCAAGGTACAAAACAAAGTTCCAGGTTAAAGTGTCAACAAGCAGCAAAGTTCTCAGTTTGATTCAAGGGGTAAGGTTCCAAAACCTCAAGATTCCTTATTGCCCATAGTTGCTTCTTCACTGTTGGGTTCCTGGAGAATGCCTCTCTTCTCCAGGTATGTTGTACACTCAATTAGCAGGAGAATGACTCCTTTCTCCAGGTGTCTGACCCTTAGTGTTTCTTCTTCACATACAGTCTGGGGGAATGGCGCCCTTCCTCTGGACTCTCTCTTTACTTTGTCTCATGCTTTCACAATGTCAGAGGAATGACTTCCCTCCCCTGCCCTTCCTTGGCTTAGTTCTCACTCTCTTGGCTTTTATTTTCACAGTTCACAATATCAGGGGAATGACTCCCTCCCCCTGGCCTTTCGCAGGCTTCTTGTTACAGTTCACAACAGTAGGGTGAATGTCTCCCTCCTCCTGGCCTTTCTCAATCATGCACTGCCACAAAGATGGTAGTTTAGAAAGGTTTGTCTAGGCTTTAGCAGACCCGGTTCACTCTCCTGCCAGGTACTGCCATGAAGATGATGACAGGCAAAAGTCTGTCTACATTATGGCAAACCTGGTTCACTCTGCTTCCAGGTACTGTCACGAACAAGATGACTTGGATGACTCTTCTCGCTTTTAGGTGGGTGCCCCAGACCCTTATGTGTGTCTCTTTCCCAGGGTTTACCCTTCTCACCCCTGCTCAGTATTCTTGGAGTTTTCCACAACTCTGTTATGCCTTCACATACCTTCCCAGCAACCCAGATACCTTTTGCATTATTGCTGGCTTCCTCCAGTTGTTCTGGGGCTCTCCGGTCTTCACCCAGGTTTTCTGCTCTTCCGGCTGGCTGCTGTGACTCCACAGTGCGATTCTTTGCTCCACATGCGCATCGTCCCTGTTGTGCACTGTCCAGGCTTCACGCACACCTAGTCCTTCTCTTTGCCGGGTTTCCGTTCGGTTCTAACTCGATGGGCGATACAGGGACTTTCCGGCTCTCTCGCTCGTGCTCCAGTAACCGGCTTCTTATAAGTACTCTGGCAAACCACTTCCTTCCTCGTGGTTCCTCCTGGGAGGGCTTCTCCCTTTGGTAAGTCCTTCATTTATTTTTATCTTCCCAGTAGCAAACCAACTAGAAAGCGTATGGACGTTCTCTTGAGAATTCCTCATTGCTCCGGATGTTCTTCTATTCCCAGTAGCTTCCAGGGAAGCCTTTCTAAAATTATCCATACTCTTCCTCGTCCCAGTATTCTCATGGAGATCCTTCAGGGGGCATCCCTTCTCTTCCTCGTCCAAGTTAATCTTGGGTTTTCAATGCTACAGAGGCAAATGAAAGTCTAGGCTTCAGAGGGTTGAGTGAAGGGGTAGGAGGATGTGTAGGAGGTGAGTGTCCCTAGAGAGGGAGTCTCTCCCCATGAGATCCTCCCGCTTAATACCACCCCCAGGGGGACTATCGTGTAGCAGCCTCACCTTCCTGTCCTCTTGGGAAGGGGCTCCCCCTTGGGGAAAAGTTCGACATCCAAGGATTCGTTCCAGACCTCAACAGCGAGGGAGGGATCGATTCCCTGCACCACTACCTAGGTGCTCGAGACTCTCCTGGTGGCATTGTCCAGCTCTGGCCCCTGGTTGTCAATAATCCTTTCTAGGTGACTTTCGAGAGAGAGAGAGGTTCTAGATGCCACATTCAGACTTGAGATTCTGGGAACAATATACACAGTGTCACTATTCTCTAGGTCTGAAAAGAATTCAGAGCCTACCAAGTCAAATTCCTCATCTGCTTGAGATCCACTAAGGTGATTTCTACTCAGGGTGGAGACTGGTTGGGTTGGTGGTGGATTACTCCACATTAAAACAGTGTTTTGGAATTTCCCATAGCAATGGTTTAATGCCTAGTTATATTGGTTCTGGGTTTCACAATGAGGCTGTAATTGATATACCTCAGAGACCAAGCCATCTACCTTAAAGGGGCCCTGCACCTGGCCACCCTGCTCAATTCCCATACACCCAACAAATGCTTGGGACTTTGCAGTAAGTGAAGGTGAAAGGATATACCTGCTTTTGCAGTCCTCGTCTTCAGAGGATGGTCACCCCCAATGGGATCTTACTTGCCTTGTCCCCTAGGGATGATATTGCAAAGTGGGCTCAGCTTCCTAGACCCAAAGGGGGTGGCTCTCCCCCAGGGAGAAGGGACGAATTCCCCGGATTCATAACCGACCATAAATATCTATCCTGTGTGGGAGAATGAAGAGAAAGATTATTCATTATCACCTACTGATGTAGGTGATAAAGGAGGACATATATACAACTTCTGGGAACACCTTATCTCCTTGCACCTTTTCCCAGAATATTAAATCTGGTCCAAATCTTGCTGTAAATATGGAGGAGAAACAAGCCCATGGAACATGAGACCTCACCACACGTTTTCACTTACGGTCTAACTTCTCTTCCATACTTTTACCACATTATATTTCCGGAGCAAAAGGGCCCCCCAAAAGAACAATGAGGTGCATATAAACAAGATAATTAATTTAAAGGCGCTACTCGGATTCAAAGTGTCACTGACTGGTCACTTCTCCAGTGCTTAAAGTCTGATAAGAGAAGAAGTCCTTTGGCATCAGTATACACCATTTACCGTTGAATGTCAGCACATGCGCTAGGTGCGAAGAGGTGGTCCTGTGACTGAATCTGAAGTCATGCTTTTCAGTCTGCAGATCAGCCCCACTGAAGGGCCCTTGCTCTGTGGGGCATGGAGGAACCAAGTCCCGCAGAGTAGCACTGCTGCTCTGTAATGGGCATGTAGATACCATACATTCAAGTGGTACTATGGTGAGCTTAGAAAGTTGCATAAGTAATCGGTGCATCCTCCAAATCCTGACCAAACAGGAGATGTGACCAATGAAAGAAAAAAATTAAAAATAAATAAAGATCAGCCATATATGCCATGGTAACATTAAATACATCTGACTTATTAAGGGCCTTTTTTATTTTTTGGGGGAAAATACATTGTTTGGGAGCCTCCAGCCCTTTTTTCAGAAAAAAGAAAAACCTACAACCAAGAAATACTTAATCAAAATAGCAGCCAGGGCTCCAGGAGGTGCTCCTCTTCTATTCCAATAAGGGTTCGATGAAATAAAGGGTGCGTGTCACATGTGGTGTGGAGTTGGATGAAGTAAGTATTTATTTTCTGAATTTACATTCTGTGCAATGTAAGAGGATATTGGGGGCAGCTGATCTGGCGCACAGGTGGGGTGGGCAGGGACAGCAAACACGTCCTCAGAACTAATTCTTATACCACTAGGTAAAGCCTATGACCCAAACCACCTGATTGATTGCACCCAGCAGAGTGCTAGAAGTAGATGTCAGTCACTGGATGCTTTTCCAAAGATTTCAAGATCCAAAAATCTTTGAAGATCTAGCACACTTATGGCAATGCAGGTCTTGGTAAAATCAAGGCAACGCTAAATGCTGCAGATTGTGAACCATAACAGGTTCAACCAAAAGTTCATAAATTAGTTGATACAAATCAGTTCACCCTAGTTCTGTGATATTACAATCTCCATGAAAATTAATTAAAAAGAGGTTTTCCACAGTGAAGCACACGTAATAAAGTGCAAGTCAGATGTTGGTGATCCAAAGAAAAATGTGTAAGGTGTTCTGGTACTTGGTCTACAAAGAATTACATTTTATTTTAGGAGGAAATTACATACATCAGTAGTTGTCTGCAGGACTTCTGTAAAGATCTTTGTGGATTCTTCAAGCTTGGGATACATAACTTTCAGCCTGAAAATCAAACAAAAAGGAAATCAACATTTTCCCGACTAAACTCCATTTTAAATTAATTTGATGAAAAATACATCTTCAATTAAAAGGAATAAAACTGGTCAGACCCCCCACGGAAGGGCCCCTTGGTGTCAAGGGAGAGGTGGTGGAAGGAGGTTAAAACAGTGAAAAATCCCAAATGGAAAGGAAGCATCATTAGCATCAGTATAATAATCATCCTCTTTCTGAAAGTCAGAACATCACATGGTTAAATATAGGTCACCTTTAGCTTCAGAATTGAAGAGTCTACATTAATGGTAATGGTTGACTGTGACTCTACATGATGCTGCCCAGCCCCGAATGCCGCTCCTTGTTCTCTGTGCAATTGAAGTAAAGAAAATTACACTTCTAATTCTAACGGCCCCAACTCAACATACTAATTAGGAGACAAAAGATTGAGTAAGCTTATCAAAGTATATCTATTCAGAAACTAATCTGATCAGAGAAATTGGTTCTTTTTTGACACAGACCACTTCAGCACAGGTCGTCAGTAAACATTGAAGAGGAATACAAAAGTTATTTGTCACATTAGTTACTGGTAGGCCAATAGAGAGCAGCATCAATCACCATGTCTGTGCCTGAAAAATGGGCATGGGAGGCCACTAAGGAGTGGGGAGAAGGTGGCGAATCCATAGAGCAGGTCCGAGAACCATCAGTCGTGTCTGACGAAAATTAAGTGCCTCCAACCATACACTGAGTAACAATGGAGGGGGGAGAAGTCCTGCACCCACTCAACTCCCAGGTGGTCAAGAGTTCTCCCCCAGAGGGCACAAAGCATGCCAGTCTGTGAAGGGTAGCCAGCATGGTTGGGGATAGAAGGGCAGGTGCATGTGGCTGGCAGAGGTGTCCAGAGAGTAAAACCCGCCGAAAGCAAAGGAAAGCGACTGAGGAGCAATGCTGGAGAGCTCAGACCATACACAGAATGTCCCCAGAGGTGGCCCACCTCCCCCAGTCTGAGGTTCGGAATCCAGGTAGTGGGTAGCCGCAGCGGCCTCAGAAGGGAGGGGAGCAGGAGATTCTGTACCCCCAAATCGGAGGAAGGAAATCAAAAGGACCAAGATCACAGTGGGAGTTGTCAGGCAGGAGGAGTCTGCGAAGGGGGGAGAGGGGAGAGTGCATTGACCCGTCAGACCGAGCTAGGGCCTTAGCATGGGCCATGTTACACTGGGTCAGGCCACGTTCTGGTGCGGCCTTCCTAATCAGGAAATAAAGACACAGAGACAGTGCTTACTGCTTGGGCTCCAACGCTCGCGATACGGTTCGTTGCGCGGACTGCCCCTTTTATTCAGAGAACGTGATGATGGCCTGCGCCATCAGTTCCTTAAAAGGGACACACATTACACCCCTCCTAGTAAGGGTTCTGCTCGTGAAGGCCACTGGGCGATTCTCACCACCTCTGTCTAGCTGCATCCACACTGCTCCCAGCCCAAACGGGCTGGCGTCCGTGATGATTTCCTCTCTTTCTTGGATCAAAGATGGTATGGTGTCCTCTGCGGTAAGGGTACTCTTGAAGTCTTCAAATGCGCTTTGTTCAAGGGAGGTCCACCTCCAAGCACAGTCCTTCTTGGTCAAGTTTCGGAGGGGCTCGGACAAGGTGGCCAGGTTCTTGATGAATCTGCCGCAGTATGTAACCATCTCGAGGAAACTGCATACCTCAGACAAGCTGTTGGAAGTGCCTACCTCCTGGATGTCTTTCACTTATTCAGGGTCAAGAGGGGTGCCTCCTTCCGGGAACACAAAGCCAAAAAGCTCTATCTTTTTTTGTAGGAAGGCGCACTTGTCCTTGTGTAACGTTCTCTTCGGTTGAGGATGTTCCCTAGTCTGTCCGAATACTCCTGGTCAGACTTGGCAAAAACCAGGATATCGTCGCTGATGTTGATAGCGCTACTTAATCCTGCCGGGGTCCTCTAATGGTGTTTTTGGAAAACCTCAGCGGCCGACAATATCCCAAAGTTCAGGCACTTGTACCTGTATAGACCCTTATGCGTGGTGGTGGATCCAACACTACCTGGTGGTAGCCAGATCTGAGGTAGAGTTTTGAGAAGTACTTGCCACTCTGTAAATCCACCAGTCATCTAGTGTTGGTGTGATGTAGCTCACTCTTCTGATGGCGTGATTAGGGAGACGCATATCCACGCAGATGCAGATCGACTGCGGCTGCTTGGGCTTCCTGGTGATTACTACGGGACATACCCACAGAGCAGGCCCTTCAACTTCTTCTATTATGTGCATCTTGACCAGGTTGTCCAATTCCCTGCTCAACCTTCTGCCGCAGGTGGAAGGGAACATGCCTGTGCTTCAGCGCTATTGGCTGGACGGTGGGGTCAATGTGGAGGCAAATAGGATCAGCAATCAATTTCTTTATACCTGTGAATACACCTGAGAAGCGGGCCAGTAGGGACTGGATGTCCTTCAGGTAAACGCCAAAGGCGAAGTTAGCGATATGGAGAGCCTCCACAACATCACACTCTAGCAGCGTCACGTTTCTCACTTTCGTGACAAGGAATCTTGCTTTTATGGTTACATGGTCATACTGACAGGGGCCAACGCTCCAGTGTCGATCAGCACAGAGATCAATAACTCTCAGATTCGGATCATGCACTTGGACTAGTGCCTCCTGGAACCTGTAAATCTTTCATGCTGGAGATGAACACATCTTCCACGTCGTCTTCTTCTGGTTGGTCCAGTTCAAGGGAAGGTTGTTCGACATGTGCAACCTTGTGCGCCAGCCTCCGGAATGCCTGTTTTGGGAATGTTTGCCCCCTCGGGTGTGTGGAAGGTGCTGGTGCACAGCAAACCTGTGCAAAGTGATTCGAGATTCCACAACTGCCACAGACATGGCCTTTCGCTGGGCAATCTTTGGAATGGGGGAGGGCGTAGCCACATTGGGTGCACAGGGTGGCATTATCTCCCTGGATTTCTTTCTTGTTCCAGAAAGGTTTTCTGTCCGCCTTGCGGGTCTGTTGCCTCCCAATAGGAGAGATGTCCTCCAGCTTGACTGATTTTAGCGCCACACACATCTTGGTAACTCTCACATCAACTAGCTTGTGTGAGCGTCCTAACTCTAGGATTCAGGCCAGGGCGACCCCGGCATTGCGTATAATCTGCCTCCTCATCTTTACAGACAAGCAACCTAGAATGAGCTGCTGCCGTACTTCATGGTCATCAGGCAACAAGCACATGAGCGGTATGCATCGCAGCCTTCCATGGAAGGCAGCAACCTAGAATGAGCTGCTGCCGTACTTCATGGTCATCAGGCAACAAGCACATGAGCGGTATGCATCGCAGCCTTCCATGGAAGGCAGCAACCTAGAATGAGCTGCTGCCGTACTTCATGGTCATCAGGCAACAAGCACATGAGCGGTATGCATCGCAGCCTTCCATGGAAGGCATTGAGAGATTCCCCTTCCTTCTGCATGGCCGTTCTCATGAGAAACCTCTCGTAGTCTAGGTTCACCATTAGTGTGAAGTACTCTTGTAGTGCATTTTTCGCAGCATCAAACGTGCCATCCGCGGGTCGCAGGGTCTCAAAAATGTTGTGCACAGCAGGCCAGCTGAATATAGCATGATAGACTTTTTGGTGATGTCGTCGCCCTCACCTGTGGCAGCCAGGAACATCTTGAGGCGCTTCACCCAAGCATACCATCTTGCACCTAGGGACAATGGGGCCCCTGTAACATCAAATTCTTGCAGCAGGGCGAGGGTACCTTGTGGGCATGGTAATCTGCAACCAGAGGGGGTACCTGCAGAATCGCCTGCCATGTTGCGTGGCCAAAATGGCTGCTACGCCGACAAATTCACAGGGGAAAACCAAGTCAAAGGACCATGGAGCTTGGAACTTTGGTGCAACTCAGGGCCAGTGCAGGAGGCCAAGGACTCCCCTACTGTAGCCAGGGGATCCAAGTTGGGGCACACAAGCAGTCCTGGTAGGAGCTGCAACCCACCATCATCTCGAAGAAAGCGATAAAGTTTGCAATGCACATGCTTGCACGCGGGGAATCCCAGGGTAGGGCCAGTCGTGAAGCACCAGCCTCCAACGTGTCACCATGTGACTCACACAGACATGCCGGTGTCCTTTTTAAATGTCATTATTTCTTTCCTCTAGGTCTTCCGAGTGCGTGTGTGTTCAATATGGAGAGGGTTCAGGGCTCTGCATAATGTATATTCATTGTTTCACTGTCAGCAGCCCAGGTGAGTGCTGGGAGAGCGCTGGCACAACATCTTATGTTAAAGGCACCTGCCGGCATGCAGCGCATGCTTTCATGCCGCTCCTCTCTACCGTACTGCGCACCGTTACATAACAGTACAGGCCGTGGAGCCAAACGTCAAACTGGGGCTACGGCGGGCTGCACAGTGGGAGCTGTGGGTCAATGGGCAAGTGTTGGCCGCTGGTTCACACTCCAGTGCCGCGATTCCCCCTCTTTGCCAGTGTTACACCGGGGCAGGTCATGTCCTGGCGCAGACTTCCCACTCTGGAAATAAGGACACGGAGACGGTGCTTCCTGTTTGGGCTCTGACGCTCATAATACAGCTTGTGGCGCGGACTGCCCCTTGTATTCAGGGAACGTGATGTAGTCCTGCACCATCAGTTCCTTATAGGGACACACATAATAGGCCAGACCACTTAAAGAGCCGGAAGGAGGGAGAAAGTGGCCGACAGCAGAGAAGACCCTGGGGGATGGCCCAGACATGGGAGTGCATGGCCACTGGTGTAGGGAAGAGAGCCAATAGGGGGCCATTGAGGACTCCCATGCGAGGGGAAGGAGAAAGGCCCTGAGCTCTGAGACGAGGAATGTAGTCCAGACTGACCCAAGGAGCCATAAGAGAACCCGGGAAGGGATGCTAGGCGTGTTAGGCCCGAAGCAATCGCAGTAATGACTCTCCCACTCCCTAAACCCACTCCCTAAAAGGCCTGACAATGGCTGCTGTGATGTCCATACTGCACGATAACAAAAACAAGGATCTTAGGGACAAATTGGCCCCCGTAGAGTAGGACCACAGTGACACAGGGGGAAAGGCGAGGAACAGGAGCCCTTGCAGAGACAGTGAAGCACTGTTTTCAGCAAGATTCCCATACAGCCAGAAAGTACACTTTGGAAGGTGAAGAAAAGAGTGTAAGAATAGAGACAGAAGGAGAAGAAAGGGGCAACTGGAGAGAGAAGAAGACGTACGAGAATGGGTGGGAAGAGAAAGCAATAAAGGAGTAAAGAAGGGGAAAGGAAAAGAAGGGGCTCTCTGAGCCTTACACTAAAGTAAGAGAGAGAGAAGGAGGCACCCCTAAAAAGAAAAGAATGAAAAGAAAAGAGGACAAAGTAAAGGAAAAAGGATACAAAAACAATGAAACAAGACAAAATGGGAAGAAAAAAAAGAGACAAAGAAAACAAAGTAAAGAGAAGAAAGTGAGGAGGAAAAAAATAGAAAGGTGTGTGGGGGTTGCGGCTTGCCAAGCAGCCCATATCCAGACGGGATGAGCTGAGAATCATCCCACAAGAAATTTCAAAGGAAGGAACCCGGACGAGGATGGGGACGGAGAATGGACCCTTGCAGAAAAACCTTGAATGGATGGAGAAGACCCTCAGAGCTACCAAGGAGACATAAAATCAATCCTGGGTGGGGGGGGGGGGGGAGGGGCGGAGTCCAAGGCATCAGAATGGACCTGGGTCAGAGACTGGACTGCCTGAAAGAAAGAATAGACAAGATGGAGGCTAGAATCCAAGGCTTGGAGGTGAACCAAATGTCAATGGACGCCCTGGAAGTTCAAATTGATTTTAGGGTCTCGGAACTGGAATGCAGAGAAGAAGAACAGTGCATCAAAATAGACGACAGAGAACCAAGAAAGGCGGTGTAAACTGTGTTTTTTCAGAATCCCAGAGAAGCAAAATGAGACTAGCAGCTACACTGAAAGGGCTACCCAGAACATTATAAATATTTTATTTAAGGAGGCATAAAGATAGCCCTCTACAGAGCCCACAGAGTTGCAAGAGGAGGTAAAGGCATGCAGAGATTGGTCATAGCGAGCGTCCACTATTTTTCAGAAAAGACCAAGGTCCTCAGTTTGGCCGGGGGGGAGTGGGTGCAAGTGGAATTTTAAAACTCACAAATCAGAATTTTTCAAGACTTGTCTGCTTACACCCTGGGTAGGAGAAAACTCTGCAAAGATCTAACCCAATGGTTCGGGGACAAAGACACCGGATACAGGAGCAGACTTCTAAAAGCGGACACTAGACATGTCAAGGGGAGGGTACTGGATCTGAGAGTGTGGCAAATAAAGCTGGTAGAGTTTGCCTCAGGGGGCAGGAAGGAAGAAGGGGTGGCCATTATAATAGGGTTGAGATGTTTAAGGGGGGAAAAAAAGTAAAAGGGATGGGGAAGGACGATACCTCGTATCAAGTGAACCTTTTGACGGTGGCCACAATCGACTGCCCTAACACAGGTCAGACGCAGTTTCTGGAGGAGGTTTTTCGGGCACTCTGTCTCTTTAGAGAGAGGTAACTGTGGTAGGAGAAGACTTAAACATGGTTTTAGATCCTGGTAAGGACAGACTAGGGGAGATCGGGAGGGCTAGGCAGGTTATTCAGGAGCGGGAAGAAGAGAAGTTCCAAGCACAAGTCGAACATATTGGCCTGGCAGATTTGTCTAGACTCAGTCAAGAGAATGAACAGGGGTTTTCATTTCACTCCCAGGTTCATGATTCCCTTGCATCCATAGCTATAATCCTAATGATAGAGCACTTATTCTGTGGATGGGGACACACTTATACACACCACACCATAGTCCGATCACAACATAGTGTGCACAACTATGGGGCCCTGGCCCAACAAGCCCCAGATAGGGGAGTGGATATGCAATTAATTCTTAAGGTGAAAGCAATACTCCAGTCAATAAGTAATAGGATAAAGGAATACCTAGAAATTAATGACTATAGATAAGTCCAGGTCAAAATGGTGTGGTATGGTCTAAAAGCCACCATACAGGGGGAATTAATAGCAATGGTGTAGGAGAAGAATGGAGTAGGAGAAGAATAATATCAGAAAGAAAAGGGAGCAGATATTGAGAGGAGCAATGCAAAATCTACAAGCTGAGCTAGGAAAGGGCAACACCCAATGCAAAGCGATGCTGAAAGAGCCGAGATTGAGGAGAGCCGATCTGAAGGCGGTGGAGCTGCAAGATACAGAGTGGAAGGTGAGATTCCTTCGGCAACGGTACAATGAGAAAGGGGAAAGGCAGATGGGCTACTTGATTTTCAGCATGGATGTTCCTGCCACAGATTCCTCATCTATGATATCCCTATTGGCCGAACTATGGAAGTGGAACAAGCTAACAGTTACATGGCTTGGTCGGATGATAGCAGTAAAGGTGAATCTTCTACCAAGAGTAAATTAATAAGAACCTGGATTGTGCTATGTGAACAGTGCGCCTACCTGAGTATTGTCTATAGTGAAAAAGTCTAAAAGTTATGATTATAATATGAGAAACTCTGCGCACCAGTCTAGAATGAAAGCTGTTAACACCAAACAGCCCTAGAGGTAGAACATAATATTACCACATTCTAGTTAAAGTGCACTGAGTAAGACATAATTCAAAAAAACTCATCAATGTATGATAGTTTGGTTCATCAAATAAATTAGTATTACTGACCTAGCTCACTTTTAATACATTCTACCATTTGTAAATCAGTCATCAAAAGCTGAAAATATACTTCAACTAGTCTGAAATCTTAAGTCAGACGCTAATTCTATGTTACCAGGGTATTTTTCCTTTTCACTATGCTACTAGTCAGAGTTTCAGAGGACATCTTCCAAGCAATCCATCCCGAAATGTCCAAATTCATATTGGGGTGGAAGAATGGCAGGGTCAACAGAAGGGCGCTCACAGCGCTGAAAAGGAGTGTGGGGGGATTCGGATTGCCGTACCTAAAGGTGTACTTCGTCGCCTCTCAGTTTAGTGTTCCGGGGACACATGAATTATCGCTTCAGAACATACTGGACGTGTGTGGATAACTGGGTGACACACCCGAAAAACATTTGAGACCTCTGATGGACCCCCAGGAACAAAGTGTTGACTAGACTCAGAACGCCCGAAGTCTTAGGGAATCATATGGGAAACATCTATCCTTATGACCCTTTCCTTGATCTTCTTGTTGCGAGATCCAATAGATTCATTTTTGCATCACAATCACAGCCCATTTTTAAACCAGAGGGTTTTCGGAGTAGAAATGTTGACAGCGTCTATTGAAATTAGAAAGAATATTGAAAGAATTACTACATCAGAGGATTTCCCTGAAGCAAAGTTTCCGAGCAGCATGCTGGGCATTCAGATAAAAGGAACATGGGGCACGGAGCGCTGAGCACGATATTTGTACCTGCATCGACATCACGTCCGGTCACAGACGACTTGATGGCTATCAAAGTCAGTGTGCACGATGCCCACTGCTAGGAAAACGTTTCTGAGAGCTGCAAAGCAGAAGAATATATGTCTAAGATGAGGAATACGTGGGCGGCCACAATCCATTAGAAATGCTGTATTGTTGCTAATTTTGTGTCTTCGGTAAAAATACCTTCTGGTGACATTAAAAATATTAGAACAAAATGCCTAATCAAATACGTTTGTTTACTAATAGACAAAATATGAATCAGCAAACTCTGCTAATCAATTTTTGAAAAGGTATTTATGAAGGCTATCTGAACTCCCTCTGGGACTTCATATCTATCCCTACTCTAACAAAGGGTTAGTGTTTTACTGGAAGTAAGGATAGTGCCTTGCACTGGCTCCGTAGTATTCAGACTAGATCAGTCAAGCCCACGCACCTCTTTTGCGCTACTCTGACTACCACTCCGTTCAACTTGCTCCTCCCACCAGTTCATCACCTCTCAGATGTTTTACTCCTCCTACTCCCCACCTCCTCTCTATGATGTAACCTGTCCTACCAATCCAATTCACTACTCCTCCCCAAAACTACTATACTCTTGTAAGCTGGCAAGCTTACCGTTTGACTTGGACGGTCAGCAGCTGGTTGCTTGGAGCATGGCTGAGGAGTTTTGGATTTGTAGCTAGGTGAGAGGTATTGCTGTAGACAGGCGTCCCGTAGATAGGGATGATCCTCACTGAGCCAAACATCAAAGCACCAATTATCGTTAGTGGACATGCCTTGGGGACTGGTTTCTCTGACCCCCACCTTAGGGTCTGGTGTCTCTTGCCCCAGCTTTGGGTTCTAGTTTCTCTCACCCCCAACCTTGTGGTGTGCTTTCTCTCACCCCACCTTGGGGTCTTGCTTTCTCTCGCTGTGGCATTAGGGTCTGGATTCCCTCACCCCGGCCTTGGGGTCTGGTTCCTCTAACCCTGCCGTGGGGTCTGGTTTCTCTCACCCCACCGTGGCACCTGGTTTCTCTCACCCCGCAGTGGGGTCTGGTATGGCCTTTCTATCCTCCTCTCTGTTCCCTGGAATAACCGCGTACGTTCTGTCACCATCCGATACTCCTCCGGGTAGGCGTTTATGAAGGCTGATGCAGGTTCTCCTGGGTATTCTGCATCTACTGGAGTTGGTTGCTCTGTTCCCGCTGCCTTCCTGCAGAGCTTCAGGGTATCAGTTTCTTGTTGTGCTGTTCGCCCGTGACTCTGACAGTTCCCACTGCTTCATTATCTACTGGGCAGGGCTTCTCCGGAAAAGGTCTCGGCAGGGACTTCTGCAAACTCAGCCATGGCTCAATCCGCACCTGGCATGTGCTTGCTTCTTCCTGCCACACCTCCCAGGAGGACGTCTCTCCTCTCCTTTGCAGCGGAGCAGGCTACCTTTCTCTTATGTTCCAAGGCTGATTGGGTCTTTATCCTCCACACATGGAGGGGTTGGGCCCATCTCCCTCTCTCCCTTCTGAGATGAGGATGGTGCCTGAAAAGTTGAAAAGTGTCGGAAGCCATGTGTGTGGCAGGTTGCAAGTTATTAAACAGTTTAACTCCTATATAACCAAAAAACCTAGCAGGCTCTTGAGACAAGGGAGGATAACATTCTTTTTCAGGTATTGCCTGTCCTCTAAGTGTGGACCTGTAACGCTCACCTGATTCCCGCAGAGGCGCCGGTCTTGACTGGGTGAATGCCGTATCTTTAAAGGTGATGTGTAACACACGGTTGGCTCTTTGGGCTGGACCTCTGTGCACTGTATGTCTGACTCGAAGAGTAAGATGTCTGCAGATAGAAAATATGGGATTAATGAACTGGGGTTATTGGGTGCCTCTCTCCTCTTCCCTTTCTCTTCTCCGGTAGAACCCCAAAGGTTAACGCCCTCACCTTAGGTAAGTGAACGCCGAGCTCTCCATCTGCCTCGGGGCAGGGTGCCGTAACCAGTTTCTTCACTGGATAAGGGTGCAGGCCTCTTGACCTCCGAGGACTGCTGTCCGTCGTTAACTGCACGAACGGTAAGTTCTGGGCACTTCAAATGTCTTAAAAGTCTTTTGTAATGATATCTCTTGTTTTGCAGGGTGATGGCGATGGCGGATGGCGGGCTGATTAGAGTTGAGGATCGAACCCGCGTGAGGAATAGAAGCACCTGGAAGCACGTAAGTAAGCGCTTGTAGCCTGCTTCACGATGCGCACTAACTGTCCCTTTTATCTTGCAGGTACAAGTTCGGAGCTTTAGAGAAGCTGAAGGGTGCTGGAATACCCACTGGATTCGGCGTGGGAAGGAGTAATGGCACGTGAGTAATAAAGTTGCCCAATGTCTTTAAACGCACCTTCTTTTGTCTTTCAGATGCGGGATGCAGCGCCGAAGGCCTCCGGAGCGTGCAAAGAGCTGATAAGCTTTTGTCTTTCAGATGCCGGAATGCAGTGCGAAGACCTCCGGAGCATGCGAAGAGTAGGTAAGCCTTTGTCTTTCAGATGCCGGAATGCAGCGCGAGGCGTTGGTGACAGCCGATGGACCAGGTAAGAGATGCGCTGCCACTGAAGACCGTAGTGCTAACCTGTTCTTTCTTTGTCTTTACAGGTGCTGCTGAAGACTGGATTCCAGGATGGTAAGCCTTTGTTCCCTTAGGCCCAGGATCAGAAGCAGACGACACGATGAGCGTTCTGCTGCAGAGAATGCAGAATAACGCAAAGCAAGATTCATCCATCGGGTGTGGTTTAAATAGCCTCCTGTAGTGCTTAGATGTCTCCTTCCACAGCCACGCCTAGGTAAGAAAAGAGTTCCTGCTTTCCAGAAGACTTCCAGTGTTCTGAACTTAGGGAGTGGCTCCTGCCCCACCCAACAGGAAAAGTAGTCCCAAACAGAAGAGGATCAGGGGTTCAACTGGCAGGTAAGTAAGCAGCATGGTCTGCTGCAGGTAAGTCCACCCAAGCATTATGAGCCCGGCGCTTCCAGCGCTGGGACTGGGCATCTTTATGAGCCTGGTGCCACTGGCGCCAGGACAGGGTCCAAAAGGTCCCAATTGGGACTGGCTGGCACTCGGAACCGGGGTTATGGGTCTGCTTCCAAGGGAGTCGGGCAAGTCCTGATCTTTTGGAAGCAGAGATCATGACAGGACCACCCCGGGAGGGTCCTATTTTTTGCCCTGTCCCCTTAGTGGTGTAAAGCCTAGCTGCCTCACCTCCCTAATCCAAAGGGAGTGGCTCCCCCTTGGGAGGGTGGGGGGGAACTAATTTCCTGATTTCATCACAGTAGTAAAATAGCATGTGTCCAAAACTTTGCACTAAATGTCTTGGGTGAAATTAGCAGTACTGGTCCAGGAACTGCACCTTAAGACAGCCCCAGTGTCCATTGCATGGCCTACACAATATGCAGAAACCAAACCTACTTCAAAGATATTAGGCACAGTATCTTTGACATTCTGGACCAGCTGTGTGAAAGATACCTGCAAATCTTGACAAAGCTATTTGCCAGCTATTTCAGCTGCTTCCCAAAGCATGAAAGTATCTTGCAAGGGTACAAAAGCATGAAAGTATCTTGCAAGGGTACAGAGGTCATTCAGCACTCAGTACCAAGCTACCAGATGCACACTCTGTCCCATTGCATCCAGCTTCTTGGATTCATTATCTGGCAGAATATTTGGGAACACATTAGCCCTAACCCAAGCAGTGGGGCTTGAAAAACCAAGCTCTCTAGTGAAGGGTAAGCGGTAAAAAGAAAAAGACCTGTGACCCTGCCCTATGTTTTTTGCCAGGTCTTTGTCCACGCAAGGTATGGATGTTGCCTGGACCGTGGGAGCAACTTGCCCATTGGGGCCCCACTCGAGGTTGATTCTTTGGTTGCAAAATGTCTGAATTTATACATGATTAAATGTTCAGAAGCAGTCACCAATGCTAAGGTATCAAAAACTAGGGTCAAAAAGAGATGAAATTCAGCCCAATCTCAGAGAGGGGAGAGATTCTTCAGCATGACCAAATTCTTCTGGTGAATATTGTTGAGGTGTGTCAGTCAACAGTTGAAAACCTGGGGGAAAAGCCTGCTGGCCACTATCTTCCTGCGCATCCTGTACATCAAAGATATCATGACAACACCTAATCTTGGAGGCCCTACTCTCTTTAAGGAGCTATGGGTCATAAATATAGGAAAGGTCAGATGTGGTCAGTAACACCGGCACTAATGCCATCAGCTACAAGGTGCTCAGCACCTAGCAAGTCAGAATGATACTAACCAGCTGTGAAGACATCAGTGCCGATGACATGGAGACCAAGGAATGGGGCAGTAAAAGGAACACTTATTTCACCAGTACTCCTGCAGACACCAGTGGCCACAAGGGGGAGAATGGGGAGACAAAGGCCATTAAAGACACATGTCACCATATGGTTGACACACTTAGCAATCACTGACCATACCCAAATATGCATCATAGGAAATAAAGACTTTCACTTTAAGGTAAACAGGTTTCGTGTCCAAGTCGCTCCCCATCAAACAAATAGATTTCTCCCTTTGGCACTGATGCTGCAGAAAACGCTCTTTTTTAAGTCATAATTCATAGATACAAACTTGCCCTCAGACAAAGCAAAGCAGAGTCGTGTCACAAATGAGAGGAGGAAGTAAACTGAGCTCATTCTCCTGCTCCGATCAATATTGCGGGAATAACAAAATTGTTCAGCGTGAGTTGCAAACAACCTATATCACTTCACAGGCTTACCATACGGTTTAAAACGTGTAATTCACACATTAAGAAGCCAGACGTAAACAGGGTTAAGCAGACAGTCGAAACAGAGGTCCAACAGGGAAGGGAAGAGACCTTGCATGTCCAGGGAAACTCTAAAATCCCAAAAGACGGAAGGCCTTTTTGTAAGTTTAAGCCAACTGCATTGTAGTCCATTTGGCCATATGAACATTAATCAATCACAAAACAGTACAGCCCACACAACCCAGTTGCAACAAACATTCCTAATCACCACTATAAAAAGCCACCGATCCAGTCTGGTAGTGAGATTAAGAGCTGGGGGAATGAGTTATCAAGAGGTTGGCAAGCAAAAACACTGTTGAGAGGAGATAGTTAGAGGTAGAGTACTGAGGAGACAGGATAAGAGGGTTAATACCACGTGGACGAGAGAGTTGGAGGGAGAACAAAGAGGAGACCGGAGAAGGAATTGATAATATCTGGAGAAAGAAACCATGAGGGTATAGAATCAGCTAAGTCACATGGTAGAGGAGAGGCGTGGAGGTGGGAAGAATAGAGAGCCACAATCCTCTGGGGAGGGCGATGGAATAAAGCCAGCGTTGCACATTGACCAACTCAATCTGAGAAGATAGGAGTTCAGGAAACCTTAAGAGACACAAAGAACAGGGAGGTCCCGGAAGATCAGGTTGGTTCAGAGTAGATTTCAGAGACGGGAGGAGATAAGAGATGGTGCAACCTCAATGAGGGACAGGGTGCTTACAGCAGGTGGTCAGATGATGACAACTGAGCCCATTGCAGTATAGGACTGCAAGACCTTTCCTTGGCCTCAAGCCCAGGGACTGCATCTCTCCAGCCCTAAAATCTCTCCACTGGCTCCCCGTCAAGACCCTCTGCATCATCCACAAGGCTTTCTGAGGCCTGGGACCTCGCTACATTCAACTCTCTCTAAATACCTCCATGCTAGAGTCCTTCGAACCTCTAGCTCAGTGATCCCCAATGTGTAGCTCGGGAGCAACATGTTGCTCGCAGGACCCCAAATTGTAGCTTGCCAGTTGCTTTGGGCTACTTTGTGGAGGCCCAAAAGGAGGAGGTTCTACTGTGATGTGAAAAGAATGGCAGTGTAGGATGGGCCAGGAAAGTGAGGGAAACCTAGCCAATCAGTCTGCCCTGGCAGAAAGATGACATAATACTTGCGGTGAAAGCATCATCACAGTAGGCTGATGGGCAGGGGTTTGTGGTCACATGGTTATGCGCAGCACAGGGAGCCAGCGAGGAAGGTCATGTGAATATTGAGGCTGTAGATTAGGGAAGCCTTATGAAGAACTAGCTAATGAAAGAAGATTGAAAACCCACATCCTGCTGCACCGCCCTGCCTGAGCTGTGTGGGTGTGCAATAAGATGGCCATTCAGGAGAAACGTGGGTCCAAAGACATGGCAAACCTGGCAAGCAAATGAACGATCAATGCTACTTCTGCTGTAATCATAAGAATAACCAGCCAATGCACCCTAATTTTCAAGGCCACCCTACGTTATTATTAGGGTATTTATTGGGTGCAGTCGTAACGTAGGGAAGCAACAGAGCACTTTACAAATCCTAAGGGGAAGGAGTGGACATGATGAGGAATGCAGAGATACAAGGGAATGGGGCGCTAACAACAAAGGAGCAGCAGGGTGAGCAGTTTGGCTGCAAGGGATTTACAAGCAATCAGGGAAGGAAACAGAGGGAGGCATATCATCCAGTCTCAGGTCAGGTGCAGAGTGGTGTGTAGACATAGGTGTTAGGGAGGAGCCATTTCTTGAAGAGGAGGATATTGAGCTCCTTCTTGGAATGTAGAAGAGAGGGGAATATGTTGTTGGTGGGTAGGAGGTTCCACAGTTTTGGGGGCATTGAGAGTCTCAGAGTTCAAGTCTGTATGTGTCCTCCTCTCCCGTCAGTCAACGTGTTCACACTATGGAGATGAGGGGGCGGGCCATTGGTCATCCATGGCGGCGCGTGCAAGCAAATAAGTAAAGTGATTTAGGTGTATGAAACATCTTTGTAGGTATGTTTGCGCACTTGTACGTTGGTGTGTTTGTTTTGATGTAGGCGTGCATGCCAGTTGTTTGAATGATGATGAATATGCGGGTGAAAGAGAATATGAGTTGTATGAATGCGTGTTTATGAGAGCGTGTGTCCGAATGTATGTAGGGGGTGCAGGCTGGTACATTTAGCCATTGGGGCTACTGTGATAAGTCATTATTTTTTGCTTTACTCTTAATGTTCAGTAAATATGGTTTACTATGAATCAAGGGAAAAGCTAGCATAAGTGTTTTAGATGGCTTGATTGGCCTACTTTGGTGGCACCAGCCTGCATTTACTTTCTTACTGTGGCAAGGCATTGCTTGCTGTGCATCTCTCTAGAAGCCAACAGAAATGTGATTAAGTGTCTAGATTGGCCTACATTGGTGATGCCAGTCAACTCGGCGTCAGAGCTGCAAGGAGATAGACAGTGATCGAATAAAGCATGACATGGGCCAGCGAGACAGGGAACATCTGGGTGTGCACGCTGCGCCCCATCGACGCTATTGGAGGCAAACTAAAGGAATAAACAAGCGGACACGCTGCTAGACACACAATAGCAGGCAAGCCAACACCGCACATGGATGGGATGGAGGATGAATGTGCACAATAAGGCACAATGTGAGCAGATGGCCATTAAGTGACCCAAAGCATGTGCAGGTCTGCAGGGCGAGAGGACACAGGAGCGACCACAGGTAATGTGAAGGTGGAACAGGAGCAGGATAGTGGCCCATTGAAAGTGGTATCCTTCAGGTTGTGAGTTCACGCTACAGACATTAAGATAACTGGGGACAAATGAGCACAACAAAGCACAATGCGAGCCGGTGAGAACAAAAGACACCAAAGGCACGTGAAGGCCTGAGGGATGAGAGGATACAGAGACGGCCACAGGCACTCTGGAGGTGGAGTGCTGGTGTGGCAGGGGCAAACTGGAAGTGGTGTCTTGCTGAGAGGGAGACCATATGCTATATATTATAAGGTACCTCAACACCCTGAGGGAGACTTGGCGGAGCATACAGAAACAACATCAAACAGAGGGAAACTCCCCACCTGGTGGACTGGAATATTGAGCGTTTACACGGTAGGCAGCGCACTAAGAGGCCCGCAGCCACGAAGAAGAGGCTGAGGGGCGGAACAAGAATCTAAGCACTGCCAAGAACACGCAATCTAGAGTAGAGACCGGGTGGTGCAATGTCTTTAAAAGGGGGAAAAGCGAAGGCCAAATAGCCAACAATAGACATATTCACCAAGTCGCAGCAGACCCCAACCACCCCAGTGCAAGCCTTGACTATTACATCTGCAGATGTTGCCCCGCCGAGAGATGACCATGCAATTCTTGCAGCCATCACGGAACTAAAATCCTCGTGGGGAACAGCAATGGCTGACCTGAAAGCGGCGCTGGAAACTAAAATTGATGCAGTGGGGATAGAAGTCAACTTATTGCGACAAGATATGAGAGCGCTTGCGGAAAGGACGACTAGCCTAGAGAGCGCTGTGAAAAGCAACACAGACACCAGCACCAATAATGCCAAGGAGGTCCACATACTATAACAACATGTGTCCAACCTGGAGAATCGAGCGGAAGAGGCCGAAGGGAGAGCGAGATGCAATAACATTCGCGTGGTTGGCCTACCGGAAGGGGAAGAAGGCCAAGATCCTACAGACTATGTGGAGAACATGATTATCCAGGAAATAGGAGCCGTCAGGCTCTCCCACAGAGAGCGGACACAGAGCCCTAACAAGAAGGCCGCAACCCAGGGCCCCTCCCCGGGTGATCATAGCGAAGATCCGGAATTACAGGGATCGGGAGAAGATCCTGGAATTTTTTAGTAAAGGAGGAACGATAACGAGAATCGGTACCATCACTGCATTCCCCGACTACAATATGCAGGTGCAAAGACAACGCTACGGATACACAGCGATAAAAAGGAGACTGCGCACAGCCAGATTAAAATATATGCTCTTGTATCCCGCAAAGCTCAAGATCTTCCACAGTGGCAGAGCATATTTTTTTATACCCCGGAAGACGCGACGAACTGGCTGGACGCCCAGGGCTGCCCGGAGCGTGAAGATGAACAGAAGCGAGATGAACACGATAAGTGATATAATGCTATGCCACATGTAGTTGGGTATGAGGGTATTGAGGGGGAGACCATTGATGGGAATAATAATGGGCGCAGACACACATGACTGTACTAATTGATCACAATGTGCAAAATATGGACATGTTGGACTGGAATATAGACTGCACAAATCAGAGGTTAGCGATAAGTGTGCTTAACATGATGGTTAATGCAGGAGACACAGGAAGGAGACAACCTACAGAGTAAGGAGAAGAGCCACTAAGGTGATATCTCCCTGCTGAGCGCCGAGTACGGGCAATCGCCGTGTAAAGGGCTAGATGCGGGGGTGCCTGAGATCCAGGGATGGAGCTGGGCAACAGTTGGGATGTGGGAGGAGCAGTAGCGGGTTAAATATTAAGTTGGGGCAAGGTAAGAAGGGGGGTGGGAAGGGAGTTGGGTGTGACAATATTAGTTGGGGACCGAGCCTATATCTATATACCAATATGCCAAATGACGGTAGAGGGGAGGGGGAATGGGAAGTTAACGAATCATGAGGGATCTTAAAGTAATTACCTGGAATGTGAGGGGGCTCAATAGCTATGTAAAAAGGAATAAGGTAATGATGTACCTGCGCAGACAGAAAATAGACATAGCCTTGATACAAGAGACTCACCTCACAAAAGAAAGATTAGAGGTGATTCAGAAAAAATGGAAGGAGACGGTAGTTGGGGCAACATATTCAGTTTACGCAAGAGGAGCGATTACCTAGGTAGCACTGCATGTCCCATTTCAGTTACTATAGTCCACAGTGGACGCAGATGGGAGGATGGTTGCAATAAGAGGGCTGGTCGAAAATAAAGAAATAAGCATTATAAATACATATGACACAAACCAAGAAACTGCAGCATATTTCAAGACTCTGTACACCAAAATGAGCATGTACGTAGGAGGGATGGTGATCTTGGGAGGGGACTTTAACTGTACACTAAACCCGAAAATAGACAGCTCGGATAACGAATAGACAGACCCTCCATGGCTGCCAGGGCGTTGCAGTCTTTGGTGACGGACTTTAAGTTTGAGGATGCATGGAGGGTGCGCCACACGCAGGACAGACAGTACTCGCATTACTCGACCCCACAAAATTTGTATACAAGGCTAGATGAACAAGTTACTTTCTTACCTGGTAACGTTCTTTCGATGGGATGGTCTGACCACGTATTCCATATCTATGACAGTAATTACCATAGCTGTGCTGCTTCGGAAAATCTTTCAGCGTCTGCGTCCTGCGTCGATGACGTACATACGCTGTCCTCGAGGGCCTCCATCGAGCCGACGTCACCGGATGTTATAAGTAGGACACACGACCCCCGTAGCCTCAGTTATAGTTTTTTCCCAGAACGTGTGGTACCAATCTTCTGCCAGTCTGACCACAGAAAGCCTTGCGGAAAAGTAAGCTGCAATCGCATAAGAAATTCTGTAGCCGGGCAGGTATGGAGGGAGCGATATGGAATACGTCATCGGACCATCCCAACGAAAGAACGTTACCAGGTAAGAAAGTAACTTGTTCTTCGAGGGGGTTGGGTCCTCCGGCGTATTCCATATTTATGACAGACTCCCAAAGCAGTACCAACGTAAGGAGGAGGGAAAAGAATTTAGAATATAGAAATTTAGAATGCCCAATTAAATTGCAGAGTAAAGGACCGCCTTGCCAAAGGCGAGATCCTGCCCATGGATAGAGTCTAGGGAGTAGGGTTGTACAAAAGTATGGACCGAAGCCCATTGTGATGCTGGAAATGCATCGGAGGGACAGGGCCTCCGTATCCTTGTCCTTTACTGCCTTTTTATTGTGTGTTATGTCGTGTTTTCCGCATAGTTCATGTGGGACTCCTGGCGGTGCAGCTCTCTCTCTTTTGGTTTGGCGACCAGTACCATGAGATACCCTTACGGCACCCATGGGTGGGGGTACAACCCTGTGCCCCTAGTGTATGTTTTTGGGCACCTGTGGGTGGCCTGCAGAGCAGGGTATGGGCTGGTGGCAGCTCCATGCTGAATTTGACAGGTGCGCCGAGTATCCCCTGTGACCTTGGGTATTAGCCGTTACCTTGTTTTCCCAAAGTCCTGGGAAGTCCTGACTCTGTCCCTTCCCCCTGACTGGCTGTTGGGTGGAAGTTCCATATATGGTGGTGTTGTGAAGTCCAGTCCAGACTGACTGGAGCCTTCCCAGTGACTGTATGTTGTGGGTACGCCCTGTGGGTGGGACCTTGGTGAATGGAGTGTGTGACCAATATGTGTCAGGGATGGCACTCTATTAAGAGTGGCACAGGACACCCAAAAAGTGTTTGGGTGGTTGTGCCTAAATAAAGTGGACAGAGAAGCACACACACAGATGAAAGGAAAGAGAACGAAGAGTAGGCAAGAGTGGCAAGGAAAGGTACAGAATGAATTCCCTCTTGGGGTGTATGCAGATATAGGAAAAGAGTATTCCACGAACCTTAGGAAATACTCAAGCCTTCTGCACAGTTTGCTATAACAGAGGCCCACGCTGTTTGCTCATGACTTGGAACAGCAGCTATGGGTGTCTGTAATGTAGCAACGAGACAAGGGAAGGGGCAGAGGTTGACTGATGGGAACCAACAGACAAGCTCTGTACAAAAGGGTCTACAAAACAGGACAAGAGAAGATACTTACAGACAAATCCAGGAAAAGGAGGTTGATAGCAAACTAGCAGAAGGAAATGAAGGGAAAGTCGTGTAACAGGATAGGATAGCAGAGGACAGTAAGGAACAAGGTTGAGAGCTCAGAGGAGCAGGAAAGCAATGAGCAAGCCCACAGGAGCAGGGCTGTAAGGTAGAGAGCCCAGAGGGAAAGGGCTTAGGGCAGCAGAGTAAAGCAGGCTGCACGGCAAGGAACCCAGAAGGACCGGGCAGCAAGGAGTGAGCCCTGAGTGGCAGGGCCGCTGACCATAGAAGGTTGCAGAGGACTGTAGAGGGCTGCTAGGCCGAGAACCCAGCGGAAAAAGGTAGGTAGTAAACAGCGGAGCGTGATCAGCTGCAAAGTAGGAAGCCCAGAGGACAAGGGCTGTAGGCAGCCGGAGTGAGGCAGGCTGCAGAGCAGGAAGCCCAGAGGACAAGGGCTGAGACTGGAAAGCAGCAGAGCGTGATCAGCTGCAATGTAGAAAGCCCGGTAGGGCAAGGGCGGAGGCTGGAAGGCAGCAGAGCGTGATCAGCTGCAATGTAGAAAGCCCGGTAGGGCAAGGGCGGAGGCTGGAAGGCAGCAAAGCGTGATCGGCTGCAATGTGGAGAGCCCGGCAGGGCAAGGGCGGAGGCTGGAAGGCAGCAGAGCGTGATCAGCTGCAATGTAGAAAGCCCGGTAGGGCAAGGGCGGAGGCTGGAAGGCAGCAGAGCGTGATCGGCTGCAATGTGGAGAGCCCGGAGGAGCAGGGCTGTGAGGAAGAGAGCCTGGAAGGCTATGGCTGTAGGCAGCGAAGAGTAACAGGCTGCAAGACAGGAAGCCCAGAGGAGCTGGACTGAGGCAGGGAGCCCAGAAGGCTAGGGCTGTAAGCAGCAGGGTGTAGCAAGCTGCAAGGCAGGGTCCAAGCAGGAGTGATTGTAAACAGCATACAAAGATCCGTAGAAAGACACGAAAGGTGGAGGAAGGTCTCTCAATGCAAGAGGCTGAGCCACTGCAGGCAGCAGCCTTTTATACTGCCTAGCCCAGCACAGAGGCAGGCTAATTGGTTGCACCTGGCTAAGCACACCTGCAGACAATCGGCCACCTCCCTCTCTGTTCCTGAGTTGGTGGAAGCAGAGCCAATCCCTAGGGCTTCTGGGGGGTGTAGTTCCTTTGATGACCAATAGGAACAGCCAGGAATCGATGCTTATAGCCAAGTGCATTGTGGTATGCGTAGTTTGTTGGAAAAAATAATAAAGCACCAAAGTCTCGCAAATGGGAAATAAAGTCCCCAAAGTAAATATAGATTGATCCAAGAGTCTGTTGTAAATAAATGATAAACAAATAGTCCATATTGAGCGCAAAGGGATGCGCCCATGGCGCAGGCATGACAACATGCATTTCTTGTTGTGACTGTCTGGTTCCTGGTATGAGAGACAAAGACTGAGACAGCCCTGCCCGAAACTGGCCTGAATGCAGTGTGTAGTGTTGAATGGCTGGGTACATGTCCCAATCCACATTCCTTGTTGTGAGTGTCTGAGAGGGAGGAGGATGGCCTGAATGTACTGTGTGCCTGATTGGCTGACTGACTGGCTGACTGACTGCATGAATGCCCTTCTGTATGATTGGCTGCTGAGAGTGACCCAGCAGTGTGGATGAGAGACAAGCTAGTATATCTGGGGACCTCTCACCACTGGAAATTGTTCAGAAGTTGTGTCTACACTTGAAGAGTAACTGGAACTGCTGATCCTAGACACCCAGCTGGAAGAAGAAGACTTGCTCTTGCATTCGCTTCGACCTGATCTGAAAGCTGCCGAATTCGTCGAAGACTGATCCGAGAGAGGACCCGGTAAGGCGCCCTCTTCCCGTGCTCCGAGGGACCATCAAGCACCGCTAACCTTCGCCGAAGCTCCCTGGAAGTCAGACCCTCGAAAGGCTGCCGACCCGAGACGGGACCGCAGAGGAGAATGAAGCAAAGCACCCGGCCTTCGCCGCTGCTGAAGTCTATTGCCTTCGACCAGGGTTCGCAGGTTTGTGTAACCGCTGGAGGCCCGTCGAAGTTGTGTATCCCAGCCATGGGGACCACTTGACGCCGTGCCGACGACGACCGGAGCCGCCCGCTCCTTTGCCTATGAACATTTGAATCCAAGGACTCCCTTGTCCACAACGTCGACCGCTTTGTCCCGCCGGAGAAAGTCGAGGACCAACGCCCCGAGGAGAAGCGCCGGTGGGTTTCCCCGCCACCTGAAGGCCACAAAGACTTCGACGACTCGACGCCCTTGTTGGGCCACAGTTCTTCTGAAACTCTTTGCGGTCCTCAACAATCCATCGCCGAGGTGCCCTGCACACCTCATCCTCGCAGGACGTCGCTGACGAGCACCGCGCCTGGATCGACGTCGTGGTCTCGGCACCCTTGAACTTCTCATCGCCACCGTCGACGACCACCATCTTCGACGCCTCTCGACGATCCGTGGCTCCTGCTTTAAAGGGAGTCACTCAAGAAGGATCCTTCGACGCGTCTTCAAAGAACTCTACTCCACCAGGTACATTGGGGTGGGGGTAAAACCTTAATAGGAGGAAATAAGGCTATTGAACAATATATAGACTGGGCTTGTGCTATATATCTTTATTTTACAGGTTGCCCAGGTGGGGGGGATCTCCACACAGAACTGGGCTTAAGGGTAGAGGCCAGTACCCTGCCTATTGTTTCAACCATCTTGCTTTCCTTCCTATCTCTATTGCTGGTTTCCTCGTTATTGATCTGTGTGACATTTTAACCGTACAGTTGATGCACTTTAATGAGATTTGATAAAAATGGTGGTACCACTTTAGAATTGTATATATTTATCACTGTTGATTTCCGAGTACGTACAAAGTGCGTTGTTGTGATCGTGTACATACCTTTGAATATTAATTATATAAAGACTGTTTTCAGTAATACAGTTTGTGGACATTCCTTTGTGGGGGTTCGGGGACTACACTGTACTTAAGAACCAGCCCGCATCACCTCCCGAGAAGCTAGGCCTTGATTGCTCGTCCATTGCAACCACAATAGAGAATCTTGGCTGGGGTCCTCCTTGCCTCTCCTCTACCATATAGAGAGCAGAAGTACAGACACCCCACTCCAGTCTTTACACCCATGTGGCTGCTTCACAGATGTTACGAATAGGAACACTCCTCTGCAGGGCAGTAGAGGCAGCCATACCCCTAGTAGAAAGGGCCTGTAAGCCTACCGGAGGGTCCTTACCCGCCAAGCGGTAACATTGAGAAATTGACAAGATAATCCATCTAGACAAAGTCTGCTTAGTAACAGCTTGTCCCAAACGCCTTCCAGCGTAACCTATAAAGAGTTGATCGTCTACTCTGGCCCGGGACATGCGTGAAACGTAGAAACGTAAAACTCTCCTAGGATCTTATATATGGAGCCTCTCCTCTTCCTTACCAGGATGCGGAGGAGGATAAAACGCCGGAAGAATGACCTTCCGGCTTAAATGAAATTCTGAGACAACCTTCGGAAGAAAGGAAGGACGAACTCTAAGGACAACCCTGTCCTTATGAAACACCGTGAAGGGTGGCTTAACAGAAAGTGCCTGCAACTCACTCACTCTGCGAGCGGAAGTGACCGCACCTAAAAACACAGTTTTAAGGGTTAACAGTCTTAAAGGACAAGAATGTAACGGCTCAAATGGAGCACCCATTAGGAATTTTAGAACAAGGTTCAAATCCCAACCGGGCACCTGGAAAGGTGACGGCGGAAACACATTAGTGAGCCCTTTGAGTAACTGAGAAATTAAAGGAATCTTGAAATAAGAACACTCCTCAGACGAGCACTTGAATATGGACAGCGCCGCCAGGTAACCTTTAATGGTACCCCCACTTGCAGGCCCTTGTGGGCTAACGAAAGCAAAAAAGACAGAACCATAGGAATGTGACATGAAAAAGGATCCACATTCTTAACCCTGCACCAGTCGCAGAACTTTCTCCAACGGCAACGGTACAAAGACTTGGTTGCAGGCCGTCTGGCCGAAAGCAACGCCTCCATCACGTCTTCAGGGAGGTCCCAATCCTTATACCTCAACCTTTCAGAAGCCAAGCGTGAAGGTTGAGGGATCTGATCTCTGGATGGAGAACCTGACCCCCCCTCCCGTGAGAGCAGATCGTCTCGGTAGGGAAGACGATGTGGAGGGCAGATGGACAAGTCGAGAAGGTCCGGGTACCACGCTCTCCGGGCCCATGCCGGAGCAATGAGGATCATCCGGGAACCGAACCTCTGTAACCTCCGCAGCACTTGCGGGATGACGGGGACTGGAGGAATCGCGTACAGCGGTGGGAAGGACCATTCCACCATGAACGCTTCCCCTAAGGCTCCCCTTATAGGAAATTCCCGCGAGCAGAACTTTTCGCACTTCCGGTTGACAGAGATCCACTTGTGGAGTCCCCCAAAGGGCGTAGATCTCCAGGAGAATCTCCTGAGCCAGCTCCCACTCGTGAGAGATCATGCTCTGCCTGCTCAGAGCGTTCGCCGTCTCATTTTCGTCTCCGGCCAGATGAACTGCTGAGATCGAAATTTCCTGTTGGATGGCCCAGAACCAGAGCTGCACTGCCTCGCTGCACAGAGGAAGTGACCCCGCCCCCCCCTTTTCTGTTGAGGCAGTGCATGGCTACTGTGCTGTCCGTCAGAATCAGGACATTCTTCTGTACTCCGATGGAGACCAACGACCGCTGAATGTCAACTCGTTGGCATGAGCTCCCCACGATCGTCACCTCCGGCCAGGGCAGCCAAAATGGAGCCCCCCTCATCGGATTGCCTTCGACGGCCCACCACAGGAGGTCCGAGGGCGGCACCTGAACGGAGTCTGACATCCTGCCGGAGGACTGTGACCACTGCATCTTGAGAGCCCATTGCAGAGATCTCATCCGCAACCTGGCCTCTGGCAACAGAAGAATGCAGGATGCCATGAGGCTGAGCAACCTCAAGAACTCGAACGCCGGGAGACTCTGGGCATGTTGAAACTTGTGCACCATCTGCAGAATGTGATGAGCCCTCACATGGGGAGGGAAACACTGCCCCGGGGACGTGTCGAGCACTGCTCCGATGTACTGGAGCCGCTGAGTTGGCATCAAGTGGGACTTCTTTAAGTTGAGGGAGAAGCCCAGCTTGTGAAGGGAGTGGCAGGTGACAGACAGATGATCCAGGACTTGCTCGGGAGAGCGTGCCCTGATCAACCAATCGTCCAGGTAGAGGTACACGTGAATCCCCTCTTTCCTGAGATACGCTGCCACCACCACCGTGAGCTTAGTGAAGACCCTCGGGGCGGATGTCATTCCGAACGGCAGGACCCGAAACTGAAAGTCCAGGTCGCCAACCGCGAACCTCAGGTACTTCTTGTGCTTGGGATGGATCGGCACATGAAAGTAAGTGTCCTTGAGGTCGAGAGACACCAACCAGTCCTGGAGATGAAGGGCCTGGAGGACTTGAACTTGTCCTTCCTGAGGAGCTTGTTCAAACCGTGCAAGTCCATGATGGGTCTCAATCCCCCGTCTTTCTTCGAAATCAAAAAATAAGGGGAATACCATCCCTTGTTCCTCTCCGCTACAGGCACCAGTTCTATGGTGCCTTTCTCCAGCAGGGATTGTATTTCCTGTGCAAGGAGCATATCCGGACTCTTCAAAGAGAGATTCCCTGGTGGATTGTCGTGAGGCCTCTGCCAGAAAGGAAGACAGTAGCCGTGGGCCGGCTGACACAATCTGCCATGTCCAGACCCGACTGAACGGACTCACACATGGCATCCTTGCCATCCTGCACAATAGCAAGAAAACCATCCTGTTCCTCCCCTTCAGGAATATGATCAGCCGCTAACGAAATACGGTTCCACAGAGTGTGCGTGAAACACGACAAGGCACACATGGAGTTGGCTGCCTGTAAAGCCATACCCCCTGAAGAAAACACTTTCTTCGCCCAGCCATCAAAACGCTTGTCGACCCTATCAGGAGGGATGGTAGGGTACAACGCCTGCTTCGCTGGGGCCGTAGCCGCCTGCACCACCAAACTCTCTGGAGTGGGGTGCGTGGTCAAGTAGTAGGGGTCGCTACTGGCTGGGCGTAATTTTTGTCAGCAAAGACTTGCTCACTGCCGGGAGACTCTCCGGAGCAGTCCACGCTGCTGCCACCCTTCTCTGCAAGGCCATATGGAATGGCAGTACCGGGTCAGGTGGTGGACCTTGGTCGAGGATATCCGTCAGGTCATCCTGCAGAAAATCCACTGGTGGCGCAGACCACCTCAAGTATTCAGTGACCCCCGACATAAGGTGCCGGTACGAGAACTCGTCATAGGTGCCAGACTCAGGCCTACAGAACTCCACCTCCGGAGAGGTGTCCAGACAACTGGCGTCGTGCAACGACTGCCGCAGGTCCTCAATATGGCTATGACCAGACAAAATCTCGTCAGGTACCTCCTCAGGAACCATACCTTCCTCAGACCCTTCATCCACCTCAGAAATATAATCCAGAGGATGGAATGAGGGCATAGAAAAAGGGACAAAAACATTTTTAGCCTTGGCCAGAGCCTTTCTAGGGGGTTCCACTGTGCCACGTGGTACCTCCGACAAAGCAGCCTCGAAAGGCGTCGATGGAATCGGCGCCGACAGGTTCGACACAGTCCTCGAGGTTGGAGCCCCGAGCGTGTCCTTCGACAGCCTGGGTCGCCAAAGGCGTCAACGGCTTCCTCGGAGGCAGAGCCAAGAGAGAGTCCCTCGACGACATTGGCACCAAAGGCGTCGATGACTTCTTTGAAGACCTCACATGCTCCGACGGTCTCGAGGGTGGCGAGGGCCAGGACCTGGAGCGGGCATATCTAGAGCAACCATCCTTGTCCGACCGGGACCTCAAAGGTGCCCGGTGATCGCGAAGACCGCTCGAGCCAGAAGGCGTGCGAGAGGGGGCTCTAGCACGGTCACAGCTGGAGTCTTTCGACGGCGCGGACGGAACGGAGCCCTGCGACTGAAAAATCGCCAACATCTCCTGCCGGAATGAATCACATTCCGCAGGAGTGGAGTGCTTGTTGGGACAAGGCACCCGCCGACGGGTGGAGTCCTCGGACGAGGAAGGCGACCAATGCTGGCGCTTCCGTGAGTGCCTCAAAGAGGCAGAGGAATGGCGGGACCTACTCCTGGACCGAGACCCCCAGGCCTTATGCTGACGATGCGGAGAGTCGCCTCTCGAATCGTCAGTCGAAAGCCCAGTGGATCTCGACTTCCGGGGGTTGGCCATCTTACCTACAGAAAGCTTCTTCTTACGCTCCCGCAAGGCCTTCGATTTAAGCGACTGGCAGTTTACACAGTCATCCGTGTCGTGGTCCTCACTGAGGTACCAGAGGCAGGCGTCATGCGCATCCGTCAACGACATCTTCGACCCGCAGTCCTGACACTTCTTAAAAACCTGGCCACGGGGTGGAAGACGACGAAGGCATCATGGAAATCTTCACAACTAACAGGTTCGAAAAACTGAAAGAACAGAACTCAGAAGAACCGAGGCACGCCGAGATCTCCGAAGTGAACACGTTCGCGGAAAAAACTGAACTGCGGCTACGGGAGTCATGCGTCCTACTTATAACATCCGGTGATGTCGGCTCAACCGAGGCCCTTGAGGACAGCGTATCGACATCATCAACGCAGGACGCAGACACCGAAAGTTTTTCCGAAGCATCACAGCTGTGGTGATTACTGTCAGATATGGAATACGTCGGAGGACCCAATCCCCTCGAATATATGTTTGTCACACCTGAACTAATGGCAGAAAAAGTACAGACAGAATACAAAGTGAGGGTCTTATCAGACCATTCATTATTGGTCCTAATATGGCAATGCCAACCCCCAAGAGCGAGGATACCAACGCGGCGCCTCAGAGCAGAGGCACTAAAGGATACACTGTTTAGGGAGGATTTAAGAGAAGAAATAATGAGTTACTTCGAGATTAATACTGGTAGTGTTGAGTCAGCTGGCACACTGTGGGAAGCCTTCAAAGTGGTAGTGTGAGGAATAGCCATAGCTAAGTCCAAGGGACGACAAAGAGGGTTATTAATAGATTTAGAGGAGGCAGAAAAAGAGCTGGAAACAGCACTGAGCAGAGAGGGTAACACCAAGGAAGATGCTTAAATCATACTCGGGCTGCAACAGAAATGTGCAGAATACTGGCAAAGACTGTGCAATCTAAACTATAAAAAGTATCTAGAGACACAATACGCGGGAGGAGATAAACCAGGGAGGATGCTGGCATGGCTATATAAAAGCGAGACCCCCCAGACCACCAATTAGAGCAATAACGAAAGAGGATGGGCGTATAGTGGACACCCAAGAGGGCGTGAATCAGGAATTTCTAAGGTACTATCAACAACTGTATGGTGAAGGAGGAGGAAGTGACGGTAGGGGGATAAAGGAAGCCCTGGAAGACATAAGCATGCTGTGAATTAGCACGGAGGAGCGAGAGGATCTAGATGCCCCGATCACCTTAGAGGAATTAGAAGAGGTGGTAGTACAGCTACCCACTAGCAAGACTCTGGGAGCTGATGGACTCCCTAGTGAATTCTATCAAATGTATAGAAAGGAGGTGCTTCCCCTGCTTTTAGCAATGCTAAATGAGGCATACGAAATAGGAAAGTTGCCAGTGTCCCTGAGAGAAGCGATTATCATACCGCTCCCTAAACCCAATAAACTTGGCAGACCGCTGTCAATGCTTAATCAAGATAGCAAAATGCTTCTGGCAAACAGAATGAGACGGATTATTACCAAACTAATACACCCCGATCAGAAAGGGGTATGTGCCACACAGGAATATACCCAATAACCTCAGGTGACTCCACTGATTGATAGAGCACATTAAGGGGATGCGGGCAAAATTGCAATCGTAACGTTGGATGCAATAAAAGCCTTTGATTCAGTCAAATGGCCTTGGTTGATGGCAACCCTAGCCAGATATGGGATAGGACCTGGGTACCTTAAATGGGTCCATCTATTATAAAGTGCACCGCTGGCTGGGGTTAATACGGGAGCAATAATATCGGAAAGGTGGCAACTTAGCAGGGGTACTAGACAGGGATGCCCGTGGTCCCCTATGCTGTATATCTTAGCACTAGAGCCCCTGGCGCTATATTTAAGGCAGCAGTATGATATAATAGGGATTAACATAAAAGGGGAGCCGCACCCAATCTCCTTGTACGCAGACGATATGCTGCTGTATTTACGATACCCTGAAGAAAACCTCCAATATGTTCTAGAGGTGATGGAGCGTTTTGCGACACTATATGGCATAGCGGTGAACCCCAAAAAAACCATGTATATTTCCGCTGGGCAGGTATATAGGGATCCCGCAAGACCAATTACCAATTCTACAAATACCATGGGACGTGAGCACGTTTAGATATTTGAGGATAAACATTTATCATACGGTGGAGGCAGAGAACCAACATAACTCTGAGAAAGCGGTTAGGAATATCGAAAACAGCATGAAGTTCTGGGCAAAGCTTCCTTTGGCGATGATGGGGAGAGGGGCAATGCTGAAAATGGTAGTTCTGCCAAGACTATTGCATTGTTTCGGGAACATACCATATCTGATACCAAGGCGATTCTTTGCTAGGATACATAGCATATGTAGGGAATTTCTCTGGCACGGGACGAGGAACAGATTTGCCCTCTGGAAGTTACAAAATTCATATGATAAAGGGGGTATAAAACTGCCGAACTACGAAGTCTACTATCTAGCGAGCCAATTGCAATATGTGGCAAAGTGGCTACCTGAGGAGCCAACCTCAGAATCCAGGTTGTTTAGGCTGGAATGTGCCCCTTTTTTCCTGAAAGAAATGATATGGCTGCCTATATCAGATATGAAAGGGCGCCCAGAGATGATGATATTGGGATGGAAAATATGGCATAGGGCCTGTCAGATAATGGAGAACCCAGTTCCGTGTTCCCCACAAATGCCACTTGTCGCATTGACTGGAAAAGAAGGCCAATTAATGAAGATGATCAGGAAGTACTGGGAACCGGTAAGGATAGCAACAGTGGGTGACATATGGCAGGAGGGGAGCATAAAAGATTTTGGGATGCTGGTGGAGGAAACGGGGTTGCACATGGGGCAATATATTACATACCATAGGATGGTGCGGCGCATCCAAGAGACATGGTCCTAAATAGTACTAGAGGAACAACCGGACGCTGCCATAGAAATGATGTCCGATATAGCAGAGGGAGGGCACGAAATATCCAGGATATACGAGTTGGTGATGTGCAAAGTGGGGTTGGAAGTGGTACAACTGAGACAGGACTGGGAGGAAGAAGTGGGTGCCCCCTTGAGTGATGGGATGTGGGAGCGGGCCCAAGGGTACCATAAAAAAGTGTTAAGGAATGCAAGACTACAGCAAATACAACTGTATATAACCCACAGGGCTTATATGATATCCCAGAGGATAGCTAAATTTAAAAATGCACAACGACAAACTTGCCCCGAATGCGGCGAGGAAAACGCCGGAATGACGCATATGTTCTTGGCGTGGCCAGAAATTGAGAAATTTTGAGGTGAAGTATCCCACAGATTGGAAGATAAAGGGGTTAAGCTAAATGTTGAAATAGCGTAGGCATGTCTGTTAGGGGGGTTTCCCAGACCACGTAAGCTTAAACATATAAGTAAACTAAAGAATTTGGCATATATACTTGCGAAGCATAGAATTGCTATAGGATGGAAGGCATGCCACAGACCAAAGATAGAAGTATGGTGGAAAGACCTTGAGAAATGGGCTGAAGCCGAAACTGCAGTATGGCAGGAAGCTGGCAATACGGGAGGGGATGAAGACGCAGAAAACTTGACAGCCTGGAAACACTTAATAGCCACTATGTTTGGGCCCGCCCAGGATTGGTCGAGCGACCAGGACCCAGCAGAGAACATAGGTGAAGAAACCCCTTCGCAAGAAGAAGCAGAAAATCACGAAGTAGGGTAGGCTCGGAAGGGGGGGGAAGGACCGGGAGAAGCAGAAGACATTGTTTAAGTTGCACAAATTGAAATACTGTAATAAGCACTGCAAGTTCGTTTGGTTGTTTGTTGAAATAAAATCAAGAATTGTTTTAAAAAAAAAAACTTTATATTACATTGCTGAACATTAACACATTCTATTTGTAAAATTTAATTTACTACCGTTAAAATTTGGTTTGCTATTCCTCTGGCACCACCTGAAGGACAATATTTTTCATCGAAGTATGGCTGTTGCTCACCATTTCATTTGATAAACAAATGTTGCTCATTGCGCACAAAAGGTTGGGGACCCTGCTCTAGCTCAAACTCTCTGCAGATCAGATGTTTCGCCAAGCAGAGAGTAGGGGGTAGATCTCTCTCTTCGGCATGAGCCTCCCTTTGGAACGGCCTACGTCTTGAGCCAGATCTCCTTAAGGTCAGGAAGCTCCTCAAGACCTACTTCTCTTTCTCCTTCTCTCTCCCCCTTACCTGCTAGTCTACTCCTCCCGCTACAACCGGATGCCTGTGTACCTTATGAGTCTCCCCGGGGCTATGTCGATCCTTCATTCAGTTTCCCCCTCTCCACTTCCTACCAGCACTCTGCCTTCCTTCCCTGATTAGTCTTCTCCTGGAGTCACCTTGCACTAGCACTACCACACCTGGGCACCCCTTAGCCCTTGCCGAGCCCCCTGGGCCACCTCATTACAGCACTTCTTCCCTTCCCATCCCCCTTTTCTATCCCTTTCCCTGACCTACCCCTGCCCCTGCACTTCTTGATACCGCACCTGCACAATCCGAATGTCACAAGGCCTAATAGGATGGTTATTGTTGTTTTCTTCTATGTCCCACCCCAACACCCCTCTCTTTTGTCTTGTGGCACCTAGAAACACTTTCTGCTGTATAGGCACCATATAAATGTTCACTAAATAAATAAAATAAATATAAAATAAATATATACAAATGTCAAACTGTGGAAGATCCGCCTCACCTGAAGAAAGATTTAACAATACCTCAAACCCAAATGACAGCTACAGATTACTACCTGGCAAGGACGGGTGGGACTTCAGCAGCCTAAATACTAAGCACATAAGAAGTGGGTTCAGGAATCTAGAAAACCTGCAAACAAAAGCAAAAATAAGGGCAAACTGCTGGGTATTGGAACATGGTCAGCATGTGCCCAGACTTAAGGAGACTCTTTTTTTATCACAACAAGGGGCATTATCCTGATTTTTCTTTTTTGTGTTTTGTTAATAAACCCTTGTCATTTAAACAACCCTAGCCTTGTGTTAGCCTCTTTATACTCCCACTCATGCTATTGTGACAGATTAGCCCAATAAAACACCAACTCCCAAAGACAGTGCATGGATTTTTATAAAGTTTCTTGAAAGGGGCTCTAAGGGCTGTCGCGCTCTCTCATTTAGAAACAACAAGACACTCCCTAACTTAGTTGTCCCTACTGCCCACGTTAGTAAATACTGATTGTTTACCCCTACTGTCTGGTTTCTACTCCTCTGGTTTTGAGGGCAAAAAGGCAACTACCTTATCTATGTAACTCTGTGACTTCTTAGATGTGACCTACCCATTTGTTGGGTTAGTTCAATAGGGTTGTGTGTGTCCAGACACTCAAAATCCACTATTTTCTTCCTCTTATGCCCCGATGGTCCTCATGCTGCATCTCTACCACTCTTCTTCCCTCCAGCTATTCTCCGACACTCTAAATGGAGAAATGACTTTGTCATGTTCTTTCTATGGATTCTTTTCACGCAGATTCCTCATCAGATAGATATCCATTCCAGTGTCAGTCGCTAAGAAAACTTTTCAAAAGGGGGCATAGTGCACCTCGATTTGGCCGTCGATTCACCTGGACTCGATGCCTCGGTCATCGGCTCCGGACAGGACGTCGGTCATTGCACATATACTGTGTCACTATGCCCCCGTACCTCAGTTTCCCACCCTTTTCCCTCCCGAGCTCAGCAACTGCAGAGGAAAACTAGCGATATGCCCAATAAGCCAAAAGTGAATAGGGTTGAAGTTATTTACCTGTAATTATTGTTCTCCAGCATGGGTCTGGCATGGATTCACATGCTCATGAATATTCCCTGTCGTCAGGCTGAGAATCTTCGGTAAAAGAAAAAACAGTTTCACTTTCACTTAAAAACTGTATTTCTCCTTTAAACCAATCACTGTCCTCTGGGTCATACTAGCCGCATCCAATGACAATCCTCTCCCTAAACCCTTCCTTTGGCATCCATCTTCAGATTTGGTAGGCATGTAAAGTGGCAGTATGACCAAGAAAAGACGCAGAGGGGCTGGAGAGAGGGTTGGCATGTGAATCCATGCCAGACCCATGCTGGAGAATAGTTACATGTAAGTAACTTAAACCTTCTCCAGCATGGTGTCTGGCACAGATTCACATGCTCATGAATAACAAATACATAGCAGTACAGGATTACACAGCCATGGGAAGTGGTAAGGCTCAACAGAAGCAATTAATTCTTACCTCCGGAACAATCTCACCTCAAGTAAAAAGGTTTCGTAACACTGCTTGTCCAACTCTGGACTCCTTCCTGGAATCCCTGTCAATGCAGTAGAATGTCGTGAAGGTGTGCATGGACCTCTGTGTAGCAGCGATGCAGATGTCCAGCACGGGCACACCAGACCGGAACGCTCTGGTGGAGTGTGCTTTCGGACAGCCGGGCAGCGGTCGGTTCTCCCACCGATGACAGTGCGTGATGCAGCCAGAGAGCCACTTTGAAATGGAATCCTTGGAAAAGGCCGTCCAATGGTTCACAGGACCAAAGTACACAAACAGTTGTGAAGTCTTTCAAAAACCCTTTGTGTTTGCCATGTAGAACTCCAGGGCATGAGCAATGTCCAGCGAGTGCAAGGCCCTTTCCGCCGGAGCCAAAGGTTTCGGGAAAAAAACAGGTAACACCTAAGGGTAGTTGAGGTGGAATTCAGACAGAACCATCGGCATGAAAGAGGGGTATGTACGCAGCACCACCCTCGATTTGTGGAAAGTCAGGTACGGTTGCTTGCAGGATAGGGCCTGGATCTCACCTACCCTCCTGGCAGAGGTGATGGCCGCAAAGAAAGCGGTTTTCCAGCAGAGAAACTTGAGTCTCGTCAGAACAACGTCAAGTTCACACGCTGGGGCAGGAGCCTTCACCGGTGTGAGGGATCTGAAAAGCCCTTTGAGAAATTCCTTGACAAGTCAGTGGGACCAAAGTGAAGATCTTTCTGGTGACCTGGTGTAGCGGGAGACAGACACCAGATGTACCTTGATGGCTCCACAGATCCTTCCGTACTTGCTATCCTTGGCCAAAGCCATTCCGACTTTGGCCAAGGATATCAAGTACGGTAGGATCTGTGGAGCCATGACCTTCAAAGAGGAATCTTCTGTGACCGGCACCACGTAGTGAAACACTTCCACTTGTGACCGTAGCACTTCAAGGTTGACTATGCCCTGGCCTTGGCAAGGACCTCCCTGCAGTCTGCTGGTAACTCATACCCTCCAAACCCTAGGGATGCAGGAGCTAAGCCTTCAGATTCAGAGATCCAGGGTTGTGATGAAGGATTGCGCCTCCTTCTCTGGTGAGAAGATCCATGACCACTGGCAGCTTGACCGGAGGCAATGCTGACAGACTGAGAAGGTCTGGGTACCAAATCTGCCTCTGCCTCGCCGGGGCAATGAGTATCATCTTGTATTGACACTGTCTGAGTGTGTTGATGACTCGTAGCAAGAGAGAGAATGGAGGAAACTCGTACAGAAACAGCCCTTCCCACGGAAAGGAGAATGCGTCCCCTCTGCTTCTCGGCTAGTGGAATTTGCTGGCAAGCTTCTGGCATTTGGAGTTTACCGCCGTTGCAAACAGATCAATCTTACGCCTGCACCATTTGACGAATAGGTGATCCACCTGATCCTAACAAATCTCCCACTCATTGCAGGAGCGCAGTTCCCTGCCGTGGGAGTCTGCGATGGTGTTCTTGCCTCCCGCCAGGTGGAGAGGGACTAGGAACATCCCCTGTTCGAGGGCCCAGTGCCACTAGTCCTGGAGAGTGCAGGGGATCGAGGGCCCCCCTGCTTCCTGATGTAAAACATGGTGGTGGTGCTGTCCATGAAGATCCTCGCCACCTTGCCTTTCAGAGATGGGAGGAATGACTTGAGGGCCCAGAATACTGCCAGTAGCTCCAGTATGTTGATATGAAGATCCTTCTCCTCTGGCAGCCACAGGCTTCTGGCGCGCAGAGGTCCGGTGTGCGCTCCCCATCCCTCTAGGGAGGCGTCTGTGGTGACCGTCTCCTGGTGTGGCGTGCTCTGAAATCCCATGCCTTCGGTGAGGTTGGAGCGAATGCACCAACATACTATCACTCGACTGAACTCATTGTTGAGAGATATCTTGTCCGTGAAGTTTCCTGACACCTGTATCCAGGAATTCCTGAAGGGGTCGCATTTGCAACCTACAGAGCCGGACGAGGTAGATGCAGGACGACATACCCAGTAACGACTTGATGGCCCGCACTGTGGCCGTCTCTGTCGATGACAGCTGATTCAACCTTCCCCAGAATGGCTGCTTCAAGTGCAACGCCAGGCAAGACACCGTATTGAGTGTGTCGCATAGGAACAGCACGTTCTGTGATGGCGTTGGCTGCCTTGATAGTGGACGCCACGGTGTAAATCACCTTCTTTCCCATGGCATCGATCCTCTTCCCCTTGCTGTCTGGAGGGACCGAAGACGACAAGGATGGGATGGTCGACAGTTTCCTCGCAACCGCCGATACCAATTAATCCGGTGATGGCTGCAACCTCAGGCACTTGGGTGTGGAGTCCAGCACCCAATATTTCTTCTCCAGCCTATCCCGTTTGGAGCCGTGCAAGGGTTCTTCATGAGGGCCAGGCTCTCTTCACAAACGTCGCCCAGAAGGGGCACCGCCATGACTATCTTCCTTTTGGCCTTGTGTGTCTGGTACAAGAAGCCCTCCTTCTTGGTTTCCATGGGCACTAGCTGGAATAGCTTGGAGGCTCTGGAGATCATGGAGTGGAATTATCCCACCTCATCCGGTGGGGACACCCTATGTGGAGCATCCAAATGTGGAGATTCGCCGCCTGCTGTGATGATATCCTTGCCATCATCCTCCGTCATTGTGGCCGTATGCTTCCCTGTACCCGTGTCAGGGTCTGCTGGGGGAGAAGGGACCTGACCTGGTGGTGGAGGTTGAAATGGGGGCATCAGATGATGCTTCCTCTTCTTCTCCAAAGGGTTCGCGGACCTGGGGGACCACAGGTGCCAGAGCCGGAGGCATCCACATCTGGATCTCTGGCACCAAGGTGTGCAGGGTTGACAGAATATCTAAGGAAATGTCGCTCAGATGAGAAGGCGGAACAGGAAAACTAGGCCCTGAGCAGTCGTCTCCATCGTCGTCCTCTTCAACGTCCTAGTGGACCGTGTGTAAGGACTCCTGGTCTTCATCGTCTGTGAATGAGACCTCCATGGCTTGGTCGACGGCCCTTGCTCCCCCACCGAGGGTCTTGCCCCAGGGCCTGAGCCGGTTTCCCCCCTTCTGGCTTGCCAGCAGACTTTGCCAAAGTCACTGCAGTGGTGTCATGCCTGGGGGGTAGGGACACATTCCGAGGCGCGGTCGGCTACCTTTGCAGGATCACCGCCCTTAGCTGTTGTGGCAGTCGTCGACAAAGTCTTAGACTGTGCAGGTTGAGCCTACTTGGGATGTTCAACCTTCTTCTCCTCCATCCGCGGCTTCTCTGATTTCTCACGTAGTTTAGCCAGGGTAGATGATTTCCTCTTCGAAGAGGAGCTTGATTGCCGGCTGGCAACGGAGGCGGAAGGTGAAGTTGATCGTTCCCTATCCCCTTTGGGACCCGCTTCTGGAGCGAACCCAGTGCGGAACTTCAACGACAACGGGTCCCTGGTGTCGACAGGAGAAGCAAAGAGAAAACAGGTTTCTTTGAAACAAAAATGGAACTTGTTTCCATCAAAAACACAAAAAACATACAAATAGCTTGGAGAGCAAACTCAAGGACTCCCAACACTGAAGCGTACTGTATAAATCTGAAGATGGCTGCCAGAGGAGGGGCTTAGGGAGAGTACCTTCATTGGATGGGGGCAGTATGACCGAGTGGACAGTGATGGGTTTAAAAGGAGAAATACAGTTTTTAAGTGAAAGTGAAACTATTTTTTCTTTTACCAAGGATTCCCAGCCTGACGACGGGGAACTTTCATGAGCATGTGAATCCATGCTGGAGAAAAAAATGAAAATCTAAACTTGGATTTTTTGTTGTTGTGGGAAATCGAGACCACAGAAGGAATGCAGCACTGAATCAAAAAATGACAGAAGTCCCTGAAACCATTGTTTACCTCTTTCCTCTCAAGAGAAAGACGGCCACTGTCTGCATACGCTTTCATAGCTGGGATGGACAGGATGGGTGATGAGGTATATGCAGGAGAAGAATCCATAGCAAGAACATTACAGTAAGAATTTCTGCTTCAATGGATTGCCTTTCTCCCGCAGATTCCTGATCAGATAGACTCTCAAAGCAGTACTCGTGTTGGAGGCGGGATAAAAGCACTGTACAGCATAAAATTCCTCTAAACCACCCTTCCACATTGAGCGTTGGCCCCACGGGCAACGCCCAGACTGTAGTACTTAGCAAAAGTATGTAGTGAAGACCAGGTTGCAGCCCGGCAACTGTCATTTACCGGTACTACTCTCTGCAGCGCCATAGAAGTAGAGACCCCTCTGGTGGAATGGGCCCTGATGCACAGACCCAACTCTTTCCCTGTGTTGTGATAGAATTCAGAGGTGCACAGCGTGATCCACCCTGAGATGGTTTGCTTTGAAAGTGCTAAGCCTTTCCTAGCCACAGAGAAGGCCACAAATAATTGGTTGATTTTCCTGTATCCCGCCAAGCTGGCCACAAGGTTCTAGCCTGTGAAATCACTCCTCCTCCTTAGTCGGGGGCGGATAAAAAAAACAGGACGACAATGGCCTGGGACAAGTGAAATTCAGACACCACCATGGCCAGGAATCCAGGCTGCACCTTTAGAGAAACTTCCTCTTGAAAGAAATCCAAGAAAGGTGGCTTGCAAGTTAGAGCTTGCAGCTCGCCGATTCGCCACCATGTGATGCGGTTTTCAAGGTAAGTAACCGCAAAGAACAAGAATGGAAAATCTCTAACGGAACCGCCATAAGAAATGTGAGGACCAAATTAAGGTCCCAGTCAGGAACGATAAAAGGAGTAGGCGGAAACCTATTCAAAAGGCCCTTGAGGAATTGGGCGATAACCGGCATCGTGAAGAAGGACCCTTGAGCCGGAGAACTGTTGAACACAGATAAAGCCGGCAAGCATCCTTTGACTGTGGTGACATGAAGGCCTGAAGTGGCCAGTGACAGAAAGAACTCCATCACTGTAGTGGTGGAGCGAGGGAAAGGGTCAATCTCTCATTCCCTGCAACACGCCTCCAATCATCTCTACCTGCACGCATACAGGGATCTTGTTAAGTCTGCGTGCAGCCAGCAGCACCTTGAGTACCTCCTCAGAGAGGTCCCAGTCATAACACCTACCCTCAAGAGCCACGCATGTAGGTTGAGGGTTTCCAAGTTCAGGTGGAGCACCCGACCTTCCGAATGGGATAGGAGATCCGGACGACGAGGCAACCAGAGAGGTGGGCAGATGGTACCAAGTCCTCCTCGCCCAATCCGGGGCAATCAGGAAAAGGGGTGCTCGAAACCTCCTCAACCTCCTGAGAACCCATTGATTGATGGGAATCAGAGGGAAGGCATAGTGGAGAGAGAAGGTCCCGTCCATTAGAAACACATTCCCTAGTGCGCCATTCACTGGGGATTCCCTCGAACAAAACTGTCTAAACTTCCTTTTGGACTCTTTGGCAAACAGATCCACTGTGGGGATACCCCAGAGAGAGAAGATCTCCTCCAGGACTTCCTGGCACACGTTGCACTCATGTGAGACCGTGCTCTACCTGCTCAGAGCAACCGTCCTCTGTCCCTGCAAATGGACTGCTGAGACTGAGATCTGGTTCTCCAATAGCCAGAACAGCAGTTGGATTGCTTCTCTGCAATATAGGAGGGAGGGCAGGCCATCCGGCTTGTTCAGGTAGTGCATGGCCACTGTATTGTCCATCAAAATCAGGACATGCTTCCACTTCAGAGAAGGTGTGAATGTCTTCAGGACTGACCTGATGGCATGCAACTCCAGACTGTTGATGTGCCACCTGTCTTCCATCTCTGAGCAAAGGTTGCTCACCAGCAAGTCCTCGCAATGAGCACCTCAATGTTTCAAGGATGCATCCGTGACCTGGGGCTGCGTAGGGAAGAAAGGTTCCCCCACCAACATGTTGCTGCTGGACCACCAAGAGAGCTTGTCAACCAAGGACTTGGACACTCTGAGAACATCCTTCAAAGTGCTGAAGTACTGGGACCACTGACCCCGCAGGAGCCATTGCAAAGAATGCTTACGCAGCCTGGCCTCTGGCACAAGAAAAATGCAGGAGGCCATGAGATGTAAGAGGCGGAGGAGTGAAGCCATGGTTAAGGTGGCGTGGTTCTGGAAGAGTTGGACCATCAGTTCGATGCTGGCGACTCTCTCCTTGGGAGGAAAAGCCTTCCCCACCCGAGTGTCTAGGACTGCTCCAATGAAATGGAGCATCTGTACTTGTTTTATGTGAGACTGGGTGGGCTTTACAACTACTTAAGTCTAATGTCGCCCTTGACAAAAGCTCTTGCACCCGGAAACATATATTTTTTAGGCATGGAGATGGTGTGGTTCACCCTGGACTGCATATTTACAGATCCCAAGCCAAGGCAGCTACTTTGTATGGTGCAGAAATGTAGGGATTCTCCAAAAATGAAGTATTGATAGCATCTGAAAACAAATTCTTAAAAGTTATTCTGTTACTCCTGCAAAGTGCACCAAGAAGCAGCTGTGCACATGGAATGTGACTTATGCACAATTGGTGAAGAAGCAGCATTAAGACCTGTTCTTCACTGGATTAGGGAAATCCTGCACTTGGCAAATACAGTGAAGCAATGACCTGCCTACTGAACATGGAAGGGGGGTGGAACCCAAGTTAGTTCTCACATGTAAAAAATGCCTTAATAGCATTGGATCTTCCATGTTATTGGACTACCCTCAGTCTTATTTCAAAAGACAGCCTTCAACAGGGTGAAAAAAGCATGGGCTGATTTCAGGTGAAGGACAATGCTAAATGCATGTTTCCCTTAATCACGTGACAGGGACTTTTTGTCTGCTAAAGATTTATTTGGCTATGAACCATATTTGGACATAATAACCCCAAACTTCTCAAGGGCACTCTATACTGAATATAGAATTGGCAGCTTAAAGGTCCTTGACTACACTAGCCATTCAAAGCACTTCACAGGTGCTAACTATATTATGTGGATCGAGCAAAGAATATATTACCCATTTCATGCACATATGTGATGGGTTGAAGTCTCTGTGAGTTATGTATCTTAAACCTTTGTTCCTATTACATAAGATCTGCCCCCCTTTTGGAAAATCTAAGATGGATGTTGTGTTTTTTGTAGCTAAATACATTTATCTGGCCTGGATAAAAAGTCGCCCAATGGCTATAATATAGGGATACATCTTTTCCATAGTTTATGTATTTGACCTTTTTAACTTTCATATATATGTGTGCCTTTATACTTGGAAAATGTTATAGGGATCTTGACAACAGTGTTCTTATTTTGATTTTCTTTTATGTTATTGCTTATTATGCAGTGTGTGTCTTGTACATAACGATTTTTACAGTCGAATAAAGGAACTATGAAATACATAGCAGACTGCAGAGATGTTTTGTGCTAGAGATTTGAATGAGTTTATAAACACTTAGAAACGTGGGTGCGTCTGAATTTGTCATGTGGAGGGACTTCCCCCCTAAATTTCGTTGGTCATTTTATTTAGGGGAGTGATTTAGCGTCATTACATAACCATACTTGGGTATGTGTAAAGATAGATGGAGGTTAAACATTGATGAAGTCAAATTTAAAAGAAGAATGTGGGCACCTACAAACAACTATTAGGAGTGCATGGCCACAAGTGAGAACTGCCTTTGATAAGGGCAGGGTGTATAAGGATGAAGCGAGCAGAAGAGCCCAGGGTCACAGAGATATCTTGATTGCATGGACAGGGTCTTCAAAGCGGAGTGTGAAGGCACCGGGTCTGGTGGGAGCCATTGGTCCCCCATGCGAAAGACCCCTTTGAGGTGTACACGGTATTTGGTACCTTGCGCGTTCCCATCCAGCCACCCCCATTTGCGAGAGCATGGCCCCAAGTGAGAAACTGCCATTGATACGGGAGAGGGATGGATGTGGCACCTTGTCAAAGCACACAGATTTGTTGAATGCAGGGACAGGGTCTTCAAAGGGGAATATGAAGACACCAGGTCCTAGGTGGACAATTGCTGACGGGCGCAAGAACACGTTCAGCTGTACATTCAGTTATACTATGTTGAACTTGCTGGCCCAAAACAAAAAAACGAATGAAAAAGGAGTTGAAAATATAATAACAGTATATTGATAAGGGAACAGTGTTTGGATAGATGATCGAGTGAGAGTGATATTAAAAAAGTATTGATGGCAGTAACAATAATCTTAGTTGATCTTGATGGTATAGCATACTATTTTTATTAGTATACTTAGTGGTGTTGGTGACTTGGACAACCACTTTCATTCAAATGTCATATTCATTGCTTTTATTTCCTATGATGGTCAAAGTTGATCATTGTTAACATTTAATAAAAGAGTGTATTGCTAAATAGAATCAAATGAAATCTAGAGAACCTGAAGCCAAGAAGTAACCAGCAAAGAGATAAAAATAAGAAATGCAATTGTCCTTATAATGCAAGTACTAAGTATTTTGTATTCTGACTTTAGGGTTTGTGCCTTGTTGTATGTTGTTGAAAATATGAGAAAAGTTGAAATTCGCAAGGAAAACTAAAAACCTGAAATGAAACACTAAATTGAATACATTCGAAAATAAACAATGCAAAATTATTAAATACATACTTCTTATTCAAAGTAAAACATTTTAATAAAATGCACATTTTAAAAAAAATGTTATTTGTGTTTAATTGTAACTTTGACAATTTTTACAAATTTGTCCGATGGTGATTGTCGTGCTTGTGCTTTTTCAGTCAATCTTTTGAGTTTGAATTTTTTCGATCGGTCTTTTAAGTTTGTTCTTTTCCTTTGAGTGTCAGGCTCTGTAAGAATTTTGCTGTAGCGATAGTTAGAGATGTGTTGTCTTGGTTTATCATCCAATTCCACCAAGATTCTTCCTCCAATGTGAGCTGTTTGTGCCTGTGTGATTGGAAGTACGTTGTCCTCAAGTTTGGAGTCCCTTGGCATGATGAGAGAAGATGTTGCACTGTCTCGACGTGGTCTATGTTCTTACAGTAGCAGCATTTGTTACTCACTGATTGTTTCCGAAAGAAAAAGACTTCATTCGTTTTCAAGACGTTCAGGTGGGCTCTTAAGTATATTGTGCGGAGTACCTTGTCGGGAAACTTCTTTAAATAGTTTCGAACCTCGTCCACTTTTTGAGTGTTCATTGTCAAGTGGGTGGTCAATTGATTTCTCCAATGTCTCGATCCAGTCCCAGGTTTTCAGTTTTTCTTTGACTTTGCCCGGGATGTGTTCGAGGTCCCATTGAGAACTGCCGATTTTTTTCCACCAGGTCTAAACGAGTTTTTAACCACGTCGTCATAATCCGGCTTTTTCCACTTGTTATTTCTTTGTAAATGGTGTCGAGTATTTTCGGTCTGGGCTTTATTAAGATTTTTCACAGGAATGACAGGCTATTCCTCTCTACCAAGAATTTCAATGATGACAAGCAGAGTTCCCTTTTGATAACAGCCATGGGGGTCGAGATGGTAGCTTCAAGACCTTGCACCAAAAAAGGCCTTCGAGTTTGATCCAGAGTGTAGGTGGTAGTTGTGGCATTGCCTCGGCAGCATATGTGATAGCTGGTGTGACTTTTGCTTTATAAAAGCTTATCATTGGTAACAGTGAGAACTTGCCAAAATGTCTTTCCAAGGTCAATGCTTGGGCTGCTAGTGTTGTTGTTTTTGCATAAAGATGCTCCTGCATAGTCATTTCTGAACTACTGCAGGCTAGTTTGACTCTCAGGTAAGTAAGACTTGTCACGGTTTCCAATTTCTCTGAATTCATAAATCAGTCTGCTTTTCTTGTCGTTTTTGTTGTTTTTACGATAATCATCACCTTTGTTTTATTTACATTGAGGTATAAATTGTTTTTCTTTAAATATGCCGAGAGGCTGTTTAACTGGCATTGTAGGCCAATGGATGTCTGGTCCAGGAGTAGTATGTTGTCCACATGGAGGAGCCTTGAGACCTTGGACTCTCCTATTGTGGGAGGAAAGGAACGAGTGTCGCTTTCTGCATCAACGATGTCAGCCATAAGTGCCAAGGACGAGTATACCCGTCCTTTTTACATAGACTTCAATAATAGCCTGGCACTTAAGGGGCTAAGTGTTGTATTGTGTTGGAGCCAGAGGGCATCCTTGTTTGACCCCTCTCGATGTCTTTATGGGGTCTGATAGCTGGCCTGCTGCGTTGAGGCGCACTCTCATTGAGGTATCGAGGTAGAGTGCTTTAATTGGTTCCAAAATATCAGCTGGACATCTGACTTTCTCTAATTTCAGCCACGACTTTTCTCTATTCACGAGGTCAAATGCCTGGACCAGATCTATGGAGGCTATGAATATTTATGGGTGACCTTCCTTCACATTAGCCTTCAAAATACTGATCAGCATGATATTGATAGCTGTATCATGGTTTTTTTACAAACCCTATTTGGTAAGGGTCCGCTGTTTTTGATTCTTTCTGCCAATTATGGAATTCGTCCTGGATTAGGGACCCGAATAGCTTTCCTATGACATCGAGCAAGGTTATCGGCCTGTAGTCTTTAGGGTCGTTGTTCGGTCCCTTGTAAATCAGGACTATGTTAGCCGTTTTCCAGGAACCTGGTATGTTTCTTGTGACAAAGCATCTATTGAGGATCTCGACGATCAATGTTGCCCTTCGTCCGGTTCCTTTTTAGGTGTATGTTGGAGATTCCATCAGGACCCGGTGCTCTCGAGTCATTCAACGACTTTATCTTCTTCAAGATAGTTGGTTTGTCATATGCAAAAGCCCATTCACAAGGCATGTGTTTTTCAATATTGAGTGGATCAGCTGTTGGATGTTTGAACAAATTGGTGAAGTATGTCAACCAAGCTTCCTCAATGACACTATTTAGTATTGCTGTGTCTGTAGTTGTTGTTGTGTCTTTGACTATAGACCAGAAGTCTTTAGAGTTTCTACTACAGATTACGCGTAGCATTGTCTCAGAATCGTGTTGGTATAATCTGCTCTGGGAGAACGATAACCAACTTTTATAACTTTTTTTTTTAGTTCGGCCACCAGGGCTGAGTTTTCTTGTGAATGAGTCGATGACTGAGTATAATTCTTTAGAAACGTAGATGTGGTCGATCGTGCTCTTGTGCCCTTCTCGCTCCCAAGTTATCTCTGGCGGTAAAGATTTGTCTATTTGATTTACGTTATACAGATCCCGGGAGTCCATGAGGTCGGCCCATGCACGGCCTCTTATAGTTGATTGTACTCTGTGGTCATTTTGACTCTGTGGTGCTAAATTTTCTCTTCCTGAATCGGGAACGGTGGCGTTTAGGTCTCCGCATTTAAGTATATGTGCCACGTTATGAGCAGTTGACGCTTCCTTTAAGATTGAATCAACGGAATTTAGAAAGTTTTTTGTTGTTAGTACTGTAGGGTTCCAATAGATGTTTATCAAAAAAATGAGTTCAACCTTTATATTATTTGACAACCTCAGACTTTGATTCCTTTCCAGGAGTATAGCTTGAATGAATATAGATGATACCAGACTGCGTACTAGTCTCAGGCCGCCTCCTATGCGGACCGCGATTAGGAGGCCCGATGTGGGACGACCTTTAGTTCCTTTAAGTGCTGGAGATAGTACGGTCTCAAAACCATCTATGCTTGGAGGAAGAAGCACGTTTCTTGGAGGTTTAGAAGATCAAATTGGCCAATGTTTAGATCTCCAACCTTCATGAGGTGGTATGGCCTCTGGTATTCCATGATCCAATTGTTAGCCCTTGATGTGGAGTATTTCTATTGACAGCATCGATTTTGTGGCGATTGGAAGTTATTAATGGTTGCTATTTCCTAGAGTGTATCGTGCCAGAGCGGCAGGGATCCATGCACACCTATTGTAGTCTTTATCAATGTTCTTCCCTTGTACTGTTTTTGAAGAGGTTGACCTGGCTTCCCATCTGTTTTTTGGTTGGGGTTGGTCGACCTTCTTTGCCGTGCCTTTGAGTAGCGACGTTCTGGTTGCTCCTCTTCCATTGTGCTTTGCGTACACTTAGCTTTACTCATAGTAGTCTCCACCTTTTTGCTACTTTTCGTTGCGTCTGGAGGTCCTCGGATGTTATGTTGCGGTGTCTCCTGACTGTCCATCAGGTTTAGGTCAGTACCCACACACTCCTGAACTTTGCCTTTAAGTGTTTCTGGGATGTGTACTTGATGGGTTTGTGTTCCAGTAGTTACAGACTGTTTTGTGAACTGGAATACCTCTTGTTTAGATTGATCTAGCAGGTTAGCTGTTACTTGCAAGTTCTCAGTCATTGTAACCTGGTCTTTAAGATTACCCTTCCAAGCTTCTGCAGCCATGATGTAACCTTCGAAGTGTGTTAACTTGGAGCTCATGGAGGCTGTCATGGATGTATGTTCTTTTAATGTTTCGTTCAATGATTCATATAGTTTCCCAAAAGGAGCCAAGGCTATAGTCACTGCCGACATTATGGCGAAGATGTCCAGTTTTTTGCTGGGCGAATTTCTTTCCATTGTCTTTGAGGTATCTCTTTCTGTTTTCCCCTTTGTGGGAGTGAACGATTTAGAACGTGAAATGTCCACTGGAGAATCATCTCTGAAGTGTTGTAGAGTCAATTTAAGTCGATGTTTTGCCTCTGTGGGCTTGATAATGTTAGTTTCTTTGTTGGTTTGGATGGCTTCGGCCAGTCGATCCTCTTCAGGGTCTTGCCTCTGTAGAGCTTCGGCCACTGGGAAGTTGCCCTGTTTCTGGGTTACAGGACTATCAATCCATGTTTTATTTTCCACAGTCGTGAAATTGAGGTTAGGCTCCGTTGTTGTTTTCTCCTGAATGACCCCCCCCCTTCTGTCCAGTAGGGATGTAACGGTATTACAATATACCGTTAAAGATACCGTGAACCACTTAATTGAACAATAATAACCGTCACATTGTTTATACCGGTATACCATTCATACCGTTAAGTGTGCTTTTCAATCTGATTTGGAAAGGCTGCAGTAAGCAAGTGCTGCGCAGTCTTGGTCTTGCACCGTTGGATGTGCCGTCTGCCAAGTAGTTTCAGTTGGACCAGTTTTTAATGCCATTCCATAAACCACACGTGCCTGACACAAAATCAATATGTTAGCAATAGGAAGAATAAATACAGTGCCAAGAAGGAAAAGGGTTTACTTTGGGTTGGCGGCTTTGGGGTTTAGATATTTATAATGGATAAGGTTTTCTAAACATATGACAATGGGGGATTTCCCTGATTCTATCATTGAATTTACATATAATAAGTCACACTGCAAAATTTACTCATCTCCGAGGGTATTCCCTGCTGCCATACCAAACTGTAACATGTCCATGATTACTGAACACCTTTTGGGCCGCAAGTAAACTAAAGGCTGTAACGTAAAGAGAGTGCGTGTGTATGCGCACAAGCGTATACTACCATCAGGCTCCAATGATCTGTGGCATGCAGGTTATCAAGATGGCAACATGTTCATCTTCACCAGTAGCCAGTGGGGGAGCTAAAAGCCTAAAGGAACACTTAAGAAAAGCTATTCAGTTTGGTTTGCCAGTCGCAGCAGGGCTGCCCCCCCTCCTCCTCTCCACATGTGTGTTTGTGTTTGGTGGAAGCAAGGGGTGGCATTTCAGTGGAAAGTATGTTGAAAAGCCCAATTCTGACCCTGGGTCCCTGGTTTTGTTTGTGATGATAAATCTGACAATTTATTACCTTTTAGAAAATATTTGTTAAGATTAGTTAACTCCACCTGCTATATCGCGATAACCATCATATACCGTCATTTGGCAATAAGGTTATTGTACCATCATAAAACTAATACTGTGACACCCCTACTGTCCAGAGGGAACAATCAGAACTGTTGAAGAGGGTTTCAAATTGCTAATAGCAGATGTCCTGCCTTGCCCAAAGTGCCATCATACTGGGGTCGAGGTGAGCCCAAGTATGGGTGTGGTTCTAGTATTAATCTGGCCAGAGGGCTTCCCTCGAGTATTTCGGCACCAGATAGTTCACATGGGTTAGTAAGAGAAGTTTGATCCAGATTGATGAAGAATTTGCCAATGGTATTGTTGGTGTAAGGCATATTTGGAGTTCATTTCCTAAGTTGTCCAGTTTTCTCAATTTTTTCTACTGGCCGTTCTTTTTTGTGTTGAATTTTCATAACAGCCAACTGTTGTGACGTTATTACTAAAGTTGGATTAGTTTTAGTCAATTTGTGTTGTTGTGAACGTGATTCCTCTAGAGATTTTTGAGTATCTCTTTCTGGTTTTGGCCTGGTGGATGGGGCTGTGATTATACTATCAGGCTCTCCCACGATGGTATCAGCTACTATGTTTCATTAACAGGTTTGATCAATTCAGTGACCTAGTTATATTCTCTTAACATGTTTAGGTCATCTGTGTCAGGATCATCTGAGTTGTTTACGGTTGTGTTGAGAAAGTGGTTTTCTTTAAAGTCAGTTAAGCCCAGATATGGGCTCGGTAGTTCGCCCCTTGCCGTAACAGGGTGGACCTCCGGCTCTTCAATTGGTCTAGAGCTAATTAGTTGCAACTGGGTTTGAGTATCGTTTTTTTGTTTCCCTGGGGTTTTAGGAATGATTATGCGAGGTCTCACTGTTAACCTTCAGCATGTTGACAAACAGCTTATTAGAAGACCTGGCCGTGTTTTTTCCATTGGGGGGGCAGTGAGGGGGGGAGGGAAAGTCGGCTCGCTGCAATCCCTTTCTCTCTCCTTTCTCCTCACCCTCCGCCGACCTTCCCACAGGGAGAGTCAGCATGTTCCTCCACTGACTCACACTTCCCGCTCACAGCGGACGTGCCTTTGCACTCCTCCATTTCCACTTCTGCCTCTGCCCCACCGGACTTCTAGGTCACCAGGTGGGCTCCAGCTGGTGCTGGTAGCTCACTCTGTGCCAGGCACCGGTCTTCACGGCTGGAACGCACCTCGTCATCAGGGAATTGGGCCGGGCAACCGCCAGCAAGTAGTTTGTGTGGAGATCTAAGCAGGGGAATAGGGGGCGAGTGAATAATTTCCTGAGGCTCGTTCACCAAGTTTAAGTTGATGTCCATGTCAGATGAGTCGAGTAACAGATCTTTTCCTGGTCTCACGGCTCGGGTTCAAAGGGTGCGGGAGGGCAGGGGCGTGCGTGACTTGTGTGCACATTTTATAAGAAAAGATTGCTGGTATATACCAACTAGAAATGATAATTTTCAGAGTGTGGTACTGTCTATAAAAATCCATTGTAGTGTCCAGAGGCACAGGGGAATTTATCACGAATGGCTCGAACCACACAAGAAGGTATGACATGTCGAACGCAGAATCCAAGTATTCCATGAATCCACCATGTAAACACTGGATAGGCCACAAGCCCTTACCATCTGTGTAAAAGACAGAGAATAGTTTTGATGATTGAATCCTATAATTGCATTTATCTTGCTTGTCCCATCTTCTAAAATACAAGGCATTGGTATGAAATTAGTCACAATCCAATTCTTTTGAAAGAAGGGTAATATTAAAATGTATACGCCCTTTTGAAAAATAAAACATAGGAAGATAATAGCTTGAAAGTAAATTAAATGTTATTGTTGAGTCACAAAATAGAAGATGGAATAGTTTGGCATGAACAAAGAACAATACATTTTCAAATATATCAAAATATAAATATATATCGTAAGAAACCCATTATATCACAATGTACTAGGAGAACAACATAAAAGGCTATAGTACAATGGTGTCATAAATAAAACGCACAGACTCAACACTTACTAATTACTAGGAGAACGAGGGCGAACAGCTGCTATAAGTTTGTGCATCTGCACCATCAGCAGTCTCAACATGGACCTGGTCAGGCAGGCTGCATTGAAGCCATGCAGCTGGGTAACGCATAGTGGTGGAGGCTCCTCTTTGGCTATGTAGGCCAAGCAGCTACAGTTTTCCACCAAATATGGCATTACCTCACAATAATGGCAGCACCAAGTGAAAAACGCCTTCAGCTCGGGAGGATAGCTCAGGTGTAATGCGCTCCTCTTGGAAGCAAGACGACGCAGAGCAACACAGGTTCGATCCCTGGCTCCACGCTTAGAAATCTCTAGGTATTATAAATAACTCATTACAATTACTGTGACGAGGATCGGGACCCTGTGAGTCATCGTCTCCACTTTCACTAGATTCCCCATATTTTCAGCTACTTTCTCTCAGAGAAGTCATTTCAACAAAATGCTGAGGGTAGCAGAAGTGACATCATACGACCCTTGACCTCTGATATCATAGGAAGCAATGTCATTTGACCCAACCCCAAAGTGACATCACGGGAAGTGATGGAACACGACCTTTCACCCCTTGACAAAACAGCAAGGGGCATCACATAGCATTGTTCCTAAGTACACAATGAAAAATATGGTTACGATATCACTATAATGTTATATACATTTCATACAAGAATGGATCACCATATGTATCGTTAATATCACTGTATATAGGCCCATATTACTACATTACTGTGAATGCAAGCAGACGTCCAAAGCCAAATGATAATAATGTGTTATTATAAAGCACTTACACTTAAGCGCTTTAAATAGAACATACAATATCAACCAACCTGTGATGGTACTCATTTATCGACCTCAGAAGGATGAGTTAAGAACAGACTAAATCAGTGACTCATCCCCTGAAGCGTGCCTGAAATAAACCTTTAATGAGTCTAGCAATTATTGTATAGAATTCCAGAAAGACAAATTATTTGTTATTCCTATTCTTTCTTATTTAGTGTCACTGCTCAAAGTGTTGCACTTGTGCAACTCCCGTTTTCTTTTTTTTTTTTTATGAGGCCTGAACAAGAAAGCCAGCCACTCCAGAAACAAAGAGCCACATGGTGCTGGCGACAGCCAGCCCAGGAGCTTACATTTAATTAAGAAAAAACATTGTGGCAAGGGAGACCACAGGGGTAGCAACGGAGATCTCAGGGGTCCTAGTTGCGACCCTATATGACATCCCTACTTTCTCTCTCAATCATTTCCTTTTCAGTATGATCTGGCACCTAAAGGTAGGGCTGAATGGATGCCATAATTCTTGAGATTTTATGAAGTAGAACATCAACTGTGGGAGAAAAATTAAAAATGAGAAATTTGGATAAAATAATGAATTGAGGTTTTGTTTTAAAATGACATGTAAAAGAAAATTCAGAGAAGAAATAGACATGTTATAAAAATCCATGGTACAAAGACAACAGGAACAGGTCTAAAGTTAAAAAGTTCTCATTGGCACATGGAAAAAATAACTGATGTAAATATACAATGGTTTAGTAAAGACATTTGTCAATTATGTAATAATTGTTGAAATTGACAGCGCTTACAGAGTAAATTCATTTGAGCTAATGTAAGTACCTTTTTCAGTTTAATTCGTTGTAGTTGTTAGGTAGCTGAACAGAACAATAAGATGGGGGCTTGTAATGAAATAGATGGACACTAAAGAAGCAGAAACTTCAATGTTGTCTAATCAGAAAGGGTTTGTTGATAATTATTGAGGAAGGAGGCGTCTTGAAATTTCCATGGAGGCACGTCAATAGATTGCACATTGAGGAAATTATAATGAGACGGGCATAAGCGTCTAATGATGTCAGCTTAAGGGGCAGGTGGATCCAATTTACTGCTGCGAGGGCACTTGAACTTAGGGCAATGGATCAACGGATAAGATTATCACAAGAGGCCTGTTTCTGACCTGCGAGTTTCGCATGTGTAAATGCCAGAAAATCAAAGGTAATATGCACTGGAAAAAGAATTCTGATCGATTGATAGATGGTCAACAATACATGCCTTATCCATTGGGCCAATACAATTCCTGGGAGAACTTCCCCTTTAACCCATTGATCTTTCTAACTAGTTATTTCTCCTTAAAGGTGCATACAACATGCATTTGGTAATGCATTGGCTATCTGACTAGAGGCCGGTACATGATCCTAAAGAACATATAACTACGAGACACGATTGCCAAGCTCAGGAAGAGCCAATGGTTGAAACTTTCTCCTTTCCTGCTCTGTCAATGATCTTAGATACCATGGATACGGTGGAGTCTGTTAGCACACAGAGCCCACTAAATAAGGTAATTAAACCTCAGGTTCCTGTGGTTTTAAGTAAAATCACATCGCAGCCCCCATTGTAGGTGTTGGGAGGGGCAGCACCTTCTCTCATTGTGGCTACTGTTGTTGAGTCAGTGGCGTCTGTGGAAGTGGGCCGTAGAAGGAAAAAGCAAGCCAAGAATAGTAAAAAATCTAGTTTGTTACCCTCCCGTAAACATCAAAGGTTCTCTTAAATTTTTGCGATCAATCAAGGCTCAGACTGAAGTGTTTTCGGACTACTTGGATTCTCCCAATGGGTTTTCAGTACCTTCAACCTCCTTGTTACACATATCTGCCCCTAGGGTGGTGGGTAACTGCCATAAAGGCAAGGCTCACTCCCAGATTCAGGAGGCGGCTGGCAGCCAGGTTTGTACTGCTGAATGTGAGGCAAATAAGAAATCGCTGATTACGGCATAACTTAAAATGGTAGTAGTGGCCGCTGAAGGATTGAATGTTTCCTCTCTTTCTACATACTGAATTGAATCTGATGAGAAGGCCTGGTGAGGACGGGCATTTGATACAGCCTATGGTAGAAGGTGGGGATAGGTCAAAGGTTTCCGGTACTCATATGTCCCTGAACCCTGTCTTGATGAACTTGCAGCTGACTGTCCCGCTCCCCCGCACCCATCCCTTTGAGTCATCGAGGATGATCTCCCAGCCATTATCCAAGGGACCTCCTAAATTCCTAACAATGGAAGAAACGAGGAAGTCCCTGTTGCAGCCGTCTGGGTTCGGAGGTTTGCCTATAGGGCAAGTGAGACTCCCAAAGGTCCATCTGGGGGCTCTATCTTTAGACCACCGGTGATGGGGGAGGTACAAACTGACAACCAAAGTGGCCCCGCAGCCAGGTGTGGCCCCAACAACTGGGGACCATCTGTGCTACTTACACATGAGTTGCACATTTAAGGTTAAAGAGCTCTATACGCTAAATCGCCAATATATTTTAGCACTGTTTGGTCAAATAACAAGCCTACAATCACTTTCCTCAAAGGATATTGTCAGAATCCTCTTTCTGGACTTTAGGCGTGTTAATATGGTCAAAATCATGTTTTACTCCAAGCTCATTCATAATCTATTTGTGGTCGAAACTGAATGTTAACTAAACATGGGCCATGAATCCCCTTTCTTGTTTTGTCCCCCCCAACCCACCTTGTTTTCTCTCTTGTCGACTGGTATATGAACTGATCCACTAAATGAATTTTACAATGTATTATGGACAACATTGGAAATAACTTTGTACCTCATTTATAACTGTGCGACTACATCACCTGCCTCACTAATATGGATTCTCAAATATGTGTGTCACATACACTGGATGATCACAATATTTGTTGGTTGATTATCTTGATAATCAAGCACAAACCTTTGAAACCGTGTGTATTAATTTGCACTACATAGGCCCAACCTATAAAAGGACCCAAGTGGGTCGAAACACGTCTTGGCTCCTTAAATGGGCTTTTGAAATACTTCTTGTGCACATTGATGTCCAGATTGGACTCTTGAAATATTTTCTGTTTTAGAAAGCAATATCTTTTGTGTCCAATTAAATAAGTCACCCTATCAGAGTATTACATATCTCACGCTGGTACTTTATTTGCAAACAGCAATTAGGCTTTACTGTGGCACTGCTTACATAACAGTACTGACAGCGCATCCACCTTACAAAACATTGAGTTCCTAAACATGGGCTATGCCTTGTCTGAGGATTGGCTGCAAGATATTTCAAGGGGACTTATTTAGGGCGGCGATGGTGGTGCTGAGCTCAATCCATGAGACCCTGCAACAATAAAATGTAAATTTGGCTGCCACAAACACGCTCAACTATGATCCTTCCCGGACACTTAGCCGTGTTGTGACGTATGATTGGTCTCACATCATAAATTCCTTGCATGAGCATAACCCATCCCAAAAGGGCACGCGTTGAATTGCCCCAGTTAGGATTGGGTTCTGCCATCTTCGCTCTAATAAGGAACTATGGAAAGAGGCCGATTTATTTTGTACTCAAGAATAATTTATGCTTGATACTCCTCTCATGGATGGCTTTACTATTGTGTATGAGCCTGCCAGTAAAGGATTAAAGGGCAGGCCTTATGGTGGCTTAATTAGTGCCTGGCGTGTGTCTCCTGGCTCTAATATCGACAATTTGTGTATATGTATGGGCCATCCTGATATTCTAGGTTGCAAAATTATATAGTTTGATCCATCTGAAGAAGTTCGGATTGTTTTAAATATCTATTTTAATCCTGTGTCGACTTCCTTGACAGACTTTTTTATCATCTATTACTAATGCATTTTATTTGTACTCTTTATTAACTAATGTGTGTTGTTTGGTTATGGGTGATTTTAATTTGCCTTGCTTAGATGCTCAGTGGTATAGATCAGATGCTTTTCTCAATCTGCAAGTACCCGAGGGAGATTATTCTGTATTTTGGATCTTTTGGATAATTCTGGACAGTTTGGATCTTGTACCCTTAAACAGGAATACCTTGGATGATGTCCCTCCCAATTATACTGGACTGATGGCTCGTACAAATCTACCTTGGATTTTATATTTGTTTCTGCTTATATTTTTCCTATTATTAACTGCTTAAGAGTTGATTCTAAGACCTGTGGTGACCACTCGCTCTTTAGGGCATGCTTTGGGGGCATTGGTAGAACGGATCTCCCAGACCAGATTTCGGATCCCATTGATATTAATGCTCAAATAATGCTGTAACTTGGCATCCCAAGTTTGCATCCCGGTTTAATGCTAAAATTGACCACAATCTATTGGGGGGCTCTTTGTTGACTTGTGTCCTCTCTCTTTTCTCCCTCTTATGCAGGACGCCCTCATAGCTCTGATTCCATCCTCGAGTCTTGGAATGGACAGCAACCGTATGGACTTTTCTCACAAGTTCAGTGCGGAGGTCTGCGCCAGGAAGAAAAAGTGGAGAGGGGACACTAGGAAAGCTCAGAAATTGGGCCCCAACGCGTGTATAATCATAGCTAAGCAGAAGCAGAAATACAGAAATTGGGCAAAGGGTCATTGTGCCTTGATACTACAAAAAGATGCAGAAGACATGTTAACAGTCTTGGCCTGGAAAGCTTCGTCCAATTTCTGGAGATTGACACGGGGGAGGTGGGGATTCGGTAGGGGAGTGCAACTCTTGCTGGCCCCGGGCCAGCTGTAGGAGCACTATTTCTGTGAGTTGCCCAGATGTCTGTTTGTACGGGACCGTTCTGGATACAGAGGCTTGGGAGCTGTTAGACATTGATCCTGTAGGGATTCACATGGACATTAGGAAGGCAAAGTCTTTGAATGCCCTGCAACATGATGGCCTTTCCAATTTAACATTAAAATCAGCACCGCTTTAATGGGCTGAAGTGTTGTTTCAATTTTTCTGCAATGTTGTTGGGTGTGCTAGGTGCCCCTCGACCTGGGAGGAGGCTATTGTGGTAGTTATCTTTAGAAAGGTTGATAGGGGAACTACCGTCTCATCCCACTTTTGGATGCTTCCTACAAGATTTTCTCTGACTTCCTGTTGTGTGCACTTCAGAGACGGGCTGCCTATGCCAATAAGTTGTATGCTAATCAATCTGGTTTTCGCAAGGGAACAATCACAGCCTTCAATTGCCTTGTGATACAACTCTTGAAGAATCAGGCGTTCAAATCCAAGCGTACTGTGCATCTCTCTTTTCTCTATATCTCTAAGACATTTGACTGTGTGGATCGACATGGGCTATGGGAGATGCGTAGGTCCTGGGGCTGTCCGGAGGCCTTGGTTCAGATGCTGGAACTTCTGCATAAAGATGTCGGAATCAAGGTAAGGCTGGACAAAAAGGGTATGTACTCTGGGTGGACTTCTGTGGACCGCAGCTTACGCCAGGGGTGTGTACCAGCTCCCTTTTTATTCAATCTACATATTTCTGGAAATAGGGCAGCATTAGAAAGTACTGGGGTTAATCCTCAAGGCTGGGACACGTGAACATTCAGCATCTTTTGGATGCTGATGATCTTGTGTTACTCGACTATACTGCAATAAGTCTACAGATATCTCTAGTGCGGGAATATGATTTCTTCAGGGAACTTGGGCTGGACATCAGTGTGCCAAAATCTAAAATCTTGGTTATTAACTGCAGAAAGATCTTGTCGGACAGGTCGAATTTTAGCCTGTACATTGATGGTAAGAAGTTGGAGGTGGTCTCCAACTTTAGATATCTTGGTGTTGTGATTACATTTAATGATCATTGTCCCTTGTTAACCAGGCCTTGAAGCTTGATGCTATTTTAGCGGCTGCACAACTAGAGTACTGGATAGAAAATATGGTTATGTATAACCGGGTGCTAGTTCCAAGGTTGACCTATGGGGCTGAGGTCCGGGAGGTCGGTTTGGAATGGGCTAAGATGGAGTCGTTCATCTGGAAACAATTTTGTGAACACGGGGAAGAGGAATGGGAGCGGGAACAAGAAAATCAACTTTTCCCTATGGGTCCGCACCAGACACTCCCCTATTGAACTACCCACAACTCTTTCTCTCACAACCTCCCAACCTCCCAAGGCCCCTGCATTGCCTTTGGTTTCTCTGGTCGAGGTCAACATCCCCCCAATGCTACTGGAGATAAGGGTTACTTGTACACAGACCCGCAAAGATAAGGATATGGATTAGGCTGATAGATCATAAGGAAACTTGGTAGGGAGTCTGGGGTCGCAAAATTGAAGAAACTGCCTGTAATAGACCCAATTGATAGGCCTACGGAAACAAAGGAGTGGGTGCCTGATGAGGCATCAGTATGGGAGGAAGACTAGTCATACCTCGAGGCAGTCTTTAACTGGCCTAACTCGCCGGAGTATGCCGTGTTACCTCCCCCCGAGATGATAAAGAATATGGTCACCCTGCTGCCAGCGTGCTCACCTGGGTCACTTTTAGAATGCTAACACGCTGCATTGGAACTTCGTTTGGCCCAGGATAATATGACTTTAAATCTTACGAGATCGCACCAGCGCAGGCTAAGTGACTATGTCAGGACCAACACCTCGACTCCGGCGACACCAGCTAACAGGGGCCTAGTTGCCCCCAGATTTGGCAAAGAAGGAAGAAGATAGATTGGTAGTGGGTAGCCCTAGCTGTCCAGGAACATCATGAACACCAGAAGAACCTAGGGGGACGGTCCCCTGGTTACAAGATCTACAAAGATTCCCCAATTCCACCAACCCTATATCACAGGATACGAGGTCTACTACCTCAACCTCCTCCGACTCGCGCATGAATCACTCATTGGGATGTTTGGAGGAGCCCTTGGTGCACCAAGCACAGACAAATGGAGGGATCGATCATGTGCAATTACAGAATCCGATAATGGCAGCTTTAACAGTGGCAGTGAATCCATTGTTGAAATTGTACAAAAATCTAAATGATACAATTAAAGACCAAGCCACATTATTAGCATTGTCACATACAAAATTGTTATATCTGGAATCCTTTGTTGGATTTGTGCAGTCTAGACTCGATAAATAAGCGGAGCAGACTGCGCACTGGCAAGCCAGACTATTCGATCTAGTGAGAGGTGAAGTAACAGAAAACCACATGGATGGCCTCAATTCTAGAGAGTGGCTACGACACCAGAAGGGCGCAATTCCCTTTAAAATACTGGAGCTGAGGTCACTAGATGAAATCTTGGCCATTGCCATCCCCCCAAGGCCAATGGATGAAACCTCTCCCATTGCTCTTCCCCCAAGACCAACGGGCAAAGTCTTAGAGCCGTAGCGTTATATTGCTGAACCCTGGACTTTGCCACACCAACATCACTGCACTAATGGCACAGAAACCGGAGACGATCAAAGCAGGAGTCTCGAAAGGAAAAAGAGTGCAACAATAATAAAAAAGGTCCATGCTATAACTGCCAGTGTGGGAAATACTGATGAACCGGATATCCAGGAAGTCCCCCTAACAAAAAAAAAACAAAATCCTATTACCATGGACAAGGCCAACAGCCTTTATCCTGTCTTTGGGAAAAGTGGAAAACAGGATTCAAGGAGAAAGAAGATGACTCTGAAAACAACAACAAAAAAAACCAAAAAATCAGCCAAAGTCAAAAGAGGCCATCCTAATGGATCGAGAGTCTTTTTCCAAAACGTTTACTCGGATGAAATAATCTGGGAGGACGAAGCATTAAGCAGTGTTACCTATGATATGGAAGAGAAAGGGAAGATGCTGACTACCCATTCTCTCATTAGTTCGAAACAGAAAGCTGTGATTGCCCCTGTAATAGATATAAATTTAGGGCGACACAAGTCTGCCCCCTTTCTCAGGATGGAGCAACAGAGAACTGCTCTGCTGGAGAGATCTAGGGTCCATAGGGAGACCGGGCCTGAAAAGGTCTTAAGCCGAACAGCATTTAAGTCTGTGAGAGGAAAGAGCCTTGCCCTCACCATCCAAGGTGCTGAGAATAATTTGGTGTCATTAGAGCGTCTGATTCCTGAAAGAGATGGCCTGATCATGAATCGGAAAAATGTTCTAAAACTATTTCACTGTTCACCCAAGATCAGATTTATTGCCCCAGATGATATTAAGATTGTGGAATTTGTAAAGGAAACCCATCTTGATTGGATAATTGTACACCTTCACTCAATGCTTGTTCGAAATTGCTTAGTGGAGGCGGGACCAGACTTTCTTGCGCTGGGTTTTGAAATATTGCAGGGTTTTCGACCCGCAATACAAAAAATTTGGGAAGACACTTTGCCACATTCAAACAACACCCGAGACCGAGATAGGAATCCAAGTCTTGACAAGAAATCTTTATCTGAATGCCATCAACCTGGCAAATTACTAGGAGATGATTCCTTAAGAATAACACCACCGGGATATGGAAAATTTCTTGGGCTGAAAGTGACCATGGAAGGTGCACATGGTCATGCAAGGAACATAAAAACGTGCCTGAAAAATAACATTTTGCCAAGTAATACAACTGACTGGAGCTGGCTGGCAGCAACGCTATAAAAGGCCTTGGATCTGTAACTTCACAAAACTCAAGGAACTGTTTTGCATCTAGTCTCATGGAACACGCACATCTTCACACATTTTCTTAAGCAGGAGGAGCTGGACATGGCATCTTACGATATATGTTGCATGCAGGAAACCTGGTTTGCAACAAAACCTATCTGTAAGGGTTTTGATATTTGCCTCAACCCAGCTATTCGGAGAAAGGTGGGAAGACCCTCGGCAGGTCTTTTGACATTGGTAAAGAGGGGTGGTATATTTGCGATCCCGGAAGCAAAAATTCGTAATCCCTTTGATCAGGTAGTGACTGCGGCCTGGGAAAGGGGGGAGGACCTGAAACCGCTTACACTAATTATAATCAATCTGTATTGGAATCCCCTTGGGATGAAAGATGAAGATTTTGTGGGGACGGTCACCAATGTCATAGATGAGGTCAGAATAACAGCAATCAACCCTCATATAGTGTTATGAGGTGATCTTAATATTAGATTCTTGGATGAAGAAGGGGTGAAATTGCTCAAGAGGAAACTGTCCACGAGGGTATCTCTCTGGGTCTTAGAACTAAAGGAACGCAACATGGGTATGGTGAATGGCCATCTAAAAGGAGATATCACTGGAAAAACAATGTGGTCTCCGTATAGCCATGCAGCACATTCAGATTATTATTTTGTGGCAGGGGGCTTAACTGAATAGTTGAGCACCCTGGAAATTGCCCCGCAGCCAGAAAGCGGCCATCACCTCTTGCTTCTGACCCTAGGCGGATGGAACATCTCAGGCCCACATTTAATGGCAGATACACTGAATGCGACTCAGGCAGGACCCGTCTTAGAATAAAGTCAAGGGATATTAAAAGCTTAACAGCTAAATATCAAAAGAACCTGGGGAAAATTGATGGGGGAGTAGATTACTCTGGAGTGTTGATGGATTTTAGGGTTAAACCCCAGATTGGAGTAAGACCTGAGTTCAAGAGACTGCACTATCCGAGTCACGAAGTGAGAGAGATGAAGAACATTTTGAGAGCGGACCTACGGAATATAGACCATGAAATTGAAAAGGACAAAATTACCAAGAAATAAATAAGACAGCAATATTAAAATTGGCTACTGTCTACTAGAGCCCAGCGCTTCCAGAAAGATGCAGAAACCATAATGAAGATCTTATCTACTAAAAACACGAGAGATCTATGGGAGCTACTTAACAACATCACCACAATCCAATTGGCCACAACAGTCCCGACGGTCCCAGAAAAGGTCTGCATCAAATACTTCACTGACCTCTTTAGTGGCTCGGATTGGCGGTCACGGCACAACCGCAGGAAACTATTCAGCTCCCTGGTATATAGAATTTGATGAGGATATACGGATTTTGATAAAGAAACTAAACGCATCAAAAGCTGCAGGGCCTGATGGTCTGGATAACAATATCCTAAAGGAGAACCCAGAAGATTGGGCGTAATTCTGCTGGACTCTCTTCAAATGAATCCTAATTACCAGGTCAATCCCTTCCTCCTGGAGGAAGGCATTGATCGTCCCCATCTATAAGAACGGAGATACAACTATAGCCCTATAGCCCTGCTTGATACTCTGGGAAAGATCTTTGCCTCCTTACTTCTAAAACATCTGAATAATTGGGTATGACACTCAGGACACCTTGATGCCAGGCAAGCAGGTTTTGCCTCAGGGGTGAGGACAAGCCCGAATCTATTCTTATCAAACATACTAAAGATGAGGGCGATTGAGACCAAGCAGAAGGTGTATTTGGCGTTCATAGATCCGGAGCAGGCCTTTGATAGTATTAGTAGAACTAAACTCTGTTAGAAACTGTCAGACTTGGCTTGTCCTCCAGATCTGTTGGAGGCAATTAGGGCACTCTACTCTAGCACCTCAATACAAATAAGAATGTCAGCCAGGGGTTTGCTAACTAGCCAATCCCCACCTTCAGAGGATTGAAACAAGGCTGCCTGTTGGAACCAGTCATTTTTTATCTTTACTTATCAGACATGGCACTTTGCCAAGAAGGGATAAGAGCTTTTCCACCGAAGTTGTACGATCATCGGATCCCATGGATGATGTACGCCGATGATTTGGTGGTCATCAACTTCACCCTTATCAGCTTGCAAATGAGATTGACCCAGCTTCAAAGCTATTTCCAGTTCAACGAACTTAGAAAAAATGTAAAGAAAACAAAAATTCTGGTGCTCTCCAATAACCGTGGGAAGAGAAAAGCCACATTTAACTGGGTAATGTATGCTGATAAACTAGATAGTGTGGACTCAATAACATACTTCGGAGTCTCAATAAATTGCAATGTGAATGAGTAGTTGTGGATGGATGGGCTGAGATTGCAGTGTGGAAGACTTGCAGCGCAGACCATGGCTCGACAGAGTAAATTTGGTAAATTTACGCTGGTCCCAATAATAATATTTTATAAACTAAAGGTCACCCCAATTTTGTTCATGGTGCAGAAACGGCCATGAATATGCTGCTGGAATTTTGGAAATTACTGTAGGGTATTTTCTGGAAGCAGGTTTTGGGCCTTCCAAGATCACTTCGGATTTCACTGCTGAGGTATGAACCGGCTTACGGTTCTTAGGATCAATGGTAACATGGAAATCCCTGAGCTTATTTAGGAAATTTATAGAGGATTCTAATCCTCTTCCATTTGATATTCTTAAAGGAAAGAATAGAAGCAATGAAGGGCCAGGTGATGGTATGGTGGATGCATGGAAATTGAAATGCAGTGAATGGTTGGCTTTAACTGATTTAACAGGGAAAGTGCTTCAAAACAACCAAGATAAGCTTAAAATCCAGATCTGGCGTATGGATTGGATTAATATCAATAAAAAATAAGTAAACTAATGCTTGCCCTCCCCCTTGAGCGAAGGTCGATAAATCAGGTCCCTAGCTATCTAGTGAAATTCCTCAGCTACAAATATGGGAATATTTTCATGAGAATGCGACTATATATACTCCCAACTAGAGAGACCCTACCTCCAAGGAAACAAATCGAGAATGCTAACCCGACCTGTAGATTCTGTGAAAGAGGTAGGGTGGAGTCAACAAAGCATCTTCTAACGGAATGTGAGGAATTGATGGGCATGAGAACTAAATATTTGAGGGAGGCGATTTCAAGATACAAGATGCTAACTACTGATGAGTGGTGGTAAATGTTCACAATTAGTGAAGAAAATGCAATGATTTTAGCAGCAATGACATTTTTGGAGGAGATATTAGCTCTGTAATGTAAAGGATGATATTATTTAGAGCTAGATTTTAAGGGAATTGGCGAGGGAATCACGAGATGATGTGAGAATTTTAATGTGTTTTGCAGGAGGAATGGATTTTATGAAATGTGACTGTGAAAGGTTTGTAATAATCATTTAATTAAAAAAAATATGAAACCTTTTAACTCTGCCCAGAAATTCATGTTAAAACATGTGTCGTTATTCCTTAGAAAGTTTTGGCTACGCATAAAACTAAATGTACTCCCAACCAATGTCGACTTAGGTGGCTGGTCATCGGCGCCACCTAGTGATTGCTTGTGTCGCTGCTGTAGACTCACTGGCCAAACCTTGAAACACCTAATTGTCGAGTGCCTGGCCCTGCCTGCTCTATGCAAGGAAGTTTTTAGGTCTTATTTTATCACCCACCCTTCACTAACTTGAGAAATGCTCTGGTGGAATTTATTAGTCAACCCCAATGATCGTCCGCTAATTAATGTGATGAATTTACAAGAGTTGCTTTTGTCTTTATATGATATCTCTGTGATCTAAGATGGCCTTTATTATTGTACTGATATGATGTTTAATGATTCTATATATTGTAAATCTTGTTTTAGTGTGCCTATTTTTTCCTATGTGAATACGTGTGTAAAGTTTCTCTTTTTTTTGTAAACTAAATCACACAATAAATAAAAGAAAAAAATGCATTGGCTATGGGAGTTCCATTTCCTATCAACAAAACGCTTATTACAGGGTTTAGAAGCAGCAGGGATTTGTCGTGGCCCACTGGTAAACCTTATAATAGTAGTGCTATACTTTTCTTTTTGAAAAGCAACTATTGAGCGTGGTGGGTAGAGAACCTCATCATTATTTTTTACCGTTTACTGCCCAATTGATTAAACAGCATATTGTGTTGCAAGTGGATAGCTCTGTAAGTTTAAAACTCAACTCTGACACATGCCAGCCTTAATTTTCCAAGTTCATATCTCAGCAGGGATGACTCAGCTTTTCATCCTTCTCAGGTTAATATATTATTAAGTGCTATTACATTTCGTAGTAACACCTAATTTTACAGCGCTTAGAAGCAGGAAGAATCAGTAGTCAGACATTAAGTGCTCTGCATCTTCGGCATCCATTCTGTCTGACCTGTACAAACACCACCTCCAGTTGCATCTTTGTGAATATAGCGGATTAGAGAGAGCAAAACTTCACAGGGATGTCCCTAAAAAGAGAGAGCTCTAAGAAAGTGCTTTCTTATTTCCACACTGTGTGTCAAATTGCAGGAATTCGGCTATTATCCCCAAAGGCGAGCCCTCCCCAGCCCCCGGTGAGGCTAGGGAGGTGAGCCCGCTCCACAACACCCTTCCTAAGGGTAGAGCCAAGTGGGAGCCCCTTTGGTGACAAGGACTCCCGTTCTGATGAATAACTCCATAAAAATCCTTTGCATAATATCTCTGAAAACATCTATTGTGAAACCATACAACAAGAAGAAACCTGTATTTGTTATTGTGATACAGAAACCCAAAATATCTTTATAAATGGAATATCCCATTCCACTGGTACAAAAACTAATCGAGCGGAAAAATGAGAGAGCGGGATGTATGCTGGGGAAGTCCCAGGTGCATGTCATCCAGATGGAGGGAGGAGACTGGCAAAAGAAAAGGCTTACGAGTTTCAAAGCACAGGTGTTGCAGGCTTACTGAGAGAGAGAAAGACGTGCAGTGTCGTGCCCGAAGAGAAAGAACAGAAATAGACACTTGGTAAACAGACACGTGGTGTCTTTTTTGCAGAAAAGGAAGAAAAATAGAAAGTTGGGTGCGCAGCATCCCGGATCTAAAGGAGACTACAAAGCTGATACTGATGTGCAGCGCCTAACCGGGAGTAAGAGGAGGGGAAAAAGACTGACATGGAGCGTCCTGGAGAGACGAGGAAGAAAAATATACCAAAGGTGTTGGTGTGACCACACAATCCTCACTGTGGGCCAAGAGTCCCCCAAACAACACTGAAACCAGCCCTCAGACTAAGCCACGAAATACAACAGTACAGGATCTACCTTATGGTCATCCTCAATATCAAAATGAGAAGAGAGGAACCCGACGATACAAATAAGCAACCCCAAGTCATAAGGAATCCCGGTAACATTACCCTGAGAAGTTACAGGCAAAGGGGAAAACTGGAGACACGGGTCATCTTAGAACGCGGCAGCCAACGTGGACGTCAGTGGTGCAGAGAGCTCTCGAATTCTTGTTGAGGCTTTTACAGTTCCCGGACTCATAGGCACACACGGAGGAGGGTGCTCTAAGATCCGGCTTTTTCTGGTGCAATGGACTCGGCGGTCTTATTCAACAAGGAAGAGGAAAGCATGTGGACCAGTTTTTGTCGAAAAACTGCATAATTTTTAAGCTGAACTCTTCCCACTTTTCTACTGAAGCGGTTTTTTGAAGGAAAACGTACCTGCCTAACCTATGAGAAATATTTGGACGAGTGTCTTCTTTTCTTTCTTTTCAATACAGAAGATGAATGTCAGGAGTCGCTCCTTGACTGTGACCTTTTACAGTGTCAGTATTTCTTTTCCCTCTCCAGCGAGTTTTCCATCGCAGAGCTTTTGCCCTCATCAGATTTGTGCTTCAATGGCGTTGTGCTGGATGACTTTGATGTTGAGCATCCTAGTGCCAATTTGGAGACTTTCTCCTTTAGGGCTTTGGGACGTCATATTCTGCATGAGGCACAGTCCGCTACTACATGATAGCACTGATACACCATAGACAAACATTTTGTGGCGCAATCAAAAAAGTTTTAAATCAGACAGTTTCGGAGTAGCATCATTCACGAATTTGAGAAATTGTGAAGGATTTCGAAGTGCATGAGAGAACAAATTTCTCTGAGGCGTTGAAAGGTGTGCCCGAGATGTGTGCTGGGTGTACAGAAAAAGGAATTGAGGGCACATGGCGCTGTGCACACTATTTCTATCAATGTTGCGTCTGGACCCAAGGCCGTATGCACGAGGATCTGCGATGGCGAGAGACAAAACACCCCATGCTGGGAGAAAACATCTGCGATATGCTAATGTCAGGAAATAATACCCAAGTTATGGAATCAGGGGTAGAACCCTAGCCTTTAGAAATAGCGTTACTTTCAGAAGAATACGCCTTCTGCTCTCTCACCAACATCCTCCCCTTATCGTAGCTTAGAGAGGCTGCAGAAAGACAGAACCTGAGCAAACCGCACACTCGCCAGATGCTGTCTTGAGTCCACAGACCAGATGACCCGCCTGATGTTCAGTCTGTACACCAGGTGTACCTAAGTGGGTCCCAAGAGCCAAACTAAAATATCCATAATGACATGATCTGTATGGAACGAGGACAGGAACTAAGGGAGCACAGCTAAGGAACAGGAAACCAATAAAAGGAAAAAGGTTAAAAAAAACACTAATCCCAAATGAATAATGCAATGAAAGCAAGCCAGGTCATTTCCAGATAAGTGATCCAACAGGATCTCGAAATCCAACAAGGGTAATCCAGTAGCAATATCCAGTGAACACAAGACGAGTCACTTTCAGGTAAGTGGTCCAGCAGAATGTTGTGTGCCAACAAGGGTAATCCAATATCAATCCAGACAAACAGAAGCTAGAGGGTCGGGATACCAGAACTGCAGATCCAGAAACACATACAGGGCTGCTCCCACAGAGAAAGCCATTTGAGGAGCGTGGGGCCATCGCAACACGAAGGGTTCATGTCTGCATTGACGGCTAGTCTGAGCATCGCCATAGTGGATTTGAGTCCTCGGCCATGATGATGCTGCGTGTGCTTGGGAAGCCGGGTTTTGTGGTTTCCTGTACAAGCCCGTCTACCAATAGCCACAGCAGCCTCCAGCCCTATGTCGCATGACGGATGGAGGCAGACCAGGTTTAGGACTTGGGAATGGTCATATTTTAACCCTGTCAGATGTGGTAGTGAGGGCAAGTTCACCTAATTTGTGGTCGGCAGAATACTTTTGGGCTTCGTGATACTGAGTGATACCGGCATATGAAGCTGGTGCATGCTATAAATTGGCAATTTCAGACCCTGCAGGAAATCCCACTGAGTTATCCCCTCGAGGCACATGTCCTCCCAGAAGCTAGCAAGGTCACCTCCACTTTATATTGGATTATTACTGCCTTCAGGTCTAGAAAGTTGGCCTGCCTTAAAGTAAGTAAGGTGTGAGATGGATATAGGTACACTTGAAGCTGAGGTATGGGTTGAGGCCTTGATGTTCCAGAGAGAGATCAGGATTTCAGCTAGGTTACGGCTAATTCAATTCAAAATTCTCCACAGAGTGTACTTTTGTAGTACAGCATTATGTAATTGGGGGTGAGCTGAGCATGCTAATTGTTTAAGGTGTGTGGAACTTGAGGGAACCTTTCTTCACATACTGTGGGACTGCACCCCTGTTCGATATTTTTAGAGAAAATGGCTTGGAAAACTGAATAATGTGCTGGGTTCTACAACTCCAGATGATCGAAAATTGTTACTACTTGGAATATGGGGGGAATTCCTGTAGAATAAGTATAAAAGTGTGTTCCTTTTCACTATGGTGGGTCTAATCAAGTGAATCATAGCATCCATGTGGGGGGTGGTAGAAAGACCCCAGGTCGGGCAATGGATTTCAGTGTGGACTTGTGCTGTAACCTGGTGGAAAAAAAAAAAAGAGTATATAATGCACAATGGTATTCTCCCCAGAAAATATGAGGGAAATGGGGAGGGGATTAGGTAAAGACACTTAGGCTCCCAACCCAGTTACTTTTGTCTGTTTCATATCTATCATGCTGTAATCCTCCATGTTCTAACATTGTATACAACTTGCAAGATGTACCCGATAATGTTAAGTTTTCTTGTTTGTTCTCCCTTTATCAAAATAAAAACATGTGTTATAAAAAAAGGAAAGATAAAAGGTGTGTGAGGAACCAAGAATGAGACACTGACACAGGTATTTTCTTACCTCAACCAAAAACTAAGGGCCTGTCCTGTGTCAAGATGTCCAAAGCAAAAATGTCCTTTGTCCAAAAACCTATCGAAGCCCTCTCATTCTAAAGTAACTCTAAGGTGTTAAGGGTATTGTCTTTGGCTTGAAAAGTGCATAAATGTTTAACTTAAACAGAAAGGTATAAATCCAACAAAGGTTCCAAATGGATAACATTCCAGGGAATCACTCCCTTCCCCAGGTTTCTCTCCAGCAAAACAAAAGTTCAAAAGAATAGCCAAGTTCTTTGTAGCCCAAAAGCAAAACCCCCTCCTCTTGGTGTTGCAACTCAGTCCAAGGAAAATGACTCCCTTCCCCAGGTCTTTCCCATATTCAATGTAGTTCAAAATCTTAAGGGCATGGATCTTCCTTCGGAATGGTATACTCTCCTGCCAGGTTCTCTCATGTAGTTTCTTGATACAATTTGGGTGCAGGTCCCAAACTCACAAATCACCTGGTATGCTCTCCTGCCAGGTTCTTCAATGTCTACTTCACTCTCTCATACATCCTGATATACTCTCCTGCCAGGACAATATCTCTAAGGCGTGAGGAAGGCATGGGATCAATAGTAGAGCAATGGATACAAGTTTTGAAACCTTTATTTATACTTTTGTTTGGGACGGTAGAATTCCTAACTGGCCCTAACTCTAAAATGGTAGTAATCTCGACCATTAAACAATAACTAACCCGGTCAAAATGAAAGGCCTACACCTAACCTTGCCCTCTCTTAGAATAACAAATGTGCTAAGGGATTACAAAATAAAAATAGTGCCTCAAAAGGAAATGTCGGAATGGCAAAAGGAAATGTCAGAATGTCTTCAGTACCAACTCCCTTCCCCAGGTTCAACCCCATTGGGTCCAGAGTCTCTCCCAAAAAATTAAATAAATAAATAAAAGAATGGGTGGATGGCACAATTTCGTCAGTCTTGCATACTTCAGCTTATTGGTACTATTGAACAGTTCATTCTTAGGTTTTTAACTTCTGGTAACTCAACCACTTCTTTAGGCTTCGCCCGCCTTGCCATCAATACTCAGTTCATATTTTAACTCAATCACTCACAGTTCTGCACAGGCTACCCGCTGCCATGCTCGAGCCTGTTTTGTTTCACCTTGTTACACAATTTCTCACAGTTCTGCGCAGGCTTCCCTCTGCCAGGCTCGACAACTGTCTCTCCTTCGTGGGGGTTACCTTCCCCAGGTTTTTATCTCACATATCTTATCCTAATGTCAAAGACTTTCTCGACTGCAAGGAATGTATGTGGAGCTCTGCCTGAGCACTTCAACTTCTCTTTCAAAAATCATTTAGTTTGTAACAACATCTTATGGCAACAATACCTTTTGGTCCTTATGATTCTCACTCACTTTAATCTGCGGCTTTGGCCTTTTCAAAAGTACTTATTCAATACCAATACTTCTTGGTATCTGTAGTTCACATTCTCTTTTAGTTTTAAAGTTCACATTCAACACCAATTGCCTCTTGGTACTTGCAGCTCTTATTTCGTAGTTCTCTCTCACCTGCCATTTTAGCTTTTCTCCACAATCTTTATGATTGACTTTTGCCCTCTTGGCGTGTTTCACAGAACACTAATATCACTTTACTTTTAATCAATCTTCTTTCTTTATTGTGGTTTCCTTTGACCTTCCTTGTAATATGTTTCAAATTCCTCAAACATTTCACAGAGACTTCCGAATGTGTGACTTTCTCTCGTTGACCACTCTGCTATTCTGTATCCTTGTCTTTTACCAATTGTTCTCTTCATTCACGTTATATCGGCACATGCGCAACCTTTCCTCCAGTCACTCAGCTTTGCTTTTTCGAACACTCACGGCCTCCTGAAAGCATGGAAATGCTAGCCTTCTCTTGATACTTTCCACTGTGGATCAGCCCATTGGCCTTCCACAGCCTCGTTCGCAACAGCCTCGGAAGAGCTGTTCCTTCTCGTACCCAGACTCGCTCTAAGTGTGCTTGTGTGCGCCACTTTTCATCTTCACAGGGAGTGCTAATAAGTGGCAGGTGTACATTGTTAGAGTTAAATGCCTGACTCTGCCTGGCCACATTACAGGGAAAATGCAAGTCAGGGTAGGTAATCCTTCTAACCTCATTCCTCATCTTCTTTGATGAGGAATGAGCGATGACTTTCCTGTGCCAGGACAACCCCTCAAAGGGTATGAGTCTCCTTTGAGAATCCTTTTCACTATATGTGATTATGGGTGCACGTCCCAGACTCGTACAACAGTTGGTTTTCCCAAATGCACTTTTGTCCACATGGTTTTCACACTGCCCCAGCTCCCTTTTTCACTGCCTCGGAACGGAGCCATCTCTTCTGTGTTTCTCTACAGTCCACACCGCAAAGACCCCCGGTCACCTTTTCGATTTTTCTCAGGCTCACCAGTATTATTAGGCGTCTTCGGCGTCCTGCGCGTGTGTGCCCCTCTCCGGATTGGTCGTGCTTCGTTAAGTGGCGGCATCTCCAACACTTGCTGGTCCTCTCCCCGATGTGGCATACGCAGCAGAGCTTCCCCTGTTGTATATCTCGTGTCTGCAGTCTGCTCTGTCTCGTGTCCCTTCTTCTCTCGCGTGTCCAGCTGACAGCTCGGGTCCCTCAACAATCGCTAGCAGGTCGGGGTATCTCTGGAGTTCTACACAGCTTCATCTTTAAACTCCTGCGATAGTGAAAGGAGCTGTTTGGAGCCAATCGTGACGTATGCAAAAATTGGCAGCAAGGATTTCTGTGGAAGGCAGTAGGTCAATTGGTAGTATATGGGGATGATGACCATATAGCGCATCGAACAGGGAGACTCCCACTGAAGCATGGATTGTGTTATTGTATGCAAACTCGGCTATGCCGCAAAGAACCGTCCATGTCTCGTAATGTTGTAAACAGACATCAAATTATTGCTACAGCGTTTTGTCAGCTATCTCTGTTTGACCATCCATCTGGAGATGAAAGGCAATGCAATAAAGTGCACCTATGCCCAGAGCGGATACCAAAACATGCCATAATCGGGAAGTGAATTGTGTGCCGCGATCAGATGATGTGATCCTGGGGGACCCGAAATGATGGATAACATGACAGAAGACTAGCCATGACTCGGGCTGAGGGGAACCTCTTACAATGGATGAAGGCAATCTTTGTGAATTCTGAGAGGAACCAGGAAAGAGACGCGGACACAGAGGACTCATGTTTGTTGCTACAAACGTGAATTAAATAATAAAGGGGTAGGAAAATGCCTCACTGTCCCTAATTTAGGAGGTATATCCCTACCGCAACCAAAATGAAGGGCCTGGCCTGTGTCAAGATGTCCAAAGCAAAAACATCCTGTGTCCGAAATCCAATCCTAGTCCTCTCATCTAGAAGTAACTCTAATGCGTGAAGGATAATTTATTTGGCTTTCATAAGTGCACCAAATGTTCAAGTTCAATCAAAAGATGCAAATCCAACGTAAAGGTTCTAACTGGTCAATGTTCATAATTCCCAGGGAAGACTCCCTTCCCCAGGATTCTCTCCACAAAACAAACAGTTCACAATATTAACATCCAAGCTCCTTACAGCCTAAGAGGTTAACTTCCTCCCAGTGGTAGTCACTATTCACTTCACCAACTTGCCTTGACATGGTAAACTCTCCTGCCAGTATTCTCTTAGCCAATTCCCTCAGTTCACAACTCCAAGGATATGAGGTTTCCTTAATTCTTCACATATACAGGGCTCTCCCTGGTAAACTCTACTGCGAGGACTTTAAGCTACAGTTCACTTAGTTCACAGTCCCAAGGGCATCGGCTTTCCTTAGTCTTCTTTTGCCCACTTGGCTTTGCCTGGTATATTCCCCTGCCAGGACTTTCTTATACAGATCACTTAGTTCACAATCCCAAGGGTATGGGTCTTCCTTAGGATTCTTTTTCATGCACTTTCTTGATGCAATTTAGGGTGCAGGTCCCAGACTAGCAGAATACCTGGTATACTCACCTGCCAGGTTTCTCTCATATATTCAAACACTTTCGAAATCTATGGGTAATATTTTCCCCAAAACGTTCTCTATTGCTGATGCATTTGTATCTCCCCGTTTCGGCTTCTCTCTTGCCAATGGGAAAATGTCTCTGCTCGAGACGCCACCTCTTCTTCGCTCTGTGCCCCTTTTTTTTTTGCCGCGCTCGCCAGCTTCTGGATTATCTTGCGTCTTCTTCGCTTCTCTGGCAGCACTTAGCCGGCTGGAGATCGCCATGATTCTCGATGGCTCCATTTTTAAACTCCTGCACTACTGAAGGGAGTTGTGTGGAATCAATGCGATTTCCTCAGTGACTAGACTGCTCACTTTGATTCAGTTGAGCAATCTTAATTTTGGTTGCCCTCTTCCTCCTGTCAGTCCTTGTTACAGCTGTAACTACATGATGTTTAGAAATGTTATGGCTAAGTGTTGGAGAATATTGCGGGTTACTGTCACCTCATGAGGCCCTGAGGTATTGAGGGGGTATCCCGGAAAAAGAACGGGGATACCATGTCTCATCGAAAGATGCCTGTCCCTTCCCTGAGGATTGCCTCCCCGCATGTAGTCCTCCCTCAAATAGCCACCCGCAAGGTCAGGATCAGGTAGTGGCTGCCGTCCCCTGGTCACATGAGGAGAGGCTGCCTCTGGGGTAAGGAGTGATCACATCATCAGATTCATCACACTACCTTGACGGTATCTTATTCCTGGACGGGGGGTAACTCCACAATAAAAGCTATGGTAATCACGTACCAGGGTTGGTGCAAAAACTGTTGCAGAAAGCACAGATGCACAATCTTGTACATACTCGAGAACATTTTCTCTCATAGACAGCTGCCAACACTACCTTTTTATCAATATCAAAGTCTTCTTTTGACCAGGGTGTTTTGACAGCTTGCCATCCTGACACTACTGAAACGCCTAGTGATGCATGTTGGTATTGGGGAGACACAAACATTCTTACATAACAGGAAAGCCTTTGATTATAGCAAGGTCCATGCTTGTTCTCGGTGTTGGATTACCCACTGTCGTAGTGACACCAGTAAGGAGGGTGATGGAGTACAGGCACAAAGCACCAGATTGTCTCCAAGGATCAACTCCTGCTGTAGAAGTTCTGGTTCCCAGACATCAAAGCATGAAAGGGCATCCACTTTTACATGCAGATCCCCCAGACAGTAAGTGAAACAAATCAAAAATGGTAAAGAAGAGGTGCCATCGTGCTTGGCAAGGCCAACAGATTTCAGTTGCTTCTGTTTCAGGTTTTCTCCCCTGGATATAAAGTTCTTCATGTGCTGCTGTAATGGCTAAATGTTCCATATGTAGGTCCAAATAAAATCTCACTTGAGGTATTTCAGTCTCTTTTTCTCCGGACACCTCAGGTACCATTTTCACTTGTTTACCCCACACTCCAGTTTCTGTTCCCCTCCAGGGCTTCACACACACTTTCACTCTACTCAGAGTATTTCCCTCTTATTTGTCTCTTTCATCCCTTTTCGAGGGCGTCTTCACTCTGTCCCCCTCTTATGAGGTCTCTTGACTCTTCCTCCCCTCTCTCTTTGGGTATCTTCACTCTCTCTCCTTCTCTTGAGGTCTCTTGACTCTCGTTCCCCTCGCTAGGGGTTAGCCTCACTCTAGCAACCTTCCTTGTGGTATCTTCACTCAGAGAAAGGGGATGAGTCTCTTATGTGACTCATTTGCACTGGGATCACCCCATCCCACCTCTTGCCCTCCAGGAGTAGTCAGGGTGCCCACAGTACCTTTTCACTGAGCAACTTTAGGTTGCCTAGAGCCCCCTCCACAGACTAGCATGGGCCGCCTTTCTTCCAGCTCTTCTGGGCTCCTGGATCAGAAGAGCAGCGGGCTCTCACCCTATGGATTCAGCTAGGCTTGCTCATGTTTCCCACTTCAGCCCAGATGGCGAGCTACCAGGCACAAGGAAGTCTTCCCTCCTCTACTTGAGGCTTCTTGTGGACTGTATTCCCCAAACCAGTGAGACAGGGAACCAGTCCCCAGCTGAAACAAGTTGCAACTGAATTGGCGCTCCTTTTATTCAGTCCTTTGACCCCGGAGCCGACTACTGATTGGCTGAACGGTCAGGCTTCACCACTGGTGGAAGTAGTGCCTACATCATATCCTCCCAAGTTAGGCCATCCTCTGTTGGTCAGTACGAATAACGGTTGAGTCAATTAGGAGTTCAACTCTCCTATTTAAGAACTCTGTTCCAGTTTATCTGCTTTGCTCCTCCTGGGTAGATGGTAGGTATGGCACGCTGTGTCCCTCTTGCATTATGAAAGAAGGTGTTTTAAATAAAGCAGGCACTTCAGGTGATACACAGGTAAATTCCTTCATTGCTATTATCAGGTTACATTAAGTTATCTATAAAGGAGCCCACTGGCATGCTCTCTACAACTGCCTGGGTATAGAACCTTATCCCATAAACACTCTCTTACTCATACAACAAAATTCTCACAGCATTCTCTCTGACATCATAAGTTCCATGCACCCATCCAAGCACAACACAACACATTTCCTTTCACAGCTCTCACCGCATGAAAACCAAGCATTCAAAAACATTTTTGTTTCATTTTATTTTCCCATGCCTTTGTGGTGTTGTAGATGTTATTTCATTAATTTAGATTCAGTTTACCCACGGTCCTTATTGGGGAATTGACCTGGGTCTTCTAAATGATAGGTACCAGTTCTACCACTGTGCTATTTCAGCCATGCTGCTATTCAGTTGTGAAGGAAGCTGAAGCCTTTTCCTTGCAGCTGATGAGTGATTTTCCTCTCTCCATGCTGGCAGCGCATCTCGCAGCATTTTGCCAGTTTGACCAGCCACTCCGCTCACTTCGCCGCCACAGGTATTCAGCAAAATGGTATTTGTGTGAGAGGAGAAAAAACATTGATTCACCACAAGGGATTCTGAAAAACTTTAACAGCCCTCCGAATGGCTGATAATCCCTCCAGAAAACAGATCCCTTCCATCACCCAGTCAATGATAGGATAATGTTCTTTCAGCCAAGGAATACTGAGTATTATTCGAAAGTGTGGAGCAACAAAGAGACCTGTTCCGTATGTTCGTCTCATTTCCAAAGACAGAGCAATTGTTTGATTGGTTACAGGGCCGGATGTTAAAGGCCTTCCATCAACCACCCAGACAGGTTCTGAGGCCCTCTTGTATACCCAAGGTATCCCTACCTGATGGACGTAGTCAATGCCCATATCATTTCCAGTTGCATCGGAAGCCAAGTAAAATGACAACCAGGAAATATTTTCGACTCAGATTGTTCAAAAAGGTTTGAAGGTACAACAGAGAGTGAACACTGCTTGGACATTTTCTACCTTCTAATGTGGCTTGACCGTACAGATACAAATAAAATGGCATATGTGACGATTCCAGGAAGATCATCACCTCACCCCAAGGGGATGCCACCCCCTTTGGGACTCGGGAGGTGAGCTTGCTAGGCTTCACATCCCTTAGGCGACAGGGTAATCAGGTTCCCTCTGTAGGTGACTCCCCCCTTAGAGGATAGATACCCCAACAGGAGGATACGTCGCCATTCCCCCCAGCACCAACACCTGTTTAGGGTATATAGGAGTTGGATTTTGTGATGACCATGTATACCCTTTACTAATGGCTGACGTCTTCTGACCTTAGGTATGTCAAAACTCCTGTGAAGACTAATCGGAGACAAGTGAACCAGCCCACTGCAGGAGCGTCCTTGAACACCCTATCATGGAGAAGTCCCCAAGCACTGCAGAGTTTACCATTGTCAAATAGGTTAAAGGTGGTGTGTCCGGCAAGAGAGAGAACACCAGTGTGGGCAGGCAGAACCGCCATGCGCACAAGAACAGTGCAGTGAGACGCAGCTGATGACCATCCGCAGCAGCCCCGAGAGGCCGAGAGAAGAACAAGTTACTCTCTTACCTGGTAACGTCCTTTAGATGGGATGGTCCGACGACGTATTCCATATCTATGACAGTAATCACCACAGCACTGCTTCGGAAAATTCGGCGTCTGCGTCGATGACGTCGATACGCTGTTCTCGATGGATTCCATCGAGCCGACGTCACCGGATGTTATAAGTAGGACGCACAACGCCCGTAGCCTCAGTTGTAGTTTTTTCCCCAGAACGTTTGGCACCAATCTTCTGCCAGTATGACCACAGAAAGCCTTGCGGAAACGTAAGCTGCAATCGCATAAGAAATTCTGTAGCCGGGAAGGCAGGGAGGGAGCGATATGGAATACGTCGTCGGACCATCCCATCGAAAGAACGTTACCAGGTAAGAAAGTAACTTGTTCTTCGAGGGGATTGGGTCCTCCGACGTATTCCGTATCTATGACAGACTCCCAAAGCAGTACCAACATAAGGAGGTGGGAAAAGAATTTAGAATATACAAATTTAGGATGCCCAATCAAATTGCAGAGTAAAGAACCGCCTTGCCAAAGGCCAGATCCTGCCCATGGATAGAATCTAGGAAGTAGTGACGTACAAAAGTATGGACCGAAGCCCAAGTGGCTGCGTCACAGATGTTACGAATAGGAACACCCCTCTACAGGGCAGTAGAAGCAGCCATACCCCTAGTCGAATGGGCCCGTAAGCCTACTGGAGGGTCCTCACCAGCCAGGCGGTAACATTCAGAAATTGCCAAGATAATCCATCTAGACAAAGTCTGCTTAGTCACAGCTTGTCCCAAACGCCTTCCAGCGTAACCAATAAAGAGCTGATCGTCCACTCTGACCCGGGACATGCGTGAAATGTAGAAACTTACAGCCCTCGTAGGATCTAACCTATGGAGCCTCTCCTCGTCCTTACCCAGATGCGGAGGAGGATAAAATGCCGGAAGAATGACCTTCTTGCTCAAATGAAAATCCAACACAACTTTCGGGAGAAAAGAAGGACGAAATCTAAGAACAACCCTGTCCCTTATGAAACACAGTGAAGGGTGGATTAACAGACAGTGCCTGTAACTCGCTCACTCTGCGAGCGGAAGTGACCGCAAAAAAAAAACACAGTTTTCAGAGTTAACAGTCTCAAAGGACAAGAATGTGAAGGCTCAAATGGAGCACCCATTAGAAACTTGAGAACAAGGTTCAAATCACATTCGGGCACCTGGAAAGGTGACGGAGGGAACAAATTAGTGAGCCTTTTCAGAAACTGAGAAATTAAAGGGATTTTAAAATAAGAACACTCCTCAGACGAGCGCTTAAATATGGACAGCACCGCCAGGTAACCTTTAATGGTACCCACTTGCAAGCCCCTGTGGGCTAAAGAAAGCAAAAAAGACAGAACCACAGGAATGTCACATGAAAAAGGATCCACATTCTTAACCCTGCACCAGTCGCAGAACTTTCTCCAACGGCAACGGTACAGGGACTTTGTTGCCGGCCGTCTGGCCGAAAGCAACACCTCCATCACGTCTTCAGGGAGGTCCCAATCCGTATACCTCAACCATTCAGAAGCCAAGCATGAAGGTTGAGGGATCTGATTCTCTGGATGGAGAACCTGACCCCCCCCCCTTCCCCTGAGAGCAGATCGTCTCGGTAGGGAAGACGACGTGGAGGGCAGATGGAGAAGTCGAGAAGGTCCGGGTACCACGTCCACCGGGCCCATGGCGGAGCAATAAGGATCATCCGGGAACCGAACCTCCGTAACCTCTGCAGCACTTGCGGGATGACGGGGACTGGAGGACCACTCCACCACGAACGCGTCTCCCATGGCTCATCTTGGAGGAAATTCCTGCGAGCAGAACCTTTTGCACTTCCGGTTGACATGGGAGGCGAAGAGATCTACTTGAGGGGTCCCCCAAAGGGCGAAGATCTCCAGGAGAATCTCCTGAGCCAACTCCCACTCATGAGAGATCGCGCTCTGCCTGCTCAGAGTGTCCGTCGGTTCGTTTTCGTCTCCGGCCAGATGAACAGTCGAGATCGAAATTTCCTGCTGGATGGCCCAGAACCAGAGCTGCATCGCCTCCCTGCACAGAGGAAGTGACCCTGCCCCCCCTTTTTGTTGAGGTAGTGCATGGCCACTGTGTTGTCCGTCAGAATCAGGACATTCTTACCTCGCACAGTCGGCAGAAAAGCCTTCAGGGCAAGCCTGACGGCCCTCAGCTCCAACAGATTGATATGGAGTCTGGACTCCGACGGAGACCAACGACCACTGACTGTCAGCTCGTTGGCATGAGCTCCCCATCCCGTGAGGGATGCGTCACGATCGTCACCTGCGGCCAGGGCAGCCAAAATGGAGCCCCCCCCCTCATCAGATTGCCTTTGACGGCCCACCACAGAAGGTCCTGGGGCAACCGAGGGCAGCACCTGAACGGGGTCCGACAACCTGCCGAAAGACTGGGACCATTGAAGCTTGAGGGCCCATTGCAGAGATCTCATCCGCAACCTGGCCTCTGGCACCAGAAGAATGCAGGACGCCATGAGGCTGAGCAACCTCAAGAACTCGAACGCCGGGAGCGTCTGGGCAAGTTGAAACTTGTGCACCATCTGCTGAATGTGAAGAGCCCTTACCTGGGGAAGGAAACACTGCCCCAGGGGTGTGTCGAGCACCGCTCCGATGTACTGGTGCCCCTGTGTTGGCGTCAAGTGGGACTTCTTTAAGTTGGGGGAGAAGCCCAGTTTGTGAAGGGAGTGGCAGGCGACGGACAGATGCTCCAGGACTTGCTCTGGAGAGCGAGCCCTGATCAACCAATCGTTCAGGTAGGGGTAGACGTGAATCCCCCCTTTCCCGAGATACGCTGCCACAACCACCATGAGCTTGGTGAAGACCCTCGGGGCGGCGGTCAATCCGAACGGCAGGACCCGAAACTTAAAGAGCGAGTCGCCAACCGCGAACCTCAGGTACTTCTTGTGCTTTGGATGGATCGGCACATGAACATAAGCGTCCTTGAGGTCGAGAGACACCAACCAGTCCTAAAGTTGAAGGGCCTGGAGCACTTGAGCATGAGTAACCATCTTGAACTTGTCCTTCCTGAGGAGCTTGTTCAAACCGTGCAAGTTCATGATGGGTCTCAATCCTCCGTCTTTCTTCAAAATCAAAAAATAAGGGGAATACCATCCCTTGTTCCTCTCCGCTACAGGCACCAGTTCTATGGCGCCTTTCTCCACCAGGGATTGAAATTCCTGCGCAAGGAGCAGATCCGGACTCTTCAAAGAGAGGTTCCCTTGTGGATTGTCGTGAGGTCTCTGCCGGAAAGGAAGACAGTAGCCATGGGCTATGATCTCCAGAACCCACCCATCTGAAGTTATGGCATGCCATTCTACCAGATGCTGCGCCAGCCTTCCCCCAACTGGAGAAGCATGGGCCTCATGACTGAGCTGAAGCGGCTGCGGCAGTGCCTGAGGGCAAAGAGGCAACTGCTTGCGCAGCCTTGGCACCTCGAGTACCTTGTTTTCCACCTCTGGCACTCCTACGGTTGCCACTTTGACTTGCAGCTCCTCTCGATTTACTAAAGGATGAGTAATATCGAAAGGAACCTCCCCTCCATTGCTGTCCCCTAGGACGAAAAGGCAGAGGTTGGCGAACTGCAGTGCCCAATGACTTTGCTGCAACTTTGGAGGTCTGCAACCTCTCAAGACTCATGTCAGCCTTGCTGCCAAAAAGATGGTCACCATCAAAGCGCATGTTGAGGAGACGGGCTTGCACATCAGGAGCAAAACCTGACTTCCGCAACCACGCAAACCTGCGTATTACGGTGCTCGCTGCCATGGACCGGCTGACGCAATCAACCATGTCCAGACCCGACTGAACAGATTCACACATTGCATCCTTGCCATCCTGCACGATAGGAAGGAAACCATCCCGTTCCTCCCCTTCGGGAATATGATCAGCCGCTAGGGAAATACAGTTCCACAGAGTGTGCGTGAAAAGAGACAAGGCACAAACTGAGTTGGCAGCCTGAAGCGCCATACCCCCAGAAGAAAATACCTTCTTCACCCAGCCGTCAAAACGTTTGTCGTCCCTATCAGGAGGGATGGTAGGGTACAACGCCTGCTTTGCCGGGGCCGCAGCCGCCTGCACCACCAAACTCTCCGGAGTAGGGTGCTTGGTCAAGTAGCAGGGGTCGCCCCTGACTGGGAGATATTTCCTCGGCAAGGACTTGCTCACCGCCGGGAGACTCTCCGGAGCAGTCCAAGTCACAGCCACCCTTTTCTGCAAGGCCATATGGAATGGCAGCACCGGGTCAGTTGGAGGATCTTGGTCCAGGATATCAGTCAGGTCATCCTACTGAAAATCCCCAGGGGGGGGGGGGGGGGGGCAGACCACCCCAGGTAATCCGTGATCCTCGACATGAGGCGCCGGTATGAGGATTCGGCATGCCTGCCAGGCTCCGGCCGACCAAACTCCACCTCTGGAGAGGTGTCTAGACCACTGGGGTCGTGCAGCGACTGAAGCAGGTCCTCAAGTTGACTATGACCAGAACAAATGTCATCAGGAACCTCACCTTCCTCAGACCCCTCATCCACCTCAGAAATATGATCCATAGGCTGGAAGGAGGGTACAGAAAAAGGCACAAAGACATGTTTAGCCTTGGCCAGTGCCCTTCTGTGGTGTTATGCACAATAGGTCAGTTACACACCAATACAACACCTCGCATAACACTCCGATGCAAAATACTGTCAGGCTCCCCGGTTCACAGCCCAACCCTCCTCATGTCCCATCACCTAGGGTGCAGGGGAGTCGCCATCACCGATGGTTGCGGATCACACGCAGAGGACGGTGTGGTTTGTTTCCTCGTCTCCAATGGCAACTGCCATGGAGATTGCGATCGGGCTGGAACAGCCGATCGCGATTGCTTCCTGGTTTCACATCAACTTCCCGATCACGTGCACGGAGCCCCACTCACGTGATCAGGAGGCGGCTCGCATAAAAGCCGGGAGCTTTGAATCACTCGCCGCTTCACAGCTGTTCTCTAACACTGTTCGGCGTTCTTGACTCTTGTTTTTTACCTCATCGGATTTCGACCTCAGGCTTACTCTCACGGATTTGATTAACTCTTGCTCCTTGGATACGGTTGCCGATACTCTGCACGGATACTGGTACTTTGGACCTTTGGTTTGCGCATAACGGACTGCTTTGGATTTTCCCTATCTGTTCACTTGCTACAACCTGGATTTTGACCCTTGGATTGTTTACGACCTTCCTTCTGTTCATTCGTGGAAATCATTACGGGTTACTGGTGGTCAGCTCGTACCTACCTCCAGGTACTTGACTGTTTGAATCATCGGCGCTCCCTTGCACCAATTCCTCAGGCTCCCTTCCACTGAACATAGGTAAGAAAGTATCCTTTATTCACTCTTAACTAAAGCACTGTCTTTGCCTGTATTAACCCCGACTTCCTTCCAACAGCCTCTGGAGTCCTCGGCGCCACCTGATTCTACAACCAACAACCACCTGTGGCCTCAAAGCTCGCACAGGGAGTGTTTATCTTTCTCTCCCTGTGGGTGATTTGTGGACAGAGGCTCAATACTCTTCACTACGTGGCAAATCTCGACATGTGGGGTGCCACCGTGCCACCTCCGACACGGCCGCCTCGAAAGGCGTCGAGGGCGTCGACATAGGCCTCGAGGGCGGAGCCCCGAGCGTGTCTCTCGACAGCCTGGGCACCGATGGTGTCGACGACTTCCTCGGAGGCGGAGTCTCGATAGAGTCCGTCGGCGACCTCAGCGCCGCCGGCGTCTATGTTTTCCTCGAAGACTTCACAGGTTCTCGCGGTCTCGAGGGCGTCGAGGACCGGGACCTGGAAGGGGCATGTCTAGAGCGACCACCCTTGTCTGACCGGGACCTCGAAGGCGCCCGGTGGTCGCGACGACTGCTCGAGCCCAAAGGCGTATGAGCGGTGTCTCTAGCACGGCCACGACCTCAGACGGCGCGGACGGACCGGAGCTCTGCGATTGAAAAATCGCCAACATCTCCTTTCGGAAGGAATCCCATTCCTCAGGAGCGGAATTCTTGTTGGGACAAGCAACCCACCGACGGGTGGAGTCCACAGAGGAGGACTGGGAAGGCGACCTGTGACGGCGCTTCCTGGAGCGCCTCGAAGAGGAGGAGGAATGGCGGGACCCACTCCCAGACCGAGAACCCCCGGACTCACGACGACGATGAGGAGAGTCGCCCCTCAAATCGTCCGTCGAAAGACCAGTGGAACGTGATTTCCGGGGCTTGGCCACCATAGCGACCGACAGCTTCTTCTTACGCTCCTGCAAGGTCTTCGATGTGAGCAATTGGCAGTCGACACAGTTGTCCGTATTATGGTCCTCCCCGAGGCACCAGAGGCAAGCGTTGTGCGTATCCGTCAGCGACATCTTGGACCCGCACACCCGACACTTCTTAAACCCGGACCACGGGGTGGAAGAAGACGAAGACATCATACGATATCAATGAAGAAACAGGTTCGAAGAACCAAAAGAACAGGATTCAGTAGAATCGAGTCGCGCCGAGATCTCCGAAGCGAACACGTTCACGGAAAAAACGGAACTGAGACTACGGGCGTTGTGCGTCCTACTTATAACATCCGGTGACGTCGGCTCGACGGAGGCCCTCGAGGACAGCGTATCGACGTCATTGATGCAGGACGCAGAAAGATTTTCCTAAGCAGCACAGCTGTGGTGATTACTGTCATAGATATGGAATACGTCGGAGGACCCAATCCCCTTGAACGAGAGTGTGTCTCGGTGGGACAGCCTGGAGCCCAGCACAGAATTCACATAAGGAACTCTACCCCAGCCAAACCATAAGAAAGAGAGTGAGTCTCCATAGGATGACCTGGAGCACAGCGGTGAAGTTGCATAAGCGATTGCACACTGACTGAGATGCGAGAAGAGGAGGATTGGAGGGCCGAGACAGAGCGCAGCTGAAAATTCACATAAGCAACTCTGCACCGACCAACTGACCAGGACAAGAGATTTGCACCCTGGGAGACTGACGCTCAGCCCAGTAGCAGAGACATGTATGTGAGGCCCATCAACTGGAGAACCGGCAAGACTCAACGGCCCTCCCGAAAAACAAATGAGACAAAGTAGTCAGTGGCTCCAGTGGAGAGGGAGGCGGGCGAAGGAGGGGGAGAGAGAAAAGAGTCCTCCAGCACGCAGAGACTAAGCAAGCCCCACAGAGGGGAGAGTCTGAGAACACCCCAGAGTGGGACGAGAGAACAAGAAAAGACACAGAGTGGGGAGAGCATAAGAACACCCCAAAGTGGGAAGTGAGAGTGAGAAAAACCACAAAGTGGAAGAGCCCAGACTAGGGAGAGACTGAAGAGACTGAGAGAACCCCAAGATGGGGAGGAAGACAGAATCCCGGAAGGGACAAGGATGGAAAGAATCCCAAAGTTGGAAGAGAGAGAGAGAGAGAGACAGAGAGAGAGACAGAAAGAGCGAGAGGCATGGGCTGGAACAACCTGATCGCATTCCAGCACATCAAGAACTGTCAATCTTGAACTTCACCTGTGGGCAAATGCCTTTACTAAAAAGGGACAGGGGTGGGATTAGAAGCCAGTAGCCATTCCTTACAGTTAGTAGTTCTACAAAGTGTCTCTATTTTTATTTTTTTGTTTTCTTTTGTCAGATAGGGAAAGTGGTTGGTTAGATTGGGATTCTGGGCACAAGACTTAGTGAATTTACAAATATCCTGACAATCACCTTTTAACTTTTCTTTATAGAATAGGGTTGGAGCTTGTAGATTTAGTAAAGATTAGGTGAACTTGATCAAACAAAAATCCTTAAAACAAAGTCTCAGTGTCCCAGTCCTGATTCTGACCTACCACACCCATCTTCCCACAACAGAAACAAAGCCACAATGTTCTCCTGGGCTCCCTCTCTTCTTGGGTTTGAGGGCCCGCAGACTACTGATTTGCATGAGTTCAGGGGGTATCTGTACTCTCATGGGAGGAGGTGGGTTCCCCTTTGGAGGGGGAACGGAAGAGAGGGCAATGACTGAAGGCCCTACGTTCAGCCAGGTGGGCATCTACTTACAGGACAATATCAAGCAATTAGGATAGGCCAAGGGTATAACGGGTGCTACAGCCAAAGCATCTTTTAACTCTTTACAGATGTCCTTGCAAAAAAACAGCTGCTTTTTTGCTATCAGGCCAGGACATTCCAGCAACCAGTTGACTAAAACGGGCCACACAAACAGGAACTCCTTCCTTGCCTTGTGTAAGTTCTAGAAGGGCAAAATCCTAAGCTTAAGCCTTGAAAGGGGTATCTAGCACCTTAACCATGGCTGACGATAAAGCATTGCAGTCGCAGAGAACCATGTTGTTGTTTTTTCCAAGAGGGGATTAGCTCAGGTAGCTGCCAAACCCCCAAGATGGCACAAAACAAACACGGCTTTGGTTTTTAAATCAGGAAACACTGAAGGCCTGAATTGGTTAACAAACATCCAATAGGTCACAGGGTCTCAACTAAACCGTTCTGTGGAGCTAAAGGGAGCAGGTGAGGTACAACCACATAAAGAGCTTCAGGTCTTCCACTGGCTGCAGCTGAAGGAATCAATGCTGCTGCGACATCATCCGAATCAGGAGTGAAAGCGTAAAAGTGGCTCTGCGGTGCAACCATTCTTTGATTACAGAATGCATGACCCGTGGGTAAATCTGCCCAGAGGGCTTCTACGGCTTGTATCAATGCGCCCACTGGGTAATTGGCTGTGTCCCCATCTACGATACAATAGAGTAGTGTGAGAAACATGATGGTATTCTCCCACCCACTCCCTCCCTCAGGATCTTCCATTCACGTGGCCAAGGAAGGGCCAACTCTTTTGGATCCCGACCCTGGGGGTGGACAAGCGAGGGAGAATCACATGAGTGGAAGGTCATGAGGGATTAGGAGGAGGATACCTAAGGGCAAGACATGGTATTTCTCCAGTCCCAAAACCACCCTAACCTACTCTCCCTGAGCCTTTATGGTGTATCTCCAGTCTCACCCCATCTCCCCCACCCCATTTCCACTAAATACTGAGACGAAGAAGAGGAGACTAGGATCAGTAAGGATTACACATAGGAATAAAATGGGTAAGGTAAGGGAAACCTACCATAGAAAGAACTGAAGTTGTCCCACTAATGGAGTTAGGCAGGCCCAGGCATTCAATAGTAATCATTCACACCTTACTCCACTTGACTGGTCTTTTCACTATAAAAGGTGTGGTCTGACACAGGTGTATGAGCGAGTAGGATAGTCTGCAGGAGAATAAGTTGGTAGGAGAGTCAAGCCACCAGAATCACGCAGGAGACCGATTCGCTGAGGAACTGCCATGCAAAAGGACAGAAGCGTGACAAGGGAGCCGTGTCTCCAGGGAGCCAAGAAGGGGCCGTACATGAGAGCCAAGAGACGTGCTGGTGCCCCACAGAACCTGTTTATGTAAATTCTCATTCCCCTGGGCCAGTGAAACAGCCCAAGGGTTGTCCGAGGGGTGGTTGGTGAGACCCTGACCTCAAAAACGAAGAGTCGGAGTGAAACAGCGGCGCAGAAGTTAGCCCAGTGAGTCGTAAAGCTGTACCGAACCGGGTTGTGAAGAGTGCGATACAAAATAACGCCATAAAACGCATAAGAGAGCAGATTGTGCTTGAATGGGCGTTCATTGAAGCTGATGGGAAAACTCTGACAAAGATACAATTAACAGTGTAACAGTGTAAGGGCGAGATGCGTGTGTTGGACTATGAAGCAAGTTGAATGAAAGAGGGCCAAAAGCCTGTGGAGAAGGTGCAAGAGGAACGAAGGAAAAGACAGTATAAAAAAGGGTGTTGTGAAAAACCTAAGGGATTTTCCCTGCCCACTCCCTGGGGATCCTCTACTCAGATGGCCATGGGACGGCCATCGCTGTTGGATCCAGACCCTGGGGGTGGACAAGCGAGGGATGATCACATAGGTGGAGAGTACTCAGGGCTTGGAAAGGAGGAGCCTGAAGGCGAGACATGGTATCCACCCTTTTCCAACACCCCCTACCTGACATTTCCTCCACCTTCATAGGCTGTTGTGAAACCTTTCCTGTTGCCCCCTACCCAATTCTAACAGGTAACACGATAATCACTATGGGAACACTACAACTCCCATTATTCCATTTGACCACTTAGCTGCCAAAGGACTGAGACGAAGAAGAGGCGACATAGCCACAAAGAGTACCTCTTGCGAACACCTTGAGAAACAGAGGAAAGTCCATTTACACCTAACCCTAGGTTGTTCTGTTAATAGCGTCAGGCAGAGTCAGGCAAGGCTGGGCAACTACTCACACCTGATTACAATTACATTTCCCAGCAAGTATAAAAAGTGGAGCAAACAAGCACACTTTGAGCGATCTTGGGATGCTGCACAGTGCATGGAGGTTGGGAGGAGAAAACAGCAGCTGTGGGAACCCTGGGGAACCTGGTAGAGGACAGATTGCCAAGACACTGAGCCTATGAGTAAACGTGAGGCTGCAGTGTAGGCGTGGGAGCCGTCTCTCCAGGAATCCAAACCAGGGACAGCTGGAGTTTACTGGCAGTGCCCAAGCCAGAGCTCATCCCCTGTGTGAGGTACTGACGGTCAGGCACCTAAGCGGCAGGTGGTGAGACCCTGACCTCAGTTTCATCCCTATAAAGATCCTTCTGCTCCCAAAATCTCCAGAATGCTGCCAAAGGGAGCTAGCGAAGTGGGAGCAAAAAAGGAAGATGCATTGTGGGACTTGATGTTCAAAATATAAAAGTAAGAGACTTTTTTGGGAGAAGCAGAGCGAGGCTGGGTACGAGAAGAACAGCTCTTCTGAAGCTGTTGCCAATCAGGCTGTGGAAGGTGGAAGGCCAATGGGGTGATCGACAGTGGAAAGGATCAAGAGAAAGCCAGGAAAGATGTCCATGGTTTCTGGAGGCCATGAGCGTTCGAAAAGCAAAGTCGAGCAAGTGGAGTGTCAGGCTCGAAGTGTATCTCCTCCTTCTCCTCACCTGATTCTTCCGAAGTAAGATCCTCAAGGACCGCTTCAGTCCTCCTCCAATCCTTTTTCTTCTTTGGTGACCTCTTATCCTTGAGTTTCTGGTTTTTTTTCTTGTGTAAATAAGGTCTAGCCCCTCCGAGGCCACCTTGGCAGAGGTGGGACTCTACCTTCGGGGAACCCCAGGGGGCTAGCCTTGCTCCAGGGAAAAAGCCGGAAGGCAGAAAAAACCCTGGTATGATGGTGGGATTCAATAGATGGTGCGATATCCAAAGACCAAAGCTCAGCAACCGGCACTCCGGAAAGAATGATTTGATAAGCCTCGGGGTATGGGAGGCTATGAGAAGACTTATTCCCAGGTAGAAAAGAAGGTAGACACAAAGGAAAGACTGAAATAGCAAAAGATAGAAGACACTATGAACTGACAGGGGAAAAGGTTACAATACTGACTGACCTTAGAAAAAGGTAAGTGATTCTCCCAGAGAGGATCTGGTCACTGTGAAAGATAAGCGTGATCCAGCGGAGAGCACCTGCGAAAGTGAGGAAAGAGGGATACGTTCTAAAGGTGTCAGGAGGAAGGTAAGAACGGCAGACGCCTTATGAAATTAAATAGGAAAGGTAAAAAGAAAAAGTGGTTAAATGAAAAGAACATCCAAGGAGGACGGCGCTGAGGAGGAAGGAAGCTAGCGCTGGCCAAGGAAAGAACACTGCTTACGCCGTTACGCGGACGAAGCAGCTGAGTAAACGGCAAGCACCAATAAGAAAAGGAAAGCCGTTCCGGTCCAGAAGGGGACGGGCGGCGAAGGCACACGGCATGCAATCGGGGAGAGAAAGGGGAAAAAATATACAAACGTTCCCCGCGGACGAAGGCTGGGTGACAAGTAGCGAGCCGCTAGAACGTAAACAACTTCCGAGCTGGACGAAGCAAACCAGTTTGCGAAAGCAGGAAAAAAAAAATACAGAACGAAAGAAACGAAAGGAAAGGCAGAGGAAAGGAACACGTGGGAAGAGTACAGACTACAGACAAAACGAGGAAACAAGGGAATAGGCAGAAAAGGCAGGTCTGACCAAGATAGAACATTGAGTAAGCCACAGGAGTGATGAGCGTAGTAACGAGTTGAGTACACAGATACAACGCGTCTGCAATGTGGGTGGAGTCAGTATTTATGGGACAGGACGCCATGTTAGATGAGGACTAGAGCGTTAACCTGCACTAATCAATGTCTCCAAACGTTCCAAAGTTTCCATTGACAGTTCCTGACACGGAGGAAAGAAACCTTCAAGTTGTAGAGAGCGGCCTGCGACCCTCCCAGGTGAACGGCGGAGTTGGGGAGGAGTAGAAGAGGGGTTGGTAACGGCCTTGAGCTGCAGAAAAGAGATGAAAGAAACCCAACTAACATAGCCTGTGACTTATCGAGGGCAACAAAGGTCCGATTGATCTTAAAGGGAAAGTGACTAAGTTGAAAGTTGAAGGTTACGTGTGCGCTGATAAAATGCGGATGAAGAGAAAAACTGTTCAAAGACAAGGATACAAAGTAGCAGAGTAGTCCTACAAGAGAAAGTCATACATTCGAAAATCTCTGTGGAATGTTTATGGAATTTGAAAGATATGGCAAGCGGAGGTCCGCAATAAGAGGAAAGTGATATTTGTGAACTGTGAAATATGCCAAGAGGGCAAAAGTACAGTGAACTGCGAAATATGCCAAGATGGTAAACATAGTGAACTGTGAAATATGCCAAGAGGGCAAAAGTTAATTATAAGAATTGTGGAGAAAGGCCAAGAAGGCAAGTGAGAGAAAATAAGAACTAAAAGTACCAAGAGTCATTGGTGCTACCAGAGAAAATTGTGAACCGAAGGATTGTTGATAGAGAGGATGAAGTGGTCATGCAGAGGTCTATGTAAATTCATTGCAGTCTCGAAAGTCTTTGATGGAGAAAAGATATATGGGATAGAACGTGGGCAAGGGAACCCCCCACGAAGGAGAAACAGGCTCAAGCCGGGCAGAGGGAAGCCTGTGTGGAACTGTGATAATATATGAACTTGTTGGCAAGGCGGACAAAGCCTAAAGAAGTGATTGAGCTACCAGAAGTTGAAAGCCTAAGACTGAACTGTTCAATTGTACCAGTAAGCCAAAGTGTGCCAGACTGACAGAATTGTGCCATCCATCCATCCTTTGTTTTTTTAGAGACTCTCTAGACCCCATGTGGTTGAACCTGGGGAAGGGAGTTGGTGCTGAAGCCCTTCCGACATTGCTTGCCTTTTAAAGACACTAATTTAATTTTGTATTCCCTTACCACATTTGTAATTCGAAGGAGGAAAAGGTTAGGATTTGTTAGTATCAGCCTTTTTATTTTGACTAAACTGACAAGGACTATTTTATTTGTTTTGATGGTAAAGATTACGCCCATTCAAGAGATTGGGCAAGATAGGCAGTTTCCAAACCCCTTTGAGTTAAATAAAGGTTTTTGAAACTTGTATCCTTGTGTCAGTGTATGCTTTTGATACCATGCCTTCCTTACACTGCAAGTGACCCAAGGGGGATCAGAAGGCCATGGAAAAAGGTGCAAGAGGCATGAAACGAAAGGATAGTATAAAAAGGGTGCGAGGAACCCAAAAAGAAAGAAGCAAGCATAACAGTGCGTGAAAGCTTAAAAGAAGCGTGCAAGAGGCACAAGCAAGATAAGAAAGAAAGGTCAGTGCAAGTGTGCACGGAAAAGGCAAAGGAACGTAAGAAAATTGAGCAGGAAGCAACTGAAGTTAAAAAGTGCAAAAGGAAGTGAAAGTAACGAACCAAGGGAGGGGCAAAGGTTCCAGAGTGGTCGCGCTGAGGTAAAGAGTCTAGTGTTTTCAAAAGCCTCCAATTCTACACCACAAGAGGATAATATGGAGGAAAAGATTGAACATGAGAAAAGGCACACCCTGAAGAAGCAGACTGTTTTGGGGTTTTGAAAGTTGGTAGAGCTGAGCTTCGGGAAGGGAACCTTGAAAGGCCTATTGAAGAAACTGACTTTGTGTTTTGTACTGAAAGCTGAAAAAGTTAAAGCTTGGGGAAACGAGCCCCAAGGAACTCATAGACATTGGCGGTGTTTGAATTAACTATAAGGGCCCTGTGGAGAAGGTCGTACCAACAGCCCTGGTGAGTGAACCCATCTTTGTCACATTGACCAAGTTGCACCTGGTGAGAAGACCACCTGAAACTAACTTTGGCTTCACCATTTTTGTTGAACCACTATTTTTCATTTGCAAGAAAATTCCTATCACATTTTGGTAAAGCGTGAGGGCAAGCATAGGTTTAAACACAGACAGACATTTGTTTTGGACTATTAGACCACGACGGCCATTAGAAAATTTAGTTAAGGGAACCAGACTTGAGTTAGGGCCAGTCAGGCATTCCAACACCCCAGGAACATTAGTAAATACAGGTTTTAACTGAATACCTTTGAGTCTGTGTCTCTCTTGATACCATGCCTGTCTCAAAATAGTTATAAAGGCTCCTCAATCTCTCACAGATACACAGAGGCTTGCACACTTTCCTCTGGATAACACCCCTACTAACAGAAGCAACCACACTGTTGAGGGGAGGGGTCTGGCGACAAGATTAATGTCATGTTGCACAACTCGAAGAGGCTGCAAAGAAACAAATAGGGTTAGTCACAGAAGGATCGACCACCGCCCCCTCGTCACCAGTCTCCCCTTATCCTACCGAAGAGAGGCTTCGGGAGGAAAGAGGACCTAAGCAAACCACACACGTCACCAGATGTTGCCTTAATCTATAGACCACATAACCAGCCTGGCATTCAGTCCATACACCAGGTGTAGAAAGTGGGTCCAAAGAGCCCAAAGAAAGTTTTTCTGAAGTGACCCTACAGGAACAGAACGATAACAGGAACTAAGGGAGCAGAAACCAATACAAGTAAAAAGGCTAAAAATGCAAATCCCCAAAAAACAATCCAATTAATGCAAGCCAGTTCAGTTACAGGTAAGTGATCCAACAGTGAGCCAACAAGGGTAATCCAACAGCAACATTCAGTAAACAGAAGTCAGGTCAATTTCAGGTAAGTGGTCCAGCAGAACACTGAGAGCCAACAATGGTAATCAGATACCCCGAGAAACAGAAACCAGAGGGCTCGGGATACCAAGACTGAAGATTCAGAAACAAACTAAACGCTGCTCGCGTGAAGAAAGCCGTTTGAGAAGCATGGTGCCGCCGCAGCCAGAAGGGCTTATTTCAGCATTGACGGCTCGTCCAACTCTTCTATCGCCAGATTGGTTGTGCGTCCTTGGGTGTGATGATGCTGCAAGCGTGTGGGATGCCAGGATTTGTGGTCTCCTGTACACGGCAGGTCTCATGAGTGCTATGGAAACCTCCATTTCTGCCATCGTTTGACAGGTGCCGGGCTGTGACACCACCAGATTTATACTCCTCTCCCTTCCCATTGGTCTTCACCCACTGGTTCCCTGGGCCAATCTGGCCCTATTTTCCCCTCCTGTCAGGTGTTACAGACACCAGAACACATAGAAAGGGGCTAAGCCCTGCTCCTTTTTGCCTCATAGTTCTGCCACACCAGGTCAATGGCAGCCTGCTTTGCATAATGTTCCCTGTCAGGGGGCTATGCCTCGGCTGAATCACAGGTGGGTTTGTTAGTGTCCGGGAGCCACTTTTCTTATTGGTTTGTTAAAGCCTGCGTTAGGGAGCCAGGTTGCTGCTGCTCTGCCGCTGCTTGCATTGGTGTTGGCATATATTGTTCCTGGTTTTCATGCATAGTCTCTGGTGTTATACTTAGCAGCTCTCTCTTTCCCCAGTATCGATACTGATCTTTTGACCGTAACTGTCTGCCTGGAGGCTCTGGTGGGCTCGAGGAAGAGCAATAAGAGGTCCAGACGGGACTAGAGGCTAGATAGCCCATGAGAGGCTGAAGCACAAAGTACCCCACGAGGGGGTAAAAGCATCAAGAAAACAAAACTGCTTGAGCATCCAGATAGACCACGCCAGGCTGCGAAATAAATACCCAACAAAGGGGTGAATGCAACAAGAAAACCAGAGTCTTGATATGCCAGATAGTTCATGAGGGGCTGAAACACAACGTACGCACGAGTGGGTGAAAGCAGTAGGAGAAACAGAAGGCCCAAGAGGCCAGATAACCCATGAGGAGCTGATGCACAACATGGTGGTAAAAATAACAAGAAAGCCAGACTGTCCAAGAGGCGGGTTTGTCCACATAGGACTGAGAAACCAGGTACCCCATGGGGAGGGGGCGAGTACAGTGCCGAGTTTAGACAGGCTGAAAAGCCAGGAGGCCCAAGCTGGGCCAAGAGACACAGTAACCCACAACAAACAAACACCCTGTAGGGGTAACAAGGAACTGATCACATACTTTAGTACAGAGACTACTTTATGAACCAAGTAGTCGGTTTACAGGACCAGTTACTCCAATTGAGAAAAACAAACTATTTGAACTGGCAAGTACTTGTGTGGGGGCTTGGAGCCCCCCATCTCCTAAAGGCAGGAAGGAGGGGGGGAGTAGGGAGGGAGGCAGGCAGGCAAAGGAAGAACGTTAATGAAGGATGGCAGAATCAGGTCAAAGAGAAGGAGGTTTGCCTGAGGACCCTGAACCAGGATAGTGCCAGTGTGGTAGACGTTAATGATTCAGCGTAATGAGAAGAAGCCCGCCAAGAGGATGTCCCACGTGTTGCCACCATTAATGGGAGATGATGTGAAAGGGGAGAGAGATGAGAAGTCCATAGGTCTGGAGAGGGGACAGAGAAGAGGATATCAGTGAAGATCACTCTGGAGGATGCACTGACATAGGTGTCTGCAATGGGAAGGCCATGATTTGCACCGAAGATGTCTTTTTTGTGCATTTTCCATCCAGGTTTCTTGAGAGAGGGAGGATAGGTGATAGTGTAGCAGTTAGAGAAGTTTGGAGAGATGGTGAGTGTCATCTCAGTGGTAGAGGATAGATGAGAGAAGGAAAAAGAAAAGAAAATGGGGGGCTGCACTGTACAGTCTAGGCCCTTAATATCACAGGCGGGCTAGTAGTTAATGAGGGCACAAATACAAATGCAGAGCAACAGTGCAGGGTTCGATTTTTCAAGACGATTTTACAGAAAAAAATGTAATACAATGCAGCGCACAAGAAACCAAGATGTAAAGCACACCCAACTAGATTCGATTTGACAAAAAATGGAATACAATGCAGTGCACAAAGGGATGCGAGATGTAAAGCACACTCACCTAGATTCGATTTTACAAAACATGGAATACGATGCAGTGCACACGTGGAAGCGAGAGGAAAAGGAGAAACACACCGTGAAATCAAATGACCAATTGAAGAGTGCAGAGTGCAGTGACGAAAGAGGAGGACAAGGTAGAAGGCATTATAGGAATGGCAGTTAGGGAACAGGAGATAGTTGGAACAGGCAACAAGACAGTTCAGCCATCACTCACATTAGCTTGGAAAGGGGGCGCTGGGGTACTGTGTTCCAAGTTCATGCAGGAGCCAAAAGTTCACTGGAAAAGGCGGCATTGTTTGTGTTCGGGTAATAAGGTGGGGGCCCATCCACCCCAACCAGGAGCCTTAGGAGTGAGCCCTTGGGTGGCGGGCCGGCATTCGTCAGCCGGACTGGCTGATTGGGCTTCTAGCAGGAAGAGGGACCCAATCAGAGTGTTCCTTCCCACAGAAGTCCAAGCACTCGAGTGCCTACATATCACTTGGCGGCCATGTTGGAAGGTAGGCCAAATGCTGCCTCGCAATGGATATCAAGGGCACAAAGCACCAGACAAACACTACACCAGCGTTTTAACAATGAAATTTAGGGTTGGGTTAGATACTAATGATAGAGTTAGATACTAGGGTCGATTAGGTTCGGGCAGAAGACTGAGTTTCGGTAAACCATCCTGATGAGCACCTATTTTTATTTTCTTTGACAATTAGGGAAAAGAAACATATTTGTAGGGATAGGTGAGGCATACTTTCCTTTAATAACACTTAAGTTTACACTGTGTCTTATTGTTCATCTCCTATGCCTAGCTTGACACAAAAAGCACTGCAGTATCTCAGGGTACGAATGGTGCGGTGCCTACCAAGTCTCTGCATCAGTCACTGCTGAAGGCAAGTAAATGAGTCCAGGCACCAGACCATTCCATAAGGAAGGGTAATCCACAACTCTAAGATGCACCACTTAACACAGAGCGCGTATGAATGTAGAAAAACAAATGGAAATTAGTCCCGTTATCAATGATAAACTTAGTAACATCAGGAACTCAATGACAAAATCAGCAAAACACATGAGCAATGAGTTTGTCAACTGGTACGTTAGGACTTCTATTGAATTTAACACTGAAATGCAAAGTAGCCACCGTTTTATTATTGGTGGGGGGACAACTGCCATGTTAATATTTCCTGGTGAAATGTGTTTTTGTCTTCAATGCTAACTTGATGAGTACAGTTTCTTAGTTACTCACAAGTAATAACTGATTTAGCTCAGATAACTGTTAAGTGATAAAATGAAGGAAGCAATGAAGATGAAAAAACAAAATACATTATGTATAATACTGGCCATTTCCAAACTCATCAAGTGTTATGTGACCCATAATGTAATACAAACAAATTATAATTTTGAAAAATGTAATTCAATTCAGAGCCAACTCAAATATCAAACCATTTTAAAAAGTACTTCTTTGAATCTGTAGATTGCGTTTTTAATTATAGGTTCCGAAAAATTGCCTAAAATAAACCTACCTTTTCTGTTGCATTTCACAAAATGACTTCAGCTTTTCAGACTGTTCATTGCAGAAATCCTAAATTTGGTGTGAAAAATTGTATTGAACAATAATTAGAATCTACATTACTTTGCAACACATTCCAATTACATGCAGGAAGTCAACACGTTTGGCTAAATAACATTACACAATTGAACAATTTCTGGACAGATTTGACTATGCATGACTGAAAAATAACTCCTAGGACCACATAACGAGTAGGGCTGTATCACGGCTGGGATACCGTCCAACATTATTTGCGTTAGCGCCCACCCACCAGCAGTATTACCGCCGGATCATGGGTTGGGCGCTGTTACTCCCCATTCCCCATTGGATCCATTGGACCCAATGGGGAATTTACGGGGGAAATCTCCGCACAGTAATACCTCTGGCGTCAATTGCTCCAAAATTGGGCATTTTTCCGGCGTGTTTACTCCCAGCTATTAGCTGGGGGAAACACGCCTGACACCGTTACCACTGCATTTAAGGGCTACCGCCCAACTCGTGATGAAGCCCTTAACCTTATGATCCACTAAAGAAAGCATGTAGTATGCATTAATTTGACAGTGTAGAAAAAACATTGATTTTTTTAAAATGACAAACATACAGAACAAAACCATACAAGCGGATGAACATCCCAATCAACCCATATATGTAAAACCGGCAATTCACATTTAACAATATTAGTCACAATTTTAGTTCAAAACAACATGATCCAATACAATCAGAATGTGTCCCTTGCAAAGTAAAAAGTATATCTTTGGCCAGCAAACACACTAGAATGTCAGTTTTTCGCCCTAAGTAGCCATGCTCTATGTAGGAATTTTGTAATATAATACAACAGGTTTAGATCTGAGGTGTTCTTACAAAGGTTCGCAGCTTGGTCAGTTGATCTAATGCCTTTAAGTCGGAACACTGGAATCAAATAACACTTTCTCAATCTTGAGTATCTGGGACAAAACAGTATAAAGTGTGTAAAAGACTTACAACACATCTCCCGGGAAGATGACCATCCTGCCATACATTTTGCCACATTAAGGGTATTGGTGCATAGTTGGATATAAGCATCAAGCAAATGCCGAAGCTACATAGTCTAGATACAATTCAAAGCCATTAACCTGTTTCAGCATTATGTAGAGGGCACCAGGTCACAGGCCAGCGCAGGAACTTTTTATCTGGTTAAGTATAACTTCCTGGCACATGGTTTTCAGGCAGGTCTTTTCTCTCAGAGTTATAGCCTCTGGGCTTGACCAAAGGTGTCCCTGTCCTATTTTCTCAAGACCTCTCTTAACAAATCGTAGCCATGGGAAAGAACCAGATCCCGATGTAGATCTCAAGCAAGTCATTGCTTCTCTGTATTTGGCAAGTTCTGGAGTATACCAGAGCCTTATCCAATTTAACAGCGGCTTAGTAATTATAACTTCAATGATCGGCTTTAGGCAACACTCGCATCAAAAGCTAGCCATTGGTGCTCACCTAGATTACATTAGTAAACTCCTGAGGAGGTCATTTTTCGCCACACTCAGTGCCGCTGAAGGGCCATGATGCCACAATTCTGCCCCGTACACAGCCCCTGCCCTACCTTGTTCATGATACTGTGCACCTTCCCAGTTTGTTATAAAGACATTGTAATCCCATGCTGTATATTTCCAGGGTCAATGTGGCCTTGACAAGGTGTGCTGACCATGACAGATCCTCAGAGAATCTAATCCCCAAGCAGTCGGAATACTGCACTGTTCTAACACATATAAACCTATCAAGACGGTCAATTTGATGCTAAAGATCAGCAGCTTTGTCTTCTCAAGATTCAATGTCATAGACAGATCTTGACATTCCTCCCGAAAAATATATTCAAATTGTGTTTCAGCCCCATAGGGGTAGTAGATAAGATAACTGTGTCATCCGCATAGATGAGTGCTGGAAAGTTATCCTGTCCCAGCCCAGGTGAATCGAGGCTGGTCGCCAGCAATTCCTCTATGATGGCATTAATGTATAGACAGTGGACGATGGGGGTCAACACACACTGTCGTACCCCCTTCTCCATGTCAAAATAATCGGTGAGCTCACCATCCATCCCCCACCTCACAGCTGCCTTGTTGTTACAGTATAGAGGTTGGATGTTTGCTAAAAGAGCCTCAGGAATTCCCTTTTCTCACAGAACATGCCATAATTTATTACGGCATACATTATCAAACGCTGTTCGCAGACCCACAAAAACAGCATATACCCTGGTATGCTGGGCTGTTAAATACTTTGTTAAAATGGCATTCAACTGACACATTGATCCAAAGTACTAGTGCCAGGGAGGAACCCTGCCGGTAGATGATTCAGAATGCTGTTATTAGTAGACCATTGTTGTAGCTGTGTGATTAATACTTTCGCATAGACCTTACCCGGGGCATCAAGCAATGAAATTTGTCTATAGTTACACAGCTAGGCATGACAGGAGGATGCAAGAAGCGGCTAAAGAAAAAACAATTAAATGCTGCGAAGAAATCTTAACAGGGTAAGAGCAGGATGACTCACTGTGATCTGTAAAATGGAAATTCGTAAAGCAAAAGTTTGTATGTATTTACACTGTATGCTAAATAAAAAACTATTCATAAATCTGTCAAGAGTAGGATGGCAATCACGGATTGCGAACATGGCTTTGAGCATGGCATGGAAGGTAAAATAGGCTATTTGATTTAATTAAAATAAGGCAACATGCTTGTCTCTCCCTCTCTCTTACCAAGATAAACATGCCATCATGCAGCCAGTTCATGGATAGTGTAACCGTATTGTACCCGATTAGCACATGTCTTTTTTCAGCGCAGAAGTAATTCAGGGCCTATCAATTAATTTCCATATATGATGAGGTAGCAATTTCTTAGGGAAACGTCCCTGGGTGGGGGTCTTAGATAGCGACTGTCCAATCCCTAGGTGCACACATATAAGTTGCTTAGTAGAGGGAGCCAAAGAGCAGGAGATTGTAACAAAGTGGTATTGCTCATCAACACACCTCAGCCAACAGGTAAGTTATATGGGTTTATTAGTTATGTAGTACACAGAAACACTGGCACGTCCTTGCCAGCCAGCTCTCCTTCTCCAACTGCTACCCATGGAACACATATTCAGATCACAACACTCCAAGCACAGTGACATCACTGCATTCCCACTGACATCTCCACACCAGGGGAGGTAAATGGAATGGAGGGGAGATGCACATTATAACACTTCTCCCTCCCTTCAATTCCGATAATAGGAAAGCTCCAACCATTGGTACACTCTTAGTAAATTCCAACACACACAGTACCATCCTACACTATACCGATACAAATACGCATGGCCACCACGTACCTGCCCCAGCAAAACCCAAGCCCAGATGAACACAAGACCCAACCCCCAGGAAACGGTCCAAATGAAGCCCATTCACACACCAAAGCCAACTGTACACTACCATAAAGGCACAAAGGCACACTGAAACCTCGCTCCACACTAATAAAACCCCGAAAGCACTAAGTAGATGGAAACAAAACCGTGCTCAACGACAACATCCCAATAGGAACACAGATTCAACCAACAGCACCTTAACTCCACTCCGTTCACTAATAAACTCTCACACAAAAGAGGAACCAACCGACATGTAGTAAGGGCTGGACCTCCCTTCAACTGAACTGGAAATACAACTCAAGGAACAAAAACAATAAAAACAAGCACTCCACCTGTTTAAAAACCTAGGGCCTGCCACACCACAGCGTTCCCAAAATTGATATACTACCTAACAATCAGAAACCTTCAATGCACCTACATCCTTCCACCCTGGCATGCACCCCACGGCACCAGGGCTGCCACTCCTGGGCACTAAACCAACTCAAAAGAGCAACAACAAGCATAACTAACAACATCAGTCCCAAAACACTCTAAATACAGAGAACACATTACCTCTAACCTCAACCAAACCTGACAAGTACTCTACAACTCTAGTCCCTGTGAAACACGGTTCCTACACTCACCGAAAGGATCCAATAAACCCCCTTTAACACAGTACAACCTAGACACCACACCTCAACACCACAGGACCCGAAGTCCCTGCCCTGCACCATACTCCTCTATGCACACACGGGACCCAAGTCCCTGCCAATTATAGAAAACCTTCACGCACCCCGGGACCCCTAGTCCCTGCCAAATACACAACACTGCTACACCCACGAGACCCCTAGTCCCTGCCAAACAGCATACACACCCCGGGACCCCTAGTCCCTGCCAAATACAGTACACCTCTACACACCCCGGGACCCCTAGTCCCTGGCAAACAGCATACCACCTCCTACTGTGGGACCCCCAGCACCAGCCAGGCTACCACGGTGGTCACACCAACCTTTCCGCCATAAAGGCACACTACCACCACGATGTGGGACCCCAGAACCAACTAGGCTACCACAATGGCCACACCACCTTAATGTGGGACCCTGCACCAACTAGGCTACCACATGGTCACACCACACTACCACCTAAACGTGGAACCCCCAGCACTAACAAGGCTACCACGATTGTTGCCCCATACATATTGTATAAAACTGACACTCTAAATACACGCACCCACACAAACACCTCAACATAAGACACAAAATTGAAACACTATCACTTGATTTCTTCCCACACTGGGGTGTGCACAAACTGACGAAGTCTCTATAGTTGAAATTACAGGATTAGGAAATGGTCACAAAATTAAATTAAGCGCCGACAAAGATCCTATGCAGGTAAATCAATAATGTGCCCCCCCCACAAATCCAAGTACTGCAAACCGCCTGAAAAACGCAGAAAGGTAATATTAAATGTCTCCATAACAAAAACAATATTTCCTCCTCGCAAATGACGTTTCCTACAATGCCAGAGTCCAAAAACCCCTTCTAAAAGAAAAACATGTTAACATACATGACATTTTAAAATAGCATTTAACATTGCAAGAAATAAGGCCACAACAAGGACATTCAAACCCATAATCACTCCATACTGGCCAATACGAAAACATTTCCTAACATAAAGGGCCACAACACACATACGTCACTCGATGCAAACTGGCCCAACAGCTACCAGAAACCATTACAACATTATATCCTCCCAGCTCTTGGCTGTCAAAATGGAAAAATCTCCAAAATTGTTTTTTCAACAGTTACTGCAGACAAAACCATCATCCGCAACGCTGTCCTCACCACCTGCATAAGGGAATACTCCGGACCATAGCACCATGCCACTTTCACCACCATCAACAGTACCTTAAGCAGAGTACACTGCCCGCAGTCCAACGCCCGAACAGCCGAACTGCACCATCTGGTACGGACGTTGGACCAGTGAGTTTCATTTCCTGGATGAAGGAACTCACGTTGGACCGCAATCCTCGCGTCCACAATGATGCGCATGCCATTACATTCCAGTCTCTGTGGTCGGAATGCTGGAACGTATGGCAACGCCCCCTCGACGTCATCATTGACCATGCAGCGCCAGAGGGATCCCATCGTCCCCTGCTCCACAACGGCGACCCTGCACTTACTCACGACGGCGGGACCTCCGGCCTTCAGATGGATATAACACTGGCAACACTTCTTGCCACCTCCTCCATGCCGGCTCCTGTAGTTATCCGCTCGGCACAGGACCAAGGACACACGCTCACAGGTCCTATCCCCTCCATGCCGAGACGCTGAGATCCTGGCTCCTCTAGCCTTCTGCTCCGGCACTGGACCCGAGGACTCACGCTCGACAGGTCCCAGCGACGGGCAGCAGAAAACCGTCACTGGAGAATGCAGAATGCCTCGTACTCTTGGCACTCGCAACGCCCAAACCTCCTTAGATGCTCCGACACATGGCACTGGACCCAGGGACAACTGGGCTTCCAAGCCCCCACTGCAGGCTGTGAGGGAACACCTTATGTCACTCCAGACAATTCAGGCTACTGCTCTCACTATCTCAGGAGCCACTTCCTCTTGTTCAACACCACCAGGCCTGTTGAACTGCAATCTCTGGTCCGGACTCCAGAGCTGCACTGCTGGCTGCTACCAGGACATGGACACTTGGAGGGCAGTGTCCTGACCAACTGCTGTCCCCTCCACGACAGGATCCCATCCTAGTCGCCAGTGTAACAAAGTGGTATTGCTTATCAACACACCTGAGCCAGCAGGTAAGTTATATGGGTTTATTAGTTATGTAGTACAGCAGAAACACCGGCACGTCCTTGCCAGCCAGCTCTCCTTCTCCAACTGCTCCCCATGGAACACATGCAGATCACGACACTCCAAGCACAGTGACATCACCGCATTCCCACTGACATCACCACACCAGGGGAAGTAAACGGAATGGAAGGGAGACACCCATTATAACAGAGATCTAGGTTTTCATAACTATGACATCACAGTGATCCTTTTGTACTATATAAAACCCTGTTGTCTGTTCAAACGTTGGACAATTCTGCGTTGAGACCTTTTCAGACCCTCTTATTTTGTAGCAGAGTATGGTTGAGGATGTGGATTTCTGTGGTGCTCTAACCACACGCCTTTTGAGCAGCGGGTCTTTTCAGGGGAGCAGATTTTCTTTTGTGCTCAACTTAACAGGAAGCTTAGCAGGGCCGACATTGGTGTGGAACCCTGCCTGGTCTCCCACCGCCCGCTGAAAGCAACAGGAGGAGCTGGCCAGTGAGGGTACCCCAGAAGTCCACAACCCTCAAAAATCCACTGAAAAACATGAGTGTGCTATGTGCAGAATAACAAGGGGTGGGGAATTTATTGTATATTTAAGAAACTGAATTTGATTAAGGATAGCTCAAGACAAGGTCTTGGAAGACTCACGGGCCAGCCTTATTTTCAGGATAAAGTAAATGAGGCAGGAAGATAAGGATATCCCGGGGGAACCGGAAGACAGCTGTATTTTATTGTGTTGTATTGTGGTTTTGTTGATTAAATGGTTGTTTGCCGGCATTGTGTTGTGAGCCAGGTCCTTTAAAGATGATTTTTCTTGCATGTTGTAAGAGTAGCAGATAGTATTGTTTGGTAGAGGTTGATGGGGCAAGTATGAACATTTAGATTGTGAGCAGATTTTTTGGTTGTGATCCAGAGGTAGGATTTGGATTTTGGGTCATGGCCCTAGGGGAAAAGTGTGAAAACATTGTCAAAAAACAATTTCTGCTTCTAAAATTTTGGTAAACTAACCACTATTTTGTAATGTTTGTTCTGTTTAAGTGCCAAGATGCACGCTGCTTAAAAGTTGTCACCATGTCAGATACCCCAATAATTCACCTATGTAAAGCATTCCCCAGATATAGTGGCAAAATTACTAAATATCATGCTGTTTGGGTGAAAGGGACTGCTGGAAATATGTACCTTTCGTGGCCACAAGAGGGCACTCACTGTAAAAATGTACTCCAACATGTGTACATATACTTACATGCCACACACAAGGGCAGGAAGCTCAACAACAACAGGCTATGGGTATTAGGACTCTGGAAGGCCTGTGGGGAAGAAACAGAGGGGCCTAGGAAGAAATGGAAGTTTCATATGTGTCGGGGAGAGCGAGCAGCTCACAGCGCTGCTGCCTCCCCCCTCTGAGGAAAGTGCTTACACACAGCCAACAGCTCCACTAGCTGAGGCAGGCAACTACACACAATTCACACCACCACATACATATGAGGAGAGCACAGCAGGCTCCACCATCCCAGGAATATACACAGTGCAGGCAGCAGGTGTAGGGTATAGTAATACCAGGTATGAATACCTTGATGAGGAAAGTAATGAAAATAGGAAAAGGGTGAAAGTGGTAAAAGCACCATTAGTGCAGATGGAAAATGAATCATGGCACAGGTCAGAGACACAGTTAACAGAGGAGAAATAACAGAGGGATAAATAGTTTAGAAAAGTAGCTAAAAGCAGATGAGGAAGATCTCATGAGAGTGAGAGGCATGCAGATAGATGGCCACAGGGCAAGAAGTGTACCCATGGGTAATGGGGATAGTGGAGAGACAATGATTGGTAGAAGGAAAAATATTGTTAAAATTCGATGGGAAAGGCATTGAAAAAATGTGAAGAGAGTAGAGTATGAAGAAATGAAGGAAGCAGCCAAGGAGGAAGTCAGGAGGGAGACACAGGAAGAGATAGAGCAAAATGCACAAAGGGAGAAAGAGAGGGGACGGAGAAAGGATGCAGAGAGGGGAACAGGAAAGACAGTAGGAAGGGAGAAGGAGGAGAAAGGGATGAGCACGTAAAGAGGCTAAATGAGAAGAAAAGGAGAATGACAAGAAAAAAGGAAGAGATTGAAAAATGAGGAAGGAGATGAGCCAAAGAATGAGCAGAAGTATGATGCCAGAGATGTGGGGAGAAGGAAGTGGGACAATTGAGCTGGGTATTCTCTCAGACAGCCCTTTAAGATGAGTAGCAATACCCTGGAGATGGATGGGAATGCAGATTTTATTCATACATCAATAAACTTAAGGAAGTGGGATATGGGGGGGGCAAGGGAAATTGCATAGTTGACGTTCGGGGAACTATGAGGGTGGGGGAAGGGATTTGTTTTGTCTGCAGGGGTGTTAAAGTTAAAATGCACAGATACATATCAAAAGAACATACGAGAACTTTATGGGACATTTGTACAAAATGTATCTGATGGACAGTGCTGTCACATATGGCTAAGAAAGATACGAATGGGAATATCACTATTAAGATGGAATGTGCGAGGATTGGGGATACCAGTGAAGAGAAGGAAAATAATGGCATACATTAACAGACTAGGGGCCCACATTGTGTACCTACAAGAGACCCATCTACTAGGACATCAAACAGAAAAGATAGCACCTGGATGGGGCAATCATCGCTTTTATACGACATACTCTAGCAGAGCGCATGGTGTACTTACACTGATACACAGATCAATACCGTTTATGTACTATAACACGGAAAGTGACCAAAAGGGGCGCTATGTACTGGTACATGGGAGGCTAGCAGAGGAGGAGGTACTGCAATTGAATCTATATGGCCCGAATGTAGATGACCCAAAGTTTTACTCCAAGCTGTTTAAGAAGTGTGCCAAATACCCTACGGGCCAAATAATTAGTGAGGGCGATTTCAACACTATCCTTGACACATGCCTAGACCGTACATCCGGCACCCCCAGGACACTTACTAACCCTGCAAGCATGATACACACTCACATAACAGACCTGGGCCTCCGTGATGTATGGCACTCTCTGAATGGCACACGACGCGCCTCTACGTTTTACTCGTCAGTGCATGACATGCATTCAAGTATTGATATTTGGCTGCAATCACAAAGGGCTCTGGGCTGGGTAACATGTCAGATCATTTCCCAAATCTGATAACTCTGCATATTCCTAATGTCTCCCCACAAAGGCCCCCATGGAGGTTCAAGGCAACAGCAATGTCAGACCACGTATATAAGAGCAGCCTGACCCAGAATACCAATGAAACTTTGAGCACAATGATGGTACAGTGGAGAGCCACACGACACTATGGCAAGCCTTTAAATTGTACAAAGTGTACATAAGAGGCGTTTCCTTGTCTACAGAATTTGGGGTAATCAAAGATATCTGAAGAGAATTGAAAAGGCGGGAAGAGGAAATTGCTAATTTACAGGAACAGTACACCACAGACCCCAGACCACAAACTAAACTGGATATTAAGACCCAACTAGAGGAGTATAGAGCGGCAGCGGATCAAGAGATTTGCTATTTCGATAAACCTGCCACTGCAAGGCGATATGGCGAGCAGGAACGGCCAGGCAGGCTCGCAGCAAAGATGGTGAGAGGAGAGCGAGGAAGCATGTTATCCCCTGTATAACACAGTCAAATGGGATATTGGCGACAGACCAGGAAGAGAGAGAGATGTTTTTACGCCTTTTACTCACAGCTGTATTCTCCCCAGAGTGCGGCCACAGAGCAGGCGATAGCTATATAGCAAGCATACCCACAACGCTTCTATCTACTGACGCAAAAGAAGTATTAGAAACCCCATTTACACAAGCTGAGATAGCAGAAGCCATTAAATCTTTACCTAACATTAAGGCACGAGGCTCTGACGGTCTCAGGGCTGAGTTTTATAAAGAATTTGCGGGACCTCCGGTACCCAGACTTCATGCCATATGGACCGAAGTCCTGGACAAAGGCAAGCTCCCTGAAAAAACCCGGGAGGTAATCAGAACACTTACTTAAACCTGGGAAAAACCCCTAATACTGCGGTTCCCTCAGACCGCTCTTGTTGATAAACACGGACGTGAACATTTTCGCGAAAATCCTTGCTACACGCCTAACCCCCCTGATGCCGCATATGGTCCACGAGGACCAGGCGGACTTTATACCGGGCAGATCCACGGCAACGAACATTCGCTGATGCTACACTATACTGACCTCGATCCCCAGGGACATGCAAGGGGTGGCACTGGCATTAGACATGCAAAAAGCCTTTGACACCGTCTATTGGCCTTTTCTATTCAGGGTCTTGAATAATTACGGGTTTGGACCTAATTTCATAAAATGGATTAGAATACTGTACACACAACCATATGAGAGAGTGTGCGTCAACGAGACACTATCGGCAATACTAAAACTGGCGGGTTGGCACACGACAAGGCTGTCCGCTATCACCCCTCCTATTTGCTTTAGTTATAGAACCATTGGCGGACCTGTTAAGGGCTAGATAAAGCAGGCTGGGGATCGCTCTAGTAGACAAAATAGATATTATAACGCTATATGCTGATATAATGTTATACTTGAGGAATCCCAAGCGCAATCTGGGGAGAGCACTGGGTGCTGTTAAAACATTCGGGGAGTATTCTGGCCTAAAATTAAATTTAGTCAAATCTGAGATATTCCCTCTTACAGAAGCTACCTCAAAACCTACGCAACTCCATGGCCTGCTTTGGTATCCCAACCAGGTGAAATACTTAGGGGTACAGGTGGCAAGGACTGCACAACTTGCCGGAACTTTAAGTTACGAGACACTTGTGGAAGCGCTCTGCACTAAGCTTGAGCGATCTCTACCGATCTCCCTTATCAGTAGACTTGCACTGGTTAAAATGATAATTCTACCCAAATTATTTCATTTATTTAGTACTGTGCCTGTGTGGCCGGGCAGATCCTTTTTCTCGAAATATTCAGGGTACATGTGCGACATTTGTGTGGAACGGCCAATCTAGAGTAAGTTGGGGGAGACTTACTAATATTACTTGACAGCGCAGGCACACTATGCAACACAATGGGCAGCCACCTACCTAGAGGCACATCACACAACCACCGAAATGCATACGAGGAACCCGGTGAAACTCCGACACAAAGCGGCAGAAGCGCATCCCAGACTTAACACTACTGATCCAATACTGGTAACATGCACTGTCTGGGCCAGGATAGCAGGGAAACCTGGGCAAGAAGTTTTATATTATCCAAACATGCCACTGCGGGAAGCACCCTACATTCCCCCTACACAGGATACAATTGCTACACACTGTAGAAGTAAAGGAATCAATTGTTTCGGAGTCCTCTTGCCAGATAAGCAATTCATCACCTGGGAGGAAGTCAAGGGGATAGTGTGAGACACTCCATTGCAGAAACTGTACCATTTGTTTATGAGATCGGCCATGGCAAAGGTTTGGCATGTATTCTCTGCCGAACCTACAATACATTTGGGTCTGGGATATGCATTTACTGCAGGGACGACCAAAACATCAGCTTCCACGCTATATAAAATTGTGACAACAGCCCGAGAACCATTAATCCAAGGAGCTAGAGGGAAGTAGGAACAGGACCTAGGTCACACCATCACTGATATTCAATGGACTCAATTTTGTAATCTGACAAAAAATCATCTCATGCAATTCACGATACCGGCTAACATTATAAAACAATACACAGGACGCATTGTACGCCGGCTAGAATGAAGAGCACATTTTCCTCATCGGATGGTAAATGTCCCAGATGCGGAAGTGAAGACGCAGATACATTTCACATGCTATGGGCATGCACTTGTCTAGCGGCGTATTGGGCGGATGTATGCGACATATTAGATACTACGGCAGACCAACCCATTGAATGGTGCCCAACTACGTGCCAACTTGGGTTAGTGTGGAAAATGAATCCTACATGGCGTAAACTGCTCAACCTCAGCCTACTGCTGGAAAAACAAGTAATTTTGATGAAGTGGAAAAGCAGGGAGCCGCCTACAATGAACGACTGTGAGAAGGTTATGCTATGGGCAAACGATTGTGAGGAAATGTATACCGAACTATTACCCACTCAGAGTCGCCCAAGGGACATATGGGGGCAGATACAAGCAATACCTCACAGATAAAGGCATGGAAGAGACGGATTCAGATACAACGTAATTATATGTACAAAATGTTCCGAAGAAATGGAATGGTAAACAATAATAATGTGAAAAATGTAGAAAAGGAAAATATGATGATGTATCTGTGCCAGTTAAAATAAAGTTTAACAAAAAAACTAAGTCTCTTCATCTTGATCCCAGTATGTCACTTATCCTTGGAACTTTTGTGTTTTATAAATCGCCTGCCTCTCTGGTCTGGGTATCTTTCTATATGGATGTCGATTCAACTTTGTATGACGTCATCATTCATCTCTGCCATTTAGTTTCTCTGCTTCTTCAGAAATCTCGCTCAAATGGCCATCATATGGTCTTGTATGCAGGTTTGGTTTCCTCAATGGGTACTTTTCCTCCCATATTCTCTTAGGTATAGGTATTCTTATAGGTACTGCTCAGAGTCCACACTCGTCTCTTTGCTGGTTTACTTGTTTAGTATACGTCATATACTTTGGTTCATACTTTCCAGGTAATGTAGGTGGGGCAGTTGGAGTGGGGGTACTTGGCTCCTTCTCTACACTCCCCCCCTCTGGGCGATTTATCTACCACTCACACATCATCCTTTACATCTAGACATCGTGGTCTGAAGAAATGCTTCTTAGGGATCGTTAGGCAGAATTATATGCAGTACCCGTTGGGAACACTACACACAATTAAGACTACAAGTGACAGTACAATTTCACCTTTGGTACAAGCCTGTACTACACAGTTATACTGGTAGCAGTAGCGGAGCAGCCAGACTTATCTCAAGAGTAAGTGAGCAGTCCAAATAGTTACACAAAGGACAAGAATTTCTATGGTTCAGGGAAACACTGACTCAAGGTTTCTAAGTAAAAGAATATATATTTATTTACTCAACAGTTATATAACATTTCACTATTGTAAGCAAGATCAAAATCACAATCATAAATACACCACACCACTTCCCTTAAATTCCAGACAAGTTAAGCTCACAAAATGAAGTGGGAGCAAAATGGCACTCCAGCATTTTAAAAGGGAGGGAAAGACAAAGTTATTACAAATTAGGCAAAACCAACAGGTAAGTACTCTGGGCAATTGAACAAGAGAGACTACAGTGAGGAGATCAGCTAGAAAAGGCTTAGGGCCAAAGTCAATGGGTCAAAAGTCTTTTGCTCAAGATCACACAGTTCAGGGTAGTTCGCGGTAAAGTTTGTGGCATAGATTCCGGACGAGGTTGGTTGGTAGAAAAGTTAGTTCAAAGAGAAGAGGACAAGCCCTTGGATTGGAGAAAGATTTCAAGCACTTTCACTGCAGCTGAGCGAAACGCACAACCGGATTTGCACAGTACCTTAAAATAGAGAGGGGGCTGTAGCTGAGGCAGACGTTCCTGGTAGTTCCTGCAGGCTCACGGTTCCTGAAGCGACTGTCGGACTGATCGGAAGTAGGAAGACTGGAGGGTCCTGCACTACCCAGGGAAGAAACCAGCAGGAGCGCCAAACAATGAATAAAAGGTGCGCTCCATAAAACCCAAGCAGGGTCCGACCTTCCTGGCTATCCGGCCCAATGTAGCTCTGTACAGCGAATTCGACCAGAGGAGGGGTCCTGGCTTGTAGTTTGGGTGAACTGGTTGGTCCCACCAGCTCAAGGGAAGAAGTTTCCTGGAGGATCTTCTCTGTCGTCGGATTTGGAGATTCAGGCCTGCAGCAGGGCTTCACCGGGAGGTTCAGTCGTTGTAGGGGTCCTCTTCTTCCAGTTCCTTGTTGGTCCTTTCATTCCAGTGGCGACTCTGCTCTTCCAGTCCCAGAGACCTGCTTTTTATGCAGTTTTCCCCCATTCATACAGCCTGGCTGTCAATCACACAGCAGGGTGGCTGGCCTGGCAAGGCCAGTCCCTTTTGCCAATCAGACAAGAGTGCGACTTGGGTTACCAAGGGAACCCATGGCAGGGGTCCAAAGATCCCTCCCTCACGTCCTGCCTACCTAGAATATCAGGCGCCTTAAGGAGGGCTTCTGTGCAGAAGCCTGTGAAAAGAAAGCGAACAAAAGAGTCATCCCCGGTTTGGCACGCAGAGAAAAACATGAGAAAGACTTTAACAAAAAGAAATGGCTACTAAACCCAGCCGGAACCAAAATAAAATGTATTTGGTCAAGCGGGTTTATGTTCGAGGCTAATATAATAGCCTAAAACATGACCACGCTTATATAAGATAATCGCAGTAGAAAAGTTAGGGTTGATACCACTGCCACCAGCCAAGTCTTAATGTTAAGGGAGCGAAACAAGGCTCCAAGAGGCACAGACAAAAAGGGATAAGAGTTAACCCTTTCCAAAACTCCATGTAAGATGAGGTGTACTGGGTCTGTGGTTTAAAGTGACTATATAAAGTTAATGGCAACTTTACCTGTTTCTGGGGGACAGGAGTCAGCCCCAGAAAAATGGAGTCAGGGGGAAGTCTCAAAGACAACCCGGTGTCACTGCACTGAAGATGCTGTGTAACAAACACAAAAAGTGGTGCACATGGAGTGAGGCTCCAGTGCCCAAGATCACACAGAAAGCACACATAGCAAAACACATTTAGGAGTGGGAAAAAAGGTTCACACTCTTACCAGGTGAAAAAAATAAATCCTAGAAATCCAGCAAAGCTGCTGGGGGACTCTTTAGGTAAGGGAAATCAAGCATTTATGAGAATTCTCCCTAACACGGATCCATATTTTATGACTTCCTTCAAGCATCCAGCTATTCTTCACATGCTCATCCTTGTTCCATGTCATGAGCATACACTGTCCACTTGACTGCAACAGATCCATCTTCCCACATACTTCTAATGGTCCTTTGGATACAGGAACTTTGTTCCCTCAGCTGCAAGAATACTGGCTTTTACAAAGTCTCTGATTTCTTCATCAGTCAGATCGTTAGGCTTCCATCCTGGTTGAACATCAATCATAATTTTCATCCCTATGGCTTTCTTTGCTGTCTTCTTGCACTGTGAGATTATTATCTTGATCACACAGAATACAACCATCATTAATAATAACAAAGCTCCAACAAATTTGAACATATCTGCCATCCATTGTGGAACCCACGAGAAGAGTGATCCAAACCAGCTGTCATCAGCAATGTCTTTGACATCTTCTATCATCTGGCCATAGAGTTTCGTCAGCATGTCTATGGCCTCTGTCAAGGTTCCATTCTCGTCATCATGAGAAGGTATAAATGTGCAACATGATTCTCCAATTTTGCACAAACACCTCCATCTATAGCTGTGATCATGTCCAAGACGTACTTGTTCTGGAGAGTTATCAGTCGTATGACTCATCTCTTCTCTGATTGCATAGAATCCCTTTATGGTAGTATTAATCGTCTGCAGCAATTCCCATCTGGTGATCTGAAGCCACTTGGTATTTGCCCCAACCTGGGTCCTTGGCATGAAGATCAACGTGAACACTGAAGAAGTCTGGCTGAACAGTCTGTGTTCATATGGAATTGCAACAAAGGCTTCTATTAATTTGGCAGAGAAGTAGTTCTCTCTCTTAATTTGATTTATCAGCTCCGCAGTTCTCTTCTTCCTCAGATGAGCATCTGCTTTCAGGAAACTATTAATGCTCAGGTCACCTTTAGGAATCGCCAACGCAGGAACATGGATGTTCATCAATGTGCAGATTCCTACGCAATCTTTAGCCAGTCTGGTGTAGGCCTTGGATCCAAAAGCCCAATAATGATCCGATATTCATTCCTGGTGCATCGAAGATTTTCCCACAGTTCTGCTTCTCCCCCATTTTCTTGTACCATTGTTCCTGAAGCACAATTTAGAACTCTCCAATGGTACTATCTGCAGGGGTCCTCCTCTGTCTTCGACCCATGTCACTAGTTTAGCAAGTTTTAATAGTTTACACAACATTTGTGCATTCTCTACTGTTGGTTGGTACTGACCCATTATTACCCAGTATCTGCAGATCACTACTCCTTCTTCCCAGCCATCTGGTGATAGAACAGTTCCCCAAATCTGCATTGGTCCTCTGTTTTTCCATCTACGGATGTCTTCTGTAGATTGTCCTGGAACTTTCATTTATTATTTAATTATCTTCTTATTCCAGTTACTTTTACTCCAGGTTTCTCGTATCTGATCTCAAGATTCTTTGTCTTGGCGTTGTTTCTTGTCTTTATATCTTGAACATAGTCATCTTCATTTGGATCTGTCCATTCAGTTGCCCATATGAGAGAGGCTGTTTGACCCATGAACTGGCCTCTTGTACTTCAGAAAGCTAGGCACACTATGTAGTGTGCAGTTAGGACATCTATTTCAATAGCTAGGACGTTCTTCGACTTCCCCAGGCTGTATGGCAGAAGTGCACATATGAAGCATTCTTCATCTGACGTCCTTCTTCCAACTTCTTTCATATGTTGGTACCATATATTTTTTCCAAGTGTGCTGTGCTGTACAGATAATCATTCAGTCCAGATAATCATTCAGTTCGTAATGATCTCCTTGGGTGCTTCTTTTGGTTCTCAAACTCTTCATGTAGTTTTCTATGACTATGTCTCTAAATGTATCAACATAGCTCCTTCTGGCTGGTTTGTTTGCAGGAACATCCGTCCGGGTTCCCTGTGTAAAAGAAAGTTCAGCAAGTCTTTCTCTACCCAGCTGTATTTTTCTAGCAGCAGCTAATGACGGCCATAAAGATCGTGCTATAATCTCTATGCGTGACTTTTTTTTAGGACTTGTGCTTGGGCCTTTTTTCACTGGACCAGGTGTGTCTGCATGTATTATCTGTGTAGGCCCAACCTTTATTAACCCTTTACTTTGCCTGATTCACCGACCCTGTCTGCAGCGTTTTAAAGTATTTTCTGAAACAAGTGCTGTGTGTGATTGATTACTAACAACATCCATTTCAAGCTCAGGTATTTTCCCCTATTTTCTTGGGACAGGAATAACTATGTAGGGTCTAGGCTGCCTTGTAGTTGCCACGCTCACCTTTTCCTTCTGCTCAGAAACATATAAAGGAGTCTTGGCCCCATGTGCTCCTATATAAAATGCAGTTATCACTGTCAGTGAAAGCAATATGAGTATTAATACAATGCATGTGTAGATGACACAAAGGTATGTCACTTTGCAACATCTGCTTCTTGGACAATGTGTGCGCCTGTCCTCATGGGGCAACACAACGCTACTGATGAAATTCCCCATCTGAATATTTTGATGCCAAGGATGGAAAAACAAATTTGAATGGCTCTGCATTTTAGATTGCTTTCTGGAAGCTGTTGTCTTCATTCAACATTCATCCTTGATCAACTATCTGCTTTCTGGATACTTAAGAAATGACATTTACTTTCTCTCAGGAACCAGTTTTTTTACCAATCGGGATGCAAATATTCCTTTATTGTGAAGAAAAATGACCTTTGCATGTCTCTATGAGTTCTGCTTCATATATCAGCTCCCAATTGATGCCTCGAATCTGCTTCAGTTCAGATGACATGTTGCTTCCCTGTCAACATGAACAAAAAGTTTTGTCTTTTATTCACTTCCTCGATCTGTCCCTCTGAGGAAAGTTTCTACACCGCTCTGTGATTTCTTTCAGAACAGATGCTCACCTGGATGATGATACCTTCCAAGATTACATTCAAGTTTGCAGTGTTTCTTGGATCTCTTAGAAAGTTACCACATCTGTGTGTCTTCCAACAAGATGCGGGTATTATTCAATTAGACAAAAGAGCACCACACTGACCAGTCTATGTGCCGCGTCGGCTGATCAGGGCATTTGTGTTTTCTTCACTGTACTCAGGTAACTTCAAGAATTCTTCAGTGATGATTATAAGCAATCTTCTTATACTTTTCACATTGTCCGGATCTCGAATGAAAGTTGGAATGCAGCAAGTTCTCCCCACCAGTGACGGATAAGAACGCAACACCAACTCAAAATACGCAAGTATGCTCCTGGAAAGGTCATCACTGGGTAACACCACGAGTAGATCCAAACAAGAACTCAGTGTGGAAAGAATCATGGTATTGTACCCTCTTCCAATTGCTTTATCCACATCAGAAACTGTCATATTCGTATTCTTTTCAAGGCTTTAAGTATGCCTTAGTCCAAAATCAATAGCTACTGTGGCTTTAAGAATGCAGATCTTCCTTAACTCTACAACTAAGATGCACAGAGTGTTCAAATGTGTCTTTTGACCCTTTTAGTTATAGCTCAAAAGGGAGTGTCCAAAATCAAGCCACAGTCTAACTAAAGGGTTCTTTACACTTTCCACCTGTCAAGTTATGCGTCCTCCTTCTTCGTCATAGATCTCGTCTGCACGTTCTGTGGTTCTTCCCCGATGATTGTAGCTTCTTCGTGGAGGGGTGTAGGCAGAGGGGTTTCTCCAGAGTAGATCTTTATGTCTCCCAAGAAGATCCAAGTGTGCCTACCATGCAATTTGACAGCAGGTGGCTTTATGGCCTCAACGACAAAAGGACAGTTGAAACGGGGCTCGTCCCATTTTTTCCTTGTGTGGTTACAAACTAGGACCGCATCTGCAGGGTAAAGTTGGGGAAGATGAAATTCCGGAGGTTGGGTGTTGAAGCATCTCCTTCTGTGTTCTGTACTGCCCTATACCCTCATCTCTGCAACTGTCCTGAAATTACAGAAAAAATGAAAGTCATACAGTTCAAATAGTTTTGCAATTCCAATCCTAAAACTTCTGACGTCGGCTGAGCATCACTTCTAACTCGGTATGGAGGCATTAGGGGTGTTCTCATTCGCCTTCCCGTCACAATTTCGTGAGGCGTAAGATGGTCAGAACCTGCCTGGTTTCTTAATGCATGTAATGCCAGTGGTAGGCAATGCAACCACCCTTTCTTCAGAGTAAGCTTCAACTTGGCTATTCTTTCTTTTAACAGGCCATTGAGCTTCTCACAGATCCATTTTCTTGCAGAGGATAAGCCGAAGAAAACTTGTGCTTTAAATCAAGCAACAAGTTGATCTGCTCAAAAACTGTATTAACAAAATGAGGTCCATTATCCAATCTCATTACCTCGCACACTCCCCATCTAGGAAAAACCTCTTGCACAAAAAATTGGGCTGCACAGGTAGAGTCTGGGTGTGTGCATGGACCTGCCTCTATCCATCTTGAGAAAGGACACACTACAACACGCAAGTATCTATATCCATTGCATACTTGTATCATCTTGACATAGTCGATATGCAAGTGCTGAAAAGGGCCATTGGGTCTTGGAATGACTCCCCTGACTATGTGCAATGTATGCCCAGCCGTGAATTGTTGACAAACAATACTATTTACCATAAAAAAATGCAACATGTTCCATTAGGTTCGGCACAAACCAATCCTCAGCAATAGTCACAGCAAGATTCTCCCTAGTTGTATGCGCTGGGTAGTTTAGCTGTTCCAGCGCCACCCTTAATAAGGCTATAGGCATCACTGGCTTACCAGTGCTGTCTTGTCGCCACAATGCTTCAGAGAGGTTTAAAGAACACCCTCTTTGCTTCCACAAATTCTTTTCCTCTTGCGGTGCCTCCCCTTGGAGCTCCATTATCTGTGTTTAAGGCGTATGATTATATCCTTCAACCACAGTCATCATTACATTTATCCTTTCATTCACATCAAGGGTCTCAACATTCATCATCCCTATATCTGTATTTGCTATGCGCTTGGCTTCAGCATCTGCTGCTTGATTTCTGCGCAAGATAAAATCTGTCCCTTTCGTGTGAGCTGCGCATTTAACGACTGCTATGCCTACTGGGAGTTGTAGTGCCTTAATAAGCCTGTCCAATAAGGCTGCGTGCTGTACTGGCATGCCGTCTGCTAGGAAGTAGCCCCTCCTTTTCCAGAACACTAATCCTGCATGCACCCTCACATAGGGGGAGTCGCTGTACACTGTTACTTCCTGGTCTGCATGATTCTCAATCGCGAGTATCAATGCCAATAATTCTGCAGCTTGTGCTGAATAATGAGATGGCAATCGAGTACTAACGAGCACTCGAAATTCTCCATTTGCCAGATGTTTCACCACAGCGGCACCTGTGTATCTTTGCCTACTAGTGCATTCTCCTTTACTCTAGGGGGCTCATCGCAGAACTCGTTATATTTTGCGCAATCGTGCATGGGCTCTCCTTCTGTGATTGGCTCAGCTATAAATATAGCTGGGTTCACTATTTTACAGCAAACTATTTTAATCACTGGATTTGAGATGACTACCTCATAGGAAGAAGCCCTTTGAGAAGTTAACGTACCTTTCAGTTTTTCTAAAATGGCAAATAGTGCGTGTTCAACAAATAACGTCATAGACCATCCAATCACTATGCTTGTAGCCTTTTCTATGGCGAACGCGGCGGCTGCCAAACTTTGTCCGCATGGAAAGTGACCTCTCATTACTGGGTCTAAGATGCCACTGTAATATGCAAGGGGCATGTCCCCCAATGTGGTTCTCTGTGTGAGTACTGCTGTCATAAAAGTACCATCTGTATGCGAGAATAAAAATAATTCCTCTGCATAATTGGGGATCCCTAGAACTGGGGCTGTGCCGATTGCTTTTTTCAATTCATCAAACCCTTCTTCCATTGCCTTAGTCCACACAATTTTTTTGCATTGCCTGTGCTTTCTTCAAGGCCTGTAAGAGACACCCTGTATACGAGTTATAGTCAAAGACCCATGCCCTGACATAATTACATAGTCCCAGAAAACTCTGCATCTCTTTCACCGTGTGTGGTTTAGCTGTTTTTAAAATGGCCTCAGCTCTTTCAGGGGTGACCTTTCCCTCATTTGAAATTAATTGGCCTATGTACAACACTTCTTGTTGACAATATTGTAACTTTTCTTTGTCAACCTTAAATCCTTTGTCAGCAAGTATAATCATCAGCTGAACAGAATCGCGTCTGCACTCTTCCTCTGTGGTGCCACAAACTAAAATGTCATCTACGTATTGCAGCATAACTCTTTCTAAAGCAATAATGCTCAAGTCCATCTGGAGGATTCTGTTGAAAATGTATGGAGACTCTCAGTACCCCTGGGGCAGCCTTGTGCTTTTTAATCGCAGCTGTCTAAAAGTAAACAATGTCAAATCTTGTTGGTCTTTGTGCAATGGGATTGAGAAAAATGCATTTTTTAAGTCAATCACGTGAAATATTGTGTGTCAACAGGAATATTACATAGAATTGTAGACGGGTATGGGACTAAAGGGAACTCGGCCTCTACAATTTGGTTTATTGGCCTCAAATCTTGTATTAAACGCCACAACCCCCTCCTTAGATTTCTTGATAGGATAAACTGACTTATTACCCAGTGATTCTGATGTCACTAAAATACCTTGGTCCATCATGGCGGAAATTGTCTTGAAAATGCCTTCATCTGCCTCTCGAGACATGGGATATTTCTCGAGGTAAAATGTATCCTGGTTTCAATTTAATCTTCACCTCCACAACCCCTTTCAGTAAGCCTACGTCACAGGGGCCAGTGGTCCATAATGAAATTGGCACTTTCGCCATATCTTCATAAAAACATTCAGGACGCTTCTGTGCTAGCATCATTCTCTGCAGAACTCCTCTCTTGATCACCTTTACCGAATAAGTAATACACATTTCAAATATCACACCATCATCAGATAGGTAATCTCCAAACAATTCCTCATCCGTGACATCTGTCACTCTGCAGCCTTCTTCGATGGCAATTATTGTGCTCCATTGTCTACCCTTATCATCAGTTCCATCAAGTAAAGCCATATTTCCTCGGACAATGGGTGCATCTATGTCTAAGGGAAAAATGTGTCCCTCCTCTTCATCCATGGGTATCTGAGGCCTGAATAGATCTGGTATCCTCATCGTTCTACCTACTAGAGCTGGTAGCCGTGTTAACATAATAAGTATCCTATAATAGAACACCTCGGGTTCAAGTGGTATCGCCCTAGGAGCTATCTGCCCTGCGAATGCAATGATCATTTTGCACACTTTTGAATAATGCACTCCCGGTGTTGAGCACACTATGCCTTTGTCTGTAAACGAAATGGTCATATTCAATTTTGTCATCAAATCTCGTCCTAAAATGTTGACAAGTGTTTGCCTCGAATAAAGCAGTGGCACATTCATATTGCATTCTCCTATGGAGACTGGTAATTCTTCTTTGAAAGGCACTCGACTCGTTGCTCCTGTGAAACCCCGAGTATTCATCGCATTGCCAGACATTAAAAATGTGCCCTCCTGTATACACGAGCGCGTTGCACCCGTGTCCACTAATAATGAAAAAGCCTTGCCGCCTATTTTTACGTCTATCCTTGATTCCTCATGAGGATTCGGCGTTATAGATAGGACTTAACACATCAGGTCTCCCAGTGAACTGTGCTATTGCGGGTATAGTCTCACTCCATCACTCATGAATGGATTTCCTCCATCAACAGTGACTCCTCCTATTCTACGAGTCATTGGCGGTTAAGTGTTTGTGTTTGGTTGAAGTTGCATAGGAGATTGCTGCGATTGTCCTTGCGGTTGGTTACCTTCCATTTGCTTTGATTGCAAGCCTTGCGGCACTCTCAGCGCTTGCTGCTGCACTGTTTGATTTTACGCAAATCCATTTCCGCTCTGCTACGAATATGCAGGTGGATTTGTCATTCCATGTCTTGAAAACTGATCATTCTGCACCATCCCTTGGCTTCTACACATACAAGCCATGTGCCCTGTCATTCCACATGTCCAGCATATAGGCGGATGTCTCCCCATCTGCCCATATTGCATATTCTGATTACCGTTTTGCATATTCTGAAAACCTCCCTGACTATTCTGGCAATTCCCTGGATTACCTTGCCAACCTCTTCCTCAATATCCCCTTCCTTGTGGAGCATATCCACTATTTGGCTGATCACACTGTCTTTGGTTATTCACTTGTGGCATGTTCACTGCCTGCTGCGAATTTGATCTGTGTATGCTAGTTAACATTGCCTCTTCAATGGCATATTTGGACAGTTTTTTCTGAACCAATTTTGCTTCCTCACCTTTTCGCGTATTGTCTTTTTTGCAATTCTTTTCCTGCAGGAGTCTGCAGTTATGTACAATGGTTAACTGGATTTCTGACCATGGTTTGGCTTCTATACCCACTAATTTCTTGAGCTGCTTCTGTACTTGCACTGGCAGCCCTTGGCATAATATATGATGATATACAGGTATATATTTCCCCCAAGCCTCCCTAGTCTAGAGTGTCCATGCGTCTTGAAAATGTTTAATGTAAACTAACGGATCATCTCCTTCCTTCATCTTTTTTGTCATTATAGCTCCCATATCGGACGTGTCCAAATATAGTACTTGTAGCGCTTTCCAAATTGCTGCTCTGCAGTTATTAAATGGCGCTTAATCATGCGCGGTGTTGACTATACTCACACCAGGGTAGCCTGCCGGTGTCCATACGGCATCAGCTCTATCACCAAGTATGGCGATCAGAAGACCTTTAATATTCCCTGTCGCTAATGTATTCCCTCCTGTCATTTTTTCTAACTCATGTATCCATTTTCCAGCGCCAGAATTAAACTTCAGAGTTTGCACTTTAAATTATCTCTGTCCATTTGGGGCCACGATATGTAGTGCAGCCGGGCCCCTCCCTTTTCTAGCAAGGGGAATATTAACGCCCCAAACTCATTCTCATCTCTCATCATTTGTCTATCTACTGCTGCGGTAATATTCCCACATCGCTGTCTACCTGGCAATGATCTTAACCTGCTTACGTAAGGCGGGGACTCCCCCATCTGACCGTGGGGTTGCCCTTTATGTCGGTCTGACTATGTCAGCGGCTCTGGTGCCTTAGACATAGGTATTTTTAAATCTTACCACCTTACCCCCTCATCAATAGGCGAATATCCCTCTGGACCACATATATTACTTCTCTCTTCCCTTTGGAAGGTTTCCCTTTCTTCGTCTGATACTTCTTGTGCCCAACTTGTGTGACTTCTCTTATCATCATCTCTATTTAATGTTAGTCTGCCTAAAGACAGCTCATTGTGTCTCATACTACAGAAGGCTTCCTCCGTGTCATACAACTGAGTGCTCTCGAGACGATAATTTTTTTCCTTCCATTGTGATTCTTTCTGGGCTTGCATTTCGTGGTCTACTTTGTCGATCGCTTCCACAATACTTTGCGAGACAAACTCGTCTTCTAGATTTACTCTAGACGGACCAGGTAATGACTCGGATTCGGGAAAAATTCCACTATGTCTTCCCTTGCTACCTGTGGGTTGCGATTTCTTACTTCCCATTCCAAATAATCGAGATTGCATGCTCTCGGCCTTCTTTTGCATTCCATGTCGTCATCGACTTCTCTGCGCTTCCTCGCTTCTTCTCTCACTCTGTCTTCCTCTTTCTTTTTCATATCCCTTCGCTCATATGCCCTTCGCATCTCCTCATCCCTTCGTCTGTGTTCTTTTCTCTCTTATCCTTTCCTGTTCATCATCTTCTATTCCTTTTCTTGCTAGCCTTTCCTGTTCATCGGCTGTTGTCTATTGTCACGTTTTCTTTGCTCTTCGGCTCTCTCCCGTTTGCTTTTTTGTTCACCTTGATATAACTGTTCTCGTCTTTGTCTATCCTTTCTTTTTGTTCCCTCATCTTTCAATTGTTCCTCTTTTTCTTTGTCTTATCTGTCTTGTTCGTCTTGATCTCCCCTTTGTCTTACATCTTCAATACTTTTCTCATCGAACTTATGTAAAATCTGACCTCCCATCCATTCGTTCTGTAAGAACGCTATCTCATCAGTTTTATCCTTGTCTCCTTTCCATCTCTTTATTTCTCTCCTTATATCTAGCGATGTACTTGCTCAATCACTTCTCTCCTTATCGCATCTCTCCTTGTCTCTCAGTAATTTGGAGGTTGTATCTTTCTCAGTCTCTTTCTCTGGGCCCTCGTTACTACTTTGCATCAGTGACTCATATGACAGATTGCTATATTCCGTCGCAGCTTTAAGTTCCCTTAATGGGTATAACCCTTCGTCATTCTTAGTTTCGTCTTATTTCAGACAGGGCGGGCAGAGCAGAAGGCTCTTCACCCCCTCTTTGCATATGTTGATTATTCAATCTAAACTAGGCCCCTCCTCCTTTTCTTGTTCATACATTTTCCAAAGCTCTAGACTCGCTAGGCGCTTTTCTAACTTTTTTCCTGTATACGCTGCATGCAAATATGTCATCATATGCTGCAGAACTGTCTTCGATAATGATCCGCCTTGTGGCCATGGCATAAACATTTTATCTGCGGTCCCTTTAATCCACTCTGCCCTGTATACGTAAGCTCCAATCCCGTCAAAACAATTTTTTTTACTTTAATCTTGCTAAAAGACAACCATTAGAGTCAATTTTTGTATCTCAACTTCACGCTTCTCTATTAGATAACATTTTTTCTTTCAACTCTGACATCACACCTTTCAATCACATAAAACAGACAGACTTGACTGGCCACATGTACTGTTCACAATCTTCTTCTTAAGACTTGTCTTGCCTTCTAAAATAGCTCCGATTGGAACTTAAACCGATCTCTTTCTGGATTGTCTTTAATCAATCCTGTCTCCTACGTCATCTCCTTATGGGACTCTAGATACAGATTTCTGCTAGCACTCTTTAAAGTCTAGGAACAGGGCGTATTCTCTTATCGTGGCCTCACTCACGACTATTCTTCTTTATTTATTGCTCGGCCACACTCAAGTCAACCATGTACACATATATTACACTCTTACTCTTGCGTTATATTTTATCCCACCTTCCTCCGTTACTCTCCGTTATTTACTATACATGCATCCCTTTTCCACACTCTTTGGCCTATTTACTCACTGTTCGCATGTTTTTCTTCTTTGGACCCTTGGGATCAACGCCTTTGTTATCGCCTCTTCGAGCCGCTTTTCGATCCTATTGTCGTAGATGTGGGAGGTGATTTTATCTGAAAACAAGAGTCCCGTCAAACCGTCCCTTGCAAGGAGTTGTCTATTCTATCCACTTCTACGATGAGCTTCACGTCCGGTCAGCCGAATGGCAAAGGTTGTGCGATATTGCCGAGACTCTAAAGTGACTTATGTCGACGGCCGATGGTTATCTTATCTAACCATCCAACTCTACTACTAAGTGAGCTGGGTGTTCTCTGAGGCAGCCTTTTAAGATGAGTAGCAATACCCTGGAGATGCATGGGGATGCAGATTTTATTCATACACCAATAATCAAGACAACACTTATAGCTTGGCAAAGTTTGTCTGTTTTAATGTCAAGTATCTAAAACAGGGAGTACAACAAACATCAGCAATCGCTCGATACTCTGACTCTACTTACTTCATCCTACGTGGCAAACTACATAAACCTAACGGAGGGTGTGATTGTGTCTAAGTGAAGTTCTAAGTATAAGCTCGATATCTGTATGGAGTAACAAAAGAAGGTGGTAGGATAATTAACTTCAGGTGGGGAAACTAAGACCTCCCCTTAAAATGGCTACTATGAACGTCACTAAATGTATGACGTCCCATTGGCTGCATAAGCTAAGACCCCCAACTACATGGTCCCTTACAATTGGTTAGCTCCCAACCCCGGTCAGTACTTTTCCACCTACGTCTAGCAGCACGCAGACTGAACAACCAGGTGCGGGTGAGCTAGTCTTAGCACCAGCTTCCCACCAATTAGAATATCATCCATCATCACCTCAATGGTCCACTGTCAATTAGTGCTTTGAAGTTGGCCTTGAGTTTGCACTGTTCTCTGAGAATTTTTAAGGAGTATGGGCACCAGGCGGCCTTCGAAAATAGGTGTGATCATCTCATTCGTCCAACTTCCTTCTATCACGTGACTGGACACCACGAATTTGAGCCTTTTCGTGTATTTGATTTTATTCTCCAATAGTCCTCTGACGTCTTTTGTTTTGCTGGACCTTTCGGTTTTGCTGGTCTCTGTTCTTTCACATTAATTGTATCTAATGTCAGCCAATTCCAGTTAGATAAGACCTTGGCTCAGTCAATTCCTTAGCTGAACCTTTATTCTGTTTAATTCAATTACTTTTATTAACTACGACACTGAAATTAGGTTTTCTTGCTTTGTTCAGTACTGCTTATATACATAGTGGAAACATCCATCCTTTATTTGTCCATATGTTTCTATATATGTATATGTTGGCGCTTGCCGCGTGTTGGATTCTGTGATTGCCCCAGGCCGCCCTTTACCTCACACACGCACCTACATTAATAACACACGGACACGTCTGTGATGTTCAGGGTCCGGGTGGCGAATGGTGCCTTTCGGGTTCCGCGTTTATTAAACTCGCATGCGTGAGACGGAACGAGGCTTGCGCATGCGTACAAATGATTAGTACGCTCCGTAACACAGCGGTCTAACTATTCAAAAGCATGTGACTAGCTTTATGATTGCTTTGCTGCTTGCGTTTTCTTGCATCTATACATGTTTAAACTAAGTATCTTCATCAGGTCTGTAGCCTAAGTCTCTTCATCTTGATCCCAAGATGTCACTTTGGTACTTCTTTGTGTTTTAAAAATCGTCTGTCTCTCTGGTCTGGTTATCTTCCTATATGGATGTTGATTCAACTTTGTATGATGTCACCATTCATCTTTGCCATTTAGTTTTTCTGCTTCTTTAGGAATCTCATTCAAATGGCCATCATGTTGTCTTCTATGCAGGTATGGTTTCTTCAATGGGTACTTTACCCCCGATATTCTCTTAGGTATAGGTATTCTTATGGGTACTGCACAGAGTCCACGCTCTTCTTTTTGCTGGTTTACTTGTTCAGTATACGTCACGTACTTTGGTTCATAGTTTCCAGGTAATGTAGGCGGGGCAGTTGGAGTGGGGGTACTTGGATCCTCCTCTAATAATAAGTGCAACATATGTAAGGGAGCCTGTTAAGGGAGTGAGTTTTGATCTCATACTTGAGGATGACGAGAGCAGAGAAAGTGATAGGGAAACAGATTGGGTAGACATGGATGGTGAAGAGGGGGAGAAGAGGCAGCGCAAACCCCACAAATGGATACCACAGGACCAGGCGTGGGAGATCTAGCAGATTTACAGAGGCCAAATTTAAGCATGTGTCCACCCCTCACTCCAGTAGTGTCCATAAATGAAGACAATAAATCCCCATATTTCTTAAGAAACATGCCAAAACGCCAGTGACACCGTGTAGCTGAGACATTGAAAAGGAAAACTTGCGCAGCATCACCTTTGCGCAAGAAAGGGGTAACACAATTCCCACTGCCCGAAAAGGGATCAGGGCAACCCCAATATACTCCATGTAATCAGACAGACAAAGTAACTTGATGGATAAGTAGTCATCACTGACAGCAGGGGCAGACCGTTGGATCTACAAGCTAGAGCGAGAGACAGCTGGGATAGCAGTAGCTGCAATGACAGAACATAAAGCCACTAAATATGATGGGTCACCCTTTAATAAAGGCACGGAGGGAGCTATTTCTAGATCAATCTGACGTGAGTGCCATAATGACTGGGAATGGGGGCCTACTGAGGACCCAGCTGCCTATATTCAAGACATTAAAGTACGTTGGCATTTGAAAACTGAAGACAATTGGGATACTGTCACGACTCGCTCCCTTCGCTCCCGTTCCCGCCACTTGGGGGCATGTTTTGGGGTTTATTCCCTACTGGACATTTCCTCCGAACCTAATGCTACAGTGCTGTGATGAATTGGGAGCGCTAAAACCTTATTTTTCAAGTTACTTCCCTTCCGGATCCATTCCAGGTTTTTGGCAGCCAGCATGCTACTTTAATCAAATGACTATGCTTCCCAGAATGCCTGGCTCACTGCTTCACCTCCTCCCTTGCAGGACAAGGTTGGGTGGAGGATAGGCAACACCTGTGGCTGCAGGTGCAGCAGGCGGCACACCTGAGGGGTATGCTCGTTAAGCAGCTTTAAAAAGCCTCAGTTTGCTTCAGTCCAACGCTGGTCATCGTTACAGTGTTCCTGTTGTGACTAGTCCCTTGTTCCTAGCTTTTGTGCCTAGTTCCTAGTTCCGGTTTCTTGTTCCTCCGCCCTGGATTTCAGATTCATGTGCTTAATTGATTTCTGCTTTCAGGATTTCCCTTTCTGTCTTCCTCTGTCTGCAGGCAGCCTTTCTCTGTGCTTTACCCTTTGATGCAGCCCAATTTGCCTGTGTTTTCTGTTTCTTTGATGCTGTCCTTTGCTACTGAAAAACTTGATGCATTAGTCTTTCCTTTTTTAGATTTAGTTTCCTGCCTTTTCTCCTTGGATGGGTGGGTAAGGTTTCCTTTTGTGATATAATTTTCCCTGCTCCTGATCCTTACTTCCTATTCGGATCCATGCCATGTTTTCCATTTCACTTCTGCATGTATTTCCCATTTGATTATTTAGGTGTGGGGTGCTGTTGTAACTAGTCCCTGTGTGAATGCCTTTTGTTTTCCTCACTATTTCTTTAATCACAATTCCTACTTGCTCCTTGACTTAGGTTTTAGGTATTCAGTTATCCTCCACCCATTGCTGTTATAGCCTTCTGGGTCCCTGTTTGATCTACTGGGTTTGTGGGTTTACTGACATTCAAGTGGTCTTTCCGGTTCTCGTGAGTACTGTTTCTAAGTTCCTTATTCAGTATCATCCAGAATGTCAGCACACAGATCCTGTCCTTGCTTGCCCTCTACGTGGGCTTAGCGCTGTCAGTATCTGTAATAGCATAGTGGGTAAGGAGTTTGCCGACTTTCCTTCCAGTCTTAAGGAGGTTCTAAGTGCTTACCCCACATCCCTTTTCATATATAGGTAATTTTGTTTCACTCTATCTGCACTCCTGGGTTTTAGTATATATGAGTCGTGGTTCTTGTGTGCACGTTGTTTGATTCAAGGTTATTCACTGTGCGATTTTGTGCACATTTCCCTTGCCATATTCGCTGCCTTTGTACTCACCTGATTAATCCTGCCAGATACAAATATATCAGTGTTTTATCATATTCTATGTAGGGCCTACCTTAAGAAGTACAGAGACAGTTAAAAAAAAGATTGTGGGGATTGCAATGAGAGCATGGCCAGCAATACAACTGACTATCGCCCATCACTGTAGGTTAAAGCAGGAGAAGGATCAAAAGGAAACGCAAAAGAAGAAATGATCCAAAATGACAGTAGAAGAGCGGTATTGGTAAAAACACAAGACAGGAATAATGGACAGGTAGTTATGTCACAGCAGGGCATGGGTGGTTGTTTTGCAGGAAGAGGGGGGAGTAGTTTTTCCCACAGAGGAGGAAGAAGATTTGTTCACAAAGGGAGGTGTCTTGGGTTTGGTGGAAGATCAGCCCCGCTTTGGAGGCCCTGGGGGAACTGAACAGTATGTTGGACATGTGGGAAAGAAGGACAATGCAGTATGGGCCAAGAAGGGGGTTGGCATATTCAGCACCATATGGTGCACCACAGCAAACATATCAGTACTATGACTGCACACAATATTCATCAGATCAGACACAAGCATAGCAGGTGCATCAACCCCAAGAGCCACAGATAGTGCCACAACAACCGCAGCAGACATTCACACAGCAACCACAGAGTGCAGTGCTATGACAGCAAGCAGTGACGCAGTGGAATACCAATATTCGGCCACTTATACCACGGATAGGAGGAGTAACAGCGTTTGGGGAGAACCCTTTTACAGGGACAGGACTGAACATGCATCTCCAATTGAACAGCCCACACAATAGTTGATGTGCCCTATCTTAACAGCAACCATAGACACTGAACAGGAACAGAGGGTGGAGGTATCTACAGGTGACCAGTCTCTTTCTTTTTTAGTTAAAACTGGGACAGCAACATCCTGTAACAGTAGGAGAATAGATGGTAGCTATCCCATTCCTATATTCCAGGAATACACCCATTAACATACTGGGAAGACATCTCCAAGGTAAAATTCAATATGTCAATATCTTTAACAGAGGACAGCATAATATACTGTACACCAGGAATATACTTCCAAACAGAAAAAGAATACATACAAGCCTTAAATTGAAAATAGAGAATACAGGGGTGGAACAACAAATAATGTTAGCTAAAAAGATACCATCAATTATGGGAAAAGATTCGGTAAGGGTACCCGGCACACTATGGATGACCAGTTTATATGCTGTGGGGTTGTTAAAAGGAATTGAAGCAGTAAAAATAAAATTAAAGAAAGTGTACATTTTACCTTAGGGGAAATAGTACCCAATGTCCAAAGAATCAAATGAGGATATTAATGAAGAAATACATTTGCTCATTAAGTAGGGAGTGATAGTGCCATCAGAACCTCCTTGCAACACTGCTGCACATATAGTGAAAGAATCTCAGGGAGGGTAGTGGAGATGTACTTATTTATTTCTTTTACACTTAAGAAAAGCACAAAACTCTCGGGGATCACGGGTTAGCAAGATTAGCAGGATTGCAAATGACTCCTTATGAATTGGTGACAGGTTGTAGGATGCATGTGCCCATTACCTTACCGCAGGCAGATTCCCAAAGCACTGCGACTGTGTTTGTAAACATGTTACATGACTATTTGATGTCCATGACTAAATACCTCTCTTGTTCAGTTCTTGACAGGAAAGGGCGGCGGGGAGATATCGCAAAAAGTCACACAAAAAGATGAGATTAAATTAAAAGCTACTGCAGTTGTCAACACTTTCCTTTGTTCTATGGGTTAACATAACCAACATAAAGACGATAAAATAGTGCCACCTTACTGCCCAGCTACTAGGATCCCGAGTTAGAAGAGAACGAAAACGGACCCAGGACAAGAGCTCAAGTGCAAAATAAAAGGAATAAGGAACTTGAGAGTAAAGTTGATAAGTGACATTGCACCACTTGAGGAACACTGATGCTGCAGAATTTCTGCTGCTGAGGACTATCTTTAACAAGGACAATCATCTATAACAGACAATGTTGTCTACCTTTCTACCTCAACATTGTATTGGGACTATTTTATATAGTATTTTTCCCAAGGACAATCATTTTTAATGGACAATTTTCTCTACTTTCCTATTTCTACATTTTATTGGGACTATTTTTTACACTATTTTTCACAAGAGAATATATCTACAAATGACTGTTTTTCCCTACTTTTTATCTTCATATTTTTTTATCTAATGTCCACATTTTTTATATTTTTATGTTTTTATCAGCAGTATTTTTATATTTGTCAAAGAAAAACAATCGTGAAAGTGGTTTGAAAATCAAATATTTTTTGGTCATTGGATGTAAAATGTTTTTAAAACGTATTTACGGCTCCCCTCACTCACTTGAAGAAATACTAATTCACTATTGCCCGGTCACATGTAATTAGGCCTAGTTAGAAATGTATGCTATTCTATCCTTGTATCTTCTCTTCTAATAGGTTAATTATTCTAGTTTCAGGTAATACAAAAATTTCAGAATGGTTTTTCATTAGTTTTATGGTCTATTTTGTGTCATTTTGATTTTGTATACTATTGTGTATATTTGATGAATACAAATATGAATATGTAATTGTTGACTGACCGAGTCTATCCCCTTTTGTTCACAAATTGGAGTCGTATTGATTTGCTTATTCTTCCTAGCCCAGTATTGGCCCGTGTGACCACGTCTTATTTTTTTTTATTACATTTGCTCCCCAGGTCCAAGATGTAGCGGTCACCAATCCTTTGGGTTTCTATACTTGGATGTGATTACAGCAATGGATGGAGGTATTTGCGCAAACATTGGAGAATCATGTTGCACATTTATACCTTCTCATGATGACGAGAATGGAACCTTGACAGAGGCCATAGACATGCTGGCGAAGCTCCATGGTCAGATGATAGATGAAGTAGAAGACATTGCTGATGACAGCTGGTTTGGATCGCTCTTTTCTGGGATTCCACAATGGATGGGAAACATTTTCAAGTTTCTTGGACCCTGATCGTGTTGGAGTTGCTTGGATTCTGTGTGATCAAGATAATTATGTCACAATGCAAGAAGACAGAGAAGAAAGCCATAGGGATGAAGATCATGATCAATGTCGAATCAGGATGGAAAGCCAGAGACTTAACAGATGAAGAGATCAGAGACTTTGTGAAGGCCAGTATCCATGCACCTGAGGGAACGACGTTCCTGTATCCAAAGAATCATAAGAAGTATGTAGGAAGATGGATCTATTGCAGTCCAAGTGGACAATGCATGCTCATGACATGGAAAAAATATGAGCATGTCAAATCAGCAGGATGCCTGAAGGGTATCATAAAGATATGGATCCCAAAGAAGATCTTTTTCACAAGAGGATGCCTGGATGTGAAGGATGATGAGAGAGTGGTCGATAAATGGCCCAGAGAGGGGAGTGTAGTGAAGGAGCCAAGTACCCCCACCACAACCGTTCCACCCCCATTACCTGTATGTTGAGAGCCAGAGTGTGAGACACGTGCGGTACCACTGAGAATACCAGTACCAAAGAGAATCCTGGGAGCAAGGTTCCTATTGAGGAAACCATACCTTCACACAAGAAAAATATGATGGTTGTTTAAATGAGATTCCTGAAGCAGCAGAGCAAATGAATGGTCAAGATGAATGGTGACGTTGCACAAAGCTGAACTGACGTACGTAGAAGAGATGCAGAGACTAGAGAATGAAGATATTCTATAAGGCATCAACAAAGTATCAAGGATAAGTGACATCTTGGGATCAAGGTGAAGAAGCTTATGCCTCAGAAACAGATGTAGATATGGAGTCATTTTAGACGTGTACAGATGCAAAAGAAACGCAAGCAGACAAAATAATCTTGAGCCTAGCTTATAGTGAATAAAATGCGGAAAGCGCCAAAATATACATATATGCATATGGTCAAGTAAAGGATGGATGTTTCCACTACGCATTATAGCAGTGCTGGACAGTAGCAAGAAGGCCTCATTTCTAGTGTGTCGCAGTTAAAAAGCAAATTTAATTACAAAGTGAATATCAGCAGACAAGGCTGGATGAGCCAAGAAGCCAAGGTCTTGTCAAACTGGAGTAAACTGACATTATATAAGAATCGTGTGAAAGAACAGAACTCCTGTTCCGAAGGCATGAACATAACAAGGAAGACATGAGAGGTCTATTAAAAAATAGTATCAAATGCACTAAGGGCTTGATTTCATGGTCTCTAGTCACATGGAAGGATGAAGTTGGACGAACAAGATGGTCACACCTACGCACGAGGGCAGAGCGTGCTTTCACTCCCTGAATTTCTCAGCTAAGAACACTCTCAAAGCCGAGCTTCAAAGCCCAATTGACAGTAGACCACTGTGGTGATGATGGATTGCTATGCTAATTGGTGGGAAGCAATGGTTAAGGCGAGCTCACCAGCAGCTGGATGGCCAGCCTGCATGCTGCTAGAGGTAGATGGAAAAGTTCTGACAGAGGTTAGAGTGCCAACCAATTGTAGAGAACTGCGTATTTAGGGGTCCTATAGTTGTGTAAATCAATGGGATGTTGTGTATTTAGTAACGTTCATAGTGGTTATTTTTAGGGGAGGGCTTAGTTGCCCCACCTGATGTTAAATAACCAATCACATATTCACACTTTTTTAGATTAGTATGGATCGTATACTTAGATGTTCACTCAGAGCCAATTACACATACTCAGGTTGTTGTAGTTTGCCACGTAGGATGACGTTAGTAAAATGTATGTTAACATAATTGATGACGAGTTTTGTGTATAAGATCTCAGTTTTTTACTAGAATGTTTGAGTAAGAGGATCAAGCGAGTTTGTTGATGTTCGTTGTTCTCCCTGTTTTCGATAATTGATATTAAAACAGTTTTCCTTTTGCCAACTACCCGAGTTGTTTCGATTACTGATGTATGAATAAAACTCTGCATCCCTGTCCATCTCCAGGGTAATTGCTACTCATCTTAAAGGGCTGGGCTATCCAGTTCAATATACTAGACTCCACACAACTGTTACCACTCTCTTTTAAAATCAAATTTTAGCTAAACTCTGCCACCGACACTCTGCTCCACGGTCTGTCCTTCGCCTGGTAACCCAGGCCACCTTCAGCTCCTCTTGTGACCTCATCATTACAACCTGCACGCTGCCTCTCCTGCTGTCTGCTTTTATACTGTAAAGGTTGGTGCTTCAGTGCCTTTCTCCCCTTCCAATTGGCTACATCGCTCACCTGACGCTAGGCAACAAGCATTGCCCATCTTTCCCCTAGCACCCAGTTGACAGACTTTAGAAAACCCTCTAAGCCCAATCCTCTGTGTCAGCACAGTTTCTACAACAGTCACTGGTGGTTTCCCTGCTGTTTGTCTGGCAAGCTGTGGGTCTAAAAGTTATTTTTTATTTAGTTGGGATGATTTCTGAGGCTGTGGCCACTGTGAGGGACGTGGTGAAGGATTGTGGTTAGTCTAAGCAGTCATTTTTCTGGTTCTCCCTTTGTTCACATTCAATCCATGTTTTCTCCACTGCTCCCAGGGGGATTCTGGGAGTTGTGGTTCTGCAATAAAAGTGAAGGACAGCCAGCAAACATGTGGGGGGAAATTGGGAGATAAAGAGTGGTACCAGGGTTAACATTTCCAGCACAAGGGAATTTCTTTCAAGACTGGGGCACTCCCACCATCCCCACCCCAACTCCCATATCCCATATCCGGGGCAGGGCTGGTACTGGTTTTAATTTTAGCAAACCACCTGCCTGCCATAGGTTGGGAAGGGTCCCTCCTATGCCCCCATGACAGGGTCATAACCCGGACCCTGTCATAAGTGTGACAAAGTCATGCGGCCAACCTTGTATCCTGTCCACTGTCTCCCTGAGAGTAAGACTATCATCCCCCCGAAAAACACTCCAATTCGACCATTTAAGCATCTTAAGCGGTATCCGGTGTAAGGAAAATAATTAATGCATGAGGGGGTGGTTACAGTCTAACCCAACAGGATTCTCTGCAAAGACTGTACCAGAGAGCGTCTCTGAATATGACCCCGGATGTTACGTGGAACAACCCCGAACTATTCCTGAACCCCCTGACATAACAACTAGCTAGTAATTACTAAGTCCCAAAGAAAGAAACAGGATATTCGAGGCTGTATCGCCCAGGATACATCTTTCAAAACCGAGAACGGACTCTGAAAGGTCTACCAGGGATTCAGAGGAATATCCGTTATGTAGGATGACTAGTCAATTCAGAAAGAACCCATAGAAAAGAGGTGTTGCTCCTAGAAGGGAAACGCTCAACTAATTCCAACAACCCTACATGCCCTCTGGCAGCAGTGCTTGTAAATGAGTTTCCCTCTGCACTGCAGCTGAACATTTAAGGATCCAAATGTTTCCCTCCCTTCCTAAAGGACAATGATTTTGTACAGATTGGAAAATGACTATAGGTTTTCCTGTTCCTGGTGATGGCATTTCAAACAACTGAAATCTCCAAAAAATGTGTTGGCAGGGGAACAGCCAGTAGGCAAGGGAGGAGCAGAACTGCAGACCAACACCACCTCCTGCTCTCAAGAATAAGTAAAAGAAATCTAAAATGGCAGAAAGCCCTTAAACACCCTGGCTTGGACTAGGACCACAATTATCCAGTCAATACGAAAGTTTACCTCAGACAATGGGAGGATAATGAGATCTTTTAAACCGAGGCTAACAATCATAGACAGTCTCTCTAGGCTGGGACCTGAGGGGAGGTATTTGTTGAGGAAGCTGAGAGCACCAGAGGAGGGGAGCCCTTTGAGTGCAGAAGAGGGGAGAGTTCCAGTGAGGAAGACATGTACCCCTGGAACTCCAAAAAAAGGGATGCACTCTACAAAGTGAGGGATGAAGAGCCTAGTGATCCCATAAGACGGGTGTGCTTTAGTGAAGAAGAGTTGAGCTCCTGGAACACCAGAATAGGGGTGTGCTCCAGTGAGGGCGAACAAGCCCATTGAACCTTGGAACCGGTGTGTTCTTCAGTGAGGAAGAGGAGAGGAGAACCCCTTTAAACCAGAAGAGGAATATGGTGCATGGAGGGGAGGAGAACCTCTGGAGACCAGAACAAAGATCCCCCAGAGACCCTTGACCAAAGAGAGTAGGGCTGAAAAATAGTAGGAGTCAGTGACTTTGATCTCTGGAAGAGGGGATGTTTTAATGAGGGAGAAAACCCTTCATCCTCCGACAGGGAGGTAAAGTAATAGGTAGAAGGAGATCTCCAGTGAAGGGGAGGATGAATGGGACACTTGCCAATGGGAGGAAGCCAACAATCCAGAGAGGCAAAATGGCCTTGTGGTTCCCAGAAGATTGGATAAGAACGGAGTGCTAGAACAAACTGGGCAGCAGAACCTCCCAAATGGAACTTTCGGTGTACCTCTTTGCTTGCTGTCCGTCATATATAATCATGAGAACAAGGGCTACATTTCCCAAGAGCTTTTATATTTCAGCCATTCTGAAACAATTTCCATGCAATAATTTTAATGTTTTAATGCTTCAAACAAATGTATCTTCCTAATGCGTCAAAGACACCAGATATATAGTAATCCAATCACAAAATCATTTCTTTATTTTTTCTACCAATGTTGCGATTTGCTTTACAGCCACTGCCAACACGTGTTTCGACCTATAACCATAGGTCTTCTTCAGGGCTATTATATCACCATCCAACAAAATACATTATGACAATTACATGAAATTCATATTGTGTAAAAGTAACAATCAATATTACAATAGTACAAACGCTATGATCAATTGGTGTCATTTTGTTGGTAAAGGAGATAATATGACATGGTCAACACGCATAGCAACAGTGTTTACTAATGCGAATGATGCATGACATAGATGTCGGACGTCATGGTCCCTTTATATTTGGTATTCACACAAGATGGGGCCCTCGCGTTATGCAGAACGCCGCATTCTGTTGCCACGCGATGGCCTAGAGGCAAGTAGAAATGCAATACACCTATATTGTGAGAATATAATTGTCCAGTGTACCAAATACGAACCTAGCAGGATATCTGTTTTAAGTGGTGTACTTACCAACTAAAGTAGAGTGACCAAGAATGTTATCATAATCGAATTTCCAAAATGAGTGTGAGTGGCAAAATGAATCCCTTATGGTTATTAATTGATTTAGTGGCAAAGTTAGTTTGGTGTTATGAGATTGGTTAGTAGCTAATCACTGATACTAGATTGCGCAAATTTTTGTTTTTAGGACCTGTGTTGCACAGAACAAATCCCTCTGAAAAACATCGAATGTATCCTTTTGAGTGGAAAGAACGCTTGTGAGGTTGGCACAGAGCTATTGAGTAAGAACATTGATATTAATCTTATTTGGATAATATGCAATTTGAGAATAATAAATTGTAGAAATTTGGGTCAGTACAAATAATCTGAGATTTTCAAACCTGTATAGGTACCAAAAATTTGACTCATGTCACTGACTAGAGTAAGAAATTGTGGAGAATTTACCAACTAAGCATGTCAAGGTGTGATGTAAGTAAGATACCTAATTATTGGAGTGCAGCAGCATAGAAGATGAGTTATATATATAAAAAAAGGAAAAAGGTAAAAAGAAGAAACACGTTTAGCTGGAATTACGTTTCAAAACTAGGTATGCCCTCTTCTCTTTGTTTGACAGAAATGGAGACGATCGTTTGATTAAGATCAACTTGAATAGTAATATTCTTTTTGATTTTAGAAAATCTGGTTCTTTAATTGTAGAATTATTAATTAAAATCACATCATAAATAAGTAGATTGTTAGAGGGACACCAATTTATAAATATAGCCCTAGGTTAACACATCAAATGGAGTTTTGGTGATGGACACAATAATACACTTATGCATTGGAATTAAGGTGCATGTAACATGACTAATAAATGCATGAATGTGATCAATCATTCAGTAAAGGACAATCGAACTGGCTGAGTTTTAAAGTCTAATGAATTGTCATTGTGAGTATTTTTTCTTTTGTTCTTTTCTTTTCCCCTTTCATGTGACCATTCGCTGGCACGGCTTCTGGTTTGTACTATTGTAATATTGATTGTTGCTTTTACACACTTTGAATTTCATGTATATGTCAACATTTTTTTTTTTGGATGGTGATATAATATCCCTGAAGACGACCTATGGCTAAAGGTCGAAATACGTGTTGGCAGCGGTTGTAAAGCAAATAATGTTTCATTAACTAACTTTGGTTGAAAAAATCAAAAAGTTACTTTGTGAGAGAGTTACTATAGGAAACCTAGGGATAGCTACCTTTCTTTTTCAAAGTGAATACTGATCTTGTGACAGAATTCACTCAGAGGAAGGAAGATTCCTTCTTTTTGAGCACATTTTTGAGGCAAAGTGAACTTGCTTATAACTTAGTCAAAAGTTAAATCACAATAGGGTGTGTTGCCTAACAAGTCTCAAAAAGACATCATCCATTCCTACTAGAAGACACTTTGATGCCCTGAAGATGGACGTTTTTGCCCAAAATGTATTAGCTCAAATTGTCAGTTTCACCTTAAGTAATGGAAAAATACTAATAAAGATATTTTAGAATCAAGAAGAAGAGTGAAATAATGTGTATGAATTATGTATACATTTTAATAATTTTGGACTAGTGCTTGAACTACAAGGGTGCAACCAGAGAAGTGGGAGGTTCCCTCAGCTTGTTTTCTTAAAATTATTTTAAGCCTGTAAAATTTACTCCTGCGTGATGTTGCTCTCGTATAACAAATTAATTCAATTTTCATTCCATCACGAGCACCCTGCCATTTGGAATTGTGTGGTCATTTCTGGCAGCTGTGGCAAATCCTCCTTCTGGCAGGGTCGTGGAAGTGCGTTAGCTGCCATGTAATTGAGGTAGTCATCCTTTCATTTACAATGGAACTGGTGTGCTAGGATAGTGGGTGGGATGTAGTCAGCAGAGTTGAGATCCTTCCCAGGTCTATGGATTATTTGGTAATCATACTCTTGCAGTATAATTCGGCAATTTTTCAATTCAGGGAGACAGTCTTGTTTTGGGATTTCCAAACAGTAATAAGAGAGGTTGGTGGTCAGTCAAAAGTGTGAAGCATTGCCCTGGGAGTATGGCATTTCTTGATCATGTGATGCATTGTCTACTCCCTCCTCATTTGGATTTTCTGGCTCTGTTCTCTCCTGGTTTCGTTAGTATTTATCTAATCGCACTGTCTCTTGTGGTGGCAAGTTTTCTTCATCTATCCCTCTCTTGTATGGGGTTCCCCAAAGGCTCGGTCCTGGGCTCCTTTCTTTTCTCTCGCTACATTTCTCCTCTTGCATCTGTAATTTAGTATTTTAGAATATCTCATAATTTTGTGCTGATGATACTCCACTCTTTCTTTCCTTTTCCTCCTTACCTCCTGCCATGCATGACACTTTGTCATCTTGGTTTTTGGCTATCAACTCCTGGATGGATGATCATTACCTTGGTTTTTTTCTTTCCTGCTACTACTATTCCTCCTCCCTCTCCACCTGCTTCTATTTCTTTTCCCCCTTAATTGCTCCCAATTTCCTTTATTGCCCAAAACGTGGGCCTCTATCTTGATTCAGAGCTTTCATTCTCTTATCATATTTCTTTACTTTCACTTTCATGTCCTGTTCATCTTTTCAACACTTGCTGGTCTAGAGCATTCCTTACTGTTAATGCCGCTAAACTTCAAATCTCATCTCTGATGTTTTCTCGCTTATGCTACTGCTCTTGTATTCTCTTTGGTCTTCCTGCTTCATAATTAGCTGCTCTTAAATCTATTTTTAAGTCTTCTGTTCGTCTTCTATGTTCTTTCTCAGCTTGTGACTATTTTTTCATCACTATCATCTCTTGGATGGTTGTCCTTCCATTTTCAGCTTAAATTTGATTTCCTCTGTATGGTCTTTAAATCTCTTTACAATTTGTCCCCTCCTCATCTCATCTTTGGTTTCTTTTTATGTGACTTTACAATTGCTTCGCTCTCAGTCTCTTTTTCTCTTAACTGTGCCAGGTCCTCTTTGTGCACTGTCTTGTTTCCGCTCTTTCTCTTTACTCGCTCCTTTACATTGGAACACTCTCCCCCTTTCTCTACGCTCTATGTCTTCATATGCACTTTTTTGATCTGCTCTTAAAATCTATTTTTTTGTTGATTTCATGAATTGTAACTGCCTTAATTGTTCCATGATATGATACTTGTACAGTGCTTTGGCGTATAGTGCTCACATATAGAATAAATACAAATACATTTCTGTGCTGGATAATGCTCTTCTGGCAAAGGCGACTATTGTTTCGGAGTGAGGTGAGGAGATGAATAGTCATATTGAGAGGTGATAGCTCAAAGGCAGACAGGACTGAAGTCCAATGTCACCTCTATGTGCCATGAGGGGTCCAAGTACCCCATGTGTCGGCCATTTTTTAACAACTGCTTTGTGGCATTAAAAACTGTTAGGCATTAAGCAGTCCAATGCTGCCCTTCAATCTATGAAAAATGAACTCCTTCCACTACTTTAGAAAAAGGCAAAAAAAATCATGTTTGAATATTGGCCTATGATGATGTCTCAGCTCTCAGTCCAACTATTTTTTATCAACTGCATCCAGATGCAGATTCTGCTTGGTTCCAAGAGATATGCACAATAGAAGTTCAAATATCAAAATTATTGGCAGTGGACATCAGTTAACAAAATTATGTGCAGTGGCTCAGTTGCTGTGGTGTTATTGAGAAAGCAGGAGGTGCAGTATCCTGTCATGCCCAGAAAGGGCAGAGTTTCAGCAACATGTCAGGAAGGAGCCTTGCATTGGATATTGCCAACTTTTGCCAGATCTGCAACAATTCATCTCAGATAATGTGCCTGTAAAACTTCGTATACACTTGTTGACCTGTCACTTTTCGGCATTGAGTGTGAGACAGACGAAGAGAAGGGATTAACAAACATTTTGCACCTCACGGTCTTGTTCCTGCTGTGTGCATCCACGGATGACGATGTTGTCACTGCAGTTGAAAGCACTTTTTAGGTGAGCAGGATGTGCTGTTTGGTTTACAGAAAAACTTCTGCTACTGAGAATATGCCGAAGTTTAGGCACTCATAGCGGAATATGCCAATGGTGGGTTGAGACTGTTGTAATGGGGCGAGATGTTGGATGCAGTTCTAGTCAGTAATACCCTTGTTTGAAGTTGAGGTTTGTAAACTTGATGGCGTTAATGTGGCAGATGATTCATCCCTCTATGTTAGGACCTGGATGACTTTCCCTTGCAATTATGGCATTAGGTTTTGGGGCACTAGAACCACACATGGCGTAGGGCCGGTTGCTTCGTCTATTATGTAATCTTGCTGCAGCCGGTCAAGTTCTTCATTTTGCTTTAGTTGAAGATTGGAATTACATCCTCTGTGGTGTTGAGGGACAGGTTTGATCCTGGAATTGATGTGGAGTCGTAGGGGCTTTAATTTCATCTTGCAAAGGCCCTCGAAACGGTGGCAGAGTCCTTGGTCACGCACGTGGCTGGTCATCGTGGGTGTTTAGGTTGGTCATTATCTGGCATGTCAGTCCAATAAGGCCCTATTTGTTTGGAAGCAGATAGGGCAGTGGCCAGCAGTGAGCTTGATAGAACGTGGATAACTGATGGCCCACTAGTGTGTGGTATTAGTGACACGCCTAGGGAATTTGTTCCTTCGCCCAAGGGGAAGCCACCCCCTTTGAGATAAGGGAGATGAGCCAGCTATGCAATACCTTCCCTAGGACAGAGGGCAAGTGGGATCCCACTGAGGGAGACCTCCCCCAGCTGAAGAAAAGGACTTCCCAAGTAAAGATTCCATCACACCCACCTTTACCTCTAAATCTTTAATGCGTGTTGGTTACACAGGAGAATCAACAGAATAACAATATACAGTGCCCCTTTAAGGTGGACGGCTTGGTTTATGTCCTGTATTTGCTACTGCCTCCTTGGAAATACCTGGACAATTGGCGTCATCCATTTTCTACCATTCCAAGCACCTGGACACCAGCAGCAGAGGAGAGTGACAGCCATAAAGCGAGAAACTCTGGCCTGTGTTGCCACAAAGACGAGGGAGTCCCTCTCTCACAGGAAGGAGCAGAGGGAAGAAACATTTCATTAATATGTTGGGCAGAGATGCAGGAGAACCTGCTGTGATGAATCCTGGGATGTCGTCACTTCTCCCTAATGGGGAGCCACTTCCCATGAAGCCACTACCCGATAGTCCCTTTGGGGGTGCGACTTCCTCTCTAGGGACAAGGACGACCATCTAAGGGAAACACGCAATGTCAACACTTTAGCACCTACACCCACCTCTGACCCATCCTCCATCCCTTTACTGAACCCACTGTAGACCACACTTCCATTTACCTCTGTAGCATTAATAACCCAAGATTAACTGGGACGAGTAAGAGTAGGGATTACTTTAAAAAGACTTCCCTGTAAGGTATTGAGACAAGGAACACATGCAGAGCAATGAAGAGTCCTCAAGGGAATGTACATACACATTCTAATTGCTTTACTGGATTAAAAATAAAAACAGATGAAGGACTTGCTCAAGGGTCTAGCCCCCTTGGAGGAACCGTGAGCGTGAAGACGGTACTGAGCAAGAAAAGGAAGCAGATTGGGACACAGAGTAGGGAACTGAGAGGTCCGAAGCCAGTCCAAGTAGGAAGGACTGCACGGCAAGCTGCTGGAAGCCCCAGTCATTGCGGAAGTCTGGGAGGTGCAGAGAATAAAAGCCACACAACCAGACAAAGAAGTCAAAGACTGCAGCAGAGCTGCCGCAGGACAGCAGATGTCCACCGAAGCCACAGGGACTCCACAGCTCTTGGCAGTGGCCAATGGGAAACCAGAATCCACACGGACCACGAACAAAGGTACCCAAGTTGCCAGGAAGGGAATGGGGAAACGAGAGGGCTGCGGCAGATACAGAGGGGCTGCACTAAAGCCACCAAACTCATGCAGGGACTGGCACGGAAGCCCAGGAAGAAGAAAACGAGATCTTGGAGAGCCAAGGACATTGGAAGCATTGGAAGCATGAGACAGAAAATCTGTACTAGGAACAGCGGGGAAGACATCCAGCCGAAACAAAACATTGGACACTGATGTCCGGTCTGAGGCAAGGAGCTGCGTCACCAGACCCCCAAGTCCCAGACACACCCTGCTGCTGGAAAAGTGGTATGCAAACTAATGTCAAAAGTGGGCAGTGAGATCAGCGCAAATCACACTCATGGGGCTGTGATATGAAATATCCCACGATGGGTGAAAGAAAATAAGGAAACAAAGGCTGTGCAGGCTAAAAGTCCATGCCAGGCTGCACGATCAAACATCCCACAAAGGGGTGGAAAAACAAAGAAAAGTAAGGCTGAGAAAGCCACAAGCCCAGACGGGGCTGCACCACCAAATTTCCCATGAAAGGGTGAAGAAACAGAGAAAACTAAGCCTGAACAGGCAACAAGCCCATGCCAGGCTGCAAGATCAAACCTCCCATCAAGGGGTGGAAAATCTGAGAGATGGAACAAGTTACTTACCTGTAACTGTTGTTCTCCAGCATGGGTCTGGCATGGATTCACATGCTCATGAATATTCCCCGTCGTCAGGCCGGGAATCCTCGGTATAGAAAAAAAAAACAGTATCAGTTTCGTTTCTGATCTGTCCTTCTCAGTAGTAACCAATCACTGGTCTCTGGGTCATACTGCCCCCAGCCAATGACTGCCCTCTCCCCAAGCCTCTCCCCTGGCAGCCATCTTCAGATTTGGTAGCACGTGAAGTGGCAGTATGACCAAGTGAAGAGCCGCAGAGGGGTAGGCGGGAGGGTTCGCATGTGACTCCATGCCAGACCCATGCTGGAGAACAACAGTTACAGGTAAGTAACTTGTTCCTTCTCCAGCATGGGGTCTGGCATGGATTCACATGCTCATGAATATAAGAATGCATAGCAGTATACACATGCACAACCACGGGAGGTGGCACAAGGCTCAATATCAAGCAATACAACAAATCAACATTAAGTAACTCTTAACTCCTCACCAGGCTCACCTTAGGCGAACAGGTTGCGCTGCGCTGCCTGGCCAACTCTGGACTCCTCCCTGGAATCCCTCCCGGTCGACGCAGTAGAATCTAGTGAAGGTGTGCGTCGACCTCCACGTAACAGCCCTGCAGATGTCGAGCAGGGGCACACCAGACAGGAACGCCGTAGTAGCAACGATCGCTCTGGTCGAATGGGCTCTCGGACGGCCGGGCAGAGGTCGGTTTGCCAACCGGTGACAGTGCATGATGCAGCCGGAGAGCCATCTGGAAATGGAAGTCTTCGAGAGAGTCTTTCCTTGATTCACAGGTCCAAAGTTCACAAACAGCTGTGATGTCTTCCGGAAACTCTTCGTGCGGTCCACATAGAACTTCAGCGCTCTAGCCACATCTAGCGAGTGCAGAGTCCTCTCAGCCGGCGACGAAGGCGACGGGAAGAAAAATGGCAACACCAAGGGCTTGTTGAGGTGGAAGTCCGACGGCACCTTGGGCATGAAGGAGGGGTGCGTCCTCAGCACCACTCTCGTGTCGTGAAAAGTCAAGTATGGAGGCTTGCAAGACAGGGCCTGGATCTCTCCCACTCGTCGTGCAGAGGTGATGGCCACGAGGAATGCTGTCTTCCACGACAGAAACTTCAACGGCACTGAATGTATAGGCTCGAATGGGGCCCCCATGAGCCTAGTTAGTACCACGTTGAGCTCCCACGCCGGGGCAGGGGCCTTCGCCGGTGGGAATGATCGGAACAGTCTTTTCATAAATTCCTTCACCAGACGATGAGACCACAAGGACGCACGTCCTGTAGTTCTGGTGTAACGGGAGACGGCAGCCAGATGTACCTTGATGGAGGCGTGAGATAGGCCAGCCTTGGCCAAAGACAGTAGGTACGGCAATACTTAAGGGGCCGTAATCCGCAGAGGGTTAATCTTCTGTGCTCGGCACCAGACAGAGAACCTCTTCCATTTGTGTCCGTAGCACTTGAGAGTTGAGGATGCCCTGGCTTTTGCAAGAACCTCTCTGCAGTCGGCCGGGATGTCGTATCCTCCAAACTCTAGTTCTGCAGGAGCCAGGCCTGCAAGTTCAGCGACTCTGGTTTGTGATGAAGAATGGCGCCTCCTTCTCTGGAGAGAAGATCCGCGTCCGTCGGTAGCTTGACTGGTGTGGATGCTGACAAGTCCAGAAGGTCCGGGAACCAGATCTGCCTCGGCCACGCCGGTGCGACGAGGATCATCCTGCACCGGGACCTCTTGAGCTGGTTGACGAGCCGGAGTAGCAATGGCAATTGTGGGAATGCATAAAGGAACAGGCCGTCCCAGGGGAACGAGAAAGCATCGCCCATGCTCCTCGGTTGGGGAAACCGGCTGGCGAACCTCCGGCACTTGGAGTTCGCCGCCGTCGCGAAGAGATCGATCTGGGGTTCGCCCCATCGTCGGAAGAGTCGGTCCACTTGATCCTGGCGCAGTTCCCACTCGTGGCACGAGCGCAGCTCCATGCTGAGTGAGTCGGCGATGGTGTTTTTTAACCCTGCCAGATGAAAGGGTACCAGAAACATCCCTTGTGTGATGGCCCAATGCCACAGATCCTGGGCTCCCTTGGACAGGGCAGGGGATCTGGTTCCGCCCTGTTTCCGAATGCAAAACATTGTGGTGGTGTTGTCAGTGAAGATCCTCACCACCTTGCCCTTGAGGGACGGAAGGAAGGATCTGAGGGCCCAGAGCACTGCGCGGAGCTCCAAGATGTTGATGTGGAGAGTCTTCTCCTCCGAGCACCAAAGGCCTCTCGCGTGGAGGCCCCCGGTGTGTGCTCCCCAACCTTCCAGGGAGGCATCCGTCGTCACCGTCACCTGGTGGGCCGGGGCTAGGAAGCCTGTTCCCGCTGTCAGATGAGCGCGGACACCCCACCATCGTATCGCCTGACGGAACGTTTCGTCAAGCGAGATCCTGTCCTCGAAGCTGCCCGTCGTCTGGATCCAGTGGGCGTCGAGGAATTCTTGAAAGGGCCGCATCCGAAGTCTGCAATGGGGCACCAGATAAATGCAGGAGGACATCATTCCGAGGAGGGACTTGATAGACCTCACTTTGGCCACGTCCGTGGCCAGTAGACGTTGCACCTTTCCTAGGATGGTCCTTATCCTTTCCTCCGACGGTGAGGCCCGCCGAGCCACTGTGTCGAGCTGTGCTCCCAGAAACAGGGCGACTTGCAACAGGACCAGGTGGGATTTTGGAAAGTTGATGGAGAACCCCAGGTCTGTGAGCAGCTGGACGGACTTCGCAGTGTGTTCCACGGCGAGCTCCCTTGTCCTTGCCCGTATGAGCCAGTCGTCCAGGTAGGGGTAGACGTGGATCCCCTGCAGGCGCAGCCGTGCCGCCAACGGTGCCAGGCACTTGGTGAACTCCCTGGGCGCCGATTTTAATCCGAACGGGAGGGCCTTGAACTGGTAGTGCCGCCCTTTGACCACGAACCTGAGGAACTTCGGTGCTTCTTTAGAATAGGGATGTGGAAGTAAGCATCCTCCAAATCCAACGACAACAGGAAATCGCCCTCCTCCAGCTGTCCCAGCACGTGCTGGAGGGTGACCATCCGGAACTTCTGTGCCTTGATGTATTTGTTTAGTCGTCGCAGGTCCAGGATGGGACGCCATCCTCCTGTCTTCTTCCTCACGAGGAAGTATCTTGAGTAAACTCCGGAGCCCTGAAGCCTCTTCGGGACGAGCTCGATGGCACCTTTCCTGAGCATCGCCCGTACTTCCAACAGCAGTTGATGGTCGTGATTTTCCTTCCTGGCCACGGGAGGAATGCGGGGGCACCTCTTCTGGAACTCGAGGGCGTGCCCCAGGGCCAGGGCGTCCAGCACCCAACGGTCGGTGGAGATGGACTCCCACACGCCGACAAACTTCGTCAGCCGGCCTCCCACCGGGGTGCTTCGGCGGGGGCCCGACCCGACGGGCGGTTCAATCCTGCTTGGAGGCCACTTTGCCTCCTTGACCACCTTGGCGACGACGGCGGGATCCACCCGACTTGCCGCATCCCCTGTCGGCCTCCTGCGATGAAGACCTTGCCGCTTGACGGTAAGTAGAGGAGCTGCTGCCGGCTCCCTTGGAGGCACCCTGTCTGCCTCCGGAGCTCCGAAAGGACAGCCGTCGCTGTTGGAGCACCCCCAGTGCACGGGCCGTCTCCTCGTCCGTCTTGATCGCCTGAAGGGATTCATCAACCGCCTTGCCGAAAAGGTTGTTCCCATCGAAGGGCATGTCCAAAACCTTGGTCTGAACATCCTGGCGGAAATCCGTCGCCCTGAGCCATCCTCGTCGTCTCAGGCAAACGCCGTTGCCCAACTGACGGAAACCGGTGTCGGCGATGTCCATAGCCACCGTAATGGCGTGGTCCGAGGCAATCTCACCTTCCTGCAAGATTTCCAGGGCCTCAGCCCTCTTGGCATCCGGAAGGAAGTCCAACAGAGGGGTGATCTTAAACCACAACTCCCTGTCGTAGCGGGCTACGATGGCCAGGGCGTTGGCCGCCTTGATGGTCTTTGCTGCAGATGAGATGACCCGTCGTCCCATCGCGTCTAGCTTCCTACCCTCGCCGTTGGAGGGGAGGTTGAAGTCGAGGCCGATGCCCCCCCCGCTTTCTTCTTGGCTGCCGCCGAGACAACCGAGTCCGGGGTAGGTTGCGCTCTAAGACACAAGGGGGCCGCGTCGGGGACCAGGTACTACTTCTCGTACCGGTCCCTCTTGGCAGGAGCCGTGGCAGTGTTATTGAGGAGGGCGAGCCCCTCATCCCAGATGTCATCAAGAAGCGGTACGGCGAGGACTGTCTTCCTTTTAGCCTCGCGCCGCTGATAAAGGAACCCCTCCTTCTTTTCCTCAGGGCAGAGCTGGAAGAGCTCGGATGCCCTGGAGATCATTGCATGGAAGGATCCAATCTCGTCGGGCGGGGACGCCCGGGCAGGGGGCGACGGGGGACACGTTCCGTCGTCGCCTCCGTCATCATCCGTACCCGTCGTAGTCGTGTCCATGCCTGTATCATCCCCGTGGGTAGTGGACTGGGGGGAAGGCAAAGAAGGCTGCAGAGGCGGGAGAGGAGGCCTAGGATGCGTCCTCCTCCTCTTAGGCGATGGGCTCCCCGAAGGTCCTGGCTCCGGATCCTCCGTCGGGTCCGGCTCAGGCTCCTCCGTCGGGGGAAGGGGCAACCTAGTCCTTATCTCCGAGCATAAGGACTGGATGGCTGACAAAATGGCCGCCGAGGTGTCCTGCGGCGCCGGAAACGACGGGTGCGAGGGCTCTTGAGGAGTCTCATCTGCGTCACCGTCACCCTCGTCGTCGCCCTCGTCGGGATCCCTCCCGATGGGCTGTGTCTCCTCCACGACTTGATTGAGCTCCTCTTCAGAGGTCGTGTCCGTATCCACGACGGCCACCACCCCCTCCCCCCTTTTTCCAATGAGGACTTCGTGGGGGTCTTCTCGATGGGTCTGAAAGACGACTCCCTCCGCGGTGGCAGGGACACTCTGGTACCTGAGGGCGCCTCCACTGGTGTAGCCTCCACAGGCTGAGCCAGGGCCGCGGCGGCATCCTCAATAGAGGTCCTAGCAGGGTGAATCACGGCCAACGTCACCTTCTGTACGCCCGGGGCCTTCACCTTCGGGGGAGGGTCCGAGCCTCGCTCCCCCTCTGCCGGAGTCTTCGAGATCGACCGGGGCCTCTCCAGAAGCTTCGCCGGGTTCTCGGACTTCCTCTTACCCGAGCCAGAGCGTTGGCTCGTGGTTGATGGCGCCTGGGAGGGTGCGCCCTGCCTGGCAGCCAAGGAGCCCGACCGTTCGGCGCTCCCGGTGCCCACGGACTCGCGGTGCTTAGCCTTTTGTTGGGCCCCCATCGCCAGAGCACCCTCACAGGACTTAGAAGACCGCTCTGACAACTTCTTCTTCTTCTTCTCGCCTGGCGGGCTCTTACCTTCCAGGCAGTTGGCGAGACGGAGGTGATGATCCTTCATGGTCTGCTCCGACATGTTTCCACAAAACGCGCAGTCCTTTTCCTTGTGCGTCTTGTCCTCATGGAGACAGTAGAGGCATAACGAATGCTCGTCCTCCTTGAAAACGTTCTGAAGCTGGCATCCAGGGCAGGTCCTGAATAGCTTCCCGGGCGTCGAGCTCCCTTTCTCCTGGGCCATGTCCGGGGTAGGCCTCGGAACCTCTGGAATCCTCCAAAAGCGTAACTCGACGAAATCTTCACCCTTGAGGGGCGTAGAAAACTCCGAAACGGATCCCCGTTGATCGGAAGTAGAAACGGTGGAGCTTGTGTTACGCTCACCTGGTTCCCACGGGGGCGTCGACCGGAACTGGGCCGCTGTTGTTTCCACCAGCGTGACGTGTAGCGCCGAGATGACTGACTGGACTGGCCCGCTCTGCCTAGTTTGTCTGGCTCACAGGAATATTCTTCTGCAAAGGAGAAGGGGAATTAACCACCCGTGGAATTGAGTGTCAACCCACCTTCCCCACTCCCGTTGTCTTCCCACAGATCACTCTTGATGTCCCCTCCTTAGTCTCACCTGATGGTTTGGAAGGATGAGCTCTCCATCCTGCGTCGACCGCAGGGGCGCGTTGATGACCAGTTACTTCACCGGCGTAGAGGAATTGGCGAGTTCCAGTATTGACTCTAAAGTCCAATTGTTCATAAGAGTTCAAATGTCTGATCTTCACTCTGTCCGATTCCTTGCAGGTTGCCGATTAATCCACTCGAAGATTTCCAAATGGCAATTGGTAAGATTCAGGTAAGTCTATTGTGGTTTCCCCTTAGGGGTCGGGGTACGGCGATGAAGCAGAGTTGACTGCGCCGACCCGAGATGAGGTGAGGTGAGTACCCCCCCGTGGTAAATCAGGTAAGTCCTTGGGGGTAGCTTGTATAGCCTTAGAGAGTCCCCTTGCTCACCTTGCTGTCTTTGTCTCCTTAGGTGTCGAAGGGCGGCCGCGAGATGGAGAGAGCGTGATGGAATGCTGAAGTACCGCCAAGCAGGTGAGTTCAGCGCGGCGCCGTAGGAATGCGAAGCGATGCTTCAAAGACTTCTGTCTTTCAGCTCCGTGGCGAAATGGATCAGGATTCAGGTAAGGATTAAAGTTAAAACTCCTGTTCTAACCTTTATCCTTCTTTTCTTCTTGTTTCAGGAGTCCCAGAACTGAAGCGGGCGTGGCTGAAGACTGGAGCTGCTGAAAACACGGTGAGCATTACGCTGCAGCAAGCAGAATAACGCGAAGCACGAGTGGCTGTCCGGGCGTGGTTTAAATAGCCTTGGAAGAAGTTCCAGGTAAGTATTCTTCCACAGCCCACCCAAGTAACAAAATAGTCCCTTCAGTAAAATAGTCCCTCCTAAGCCTCATTTGGCTTGAGTCTTCATGCAGCATGGTCTGCCTCAGGTGAGAATGCAGCATGGTCTGCTTCAGGTAAGTTATCAATAATGAGCCTGGCGCCCATGGCGCCAGGACTGACTTTATCTTTATGAGCCTGGCGCCATAGGCGCCAGGACTGCACCCAAACAGCCCCTAACTGGGGCTTTTGGGCATGCTCCAAGTGGCATGATGCCTGCTTCCGGGGCTGCTGGGCCTGGTCTGGTCTGGTCTTCCGGGGGCAGGCATCATGACAGCTTGAGGCTCTTTTAACCGAAATAAATGAGAAAAATCTCCTGAAAAAAGCACTAAACGCAGCAAAAGCTCGAGAAATAAGCACGAGGACTCCCAACACTTGAACGTGCGGTAAAAATATGAAGATGGCTGCCAGGGGAGGGGCTTAGGGAGAGGGCAGTCATTGGCTGGGGGCAGTATGACCCAGAGACCAGTGATTGGTTACTACTGAGAAGGACAGATCAGAAACGAAACTGATACTGTTTTTTTTTTCTATACCGAGGATTCCCAGCCTGACGACGGGGAATATTCATGAGCATGTGAATCCATGCCAGACCCCATGCTGGAGAAGAAGAAATTACTTACCAGTAATGTTCTTTCTATGTATCCTTCTCCCACAGATTCCTCATTCTAATAGATAGCTTTCCAGCGTCAGCTGCTTGGAATCTTTTTTAATAGGGGGGTGCAGTGCCGCTTGATATCACCATCGAGAACTCCCATGACTGCGCCATTTCTTGACAGCGGACGTGACATCAGGCCTCGTACAAAAAAGATGCACTATGCCCTCCTTACTTCAGTTTCCCAATCCTACCCCCCCCCCCTAAAACCTCCCTGCCCAGGCTCAGCCAGAGAGAGGAAACATGCAGTAAAGAGAAAAGACAGAAAGAAACAATAACAGCAACAACCATTGCTTGTTTACCTCCTTCTCCCAGATTTTAACTCTGAATGCAACCAGAAGAAGTCAGGCATTCTATTGACCAATCTGTGTAGCCTCTCCTGGCCCTTTGAATGATGGGGTGGAGGGTGTGCTGTGGACCAGATGACAACACCTCTGGCAAAAACGAAGCGCACGCTTTCAGGGAGACTTTCTACTTAAAATACTTCAAGAAGGAGAAATTACCTTACTGTAATGTTGTTTCTATGGATTCTTTTGCCGCATATTACTCATCTTGATAGATATCCCTCCACAGCTCTGCTGCTCTGAAACCGTTTTACACAGGGGGCATAGTGGACTTCGACTCGGCTGTCTATCATTGATCCGTCTTGCGCAATGGTTGATCGTCAGCTCCGGTTACCATGTCACTACGCCCTATGTCTCAGTTCCTCCCTAATTTTCCCGGCTCAACCGCTGAATAGGAAAACTGAAGGAGGCTAACCAGTTAGGCAACTATGGAATAGAAACCAGAGGTTAAAATCATTCCAATTAGAATTTTTTTATTTTTTTTATTTTATTTGAACAACTGAGATGAGCACCCCAAAGCCATCGCACTACATGGAATCAGAAGCGAAGTGCCACAACACTTTCTGAGCAGGCACGGCTTGGCGGGCTGATGAGGAATCTTTGGGAGAAGAAGCCATAGAAAGAACATTACAGTGAGCAAGCACCTTCAATTAATTATTAATTGCTTTTCTCCTGCAGATTCCTCATCTGATAGACTGCACAAGAGTTACAGTAGTAGATTTTGTAGCAATGCCCTACCAAAACGTGCATCAGCTCTGTGGGCAACATTCAGACAGTAGTGCCGGGTAATGAAATGATATGGCATTTATAATGCGCCTATACACAAGAGTTTCAAGACACATTTCATGGATATCGTTGCATGTGTGCAAGGATTTATTTATTTATTAATTTGCATTTTTAAAGCGTGCAGAAGCCCTTAGGCATCATGGTGCTGTTACAGTAAGAAAACTTCTTGCTAGTTACAGTGGATATAGAGAGCTTGGTGGTTACAGGTCAAGCAGTAGTTACATTACTTTACATACATTACATTATATACATGAAGGTTACATATGAATGGAAGAGCTAAGTTACTAGTGTGTGTATGTTTGGGGCTAGTTGAACAGGATAGTTTTGAGCATTTTGCAAAAGATGGACAAAGATGGTTCAGCTCTGAGTGCGTTGGGTAGGGCATTCCATAGTTTGGGAGCTATGTAGGGAAAACCTAGCTCTCTGGCTTTTGCTCTATTGATGGGTGGAATGCGGAGCTGGTTGTTGTGGCGACTTCTTTTGGGTCGTGTAGAGGTATTTCTGAAGATGGTTTCTGAGAGGTAAGATGGGACTGAGAGACTGATGCATTTATGTGTAAGTGTGAGGATCTTGAAGTTGACCCTATCCTTGACTGGAAGCCAGTGGGCGGCTCGCCTGGCCTCTGAGATGTGGTCTCTTTTAGGGATGTTGAGGGCTGCGCACAGTGTGTTATTCTGTACTGTTTGGAGCTTGTTAAGATTTTTGCTGAGGTGCCTGCAAGGAGAGCATTGCAGTAATCCAGTTTTGCACCTATTGTGGCACAGACGATGGGGACACCGTTTTGGGTGGTTAGAAAGGGTTTTATAGCATTTATCAGTTTGGTGGTGTGAGCCGAGGCTGAGGCGATGGCGCTGACTTGTTGTGACAGAGAGAGGGTCGAGTCGTAGTGGATTCCTAAGGTCTTTACTGATGTGGAGACTGGTATAACGGAGTTGTCAATGATAAAGTTCTCACATTTTTGGTTAAGTTTAGGCAAAGTTTCCTTGGGACCTAGGATGATGATCTTGGTTTTATCCCCATTTAGGCATAGACCGTTGGCTGCAATCCAGGTTTGGATGGTGGAGTAGATTTGAAGCAGTGAGGCTGTGTCTAGATTGTATGAACCAGTGCGAGGCGGGAGAATTTGTGTGCCGTCGCCATAGTTCGTGTAGGCTATGCCGAGCGAGTCCAGTAAGTCAAAGAGTGGCTTTGTTAATAGATTGTAGAGGGTGGGTGCGGTGCATGAACCCTGAGGCATGCCACAGTGGATGGTGGTGGGAGCTGCATTAGCCTGGTCAGAGTAAACTTTCATGGCTCTTCCCTCTAGGAAGGAGGTTATCCATGAGGTGGCTTTGTTTGAGAAATGGGATGTGTTAGAGAGGTGCGAGGTAAGGATCCTATGATCAACTAGGTCAAACGCAGCCGAGAGATCTAAGAGAAGCATGAGGGCAGGTTTGCCTTTGTCCATTATATTGATGATTTGGTTCTTTAAGTCTAAGAGTGCGGTTTCTATGCTGTGGCCTTTGCGGAAGCCTGATTGTCTTCTGCCCAGTACGTCATTTGATTCCAGGTAGTGCTGGATTCGATTATGGGCAGCTTTGCCTAGAATTTGGAGGAGGAAGGGGACGGTAGTGATGGGACGGTAGTTGTTGGGGCATGTAGGGTCTAGGGATGGTTTCTTAATGAGTGGGCAAACCCATGCTTCTTTTAGGTTTTGTGGCACAGTTCCGGAGGAGAAGGAAGCATTGATGAATGCCATAATGATTGGGGTAAGCACATCAGAACATTCTTTGATGATGGCTGGTGGGCAGATATCCCCTTTGCAAGTGGAAGGTTCGATGTGTTTTAAGAGGGTGTCGGGATGCTGAGTAGAGGAGATGAACGGAGGTGGACTGTCTTGTTTGGGTAGTGTAGATCGCTGTGATTGGATTTTGTCTTGGAGAAGCTTGACTTTGTTAATGAGGGCTGCTTGAATGCTGGAGCATCAAGCTTAATCTTCAATGATTTTGTCTGGACTGGTAGGTGGGGTGATACGTTCTTTGAAGATCAAGAATATTTCTTTAGATTTGGAGTTAGCTGTGGAGATTCTACGGTTGAATGATTCAGATTTGGCTTTGAATATATCTTTTTTGTAGATGGATGAAATATTTTTACATTCAGTCAGAGTGCATTGGTTAGCCATGGATTACCAGTTGGTTGGGGCAAGGCGTTTATTGGCATGTAGTGCAGATCGCTCATCCGTGAACCATGAGTTAGAATGCATGGATTTTTTATCCTTCTTTTCTTCCAAGGGGGCTATAGACTCTATGGCTTGGGTAACGATGTGGTCATAGGTGTTGGCGAAAGAGGTGGGGTCGTTGTCGAAAGGTGGTTTAAGTTCTGGAATGGCCAGGAGTGGGAGGAGGTTGACTGTGGTTAGTTTTTTGGTGCTTCTGTCTTTGGTGGGGGGGGGGGCATAAAAGAGTATTTTGGTGGGAGGTTTGGATGGAATGGTGAACTGAATACAATGGTGGTCCGTCCACGGGGAGGGATGAGTTGTTGGAGATGGAGGAAGCACAGTTGTGGTCTGCGATCCAGTCAATGGAGCATCTTTTACAGTGGGTTGGTTCTGTGACTTTGTGGGTGAATCCTAAGTCTATGAGCTCTTTGGCAAATGCAAATGAGTATAACCATGTGGCCGCACAGCAGATGTCCCTAATGGGAACTCCCCTCTGCAGGGCCGTAGAGGCTGAGAATACTCTCATAGAGTGAGCCCTGATGCCGGAAGGGAGCACCTTACCTGCAGATTGAGAACACTCTGTGATGCAAAGGATAATCGAACGCGATAGAGTCTGTTTTGTGGCAAATAAACCTTTGCGAGACAAAGAGTGGGCCACAAACAGCTGGACGGATTTCCAGAATTCTGACATCCTATCGACATAAAAGCTTAAAGCTCTTTTGGGGTTGAAGCCATGGAACCTCTCCTCCTCCACAGAGGAATGTGATGGCGGGAAGAAAACCGGTAGATCTATGGTTTGAGACAGGTGGGATTCAGAAAACACTATAGGAAGGAAACCAGGCCTTACTTTAAGGGAAACCTTTTTCCTAAAGAAGCATAGGAACAGGGACCTGCAACAGAAGCCCAAGTCCTGGCTGATGTAATCGTCACTAGAAAGGCTTTCTTCAAAGATAGCAGCCGCAATGAACGGGAATGCATGAGCTCAAACAGAGCCGCCATCAAGAATGTAAGAACCAGGTTCAAATCCCAATCTGGGACAACAAAGGGAGCTGGCAGAAGGAACAAGTTACTTACCTGTAACTGTTGTTCTCCAGCATGGGTCTGGCATGGATTCACATGCTCATGAATATTCCCCGTCGTCAGGCTGGGAATCCTCGGTAAAGAAAAAAATCAATATCAGTTTCATTTCTGATCTGTCTTTCTTAGTAGTAACCAATCACTGATCTCTGGGTCATACTGCCCCCAGCCAATGACTGCCCTCTGCCTAAGCCCCTACCCTGGCAGCCATGTGAATCCATGCCAGACCCATGCTGGAGAACAACAGTTACAGGTAAGTAACTTGTTCCTTCTCCAGCATGGGGTCTGGCATGGATTCACATGCTCATGAATATAAGAATACATAGCAGTATAAAGAACAAAGTTATGGCAGAAAAAGTCACAGGTCCACAGCGCTTATATATCAAATGGAAAAATCAAACACCAAGGCTGCAGGTATCTGGGTGGTGTGGGTATACTGCCAATATATATCCACGAGGAAAGTTAAAGAGAACAAAGGATGTCCCAGTCTCTCTGCGCCAAGGAATTGGAATTTATTAGAAGTGCGAAAAAACACTGGGACATCCTTTGTTCTACATAGCAGTATACACATGCACAACCACGGGAGGTGGCAACAGGCTCAACATTAAGCAATACAACAACTCAACATTAAGCATCTCTTACCTCCTCACCAGGCTCACCTTAAGCGAACAGGTTGCGCAGCACTGCTTGGCCTACCCTACACTCCTCCCTGGAGTCCCGATCGACGCAGTAGAAGCTTGTGAAGGTGTGCGTCGACCTCCACGTAGCAGCCCTGCAGATGTCCAGCATGGGCACACCGGACAGGAACGCCGTGGTAGCAGCGATCGCTCTGGTCGAATGGGCTCTCGGACGGCCGGGCAGCAGTCGGTTTGCCAACCGGTGACAGTGCATGATGCAGCCGGAGAGCCATCTGGAAATGGGAGCCTTCGAGCGAGTCTTCTCTTGATTCACAGGTCCAAAGTTCACAAACAGCTGTGATGTCTTCTGAAAACTCTTCGTGCGGTCCACGTAGAACTTCAGCGCTCTAGCTACGTCCAGCAAGTGCAGAGTCCTCTCGGCCTGCGACGAAGGCGACGGGAAGAAAACTGGCAACACCAAGGGCTCGTTGAGGTGGAAGTCCGACGGCACATTGGGCATAAAGGAGGGGTGCGTCCTCAACACCACCCTCGTGTCGTGAAAAGTCAAGTATGGAGGCTTGCAAGATAGGGCCTGGATCTCTCCCACTCGTTGTGCGGAGGTGATGGCCACAAGAAATGCTGTCTTCCACAACAGGAACTTCAACGGCGCCGAATGCATAGGCTCGAATGGGGCCCCCATGAGCCTGGTCAGCACCACGTTGAGCTCCCACGCCGGGGCAGGGGCCTTCACCGGCAGAAACGACCAGAATAGTCCCTTCAAAAATTCCTTCATCAGGCGATGAGACCACAAGGACGCCCGTCCTGTAGTTCGGGTGTATCGGGAGATGGCAGCCAGATATATCTTGATGGAGGCGTGAGCCAGTCCAGCTTTGGCCAGCGACAGTAGGTACGGCAATACTTGAGGGGCCGTAATCCCCAGAGGATTAATCTTCTGTGCACGGCACCAGACAGAGAACCTCTTCCACTTATGTCCATAGCACTTGAGAGTTGAGGACGCCCGGGCTTTTGCAAGAACCTCTCTGCAGTCAGCCGGGATATCGTATCCTCCAAACTCTAGTGCTGCAGGAGCCAAGCCTGCAAGTTCAGCGACTCCGGGTCGTGATGAAGAATGGCGTCTCCTTCTCTGGAGAGAAGATCCGCGTCCGTCGCCAGCTTGATAGGTGGGGACGTTGACAAGTCCAGAAGGTCCGGGAGCCAGATCTGTCTCGGCCACGCCGGTGCGACGAGGATCATCCTGCACCTGGACCTCTTGAGCTGGTTGATGAGACGGAGCAGCAACGGCAACGGAGGGAACGGGTACAGGAACAGGCCGTCCCAAGGGAACGAGAAAGCATCGCCCATGCTCCTCGGCTGTGTGAACCAGCTGGCGAACCTCTGGCACTTGGAGTTCGTCGCCGTCGCGAACAGGTCGATCTGGGGTTTGCCCCATCGTTGAAAGAGCTGATCTACCTGGTCCTGGCGTAGTTCCCACTCGTGGCACGAGCGCAGCTCCCTGCTGAGTGAGTCGGCGATGGTGTTTTTTTATTCCTGCCAAGTGGAAGGGAACCAGAAACATCCCCTGGGCGACGGCACAGTGCCACAGATCCTGGGCCTCCTTGGATAGGGCTGGGGATCTGGTGCCTCCCTGCTTCCAGATGTAGAACATCGTGGTGGTGTTGTCGGTGAAGATCCTCACACTTTGTCCTTGAGGGACGGAAGGAACGATTTGAGCGCCCAGAACACGGCTCGTAGCTCCAGGATGTTGATGTGGAGAGACCTCTCCTCCAGGAGCCAGCGGCCTCTTGCGTGGAGATCTCCGGTGTGGGCCCCCCATCCCGCCAGGGAGGCGTCCGTCGTCACTGTCTCCTGTTACGCCTGGGTCTGAAAGTCTGTGCCTGCCATGAGGTGCGCACGGGTACCCCACCATAGAATCGCCCTACAGAACTCCTTGTCGAGTGGGATCCTGTCTTCGAAGCTGCCCGCTGCTTGAATCCAGAGGGCATTGAGGAACTCTTGTAGCGGACACATCCGAAGTCTGCAAAGGGGCACAAGGTATATGCATGAGGACATCATCCCGAGGAGGGATTTGATGGACCTCACCCTGGCCACATCTGTGGCTAACAGGCGCTGCACCTTGCCCAAAATGGTCTTCATCCTTTCTTCCGACGGAGATGCCAATCGCTTCTCTGTATCAAGCTTTGCTCCCAGAAACAGTGCTACCTGCGACGGAACCAGGTGGGATTTGGGGTAGTTGATGGCAAATCCCAGTTCCGTGAGCAGGCGGACGGTCCTCGCTGTGTGTTCGACGGCGAGTTCTCTTGACCTTGCACGGATTAGCCAGTCATCCAGGTAGGGGTAGACGTGGATCCCCTGCAGGCGCAGCCGCGCTGCCACTGGTGCGAGGCACTTGGTGAACACCCTGGGTGCCGACTTTAATCCTAACGGCAGGGTTCTGAATTGGTAGTGACGACCCCAGACTACGAATCTGAGGAAACTTCTGTGTCCTTTTAGAATGGGAATGTGGAAGTAAGCATCCTCCAGGTCCAATGACGATAGGAAGTCGCCCTCCTCCAGCTGTCCCAGCACATGCTGGAGGGTGACCATCCTGAATTTCTGTGCCTTGATGTACTTGTTTAACCGACGCAGGTCCAGGATGGGGCGCCAACCGCCTGTCTTCTTTCCGACGAGGAAGTACCTTGAGTATACTTCGGAGCCCCGGAGCCTCTTGGGGACGAGCTTGATGGCACCTTTCTTGAGCATCGCCCTTACCTCCAACAGCAGTTGAGGGACGCGATTCTCCTTCCTGGCCACGGGAGGAATGGGAGGACACTTTTGAAATTCTAGCGAGTGTCCGCGGGCCAGGGTGTCCAGCACCCAACGGTCGGTGGAGATGGACTCCCACACGCTGACGAACTTCGTCAGCCAGCCTCCCACCGGGGTGCTTCGGTGGGGGCCCCGACGCTACGGCCGATTCGGTCCTACTTGGAAGAGGCCTTGCCGCATTGGCCTCCTTGACGACGGCGGCGAGACCCTCCTTGCTTGCCGCGACCTCTGTAGGTCGCTTGGGCCAACTGGCGGTACGTAGAAGAGCCACCGCTGGATCCCTTGGAGGCTCCCTGACTGCCTCCAGAGCTCCGAAAGGGCCATCTTTGCTGAAGGACTCCTAGGGCTCGGGCTGCCTCTGTGTCAGTCTTGATGGCTTGGAGGGACTCCTCCACCGTCTTCCCAAACAGGTTGTTGCCGTCGAACGGCATATCCAACACTCTGTTCTGGACGTCCTGGCGAAAGTCCGTAGCCCTGAGCCATCCTCGTCGTCGAAGGCAAACCCTGTTGCCCAGCTGGCGAAATCCGGTATCGGCAATGTCCGTTGCCACCGTTATGGCGTGATCCGACGCCACCTCACCTTCCTGCAGAATCTGTAGGGCCTCCACCTTCTTGTGGTCCGGTAGGAATTCTAGCAGGGGAGCTATCTTGAACCAGAGCTCCCTGTCGTAACAGGCCACAATCGCTAAGGCATTGGCCGCCTTAATCGTCGTCGCCGCCGACGAGATGACTCGTCGTCCCATGCAGTCCAACTTCTTGCCCTCGATGTCCGGCGGGGAAGTGGAAGTTGAAGCCGCCGCACCCGCCGCTTTCTTCTTGGCCGCTGCCGAGACGACCAAATCTGGCGTAGACTGGGCCCTGAGGCACAAGGGGGCGGCATCGGGGACACGGTACTTCTTCTCGTACCTGTCCCTTTTGGCGGGTGTCGTGGAAGGGTTCTTCAGGATAGCCAGCCCTTCGTCCCAGATGTCGTCGAGCAACAGTACCACGAGGACCGTCTTTCTCTTGGTTTTAGGCAGAAACCTGTGCAGTTCCCTTAGGGACCACTGCAAAAGATTTAAGACTACACGTGTTTGCAGTAAACCCACTTGGTAGCAGTCTGTACCACCCAGATTTACCTGGTAGCTGTGGCTGAGCAGTCAGACTTCCCTCAAGAAGAGTTAGGCAGTATGCAAAGTAAACTCAATAGGCACTCAGATACAATAATACAAGCAAACACTGACCAGAGCTTTGGTATCAAAGTATATAATTATTTATTTATGAACACACAGTTGAAACACTCCAGCACTCTTATTGTAAAATATTCTAAACACAGTTACTATTATGATATATACACCCCTTTTTCCCTTATTAGAAAATCACAGTAAGACACCACTTATTTTCATACAGAGGTGAGCGCTTAACTAGATTGCACTCTACTAAGGTTGTGAAAAAGGGAGGGAAAAAGACAGAATATGCAGGATTACACCACTCTACGATTCAGGAACACTATTAGCAAGGCAGAGAGCAAAAAGTCACTGGTGAGCCAAAGTCCAAAGGCTGGGCCCACTCTTAGAGAGAGCAGAGCACAAATGCGCCCAAGATCACACAGTTACACTAGGCTTAGAAAGTCTTGCAGAGGGTTCAGAAAAGAGTTTAGAGAGGCTTAGAAAATTTTAGCCAAGGTGTCCCAGGCTAACCCAGGTTTGAAAGCCGGGGGCTAAATCTACCCCGTACAGTCGGTTGCAAGGGAAGCCAGGCGGGACACAGTACCTTAAGTGGGAAGGATCCTCCAGCGGTGGCAGTTGTTCCTGCTAGTGGTTGCACGTTGCGTCGTCGTCCAGGGGAAGAGAAGATCTCGACGTGGAGGAAAGATGCAGGTCGTTTCACTACCAGGGCAGAAACCAGCCGCGGAGTTTTCCGGTAAAAGGTGGTACCTTTATCTCACGGTGTGGTAAAACGTGGTATCCCGGTTGCTTAGCACGGGCAAGGCGGCCACGAGATACGTCGGGAAAGTGAAAAGACGGTGAAACTTGTTATCCCCACCAGTCAAAGGAAGAAGACTCTCGGGCGGGAGATCTCCTCTGTCGTTGGGAAAAGTGGTGAGACGGTCCAGCAGGGCTCCACCGGTCGTGGTGTCGTGGCAGGTCGGCTCAGCTTCTCCCTCGTCGGATTCTTAGGTCCTGTGGCGACTTCTGAAGTTCCAGTCCCCAAATCCCTGCTTTTATGCAGCAAACCCCCATTCACTCAGCCTAGCTGTCACTCAAACATGCTAAGTGGTGAGCCGGCCGGCTCACCACTTGGGCCAATCAGGACGGAGTGCGACTTGAGTTGCCTAGGCAACTCAGTCCAGGGTGCCTAAATTCCCCTCCACCCCTCCTAAGTACCCCAGACATAGTGGCACCACTTTGGAGGGCTTCTGTGGAGAAGCCCGCCAAAAAGTGGAACAAAGGGCTCGACTTGGGTTGGAGTCACAGAAGAGAACACAAACGCCATTTTAGAATCAAGTTTTGGCAAAAAATACCAACCAGAGAATTAATATTAATTAAATAAACCGGCAGTATGTTCGAGGCTACCTTAAATAATTAAATAAAGATAGTAGCCTAAAACAATGGGAAATCCCATAGGAAAATATTCGCGGTTGAATATAAAAAGTAGTATCCACTGCCACCAGCCAATACTCGATCAGGGGGGACGCAGACGTGCCCCCTCGACTAACAGACCCTGGGGCAATCGAATTGCCCCAGCCAGTACGTCCACAATATGATGGTTTGTTCAGAATTTAAGACTAGTAAAGTCAATGGTGACTTTACATGCCTTGGGAGACAGTAGTCCGTCCCAGGGTATGGAGTCTATACTGGGGGGGTCACTATGACACCCCTGTGTTACTGCACGGAGGGTGCTGTGTAACACATCACAAAAACACATGAAACCCTATGGAGTAAGAGACCCCATAGCCCATTAAACAGACCTAGATTCAAAGAAACACACTCAAATCATGTCCAAGAGTCAGGGTAAATGAGTCTCACTTTTGGCAGGAGAAAAAAATAAACCCCAAAAATCCAGCAAAGCTGCTGGGGGACTCACTAGGTTAGGAAATTCAGCCTAAACAGAGAATTCTCCCCAACACTTGGCCTTCCGTCGTTGGTAAAGAAAGCCTTCCTTTTTCTGTTCATCAGGGAAGAGCTGGAAGAGCTTGGATGCCCTGGCTATCATGGCGTGGAAAGAGCCAATTTCGCCGGCCGGAGAGGCCCGAGGGGGGGGGGGGTGATGAAGGAATGTCCGTTGTATCATCGCCACCGTCCTCGTCCGTCCCCGTTGCTGTATCCGTCGCCGTATCATCCCGAGGGTCTGGCGAGGAGGGTGAGGGGTCCACAGGCATTGTGGGCACGAAGGGCGGTGCGGGGTGGACTCTCCTCTGCTTGTTCGGAGGGCGTCCCGGCGGTCCAGGTTCTGGATCCTCCGTCGGGGTCCGTGGTAACCTCGTCCTTATCTCAGTACATAAGGATTGGATCGCCAACAAAATGGCTGCCGAGCTATCCTGGGGCTCAGGCAATGGCTGCGACGGGTGGGATGGCTGCTCCACTGGGCCCTCGTAGTCGCCATCGTCGCTATCTTCGATCACCTCAGCAGGGTCCTTCCCCTGGGATCGAACCTTCTCGAACCTCTCATTGAGGCCTTCAAACCTCTCGTTGAGGCCTTTCACGGTTTCCACCAGATCCTCCTCGGAGGCTGAATCCGAGTCCTTAATGGCCACCGGCCCCCCCACCTCTTTTTCCACTGGGGTCTTCACGGGGGTCTGAACGATGGGCTGGAAAGAGGATTCCCGCTGCGGTGGAAGGGAAACTCTGGGCCCCGAGGCCGCCTCCACTGGCGTAGTCTCTGCCGGCTTCGCCAGGGCCGCTGCGACAATCTCGATAGAGGCCTTTGCCGGGTGGATCAAGGCCCTCACCACCTTAGGTGCGTCCCGGGCCTTCGCTTTGGGGGAGGGTCATCGCCTCGCTCCCCCTCGGCTCCCTTCGAAATCGACCGGGGCCTCTCCAGAAGCTTACCCGGGTTCTCTGACTTCCTCTTCCCTGAACCAGAGCGTTGGCTCGCGGTTGATCGTGCCGGGGAAGTCGCGCCCTGCCTGGCAGCTGAAGAGCCCGACCTTTCGGCGCTCCCGGGCCCGTGGACTCGCGGTGCTTGGCCTTCTGTTTGGCACCCGTCGCCGGGGCGCCCTCACAGGATTTAGAAAACCGCTCCGACTTTTTCTTCGCCTTCTCACCTGCTGTGCCCTTCTCCACCAGGCGGCGAGGCGGGAACGACGATCTTGCTTGGTCCGTTCCGACAGGTTCTTGCAGAACGTACAGTCCTTTTCCACGTGCGTCTTGTCCTCATGAAGGCAGTAGAGACATCTCGAATGCTCGTCCTCCTTGAAAACATTTTGCAATCCGCATCCCGGGCAGCTCCTGAACAGCTTGGATCCGGGAGTCGAGCTTCCCTTGTCCTGGGCCATGTCCGTTGAGGTAGGCCTCAGATCTTCTGAAACCTCCAAGAAGCGTAACTCGACGAAAACTTCACCCTTTAGGGGCATAGAAGAATTCTGAAATGGGTCCTCATTATCGGAAGTGGAAACGGTGGAGCTTGAGGCTCGATTAAACCGAAAAAATGAGAAAATCTCCTGAAAAAGCGCAAAAATGCAGTAAATGCTCGAGAGCTAAAGCACGAGGACTCCCAACACTTGAACATGCAGTAAAAATCTGAGGATGGCTGCAAGGGGAGGAGCTTAGGGAGAGGGCAGTCAATGGCTGGGGGCAGTATGACCCAGAGATCAGTGATTGGTTACTACTAAGAAAGACAGATCAGAAACGAAACTGATACTGATTTTTTCTTTACTGAGGATTCCCAGCCTGACGACGGGGAATATTCATGAGCATGTGAATCCATGCCAGACCCCATGCTGGACAAACAGATTTACAAGGCCCTTCAGGAATTGGGCCAGAACCATGATTGTGCAGAAGGAACCTTGATCCGGGTCCTTTTAAACACAGACATGGCCTCCAAATATCCTTCGACTGTGATGACCTGAAGACCCACTGAGACCAGTGACAGAAGTCACCCCATTGCTGCAGTGGTGGGGCAAGAGATGGGGTAAATCTCACATTCTGTACACCACGCCTCAAATCTTATCCACCTACACACGTACAATGACCTGGTAGACGGTCTGCGTGCAGCCAGCAACACCTCAAGCCCTTCCCTCAGAGTGGTCATACTCTTTATACCTCATCCACTCAACTGCCGCGCATGTGGGTTGAGGGACTCTGGATTCGGGTGGTGTACCCAACCTTCGGACTGGGTCAGGACATCCGGCCGCCGAGGCAACCGGTGAGGTGGACAGACGGTCAGATCCAAGAGGTCAGAGTACCAAGTTCTGCTCGCCCAGTCTGGACGATTAATATCATGGTTGCACGAAACCTCTTCAACCTCCTGAGAATCCATGAGAGATGTGAAACGGATGGAAGGCGTAGTGGAGAGGGAAGATCCAATCCACCAGAATTCGTTCCCCAGTGCACCCTTCGCTGGGAATTGTTTGAGCAAAACTGTCTGCACTTACTGGTGGACTCTGTTGTAAGCAGGTCCAATGATGGGGTACCACAGCAAGAGAAGACCTCCTCTAGGATAGGAACTCCTGGCACACTGCCCACTTGTGTGAGAACATGCTCTGCCTGCTTAGAGCATCCGCCAAGCAGTTTTCTGTCCCAGCCAGATGAACTGCCGAGACCGAGATCTGATTCTCTAGCAACCAGAACCACAGCTGCATCGCCTTTCTGTAGTGGGGAAGAGGGTGCACGCCACCCTGCTGGTTTAGGTAGTGCATGGCCACTGTGTTGTCCATCGGAATCAGGACATGCTTCCCCTTGAGAGACAGGACAAAAGCCTGCATGCCTAACTTGATGGCTTGCAACTGAAGCCTGTTGATGTGCCATCTTGCTTCTATCGCTGATAAAAGGCTGCTCATCTGCAAGTCCCTGCAGTGAGCACCCCAGCCCATGACCACTCGAACTTAAAGCCAGAAGGGCTCCCCCCCATCATGAGATTGCTGCCGATGGTCCACCAGGTATGGTTGGCGACCACTGACCTGGACACCCATAGGGGATTTGTGAGTGCTCCGAGGTACTAAGACCACTGACTTTTCAGGAGCCACTGAAGGGATCCCATTCGCAATCTGGCCTCTGGCACTAGAAAAATACGGGAAGCCACGAGACCTGTAAGGAACTCATGCTGGCAACAGTAAAGACAGACAGGTGATCAGAGTTCAAGGGTGTTATTAAACTGTATAAAAAGGTGAGAAAAATGCCTTATCTAAACCTAAATCTAAGATGGGAGCAAGCCATGACCATCAAATAATAAGGCAAGCCTAGTGGCGCCTTGTCAAATAAAAAGGGCCTATACTAAAAAAAGAAACTATTGCCAAACCTTGCAGCTAAGTTACAAAATATTGTGGGATAGCTTTCACCAGAAAAGAAAGAAGTGTTCACAAAATGGTAAGTCAGGATGGTATAAGTGGGGTCTCCTCTTCCCCATGTTTTTAGCATGGGACAAGGTGGGACTCTCGAGCACAGCACACTCCTGGGCTTCTCCTGTATGAGTTTACAGTTAGTTTCCAATTATCAGGCCTTCTGTGGCCAAGTGTCTTTTACACCAAGTCTCTTGCCTCAGAGGGCCTGATGTACTATAAACGACAAACACAAAGTTGGTTTCAGTAATCTTCCCATCGGGTGATTTCCATTCTCCCGTGGATCGCCCTCAACCGGGCTGTGATCCTTTTTGTACCGTTGGCTTCCCCGAGTCAGGTTCAAATTTGCCAGTTTCACACAGTTCACGTATTTGTAATATCTTGCAGGATTCACTTCCTTTAGCTTTCAATAGCCCCCAGTCAGGCTTTCGCTTAAGCGCCCAGTCAGGCTTTCCACATTTATTGTTCATACAGTGTTTCCCCCAGCCGGGCACACACGCCGGTTTCACAATGTCAAACCTTTAGTGAGGGGTTAAGGACTTTCGATTGTACATGGGGTTTTGGATCGACCCTTGTATGACCATGTTAACTTTACTCCGGCCTTTCCTACAGCCTCTTGTTACTATAATGTTCACAACAAAAGGGGACAGCCAGAGTCTTTCGAATGGATGCCCCTGTGTCGTCAGACCACTCTGTAGCTGGTATTTACTTTAGCTTTAAAAGTTCACTTAGCACACAATTTCTTTGTACATAATAAGTTGCCGTTTGCAACCTTCGCTCAACACTGACCAGTTTACTATTGGTTCTCACTCCGACTTACCGGTTGTGCGGACCTCCTTGGCGTTTCTTTTCTCTGGAGTCAAGGACGGTACCACGGTAGCAAGTGTGCCTCCCCGCCTCGGTTATCAGTGCGGGAGGGTCCTGTGCACATTATGATATATGATATATGATATGGCATTTATAGCACGCCTAGGCACGGATTTAGGGTGAGGCTTATAACCATAGATGTTTCAAGGCGTGACGAGGCAAGGGAGAGGGAACAAAGGAAAGACAGACACCGGTCTTACTAGGTCAGGTGTCATTCAGATCACGCAAGTGCATGGGAAGGGGGAAAGGGAAAAGTGTGTGGGGGAAGGGAGAGGGGAAGTGCAGTACATGGGAGAGGGGAAAGTGCAGTACATGGGATAGTAGAATAAATAAGATAAACGGTCGGATGGTGGCAAGTGCAAGGTAAGAGCACAAATAAGTGCTGGTGGGGGACTATAGGGTTACAGAATACAGTCCCCAGGTGCGGTGGTTGCCAGGGAGGAAGTGCAGGTGTGCAAATGGTGGGGGCTGGGCCCAAGGTCACAAAGGGTGGCCAGGTAGCCAGTGCAGTTTCAGCCAGGAATTCAGCAAGGGAGAGGGGGGAGAGAAAGCAGAAGCAAAGAGGAAGGTTTTGAGGTGCTTCCGGAACCAGAGATGGTTCTCCTCAAGTTTCAGGGAGGCAGGAAGGCTGTTCCAGAGGGAGGCCCCTGCCGAGGACAGAGATCTACCACCAACTTGTTGCTTGGAGAAGCGACGGACCCTGAGGGAGTTGGAGGCGGATGAGCGAAGAGCTCGAGAAGGAAGATATTTGGGAAGAGAGAGTTGAAGGTATTGAAGCCCCAGGCCCCATAAGACCTTGTGGACAATGCAGAGGGTTTTGAACTTAATCCTTGCAGCCACTGGGAGCCAGTGCAGAGATTTCAGTCCTGGAGAGATACGATCCCTGAGCTTGAGGCCAAGGACAAGTCTCACAGTCCTGTTCTGGATAAGTTGCAGAGGGCGGAGAGTAGAGGCAGGTAGATTTAGATAGAGGCTGTTGCAATAGTCCAGCTTAGAGACAACCAGGGCTCTGGAGATGGTGAGCTTCTGGGGGAAGGAGAAGAAAGGAAGAATACCTCTCAGGAGGTGCAGCTGATAGTGTGACTTCTTAGAGACATCAGAGATGTGAGGAGAGAAAGAGAGTGTGGAGTCGAAGATGACCCCGAGGTTTTTAGCCTTGCAGGTGGGAGCAGAAAGACATCTTTTACACCACACGTCGGCTATAGTTCCCGGTCTTATGATTCCTTTCACATAGGCTTTGCGGGTTTGGGTCGAAAAGGGCAAGGGCACTTCCTTCCATGTTGTCCTTTCCGGTCTCGCCACCTTTCGTCTCTGTTTCAATTGCATCCTGGAATAGCAGCTTCCTTGTGCGTTTGTCCTTGCTACAAGTGTGCTCTCATGCTCCACCTTTTATCCCAGTGGGGAAGGGAAAGGGCTGTCAGGTGTGTGTAGTTATTGTCAATTGCCTGACTCTGCCTGACCCTTGTGATGGGATACATCAGGTAAACGGCCTTGGTGTTAGTCAATTGTATTTCACAGTGTAAGAAAGTGTTCATGTTGGAAAAGGGGGGCGGGTGGGGTAGAGCTTCTAAATATCCTACGGGGTAGGATGGGGAAAAGGTGTTATTATAAGGATGGGGGTACTGCATCTCACCCGTCTGTGTACCACTTCCACTCCCCGAAGACCAACCATCCAGGTGATCCTCCCCAACTGGTCCACCCCCAGGAACTGGATCCAATAGCAATGCCCATGTCCTGGCCACCTAGATGACAGATCTGCGGGGACTAGCATGTGAGACACCTTCAGTTTTCTCACAGACCAAAGAGACATATGAAGCAAGCTGCTGGTAATGTGGCAAGGTTCCAAAACAGTTCCACCATCTGTGTTATGCTGTTTGCTCTCTACTCAGGGGGAAAGCGCAGCTTGTGCAGTGGCAGGCAGATGTCCTCTAGATGAGACAAAACCTGTCCTGCTGACTCCCCTCGGATCAGCCAGTCGTCCAAGTATGGGAATACATGGACCCTGGATCTCCTGAGGTGAGACACGACTACCGCCATGAGCTTGGTGCAGACCCTTGGCACAGAAATCAACCCAAGGAGAAGCACCTTGAACTGATAGTGCTTGTCCCCGATGAGGAACCTGAGGAACTACCTGTGCTTTTGAAGTATCGGCACATCAAAATAAGCACCCTATTGACACCAGCCAGTCCTGAAGTTCAAGAGCGTGTAGAATTGGCGTCCCCATCCTGAATTGGTCCTTCCTCAGGAACTTGTTCAAGGCCCTGAGGTCCAGGATGGGACGCAGATCTCCTCCATTCTTGGGTACTAGGAAATAACGGAATACCAACACAATCCTCTCTGCCTAGGAGGTACCTCTTCTACAGCACCCTTCAACAACAGGGCTCTCAGTTCTTCATGGCGCTCCTGTCCCGGTTGGATTAGGGAGATGGTGGTCTGTCCAGGGGTTTTCTTAAAAAGGGCAGACAATAACCCCACCGAATGAGCTGTAGCGCCCAGGCATCAGAGGTCACTGGGGCCAATGCCCCGTCAACTGTCCACTAACCGGTTAGTCGTGCGAGGGGAAATCAAAGTGGCTGAGAGGGCGGAGCCAACCCCGCCGCTGCCACTGTTCGCTGGCCTCTCAAAGCAACACTCCCCCTTCCGGGATGCGAGAAATGCATCTGCCCCTGCCTGGCTTGTGGGAGCTCTGCTTTTCTGCCTTGACGCACATAGAGCCAATAGCCTCAACCTCTGGAAGCAAAGCATACGGCAGGTTTGGCCTGCTGCACAGCTAGGCCCAGCAATTTTACAGCCAATTCTGACTCTTTAAATGTTTGCAAAGTGTCGTCAGCCTTCTGGCCGAAAAGGAATTCTCCTTCGAAAGGCATGTCCAGAAGCCTATTCTGAAGATTTGGAGAGAAGCCAGAAGTTTTAAGATAGCTCGTCTCCTGAAGACTACTGCCGATCCCATCGAACGACCCAGGCAGTCGGCCACGTCCAGGTCCGTTTGCAGCGACTGCCTGGCCACCTCCTTCCCATCCTCCACAAGCTGCAAAAATCCATCCTGCATTGCACCTCCGGTGACGTACTCAGCCACATGCTCCACAGCTTTCCATAAGCCAAAGGAGCATTTTGCAAAGCCGGTACATGGTGGCTTTAAGTGTCCTGCTGCCAGAAGTAAAAACCTTCTTGACCATTACGTCCGACCCTTTACCTTCTTGAGCTGGGGGCAGATTAGAAGTGGAGGCCGCAGGTCTAGTAGATATTGTGGCTGCCTGTACCACAAGCCCTTCCGGAGAAGGGTGGGAAGCCAGAAAAGCTGCATCTCCTCTGCCACCCTGTTGTTCCCCATAAAGGTAGAGCTGACCCAGGGAATGGAACAGGGATCCTGCTACGAGGAGGCTAGGCGATCAGCAATTGCCAGATTGAGTTGCATGTTTTCTGACACAGGACCTTCGTCCAGTATGTCCGTCAGGTCGTAGCCCAGAGTAGGTGCTGACGCAGACATCAGACCTAGGGTATCTACCACCTTTTCCACTATGGGCCCTGAACTTGGCGTGAGTAGGAGTGTAGGGCTGGCTCTGTTGGAGCTCTAGGTCTGGAGACTTAACTAGGCCGCTGGCATCTTGTAGCCCTTGGGCCAGAGCCAACAGATCCGCCTGATCGTCCAAAAAGGAAATCGACTCCTCCTGACCCCGTATATACGGGATCAATGTCCCTTGATATTCGTTGTGGTCAACGCTGATAACCGACTTCATGCAGTCTAAGAATCCCTATCTCGAAAGAGAGGGACAAAGGACTTGTCACTGTCAGTCGGCGCAGACTATGCATCCTTCGGGGCGGCGAAATAGTCGCAGGCGCCAATCGGGGTTGAGGTACCCATTGTGATGTCGGGAATGCTAGCGTCTCAAAGGCCTTGGGAAGGACCGGGTGTCGAGCGCTTCTGTGCCTCTCTCGGAGTCAATGGTTTGGCATGTGAGGGATTGGGAGTACTGAGCACCGCTTCTGCTACCAAGGCTTGCTGTTTGGGGGGCAGACCTGCACCTGTAGCAGCCTGCATTTTAAACATAGCTAGCATTTGGCACTTAAAATGTTCCCAGTCAACGCGAGTGGTCGTCTGAGGGCTTACCTTTCTTCGATGACGAGCTGGACTTGTGTCGATCATAGTGGTGCTTTTTTTTCTTGTGCGAAGAAGACAAGGAAGAGTTGCTCCTCGAGTGTGACTGCTTGTTGGCCCTCCGTCGATGATTTTCTTTTTCAGGAGTAGGCCCTTCAGTCTCAGCATCGGAAGACCGGATGATCGACTGTGCCATAGATTTCGGAGTCGGTCGGGACAAAGCAAGTTTAGCATCCCGCTCGCGCGGGGACTTAGAGTGCATTTTGGCACACAACGCACATCCCTCCATGTCGTGATCCTTCCTCAGACACCACAGACAATTGTCGTGAGGGTCTATCACTGACATTTTGGAATGGCAGTCAGTGCACTTTTTGAAACCCGAAATCCACAAAACGGACATCGTGGTTGAGGTTATCAGAAAAATTTGTTTGAATTTTGACTGAAAACAGAGTTGAAGACTCGGCCTGTGCTCTTCACAGCAGAGTACCGAGCGTGCAGAAAAAAGGAACTGAGTATGGGGCATAGTGACATGGCTTATATACTACGCCCAACGTCACATCCAGAGCCGACGATTGAGCACCGAGCAAGACGAATCGATGATCGACGGCCGAGTCGAGGTCCACCATCCCCCTGTTGAAAGGTTTCCGAGCAGCAGAGCTGGATGAGGATATCTATCAGATGAGGAATCTGCGGGAGAAAAGCAATCCATTGAAATATCTTTGGCTCCATGTCCCTCTTCCTTGTCACAGTACTTATTGAAGGTGGTCCGCCTGACTTCCAACAGAACCCATAGATTCCTACCGATTTTTTGTCACAGAATGTTGGCATTAATGGGTCCCTGAGTGCTAGGCAAAGTTTGAATGCAGTACCCTCTGGGATCAGTACACACAACTAGGACTACAGGTGTAAGCAAAACCAAACTTTGGTATAAGTCTGTACCACACAGTTTTTTATAGCGACCTGAGCAGACAGGCTTCTCTCAAGAGGGAATGTGAGCTGTAATGATGTTACACAGACGTCTACAATCACAAGTATTTAAATCGACTCGTATACTCAAGGTTTCTTGGTAAAACACTTATCAATTTATTACACAGTCAGTTAGAAAACATTCACTAAAATGAGGCAATAAATATAACACAAAAATATTCTACAGTACTTCACACTACCCGGTTCAGAGGCATTTAAACTACTTTGAAGGAAGAACAAAAAGGCATAAGTTAATAAAACTAATAGTAGAGTTATTCTTAAACAGTGCAAATAATTTGAGTTCACCAGAGGAGTTGATCCAATGCAATAGGTAGGCCAAAGTCAATGGGTTAGAGTCTTGTATCAGTAAAAACGGTTCTGGTAGTTAAATGGAAAAGTTTTTGCCACGGTTCGCAGTAGTTGTTGAAAGAAGAAAGCGTTATATGGCGGGTCACAAGCTGACTAGGCCTGCAATTTGCCAAAGGTTCACACACTTTCGCAGTGAGAGGTTAAGTTCTCTCTGTCGGGTTTTCACAGTACCTTATGTTGAAGAAAAAGATGCAGGTGAAGACTTCTGTTCCTGGCAGTTCCTGCAGATCTCGCTGTTCCTGAGCCTCAGTCGTGGGGACAAGAGGGAGGACGTCGGGGGACTGTTGCACTGCACGGGGATTGGTCACAAAGCTGGCAAACTGGTAAATCTTAGATTCCGGCAGCTGTAGTCAAGCACACAAACTAGTGTCCTTCTCCCTGGCTATTCGGTTTCCTGCAGCACGCTGAGGAAAATACAACCAGCTCTGAGAATGGAATCCAGGTGGCTTACTAGTTTATTGGTCCCACCAACTCAAAAGGTAGAAGTCGTCCTTGAAGGGCTTCTCTCTCGAGATGAACTTGGCGATTCGGACCTGCAGCAGGGCTTCACCGGGCAAACCAACGGTCCAGGAGTTGCAGCAGCCGTCCTCTTCCAGCTCGTCTTTGATTCTTTCGTTCCAGTGGTATACTCTGCCTTCCAAGCCAAGAGACTTGCCTTTTATTTAGTTTTCTCCCTTTCATTCCAGCCTAGCTGCCACTCATCCAACAGGGTAGCTGTCCTTGCCGGACAGTCAGCCAGCCAATCACATAAGAGTGCATTTGGGTCTCCTAGCAGACTAAGCACAGGGAGTTTCCGGCACCTCCCTCACTTTCTGCCCACCCCAGACACTCGGGCGCCAGAGGCGGTCTTCAGTCCTGAAGCCCGACAAAGACATAGGAACAAAGGAACCAAACCTGGTTTGGCATGCAGAGACAAACTCTAGAAGGACCTTTCCAAAAATAAATGGCGAAAAAAGAAGACCGGGACCAGTTTAAACAAAGGAGGCTCAGATGCCATCTTGAAAAACATGGCTCCCGCGATTTAACACCACCGGTGTTCGCGGTCCGGAATAATCATGGTAATTCGTTGTAAACACACTGCCACCAGCCATTTCAAGAGGAAAGGGTGGCATTGGGCGGCTACATGAGTTTCTAGACATAGGGGATACTAGGTAACCCCTCTAGCACTCTATTGGCAGATAGTGTGTGCTGGGTCTAGGAATTTAGAAAGACTAGTAAAGTCAATTTCACTTTACTTTCTCTGGGAAACAGTAGTTTATCCCAGAGAAGGTATTTAAACCTTGGGATATCCTAAAAGGCTTCGCTACGTCATTGCACTGAGGGTGCTGTGTGACACACATGAAAAGATGCTGCCTATGGAATTGTCTAAAACTCCATAATCAAAGAACACAAGAGTAAAAAACACATCAAAATACATGAGAGAGTCGGAAAAAAGGTTCACACTCTTTCTAGGTAAAAAAACCAAGTCCTCAAAATCCAGCAAAGTTGCTGGGGGTCTCTAAGGTGAAGGGAATTTGCACATTTATGAGAATTATCCCTAACACTGGGGACAACGTGGAAAGGGAAGACTGGCTCCTTTGGGGGCCCTTGGTCTAATATGACCGACTCTCTGCTAAGGCACACCTGAATACAAATCTTATCTGTCTGTAAAGCGAGGATCCCTCTAAGAATGCCCGTGTCAACTCTTTTTTTCCAAAGAGGATGAAGATGAGTGATGGGGATCGCTTTGGGTGTGTGATCTTTTCTTATGTTTCCGGTGACCTTTTTTTCGGTTGACTTAGAGCCTTTCTCCTGAAGGGATTTTGTTTTTGAGGGGGCGGCCAACAAGGTTTGTCTATAGTGACTCGGCTCCGGTCAAAAGATGGATATCATGGCTCTTGCCAGTTGAGGATGCTGAAGAAGTCACAGAAAGAGAGAAAATCTAAGCTGGATCTCAGGCATTCTTCCTTGCAGTCGCCTAATATCAACATGACAGGCTCACCGGGGTTTGCTGGCGCTTCTGACCTGTGATACACTGTTGCAGAGATGCTTTCACTTCAGGAAGGCTTCCCCTGTTTGCCAGACCCTTGCCCGGTTTTCTTTCCGGCTTCTCGTTCTCCTGCTGGCAGAACTGCTGCTTTCCCAGGAGGCTGCTTCCCCAGCAGTCTCGCTGCCATTGCCGGTGGTGCAGCGGTCCTTTCACAGCACCTGCTGTGCTTCCTTCAGTCTCCTGCCTCTCTGGTAAATCAGACTTACAAGCGATTGCTTGCAAGATCCTGTCTCTCGTAGTGCGGTTTGTTACCATGCAGTGACATCTGCTTCCAGTTCTGCTTCCCGCTCTGCATTCTCTGCATCTGTTGCCTCCACCTGTTAATGGAAGATATTCCCTAGGTTTAAATGACCCACGCAGCTGATTTTCATTATAACTAGTATGCATGTTTGGTGTGGGTTATCCTTCAATACTCCTTTCTCCTATTCTTCGTCTCAGTACTTGAGGCTTTGTGGGAGTTGGAGTCCGCATGAACTTTAGAGCTGTTAAAGATGAGTTGTGTTGGATTTGGTTTGAGTTAAAACATTATGGAAAGGAGATGTTAAATGAGAATTATGTGTACATGAAGTATGGATGGTGTTCTGTTTGGGTTGCTTTTCAAGAAGAGGATTTTTGGGTCTTACAAGGAGAGGGATTTTTGAATTGACAGCAAGCCATCAGGAATTTGGGAATTATAGGGTCTTCTTCCATTGGAAAGGAAGAATACTTTGTCTCTCCTGATGGGGTCACCACATCTCCCCAACAGCCATCTGCTCCAATGCGACCCCCCCTCGCAATACTACCCACAAGGTCCGGATGAGGTAGTAGCTGCGGTCCCCTGGCCACATGGTTGAAGATCTTAGGCTGGGGATCAGTGATCACTCCACAGGATTCATCACATACCCTTCCCCTAAAGATCCATCATCCTGCCATAGGGTTATTGGTTTGATGAGAACCAATAGCCTCTACCGTATAAGGAAGAGGTTTCTTAGATTGAGTTTCCCAATCCCAAGCAGGTTCTGTTGACGGGAACTCCTCTTTTCCCCGTAAAAGAATTGGAGAATTTGAGGAAAAGGCTTTGTCAATTTGGGTCCCTTTAGGTTTGTTTTATAAAAAACAGTATCTTTGGGTATTGGTCAAATTGGGGAACATCATTCCCTATAAGTAATTGGCGGATAGGTCGGGAATTACAGTCACCACAAGATATCATTCTTTACCCAAGATGGTGAAGGGGATTTTGGGTGTCACTCAAACTGGCCATGGACACAGCCTACTCTCCCTTTTCCTGTCTGCTTCCATCCCAGGGAAAGCAAGTCTGCTCTTATTGCACAGCCCTTACTCTCAGTGTCCAACTGGGCCCAAATAGTTTTTCCTTTTAGGACAACAGGGATTCTATAGGTGGTTTTGCCACCAGTTTATAGGAAAGTGTTGAATTTTCCCTGGCTTTCATGTTTCCCCTGATGTATTATTTCCCTGGAGTGGGCATACATAATGCTCTCATAGGAAAACCCAGTGATCGGTTTGCCTCTCTGCTCTAATTTCTGCTCTGATGGTAGGGTAGAGCATTCCAGCCTATTGGATTGACAATGTTTTGTGGGTTGTCCCAGCCTTCCACGTGAACAACTCTCCGGTTCTGGGGGCTGGTAGCCTACAGGGAATCCAAATTCCTCCCATGAGGGATCTGGTTCATATTCACTTTCTTCTTCCATTAAGGGAGTCTCCGTATCTGCGCCTTTATGGGATTATTCGGGGATCCTTAGGCCCTGGGGCCCGTAAGGAGGTCTCAACAGGACCGAGGTCTCTCCCTTCTTCTTGCATAGTAACTCAGGCCCAAGATTACATACGGGTTCCCCAATGGAAGATAAGGAAACCAAGGGAATAGGGTGACTGAGAATTTCCTCTTTGGATTCTGGGATTTTAACCTCCTCCGAGTGTGAAATAAAATTCTTGTTGGTTTCAGTTCTTACTTCTTGGGGTGAGAAAGAAGGAGTAATCCATGAAAAGAACATTACGGTGAGTCATTTCTGCTTCAGTGGATTGCCTTTCACCTGCAGATTCCTCATCAGATAGACTCCCAAAGCAGTGGAACAATGGAGGCGGGCAGAAAGCTCACAGCAAAAGATTTTGTAGTATGTCTTGCTCCAGTGATCAATCGTCGGCTCAAGCCGTGACATTGGGTGTCGTATATATACCATGTCACTATGCCCCATACCTCAGTTCCCCCTTTTTTCCCCGTGCTTGAATGCTACAGAGGAAAACAATGAGAGACAAGGCAAACCAGACTGTAAAAAACTTGACAATGGGAAACATCCCAAAGGGGTGAAACCCCACGAATTAGAGAAAAATTGAAAGATTTTTGTTTTTTAAAGGCAAGCGACTAGCCAGATAGGTGCGGTCACCTTAGAGCCATCACCAGGCGTCCCTTCGCTTAGACAGATGCGCCAAGCCATAAGAACTTTCCGAGCAGGGATGGATGGGAGAGGTAATGAGCAATATGCGGGAGAAGAATCCATAGAAAGAATATTACGGTAAGTAATTTCTCCTTTAATGGATTGCTTTTCTTCCACAGATTCCTCATCTGATAGACTCCCCAAGCAGTTAGGACCACAGAGGTGGAGAAAAAGAGCTACAGTAGAAGATTTTTCAGAACTGCAGTACCAAAATGTGCATCAGCCCTGCGGGCAACATCCAGACAATAGTGCCCAGTAAACATGTACAGGGACGACAACGTGGCCGCACGACAGATGTCCCTAATGGGAACTCCCCTCTGCAAGGCCATAGAAGTCAAGACCCCTCTCTTCAAGTGTGCCCTGTTGCCGGGAGGAAGCTCCCTGCCTGCAGACTGGTAACATTCTGCGATGCAATGAATAATCTAATGAGACAGAGTCTGCTTCGTTACAGCTAGACCTTTGCGGGACAATGAATGGGTCACAAACAGTTGTTCAGATCTTCGGAACACAGCCGTCCTAGCAACGTAAAATCTCAACGTTCTTTTGGGGTCTAAGCAGTGGAAGCGCTGCTCCTCAGAGGGATGTGGTGAAGAGTAGAGGACTGGTAAATCTATCGACTAAGAAAGGTGGAACTCAGAAACCACTTTTAGAAGAAAACCAGGCCTTACTTTAAGGGAAACCTTTTCACAGAAAAATCGCAGGAACGGGGGCTTGCAACACAAGGCCTGCAGCTCGCCAACGCTCCTGGATCACGTGATCACAACAAAAAAGGGTGTTTTCAAGGATAATACTCTCAAAGAACAGGAATGCATGGGCTCAAACGGAGTCGCCATCAAAAATGTCAGAACTAGATTTAGATCCCAGTCTGGGACAACAAAAGGAATCGGCAGAGACTTATTCACAAGGCCCTTCAGGAATTGGGTCCTAACCAGGATTGTAAAGAAAGAACCTTGATCTGGGCACTTTTTGAACACAGACAAGGCCGCCAAGTATCCTTTGACTGTGGTAAAGTGAAGGCCTGATGAGGCCAGTGATAGAAGGAACTCGATCACTGTAGTGGTGGGGCAAGAGCTAGGATTGCCTTTGTGTTCCCTGCACCACTCCTCACATCATCCCACCTGCATGCGTAAATAAATCTGGTAGATGGTCTGTGTGCAGCCACCAATACCTCGAGTAGCTACTTTGAGAGGCCCCAGTCATCCTCTCAAGAGCCACACGTTTAGGATGAGGGACTTTGGGTTTGGGCAAAGTACCCAACCTTCCGACTGGGTCAGGAGATCTGGGTGCCAAGGAAAACGGTGAGGCGGACAGATGTTCAGATCGAAGAGGCTGGAGTACCAAGTTCTCCTTTCCCAGTCCGGTGCAATCAAGATCATGGTGGTTCGAAACCCCATTGCTGACCAACGGCTGTTCACCTGCAAGTCCTTGCAGTGAGCGACCCAACCCTTCTGAGACGCACCTGGGACCCCTCTGGCCTGAGGACAAGGAGGCCAGAAGGGTTACCCCGCCATGAGATTGTCATTGGTCCACCAAGACAGGTTGTTCACCACTGACCTGGACACCCTGACGAGGTCCTTAAGGGTTAGGAGGTGCTGGGGACTACTGGCTTAGCAGGAACTACTGTAAAGATCTAATTCGCAGCCAGGCCTCTGGAACTAGAAACATATAGGCAATGGGACCTAAGATGCTGAGGAAGGATGCCACTGGTAAGGTGGTGTGGTTCTGGAACAGTTTCACCATCTGCGCAATGCTGATCACTTTCTCCTTGGGTGTGAAAGCCTTCCCTATCCGAGTGTCTAGGACTGACGCAATGAACTGGAGCCTTTGGGCTGGTGTCATGTGGGACTTCTGCAAGTTCAGGGAGAAGCCCAGCCTCTGGAGCAGTGAGTAGGTGTCCTCTAGCTGGGACAAATCTCGCTCCATCGACTTCCCTCAGATCAGCAGTCATCCAAGTACGGGAATACGTGGACACCGAATCCCCTGTGTGAGCCACAACTACTTCCTGAAATTGGTGAAGACCCTTAGAGTGGAGGTCAACCCAAAAGGCAAGCACCTTGCACTATCAGTTGATAGTGCATGTCCCCTATGAGTAACCTCAGGAACTTCCTGTGCTTTTGTTGTATCGGCACATGGAAGTAAGCATTCTGAAGATCTAGCGGCACCAGCCAGTCCGGCAACTCGAGAGCATGGAGAATTTCTTTCAACGTCACCATCTTGAATTTGTCTTTCCTCAGGAACTTGTTCAAGGCACTGAGGTCCAAAATGGGACGGAGACTTCCTCCCTACTTGGGTAACAGGAAATAACAGGAATACCAGCCAAACCCTCTCTGCTCGGGCGGTACTTCTTCCATAGTACCCAACAACAGGGCTCTCAGTTTTTCCTGGAGCTCCTGCTCCAGTTGGCATGAAGGTGGGGGGGGGGTCTGCACAGAGGTTTTCTTAAGAAAGGGAGACAATAACCCCACTGCATGAGCTCCAGGGCCCAGGCTTTGGAGGTAATCTTGTGCCATTCGGGCCAATGCTTAGACAACCGCCCTCCAACCATTTAGTTGTGGGAGGGGAAAATCTAAGCACCTTCGAGGACGTAGCTCCTGCTGCTGCCTGCTGCCCTCTGGAAGCCCCTCTGCCCCTTATGGAGCTTGAGAAACGCTTATGCACCTTCCTGGCTTGCGGGAGCTGTGCCTTCCTGCCGTAAGGGACGTCTCTCCCGCTGCTCCCTCTTCTGAAGCCAAAAACCTCTGAGTCATCTTTCACTCCTTTCTCTCCTTCCTTCCTCACACACAGGACTGGCCAAAAAAGTCCCACTTTCAGCTCTTCCTTCTCAAAGGAATTCCACCTTTTCTCACCTTCCCCCAGAAGGTCAATTTTACCCGAGCCCTGGTTCTTTCTAGGTTTGACTATTGCAAAAGCCTCCTCCGGAATCTACCTTCTGCGACCTCTCCAGATAATCCAGAATAGGGCAGCAAGACTTATCCTTGGCCTCAGTTCCAGGGACCACATTTCTCCTGCCCTAAAAAGTCTTCACTGGCTCCTGGTTGCTTCACAGATTGAATTCAAATCCCTCTGTATCATCCACAAGCCTGTCTGGGGCTGGGGTCCACACTATCTGCAACTCTCTCTTACTAAATGTTTGCAGCATGCTTTGATCCTTGAACTTCTCCAGGGAGTATCGGCCTTTGTACCGAAAAGGAATTCAATGCTAAACATGTCATGTGCAGCAACCTATTGTGGACAGGAAAAACCTGAGGAGCGCAGGTAGGCCTGTCTCCCTAGCACCACAGCCGACCCATTGAAAGGCCAATGCAGTCCGCCACGTCCAGGCGAGTTTGCAGTGACTGCCTAGCCACCTCCTTCCCATCGTCCACCAACTGTATAAAACCATCTTTCGGCTCCCCTTCAGGAATGCACTGGGCAGCGTGTTTCATTGCCTTCCTAATGCCTAAGGAATATTAGCAAACGCACATGAAACATTCGTTGCTTCAAAGGCCATGCTACCAGAGGTGAAAATCTTCTTAGCAACCACATCTACTCTTTTTCCCTCCCTATCAGGAGGCAGATTTGAGGTAGATGAAGCTGCCCTGTTGGAAACTGTGGCAGCCTTTACAACTAATCCCTCCGTGGAAGGATGAGAAGACAAAAAGCACAGAACCCCTCTTGCCGGCCTGTACTTGCCAGCTAAAGCAGAGCTGGCTGAGGGATTAGAGTAGGGCCGTTGTCACAAGGACGCAACTGGGTCGGCAATAGCCGGATTCAGTGGCCTATGTTTCTCCATAGTAGGACCTTCATCCAATATATCGGTCAACTTGTACGCCTGGACTGTAGCTACGCAAGCAGTCAGCCCCAGAGTGTCGATCACTCTGTCTACCAGAGACCTACATTTGGCATGGGCATGAGTGCATGGCTGAGTCTGTTGTAACTCCACATCCAGGGATGTGTCAAGTCCACTGGCAGCATGCAACCCCTGAGCCAATGCCAGGAGGTCTGCCTGGTCATCAAAATAATAAACTCCACAAACCCCTGAATATACCGGGTCGGCGTCGCTGTGATCGTCGCTGTCATCATCCACGCCATCGGCACCGAAGATCTGCGACATGGAGCCTTAGAAATCAGTCCGGGAGAGCGGTAGGAAGGATCGATCGCCAATAGTCAGCAGTGACAGCTTATCCTTCGACGTCGAAGGGGTGGCTATCGACATCAGCCAAACTTTGGGCACAGAGGGTACGTCGAGAGGGGTTGAGCCCTGTGGCTCATTGGCAGGACACAGTTTTGAATGCTGAACCGCCTTCTTTGGCGCCAAGCCCAATGGCTCTCCTGACGCTGAGGGCCTCAGTATCAGCGTTTGCCTGGGTCAGGGTCACCGAGTGCCGTTGAAGTCACCGGGGACTTCTGTTTCGGGGACGCACCCGCACCTAAAGCCCCCTTCTCAAACATTGCAAGCATCTGCGATTTGAATTCCTGCCACTCCTGTCGCATTGTCGGCCCCGCCGACGACATACCTCATTCTGACGAGGAGCCAGAGTCATGGCTATGATGGCAATGCCTCTTCTTTTTATGAAAGAATGACGAAGAAGAGTGGCCCCTCTGTTTCGGCCTCTGAGGACCGAACAGTCGGATTTTGACTGCGGCCAGCCCAATGCAAGCTTGGCTGCCCTCTCACAAATAGACTTCTGGCTCATTTTTGCGCATCCCTCAGTGTCGTGACCCGTGTTAAGGCACCACACACAGATGTTATGTGGGTCGGTCACCGATATCTTGGAGTCGCAGTCAGTGCAATGCTTGAACCCTGAAATCCAAGGTGCAGATCTCTCACAGAAAATAAAACACAAGGTTTTGACAAAAAAATCATTGAATCAAGGACTTGAGAGTAAATCACTATGTTCCTCAGGATAAGCTTGTCGAGCATGCAGAAAAAAGGAACTGAGCTAAGGGGCGTAGTGACGCAGTATATATACGACGCCCAACGTGAAGTCCAGAGTAGACGATCTGGCAGCAAGCAAGATGGGACGACGATGGACCGGGGGTCCACTATGCCCCCTATGAAAGTCTTTTACGAGCAGCACAGCTGGATGAGGATATCTATCTAATGAGAAATCTGCAGGAGAAAGGCAATCCATTGAAGAGCCCCCAATCCCTTCAACAATGCATTTTTGACTATGGTGAATGTTGGCCACAGTTGTTGGAATGAGGCGCTACAAAGGAGGCTTGTCACGGACGCCCACCCAAGCAAGGTATTGGGAGACCTGTAGGATAAACTGGAAAATATGCCCATATCTCTGTTGAACTGGGGCTACTGGATTTTCAGAGACCACTATAGAGACTGCATAGGCAGTATTGCTTCTAACACTATGAAGATGCAGAACTTCATGAGTCTTAACATCCTCAAGAAAACTCCAGCTGGGAGTCCACCTTTCGGTTGGAAGGGGGCTACTGTGGTCTGAACACTTGTCAGTCTCTCTCATGGATCACAGTCTTTCGTGGTGGGAAGACCATGCATTCCTCTGTATAAAGAACACTCACTTTAAACTGCAAACGTTTGAAAGAGGACTTCTTTAGGTTTATTAATAAAACCTAAGGTGTGACAGAGATTGCACTTTGCCCTTAGATCCTGCAAGGCATACTTCCGATCTGGCTTGCAGGAGCTATTCGACGAGGTCAGGAAAAATGTGCACCTTCTTCCTGTGCAGATGGGCAACCATCACCTTCTTGAATACTCTTCAGACCGAAGTGAAGCCCAACAGGATCACGGCAAACTGGAGGGGAGTGCTTCCATCTACAGAACAAAGTTACTACTGATGCTTGGGGTGGATAGGGACGTGAAGTATGTGTCATTTAGGTCAAAAAAATTAACCACTCCTAATGTTGCAATTCCTACAGGATCTATCCTAGGGTAATCATCTTGAATTGGTCCTTTCAGAGGAGCTTGCTGAGTCTCAGGTCTAAGATGAGTCTGTGTCCTCCAGTAATGGGAATGCCAGACTTTCCTTCAGCTGGAACAAGCTCCATCATGCCCTTCAGCAAAAGCATGTTTTAAAATGTTTTTTTTATTTATTTATAAGTGCACAAGGTTTTAATCAACCTTTAAAAATGATAATTTACAATCATTCTTCAATAATAATCACATCATAAAACATTAAAAACAGTATCAAAAATAGATCTCAACATTTTATCCAACTTCATCCATGTATTATTGAATATGCCCATTTATATATAAAATTAATTCTAAATAAAAAGGGCATAGGGGCAAAGATTAACCCTAGAGAGTTCCCTTGAATCGTTCTGGCCCAGGGTTTATGCCTATAAAAAAAAAAGAGTGATCATGTATAAAATCCCCAAAACATATAATATGTGAATTCATCAGAGAACGGCAAACCATGACCACATGTTATATGCTCTCAATGGCCTTCCTGCAATATCTACAAGATGCATCAATCGGCTCCCCGAGCTCAGATACTTATTATTTCACATGCCATTATCCAATTGAAACGACATCTCAAACCTTTTTCTTAAAAAGGGGAAGCATGATTGCGTCAAATAGATACTCCTTTCACCCACTTTCTTTATGTTCAATGGATAAGTTGGAATACAGTATAAATGTTTTTTTTTTAACATTACTTTTTTTCATTTTTAAACAAAACAGTTCCCCTGTAACTTCCATGGCTCCTCTTTCCTTTTCAACGAATGTGCTCTTCGCTCCGCCGAGATCATATGCTGATTCTGCAACTTCTGAGTTCTCATCCTTCCTTTAATCTGTAAGCCTGATGAACATGAGTCAGGTATCACAGTCCCATGAGGCGCATTCTCCTCGGACACCATAGCCCCCTATGCCCACTTTTTAAGAAAGCCAATACTCCCAACCAATCTGCCAGGAATCTACGATGGTCCCCTTGCAAAATATAAGTTAAACGCTCCAGGGCTGCAAAGTTCCATATCTTTCCCACCCACTCATGTTCCATTGGCGGTTCCTTGGTCTTCCATTTTGGGGCTAGCGCTAGTGCCCCTGCCATCCACAGACACAGAATGACATACACCTTATGTTGCGACCTTTGATATCAGCTCATCAATTGACCCGTCCATACCCAGCAGTGCCAAGCCTCTCCTATCCCTCCTTGTCACCCCCAGGCTTTGTTCTGTCAACCGCTCTATCACTCCCCAGTACTCCTGTATATGGAGGCACTCCCACCATATATGGCTCCAAGTTCCCTCCATTCTGCACTCTCTCCAGCAGAGCTTAGACTCCATAGGGTACATTTTGTGAAGCTCTGTTGGGGTTAAGTGCCAATGCGTCATCAGTTTTACCCATATTTCTTGTATCTGGAGGGACCTCGTCAGCCTGGGTATATTCCTCCATAGGTTTAGCCAGTCTGTTTCTTTCTTCTATTGGGTGGCCGGGGGCTTACTCAGAGCGTTTCATGTACCCCCTTTGTAGAGTGTCCGCTCCGTTTTTATGTGAGTAGATTGTTGCCACCATGTTCCTTTTCCCGGGGCCTGTGATTAGATATTTTTCAATGGCAGTTAAATCACGAGTCGCTGCCTCTCTAAGGGGGTGCTGAAGCCAGTGTCTCATTTGGGTATAGCGAAAGCGCTCCTCTTTGCCCACCTCAAAGTCTATCTTGCACTGGATAAAAGGTTTCAACTGGGCTCCTTCAAACATGTCTCAAATCCTTTGGCACCCTCCCTCTTGCCATTTAACAAAGGCGGTATCTCGCCCCACTGCGGTGAACTGTGCGTTCACGAATATCAGCGTCAACAGTGAGTGGTAAGAGGTGATGTGCGCCCGCTTTATGGTCTCATCCCAAGCATCCGCGACTGTAGACAGGATCTTGCTACTGTACATTTGGGGAGGTCTTTCCACCTTAGGCTTCCATAGCACTCCCTCCAAGTTCTCCCCTGCCAATGCTCTATCCATGGGTGCCAAAATCATCTTCTGGTCATCCTTCTGCCAGTCTCGAATCACCCTAAGTTGAGAAGGCAAGTAATAGGCTTGGAAGTCTGGTTCCACCAGTCCACCTCTGTTTGTGTGGGTCATCATTACCTTTTTCGAGATTCTCGGTCGCCTGTTATTCCATACAAATCTGCTTGTATATTTTTGGAGGGCTGTAAACAGGTAGAGGGGTACTGGCGTTGGGAGCACCGAGAAGTAATACAGAATCTGGGGAAGTATGACCATTTTTAGAACATTTATTCTGCCTAGCCATGTTATGGACAAGGGCCCCCAGTCTACTGCTTACTCTTGATAGCTTCTATTAAGGGAGGATAGTTTACCTCTGTTGACTTAGCCAGTTTAATTCCAAGGTATGTTATGCTCCTCTCGACCCATCTATATGGGGTACCCCTTTTGAGATCCAATGCCACCCCCTTTGGGAGTGTCCGGTTCAATATTACGGATTTGTGTGTAATTATTTTTAGCCCTGCCACTGCCCCAAATTGCTGCATCGCCTTGGGTATTGCTCTTAGAGATGTATCTGGGTGAGTTATGGCCAATAGCATGTCGTCTGCAAACGCTGCTATCTTGTGTTCTGTGCCCCGAATGGGATCCCTGTTATGTCCAAATTCGATCCTACCGCTGCCAAGAGGGGCTCTAGGTGTATCACATAAAGAAGGGGTGACAATGGACAGCCCCGTTTTGTGCCCTGTTGACCCGTCACTGGTTCCGTTAATTGCCCATTTATAGCTATATGCACCGCAGGTGTTGGTAGTTGGCTCTAACCCCAGTCATGAATTTGTCACCAAATCCCATCTTTTCCATAGTTTTGAACAGGAATCCGCACTCCACCCTGTCAAATGCCTTCTCTGCGTCCAAAGACATAAAAAGAGCTGGGATCTCTTTCTTATTGGTCTTTTCAATAAGATGTATTAGTCTTCTAATATTGCTGCTGGTCTGCCATCCCCTGACAAAACCTGACTGGTCTGTTTGGATGATTTGTGGGAGAATGCTGTCCAATCTATTTTCCAATGTCTTGGTGTACATTTTGGCGTCTCGTCTATTAGGGCTATTGGCCTATACAAACCACACTCCGTTGGGTCTTTCCCCTTCTTATGGATAAGGATCACTTTCGCCTCTTGCATTGTTTGTTTGATACTCCCGCCCCAAGTAAAATTTGTTAAGTAGGGGCGTTAGATTGGGTAGCAATGTTTCCCTATGCATTTTATAAAAATCTGAGGTTAAACCGTCTGGGCCTGGAGACTTATTCGGCGCCTGGATTTCCTCGCTGGTGATATCCAGCTCCAGGGATTCTCTTTCTTGTGCTGTGATCCCTGGGAGGCTAAGCCCATCTAGATATTCCTCTTGAGCTTCAGGGCTCGGGTTGTCCAAGCCATATAGCTTTGAGTAGCATTCAGAGAATTATTTTATAATATCTTCTGTGTTGGTGCTTGTGTTGTCCCCTTCTACTATTATTTTTAGTATGGTTTTCGCCTGTTCTTCTCTCAACAGCCTTGCTAGTAACCTGTCGGACTTGTTTGCTTTTATGACTTGCATTACTTACCGTAATAGCATTTCTGATGATTTTATCTGCTTAGATTCACATGCTGTGCATATAGTCCGACATATAGTGGTAACCACGGAGTAGTGCATCTTGTCTTTGTGATCGAAAGGGGACGTCGACATGGGCGTGCCTGTAACACTATCCCTAATGTGACATGTAGTGTACCCAAAATTCCTCATTCGTTGAGGTCCCCCCGATTGTATTTTTTCTGCCGTGAGGGAGCCTTATGACTATTGTGAGTGTGTACAGAAAGAGAGAAAAAGTAGTAAGATGCCCGTGTTCCTTCCATCCAAGCGGGGAGGAAGGGTGGGCGCATGGGAATCTAAGCAGACGCAATCATCAGAAATGCTATTACGGTAAGATGCTTGTGAATCTGCTTAGAATCAAATGCAGTCCATAGACTAGCGAGCAGTACCCAGAGTTGGAGGTTGGATGTGAGAAGGAACAGTAGTGAAAAGATGTCTTAGTACTGCTTATCCCACCTGAGAATCCGACCTAGAGTGAGTGTCTCAGCAACAGTGTTTTGTAAAGGTGTGTACAGAACTCCAGGTTGCCGCTTTGCAGATGGACTTGAGGGGAACATTTGCAATGAATACTATGGAATCCCCAGTGCCCCGACTAGAGTGGGCTCTAGGCTTGAAGGGCAGATCTCTCTTGGCAATAGTGTATCAGAGTGTGATGCAATTGACAAACCACCTTGAGATGGCCGATTTAGAGACAGAGTTCCCTTCTCTACCAGCCGCCACTGAAACCTTAGTGGTTTAGTTATTTACAGTTAGTACATGACTGCCCTGCACACATCCAGTATGTGTAGGCTTCTCTTTGCCACATTAGTGCGGTTCTGGAAGAATGTGGATAGTTTTATTGACTGGTTCACATGGCACTTCGAAATAAATGTGGGCGCAAACTAGGGGTGAGTGCGCAGAACCACCTTATCTCTGTGAATTGTAACAAAAGGGTCTAGAATTGATAGGACATGTAGTTCAGTGACTCTTCTTATTGAAGGGACTGCCAATAGGAACGTGGTTTTGTAAGTGAGTGCTTTGAGGCTTGCCTTGTGCATAGGTGTCAGGAATCCAGGCGGTAACTCCTGTTCTAGTTCGTCTTCTTCCTGAGTTTGGGATTCCTGTGCTTCAAGATCAATAACATGTGCACGTTTACGGTTTCCTGCTAAACACCACTCGCATGGTTTATCACGGCAGGGCGTTCACTATACTACGGTATTAGCAAGGATGAAGCCGATGCCTTTCCATATGCGGTGGAAGTTACCTTGGAAACTATCACACGTCACACTCACGTTCTAGTCATGTGACTTACGGCCTTTTTAGCTCCTCCTTGCTCATGGTTCAGTGCTTCTGATTTTGCTCTCGATTTTGCCTTAGTGAACCTCCTGGTTTTCTTGACTTAAGCCTGTACTCTGGACTTCCTTCTGCTTAATCCTTGTCTGTTACGAGTTGCTTGGATTCATTTCTGCCTTCGCCTATGTGAACTTTATTTCTGTGCTTCGATATTGTGTCTTCCTGTGTCTGCCTTACCTACCCGTTGCTGAACTTTTCTTTCCCCTTGGGAACGTCTTCGTTCACCCTGGTCATCTTCAAGTGCTCCGGTTGCTGACGCGGAACACCTTACGGATTGCTTTTGTCTACTCCTTGGATTGTTTTCTGCCGGACCCGTTGCCGACCCGGACTGTCTCACGGACTGGTTTCTTCCAACTTGGATCCTTACCTTCCAGCACACTGAAGTCTTGCAGTCATCCCACGATTACCTGCTACGTAGTAAGTCCGGAAGCCCTGCTCCTCGCAATATCCCAGTACGGACTGGAAACTTCCTATGTTTCTGGAGAGGGCTGTGTGAGGAACGTCCTCATTCCGACGGGTGTGTCCCTGGACTTCAAGGCCAATTAGGCATACGCATTCTGTCGGGTATTGTCCTGTCATCTCCCTGGTGCTTCCTGAACTTATACGTAGCCTTCCACTGCACTACTGCACTTGAGAAACCGCCTCATATCAACCCACTGTAAGGTTACTCTGACTGCATTTCCTTATATCTTTAGTCTGCCTTACTCTTTCCGTAATCTTGAATCTATCCCTTCTTGTTTGTCACTAGATGCTTCAGAATTTTCCTGACACCTGTTGAAACGCACTCCATTACTCACAACAGCATAAGGTTCTTCATTAACCCAATTTAGGTGGGATTGGATTTTGTATTTACCTGCATATTGCTTACTGAGAAGAACAAGTTACTTTCTTATCTGGTAACGTTCTTTCGATGGGATGTTCCGACGACGTATTCCACATCGATGACAGGTAATCACCACAGCTGTGCTGCTTCGGAACATTTTTCGGCGTCTGTATCCTGCGTCAATGACGTCGATACGCTGTCCTCGAGGGCCTCCGTCGAGCCGACATAACCGGATGATATAAGTAGGACGCACAACGCCCGTAGCCTCAGTTGTAGTTTTTTCCCCAGAACGTGTGGCACCAATCTTCTGCCAGAATGACTACAGAAAGCCTTGTGGAAACATAAGCTGCAATCGCATAAGAAATTCTTTAGAGGGGCAGGCTGGGAGGGTATGATGTGGAATACTTCGTCGAAACATCCCATCAAAAGAACGTTACTAGCAGTGGAGAACTTTTCTGAAAATGTTGGGGGGGACATGACATCTGATGAAAAGGTGCCCCAGCCAAATGAATGGGGACAAAATGATGTACCATGAAAGTTGGAGGGGACTAACGCCCCTGCCCACCCCTAAAATTACGCCCATGGTTACTAGGTAAGAAAGTAACTTGTTCTTCGAGGGGAATTTTTCCTCCGACGTATTCCACATCTATGAAAGACTCCCAAAGCAGTACCAACGTATGGAGGTGGGAAAATAATTTCAAAATTTAGAATGCCCTATCAAATTGCAGAATAGAGGACCGCCTTACCAATGGCTAAGGGCCTCATTACACGGTAGGCGGTGGACCAAGTTGCTATTAGCACCTTGGTCCATGCCGGTAAAATACCGGCACCGCCTTGGATGAAAGGGGAATTACCGCACTATTCCAAGGTTGGCGGGGCGGTAATTCCCCCTTCCCCTATTGCCCTTCCCCATTCCCATTTTTGCCCCATAGAGCATAATGGGAATGGGGAAGGTGCTAATTACGGTACCGCAAATTGCGGTACCGTAATTAGCATCCTTGTCCCTTTGCGGGTTGGTTTTGGACACGTGCTAAAAAGCAGGCGTTAACTACCAACCTGCAAATGGACCTCGTAATCAGGCGGTAAGGGTTAACGGTCACCGGTACCATTACCGGTGACCGTTAACCCTTACCGCCTTCCGTGTAATGAGGCCCTAAGTCTTGCCCATGGATAGAGTCCTCGGAGTAATGTTTTACAAAAGTATGGACAGAGGCCCATGTGGCTGCTTCACAAATGTTACGAATGGGAACACCCCTCTGCAGAGCAGTGGAGGCAGCCACAACCCTAGTAGAATGGGCCCTGAAGACTATCGGAGGGTCCTTACCCGCCAGACGGTAGCATTCCGAGATGGTCAAGATAATCCATCTGGACAAGGTCTGCTTAGTAACAGCTTGACCCAAACGCCTTCCAGCATATCCTACAAAGAGCTGATCGTCCACTCTGACCCGGGACATGCGTGAGATGTAGAAGCTTAATGCTCTCCTAGGATCCAACCTATGCAGCCTCTCCTCTTCCTTACCAGGATGCGGAGGAGGATAGAATGCCGGAAGAATGACCTTCTGGCTTAAATGAAATTCCGACACAACCTTCGGAAGAAAAGGAGGACGAACCCTAAGGACAACCCTGTCCTTATGGAACACCGTGAAGGGTGGCTTGGCGGATAGTGCCTGCAACTCACTCACTCTGCAGGCGGAAGTAACCGCAACTAAAAATACAGTTTTAAAGGTCAACAGTCTCAAAGGACAAGAATGTAAAGGCTCAAACGGAGCTCCCATTAGGAATTTTAGAACCAGGTTCAAATCCCAACCGGGCACCTGTAGCCCTTTTAGAAACTGAGAAATCAAAGGAATCTTAAAATAAGAACACTCCTCAGACGAGCGCTTAAATATGGACAGCGCCGCCAGGTAACCTTTAATGGTACCCACTTGCAGGCCCTTATAGGCTAACGAAAGCAAAAAAGACAACCACAGGAATGGCAAATGAAAACTGATCCACATTTTTAACCCTGCACCAGTCGCAGAACGTTGTCCAATGGCAACAGTACAGGGACTTTGTTGCGGGCATTCTGGCCAAAAGCAACGCCTCTATTACGTCTTCAGGGAGGTCCCTATCCTTATACCTCAACCTTTCAGAAGCCAAGCATGAAGGTTGAGGGACTTGACCTCTGGATGGACCTGACCCCCCTCCCATGAGAGCAGATCGTCTCCGTAGGGAAGACGGCGTGGAGGGCGGATGGACATGTCGAGAAGGTTCGGGTACCACGTTCTCCTGGCCCATGCCGGAGCAATGAGGATCATTCGGGAACTGAACCTCCGTAACCTGCGCAGCACTAGCGGAATGACGGGGACTGGAGAAAATGCATACAGCAGTGGGAAGGACCACTTCACTACGAACGCGTCCCCTAAGGCTCCTCTTGGAGGAAATTCCCGCAAACAGAATCTTTTGCACTTCCGGTTGACAATGGTGGCGAAGAGATTTACTTGTGGGGTCCCCCAAAGGGCGAAGATCTCCAGGAGAATCTCCTGAGCCAGCTCCCACTCGTGAGAGACCGCGCTCTGCCTGCTCAGAGCATCCACCGCCACGTTTTCGTCTCCGGACAGATGAACTGCCGAGATCGAAATTTCCTGCTGGCTGGCCCAGAACTAGAGCTGCATCGCCTCTCTGCACAGAGGGAGAGACCCTGCCCCCCCCCCCCTTTTTCAGGTAGTGCATGGTCACTGCATTGTCTGTCAGAATCAGGACATTCTTTCCCTGCACAGCTGGCAGAAAAGCCTTCGGGGGTAGCATGACGGCCCTCAGCTCCAACAGATTGATATGGAGTCTGGACTCCGACAGAGACCAACGACCGTTGACCGTCAACTCCTTGGCATGAGCTCCCCATCCCGTGAGGGATGCGTCCGTCACGATCGTCACCTCCGGCCAGGGTAGCCAAAATGGAGACCCCTTCATCAGATTGCCTTTGACGGCCCACCACAAAAGATCCTGGGCGACCGAGGCGGCACCTGAACTGGATCTGACATCCTGCCGGAGGCCTGCGACCACTGCATCTCGAAAGCCCACTGCAAAGATCTCATTCGCACCCTGGCCTCTGGCACCAGAAGAATGCAGGATGCCCTAAGGCCGATCAACCTCAAGAACTCGAACGCCGGGAGACTCTGGGCACGTTGAAACTTGTCCACCATCTGCAGAATATGATGAGCCGTTGTCTGGGGAGACGAACACTGCCCCAGAGATGTGTCGAGCACTGCTCCAATGAACTGGAGCCGCTGGGTAGGTGTCAAGTGGGACTTCTTTAAGTTGAGGGAGAAGCGCAGCTTGTGAAGGGAGTGGCAGGTGACTGACAGATGATCCAAGACTTGCTCGGGAGAGCGTGTCCTGATCAACCAATCGTCCAGGTAGGGGTAGACGTGAAAACCCCTTTCCTGAGATACGCTGCCACCACCACCATGAGCTTGGTGAAGACCCTCGGGCGGAGGTCAATCCGAACGGCAGGACCCGAAACAAAATGCGAGTCGCCAACCGCGAACCTCAGGTACTTCTTGTGCTTGGGATGAATCGCCACATGAAAGTAAGCGTTCTTGAGGTCGAGAGTCACCAACCAGTCCTGAAGTTGAAGGGCATGGAGGACTTAAGAAAGAGTAACCATCTTGAACTTGTCCTTCCAGAGGAGCCTGTTCAAACCACGCAAGTCCATGATGGGTCTCAATCCCCAGTCTTTTTTCGGAATCAAAAAAAAAGGGGAATACCATCCCTTGTTCCTCTCCGCTACAAGCACCAGTTCTATGGCGTCCCCTCCATTCCCCTCCATTGCTGTCCCCTAGGATGAAAAGTTGGAGGATGGCGAACTGCAGCGCTCAACGATTTTGCTGCAGCTTTGTAGGTCTGCAACCTCTCAGGGCTCTTGTCAGCCTTGCTGCCAAAAAGATGTACACCATGAAAGGGCATGTTGAGAAGCCGGGCTTGTACGTCAGGAGCAAAAACCAGACTTCCGCAACCACGCAAATCTGCGCATCACGGTGCTCGCCGCCATGGACTGGCTGACACAGTCTGCCACGTCCAGACCCGACTGAACGGATTCACACATGGCATCCTTGCCATCCTGAACGGGGGCAAGACAACCATCCTGTTCCTCCCCTTCGGGAATATGTTCAGCCACCAAAGAGACACAATTCCACAGAGCACACACAGAGTTGGCTGCCTGTAAAGCTATACCCCCTGAAGAAAACACTTTCTTCGCCCAGCCATCAAAATCTTTGTCGTCCCTATCAGGAGGGATGGTAGGGTACGATGCCTGCTTTGCTGGAGCCATAGCCGCCTGCATCACCAAACTCTCCGGAGTGGGGTGCGTAGTCAAGTAGCAGGGGTCGCTACTGGCTGGGCGGTATTTTTTCAGTAACGACTTGCTCACTGCCGGAAGACTCTCCGGAGCAGTCCAAGCCGCCGCTACCCTTCTCTGTAAAGCCATATCAAAAGGCAGCACTGGGTCAGTGGGTGGACCTTGGTCAAGAATATCTGTCAGGTTATCCTGCAGAAAATCCACTGGTGGCGCAGACCACCCCAAGTACTCAGTCAACCTCGACATGAGATGCTGGTATGAAGACTCTGCGTGAGTGCCAGGCTCAGGCTTACTGAACTCAACCTCTGGAGAGGTGTCCAGACCACTGGCGTCGTGCAAAGACTGACGCAGGTCTTCCAAATGGCTATGACCAGACAAGAGTTTGTCAGGAACCTCATCAGGAACCAAACCTTCATCAGACCCTTCATCCACCTCAGAGATGTAATCCAGAGGCTGGATGAGGGCACAGAAAAAGGATGAAATACAGGCCTCACTGACTTACTCAGGGTCTTCCTCAGAGTTTCCACCGATGCACGGGGTACCTCCGGTAAAGCCTCCACCAAAGGCGGCGATGGAATTGGCGTTGATGTCGAACGAGGCGCCGACGGCTTCGACACAGGCCTCGAGGCCAGAGCCCAGAGCGTGTCCTTCGATGGCCTCGGCATCGACGTCTTCTTAGAAGACCTCACAGGCTACGACGGTCTCCAGGGCGTTGAGGACTGGGACCTGGAGCGGGCATGGCTAGAGCGATCTACCTTGTCCGATTGGGACCTTGATGGCTCCATATGATCATGCCAAAGGCGTGCGAGCGGTGGCCCTAGCGCGTTCCTTGCCGGCTTCTCTCGAAGGCGTGGACGGAACGGAGCCCTGCGATTCGAAAATCGACACCATTTCCTTACGAAATGCGTCCCATTCCGCAGGAGAGGAATGCTTGGTAGGACAAGCTACCCGCCATCTGGCGGAGTCCTAGGACGAGGAAGGCGACCGGTGCCGGCGCTTTTGCGAGTACCTAGAAGAGGCAGAGGAATGGCGGGAACCACTCCGGGACCGAGACCCCCTGGACTTACGCCGACACGATAGCTTCTTCTTCCGCTCCTGCAAGGCCTTCGATGTCAAAGACTGGCAATCGTCACAGTCACCGGTGGCGTGGTCCTCGGCGAGGCACCAGAGGCAGACGTCGTGCGGGTCCGTAAGTGACATCTTGGAACCACAGTCCCGGCACTTCTTAAAACTCGACCACGGGGTAGAAGACGACAAAGACATGATATTTTCACAAACAACCAGGTTCGAAGAACCGATAGAAATCAGAAGAACCGAGGCGCGCCGAGATCTCCAAAGCAAACACGTTCGTGGAAAAAACGGGACTGAGGCTACGGGCATCATGCGTCCTACTTATAACATCAGGTGACGTCAGCTTGACCGAGGCCCTCGAGGACAGCATATCGACGTCACTGACGCAGCACGCAGAAATATTTTCAGAAGCAGCACAACTGTGGTGATTACATGTCATAGATGTGGAATACGTCGGAGGAACAAATCCCCTCGAAAGTATTGTTATTAATTACGAATTCCTTTCCGGTTCTAGGAGGTCTGCTGCACATGTTTGGGTCTATTCTTCCAAGTAATAGATCCCTTAGTATTGGTCATTTGTACCATACACAGGGTTATATTACTGGGTAGAAATCATCAGCTACACTACGTGGGCAATATTCCAGGCTACCTCTGACATAATCATAAGCCGCTATGGACGCAAACAAGACATTGGCCCAGATCGTGCAAATGGTTACAGAACTGCACACCAATATGGCTACTGCTCATGCCTCTACTCAGCAGCGTATTGATGCTTTACAAGTGGGCATGCAACCTCTGGCCTCATCATTCCCAGATCCAGCTCTGGCCTCAGGTTCTGGAATGGCTTTTACCACGACAGTATCCAGGACCTGTCTATATGACAGCCCAATTTTCTCTGGCCAACCAGAGAGGTTCAGTGGGGATCCTTGCACCTATCGTACCTTCTTGAACCAGTGTTGTCTGCATTTCTTATGCAGATACTCCTCCTTTCTGGATTCCAAGACTAAGGCTGCTTTTGTATTGTCCCATCTAGGCGACACTGCAGCATCTTGGCCAATCTGTTGCTTGAACAGGGTAGTCCATTGTTATTTGACTTTGATGCCCTCATCGAGGCCATGAGTCGAGTCTTTGATACTCGGTACAAGACTCAAGCAACAGATCTAGAACTTTTGGGGTTACATCAAGGCGCAACTCCTCTACTGGCATATTTGGCTAAATTCAGCCAACTGGTGGCCGAGGCGGGGTGGCGTGAAGACAAGAAGGCTGCTTTGTTCTATAAAGGATTATCAGATTCTTTGAAGGACACCTTGTTGGGGAGAATTCTGTGTTAAGGCTAATTTCCCAAACCTAGTGAGTCCCCCAGCAGCTTTGCTGGATTTTTTGGGTTTATTTTTTTCTCCTGCTAAGAGTGAGACTCTTTTTCTCCCACTCTTAGACATGATTTGAGATATCCTTTGACCTTGTAATGTGTTTTATGGGCTATGGGGTCTTTTACTCCATAGGGTTTCATGTGGTTTTTGGTAAGTGTGTTACACCGTAAACTCAGTGCAGTAACACAGGGGTGTCATAGTGACCCCCAAACATAGACTCCATACGCTGGGACTGACTACTGTCTCCCAGGGCATGTAAAGTCACCATTGACTTTACCAGTCTTAAATTGGGAACAGAACCAGTACAAACCATCATATTGTGGAAGTACTGGTAGGGGTAATTAGATTGCCCCTGGGTCTGTTTTTTCGAGGGGCACTGTGCAGTCCCCCCTCGTCGAGTTTCTGGCTGATGGCAGTGGTTACCACGCGAAATATTCCTTAAGAATATTTACTATGGGATTTTCCCATTCATTTTAAATGCACCACTTTTTGGTGCAATGTAAGATACCTCTGGGTTGTTTATTTAATATGTATTCCCCGGTTGGGTCTTTTCGCCAGGATTCGGTTTTAAAATGGCGTTTGTGTTCGCCTCTGTGACTCCAACCCAAGTCGAGCCCTTTGTTCCACTTTTTGGCGGGCTTCTACACAGAAGCCTCCAAAAGTGGTGCCATTCTGTCTGGGTCTACAGGATGTGTGGGAGAGGGGTTTAGGCACCCTGGACTGAGTTGCCTCGGCAACTCAAGTCGCACTCTTGTGTGATTGGTCCATTGGTGAGCCGCCCGGCTCACCACTTAGCATGTATGAGTGACAGCCAGGACGGATGAATGGGGGTTTTCTGCATAAAAGCAGGGCTTTGGGGACTGGAACTTCAGACGTCGCCACAGGACCACAGAATCCGAAGAGGGAGAAGCTGAGCCGACCTGCAACGACAACACCACCGGTGGAGCCCTGCTGAACTGACTCACCACTTCTTCCAACGACAGAGGAGATCTTCATCCCGAAGAGTCTTCTTCCTTTGACTGGTGGGGATAACCAGTTTGCCCGCCTTTTTGCCTTCCCGGACAATCTCGTGGCCGCCAAGCACCCCGGCAACCGGGATACCACGTTTTACCGCAAATAAAAGGGTAGTACCTTTTAACCGGAGAACTCCGCGGCTGGTTTCTTCCCTGGCAGTGCAACGGCCTTCAGCTTTCCTCCACGTCGAGATCTTCTCTTCCTCTGGACAACGCCGCGACTTGCACCCACTGCCAGGAACAACTGCCCCCGCTGGAGGATTCTCTCCACTTTCAAGGTACTGTGTCCGCCTGGCCTCCCTCGCAATGGTCTGTGTGGGGTGTCTCGTGAATCCTCAACTTACCACTTGGGTGGGCCCTAGGCTGGCTAACTGAACTTTTCTGAGCTGAACTAATTCCTTTTTAAACTCTCTGCAAGACTTATCAAGCCTTTTAAACTGTGTGATCTTGGGCACATTGGTGTTCTACTCTCTCTAAGAGGGAGCCGGGCCTCTGAACTTTTTGCTCACAAGTAGACTTTGACTTTCCTGCCTTCCTGAGTGCTTCTAAAGTATTGTGTTGTGTGCTTTTCTAATTTCTGCCTTTTCCCTCCCTTTTTTTGATAACTTATTGGAGTGCCATCTTTAGTTAAGCGCTCACCTCTGTCTGAAAATAAGTGGTGTTAACTAAGACTTGTCTAATAAGGAATAAGGGATGTATATATATTAATAGTGACTGTTTTTAACTTGCTTACAATAATAGTGCTGGAGTGTTTCTAAGTGTGCCTTTAAATAAATAATTATATACTTTGATACCAAAGCTCTGGTCAGTGTTTGCTTTTGCTACTGTATTTGGTACCTATCTTGTATACTCTATATACTGTCTAACTCTTCTTGAGAGAAGTCTGGCTGCTCAGCCATATCTACCAGGTAAATCTGGGTGGTACAGACTGCTACCAATTGGGTTTACTGCCAACACCTGTAGTCTTAAGCATTTTGCAGTGGTCCCTAAGGGAACTGCACAGGTTTTTGCCTAATACACCTTAGCCACAGTGAATATTGTACCCACTACCTTTCCCGAACTCCTAGACATGGTGCTTCAGTTAGACGCTCGAAGAATGGAGAGTAAAGGTGAGAAGAGGGAATTGGTGCCATTGGCTATGACCTCACCAACTCCTACTACTGGTGAATCAGAACCTATGCAGATAGGTGCTGTACGGGGACCTTTAACCACCGAAGAAAGGGAAGCCAGAAAGAGGAACAATTTATGTTTCTATTGTGGTTCTTCGGAACATCTATTGAAGGATTGCAATAAGAAGCCACAGCGTCAGGGAAATGCCAAAGCTCGGCAGTAGAGGGAGTCGAACCGTCGAGCACAGTACCTTTGGACTCCCTAGTCTCTAGAGCTTTTGTAATTCCTTCTCGATGTTTATGGAAACCAGACCATGAGTGGTTCATAGATGTGGTGCTCGATTCAGGAGCTACTGGCAATGATGATACTTTCGCCCGGAAATTGGGTATTCCAGTGAACCTAAGTCTCAACCTGCGATGGTCAATGCCGTTGACGGTACCATGTTACTCTCTGGCTTAGTCACTGAACAAACAGTTGACCTCACTTTAGTCACCAGCTCTGGCCATAAAGAGACCATATGTGTTAGGGAGAATCCTTATTCTATGGCTAGTTTCCCTCACCTAGTGAGTCCCCCAGCAGCTTTGCTGGATTTCTGGAGTTTATTTTTCCACTTGGTAAGAGTGTGAGCCTTTTTCGCACTCTTACATGTGTTTTGCCATGTGTATTTTTACTGTTTGTGTAATTGTGGGCTCTGGAGGACACCACTCCATGAACCCCACTTTTCATGTGTTTTACACAGCACCTTCCGTGCAGTAACACCGGGTTGTCTTTGAGACTTCCCCCTGACTCCATTTTCTGGGGCTGACTACTGTCCCCCAGAAAACAGGTAAAGTTGCCATTTACTTTACATAGTCATTTAAAACTACAGATCCAGTACACCCCATCTTACATGGAGTACTGTAAAGGGTTAACTCCTATCCCTTTTTGTCTGTGCCTTTCTGAGCATTGTTTTGCTCTTTTAACATTCAGACTTGGCTTGTGGCAGTGGTATCTACCCTAACTTTTCTACCGCAATTATATTATGTAAACGTGGTACTGTTCCAGGCTATCATAGTAGCCTCGAACATAAACCCGCTTGACCAAATGCTCTTTCTTTTGGCTCTGGTCGGGTTTATTCACCATTTATTTTTGTTAAAGTCCTTCTTGTGTTTTACTTTGCACAGCAAACCAGGTTTGCCTCCTTTGTTCACGGTCTTTGGGCGGGCTTCTTCCAAGAAGCCCTCCCTTGGTGCCTGGGTGTCTAGGTGGGCTGTATGTGAGGGAGGGGTGTAGTCACCCCCTGCACAGGGTATCCTTGGAAACCCAAGTCACACTTTGGCATGATTGGTTAAGGTGGTTGTCCGGGCCGGACAACCCCCCTGCTGTGTGATCGACAGCCAGGCTGTGTGAATGGGGGATTTTCGGATAAAAAGGCAGGACTCTTGGGCTGGAAGTCAGAGTCGCCACTGGAACTGCAAGGAACCGAAGAGAAGCGGAGAAGAAAACGGCTGCTGCAACTACAAAGTCCCGGTGAAGCCCTGCTGCAGTCCTGAGCTATCTACCCTTCAACGACAAGAGAAGATCCAGTCCAGAGTAGTGTTCCCTTGAGCTTGGTGGGATCAACCAGCTCATCTTTCACAGCCAGAGGATCCTCTTCGTGGTCGAAATCGCTGCACACTGCTGTAGTGGTCCGGATAGCCACCTGTAGAGCCCCTCCAGTTTTTAAGGAGTGCATCTTTTATTTAGCGTTGCTGCTGCTGGCCTCATCCCTGGGTAGTGCACATCACTCCAGACGTCGTCCTCCTTGTCTCCACGACTGGAGCTCCAGGAACCGTGAGTCTGCAGGAAACTACCAGGAACAACTGCCGTAGCACCAGATTCTTCAAAGAATAAGGTACTGTGTTCAGCTTCGAGGAACTAGGGTGAACCCTTCTCTCCTCATCCAAGACTTGCCCTTGTCTTCCTTCCCTCTTATAACTTTTGCTTCCTCTGATGACAATATCCAAGTACTCCTAGCAATCTGCAAACGTGAACTATCTGACTGTGTGATCCTCGACAACAGGAACCCAGTTCCACTTGACACTGGCGCAGGCCTATTGACTTTTATTCACTTGTCAGAAAGTGTTCTCTGATTCTGTCTGCCTTGACAAAAGTATTGCCTATGATTTTTGCCCCCAACTCTCTTTTGTTATCTCAGGTGCTAAGTGTGTTTTAACTCCGGTAACATTTCTTCCCGTGGATACGCGTATCTTTAGTAAGACCGAACTGTCATTACTGTCAAAAAGTGATTGCGTATGTATTGCCGCTAACGCCTTTTGTTTCATAACACCGGTCTGTCAAATCATAAGGTACTTACCTTGAGTTGTTCTGCACAAAGAGAATTGGTTGTGTGTAGTGTATTTTACATGTGGTTTTAATTTAATAGAAGTGAACTGTTTTGCAAACAGATGGTCTAGAAATAAATGTACTTTTACTTTTCAACCAAAAACCTTGAGTCAGTGTTTGCTTGAGTCACAGTAATTGTGGTTCTTTGTGTAATTTCTGCTACTGCTCATTTGCTCATGAGATAAGTCTGGCTGCTCCGGTACTGCTTCCACTTTAACAGTGTAGTGCAGGCTTGTACCAAAGGTGAACTTGTATTACCACTTGTAGTCTTAATTGTGTGTAGTGGTCCCTAAGGGCACTGCACAGGATTCTGCCTAACAATATGCTTTGACCTAATCGCCGCCCCACAATACCGGTTGATATTGGGGTTACCCTGGTTAAGACGTCACAACCCGGTAATAGAGTGGAGGTCGGGTGAAGTGGAATTCGAGTCTGCTTACTGTGAGGCGGTTTGTTCATCCACTAACACTGATCCAAGTACTCCATGTCGACCACTGTTGCAGGTTTCGTCCTCTGTAGGGGCCATGACGAGCACTCCATTGCCAAAGGAATACACTGATTTCCAATCCGTCTTTGACGCAAAAGGTGCAGAGAGTCTCCCCCTGCACAGACCATACGACTGCCCCATTGACTTGGTTCCTGGAGCTAAGATTCCGGTGGGTCGGATTTACTCTCTTACGTTAAAGGAGGATGCTGTACTGAAGGAATACATCGATAAATCCTTGCAATCTGGTTTTATCCGTGTTTGCCGTTCTCCAGCAGCCTCTCTGCTGTTTTCTGTATCAAAGAAAGAAGGTGATTTACGGACTTGCATTGATTATCGTGCTTTGAATGCCATCACCATTCGCAATCAGTACCCAATTCCGTTAATCTCTGTACTACTGGATCAGTTAGGCTCATCCAAGATTTTCACCAAGTTGGATTTACGAGGAGCCTACAATCTGGTGAGAATCAGAGAGGGGGACAAGTGGAAAACAGCGTTCAAAATAAAGTATGGTCTCTTTGAATATTGTGTAATGCCATTTGGCATTTGTAACGCTCCTGCAACTTTTCAACACTTTGTTAATGATATTTTCAGGGACATGATGGATAGCTTTCTCGTCATTTATCTGGGTGACATACTGATCTACTCTGATTCCTATGAGAGCCATGTCCGTCAAATTTTGCAGCGGTTGCGTGATTTCTCATTATACGCAAAGCTAGAAAAGTGTGAATTTCATGTTACCTCTGTTTAATTCCTTGAATCACAGACCAAGGCATACGAATGAGTACCACCAAGGTCAAGGCCGTCCTTGATTGGCCGGTTCCACAGAATCAAGTCTTTGCAGTCCTTCCTCAGATTTGCTACAGGCGTTTTGTTCGGTCTTTTTCTGAAATTGCGGTTCCTCTCACTGCTCTTACTAGTAGCAAGAAGGCTTACCATTGGGATCCTGCAGCTAATCATGCTTTTGAGCCACTGAAACTGGCCTTCACGACAGCTCCTGTATTGCAACATCCTAATCCAACACAACCTTTTGTGGTTGAGGCTGACGCTTCCGACACCGCTCTTGGTACAGTATTATTACAATACTGTAAAGATTTGCAAGCTTTACATCCGGTGGCTTACCATTCATGCAAACTCAACCCAAACGAGCGTAATTACACAATCACTGAGAGGGAGTTGTTGGCCGTTCGGGATTCCTTTTTGGTGTAGAGAAACCATTTACTGGGTACTTTGGTGCCAATCCAGGTATACACCGATCACTGCAATTTAGTAGCCTTACCATATGTACGATGTACCACAGCCAGGCTTGCACGTTGGCATGAGTTCCTTTCTGCATTCAATTTTATCATCACATATCGTCCAGGTTATGGGAACACTAAGGCAGACGCCTTGTCACGCATACCAGGGATGGTTCTTCGAGTTTCAGTCAGGGAGCTCTGTTACCTTCGCATCAGGTAGTATGTGATTGCACAGTGAATCCATCCTTGAGAACGCAGTTGCTTGCCTGGGTGGAACAGAACAGCCAGACCATCAAGGACAGAGGTATTCAAGTCATTCAGTCCCTGCCGTATGTTCAGGATCGGGTCCATTTACCAAATGATAAAACTCGTCCTATGGCATTACAGTGGTGTTATGATTCTAAAGTCTCAGCCCATCCTGGTACGAGAAAGACCATGGAACTGCTGCGCAGGTGGTGTTACTGGCCAAATATGACCACTGACACTAAAAGGTGCATTTCATCATGTGCTGTCTGTGCGCAGGGTAAGGTCTCTCATGCTAAACCTATGGGGCTGTTGTAACCATTACCTGTGCCTAAGATTCCTTGGTACATGTTATCTATGGATTTCATAGTGAAACAGCCCCCAACCCAGGGTTATGACACTATATGGGTCCTTGTGGACTATCTAAATATGCTTAATTTGTTCCTTGTCGTGGATTACTAACAGCTCCTGTGTTAGCTTATTTGTTCATCTCCCATGTTTTCAGGCGTTTCGGTTTACGCAGTATCATTGTAACCGACCGTGGGTCTCAATTTACCTCACGTTTCTGGAGGGCAGTTACTGGTTCTTTGGGTATTGATGACCGGTATTCGAGTGCTTATCATCCACAGACTGATGGGCAAATGGAACGAGTCAATGCTACTTTGGAGCAGCACTTGCGATGTCTCTTGCTTCAGCACCATGATTCCTGGCTCTCCTTGTTGGCCATGGCGGAGTTCACATATAATAACTCTTTGCACACAGTCACCGGTTCCACGACTCTCTTTGCTCTGTATGGATTTCATCCTCGCACTCTGCCCTTGCCACTCATGACGTCTGATACTAATCCTGCTGCTAAATCGTGTGTTCATTCCCTTGCTAGGCTACATACTGGGATCAGGCAACATTTATTTGAAGCCCAGCGTCGCACCAAGTCCTATGCTGATGTTCATCGATTGAAATGGCCTTTGTACAAGAAGGGTAAGTAGGTCTGGTTATCTACCAGACACTTGCGTCTGCCTGGTCGTAAGTCCCTCTTACCTTGCTTCACCGGTCCATTTGTGATTACTGAAGTGGTCAATTTTGTAGCCTGTCGTCTTCAGCTTCCAGCTTCTTGGAACATGCATTCTGTGTTTCACGTTTCTCTTCTCAAGCCTAGGCATGGGGGTACCAGATTCTTGGTCCCTGATCATCAGAACCGACCTGTGGTCGGTTCTGATGAATACGAGGTCAAGCAGATCCTTGATACCAAGGTACGGAGGTGCTGACGGGTCTTTTTGGTGGATTGGATAGGTTACGGCCCGGAAGATCGGACATGGGAACCTTTGGTCAACATCCATGCCCCCGCTTTGTTACGTGATTTGTCGGGGGAAGCTTTCTTTGAGGAGGGGTACTGTCAGGAATCCAGGCGGTACCTCCTGTTCTAGTTCGCGTTCTTCCCGAGTTTGGGATTCGTGTGCTTCAAGATCAATCACACGTGCACGTTTATAGTTTCTTGCTAAACACCACTCGCACGGTTTATCATGGCAGGGCGTTCGCTATACTACGGTATTCGCAAGGAAGAAGCCGATGCCTTTGCATATGCGGTGGAAGTAACCTTGGAAACTGGGGCATAAACAGTGTATCAAACGTCACATGCACGGTCTAGTCATGTGACTTACGGCCTTTTTAGCTCCTCCTTGCTCATGGTTCAATGCTTCTGATTTTGCTGAAGTGTGTTACGTCTTGATTTTGCCATAGTGAACTTCCTGGTTTTCTTGACTTTAGCCTGTACTCTGGACTTCCTTCTGCTTAATCCTTGTCTGTTAGGAGTTGCTTTGATTCATTTCTGCTTTCGCCTATGTGAACTTTATTCCTGTGCTTCGATATTTTTTCTTCCTGTGTCTGCCTTACCTACCCGTTGCTGAAGTTTCCTTACCCCTTCGGAACGTCTTTGTTCACCCTGGTCATCTTCAAGTCCTCCGGTTGCTGACGCAGAACGCCTTACGGATTGATTTTGTCTAATCCTTGGTTTGTTTTCAGCCCGACCCGGACTGGTTTCTTCCAACTTGGATCCTTACCTTCCAGCGCATCGCAGTCTTGCAGTCGTCCCACGATTACCCGCTACGTAGTAAGTCCGGAAGCCCTTCTCCTTGCAAAAGCCCGGTACGGACTAGAGACTTCCTATGTATCTGGAGGGGGCTGTGTGAGGAGCGTCCTCGTTCTGAGGGGTGTGTCCCTGGACTTCAAGGCCAATTAGGCGTACGCGTTCCGTCGGGTATTGTCCCGTCATCTCCGTGGTGCTTCCTGAACTTACACATAGCCTTCCACTGCACTGCTGCACTTGGGAAACCGCCTCATATCATCCCATGGTAAGGTTACTCTGACTGCAATTCCTTATATATTTAGTCTGCCTTACTCTTTCAGTAATCCTGAATCTATACCTTCATATTTGTCACTAGATGCTTCAGAATACGCCTGACATCTGTTGAAACACACTCCATTACTCCCAACAGCATAAGGTTCTTCATTAACCCAATTCAGTGGGGATTGGATTTTGAATTTACCTGCGTATTGTTTACTGAGAAATGATTGTTATTAATTACAAATTCCTTTCCGGTTTTAGGAGGTCTGCTGCACATGTTTGGGTCCATTCTTCCAAGTAATAGATCCCTTGGCATTGGTTATTCGTACCATACACAGGGTTACAGGCTACCTCTGACAATAGTTTCAAAAGGAGAACCCATAAATCTGGTTAATACCACATTGAAGTCCCATCCGGGAGCCGGGTTAGAAATAGTGAGATGAATTATTTTAACCCCTTCCATGAAAGCTTTAATTACTGGGATCTTCCACCACAACACCTTTTGCTGGGACGTGATATAGGCTGAAAGTGCAGCTAAGTGGACCTTCAGGGAATTAAAAACTAGACCTGATTCTATTAGTCAGGTACAATACTAGTAGGATAGCAGTCAATGGGATTGATGCTCTTGGAATTGCACCAGATGACGAAGCGTTTCCATTTATTGGAGTAGCAATGTCTGGTGTTAGGTTTTCTTGCTTCTCTAAGTATATCCATGCATCCCTGAGGAAGTTGAAGATGCCCAAACTCTATGACCTCAGGAGCCAGGCCGCTAAATTGAGAGTCTGCGGGTATGGATGAAGAGTTTCCCCCTTGTCCTGAGATAGCATGTTGTATGGGCAACGTAGTTTCATTAGAGGGGATAGAGACATCTAAATCAGATAGGAGAACCAGGGTTGGCAGGGCCTACATTGGGGCCACCAATATCATGGTGACTGGTTCCTGGTGCATCTTGTGCACAATCTTGTTGAGTAGGAAAGTTGGGGGGAAAAGCATAAAAAAATGTCTCTGATCATGTTATCCAGAGACCGTTCCCCTTGGATCAATTCTGAGGGTACCTGGAGGCGTAATCTGGGCATTGCGAGTTCTCCAGAGTTGCGAACAAGTCCATCTCTTGGAAGCCCTATTCTGCAAAAACGTTTGGGGCAATGTCTTCGTGAAGTCGTCATTTGTATTCTAAGGGCAGTGGGAAGAGACTGCTGAGCATGTCTGTCAGAAGATTGAGTTCCCCTGGAACGTGTTGGGACAATAGAAAGAGCTTGTATTTGAGAGCCCATTTCCAAATGTTCTGTGACAGTTTGAACAGCCCTGGAGAGTGAGTGCCCCCTTGCTTGTTCAGGTAGTACATGGCCATGGTGCTGTCCGTGAGGATCAGTACTGTCTTTCCCTGCAACTGTGTCTGAAAGGCCTTCAGTGCTTTGAACACAGCTAACAGCTCCAACAGATGTATGTGGTTGGAAGCTACTGCTGGGGACCAAACGCTGTGCAGCGTATGCTGAAGAAGGTGAGCCCCTGACCCCGTGAGAGATGCGTATGTTGTGAGAGTGGCTTCTACTGTCGGGGTGGTAAAGGTTTTCCCTTTCAAGAGGTCTTCCCTCGACCACCACTGCAGAGAAAGAACGAGGGCTGCCGAGACAACCACTAGATCGTTGCATTGTCCGCTGGCCTGACACCACTGGCTGTTGAGTCACTCTTGCATGGGGCACATGCGCAAACGTGCGTGAGGAACCAAGTAAATGCAGGATGCCATCATTCCTAACAGTTACATGGCCTTGCGTACTGTCACCTCTCGACTGGCTACATACTGAGGGATCTGAAACAGCATGTTTTGAACCCTCTCGTTGGAGGGAAAGACAAGGCCGTCTTCTGTCCAAATTAGAGCCCCCAGTTGCTGCTTGACGTGGCTCGGGTCAAGGCTGGATTTCTTCTCGTTTATGGAGAATCCCAGACTGAATAAGAGGTCTATCGTCTTTTGAGTGTTTGTCAGGCATGATCCATAGGAGTCCCCTGTTATGAGCCAGTCGTCGAGGTAAGGATAAACTGGGATGGATTGCCTGCGCAGGTGAGCTGCTTCAACTGCCAGTACCTTTGTAAATACCATTGGGGCTGAGGCAAAGGTGAACTTGTATTGCCACTTGTAGTCTTAATTGTGTGTAGTGGTCCCTAAGGGCACTGCACAGGACTCTGCCTAACAATGCCGAAGGGAAGGACCTTGAACTGATAGTATTTGTCCTCCATCATGAACCGTCGGTATTTTCTGTGTGCCGGAAACATTGAAATATGAAAGTATGCATCTTTCATGTCCAATGTTGCCATGTAATCCCCCTGCGTTAGTAGAGGAATTACTTCTTGCAGCGTTACCATACGAAACTTTTGGGGGTTGACAAATTTGTTCGCTGGGCGCAAGTCTAGCACAGGGCGCATGGTGAGATCCTTTTTTGGTACAAGTACGTACACTGAATAAATAACCTTATTTACCTGTAGAACGGGGACGACTTCGATTGCGCACTTTTCCTGCTGGATCTCAATCTCTTGCAGCAGGATCAACAGGTGTTCTGGTTTTAGACGCCTGGGCTTCAGAGGTCTGAATTGAGGTGGATGGCAGAACTCGATGCAATAACTGTGGGTGACGGTCTTGAGGACCCACTGGTATGTGGTAATCCCCTCCCATGCGTGTAGCAATGTTATACGTCCCCCGACTGGGGAGGCATGTGAGAGGACCCGGATTTGAGAGTCATTTCTGACTGGAGGCCAGGGAGCCTCTGGGGGTGGCATTGTGACCACTTCCTTTCCCACAGCATTGTCCACTGGGTGGATATTGATAAGAGGCACTGTCTGCGAAAGTAGCGGCGAGAACTTCACCCTCTCTGTTGAAAGTTCCTTGGAGTGATCTGATTCAAAGATTTCAAAGTCTCGTGTTCTTTCTTGGCAGTTTCCAGCACCTCATCAAAAGCCTTGCCAAATACGTTAGTCTCTTACACCGGTTTGTTGATTAGGGACGCTTTTGTCTCTGGTTTGAATCATGAGTTCTTTAACCAGGCGTGACGTTTCAAAAGGGTACCCTGGGCTAAGGTTCTTCCTGCTGTCTCAGCAGCATCTGAGGTATTTTTGAGGATGTTAAGGTTTACTTGCTTACCCCCTCTGACACAATTTAAAGCAGGTAAGAATGCACTGGTTCGGGGAGCTCCTGCAGCAGATTCCATTGGACATCAGAATAGCTGGCCAACAGCGTGGTATTGTTGGCTATCCGGGTGGAATATGCTGCTGCAGTAGTGGTTCTCTTCACAAGAGCCTACCATTTTTTACATTCCTTGTCCGGTGGTGGCTCGGCTGTGGACAAGGGGATGTAACGCTCACCTGACTCCCACGGAGGCGCTGGCCTGGTTCGCGCTGCTGTGACCTCTTCTAAGGTGATGCGCATGGTTCGGAAGACGGACTGGACCGGGCCCCCAAATCTGGCTTGTCTGGCTCGCAGAAGTATCCTTCTGTAGGCGAAAATAGGGGATTAACTGTCTGCGGGGTAATGCAATCGGCCTCCCACTTTCCACTCTCACCCTCCTCGAAACCCTTCTGTGATTCCTCGTAGCGTCTCACCTTATGGTCTGGAAGGACGAGCTCTCCATCCTGCTTCTGATGCAGGGGTGCGTTGGTATCCAGTTACTTCACTGGATTTTCGGATTGGTGAGAACCAAACTTGCTTGGCTTCCAGGTAAGTCTTTTGATAAGAGGTTCCCCTTGTGTCCATGCATTATTGTACTAATGCTAGTGTTTTTTTCCCCATAGGGGCCAGGGTACGGAATGCCGGGGAACAGGCACCGACCCGAGATGAGAGGTGAAATCCTTGTAGAAATCAGGTAAGTCTTTAATGAGCGTTTTTTGGTAATGTCTTTTCATTCGCTCATTAACACTGATGTCTCTTTTTCCCCTTAGGGGCCGGGGTCCGGAAATGCCAGGATGCGGCGCGGACCCGAAATGAATAGGGAATGAATCAACAAGTAAGTCTTAACATGGAGGTTTAGCTTTCCTTATTCCCTTCTCTCTCTCACCTTTTGTTCTGGTCTTTTTCTCCCTAGGCACTGGGGCGTGACTGCAAATCCAGATGATCGCTGCTGAACATGGAGGCGCCCAGTAAAGGTGAGTGGAATGCGGCGCTGCAGCGATCGACGCGATGAGCTTTTAAATAAAAGTCTTCCTTTTCAGGATTGTCGGCGAGATGTCTCCGGGATGCGGATTTAGCAGGTAAGGACTTTTCCTTCTTCTGTTCTCTTCTTCTCTTCCTTTGCAGGTGATCCAGAATGCTGGCAGGCGTGGCAGAAGTCAGGATGCAGGAGCAGACACGGTGAGTGTCCAGCTGCTAGATGCAGAACAACGTAAAGCACGTGTGGCTGTTCGGGTTGGGTTTAAATAGCCTTGGAATAAGTTCCAGGTATGTATCCTTCCTCCAATCAGGTATGTATCCTTCCCCGACCACGCCCGGATGGTAAATTAGTCCCACACGTAAAGTAGTTCCTTTCAGGCCTCAAGGAGGCCGGGATCCTGCAGCATGGTCTGCATCAGGTAAGTGCACCCAAGCACTCCCATAATGAGCCTGGCGCCTATGGCGCCAGGACTGATGTCTTTTATGAGCCTGGCGCCATAAGCGCCAGAACACTGTCCAAAGGGCCCCTATATGGGGTTGCTGGGTCCTTCCTTGGGGACTGGATGTCCACTTTCTCGGGGACGCAGGGCTTGACCCGGCTCCCAGGGAGCGGGCATCATGACAGCACTCCCCCCCCCCCCCCAAGGCCCCTCCCAAGGTTGTTCCCTCCGGGGGTTTTGGTTTGTCTGTGAAGAGTCGGTGGAATTTCCTGACTAATCGAGGTGCATGCACATGGTCGCTGGGTTCCCACGACCTCTCCTGAGGTCAGTATCCCTTCCAATCAATTAGGTAGAACAGTTTTGACCTAAACATTTTTGAGTCTAAAATGTTCTTCACTTCGAATTCGGGCTCCCCATCTATTAGAATAGGTTCTGGAGGTTTGATAGTCGGGTTCCGGGTACCACTGGTGTCGGAAGTGACACATGAAAAACAGGGTGAATTTGCATACTAACTGGTAAATCAAGTTTAACAGCCACTGGGTTAATTATTGCCGTAATAGAATAAGGTCCCAGATATTTTGGGTTAAAGGTTCGAGGCCCTTTGAGTGGTAAATGTCTGGTAGCTAACCACACTTGATCCCCAATCTGATACGGAGGTGCTTCACTCCGATGTAGATCAGCATTCTCCTTGTATTTTCTCTTGGCTTGTTGTAAATGCGTTGTTGCCTCTTTGAAGGCTTGATTAATTGTAGAATGCAGATGTTCTACTGCAGGCATTCCGAGGTTCTGAGGTGAGTCAAGGTTTGAGGTTCGAGGGTGATGCCCAAACAAAGTATAAAAAGGACTGTGGCCAGTTCCAGAGTGTACCAAATTATTATATGCGTATTCGGCTATCCAAAGAATGTCTTTCCAGTTACTTTCAGATTGCTGTAACATACATCGTAAGTACTGCTCAAGGGTCTGATTTGTCCTCTCGGTCTGACCATCAGTCTGAGGGTGGTGACTGGTCGATAATCTTACGTCGATCTGCGCCATTTGACAACATTTGTGCCAGAAGTGGGAAATGAATTGGCTTCCCCGGTCAGAGATTAGTATAGATGAGAATCCATGTAGCCGAACAATATTTTCGAGGAATTCTTTGGCTAGGACAGTAGCTGAAGGCAAACCTTTCAAAGGAATAAAGTGGGCCATTTTGGAAAACAAATCCACAATTACCAGAATAGCATTGTACCCCGAACAAGGAGGCAGGTCCGTAATAAAATCCATTGATAGGGTGTGCCAGGGTGCTGGCGGTATGTCTAGAGGTTGAAGGAGACCGGCTGGTCTTTTCTTTTGACTTTCATTTTTGGCGCAAACACCACAGGACATCACAAAAGATTTAACATCTTTTTGCCAAGAGGGCCACCAAAATGGTCATTTCACCTTTTCCTCTGTCTTGGCAATACCGCGGTGTCCCTCTATTAATGTATCATGATAACCGGAAATAACTAGTTTGTGTAATTCCTTATGTGGCAGGAATAAGCGTCCTTGGAAATAAGGTAAACCATTATCTATGGTAAAGTCTGATCCCTTTTGTATCCAATCCTGTAAGGTTGTAGGGTCCAGGAGTTGTTTCACTCTGGCTTGAATGTCTTCAAGCGTCTGTAACGAAGTCATGCCTAGAATCCTCTGTTCGGGAATTATTGGTACTGGTTCTGAGTTTGTATCAGATTCTCCCATTCCAATTCGGGATAAGGCGTCTGCTTTGCCATTCTTGCAGCCAGGTCGATAGGTAATCACGAAATCAAATTCAGCGAAAAACAAAGCCCATCGGAGCTGCCGTGATGACTGAGCTTTGGCGGTTTTCAAATACTGTAAATTCCGGTGATCAGTGATCACTGTGATGGTATGTCGAGCGCCAAGCAGATAATGCCGCCAGGCTTTAAAAGCAGACTTAATGGCTAACAGTTCTTTGTCCGTGATTGCATAATTAACCTCGGGTGCCGAGAATTTTCTGGACCAAAATGCTACGGGATGCAGTTGGTTGGTTTCGGGATCTCTTTGGGACAGGACAGCTCCCATGGCTAGGCTGGATGCGTCAGTCTCGACGACATAAGGGAGATCTGGACGCAGGTGTTTCAATATAGGTGCGGAGGTAAACTTAGCTTTTAAATCCTGAAAGGCCTGCTCGGCTTCTTCAGACCATTCAAAACGTTTATTTTTCCTCAAGAGTGCAATAATGGGTTGTACCACGCGTGAAAATTCCGGGATAAACCTGCGATAGAAATTGGCAAAGCCGAGCATGCTTTGAACCCCTTTTACAGAGCTAGGTTATGGCCATTTGAGGATGGCATCCACCTTTCTTGAGTCCATTCGGACTCCTTTGGGTGTCAGGATGAAACCTAGAAACTCGACTTCTGTGGTATGGAAAACACATTTCTCCAATTTAGCAAATAGTTTGTGTTGGCGCAGTTTTTCAAGTACTGCCCTGACGTGTTTCTGTGATCAGATTCCAAAGAGGAGTACACCAGAATGTCATCGATATATACGACAGCACAAACATCGATGAGTTCCCGAAGGACATCATTCATGAAGTATTGGAAGGCAGCCGGCGCGTTACACAATCCGAAAGGCATCACCTGGTACTCGAATAATCCGTATTTAGTACGGAAGGCAGTTTTCCATTCGTCGCCTTCTTTAACTCGTACCAGATGATAAGCCCCCCGGAGATCTAACTTGGTGTATATGCAAGCGTCCTTCACCTGGTCAAGGAGTTCAGGGATCAGAGGCAGAGGATAACAGTTTTTAACCGTTATCTGGTTTAATGCGCGGTAATCGATACAAGTTCTAAGGTCGCCTTCTTTTTTGGGCACGAAGAACAAAGCCGAGGATGCCGGGGACTTTGACGGGCGAATAAAACCATTAGCTATGTATTGATCCAAATAGTGTCTCAAATGCAGGTTCTCAGGTTCGGTAAGGGCATAAATCCTGCTACAAGGGGGTTGTGCACCGGGCACCAGATCGATTTGGCAATCGTATGATCTGTGAGGAGGTAACGTGTTGGCCTGTTCCTTTTGGAAGACGTCCTGAAAGTCTTGGTATTCCGGAGGTAGTTGCATGGAGGCAGAGGTTACAGATGCTAGATTAATCTTCAGGTTTTCTGGGTAGCAGGTTTGTGTACAATCCGGGAAGGTTACTCTCTTAGCTCGCCAATCAATTCGAGGATTATGTGTCTCTAACCAAGGGATTCCAAGAATAACCTGAAACTGTGGAGCCTTGATTACATCAAACAACACCCTCCCGATGGCCGTCGGGACCAATAAGAGTCACCTCAGTAGTGGAATGTGTTACCGGTCCAGAGGCAATTTCAGTTCCATCGACTGTGGTGATGACATCTTTGCTGGTTTTAGGACGGAGAGGGAGGTTAATCCTAGAGACCAATTCACGATCCACATAGTTTCCAATAGCCCCACTATCGACGTATGCCTTTATTGCATGCAACCGCTTAGGCTGTTCTGGATCTACGAGAACCATTGGCACAATGGAGGTCTGAGAGTTAGTTTTCAAGCCCGGCAAGCGGACCCCTACACTTATCGGGCGGAGTTGTTTCCCGAAACAGAGTCTTCATGGTTTTTATCAGTGGCTCCTACCGCCTTTCGGGGCGGTTTTGCTGGGCAATCTCGTAGAAAGTGTCCAGAATTCCCACAATAAAGACATCATTTTAACTGCCGCCTCCTTTCACGTTCCTTTTGAGTTAAGGGTCCTTTAACCCCTCCAATTTGCATAGGCTCAGAAACATCAACTCCCTCGGGATTAGCATGGGTCTTGACCAACACCCGGGTCTCAAACCTGGACCGATCTGCTTTTCTGTTTTGAAGTCTGTGATCCAATTGGACCACTAAGTCTATATACTCTGTGCATTCTTGGAGCGGATTTACAACTTGGGCCAAGACATCTTTAAGTTCTCCGCGTAGGCCTCGATAAAACAACGTGACTCTTTTATCCTCTGGCCATCCCGTTTCCACAATTAGTCTATTAAAGGTTGCAATATAGGATAGGAGGTCCTGATTGCCCTGTCGCAGGGATAGAAGTTCGTCATCCAGAGCCTGCCCCTGAGAGTGTCGAGCAAATAACCTTTCCATGCTTGCTTGAAACCTTTGAAAATCACGGAGAATCGGGTCTTCTTGAGATACCAGTGGAACTGACCAATGGGCAGCGCAGCCGCTGAGATATGACAATACAAAGGCTACCTTGGTCTGATCATTAGGGAAGGCCCCAGGTCTGCATAGGAAGTGCAAACGACACTGATTCATGAATACAGCGAATTGTTTGGGGTCCCCAGCAAAGCGTTCGGGTGGGGTCAGCGGCATGTTTCCAGGTAGATTAATCTGCACAGGGTTACTGGAAACCACATGAGCGGAGTTCCCTCCAGAACCGGGTAGAGGAGTTTGCCCAGCTTGACCTTGCAAAAGCTGTCTGGCCAAGTCATCAGTTCTTTCCTTTGATATTATTAATTCCCTCCTGAGGGCATTAGTCTCTTGACGAGCGGCATGTACTTCGGCCCGTAATTCCCCCAGTAATTGGGCCAACTGATCAGTCTCAGAACTTTCCATAGCGCCTGGGTGGGAATTTGTAGGAAGGCTTCGCGTTCTGTAACGCTCACCTGACTCCCACGGAGGCGCTGGCCTGGTTCGCGCTGCTGTGACCTCTTCTAAGGTGATGCGCAGGGTTCGGAAGACAGAATGGACCGGGCCCCCAAATCTGGCTTGTCTGGCTCGCTGAAGTATCCTTCTGTAGGCGAAAATAGGGGATTAACTGTCTGCGGGGTAATGCAATCGGCCTCCCACTTTCCCCTCTCACCCTCCTCGAAACCCTTCTGTGATTCCTCGTAGCGTCTCACCTTATGGTCTGGAAGGACGAGCTCTCCATCCTGCTTCTGATGCAGGGGTGCGTTGGTATCCAGTTACTTCACTGGATTTTCGGATTGGTGAGAACCAAACTTGCTTGGCTTCCAGGTAAGTTTTTTGATAAGAGGTTCCCCTTGTGTCCATGCATTATTGTACTAATGCTAGTGTCTTTTTCCCCATAGGGGCCGGGGTACGGAATGCCGGGGAACAGGCACCGACCCGAGATGAGAGGTGAAATCCTTGTAGAAATCAGGTAAGTCTTTAATGAGCGTTTTTTGGTAATGTCTTTTCATTCGCTCATTAACGCTGATGTCTCTTTTTCCCCTTAGGGGCCGGGGTCCGGAAATGCCAGGATGCGGCGCGGACCCGAAATGAAGAGGGAATGAATCAACAAGTAAGTCTTAACATAGAGGTTTAGCTTTCCTTATTCCCTTCTGTCTCTCACCTTTTGTTCTGGTCTTTTTCTCCCTAGGCGCTGGGGCGTGACTGCGAATCCGGATGATCGCTGGTGAACATGGAGGCGCCCAATAAAGGTGAGTGGAATGCGGCGCTGCAGCGATCGACGCGATGAGCTTTTAAATAAAAGTCTTCCTTTTCAGGATTGTCGGCGAGATGTCTCTGGGATGCGGATTTAACAGGTAAGGACTTTTCCTTCTTCTGTTCTCTTCTTCTCTTCCTTTGCAGGTGATCCAGGATGCTGGCAGGCGTGGCAGAAGTCAGGATGCAGGAGCAGACACGGTCAGCGTCCAGCTGCTAGATGCAGAACAACGCGAAGCACGTGTGGCTGTTCGGGTGGGGTTTAAATAGCCTTGGAAGAAGTTCCAGGTATGTAGCCTTCCTCCAATCAGGTATGTATCCTTCCCCGACCACGCCCGGATGGTAAATTAGTCCCACAGGTAAAGTAGTTCCTTTCAGGCCTCAAGGAGGCCGGGACCCTGCAGCATGGTCTGCATCAGGTAAGTGCACCCAAGCACTCCCATAATGAGCCTGGCGCCCATGGCGCCAGGACTGATGTCTTATGAGCCTGGCGCCATAGGCGCCAGGACACTGTCCAAAGGGCCCCTATATGGGGTTGCTGGGTCCTTCCTTGGGGACTGGATGTCCGCTTTCGGGGACGAAGGGCTTGACCCGGCTCCCCGGGAGCAGGCATCATGACAGGGGACCCCTGCCCTTTTCCTTGTCGTCGTGACCACAAGAGAATCAGGGGTGGCATGACCCCTAATATAGAGGGGGACTGGAGGGCCGAAAAAGTTTTTCCACCTGTGGATTTACAGCCCTAGTTTGTGAAGGTGTTAATAAGGAAGGGGCGATGTGCCTTTTGATGGAGTTAAGTAATGGGTTAGCCTGGCTGGCAGGAGGCTTCGCCTTTAAAATGTCCTCTATTAAATCTGAATTTAGCAGCTCTTCTTGCGTGGCTATCTGGAAGTGTTCGGCTGCTTTTTTCTGAATGGGGTTAAACGCCATCTGGTCATCTACAGGAGATGCCAAACGCACAGGTGGGGAGGAGGGGGGGTCCATGCATAAGGTATCAGGATCCGGGGTATGGGTAGGAGACAGCCAAGACGGGTTATCCACCGGCTCTGCATCCCCCCAATCCAGGGTGTAAAAGTGGGATCCTTAAAGGGAGCATCCTCCAGTGAATAAGGGTCAAGTGTAAAGATCCCCCTGTTCATTCCTCAGTTCAGATAAATCCCCCTCCTCCTCACCTGTTTCTTCTGAACTGGGTGGAGGATCCTTTTTTTTGTAGAGGTATGGCCTCTCTCTCGAGGCTCCGCACTGCTGCAACCTATTAACTCCCAGACAGGCTACACACAGCTTTTTTGTTTGCCCCGTCTAGCATTTTAGCATTCTGGTACCAACTTTTCCTTTTTTCATACCACTTCAGTACTATGGTATGATAACATCCACTCAGTCAAGCTCTGCATAGTCCAAGCACTTCTTTTTAAACATTCGTTACAGTGATGGTTGCATTCGACACACCTACATGTAACCTTGACAATTTGAGGGCATCCAGGCATACACCCTCTCATTGCTCTTGATTTGGATTTGGATGAATACAGCGCCCTTACAATGTGGTTACACCCGATGGCTATGCTATGCTAACTCTGCACTTTGCCACAACAGGGGCAGCTTAACACTTGTCCCCCAGCGCCTGCGTGCACTCTGCACTTAGTGTCTCCCCTCATTCCCGAGGAGAATGGTACACAGTACCTCTAGCCCGAACACTACCCTGAGACGCATGCGCCCAGGCCCAATATCGGCTGCGGTCAGGGATTTACACTAATCCCCGACACATGCGCAGAGCATGAAGCACACCGCTCTGGAAGGATTCAGTTCGGGAGCAACCCAGTGTCCACCCGGAGTTCACCGTGGATCATAACAAACTTGCTCCACACCCTCATACACTCTGACCCGGTCCATGCAGGTATGCTTGTGGCCCCAGCAGCCTCCATTTTCTTTAAAACGTACGCATGAATGGGCTTTTCCATTCCTTTCTCGTCCTGTGCCCATGCCGCCTCCTAATGCCACACCATTTTCTTTGCAGGAGCCTTTATTTTACTAGCATGTACGCTCCGCTTCCAGACTGTCCCCTGCTATGCTCAGACACCCTATCCACCATGGATTCGCTTCCATCCCAGTCCACCTGTAGCCACCTTTTTCATTAGGTAAGAACGTTGTCTCTACCAAACACTGCATATTAAGAGATGGCCTTAAGCACTTATTCCAGTAACAGAGAATGTTTGCTTTGTGTTTTGTTTCCAGCCATCCCAGCGGTTTTCCCTGGATACATCTGACCAGGACTACAACGCCCGCTAAGGGTCACACTCCTGTGCTGCTACTGGATCTCTAAACTCAAATTCCAGTTCAGTTTGATTTCTTTCCTTACACTCCAAGCCCGGACCTACCTAAGGTTAGATATTTTATCCCTCGTATACTAGGACACACATCCACATGTGTTGTTATTCCTTTTTTTTTTTATAACTGTTGACCCAGCACTACTTCCCAAAAAAAAACCTGCAAGCAAATCTCTGTTTTAAAACAGATTTTTTCTGTTTTCTCTTTGTTCACACTAGACAGGCTGTCATAATCCTACTGGCTCAGAAGAAGGCTGTCCATCTAGAATCCGAAAACGTCACTGCAGCAGGTATCACCTGCCGTCAGTTCAACATCCGGGAAGTTTTCTTCCCGACGTAGACCAAGGATTGGCCACTACCCAATTAATCTGTAACATTTCACCACAAACAACAAGGTTTTGCTCTATTCACAACCTAACAGTTAGGTCTAGGTTCCCCTCTTGGACAATGGACCTATAGAACTTTTCTTGCCTAGCAAAGTGTTATGTTCTCTGATAATAACTGCATTTTCTCAGCAAAATGTACTAAACCGTTGCTGTTAATTTGTTTTATCTTATCACAACTATTTGTGTAACACTGGATACATTGAAGTTCATCTATGTCCTATAGAAAATTGTAGAAACAATGACTCGCTTGTCATCTTTTCTGGTTTAAATATTAGGAATTAATTGTCTCATGAAGAGAGTAATTCCTTGCCAAATTCAACACTCTTAGCCACACTTTTCTTAGGACTTATGCTTATTTATGTTGTGGTTATACATGGATATGAACACTGTCTCCATTCCTTGTTTACATAGTTACAATGACAATTTTTGTTCATATGTTATGTCCATTTGACTTTTACTTACAATACATGTAAATAAACACATGTCCCCTGAATTATGGGGTTTATAACATATTTGTGATTTATTCCAAAAACAGTCCTGTTATCCCTCTGCATGTGAGCACAATTCGAAATACTTGCATACTGGGTAGAAGGTGATTAGCTTTAATACCAACACAGTTTTTTTTCGCAAATAATATAACATTCTACACTTTAGAAATGTTCTAATTTCTTTGGTGGCTACCACCACCCCAGTTATACAAACTGCCTCGAGTCGAAGCCACTATGCCGTCTTAATGTGAGAGACCGGCTAGGGACCCCTTCCCGAGGAAGCCAGTCAGAGGAAAAAGCTTGTTGGCCGAAAAAACCTCTGAGGAGTAGTAGTTCTTGACAAAGGATAGCGGAGCGGTAGGTACTGTTATTCAGAGTGTTGGTAAACCCTTCTCTGTGGCTGTACACGGCTCTGAGGAAGCGTCGGAATGAAGCGTAGAAGGCTGACTCAAAAGACCCCAACAAGAGAGGATACTCCAGTTAGCAATAAGCAATGTGCAGCAGTATAGAATACGGGAGAGAAGACCAAGGCTGTGGGTACGGCCAATGGAACCGTTGGTAGCAATGCGCTCCAGTAGAGGAAACGAGAAGAGGAAAATAAGAGGGACTGGAGAGCCGGAATGCACAGTCCGCGAGGTGCAGAGGAAGAGAGGAAAGTAGCAGGAGAAAAAGCTGGAGAGAAAGGAAGAAAGCGGCGAGACCGTAAGAGGGGCAGGGCAAAGCCGCCAAGGAAGGAAACAGAGCGGACTCGGAAACGAGACCCGAAAGGAAAGAAAACGAGCGCAAGACGCCCGACAGCAAGGGTGGAAAGAAAGGCGTAGCAAGGGAGAGATGAACCTGCAAAGGCAATTCCAATCACAGCATCTGACCCAAATCAGCAAAGTAGCAGGCAGGGTTGAAACGCGACGAGATCAGGAAGAAGGAATGGCTAAGAAGAGGCGGAAGGCGGCCATGGCAGTTGAACAACTAGACCGCAGCGGCACGTAGAATGGATACGTGATGCACCTTTCAATGGCGGCGGTACCACAGTGGATTCCACGAGCGCCAGGATGGCAGGCGCGTGACATCAAGAGGAATCTCTTCTTGATTTTTAAGGTCAAAGACCTCCTCATGAAGTGGGCAAGAGGTTCTTTGGAATTTGGCCACTGTAGAATAAAGTTCTTCTTCACTATGCCTTTTAGGAATGAATTTCTCAGAGAAGTCCACAAATGTAGCCAGCCTGTCAATACACCCTTCAAATTTCTCCCTGGTCCATGGAGATGAGCCAGAGGGCTCCTCCAGTGGGGACCCTTGCCTAGAACACCGAGATTTGTCAAGGAGTCTCTTAGATAAGGATTGGGGATTCTCAGAATAATCCTCCCGCCCTTGCGGGCATTTAGAAGTGTCTTTTGATGTGTCTTTAGACTTGTCTTTTCGTTTACTGATTGCTGAAAGGATCTTACGAGACTCTTGCTGATGTTCGTCATCACAGAGAGGGGTTTAGATGGTTGTGCTGTTGATTTTGACGTAACTAGGGCTTTAAGCGTCGGCCCGCTCCTGGGAGGCATCTCGACGGCCTTGTGGCTTTTGGTGCTGGCGCCCTTGCTTGCAGAATTCCCGGGCGCATGCCGCAGATGCGGGATGCGGAGAGGGCTGCGGATCCCGCAAATCGACGGTGCCATCGAGGAACTCAACATACCCATTGGCGCCTTGGACCTCTTCGACTGATCCATCAAGGCGGTTCCGGGGGGTTTGTGCTTTGTACTATGAGTAGCGGGTGCATCCCTATCACCGGGGTGTACATTCCCCATAGAAGGACTATCATCGTACCTGGTGGGACGCGAGCGCTCCAATGAGAGGTCAATGGCAAGATTGTAGCCACAGCCGTCGCTTAGATCCTCATCACTTTCAGCCGCTGCGGCAGCGGGGGAACCACCCTCGGCCTGCGACATGGCGTGTGCCACCCACCGTTTCACTCGATGCTCCTTGATCGTCTTAGGATGCAGGTGCTGACAATACCGATAGGACGCGGCGTCGTGATGGAGAGGGAGACACTTATTGCACCACTGGTGATTGTCTTTCCTGGGGAATTTCCCCTTTCAGGAAGGGCACATTTTAATGGTGTTCTGTCCATAGCTCAGGTGTTTTAAAGTGACAGCAAAACCAAAAGGGCATTATTATTATTATTATTAGGCAGAATCCTGTGCAGTGCCAATAGGGACCACTACACACAATTAAGACTACAAGTGGTAATACAAGTTCACCTTTGGTACAAGCCTGCACTACTATGTTAAAGCAGTAGCAGTAGCGGAGCAGCCAGGCTTATCTCAAGAGTATATGAGCAGTAGCATAGATTACACAAAGGGACCACAATTACTGTGACTCAAGCAAACACTGACTCAAGGTTTCAGGTAATAATTATAAGTACATTTATTTTTAAACCATCTCTAAAACACAACACTTCTATTAATGCAAAACCACACAAAAAATATACTACAAAACAACCAATTATCTTGGCACAGTACAACTTAAGGCAAGTACCTTATGTTTTGGTGGACCGGTGTTGTGAAACAAAAGACGTTACCGGGGATACACATGCAATCACTTTTTGACAGCTCGGTCATATTAAAGAAACGCGTATCTGCAGCGAAAAACGCTACCGGGGCAAAAACACACTTAGCACCGGGGCTAACCAGAGAGAGTTGGGGGCAAAATTCATATGCAATACTTTTGTCAAGGCAGACAGAATCAGAGAACACTCGCTGACAGAAATTCAAAAGTCAATAGGCCGAAGCCAGTGTCAAGTGGAACCGAGTTCCTGTTGTCGAGGATCACACAGTCAGACAGTTCAAGATTCAACTTTGCCAGGAGTACTTAGATATTGTCTTTAGAGGAAGCAAAATTATAAGAAGGAGAAAAGACCAGGGCAAGCCTTGGAAGAGAAGAAAAGGGATTCACCCTAGTTCCTCAAGTAGAACACAGTACCTTATTCAGTGAAGAAGCTGGTTGTTCCTGTTGGTTTCCTGCAGACCCACGATTCCTGGAGCTTCGGCAAGAAGGACGACGTCTGGAGGGGTTTGCATCACACAGGGATGGAGCCAGCAGCAGCGACGGTGAATAAAAGGTGCGCTCCTTAAAAACAGGAGGCTCTTCAGATGGCCATCTGGACCACTACAGCAGGGTGCAGCGATTTCGACTACGAAGAGGATCCTCTGGCTGTGGAAGATGAGCTGGTTGACCCCACCAAGCTCAAGGGAAGACGACTCCGGACTGGATCTTCTCTGGTGGTCGAAGGGTAGATAGCTCAGGACTGCAGCAGGGTGTCACCTGAACGGGGTAGTTGCAGCAGCCGACTTCTCCGCTTCTCTTTGGTTCCTTGTAGTTCCATTGGCGACTGACTTCCAGCCCAAGAGTCCTGCCTTTTAAGCGAAAATCCCCCATTCACACAGCCTGGCTGTCATTCAACCAACAGGGGGGTTGTCCAGCACGTACAACCACCTTAGCCAATCATGGCAAAGTGCGACGTGGGTTTTCTAGGATACCCTGTGCAGGGGGTGACTACACCCCTCCCTCACATTCAGCCCACCTAGTCTCCCAGGCGCCCAGAGGAGGGCTTCTTCGCAGAAGCCCGCCAAAAGACGGTGAACAAAGAAGGCAAACCTGGTTTGCCGCGCAAAGTAAAACACAAGAAGGACTTTAACAAAAAGAAATGTCGAATAAACCCGACTGGAGCCAAACGCAAAAGTATTTGGTCAGGCGGGTTTATGTTCGAGGCTAATATAATAGCCTAAAACTATACCACGTTTATATTGTATAATCGCGATAGAAAAGCTAGGGTAGATACCACTGCCACCAGCCAAGTCTAAATGTTAAAAGAGCAAAACAAGGCTCTAGGAGGTACAGATAAAAAGGGCTAAGCATTAACCCTTTCCAGTACTCCATGTAAGATGGGGTGTCCTGGATCTGTGGTTAAATGACTAGGTAAAGTTAATGGCAACTTTTACCCTTTTCTGGGGGACAGTAGTCAGCCCCAGAAAAATGGAGTCGGTGGGAAGTCTAAAAGACAACCCTGTGTCACTGCACTGAAGGTGCTGTGTAACACACAAAAGAAGGGGGCTACTGAAGTGGTGTACTCCAGAGTCCACAATCACAAAAACAGATGAAATACACATGGCAAAACATGGGTAAAGAGTGGGGGAAAAGCTCACACTCTTACCAAGTGAAACAAAATAAACTCCAGAAATCCAGCAAAGCTGCTGGGCGACTCACTAGGTGAGGGAAATTAGCCATAGAATGAGAATTCTCCCTAACACACGTCACGTTAGGGATGGTGTTACAGGCACACCCATGTAGATGTCCCCTTTCGATCCTCGAAAGACAAGATGCAATGCTCTGCGGTTACCACAAGTTGTCGGACTATATGCACAGCATGTGATTCTAAGCAGATTCACAAGCAACAGAAATAGTATTTCTGTTTAAGAGTGAGTAGGGCACGCTTGGCCATTCTTGTCTGTAGGAGGTCTAATTGGGCCCTTACTGCTCTGTATTCCCTATTTGTTTCCCCGCCAGCTCTCGGTCCCAACCAACTCATTATCTCCTTTAGTTTCGCCTCTAAACACTCTTCCTCTAGTCTCCTTTTCCTGTCTCTGCAGCCCTTAATGGCTACCATTTTCCCTCTTATTGTTGGCATCCCACCTTGTCTGCTGTGACGTGTCCGGATACTTGTTGGAGTATAAACATTTTTGATGCTCTCAAGTCTTACACCAATCATGTTTCAATAGTTTTTTTGCACTCCCCCAATCTTCCATCCTACGAACAAAAGAATGTTTTATTGGCACACAGTTTACTTTGATTATGCCATGCAATTTTTTTTAACTAAATGATTCATATAGGGAATGCATGGGAGGCCACTTTAGATTTCGACACAAAAGCAAAAGCATACTTTTTCAGAGAACGGGAAAGTTAAGGAAATTTAGCCCCAACCTAAATCGGATCACTCCCACTCGGACACCATTGGGCAAGCAAAGGAAGTAGCTCCATATTAGCCCTTCTATTTTAGAGAGGTTACATTCCACCAACCCATTCTGAGTTTCCAAACCTTCTAGGAGTGCCGGGGTCATCTTATAAAATTTCACTATTGGATTCACTGAAAATGTCTCATATCTTTTGTCCAAATACTTCATTTGGGCACGAATCTGCCGACCCTTTCCTTTCAGAGTCCACAAATACAGAGCAATTACCCTTCTGCCAAATCATGAAACCCATAAACACAAGTTAATTCACAATCTCAATCTTGTTGTTATTAAAACAACAATTATGAAGCGTTCTCATACATTTGCCCACTGAAAATTGAATGATTTTAGTCTTAGTTGTATTAATGACTAGGTCGTTTTCTTACCTGTAATGCTGAAAAGCAGTAAATAATCTTTGCAACCCTATTTCGAATGAGTACAATAAAATGACATCCTCTGGTTAAGACAGGCAGTAGATTTTTACCCTGTTAACCTTCGGGGAGATAAAGGCAGCCTCGGCCAGGGCATTCCCCCATGTCTGCAATTATATAGATTATATAGCATGGGGCATTAATACAGCCATGCCTAACTCTTCTACTTGTCTTAATAGTAGATGGCCTTGTAAATTCTATCTCACTTAGCACTTGGTGTCAGAATGAAGCTCAACCAGAATGCTTAGAAGATCGTCTCGGAACCCCTAGTTTCAACCACAATTTCTCCCGATTGACTTTATCAAAAGCCAACGAGAGATCAATGCTGGCCATAAAGACTGGAATGGGTGATGTTTTAACAAACTGTTGTATTTAATCAATTATATAACCATTCTGTGAGGTCCCAACACCCTTCTGAAAACCTGTTTGAAATCTATTCAGGATGTTATTCTCCTTTGTCCACTGGTAAAGGACACACAGTATAAGTGAAGAGAAGATTATCGCATCCACGTCCAATAACGCGATGAGGCTACCATGATAAGCACATTTTCTTATCCTCCAAGAACTGCAAAAATAGGAAATATAACATATTTGTCCATCGTAATGGGTTCTCTTTAAGTCCTTTATTTAATTGACCATTAGTGACGGAGCTTGTGAATTACTACAATTATTAACTAGTGGGAGGATGTATTCTACCTCAAAGTTCAATGACCAAGAGAAAGGATACACAAGTGATAAGTATTCCATGATAACTGGTTGTGCATATAATTGAGCATAATGCAAAACCCAAGTAGATTCTGGAATTGGGTTCTCTTAAATATTGGTTGTGTCCCTTTTTTAAACCCTACCAATTCCCAGAAGTTCCTATCAGACTTAGTAAACAAAGCAATTAGCATTAATCCAGCATCTTGTTGTTCTAGGTGTCACCTCAGATCCCATATTTTGTTCTTATAATTCTGTCGGATTTTCTGAGGACTTCTCTTTCCAACTAGTTCCGGGAGGCCACTCATTTTAACCCCAGAGATCTGGCTTCTCAAATGTTTTTTACAAGCCTGAATCTCCCCGTTGAAACTATGGGGTCTCTGTGTTATGGTGGGTCTTTTTAATGCATACTTTTCAATGACTGTGCTCAGAAATGCTGGAAATCAGGTGGGAGAGAAGAACAAGTTACTTACCAACTAGTAACGTTCTTTCGACTGGATGTTCCTCCAACGTATTCCACATCTTTGACATGTAATGTGCACAGCTGTGGACATTGCATGCCAAAGATGTGGAATACGTTGGAGGACACAATCCATTCGAAGAACCAGTACTTCCACTCAACATAAGACGAATCAAAGGTTTCACTAATAACACCATTACAATTCAAGATATTTGAAGGGTACCAATTAATAGATTTCTCATGGTTGTTTACATCAATGTTAGGTACCTTTTTTCGTTTCTTAACCTTAAATAGGTCAGCCACATGAGCCGTAAATATATTATGATCACTCAAATAGGAATACACTACCTCAAAATGTTTATAACTCTTGAAGATCGTTTCCTAGCTATATATATAGTCAAAATTCAATAATTGGGTTCTCTCTACCCTTATCCCACACTCTATGTTTCCAATTAGTTTAAACAAATGCCAATCCTTACATAGGTGGTCCCATAACATCACTTTCTTAAGCAATTTATGTTGATAGGTCGACATGGCTGACCCACGAGCAGTCCCCTTTAGACGATTGATCAAGCGGTTTGCATTCAGATCACCAGCAATTACGAGTTCCTGCCAATGTGTTGATACCCATCTACTTAAGATCCCAACAATTTTTTTCCCCAAATTTGGCCCGTTTGGCTGCCGTTTCCTTTGAATATACATTAGTCAATAACCTTTTTTTTTTTTACTAATTGCTGTGATTACATGCAGTGCCAAACTCCCACTCATGACTGCATAAAGCACCTGGACTTGGGACATCCAGGCTCATTTTATCGCAACCAGCAGTCCACTGCCGGGCTGCCCCTTTCCTGCTGAAAATGCAAGTTGTGACAGAATATCATAAAAATCCAATGTAACTTGTAACAGCAAAGTTTCTTGTAAGATAATAATCTCATGTAAACATAAAAAGGTAAACAATGAGTGGTCGCCTATGTGAGACAGGCATGGTATCAAGAGAGACAAAGATTGAAAGATATTCATTTTAAAATCCTTTATTTACTAAAGTTCACGGGTTGGTGTAATGCCTAACTGGCCCAACACTAAAGGGATGGTTCCCTTAACTGATGTTTCTAAGGGCAGTCAAAATCTGAGAGTCCAAAATAAAAAATCTGCCTGTGTCTGAACCTTTGCTTGCCCTCACTCTTTGACAAAAATGTGTTAGGAAGTCTTTTAAAAGTAAAAAGTGGTGGTTCAACAAAAATAGGAAAACCATAATTGGTTTCAGGTGGTCTTCACACCAGGTGTAGGTTGGTCAGCTTCCAAAGAATGAGTTTAATCAAAAAGTCAATGTTCATAGGACCTTCTCCATGGTCCATGGTTCAACCAATGTCAATGTCTTTAATGCCTTGGGGTTGCCTTCCCCACGCTTTAGTCCTTGCAAAGTTCAAAACATAACCAAAAAACACAGTTCTTCTTTAAGCGTCTTATGGGTCCCCTTCCCCAAGATTCAATTCCTTCACTAACACAAAATAATCAAGATTCCACGTTGATAGACCTCTTAGGGTTCCCTTTCCCAAGCGTAGACCTCTTCCAAGTTCAAATACAAGTTTGGCTCTTAGGGTTCCCTTCACCAAGCTCAGGCCTTTTTCCAAGTTCAGCTTTGTTAGGGGCTGGGAATGGCCCTAAATCAAAACTCGGACACCAGCGTAGGTTCACAGTACTTACTTTATTGCATTATACAGATTCACTGCCTTTCGTACGGCACCTCCCTCCTCCTTCCCACGTCACTTCCTTCATGACGTTTCCTCATACAGGAGCTGCCTTAAAGGGGCAGCCACCCATAACACCACCCCCAGACAAATGTCCTTGCAACAACTTGAATTTGACCAACTGGCAATACTGGCAACATTCCTCCACTAACCTGGGAGGCCTCCTGATACTTCTCTGGGGTCGTCCTCGCGGCTCCAGGTGTGAGCCGCCGTCAGTGTCTCCCTCAGGGCCTGGCTGACATTGAACTTGTAGTCCGAGGGGGACCCAAGCCTCCTCATGACTGTCTATGTATTCTGGGTCTGGATCATCAGGGGGCGGCTTGTCTTCTGTTCCTCTTGTGATATGTTTGAATCTGGAACTGTTCCGAGTCACTTCTTTTTCTCCACTTGCAGCTGTTATCAAAGTTCCTTTTACAGCGACTACTTGTAGCGGCTCAGGTGAGAACTGCGGGTCTGTCTTTTTTGTAACAACATTTTGTACCCACACGTCGTCTCCTATTTGGAACTCCTTTGTCTGCGCCCTCCTCCTTTTGTCAGTCTGTTCCCGTGTTTTTTCTTTTGTTTCGTCATCTAGTCTGATGACTTCCTGGTCTGTCTCGGGCCGTGCTGATAAGTTCTTGACTAACCTGGTCCTGACCTGGTATTTCATCATGAGTTCTGATGGGGTTCTGTTGGCGGCCTCATGAGGCGTGTTTCTTTAGTTCCTCAACATCCTGAATAGTGCTTGATGTGAGTCGGATCCTCCTATGCGTGCCCTTTTTATGGTCTTTTTGATGGATTCCATAAACCTTTCTGCCATCCCGTTCGCCTGCGGCCATCTTGGTGTTACTCTTTGGTGGCGTAAGCCCATATGTTTGCGAACGCTCCAAATTCATGTCCGCTGAAAGGTGCGCCATTATCTGATTTTATAGTGTCCGCTATTCCCCACTCGCTGAAGACCTCATCAAATGTGGCAGCGACATGGGCAAATGCTGTAGACTTGACAAGTTTTACGATGGGAAATCTGGAGTGTTCATCAATGAATGATAGTAGGTAATCACCTTCCTCCCGTGGTCCATAGAAATCGACCGCAACTCTTTCCCATGGATGTTCAGGAATTGTGGTTACTCTGAGCGGCACTGGGGGTTCTGGTTTTGCTGTGCACTGGCATGCCGTGCAGTTCCTGACCCACCGGTCGACCATATCGTCCATGAAGGGGAACCAGACATCGCACCTTAACTGTCTTTTCATGTTCTCTGCCCCACAATGACCTTCATGTGCAGTTTTGATGACCTCTGAGCGCAGTGTAGCGGGAATGACTATCTTGCAACCTCGTAGCAGAATGGACTTGTCCTGGACCGCTAGTTCCACCTGTACTCTGGCCAGTCTCTCGATCTCATCTCTGCATGCCCGTGGACGTCTTTGGACTGCTTTGCGGAAATCTTTCCATTTGTCATTTTCTGTAAGGCTGATTGCAAGAGCCACAGATGGGTCTGCGGCTGACGCAACAGCAATAGCTTCAATGGATATGGCGGGCGGCAGTGCGTTTGCAGTGACGTAGTTGATATATTCCGAATCACCTTGCCTTGGTGTTGGACTGCCAACCGGGTGCCTTGAGAGGTAATCCGCAGGGTTATTCTCACCACCTGGTCGGTGCATGATGTCAAAGTCGTACTCTTGTAGGTGGATTCCCCACCTTTCAATTCTGGGGGGCATTTTTGTATGCGGATTGCCAAAGAGGGATAGTAGGGCTTGATGATCTTGTGATTAAGGTGAATTTCTTCCCAATAATAAAATTATGAAAGTGCTCACACGCCCAGACAGCTGCTAGACTTTCTTTCTCCGCCTGGGAGTAGGCAGATTCTGGAGGGACTAGGGCTCTGCTGGCATACGCAACCACATGCCTCGGATGAGTGCCTTGTCCACTGGTTTGGGCAAGGATAGCCCCTACACCCACCGGACTGGCATCAACCACTATTTCAGTGTACCACTCAGGGTCAAAGTAGGCTAGTTTCCTAGCTTCCGTCAGGGAATGTTTGATCGTGTCGAAAGCCGATGGGCAATCATCGGTCCAGGTGAATGTGACATCCTTTTGTAGTAGGTGCCTGAGGGGTTCAGTGATGGAGGCAAAGTGTGGAATGTACCGCACGCAATATCCGGCCATTCCTAGGAATGATCTGATGTCTGCAACTTGAGTCGGTTTTCCTAAGTGAAAGATGGTCAAAACTTTGTCCGGGTCAGGGGTCATTCCCTCTGCTGAAAAGACGTGGCCAAAGAACTTGAGCTTGGCCTTACTGAAACGACACTTTTCAATGTTGGGGGTTAGTCTGGCTTCCTGTACCGCCTTGCATGCATTTCGGAGGGCTTCATTGTGTGCACTGCGTGACTTTCCAAAGATTAGGAGGTCGTTACTGTAGTTGAGGGTCCCCTTGATGGGACGTATTATCTGTCTGATTGTTTCATGAAAAATTTCAGTGGCAGAGGAAATCCCAAAGTTTAACCGCTTGTAGCAGAACAGTCCGTCATGTGATGCAAATGTTGTGATGGGTCGTGATTCAGGGTGAAGCATGAGTTGGTGGTACCCTTGATTGAGATCCAACTTAGAGAAGAAAACCGACTTGATTGGTTGGACTTTCATGTCCTCTATTTTTGGCTCTATTGGCAACCCTCATGTCCACACATAGCCGTAGAGGACCACCTTCTTTTGGAACGATTACAAAAGGGGAACCCCATGGCGTCGGACCAGTGGCTGGCTCAATGATGTCATTGCGTAACAGTTGATCCAACTCTTTTGAGACTGCCTCTTGTAGATGGAACCCTACTCTGCACGGGTGTTGCGGGACTGGTCGGATAGCTGGGTCAATGTGTAGCATGATCGGCCGGCCTTTCATCCTGCCTAGGCCGTGACACAGCTGTGGAAATTCTCTAATGTCTTCCTTCGTGATGGCGGTGGTGTCTACATTGTATACATGTCCTTGTTTCCCGATATGTGTCTCTGATGACTTGATGACATGACAGTCTCGGACGGGTATATTGATTAGTCCTAGACATGACGCCGTTCTGTAGCTCAGCAGACATCGCCCCTTTCTGGGGCTCCTGATGACGTGAATGACTGTGTTGGTAGCCTTGTTACCAAATGTGAGCCTTCTTTTGAATGAGCCTACACTGTGCAACGGAGCATTGCTCCCCATTGATAGATCTTTGAGGTTGATGTGGTTAGTGTGGGTTTGTTGTGAAGAAGTTGAAATTCCTTCTCCCCCATTAGGTTTACTGTTGCACCTGAGTCAATCAGAAAACAACATTTTTTATTGCCGATGTCTATCTGTATTCTGGGTGCCTCCTGAGCTTCCTCCTCATCCATGAAGAGATTGTCAAACTCTTCTTGGGCATAAAAGTCATAGTGGTCACCTTCATAGTCAAAGTTTCCTTGTGTTTCAACCGGAAGTCTTTGTCACGCCTCAGGTGGGCCGTCATACTCATCACGCAGTTGCGTGTATTGTTCTTGTGCCCCATTTTCCTGACAGTCATCCTCAGGGTATACTTCCTCGACCACCCGCACATATCTTCTCAGGCTTTGCTGGTAGGAACGTGGCTGGTGAGATTGCCTTGGGAACATTCTTTGAATTGTTCTGTATTGCGGGGCTGCACCCATGCGTGGTGTGGGAAACGGTTTTCCTTCCCTGCACACAGACTGAAAATGTCCTTCTCTGCCACAGTTGCCACATTTTTGGGAGAGAGCAGGGCAAGCCCCAGCATGCGGAAAGGCCATCCCACATCTGTAACATTGTCTTTGCATTTGTGGGGTCAGTGTGTTACTTGTGTTGCTGCTTCTTTCGTTACCTTTGAAGTTGCCTGCATGGATAGCTGCTATGATGTCACTTTTGTCATGTTTGGTGGCTGTGTTGCTTGTCATGTGTGTGGCTTGTTTCTCCACTCTCTCCAGTATTCGTGCCATCTCACTCACTTCTTCAATGGTGACAGGTTTTTTTTAGAAGTTGTTTCTGTAGTGCCGCTGACACACATCCTTCAATTACTCTGAGTCGAATTGCTTCATCTAGCGAAAACGCATCAAACTGACAGTGCGCACCTTCGACACGAAGTCTTGTGATGAACTCATCCACCGTTTCATCATTGCTCTGTGTGCACTGGTTGAAGACATATCTTTCATAATCCCTGTTGGGGGCGATGACGAGCCGTGTGTAGTGCCATTATGAGGCTCGCAAAGTCAGTGGTTTCCGTTGGTGGAATCGTTTTGATCAATGTCTTTATTTCAGTACCCGCTGTATTAATAAGCATGCTGCGCAGGCATGGGGAGGTTTCTTCCCCAGCGGCATCTATAAAATTATTGTAATCCTCCAGCCATTCCACCCACCTTGCTCCTTTATCAGCTTGAGGTGTCATTGAGAAAGGGGTGGGCATGCGCCATGTCGTGGCAGTGGACCTTGTGACTGTTGGTGCTGGTAGTAAGCTGGACGTTGCTTGGTCTCCTCCGGTACTCATGATTTTGTTGCTTGATGATTCACACGGTATCCCCTTTGTGCTGCTCTTGCTATTGTTCCTCTTTGGCTTGTGGTTGCATTCCGGTGTTGTCTAGTGGTGGGATCACCCAAGTTACTTCTTGTGAGTGCAGATTATAGGCACTTGCTGGTGGTGGGATCACCACAGTATTTTCCTTGCGGGTCCCACAGAGGTACTGGGACGAAGATGATGATGACAGTGGAGGAATGAGGATTAAGGAAAGCAAAAAAATCTTTTTTTTCCTAAAGGCTCAGCGGGATGTTTGTAGAATAGGGACACAGCAGGATTGCTCATGTTTATTTGAAGGCAGGAGCGGAGGACCGATGGCTAGTGGGATCACTAGCATTCATCAATGGACACGTGGAGGGAATCACCGGCATGTGGAGGAGGAGGACCGCTGGTGGGACATGCCTCGTCGCCAGTTGTTAGGGGCTTGGAATGGCCCTAAATCAAAACTCGGACACCAGCGTAGGTTCACAGTACTTTCTGTATTGCATTATACAGATTCACTGCCTTTCGTACGGCACCTCCCTCCATCTTCCCACGTCACTTCCTTCATGACGTTTCCTCATGCAGGGGCTGCCTTAAAGGGGCAGCCACCAATAACAAGCTTTTAGGCTTCTCAGGGATCCCTTCCCGAAGCTCAGGCCTCTTGAGTTTCCGAACACAAGTTCAGTTTGTCAGGATGCTCCTTTCTCTCCTTTATAGTTTTTTCAAGGGGTAGCATCAGTGACTTTTTCGAACACACCAGGTTCTTTGCTCCTCCTAAGCACAACCACTCAGAGTTTTAACCCCTCTCTTATTCCTGCTCTTCCTTCTCTGAACCATTTACCTTCAGGGGCTTTCTGCACCCTTTCTTGTTCCCCTCTGTTTTCTTGACTTATTTCTTGTGCCCACTGGCTCCTTCTTTAACTTCCTCTGTGCACACTTGCACCTTCTTTCTCCTTCTTGTGTCCCTGGAACTTTCTCAAGCTTACCCGTGCACACTTGCACCCTCTTTACCTTTTCATGCCCACTGGCATCTTTCCCAGCTTTCCCATGCACACTTGTACAGTTTCCACTACCGGGTTGCTTGCAACCTTCTCTCTCGTTAGGGTGAGTCGCGCCCTCCTTATTACAGTTCTTTTACTTTTGCACTGCTTGCGCGCTCTGCTTTTCGTGCTCTCTCTTACCTTCTCTTGATCTGTTACTCTTTCTTTCATTCTATATTACTTTACTAGTTCCTTTCATTTCCTTCCTCTTTTCCCCTCTGTGCCACTTGCATTCCTTTCGCCTGCTCTGCTTCAGTCAGCCGCATGCTCCTGGGTCTCTCTCGCTCACTCTCTCTACTTTCATGAGACTCACCCGGGCAGCAGCGCGTTGACAAGTAGTCCCTTCTGGTTGTGTGGGGCCTGAGGTCAGGCTCTCACCACCTGCACCTCACACACCATTGGGGCCGGTACAGGTCCCAAGGGAACAAGCAATATTTCGACCGCCAATAGCAGCCTGCAGGGTGCTTTGCTCCAGCTCCCCGGAGGCACAGCTCCTTAGCCACGCTCCAGCCCCTCACCAACACTGGGCTAGCATCACTGCACGCCGTTCTCCTCTGAGCCATAGTTCCTGCTGCTCTCTGCTACTTAGCTTCTCTGTTTCAAACAATGTCCCCAGCTCGCTTTCTCACCTGTGTAGAAACACACTGTTTATATTGGTGAAAACAGTCAAGCAGAGTCAGGTGTGAGTCATAATTAGTAAAAGCCTGACTCTGCCCGACTATCAGTGGGACAACTTAAGTTCTTTCTACAGCTGGTTTGCCTTACATTCCCCATGTTATTCCTATGGGAAATCTACACTACTCCCGGTTGATTCTTCCTCGTCCCAGTATTTGTTGGAAATAATACAATGGTTGAGTTTGGGGAGAAGGGGAACACCCAGCTTGATTTTCATATGTCTGAGGCAATTCCCTTTTCCCCATTTCATCTTTCTTTACTGACGATTTGTGATAGTTTGACTGATATGGATAAGAAGTTCTTTTACCTGAGGTAAGGAAGCACCCGTTTATGGCCAACCAAATTCTGGTCTCTCTGGTTCCCGTATTAACTCACTTTTGTCATTCTATTATAATTGGACTTCACTTCTTTATTCAAGAGAGGTAGAAATGAATATCCTATAAAGACATTGGGATGTTTTCCTCACCCCCTGTTGTCCTAATCAGATACTGCACCTCACTGGAGTGTCTCCCGAATGTATGACCCCGGACTCCCCTACCCAGGTGATCCTCCCTCGCTTGTCCAAGCCCAGGGTTAGGTTCCAAAAGCGATGGCCATTTTCTGGCCATATGAATAGAGGAACCTCAGGGCCCACCTGGGAGGATACCCTCAGGTTTCTCACACCCAATGGGTTGGCATGCCCTCTTGTGTTCCAAGAGAGAATGCCATCATCCTTGCTAAAAACTTGTCTGAGAAGCACAGCCTTGGTTGCCCGATGCAGCCAATGCCCCTGGAAGCCAAGCCTGGTCCTTCCTATAATTATCACCCAAAGAGATGCCCTCCATACATTTAACTTTGCGGCATGTATCAACACCATTAGCATAAGACACCTCCACCTGGAATTTTCCATATTTTGCTTGAGTGAAGGAAAATCTTGCTGTGAACTAAAATGAGATGAGACAACATGTGGCACTATGTCAAAGCCCTTTTGCCTAAATTCATGCTCGAGGCAAAAGAACAAGTTACTTTCTTACCTGGTAACATTCTTTTGATGGGATGTTCCGACGGCGTATTCCATATCTATGACAGCTAATCACCACAGCTGTGCTGCTTCGGAACATTTTCGGCATCTGCGTCCTGCGTCGATGACGTCAATACGCTGTCCTCGAGGGCCTCCGTCGAGCCGACGTCACCGGATGTTATAATTAGGACGCACGTAGCCTCAGTTGTAGTTTTTTCCCCAGAATGTGTGGCACCAACCTTCTGCCAGTATGACTATAGATAGACCTGCGGAAACATAAGCTGCAATTGCATAAGAAATTCTGTAGCGGGGCAGGCAGGGAGGGTACGATATGGAATACGTCATCAGAACATCCCATCGAAAGAATGTTACCAGGTAGGAAAGTAACTTGTTCTTCGAGGGGATTGGGTCCTCCGACGTATTCCATATCTCCGACAGACTCCCAAAGCAGTACCAACGTATGGAGGAGTGAAAAGAATTTAGAATTCGAATTTTAGAATGCCCAATTAAATTGCAGAATAAAGGACCGCCTTGCCAAAGGCCAGATCCTGCCCATGGATAGAATCTAGGGAGTACTGTCTTAAAAAAGTATGGCCAAAGCCCATGTGGCTGCTTCACAAATGTTACGAATAAGAACACCCCTCTGCAGAGCAGTAGAGGCAGCCACATCCCTAGTAGAATGGGCCCGTAAACCTACCGGAGGGTCCTTACCGGCCAAGCGGTAACATTCAGAAATTGCAAGATAATCCATCTAGACAAAGTCTGCTTAGTAACAGCTTGTCCCAAACGCCTTCCCACGTATCCTATAAAGAGCTGATCGTCCACTCTGACCCGGGACAAGTGTCAAATGTAGAAACTTAAAGCTCTCCTAGGATCCAACCTATGGAGCCTCTCCTCTTCCTTACCAGGATGCGGAGGAGGATAGAACGCCGGAAGAATGACCTTCTGGCTTAAATTAAATTCCGACACAACTTTCAGAAGATGGGAAGGATGAACCCTAAGGACAACCCTGGCCTTAAGAAACACCGTGAAGGGTGGCTTTACAGAAAGTGCCTGCAACTCACTCACTCTGCGAGCGTAAGTAACCGCAACTAAAAATACAGCTTTAAGGGTTAAAAGTCTTAAAGGACAAGAATGAAAAGGCTCAAATGGAGCACCCATTAGGAATTTTAGAACGAAGTTCAAATCCCAACCAGGCACCGGGAAAGGTGACGGTGGAAACACATTAGTGAGCCCTTTCAGAAACGGAGAAATTAAAGGAATCTTAAAATAAGAACACTCCTCAGACGAGCGCTTAAATATGGACAGCGCCGCCAGGTAACCTTTAATGGTACCCACTTGCAGGCCCTTGTGGGCTAAGGAAAGCAAAAAAGAGAGAACCACAGGAATGTCACGTGAAAAAGGATCCACATTCTGAACCCTGCACCAGTCGCAGAACTTTCTCCAACGGCAACGGTACAGGGACTTTGTCGCAGGCCATCTGGCCGAAAGCAATACCACCATCACGTCTTCAGGGAGGTCCCAATCCTTATACCTCAACCTTTCAGAAGCCAAGCGTGAAGGTTGAGGGATCTGACCTCTGGATGGAGAACCTGACCACCCCCCCCCCCCGTGAGAGCAGATCGTCTCGGCAGGGAAGACGGCGTGGAGGGGAGATGGACAAATCGAGAAGGTCCGGGTACCACGTTCTCCGGGCCCATGCCGGAGCAATGAGGATCATCTGGGAACTGAACCTCCTTAACCTCTGCAGCATTTGCGGAATGACGGGGACTGGAGGAAACGCGTACAGCAGTGGGAAGGACCACTCCACCACAAACGCGTCCCCTAAGGCTCCTCTTGGAGGAAATTCCCGTGAGCAGAACCCTTCGCACTTCCGCTTAACACTGGTGGCGAAGAGATCCAATTGTGGGGTCCCCCAAAGGGCCAAGATCTCCAGGAGAATCTCCTGATCCAGCTCCCACTCGTGAGAGATCGTGCTCTGCCTGCTCAGAGCGTCCGCCGTTTCTTTTTCGTCTCCGGCCAGATGAAGCGCCGAGATTGAAATTTCCTGCTGGATGGCCCAGAACCAAAGCTGCATCGCGCCTCTGCTCAGAGGAAGTGACCCTGCCCCCGCCCCACTTTTTGTTGAGGTAGTGCATGACCACTGTGTTGTCTGTCAGAATAAGGACATTCTTCTCTCTCACAGTCGGCAGAAAAGCCTTCAGGGCAAGCCTAACAGCCCGCAGCTCCAACAGATTGATATGGAGTCTGGACTCCGACAGAGACCAATGACCGCTGACTGTCAACTCGTTGGGATGAGCTCCCCATCCCATGAGGGATGCGTCCGTCATGATCGTCACCTCCGGCCAGGGTAGCCAAAACGGAGCCCCTTTCATCAGATTGCCTTCGACGGCCCACACAAGAAGGTCCTGGGCGACCGAGGGCGGCACCTGAATGAGATCCGACATCCTGCCGGAGGACTGTGACCACTGCATCTTGAGAGCCCACTGCAGACATCTCATCCACGGCCGTGCCTCTGGCACCAGAAGAATGCAGGATGCCATGAGGCCGAGCAAACTCAAATACTTGAACGCCGGGAGACTCTAGGCATGTTGAAACTTGTGCACCATCTGCAGAATGTGATGAGCCCTCCCCTGGGGAGGCGAACACAGCCCCAGAGATGTGTCGAGCATTGCTCCGATGTACTGGAGCCACTGTGTTGGCGTCAAGTGGGACTTCAAGTTGAGGGAGAAGCCCAGCCTGTGAAGGGAGTGGCAGGTGACTGACCGATGATCCAAGACTTTGCCATGATCAACCAATCGTCCAGGTAGGGGTAGACGTGAATCCCCCCTTTCCTGAGATACGCTGCCACCACCTCCATGAGCTTGGTGAAGACCCTCGGGCGGCGGTCAATCCGAATGGCAGGACCCAAAACTGAAAATGCGAGTCGCCAACCGCGAACCTCGGGTACTTCTTGTGCTTGGGATGAATCGGCACATGAAAATAAGCGTCCTTGAGGTCGAGAGACACCAACCAGTCCTGAAGTTGAAGGGCCTGGAGGACTTGGGAGAGAGAGTAACCATCTTGAACTTGTCCTTCCTGAGGAGCTTGTTCAAACCGCGCAAGCCCATGATGGGTCTCAATCCCCCGTCTTTCTTCGGGATCAAAGAATAAGGGGAATACCATCCCTTGTTCCTCTCCGCCACAGGCACCAGTTCTATGGCGCCTTTCTCCAGCAGGGATTCGATTTCTTGAGCAAGGAGCGGATCCGGACTCTTCAAAGAGACATTCCCTGGTGGATTGTCGTGAGGCCTCTGCCGGAAAGGAAGACAGTAGCCGTGGGCTATGATCTCCAGAACCCACACATCTGAAGTAATGGCACGCCATTCTACAAAATGCTGCGCCAGCCTTCCCCCAACCGGCGAACCATGGGACATGGCCTTATGACTGAGCTGAAGCGGCTGCGGCAGTGCCTGAGGGTAAAGAGGCAACTGCCCGGGCGGCCTTGGCACCTCGAGTACCTTGTTTTCCACCTCTGCCACTCCTACCTTACCGACAAAGCTTCTTCTTACGCTCCCGCAAGGCCTTCGATTTTAACGACTGGCAATCGTCACAATCGTCCGTTGCGTGGTCCTCACCGAGGCACCAGAGGCAGGTGTTGTGCGGGTCCGTCAGCGACATCTTGGAACCCCAGTCCCGACACTTCTTGAAACCCGGCTGCGGGGTAGAAGAACACAAAGACATCAGGAATCTTCACAAACGGGTTTGAAGAACCGATAGAATAGAACCAAGACGCGCCGAGATCTCCGAAGCGAGCACGTTCGCGGAAAAAACGGAACTGAGGCTACAGGCAACGTGCATCCTACTTATAACATCCGGTGACGTCGGCTCGATGGAGGCCGTCGAGGACAGCGTATCAACGTCATCGACGCAGAAAGTTTTCCAAAGCAGCACAGCTGTGGTGATTACCTGTCATAGATATGGAATACATCGGAGGAACCAATCCCCTCGAAATGAATTTACGAGCCAAATCCTTCCCCCTATTGAGACTTGTGGTGGGAAGGAGAGAACAAATGAGAGGGCTTGGTGTTTGTGGTCCTGACAGGAATGGAGCTGAAGCTTATGGTTTGTGGATGTCCCTGCCTCTGGAGGCTCTCACGAACCCTTTCTTCTGGAAGGGTTTGCTGACGTTGCCTGGCCCCCCAACATTTGGGCAGAAATTAGTAGGTGCTAAAACTCTCCCTTCCAAAAGCAGTATTGAGAGTTGAAAAAGACAGAGCTACAAAGAAGTCTGACAGGCTTTTTTGAATTTCTGCAAGCTTTCATCTGCCTTTGTGCCAAATACATTTGAACCATCAAGGGGCATATGAAACAGTTTGGTGTGTACATCATGTGTAAAATTATCAGACATACAGACACTGATCCACTTCACTACGCACACCAATGTAATATTATGTTAGGTTAAAGGATATTTATACCGCACACTATCACCACCAGAGTGGTCTCCTAGCGCTCTGGCAGATCTGAAAAGGAAGAGGGTAGGGTAAGTAAGTAGGATTGAGCGGGAAAAAGCACAAGAGAGCTGTCATGTGCTGTTGGCAGCTTCAGTTCGGTTTACACCATTTGGTGAGCGTGGGTTTCGGTTGCTAGTTGTCGTGTGCTGTTGTGTGAGGCTTCCGGTTGCCCTTGAGCTACCTGGGCCCAGTGGATTTTCTGTTCGGTCGCCACTCTTTCTCCTTCTATTCTTATCCCCTCTGACTGTGGTTCAATCTAGGCAACTTGTATCTCCCTCGTTAGCCTCCGTTAAGGCCCACCTTGGGGCCCGGTCCCCCACCCACTCAGAAGTCTCTCCACCTCTGCACTTGTCGTGGTACACTTTAGTCCTCCGTCTTGCGACCTTTATGTTCATTCTGAGGGGTGTGGGTGTTGCTCATACAAATGGCGCAATAGCTGATGGTGTGCATTTTTTTGTTATGCTCCAATCATATAACTTAAAAGGTTTCAATTCATAGCCTGCTGCCAAAGATTCCCATTCTGAATGCTTCTAAGTGCCCTGGGAAAGAGCAAAATCTGTCTCAATCTAGAACTAAAAATTAAAAGGATTTGTCATTTCTGTAGTACTTCCCCAAAGCATTTTACAAAGAATATTTCTTTTTTTAAATACAATTATCAGCCACCTAAAGTTGCTACTCATTTAACAACCACTATAAAAGGCTAGTTTGGGCTTTCTGATATTCGATCCCACAGAGGTAGCTTACCGGCTCACATCTATAACATACAAAAATAGGTACAAGAGCTGTTCAAATCCTTAACTCATAAAATACACACACATAAGAACCAGACAAACAGTGTCATGCGGGGAGGGGATAAAATAGGGAGGAGGTCAACAGTGACCAAAAAAGCACACTCCTTGAGCAAGGCAAGAAAGATATACCATACATTTAAATCTTCACATTGCTTTTAAATATCTTCAACTTTTATAGAGTTTGTCGATTCTTAAATATTGCTCTCTCTGTCAATAATAACTTGGTTAAGTCTTGTAAACAGAAAACCGTTTTCAGTTGGCTTTTGAATTTCCAGAATCTGAAAATTGTTCCCTTGACTCCAAGTATGGCACGTAGTATAAATCCTCTTGTGCTTTTCCAGAGCGTAGCATTGCATAAATCATATCCTAACAATTAATCGACTTAGGGAAAGGTTTCGTTATTTATAATTGTCAGAAAGAATTTGTTACCAAGAACTATTCCCCATTCACTCAATTGTTTGTTTACAGCTAGCAAGTATCTATTTTCGCTGGATATATCGAATAAATGGGTAAACCTAATTACATGACATGCACAATGGTGTTGTGTACTTACCACTGTTGCTTTTTCAGTTTCTTTCAGAAATTGTGTTTCCTTCTCAAGATGGTCAACCTCTTGTAGAACAACAGTGTGGAAGTTATTCAATGTGGCCAATCTGAGCAATCAAATATAGCAAATTCAGTGTTTAAAAAACATAATTAACCTCAAATCAAGGGAACTATACAGTATAGTTTCATAAATCATCATTTAACAGAAGAAACGGGAAGTAAAATAGCAATAGCACGTAGAAGGAGAAATTGCCTTGGCGTAATGTTCTTTCTATGGATTCTTCTCCCACAGATTCCTCCTCTTTTTTTTTTAAACCCAAGCCGTAAACTGAAGGAGGAGGGCAGAAAGTATTACTGTGAGAAACCTGGAGGTGTCTCACTTACTAGTCCCCAGGGATCTGTCAACCAGGTGGCCAGGACATGGCCATCGCTATTGGATCCAGTTCCTTGGTGTGGACCAATGAGGGAGGATCACCAGGATGGGGGGGGTCCTTAGGGAGTAGAAGTGGAACACTGACGGGTGAGACACCGTATCCCCCTTCTCATTATACATTTTCCCCATCCTACCCTGTAGGATACTCAAACACCCTACACTCCCCACGCCCTTCCGACCCAAACACTTCCACACATCACAATAGATGACGGACAAACACCAAAGCCATTTACCTGACATGTCCCAACACCAGGGTCAGGCAAAGACAAGCAACTGATGAGAATCACAGACACCCCACGGCCCTCTCCCTTCCCCACAGGGATAAAAGGTGGAGCACGAGAGCACAATACGAGCAAGGCAGACCACACAACAAGAGAGCTAACTAAGTAAGGCAGTTCAAAAGTAGGAGAAAGACAGCGCGAATCAAGAAGTTGACAGTGAGAGAAGGGACCTTGCCCTTTGCGACCAAGGCCTGTGAAACTTCAGCAGAAGGAATCGTAAGACCGCAAACAATAGCCAGTGTGTGTTGTAGCATATATCAACGGTACACAGGGTCCTTCTCCGCTAACAACCAAGCTGGGGAGAGACACTTGGTCCCATGGTATATTCCTTGACTCCAGAGACAAGAAAAGCCAAGCAGTTCATCACAGCCAGTGAGTCGAGGGGAGAACTGATAAGAAACCGAACTGTGTTGAACGAAAGTAGCAAGCGGCTGAAAAAAAGTACAAAGAACTATTGATACACAAGGGGAAAGCCAGCATAGAAGAGTCGAGCACCATGTGGGTGCTCACTCTGGACGATTACCCTGTTGTCGAACTACCGTTACCAGAGGGCCTTGGGAGAAAGGCGAGAAGGGGATCAAAGTGGTCATACAGAGGTCTTGTAAAATCCTCTGTACAGTCAAAAGCCTTTGACCAACAGAAGATTGTGAAGCTAAGGGAAGAGAATCCCACATCATAAAGTTGGCAAGAGTAAACCCGACCGAGGGATGCCGATAAAAGGGGGTGAAGTCCCAATGAATAGTGTGTTGACAAGACAGAACCTAGCAGAGGGATGTCCACAGTGAACTGTTCAAAAAGCCAATAAGATTCGTGAATCAGATAAATGTCACAAAGAAGATTGTGTTGAAAGCCATAGCGAACCCAGCAGAGGGAGGCTAACAATCAAGAGGAGTCTGAGACCGGAAGAGGAGAACCCAGGGGTGAAGAGCTGTCACCCAAACACAAACAGAGACAATATGAGAAGAACTTTGGTTTATTATTGTTTAGCCTTTGTTTATTATTTTTGCAGCTCATCAGACCCTCGGAAGCGAGAAGTTTGAATACCGAAGGGCCCGATACAGCTAAATACTTCTTGGGAATCTGAGCCCGGAAGAGCAGGATCCAAGGGTGAAAAGGCATCACCCAACGAGCAAGCAGAAAGGAACTTTTGTTCATTATTTTGTTGAAGACATCAGGTCCTCTGAGGCAAGAGACTTTTTGTAGAAAAGAGACTGATAAGCTGAAAGCGGAACTGTTAGCTCGTGCTGGGAAAGCTCGAGTGTGTGCTGTGCTCTAGAGTCCTATGTTGTCCCGTGCTCAAAACCTGGGCAAGGGAGACCAGACTACCACATACTGACTTATTATTTGTGAACACTTCTTTTTTTCCTGTGAATCCTATCCCACACCCTTTGTTTGTATTTAGCGTAGGTGTTGGCAATAGGTTTTTCTTAGTATAGGCCCTTTAATTAGAGAACACGCCACTAGGACTGCCTTATTATTATTTGATGGTCGTAGCTTGCTCCCATCTTAGATTTAATCGTAGATTAGGCATGCAGAACCGCTCTGCCGAAACGTGCATTCGCCCCACGTGCAATTTCCAAATCATAATGCTTTGTAAAAGTATGTAATGACCACGTGGCAGCACAGCAAATGTCCCGAACAGGGACCCCTCTTTGAAGGACCATGGAAGTAGAGGCTCCCCTGGTGGAATGATCCCCGATTCCTGGTGGGACTTTATTTCCCGCTGACTGGCAGCATTCATAGATGCATAAAATGATCCAGCGTGAGATGGATTTTTTAGTAACTGCAAGACCTTTGCGGGAAAGAGAATGGGCGATGAACAACTGGTCTGTCTTCCTGAACTCTGCTGTGCGGGCAACACAAAAACTCGAGGCTCTTTAAGGATCGAGACAGTGAAATCGCTCTTCCTCCTTTGAGTGGTGAGGGGGCGGGTAGAACACTGGCAAGTTAATAGACTGTGAAAGGTGGAATTCTGAAACAAGCTTCGGATGAAACCGTGGTCTGACTTTAAGAGATACCTTCTCTCTGAAGAAATGAAAAATGGGGGGCTTGCAGCATAAGGCCTGCAGCTCGCTAACCCTCCTGGCCGATGTGATGGCAATCAAGAAGGCAGTCTTAAGGGACAACAACCTAGGTGAACAAGAATGTATAGGCTCAAACGGAGACGCCATAAAAAAGGTGAGAACTAGGTTAAGGTTCCAATCTGGAACACCAAAGGGAGTTGGCGGGAATTTGTTGAGAAGGCCCTTCAGAAATTGGGCCATGACCGGTATGGTGAAAAAAGAACCTTGATCCGGGGACCTTTTAAACGTAGAAAGGGCCGCCAAATACCCCCTGGCTGTTGCAACCTTAAGGTCTGCGGAGGCTAGGGCCAGAAGGCACTCCATCATGTCATGGTTGGGCAAGAGATGGTATCAACCTTGCGCTCCCTATACTAGGCCTCAAATATTTTCCCCTGCACGCATAAAAAATAATAGTAAATAAATAAAACAAAGTCCCTGCGGCGCCGATTCACGATCACGGAAGTGAAAGGCGAACCGGCGCCGCATGGACACAGCGTGAAAAAAAGGTAAGTAGGTTTGTTTATGTTGGGGGTGCGGGTGTATTGAGGGTGTGGGTGGGGTGTGTGTCGTGGGTGTAGGTGGGGATGTGGGTATGTGTATTTTGCAGTGTTTGTTTGCATGGGAAATGTACAAACCTTTGGTGGTGCGTACATTTCCCATGCAAACCTTTCCGTCACAGACTTTTCCGTGACGGAAAAATCACACAGATTCAAAGGATCAGCTATGATCTGATTGAAGGGCATGTTGTGCTCAATAGCCCGCCCTCATCCAGGATATCTGTAAAGTCATACCCTTGATGGGGAGTGTCGGACGACTTGAGTCCGAGGGTGTCAACCACTTTCTCCACTAATTGACTAAACTGAACATGAGGGTGAGTATAGGGTTGTTTTTGTTGCATCTCAAGGTCTGGAGATATGTCCAACCCACTGGCATCTTGAAGGCCCTGAGCAAGTGCCACCAAATTGTCTCGTCATCGAAATAGTCGACACCACGTGATCCCACAAAGATGGGGGTCGACCTCTTCATACTCCTTGGTCTGAAAATTGACCACATTGAGTCGAAAAAGCCTGAACGCGATATTGGTTGAAAGACGCCGACGTCGATGTCGAGGGCTTTTTCCGTTGTTTCTGTGACCTTGGATGCCGAGGCAGAGGACTTTGCCACGTGTAGCACAGCCTTAGAGGCCGATGGAGTGGGTACTGGCACCAGTGGCTCTGACAGGCGATTGGCACCGTGGGAGAAGCTTCTAGAGGGCAATTTGCTTTAGCTGCCAAGGCCTGCTGCTCGGGGGTCGGAGCCGCGCCGACAGCTGCCTGTAGCCGAAACATTTAAAGCATTTCTTTCTTAGAAGAATCCCACTCTTCGCAAGTGGTTGGTCCTTTTAGAGGGCTTACTTCGCTCCGAGGAACAATCCGATTCCTGCAGATGGTGGTGTTGTTTCTTCTTCTGTGTGGAAGAGGATGAGGAATGGCTTGTGGTGTGGGACCTATTTTTCATTTTTATGCAGTGCCGGCCTTCGTTGTGACAAATGGGCTCCTCAGCCTGGGATGACCGGACGAGAGACTGCGCTGGAGGCTTCGGTGACGGTCGGCCCAGGGCCAGCTTACCGGCTCCGTTTCACAGGGACTTGGGTTGCATCTTGGCACACGATGCGCAGTCCTCCGGGTTGTGAGTGGAACCCAAACACGATAAACAGACGTCGTGTGGGTTTGTCACCGACATTTAGGCCTCGCAATGGGAGCACAGCTTGAAACCGAGATCTGTTGCGAAGACATAACGAGGTGAATTGAAAAAAATGTTGTGTGAAAAGGGCGAGTAAACTCGAGTAGGTTCCGGATGCAGCGTGTGAGCGCACGGAATAAAGGAACTGAAGCATGGGGCGTAGTGACGTGGTATATGTACGGTGCCTGACGTCACTACCGAGCAGACGATCAACCACCGCGCAAAATTGATCGACAGTCGAGTCGATGTCCACTGCGCCCCCTGTCGAGAATATTTCCGAACAGCAGAGCTGGATGATAGATAACTATCAAGATGAGGAATCTGCGGGAGAAGAGCAACCAATTAAACTACGTTTTCTCTTCCCGCAAGATGGGTAGCTGACAGTGACATGTTCTCTACAGCACATAACCAAGGTTATATCACTTCCATGCACATAGGTTGTAAAGCTACAACTCTCTGGGCACACATACACCATACAAAAGGGAAGGAAAGCTCACAGTTCTTGTGGGATGGTGTGTTCTCTGAGACAGGCATGGAATCAAGAGAGACACAGAAGACACAGACTCAAAGATGTTACTTTAAAAACCTTTATTTATTAAGGTTCCCGGGTTGGTGTAATGCTTAACTGGCCCGAACGCAAAAGGGATGTTTTTAAGGGCCGTCGATGTCTGAAAGTACAAACAAATAATCTGTCTGTGAATTGGGACTGAGCAGGGGTCCCCTGCTGGAATCAGCCACACAGTTTCCCTTCTGCGCTCCCAACTGCTTCTCCCTCGGCTCTCTCAGCATTCTCCTTTTATACACCTGCGTTGTATCAATGGGCTCCTGTTGTGTGGTCAAGGCCTGGTTTGCCTGACCTCCAATACTCCAATTAACAGGACATGCCTGTCCTTCAGACCTCAGTAAGTGAGTTTTTAAATGTGCAGTGCACATTTTCCTTCCCTGCTCTTTCTTGCTGATAATCTGTAGGGGACAGTCAAGTAGAGTCAGGTGTGCACAGTTGTATTCAAGTGCCTCACCTTGCCTGACTCCATTAATGGGACAGCCTAATGGTGGTATGTAGTAGGCCTCTTTCTGTCTTTCCATGTTGTTCCAATGGGTAATCTTTATTGCTCTCGATCACCTCTTCCTCGTCCCAGCACTTATTGAAAATGGGTAGGGGGGAACGGAATGAGATTGAAAATACCCCATAAAGGCTGAGGGAGAGTGTGATGATGCATCACTGGGAAGGGGGGAATGCTGGGTCTCTGTACCAGTATATGTTACATGTGGGAAAATGAGGTAAGATATTTTACCACAACCTAAAGAGGTTGTGAGGGAGGGAAGGGTAGGCCACCAGTAGGAAAAGGGGGATACCGCGTCTTACCCATACCGCGTATTAACCATGAATACCTCTCTCCCAATCCCCAAAGACCCTCCACCCAGGTGATCCTTACTCGCTTGTCCACCCCCAGGTTTTGGATCCAAAAGTGATGACCTTCCCCTGGCCACCTGAGAAGAAGATGCATGGGGAATAGGAGTGAGAATACCCTCAGGTTTCCCACAGTTCCAAAGCCTCTGTCGGAGACCAAAGACCGCTCACATTAGATCCTCCCGGTGGACTCCGCAAATACTGAGGGAAGTAGAGTTCTCACAAGGGTTCCCCTCAGCAAGTTGACCTGCAGGGACCACTACAATAAGTCCTGGGATACTTGCTGGAAACCCACAAAAGAGCTGACATGTTGCACTGAAACTGGGACCACTAAAGCAACCACTACGCAACCAAGCCTCTGGCACTAACAGGAGGCATGCGATCATGAGGCCAATAAGACACAGGCAATCTGATGCCGGGAGCAGATTCAGACAGGTAGACGTCCACCATACTCAAGTTATTTTTAACTCACTACCCTCAAGGAAAGACCCTGACTGTGTGCAATGTGCTCCGATAAACTGTTGCCAGTGGGATGGTGAAACCTGGGATTCATGGAGGGTCAAGGAGAAGCCAAAGATGTGCAAAATCTGTCAGGTGTGCTGTCACCAACTTTGGAGACTACACTTGACTGAGCCAATTGACCATGTAGGGTAAAGTATGAATCCTCTTCCTCCTGATACAAGCAACCAAATATCCTTGGTGGTGAGGTAAATCCTAAATGCAGGAAACAAAACTAGTAATGGGAGTCCCCTATGAACCTCATATGCCCCCTGTGTTTCTGATAGATCAGCACATGGAAGTAGGAATCCTGACGGTGCTGTGGTGTCGATCAGTCTTGGGCTTGAGGACCGGGAGAATCTGGGCAGTGACAGTGAGGTATTTTACTTATCTTACAAGAGACAAATTCATGCTGGTCACTCTAACCAGCATGAATTTGTCTCTTGTAAGGTAAATACAATACCTCACTGTCTAAGAGGGGATTCCCTGCCTCAAACTAAAACTGAAGGAATTATCTACTTGTCCATCAAATCAAAGTTCCACCATCCTATGTCAAATCCCACTCTAATCCTCACACTAAAAATAAAGAGTAAACTAACAGAAAGTTCCTTCTTCAGGAGAATGGCTCCCTTCTCCTGCTTCTTAAACAATGTCCAATAGTTGTTTTCTCTCAACAGGAAATACCAGAGGGAATGACTCCCTTTTCCCTGGCTCACAGGTTTCACCCAGTCTTTATCCAATGTCCAGGAAAATGACTCCCTTCTCCTGATGCACTCTTATGTAGTTCCCAATCAAACCTGGGGGAAACACTCTCTTCCCCTAGTGTCTCTAGTACAAGACTAAGCCTATTTGGTTCAGCTCATAGCCAAGGGGAAGGAGAAATTACTTACGCTAATGTTCTTTTTATGGATTCATCGCCCCTGGATTTTATCATCAGATAGATATCCCTTCCAGAGTCTGCTGCTCGGAAAACCTTCTGACAGGGGGGCATACTGCACCTCGACTGGCCATCGAACCATCTTGGCTCGATGCGGTGGTCGACTACAGAAGTGATGTTGGTCATTGCACACATACTATGTCATTACGCCCCTGTACCTCAGTTCCCCATCCTTCCCCACCCTTCCCCCCTCGTCCCCCTGAGCTCAGATGTTCTGTGCGGAGGAATATTGCAGACCTGGCAGAAATAGCCACAACTCAGAAACTGAGATGTATGAAATTGCAGAATGTCACAAACGCATAAGAAAGGCCTAGAGGCCCAATAAGCGATTGCTCATCTCCTCTATTCTCAAGAAAATATTCTCAAGAAAATGTCAAACATAAACGAGTAGAGGCACTTTCATAGCAGGGCTGGATAGGAGGGTGATGAGTATTCTGTGGGAGAAGAATCCATAGAAAGAACATTACTGGTAAGTAATTTCTCCTTCAATGGATTGCATTCTCCTACAGATTCCTCATCATATAGACTCTCAGAGCAGTATGAAGTTTGGGGCGGGTCTTAAAGTAGCTAATCCAGGAAGCTCTGTAGCACCGCTCTTCCAAAGCGGGTATCAGCCCACACGACAACTTCAAACAGTAATTTTAGGTGTTGGTGTGCAAAGGGGACCATGCCGCTGCACAGCAGATATCTTTAACCAGTACACCCCTTTGAAGTGCTTAAGAGGCCACTACACCCCTAGAGGAGTCAGCCCTGATGCCTGACAGAAGCTCTTTCCCTGCATGTTGGTAACACTCTGCTAAATAGAGCGTAATCCACCTCGATATGGTCGGCTTAGAAATAGCCAAAACTTTTCTTGACAAGGAAAAAGCCACAAATATCTGGTCAGCTCCCCTGAACTCTGCTGTCCTTGTGACATAGAAATTAAGGGCCCTCTTAAGGCCCAACCTGTGGAACAGCTCCTCTTACTTGGAAGGGTGAGGAGCAGGGTAGAAAACAGGCAGATCTATGCCTTGGGAGATGTGGAATTCTGAAACTCTGTTGGCAGAAAACTCTGGCTGCACCTTCAGCGACGACACCTCCTTAAAAAGCAGAGAAACGTAAGCCTGCATTAAAAGGCTTGCAGCTCACTGATCGTTCTGGCAGATGCGACTGCCACTGGAAAGTGAGAACCAAGTTAAGGTCCCAGTCTGGGACAACAAAAGGAACAGGCGGAAACGTATTCAGATAGCCCTTCAAGAATTGGGTCATAACTGGGATCGTACAGAAAATACCTTGATCTGGAGACCTTTTGAAAACAGACAAAGCCACCAAGTACCCTTTGACTGTTGCAACCTGAAGGCCTGACAAGTCCAGTGACAGAAGAAACTCCATCACTGTAGTGGTGGGGCAAGAGATGGGGGCTATCTCACCTTCCCTGCACCATGCCTTGAATCTTCTCCATCTGCATGCGTAGAGTGATCTTGTTGATGGCCTGCGTGCAGCCAACAGTAATTCAAGCACCTCCTCTGAGAGGACCCAGCCATCATATCTCATCCTCTTAATAGCCATGCATTTAGATTGAGGGACTCTGGGTAAGCGTGCAACACCTAACTTTCTGACTGGGATTGGAGGTCCGGCTGATGAGGCAGCCAGAGAGGTGGGCAAATGGCCAAGGTCCAGGAGTTCAGAGTATCATGTTCTCCTTGCCCAATCCAGGGCGATCAAGATCATGGTTGCTTGAAAGCTCCTCAACCTCCTGAGAACGCACGGGATGACAGGGATTGGGGGTAAGGCATAGTGGAGGTCGAAGTCCCATTCCACTAGGAACCCATCCGTCAGTGAGCCTCTCGACAGGAATGCCCCTCGAGCAGAACTGCTTGCACTTGCTGTTGGATTGCTTGGCAAACAGATCCAATGCCGGGGTACCCCACTGAGCGAAGATCTCCTTGAGAACTTTCTGGCACACCTCTCACTAGTGTGAGACTGTGCTCTGTCTGCTCAGGGAATCTGCCAACCTGTTTTCCGTCCCCGCCATATGGACTGCCAAGACAGAGATCTGGTTCTCCAACATCCAGAACCATAGCTGCATTGCTTCTCTGCAAAGGGGCAGATACTGTACACCTACTTGTTTGTTCAGGTAGTGCATGGCAACTGAGTTGTCCTTCACGATCAGGGCGTATTTCCCTTTGAGAGAGGATGCAAAAGTGTTCAGGGTTAGCTTGATCGCATGCAGCTCCAGTCTGTTGCTAGGCCACTGGCTCTCTATTGTGGACCAAAGGCTGCTCACCTGCAGATCATCACAGTGTGCTCCCCAGCCTTTCAGAGAGACATCCGTGACCACCCTGACCTGGGGCCATGGAGGCCAGAAAGGTTCACCTGCCATCATGTTGTGTCTGCTGCCCCACCAAGTGAGATCATTGGCCACCAACCTCGACACCTTGAGAACATCATTCAGGGTGCCGAAATACTGTGACCACTGACCCCTCAGTATCCACTGCAGAGATCACATGTGCAACCTGGCGTCTGGCACTAGAAAAATGAAGGAAGCCATGTGGCCTAAAAGGCACAGGAAGGAGGCTTCTGGCATGGCTCTGGAATAGCTCGACTATCTGTCGTTCACTGGTGACTCTCTCATCGGGGGGGGGGGAGCCTGCCCCTCCCAAGAGTTCAGGACTGCTCCAATGAACTGGAGCTTTTGAGTTGATGTCATGTGAGGCTTCTGAAGATTTACAAAGAAGCCCAGCTTGTGCAGCAGCAAACATGTGTCTTCGAGGTAAGACGAAACCTGCTCTGAAGACTTTCCCCGGATCTGCCAGTGGTCCAGGTATGGGAACACATGAACACCGGATCTCCAGAGACGCACTGCTATCAGCTTGGTGAAGACCGGTGGAGCGGAGGTCAACCCAAAAGAGAGCACCCTGAATTGGTAGTGCTTAGTACCCTATGAGTAATCTAGGGTACCTCCTGTGCCTGTGATAGATGGGCATGTGGAAATATGCGCCCTACATATCCAATGACACCAACCAGTCCTGTGACTGCAGAGCCTGAAGAAGTTCTCAGAGCGTCACCTTCTTGAATTTGTCTTACCTCAGAAGCTTGTTCAAGGCCCCGATGTCCAAAATGGGACACAGTCATCCTACTTTCTTGGGTACCAGGAAATACTGGGAATACCACCATGAACCCCCTCTGTTCGGGGGGTACCTCTTCCACTGCACCCTTCAACAACAGGCCTTCCAGTTCTTCCTGGAGCTCCTGCTACGTTTGTTGGGGAGAGGGTGGTGTGGTCTGTCTGGAGGCCTCTGTAAGAAGGGAAGACAGTATCCCCCTTGAACAAGCTGCAATGTCCAGACATCAGAGGTCATTTCCCGCCACTGTGGCAAGTGCCTGCCAATCCTCCCATCAACCGGGGAAACGTGAGGGGAGAACTCAAAAGCGGTTTTGAAGCCAGAGCCAGACCAGCCAATGCTGCTGTTGTCTGCTGGGCCCTAGAAGTCCCCCTGCCTCTTCTGGGGTGCGGGAATCACTTCTGCCCCTGCCCGGATTGTGAAGGCTGCGCCTTTCTCCCAAAAGGGACAAACCGTGAAAAGCCTCTTCCACTAGTGGAGACGCTAAAGGTAGACGTTGTTGGACAGTCAGGCCCAGTGATTACCCAGCTAACTTGGAGTCTTTGAACTTTTCCAAGGACTCATCGGCTTTAGGGCTGAACAGATGCTCGCCATCAAAGGCAATGTCAAGCCACTTGGCTTGAACACCGAGTTGTTCATGTAAGCATGCCTGCACATGGCTGTAGCCAAACCCATAGCTCTGCCCAGACAATCTGCAGCGTCCAGGCCTGATTGCAAGCTTTCATAGGCAAACTCCTTGCCACACTCCACTAAGCGTAGAAAACCTTCCTGCATTTCCCCTTCTGGGTTGTGCCTGCCGCTTCTTTAATCAACAGCCAAAAGCTCTGCATACACTTGGTAAAGGCACACAAAGCATTAACTTGCTAAAAAGAAAATACTTTTTTTTGCTAATGAGTCTTTTTTCTTCTCTAAATTGGAGGTCGATGAGTAAGTTGGAGGTTCATGTGGATGGTCTAGTGTTCACCGTGGATGCCTGGCCCACTAAACCCTCAGGTGTAGCATGAGTTGACAAACATATAGGGTCACCCGTTGCAGGTTTATACGTCTTTGTGAGCTCGGAGTGCACCATAGGCGTGGAACAAGGTATTTGCCAAATGGAGGCAATAGGGTCTGAAATGGCTACATTAAACAGCTTCGCTTTTTCAGTGGATGGGCCTCTGCCAAGAATATCAGTCAACTCATAAGCCGACAATGGTTTAGCAGGGGCACACAAGCCCAAGGCATCCACCACTCACTTCACGGTCTTCCAATACTGGGCATTTTCCTGGCCATAGGAAGGGGCCTGCTGCATGCCCAAGTCGGGGCAGGCGTCCATGGCACTTGTGTTGCGTAGGCCCTCAGCCAAATTAACAAGGTGGTTCTGATCAGCGAAAAAGTTGTCACTGCCTGATCCTCCTGGTGCCAGCTGAAAGTCGAGTTACTGGTCCTGATCTCGAAAAATGGAGGTCATTGCGTCAAAAAACGTGCTGTTCTCGACTCTGGGACATATGACTTCTCGAACATCCGCGCCAAGCTTGACCTGCATGTCGGTGGCATCGGGGGCCGTTCGCATAGATTGTGGCTTTGGCACAATGGTCGACTTGGCGATAGTCAGTGTCGGGCCCGAAGGTGCTAAACTCGAGTCAGCCTCCTTGGCCCCAGTAGCACCGGGTGCAACTGGGACCTCCTTGACTGTCTGCTTCAAGGGTTTCCCCGCAGTTGTCTATTTCATCATTCAGAGCATTTGCTCCTTCAACTCTTCCCATTCGACTCAGGATGTGTCAGAGCCGGATTGGGACCTACCTCGCTCCTCGGATGTGTCTGAATCATGCCTGTGTGTCGATGGCGACGCTGCTTCTTGTGAGAAGAGGACGACAAATGGCTCCGGGAGTGTGACATATTAAGACCTCTTGCAGCACCTGTCCTCTTTCTCTGGCTGGGCCCTCTGTCTCCTACTCCGACGACCAAGTGGTCGATCCAGCTGGTGCCTTCGATGGGGGGGTGCCACAACTTCAGATTTGCTGCCCGCTCCCATAGTGATTTGAGGCTCACCTGCTGACACGCCCCTGCAGTCTTCGGTGAGGTGATCTGTGCTGAGGCACCACACACAAACACCATGCGTGTCGATGCACCTCTTAAATCCGGACTGCTTGGGAGTAGACATTTCGCAAATGTTGAATTTGACAATTTAAGAATAAAACGCAGTGAGAAGTCTCTCACGAGAGTCGTTAATCAAGCAGTGTGCTGAGTGATTGGAAAAAAAGAACTCCGGTAAGGGGCGTAGTGCCGTGATATATGTATGATGACCAACGTCACGTCCGGAGTCGATGACCGCTGCATCGAGTCAAGATGGATCGACAGATGAGCCAAGGTGCACGATGCCCCATGTTGAAATGTTTTCCGATCAACTGACACTGGAAGAGATATTATCTGATGAGGAATCTGAAGGAAAACGCAATCCATTAAATGACTCCCTTCCCCTGATGTCTTTAACACCAGTCTTGGGCCTCCACTAGGAGAATGGAACCCTTCTCTTGGTGTTTGGTTCAATTCACAATATGGCCAGGGGGTAGGACTCCCTTCCCCTGGCATCTTTACCACAGCTCTTTCTCCGATACCAGGAGAACGACTCTTCTTTTGGTGTCGTTTGATACTGCTCTTTCTCAGTGCTGGGGTTTCAAACCCGTATACGGTGGACAGTGGTTTCCTCGCTACCACTGGGCTGAGGAAGATTTCCTCTGATGCTTTCCTTCTTGCTCTTGGGGTCCCAGGCCCTTCTCTTGTTATGCCCATTAACTTCCTTGCTAATACTGGGCATGGGAAAAGCCACCTTAGCCTCTGTGTCAACCCCTGGGACCCCTCTGGTTTTCATATACCTTGCCTTACCTCTCACTGGCCTTTGGTACCTTGTCAGAAATTCCTGGGACCGGGGCGCACTTCTTCAGCTCTGTGTGCTCCTCTCCCCTGCACTCGTGGCTTTGCAGCCTCTTCCTGGCTTCGGGATGCAGCTCACCTTCTCTCAGCGGGGGTGGAGAACTTCCTTGGCGCCCTCTTGCCGCTCTCCGCTTCTCTACAGCTATCGGCGGGCTTTTGTATCTCCCGCGCTGGAGACTTCGGGGGCTGGCTGCTTTCCCCACCAGGACTGAATACCGCGGCTCCTGCCACCACTGTGCTTCTCATTACAGCTGTGTTCGGCTCTGCAGCCAAGCTTTTCTGATCTAATAGTCCTTCGCTCACGATGAGAAAACAGAGTTGCTTCTCATCGGACATCTAGCCTGCCTCACCAAACTTTTTTATTTTTTATTTTAAACAATGTTTATTGTTTTATAACAAACACGTCAACCATGGTAACTTTTAGGACATACATAATCAATATCCAAACATCACATTATGCATTGTCGCTTCCCGTCCTCCCCCCTCCGTCCCCACAAACTCGAGCCATCATAGCCTCATCATCTACATGAGCATTTTCGGGAATCTCTGTGTTCGTTGACTCATCTGAGTCTTCTGTATCATGATTGACCTGGTGGGGGCTAACATTGAGGCCACCAGCTGCCTCCAGGCTATCAGGGGGTCTGCTTCCCCCCCCCCCCTCCTTGGTGACAGCTTCAAACCATATCACAGTTTCTGCTTCCGCCCATCTCAAGAGGTCCGCCCACCATATCTCCACTCTGGGTCTGTGGGCCGCTTTCCAGCACATTGCGATCCTGCATTTAGCCAAAATATAGGCCAGGTCCTTCATTTTACTGATATGCTTCGAATGACGTGGCCTGGGGAAACTCCCAAGCATGCAAGCCCAAGCAGATCCTACATCCAGTACCACTCCCCCACCAGCCATTTTCATCCTTATTTCCTCCCAGAATCTGTGCACCTCAGGGCAGGTCCAGAACATGTGTAGTAGTCCTGCCTCTTCCTCCCCGCACCTGGGACATTTTTGTGCAGCCGAGCCTCCAAACCTAGCTATTCTACTGGGAGTTAAGTAAGCTCTATGAGTGACATGCCTGCCTCACCAAACTTAGCAATGCGTTCAAGTTCTTCATCATCGATGACCCTAATATTCCTGTTACCTCATCCTTCAAAACTTTGGATGTATACTTAGATGCTACACGCAACATGGCATAGAAGGTTAATCACATCGCCTCCTCCTCAGCCTATGCCACGAAGCTCATCAATGCAAACAAACCATTCCGTTCCACTAAGAATTGCCTCGCACTCGCTCAGGCTCTCATCAGATCCAAACTGGACTATTGCAATGCACCACTCTGTGCACTTCTGAAAAAAAACCTAAACAAAGTCCAAGTAATACAAAACAACGTTCTCCGTGCCACAGTGGACCTTGGAAATTACGAACACATCTCTGAAGCCAGAAGATCTATTCACTTGCTCCCTGTCAGAGAAATAATCACATTTAAGATTCTCTCAATCATCCACGATGCCTGACTAACTATTCACTTTAGTACCTTGCAGAGACTCAACAGACATGCTCCTGCAAGGGTTCAACGATCTGCCTACGGACAATGCTTCATCATACCAAGATTCTACTCCAAAAGAGCAAGGGGTTCCAGCTTCCCGGTCTGTGGTGCCACCCTATGGAACAACCTCCACCTCCCCTTGCGGGCTGAACCCTCCTTCCACCTGTTCAAAAAAACCCTCAAAACTCACCAGTTCAAATAATCTAATCGCACACTCTTGTGTCATATTTATGCATTATAATTATGATTGGTTATTTATAACACGCTTAATACCCAGAGGTTTCTAAGCGCGGACCCGAGGATGGAACCAGTGTTGCTCCGTGTCATCTTGCTTCCAAAGTGAGTGCGTTGCCAGGAGCTATCCTCCCGGGCTTTTGTGCGCTTGTATAAATGCCAAAATAAATAAATTACATATCAATACTTTGTTACTCCCATGCAAATCGCACAAGTCCCTCTTCAATGTTTATTTGTGACTAATCTCATGCCTCCTTGGGGCCACCTCGTACCAGCGCTATCACATTTCAAGATCTTTATGTCTCCCGTGTTCTTCCTCGTCCTAGTACTTTTGGTCTTAGGCCCTATATTACAAGAATACAAAGGCCTGTTCTCAATATAGTGGCTCTAGACATTAGTGAGGGCTAAGGAATGTTGGGGGTGACAACATTCAGTGGGCTGTACCCCAGAGGATCCTTATCCCCATAGGGGGAGTCCCTCCCTATAAGGCCCTCCTGCATTAAACCACCGCTAGGGGGACCATTGGGTAGCGGCTTCACATTCAGCTGGGGAGAACTGATGACATCTTGTGAATCGTCACACTCTGCAAAGGTGCAAATTCAAACACTGCAGATCCATGATGTGATGCAGGCCCACGCCCTCCATCAGCACCAACGAATATGGAGTGCAAGACTGTACCTCACTCTGTGTTTTGTACAATTTTGATGGTGTGTTTTTCCAAGAAAGCCCATACATCTTCCAGGAAAAGGGGACTCTGCAGGTGTAAAGGGCGAACAGGGGTGTGTGTGATGAACAAAAGGAATTTGACTGCCTCTCAAAAATGACTGCACCATAAATTAGTTTGTAACTTTCTCTTTTTTTTAAAAAGTATTTTAAATTCCTCTTCTGTGGATAAGTTCATTGTGATAACACGTGTTTCGGCATCTCGTGCCTTTGTCAAATCTGGGCATTGCTTTTGAGAGCCGATGCGCCGAGCCACATTGAACGCACATCCAATGTAATCTTAGGTTGGATTATCCCAGGACCTGAGGACCTGACAGCACTAAAGAACTGAACATAAAATAATTAAGAAAAAATCAATGTGGGATGTTGTTTCAAAATACTATTGCACTTTTTCTGTAAAAGCAATGGCCAGATTTGACAAAGGCATGAGATGCCGAAACACGTGTTATCACAATGGGTTTATCCACAAAATTTCAAAGAGAAAGTTACAAACTAATTCGTGGTGCAGTCATTTTTGAGAGACAGTCAAATTGTCAAATTGTTATTAGCGTAGTTTGGGGTTTTATTCTCCAATTCTCTCAGAAGCCCGACATAATCAACAGAAATCTATATATAAAAATGAAGTCGCTAGGCATAAGAAGTTGATATACAAGAAACCCAGTTAAATGAACGAAAGGAAGACTGTATCCCTGCAATAAAATCTGTAAAGGCCAAGCATCAGAAGTAGCCGTTCTATTCGATGATGAACGGGGACAATTTTACCCTATCAGAGAAGAATGGACAATGTCCAAATTTAAAAGGATTTAGGTCGGGGTGGGGCGCTGTTGCGCGGCACACAGAATGGCTGCAGCCTGAGAGTGTTCCGTCGGAGGCCCTATTATATGGAACGAGATCCTGCACTTCGGGCTGGTTGTCAGTTGGAAACCCGACAAACCATTGCAGCAGAGCGTCCACCGTGTCCGGCTGTGCCACAACGACCCAACGGGACCCCTTATGAGTTCTAGTTATCAGCACGGTCACAGGGAGCTCGGTATTGCTAAACCGAGTCGTGGAGGGAAGCCCATCCCCCAACGGCTGGTGTTACAGCTTTAAATTGACGGCGACTCACCCGGACCCATGGACTTTCGCACCGGCCGGCGCGCTGTATCTTTTGCACCTCACATCCAGCTGTGGCCCGAACTCTGCTTGACTGCCTAAACCTCACTGAAGGTACGCAGGCGGCTACTCCGGAGCCAAAGGTGCTGCTCATCCTGTTGGGTCTTACCCGCTCCGCGACCTGGCGGAGGAGCGCCCAGCGCACTGTGTACACCTCCATACACAGAGCCCCCAGATCTGTGATCCATACGAGGAGGGTTGCTGGGCCCGCCCGGAGTCCATCTGAGGCTCTGAGGCAGCCCGGGCCCCTATGCATTGGACGGCAGCTGGCGCATAGGTTGTTGAGACGGGGGTCCGCAGGACCTGGAATCCGGCCCAACAGTGGGGTCGCCCAGCCGCCCCCTCGCTGGCTTCTAGACACCTGGGCTAAAGGAGCACCATCTGTGATCCAGAGGATGCTGACCCAAGGGGTGGGCGGGGGGGCACTCAGCACACCCCCGTCAGACACACTGAGTCGGGGAGCTTGGAGAGAAGGGCTGCCCGCACATACTGCCCTCTCCCCCCCCGAATTTGTGGCCGGTGACCCCCTGCGCCCCCGCAGCTGAGAGCCCTACTCACATGGTAGACCGGCACACGGCGGACACGCTTTTCCGAAGAGTGGCAGACACATGTGAAAGCAAGCACCCGCATTCATATAAAGCTGGGCGGCTCTCGAACCCAGCATCAACCAGCACCTGCTCTCTTCTATATATCAGACAACTGGGGGGGATCTCATCTGGGAATCAAGCCTGGGCCTGTCCACGTGAACTCTGATTCCGCCCCTCCAAATCAGAACTGAGAGCGCCCAGCTCACCTCCTAGACAATCGAAAATGGAGCAGTGTGCTAGGACAGACCGAGAACCACCACAACAAGAGAACAACCCTGGCTCTTCCCAGCTGGACATTTCAGCTCTCAACCAAACTCTGTTAGCATTAAAAAGCAGCACAGACAATCTAGGCACCAAGATTGATGCTTTAACCTGCAAGGTCGACGTCTCTGCAATCGAAATCAACAAGTTGTGCGGCAGGATGGGGGTGTCACGATGCCTGCCCCCGGAAAGCCAGACCAGGCCCAGCAACCCCGGAAGCAGGCATCATGCCACTTGAAGCATGCCCAAAAACCCCAGTTAGGGGCTCTTTGGCTACAGTCCTGGCGCCTATGGCGCCAGGCTCATAAGAATAAAGTCAGTCCTGGCGCCATGGGTGCCAGGCTCATTACAGAAAACTTACCTGTTGCAGACAATGCTGCATACCTACCTGATGCAGACCATGCTGCACGAAGCCACAAGCCAAATGAGGCTTAAAGGGACTACTTTACCTCAGGGACTCCTTTCCTCTCGGGTGGGGCTGTGGAAGAATACTTACCTGGGACTTCTTCCAAGGATATTTAAGCCACACCCGGACAACCACAGGTGCTTCGCGTTATTCTGCTTGCTGCAGCGTAACGCTCACCGTGTCTTCAGCAGCTCCAGTCTTCAGCCACGCCTGCTTCAGCCCTGGAACAAGAAAAGGAGAAGGAGAAGAGTTCAGAACAAAACCCTTACCTGAATCCTTGATCCAGCACATTGTCGATCTGGAAGAGAGAAGCCTTCTCAGGTGCATAGCCCCGCACCTCGCAGAGCCGCGCTGAACTCGCCAACCGGGGCTGCATTCCTTTACTCCATCCCGAATCCAGCATCTCCAGGCCATTCTTCAACACCTGGGGGAGACAAGAACAGATAGGTGGGCAAGGGCAATACAAACCACCCCGAAAGACTTACCTGATTTACCACAGGGGGGGGCTACTCACCTCATCTCGGGTCGGCATAGTCAATTCTGCATCACTGCCGCACCCCGGCCCCTAAGGGGAAAAAACAAGGACAATACAATTACCCCCAAAGACTTACCTGATTTACCACAGAGGGATACTCACCTCATTTCGGGTCGGCGCAGTTATTCTGCATCATCGCTGTACCCCGGCCCCAAAGAGGAGAACCACAATAGACTTACCAGGATCTTACCAATTGCCACTCGGAACTCTTCTGGTGGTTTAAATCCGCAGCCTGCAAGGAATCTGGCAGAGTGAAGATCAGACTTTTGAACTCTTCGAACAATTGGACTTAGAGTCAATACTGGAACTCACCAATTCCTCCACGCCAGTGAAGTAACTGGTCGTCCATGCGCCCCTGCGCTCGACGCAGGATGGAGAGCTCATCTTTCCAAATCTTCAGGTGAGATTTAGAGGGAACTTCAGGAGTGTTCTGTGGGCAGACAAGGGGAGTGGAAGGCGGGTTAACGCTCAGATTACGGGAGGTTAATTCCCTTTCTCCATTGCAGAAAGATTCGTACAACAAACGAAGCTAAGTGGGTCTGTCCAGTCTGTCATATCAGCTCTACGTGTTACTCTGGTGGAAGCAACAGCGGGCCAGTCCAGATCGACGCCCCCGTGGGAATCAGGTGAGCGTAACAGGGGGAAGCAGAACATAGAATCGGGGACGGTAAGGATAAAATTGCTGCACTTCAATACGAGGTCGCCTCTCTATAGCAAGCGGTTAAAAAAAAAAAGAACAAGCATCTCGAAGGGAGATCGAGAAGAAATAATATAAGGATCACAGGGGTGGCCGAGACCACACCAATAGACAATATGGAACAGTTTGTGGAAAGGTTACTCTGGGAAGTCCTCGACAACCCTCCAGTCACAGATCTGTTTATGGTGGAACAAGCTCATCATTCGCTGGCGCCCAGACCACCCCCAGGTGCCCCTGAGAAGGCCATTATTGCTCGAATTTTCAACTATCAAAATGGTGACATATTACTACTGGCGGCAAGGGAGAAAAAAATCCTGAGGTGGGGCTGACTTTAGCCAACAAGTACAGGACCATAGGAAACCGTTCCAAAATGCAAACAACATCTTGAGGAAAAACTTTACCAGTGCTATACCAGCCAAACTCGGAGTCGTCCACAATGGGAAGACAATTCTTCAACTCCTCAGGCAGCAGAGCAATTCGCCGTGGAAATTACGGACCTAGGGGCCTCCCCCCATGGCTCACCTTCAACTATATTGGTGGGAGGTGTGATCCTCATTTAGTCAAATAATCAGCCTCCCTTGGTGACGCACCTGGGGTCCTACATGGCAACCACTGGAAGTTACACATACATTAGAAATGTTATAACAAACGTTTGTGGAAACAAGCCTCTTGACACAGGATGCACAGCGACCGCCAGCACCCCTCACGCCCAGTCACTATGCAAACCTGTTTGGGGTAGATGTTCAATGTTGGTTGGGTGGGGGGAGGGTTAAGACGGACGGTAGGTTGGTGTTCCTGGCGAGGGAGGGGTTGGTGGGGTAGTTCAAAGTTTAATGGGTGTTGCAACACTGCGTTTATCAGGGGCTGGGGGGACTGTCCTCCAATGGCTCAATACTCCAGGTACGCCCACAACTATTTAAATTCCCAGCTCGTTCTCTGAAAATAGGAACCGCTACTTTTCACTTCCCGGCACGATTCTCTGTCCAGACCCAACATGACGGACTCCTTAGAGATAGATACTGCTCTAAGATAGAAATCTCATTGATTTCATGTGACATTCGAGGCTTTACTAATGGTAAAAAAACATGTCTGGTCTCAAATTATGCCAAGAATCACCATGTGAATGTCCTCTTCCTCCAAGAGACCCAAATGGGGAAAGATCACAGACTACCCACCTTGGCTGGGCGGGGAATCCATAGATATGGCTCTCCACACACCATTCACTCCCGGGGGGTAGAAATTTACATACACTGCTCTTTAGAATTCAAACTACATACCCACAGTTCAGACACGGAGGGGCGATTTGTCCTGGTAGCTGGAGAGATAGAGTGGTCCGTCCTTATTATGACTGCCCAGACTTTTTGCAAACATGTGCCGAACACCTACACTCTTTCCCTGGCTATGAGGTAGTGTGGGCTGGAGACTTTAGCATAGCTTTGTCGCTACTCCAGGATAGATCCTCCTCTGTACAGACCACTCTTCCAATGGTGGCTTATAAATGGAAGTCCATTGCAGCAGAATACGCCCTCTTTGACATATGGTGTCTCCACCACCACAACAGTCGCAAATTCACATTCTATTCTGGCATCCACAGGAGCTCGTCCAGGATAGATTACATCCAAATGTTCCCAGAGTTGGCCCGGGTGACCCACAGGGCACAGATATTACCCCGGACTTTGTCTTACCACTCTCCAGTCCTTGTACAATTCTCAGGCCTGGCCTCCCCTCCCAAGCAACTCTGCTGGAGATTTCAAGCGTGCACGCTGGAGGACACAGAATTTTGCAAAGATCTCTGCAAATCTATCGCAGAGTTCTTGCAAATAAATACAGACTCAGTCCCTGACCCCGGATAGTTTGGAAAACCTTGAAAGTTTATATCAGGGGTTGGTGCATCTCTCAAGAGCGGTGGGCGGTCTTGAAATTCAGTCGCAGATCCATTTGGTCTAAAGAAACAGAACTAAAGGGATTGGAGACTCAACAAACACGGCGACACTCTCCGGTGCTTCAAGCCGAACTGGAGCTCAAGAGGGAAGAGATCCGCACTCTGATGTCCAGTGAGGAATGGTTCCTTGGGGACCCAATTATAACCGCTAGGTACGGGGAGGATGACTGCCCAATGAAGACCGTGGCATGGGCCATTAGGCAGGAGCGTCACTCCAATCCCATAGTGGAAATAGAGACACCTGATCCGATGGGGAACTCACAAGGGAAACAGGGAAAATAAATGATATATTTCGGGAATACTATGGGAGACTGTACTCCACCCAGACCACCACGGGACACAATGACATTGTACAATATTTGGATTGGGTTGCCTTAGGGTGGCTGGACCCAGAACACGGACCGTCGCTAAATAACCCCACCACAGACGAGGAATTCCTAAAGATAATCCGCTCCCTCCCAAATGGTAAGGCCCCCGGAACCGAAAGCATCACAGCCGAACTATATCAAACTTACCCCAATTTACTCATTCCCCATTTAAGAAGCATGTTCGAAGTGGCCAGTTCATCGGGCGTTCTCCCAGTCTCCACTAGGACGGCCCTGATGACTGTCCTGCTAAAACCTTACAAGGACAAAAGTGAATCCTCATCCTATAGGCCCCTTTCCCTGGTGAATACCGACAATAAGATCATAGCGAAGCTTCTGGCCGATAGGCTTTTGCCCTACATGCCTAGACTGGTCCTCCCTGATCAGGCAGGTTTTATAGCGGGGCCGCTTCACCCAGAACAACCTATGGAGATTATTCACCCTGATGCACAACGTGAACCAGTCAGTCCCCATGGCAGTCGCCGCTTTGGATGCTGAAAAATTGTTCGACTCGGTTGAGTGGCCCTTTTTGTTTGAGGTTACTTCGTCGTTCAGGCCTGGGCACTACATTCCTACACTGGGTTTGATTGCTTTATACGGCTCGCAGAGCCTTAGTGTACACCAACTGCAAACAATCTGAACCTATTTTTCCTTCCCGGGGAACTAGGCAGTGATGCCCAAAGGCAATCAAGCCAGTAGCGTTCTGAAGGAATACCATGCTCAGAGGGGGATAACACTTCGCTCGCACACCTCCATTGTCTCCTTATACACATACGATATGTTAATATATGTCAAACATCCACAAACCAATTTAAGCCCGGTAGTGGAAGAGACCACTAGATTCGGAGCCCCGTCGGGACTGCGGATCAATTGGTTCAAGTCAGAGGTACTCCCACTTACCACAAGTGTAATTTAGCGAGATATTGGTAGCGTCTCCGCATGGTGACCGCAGGGTTTTCGATATCTTGGCATCCGTGTATCCACGTACCGCATTAGGCTCTACGAGGAGAATTACATGTCGGCCCTCCATAGTCTGGAACACAAAGTAGACACCTGGGTGCACCTGCCCATCTCCCAGTCTGCCAGGATCTCTCTCTTCAAAATGGTAGTTTTATCAAAGCTACTTTACGTCTTCAATAATGTCCTGATCTGGCCCCCCCAAGCGCTTCTGGGACAAGCTGAAGAGCTTGATGAATAAACTGATATGGGCTGGCAGACAACCCCATCTTTAATGGTACATGATGTGCTGACCGGGCCCCCAAGGGGGCCTGGAAGTGCTGGATCTATTCATGTATTTCCTGATTGCCCAGGCCCAATGTGCTGTGTGGTGGTGGACCCCTACGCCTGACCTGCCTCACATGATCCTTGAGAAAGCCCTTATTCGACCAGATAATCCAGGGGGAATTCTATGGGGTGCACGGAAACAGTGTGATAATGCTGAAGTGCAGCCATTGACAGTCACCCTTAGAGCATGGGATTGCCTGGCTAAAATTGTTGGACTGGAGCAATGGTACCCCCCTACTATGTCGATCTACCACATCTGAGGCATATCACTGACCCATGAGGCCATCTTCGTCCAACAATTCACAAACTTACAGATGAAGACATTGGGAGATATCGCCCCACTAGGCAGATTTATCTCCTGGGATGACCTTAATGCCAAGGGCGACTGGACCCCTATAACGTTACTTCTATATTATCGATTGCGTGAGGTCCTACGAGCTAGATGTCCGGTCTTCCCAAATGCCCCCCCCCCCAATCCCCAATCAGGACATATATCACCACACCGATGTCCACCAAGAAACTGATCAACGCTATACTGTCTGGCCTGGTCATTCAGATCCATCCGAGCTAGCCTCTATAGAAATAGATGGGAGGGCAACCTGAACCATATGATGGACAATCAATGGAATTCTATAGCCGCGCAGTCCAAATCCATATCCACCAACAACAGAGTTTGCCTGATTCATTTTAAATGTCTGCATCAACTGTATTACACTCCACACCTGTTAACTAAGCTTTACCGCCTCAGGCTCTCACACTGTAATCAGGCCCAGGCTGACTTCTATCATGTAGCCTGGCTCTGCCCATTGATTCAGCCCATGTGGTCAAAGATCGCCGATGCCATGTCGAAAATGCTAGACACTCACATACCACTATCCCCCGAGATCTGGCTGCTGGCCCTGGTTGAGGAAGGTACCAGCAGCGCAAAGCGCCTTGTTGGTATGGCCTCCGTGGTAGCTAGATCGCTAATAGCATGGTCATGGGGAGCCAACAAACCCCCTTCGTTTCAATACTGGCTCAACGTTATGTTAAACTGTGAACAAAGGGAGATGCAGTATAACCAAGTGCTTCCGCCGAACAGCACGCGCAGGGACTATTGGGCGGCCTTCAGACATCACCTGACAGAGGAGCCGGAACCTAAGTTGTCCCCCAGTGCACTGGCCTCTCACGGCAACTCTCCATAGGGACCCATGCCGAGGGGTGTCCCGTGTTCATGAAGAACCAAGGGGAGCGCTCTCTTGACCTGCCTGCGTGGCGCAGGAAGGTTCGGCCACACGCAAGGTTCCAGCTGGCTCAGGGCCTCTTTCGCTGCCCAGTTGAGGGAAGGACTGGACATTTTGGTGTTGTCTAGCTTACCTCCTGTGTACCTTTATAAATGTTTATGATTTTTATGAGCAAGCAAGACGACAGGGAGGTGGAGGGGGTGGGTTTGGAGGCGCTGCACCTCGGGGCGGTGTTCTGCATTTAGACTTTTGTATGTTATACTATAATAATAACATTAAACAAAAAAAATACAGTTTAAAAAACATAAAAAAGGGTTTGGAGTAGGGACAGCGGAGGCAACAACCTCATCTCACTTGGTAGCTCTGTCCCATTTTGCATCGGGTGAAAGGTGTTGTTTGCTGACTGAAGGCCACTTGACCCCTACCATGGCTGGGAAAGACAAAGGACTGAAAGGATTTGCCCTTCAATGTGGAGGCAGGAGCCGCTGGACAGTGAAACCGAAGCACTTAGCAGTGGCCTTAGAGGCCTTAATTTTTTAGTAAACAGGTAGTGACCATCAAACAGCATGTATAGCTTTTTAGCTGGGGCATCCAGGGCAAAAACAAAAGTTCTGAACCAGGAAGCACAGGCAACACAGTCCACCATGTCAAGGCCCAGTTGGAGTGTGGCCTCCTTTACACACTCCATCAGAGAAGAAGCATCTTTCAACAACTGATATGGCAAATAAATAGTTTGTTGCCTTAGAGGCCACACCCACAAAGTGTGGGTGCACTTAGCTAGGGTGCAGCTGGAATTCACATTTGTTTAGGTCACACTGTCCGATGTATCCAATTATTTGCTCTCACTGGCTGAGGGCAAGGGAGAGAAAACAGCCAACTTTTCACTCTAGTGTGAAGGCCTGAACTACCAGGCTCTCAGGCATATGGCATGTTTTTTGACCAACCACCTTGCCTTTCGAAAGCTGCTAAAAACCTTCCAATTCAAATAAAATTACCTTGATGCAATGTCACTTTAGGCCACGATCCGCTTCAACTGTGTTGGTATACGTAACTGCCCTGTGACCATGTATGTTTTTACTATCTGTCCTTGTCGTATCGTCTGTGCCCTGATGCTCGCGGGCCGTTGGCACATTATAAATAAACAAATAAAAAATAATATGGTGGGTAGACAAAAACTCAATTCTGGATCAGAAGGAGCCGATCTGTGGTTTTTGGTGAGATCAGAGTCCACTGAGGGAACTGAGGAAGACTCCTTCCACACAGCAATAACCGGGGCAGTTACAGCAGCAGTGAAGAGAAGCAGGGTCTTTCGGAGGAAAACCTTCCAAAATGTCAGTTAGTGCAAATTGAACTGTGGGTCTAGTGGGTGCAGCCATCCCCATGGACTATTACCTTGCCAATGGTCCTTCGAAAGGAAGCAGGTGGCTTGAAATAGGTGGAAGCTTGCAAAACACCATGGCTTAGGGAGATGACAACCCTCTGGAATCTCTAAAGCCAGATGCCAAACAGTCCAGGTCAGGTTCCTCCTCATAAAACTCTTCACTAAAGCCCTGCCCTTCACCAGAGGGCATGGGCTCGAACCCATAAGAAATGGGCCCCACCTCTTTGTCGAAGATCTAACCCATATTAAAAAATAACATACCCTGAGAAGCTGGAGTGTATTCCAGCTAAGCACTGGTGCCACTGACGCAGAAGTCGGTATCAAGGGTTCTATGCCCAAAGGTGGAGCTGAGCAGCAAGCAAATTGAGCAGTCTCCGGAGGAGGGGTCACAAAGCAGCCAGCAGGCTTGAGGCTGCATACCAAGGTGGTTCATCTGCAGGCTTCAACAAGCGCAGCAGGACCTGACGCAGACCCTCGTTCTGAGGCCAAAGCCATTGGCGCTGGGACCTTGGCAAAGATGTCAAGCACCGTGAGCCTGAATTCCTCCCACTGTCTCAGTGAGGATTACTTACGGGAGAAAAGTCCCTATGTTTGGGATTACTCCTCCAAAGTCTCATCCCTGGAGCAGACTCCATGTTTCGTTTCCTTGAAGAAGAGAGAGAGGTATAGAGCCAGTGGGAGAGCAGGTGTTTACCTGTGCTGCTGATGCTTCTGGTATTTTGCCCATAAACATGACCAAGGTATCGGGTCCTCTTTGATGAAAATCTGATGCCGGCGACTTCAACTGGGCCCTTTTCCATCCCTTGCAAAGGTAGGTAAAGAGTTGTGGTAGCATACTCCAGGAGGGCCTAAACATTTTTTTTTTTTATTTATTGAAATTTACTCAAAGTGGTAAAACAAAGAGTTTTATCAAAACTTCTTCACAGTTTCTTTCTCTTCATTAGGGAAGCACTTCGCACACGTCCCCTTCCTCTCCGCGTCTCACAAAGATGGTGTCTCTGTCCCACTGGGCTTTGCATCTTTGTCCGCTTCCCTATGTTGGTTCCAGTCTTGATGCAGGTTGTGGTCCATTCGAAAGTGTGTTGATCTTTTTCATCACTATATCTGTTAGTTTTGCCATTGCCACCGTCCAGTTTGTTTTTTCACCTGATATTAATCGGTTCCACCAGTCATCGGGTTCGAGGTGCCATGCATTTTTTGCCAGGAGTTGAAGATAAATTTTTCGGATTTCCATAGTTTCTGGGCATTTCAACACTAGATGTTTCAGTGTTTCTATTTCCGCTTGATTGTCACATAGGCGGCATGTCTTTATTCTATTCGAATCTCGAATGGCTATGATTTCTCGGGTTGGTAGTAGGTTTAATCTGGCTTTTAGAAAAAGGTTTCTCAGTTTTTTGTCGGGGAATTTGTGGCAGTAATTTTGAGGTTTGTTCAAACAATTGAAAGAGGGTGGTAGATGCGTTAGAAGTTTATTGCCAGCCGCTTTCTCCACTGTGGTCATCCAATCCCACTCTTTCATTTTTCGTTTGATTCTCTCAGGATTTTCCATTAGATCTTTTTCAGAGCAGGCAATTTTTTTCAGATCTTCTTTTCTAGCCATCGCCCAATTGTTTAGGGCTCTGCACTTTCCTGCTTCAATTTCATCTCTCATGAACTCATAGATGGGTAGCGTGTCCGACATGATTATCTTTCTGAATAGAGTCATCGCACTTTGGTCCACCATGGCTGCCAAGGATACCAGGCCCAGTTCTCTCCTAATTGCCGGCATGGCTGTCGATTTCGGGACCCCTAACAGCGTTTTCCATATATAGCCCTCCAATTTTGTCCACAGCTGGCGTGGTATATTGAATAAAGTTTCGGCTCCGTACACTAAGGCCGGCACTACCTTAGATTTGTAGTATATGATGGCTGGAGATAGCGAGAATGTTCCGTATTTTTTTTCCACTGCTCTTGCTTGTGCGGTCATGCGCTTTGTTTTCTCCCATAGTTGACTTTGCCAAGCGCTGTCTGTTCTGGAGCTGTCCATCATTACCCCCAGGTATTTGATACTTTTTATGTTTTCTATTTCCATGTTTACGATAAACAAAGTCTGCTTTTTCTTTCTTAGGTTTTGACCTTTTTCTAATATCAAAACCTTCGTTTTTGATTTGTTTATTTCGAGGTTGTTTTCGCTGATATATCTTGCCAGATTTGTTAATTTCCGTTGGAGGCCTATTTTTGTTTGATCGATCAAGATTACATCGTCAGCATATAGCAGGCGTGGGATTTCTGTTTTACCAATTTTGGGAGGGAACACTCTTATTTTCTCTTCTGAGTGTTGGTAATCTCCCAGGAAGGCTATAAATAGTGCTGGGGCCAATGGACAGCCCTGTTTTACACCTCTGTTTACTTCGATCTCTTCAGAGAGGGTGCCTTGTAGGTTTAATTTCACTCTGATTTTCGTCTTTGTATGTAGGGCTTTTATGGGGTCCATCACCTCCTCTGCGCACTTCCAGGATTGAAGTTTGTCCCATAGCATTCTTCGATTTATCCTGTCGAACGCTTTTGATAGGTCCACAAAGGCCAGGAAGATCCTTGGGGCCCACTCCTTTACTTTTGCCTTCAGAATATTCAGTAGAAAGATGTTGATCCCCGTACTTCCGTTTTTTTGGAACCCTGTTTGCAGGACGTCTCTTGAAGGGCCGTTTTGTTCCCAGGTGCGAAAGTGAGTGAGCAGGTGAGTCGTAAAGATGTTTCCTATTATGTCTAATAGGGCGATGGGTCTATAGCTTTCAGGCTCATGTCGTGCTCCTTTCTTGTAGATCGGTACTATGACCGCATTTAGCCATGTTTTCGGGATCATTTTTTTCCTGCCGCACTCCTCAAATATCTTGCTGATCAGATTGGACCATTCCTTCGGGCACATTTTAAGGTCTGTGTTTGATAAACCATCCGGACCTGGTGCGCGGGATGTTTTTAGTTTGTGGATTGTTTTTTCGATGTCAGCTTTATCTGATACGTCGACCCAGGGTGTGTTGTTCATTTTATTCATTGTGCCCTCATCTTGTTCCGGGGACTTGAATTCTGTTGTAAAGTGGCCTATCCAACTTGCTTCCGGGACTGCGTTGCTCTGTACGCTCTTGAGTGTATTATTTGGTGTGTTTATCAAGCCCCAGCATCTCCTCAGCGTCTTTTTGGATTTGGGCAGCTCTGTGCTGTTTTCTCCAGTTTGTATACTCGTTCTTTGCCTGCTTCCATTTCTTCCAGTCTTCCAGCACGTTGATCTTTTTTGCCACTTTTCAATCTACGGACAATTTTCCTTTTGTCTACCAACTCTTTATCAAAAGCATGTTTTGGTGCTATTGGGTTTTCGCTGTTTTTATTCACCTTTCTTCGCAATGCCAATAAAAATGGTAGGTAGTTCGGTCTCTCCTCATCGGATGTCATTTGAGATTTGATTGTCTTTTGGGACCACGCTAAGTTGATTTTCGCTATGTCGGTTTCGGTTATTCTTAGACGGGTTCTCTGGGCATTTGCTTCAACTGCTGAATCATATACTTCCTTATTTGGTCTGTGTCCTTGCCATGAGCACGTTAGCAGATTGTGATCGCTTTGTTGGGTTTTTATAACTTAAAAATTCCTCATGACACTTGTCAACCCATCAGAGATAAAGATGTAGTCCAGGGTCGCTTTTGATGCATTGCGTTCCCACGTTGGAAGGTTTTGTTGGGAGGGAAAGAGGTCGGCTGTGTCTTGGATGTTCCTGACTCTGATGACCTCATTCCACGCCTTTCCTCTTTCTCCAGCTGGGTCGTATGTTCCGCTTGCTTGTTTGCCCCCCGAGTATACCGACTCTATTTTGGAACATTTCGCGTTGAAGTCTCTGCATACTACGATTTCGATCCTCTCGAACTCCTCGTATAGCTTATCAATTGTGTCTCTCATGTTGGAACAGAACAATTTGGTGGACGTCCGGTGCGGGTTCCAATAGCAGTTGACTATCGCTAGTGGCTTTATCTGAGATTTTTGCTTCTTACCATCGCACTGATTCCATGACGTCAAAACCACCAATAGTTCATAAGCTTCTTTCCATTTTTTTGGTTCCGATAGCCCCTGTCCTGTTTTAATCGCTATTAGGAGACCTGATGAAGGTTTACCTAGCAGACCTTTTACTGCCGGCGAGATTTCGAAGGTGTAGCCAGCGAGCACTGGCCTATCAAGCAACCATGTTTCTTGAAGGCATATTATGTCATAAATACCCAGTTCCACCTCTCCAGCTGTGGTCAGATCTGCGTGGCCTCTTGTGTTCCAAGACCCCAAAGTAAAATGATCTTTTTCGGGCCTCACCGCGTCACTGCTTTGATTTATCTCGTGGACGCCGGGGGACCCAGATCGTTGCTACTTTTTTGAATTTTTGTTCCAGCTTTGTGTTTGCCATTTCCATGGGCCTGCTTTCAGTTCCTCCACCACTTTCCTCTCTGTTTTAGATGTTGCTATATTCTTATCCTCATGTCTCCTTTGCTCGTCCCCTCTTACCCTCCGTAAATCCCTGTCTTTGTCCTTTGCCGGGGAGTCTTCCGAGTCTTCCTTCAGGTCTCTCCCGGTTCTCCCTAGACAGGCGGGACCGGCTTGATGCTTGGATTTCTGTCTCTTTCTTGTTTCTCTCACTCTTTCGTGCATCTTCCCATCTGATGTTACGATGCTCCACCCTCTCCTGTGGTTCTTTCCAAGGGTTTTGACGATAGAGCTCTTCCGTCCTTGATTTGTAGTGCGTTTGTGCTCTTTGGGTTTCTGCCTTTTCCATTACGAGGATATTTTTGTCGTTTTTCTTGGTTAGCTCCGTGAGGTGGAAACCCAAATGTTCGATTTCTTCATAGGCTTGTTGGTCAATATGTTCGATTCCTGCAGACTTGAGATGGAAGTAGGCCTTGGCCCTCTTTTCTCTATGATTGATAAGGCTCCACAAGTTTCAGGTCTTCTGTTCTGATTTTTCTCAGGGTTTTCATTTTTTCATTATATTCAGCACTGTAGGTCTATTCAAGATCAAGAATCTTCCGTCTTTGACTCTCTGTTCCAGTTCAAACACTCTTGTCTCTTCTTTCTTATTATCGTGCCTGGCCTTTTCATGGCTTTCCTCTTTCTCGTTCGAATGAGTTTCTGTTCTGCTATTATTGTTTGGGTTTTCCCTTGTATTTCCCAGAGTACTCAGGGGGCCTTTTTTCTGTTGCGGGTCGTCTAAATTTGCAAACTGTCGATCGGAGGCTACTTTAGGCGCCTGCTCGTTCTCCGCCACTCCGTTCCCATCCACCGTGTCCGTTATTTGGCTTGCACCTTTTCTTTTTATCTCACCCTCTCTTTTTTCTTTACTTTGTTGTTTGGTTTCTTCCTTGTGTTCGTGGGTTGAGATGTTCATTAAGTCGGACATCACCATAAACTCCTCTATGGTTTTCGGTGATCTAGCGTCCGGTTCCTTCGTTCGTCTTTCCGTTGGTTTGTTGTTTTTCTCCTCTTCTGCGCACCCTGCCCCAAGGTCGATTATTTCTGACGGCTCAGTCGTTTGCCTCACTATTAATGTCACGCCTCTCTTTTCCTCCGGGGTGTGATGTGATACTTGGGTTGTTCTTTTAACGATTTGCTCCCCAGTCAGTGCTTTTTTCTTCTCTCTGGGAGATCAGGGCGGATTTCCCTTTGTCTTCGACTGCGCTGCCATTTCCTGGATCTTAGCTTTTGTACAGCTCCTTTTTTCCATTTGATCCTTATTTAGGGCTTCCATTATTTCGATCTTCTTTTCAAGCGTTTTGATTTTGGTTTCCCACTTGCATGCTTCCTGCGTTGCCCGATTTTCACCCACAATGATATAACTTTCTACATGGCTTAGTTTACTTATCATATTTGCCAAGATTGCAGTGTTATCCTTTACATCTTCCTTTATTGCCTCGTATAGCTTGCAGAATGGTGCCAGCACGATTGACATAGCTGACATAATTGCGATCATGTCTGGTTTGTTGTTAGGCATCTCTTTCTGCATTGAGGCTGCGATGTCACTTAGTCTTCTCTTTTTTGGAGATTCTTGAATTTTCTCTTGTCTTTGTGTTGCCGTGTGAGGGTCTGATTGTGTTATGTCCACCAAAGGACTATATACTTTGTCCTTTCTTTGATTTGGCCCACCCGACCCTTTGTTCGACAGTACTTGGTCCCAGATTGCTTTCGACGCATCCCTTGCTGCGATGGCTGCTTTCATGGGGGAGCCTGTCGTCAGATGTGGTTTAGTCCAAGCCGTAGACTGTTCTCTGTCCGATGGAGGTACCCCTCTTTGTGTTGTGTTCCCAAGTTGCGGGTTTGCAGAAACCTGCTCCTTGTTGTTCTCCCCCTCCTGCTCAGTCCTTTTCTGTTCCGTCTCTTTGGTCCCATTTTTTGGGGTTTTCATTAGCGGTCCAGGGGGGGGAGGACACGTAGCTGTTCTCTTTCCGTACCTGCCTCCTGACCACTCATCTCACTGATCCTAGGAGGGACTACACTCTGAGTTGCCGTCTTTTCCGAGATTGCCTCTTTCGCCTGGTCTTGGCTGATGGACACAAACGGACCACTTTCGGTTCTTCGCTGCTTTGGCGCAGATGGCGTTTCCCTGACCGCTTCGAACAATTCAGCATCGGAAACTTCGTCATCAATTAGTAACTTTCTTTTATGATGTTGTATGACGAAGTTCTTTAATGGGTGCGATATGATAGGAGCCGGTAAACCTTTCCTTTGGGAACCTCTTCTTTTCGTCTCTTTCGTTCTTGTCTGTTCGATCCCTCCCTTTCTGCCCGTTTTCCTTTCAGTTCTTGCCTTTTTTGTCCCTGGGTTCGTTCCTTTTTTTCTTATTTTCAAACATAGTTGGTGGTTTTCCCACATTTTCTCCCCTTTTTGCCCCTTTGCCGGGGTCTTCTGGTTTGCTTCCAATTCCATTGATCCATTTATTATATCGCCTGGGCCCTCAGGTTCGATGATCTCTAGGTCTGAATCTACTGCACTCAGGCCCTCCTCCGAGTCTTTGCGACTCGCCACATCCGATTCATCTTCGGAGTCAGTTTCGCTGGCAATAGCCCCCCTAGTGGTATTATTTTCATGTGATCTTCTTTTAGTCCGTCTTACTTTTTTTTTTAGTACAGCTCTCTTTCTCACTGCTCCTTTGGTGTATCATAGCTTTTATTTCTATTTTACTCGTCTTCTGGGCTACCACTCCCCCTGGTTCGTACTCCAGAGTAGTGGTCTGCTGGCTCCATGGTTTTCCGCGGCTCCCTCCTGGGCTGTTTGGTTGGTTTTGCACTGGACACTGAGGATTGATCCTCAGTGCCTCTGACTCTCCTGGTCCCTTCACGGGCCCATCGTTGTTTCCTGGGAGGCTTTTGTTGACGGGGGCCCTTTCGTTCCGAGACGAGACCCCCGCCTCTACGACCGCAGCCTCCACGTCCTCCACTTTCTCCTCTTCATCCTCCTCTCTCCTTCCTTCTTCGTCGTTTGGACTCCGGCCTAGTCCTTCGATCCTGAACTTCCGCCTGGCGTCAGGCGGGCGCCGTCCTCTGACCGCGCTCGCACAGACGTCACTCGTCTCCAGCGGAGACTGTGAGAAGCCAGCCGTAGGATCGGCCTCAGACACCGGGGTACTCATGCTGGTAAGTTCATCCCCCCGAGATTCTGCTCCACTCCATGGACACAGAATCTCACCGTCTAAGGGTGCTTCCACTTCTGACGTGATCCGTTTTCCGAGAACACTCTCGTTATTCTTTGTTTGTTTCCTCACATCTGCCCCACTACTGCCCCTGGGGGTCTCGATAGTGTAAGAATCTCCGACGACCCCCACGTAGGTGTTTGCTTGATTCTCGGAACTCCTATCTCCTCAAAGGTCGGGGCTGTAGTTTTGGCCCCCGACTTTAAGGCCGGACGGCCAGAGACCTCCTTCTCAACAGGGCTCACTGTCTGTCTCACTGCCTGTCTCACTGCGGATTCGGACTTACTCCTCTCCTTTAATCCGGTCGCCATTAACCATGTGGTTTTTGAAGACTTCAGTGGTCTTACGTCCGGTTCCATGCGACTCTGACTCCGCGTCTGCAGCGGACTGCTGCAGACTGCTTCTCACCTCTGCTTCCCAGCTCCGCTCACCGCTCCGCGGTAGGTGTGGGTAGTTATAGGCTCCACCTCACACAGTTAGGACAGTAGAAAGACTCTCGTGCTGGACTGCTGCAGACTGCTTCTCACCTCTGCTTCCCATATATATAAAGAGAGGGCTAGTGGACTCGCATGCAAGGAATAAAATGTAACGCCTCCCCGCCAATCCCTTGCTGACCACTGCCAACCACTCAGTGCTCCACTCCAAACATTATTTGATTGGTAGGATTCACAATCCTCAGCCAGGCAATAAAGGCAAACCTTGTGGGGATCAGATACAGACATTTTTCTCCTGTAATCTAGGCAAGCCTTGAAGCCCAAGGCTTTCGGAGTATGAGGCATAATCCAGTAAAATCGGGAAAAGCTAGTGGCATTCCAAGCCATCTACAGAGCATGTGGGAATAAAGGAACTGAGTACATGAGGCACAGCACATACTGGCCCCAACGTCACATCAGGTGGCAGGTGGGTGACAGCACCATGCAGAGCAGTCTTGAAACACTGATGGGGGCCCCAGTGACTGAAAACTGTTCTGAATATATGTTAGGGAGAATTCCCATTCTATGGCTAATTTCCCTTACCTAGTGAGTCCCTCAGCACCTTTGCTGGATTTCCGGAGTTTATTTTTTCCACTTGGTAAGAGTGTGAGCTTTTCCCCCCACTCTTACCTGTGTTTTGCCATGTGTATTTCATCTGTTTTTGTGATTGTGGACTCTGGAGTACACACTTCAGTAGCCCCCCTCTTTTGTGTGCTACACAGCACCTTCAGTGCAGTGACACATGGTTGTCTTTTTGACTTCCCACCAACTCCATTTTGGGGCCGACTACTGTCCCCCACAAAAGGGTAAAGTTGCCATTAACTTTACATAGTCATTTAACCACAGATCCAGTACACCCCATATTACATAGAGTATTGGAAAGGGTTAATTCTTAGTCATTTTTATCTGTACCTCTTGGAGCATTGTTCCGCCCCCTTAACATTAAGACTTGGCTGGTGGCAGTGCCATCTACCCTAATTTCCCTACCGCGATTATGTTACATAACATGGTAGTGTTTTAGGCTATTTTAGTAGCCTCAAACTTTAAACCTGCTAGCCCAAACACTTTTTATTTCGGCTTCGGTTGGGTTTAATCACCATTTCTTTTTGTTAACATCATTCTTGGGTCTTTCTTTGCGTGGCAAACCAGGTTTGCCTCCTTTGCTCGCCGACCATTTGCGGGCTTCTGACCAGAAGCCCTCCTTTGGCGTCTGGGTTTCTAGGTGGGCTGAATGTGAGAGCTGAGTGTAGTCACCCCCTACACAGGGTCTCTTTGGAGATCCAAGTCGCACTTTGTGTTGATTGGCTGAGGTGGGTGTCCGGGCTGGACAACCCCCCTGCCGACTGATTGACAGCCAGGCTGTCTGAATGGGGGATTTTGGCATAAAAGGCAGGACTCTTGAGCTAGAAGGCAGAGTCGCCTCTGGAACTACAAGGAACCAAAGAGAAGCAGAGATGACTATGGCTGCTGCAACCCCGAGACCCGGTGAAGCCCTGCTGCAGTCCTGAGCTATCTACCCCTTCAACGCCTAAGAGAAGATCCAGTCCGGAGTCTTCTTCCCTTGAGCCTGGTGGGATCAACCAGCTCGTCTTTTCTTCAGTCAGTCAGAGAATCCTCTCCTGGTCGAAATCACTGCTGTGCTGTAGTGGTCCGGATAGCCATCAGAAGAGCCCTCTCCTGATTTAAAGGAGCGCACCTTTTATTCATCGTTGTCTTTTTCGCTGCTGCTGGCCTCATCCCTGGGTAGTGCAGATCGCTCCAGACTTTGTCCTTGTCCCCACACTGAAGCCGCAGGAACCGTGAGTCTGCAGCAACTACCAGGAACAATTGCCGTGGCACCAGATTTTCTCCAACGGAATAAGGTACTGTGCACACTTGGTCATTCTCTCCATCTAAACATCTGGAATCAGGGTGAACCCTTTTCCCCCATGAAGATTTGTTCCTTCTTCCCTCCCTCTTATAACTTTTCCTTCCATTTGACAATCTTTACGAACTCTTGGCATCCCGAATCTCGAACTGTTCAACGTGTGATCCTCGACAACTGAGCATCTGTTCCATTCACACTGGCGCAGGCCTATTTACTTTAATCTGTATCTTTGAATAAGTGCTCGAGTCTCCTTGCCTTGAAAAAGTATTGCCTTTCATTTTTATTCACTTTTCCCTTGTTTGATATTCTAAAGTACAAAGTGTGTTTTAACTTTGTGAGCATTGCTATCCGCGGGTACGCGTTAGCATCACAACACCGGTCTGTCAAATCCTAATGTACTTACCTTGAATTTACTGGAACAAGTGGAATTGGTTGTGTAGTGTATTTTACGTGCGGTTTCAAATTTATAGAAGTGAAGTGTTTTATAACAAATGGTTTAAAATGAATGAACTTATATTTTTTACCTGAAACCTTGAGTCAGTGTTTGCTTGAGTCACAGTAATTGTGGTCCTTTGTGTAATCTCTACTACTGCTCATTTACTCTTGAGATAAGTCTGGCTGTTCCGCTACTGCTACCACTTTAACAGTGTAGTACAGGCTTGTACCAAAGCTGAACTTGTATTACCACTTGAAGTCTTAATTGTGTGTAGTGGTTCCTAAGGGCACTGCACAGGATTCTGCCTAACAATATAGTTGTGGGTCAACAAGATATGTCTAAGAGGAGTAATGTGTCGAAGGAAGGAATTCCATAGAAACTAGAGGTCAACTGTATCCGAGTCATGGGATTTGTGTTGAACAATCACACTACTGAGTAGTAGACATTCAATTGCTGCTGCAAAGCATTATTGACAAGCACTTAGTATAATGAGTTTACGCCTATGGCGATGTATTACTTCACACTTACATAGCTCTCAACTCAAACGCTTTTGGCTGGTGTCACCCGCCCTGTAAAGGGCTGACTCACCCGCCAAGCCTCCTGCACGCCCATTAATTCCAATGGGCGTCTCACCCGCCAAAAACAGAATCGGGTGATTTCACCCGCCTTTGCAACAGAAATGGTTGAGAAGTATGCACTTATCTTACTGTAGTAACTCTGACCTTTCAATAATCCTGATGAAGTCATGTTTCTTCTAATGCTTATTGAAAAGCTAGATCACACAAGCACACTATAACATATCACGCAAAGATACTATATCTATTTACCTGGAATGGTGTACTTCCTTTAATAATGCAGTCATATGTTGCTCAGATGTCTTTGCTGTCTTTTGTGCATGCATCTTCATCCTCTCATGCCTCGACTAAACGATAAAGCAAATGCATTTGATTAGAGTCACTTCAAGGTAGCGTTCCAAACAGGCAGTTCCCTTCAACATAAATCATATTTATATCACTTTCCTTCATCTATAGCCCCAATAATAGTGATGTCACATATCAGACAATGAATGCACCTGCAAACTGCTAAATGGTATAGTAAAATAAACGTACCTTCCTAAATGTCTTTCGCAAAGCGTTTGTGAGAACATCCTAATACTCAGGCATTTAGAAGAGCCGTTTTGAACCTGAGAGAGGAAAAATCTCTTGAGCTCCTGTGAAATGTACTGGGCACACTAAACCTTTGAGAGGCAAATACCCCCTAAACACGTGCGGGATGAGAAAAACTGCCCAGGATACATGCGACCATATGTTCGGCATGATCCCTTTAAGCTCTTTAATAGTTATCATAACATTCCCTATCCCTGTGCCACATATAGCATTATATTGTCCAAAGACCTCAAATCAGTAAAGGTAATTCCGCCCTTTAGGAGTGAAACTTCGACAGTCTTAACAGATGGGTTGAAAGCTTACTAAATACTGACTTGTTACCTAAACATGCACTCGAAATTTACCATTTGATTATTGATATTACTCCTGATATTGTAAGTATCACAGAAACCTTGCTATTTGATTCATCAGGCTCAATCATTCCTGCGACAGTGCCTATGGGTTACAGTACGTTGTGACGTAACCCCACGTTTTCAAGGGCAGGAGGTATGACAATTATACATCAAAATGCTTCACCTATCCACTACCCATGTAATCTTCAATTATTGGGGTGGGGACTTTGGCAGTTAGCATCCCAATTTCTCTGTTAGCATCTGTAGGTAAAGTTTCAGCATACCACACTCGAGGACCCGACTACTTGTCTGCCAAGCATTACATGGAAGAATTGCTCTTCATGCACCTTCTACCAGCAGACATTGTGCTAGGTTGATTTTAACATCTGGACAGATTACCCCTCGCTTCTTATGACCAACGCCTTCTTTAGTAATAAAAAGAAAGCAATCTGCATGTAAGCCACTCCTACCCATGTAGCAGGTGTAAGGGTGCAGAAGTAAGAGTCTGACACGGGGGTGGCATATTTGTTGGTAAAGACTTTTAAAGTAAAGCAAATGTAAACCTATCTTGCCCTATTTCTAAAGGGGTTTGCCCTACCTCCACAAAAACGAAAAGCTGTCAGGATGTCTTGTAAAGTAAAATGTGCACCGTCCTTTGTCCAAACCTATTTCTGTCCCTTACATGCTAAACTAAGGAAACACTGGGCGTCTTCTTGATCCAGAAAGAGGCTTCTCTGGTTCTGGATACAGATTTTTTAATGTTCAGTTCTTGAAGAGAAATCACAATGAGGGACTTTTTAAGACCAATTCCTAAGGTGTCTGAGTGTGGTGGGGTAGGTGGGTCTCTCTTTCGCTTACATTCACAAACTTATTATTAAGTGTAGTTCACTATCCTGCCCGACTTGACTGTAGACCTTCTTACCACAAAACATACAAGTATTAGGGGGAAGTGTGATGAATCCTATGAATTCCTCACCAAATCCCTGCCTAAAGTCTCATCCCAGGTGGCCAGGGAAAGGCAGGCGCTTCCTGATACTATCCTTGGGGTTGTGCTTTGCGGGGGGGGATCACCTGGTTCAAGAAAAGGCTCACGCAGGTGAGAGGAATGAATGGGGTAAGATACAGTATTTACCTTCCTCAAAGGAAGAGATGTTACAAATGCCAAAATTCCTAATCGCTTGTTGCCACAATAATCTAACTGTTTCACTTGCTGAACACCTAAAATGTGGGTATAAAATCAGCCAAAGCTCCTTTGGTATAAAAGTGAATACAACTAATTCTAAATCCCCTAGAGCTAAATGCTTCCCTAACTCAAAAGGGGGTAACGGAAAGAAGTCTGTGAATAATAATAATGAAAGGCCTAGAAAACGTATTCCTCTTATCAAACCAAATTTTAACTGATTATTTTAATATTCCTTCAAAGAATGCTATAGAAAATAGAAGGCAAATCAGCAAAGCACAAAGAGTTAGAAAAACTAACTTTGTTGCTAGGGACTTTAAGTCCCATAATTCCCTCAGTATTGGGACAAGGTAAAGGGATGCGGAGGGACACTACTGTTGGAGTGATCGCCTAATTAGTGTAGATGACCTACACCTGATGGGGACTGAGAGGCTTAAAAATCTCACACAGGTCCAGGCATCAGAAGAAGAAGGAGAAAGAGAGAAGCAGAGTAGTGGAAGAAGCAGAAGCAGCAGCAGCAGCACAGGTCGAGGCTGCAGTTGAGAGGAAAAGTCTGTGGCGAAAGACGACGCCGGAACCACTGAAACGCCAGAAGTGGTGGCAGCTCTTAAGAGAGTCTGTGCCTTTGACTATCCCTGTTGCAGAGGTCGTGCAGTGGAAAGCGTGAGGAAGAGACACCTGCCTGATAAAATGTTGCTGTGCAGAGTTCGCACAGCGGGAAGCAGCAGTAGTGAGGGAAGTGTTCCCTCTTTGGCGGTTCTAGAGGGCTGAGTTGCACCTGGCCCTCTACAGAGTAGAGGAGGCTCCATTCCTCAGTGGCGTCAACAGAGGACCAGAGGAGGCTGTCCATCCGACCGCGAGGAGCCACAAGTTCCGAAGACCTGCAAACACTGAGCGGAGCATAATGGAGCGACTTACCCATGAGTTCACAGCTTGCAAGTGACTCCAGAGTGCTCCAATGCCGTCCTCGTGTCCACGGCAGGCTGCTTCACTCTCACGTGTGTGAAAGCAGCAGTAGCAGTAATTTTAAAAACCTAACTATACGAAACCAACAAATGTGGTCCCTGTTGAAACAAAGTGGCTGTATAAATAACTTAATGAGAGTGTGGAAAGCCAAAAAACTCATGAAAAAGCTGTAAAATGTCCAAAAGTTTACAAGCAATACCAAAGCCAAGAGGGTATTACCAACCAACAATACCAATGTAACTAACAGTACTCAAGGCATGAGGGGACACAGAGGCTTAATGATTGTGAGACGTACTGCTTATGTGCTATGAAACACAGATCTTCAGGTGATAGAAACCTACATTGCCAAAGCCAAGATAGAGGAAAAATTAGACTGTTAGTCATTATTTGGTTGTTGGTACAGAGGGGAAAGAAGGGTGGCAAACAGGCTGCCCTTCTGGGGAAGATTATCGAGATGCAGAGGAGCATAGTTGCCAAGAAGTCTTAAAGAGCACTAATGTGTTTCCTTTTTTCCTTGGAATTTGTTTAAAGTTTGATGCTAAAGTCGTCTTATTAATTTGTTGTTATTGTGTGTTGGAAGTTACCACTGAAGCACTTTTCTGTTCTTCTTGTTGAAGAAGTAGACGGGGAGGTGAGTATACCCGTACAGCATGAAGGTGGTGCTTAAGAGAGCCTGACAAAAAATATGCCAAGTAGTAGTTGATGCAAGTGCTGCACTGTGGTTCTAACAGAAACAACGCATGTTGATTTGTGACATTTGAAGAAGAATTGTGAGAGCTTGTTGAAGAAAGGTTACGATTCTTTTTTAAACCAAAATTGCAATAAACCATCCTAACAAAGACATTTGTTGTTACTAAAAAGGTGAAACTTGTTCTAACTCCGGCAGGACTTGGAATAAGTTATTTCTTTTTGAAACCAAAAGTTGTGACAATTATCCTGACAAAGACAATTGTTGTTGCTTTCTTGGAGAAGAAAATGCGAGACAGTTCTTAACTGTATTGGAACTGTGTGTCAAACATGATTTCCTTATTAAGTTTGAACTGTGGAGAAACCCCTTGTTCAGATCTGGGGATGGGAAACTCACCCACGTTATGAGAAGAGACACTGATCATAGTGTGAATCAAATCATATGTTATACATTATTGTTTAATTGAATTGCCATATATTTTCTTTTTGCTTTATTTGTTGTACAAGTGCGACTGTCAGATATCCTTTTGTTACAGTATTTCCTTTAGTTTATTTTAGGCAAGGCAATCATCATGGGGGTAGGGAAGGTGAGGCCTTTATCCAACCTTTTTATTTAATAAAATGGCCAAAGTTGAAATCTCTTTGCAAAGTTGTCCGTCTCACATTTCTGACCTCTCGTCATATCTGGCGCACTATATCCTGGCAGACTCAACTATAGATCTTTGAATTCCAGGAACTGTTTCTTCCTTTGGTCATGGGACTTGAACTCCTTGTTTAAGTTTCTTGTACCCATCTTTTTTTTTTTTACAAGCTTTATTTTATATTTCATCTCAAGAGCACTGGTTACAAACATATATAAAAAGATGGTAAACATAATATTGTTCATTCTTTGTTCTTCATACAATTTCCATTACCTTCTCCAGGTGAGTTCTTGAGTATAACAGTTAAACAATTAACAAATGTCCCCTTCCCCTCCCTGCTCACACTTATTTTCAATGATGTTCGGTTGAGTTAATATAGTAAATTTTAATTTGCAAGTCAGTGCAGTTCTTGTCTGGGCAGTTCATCACTCGATCATAAAATGCAGACTTTACATAATACGTTGGGTTTAAAATTCATTGTCTCTGGTGTACTCATGAAGGGGCATCCACATATTCAAGTATTTTGGGTATGCGCCATATGCCAAAGCTGTCACTTTCTCCATGGCCATGACGCCCTCATGGTTTAACACACCACATGGCCACCACCGGTCCTTGTTTGTTTTTCCACATGTGTGCTAAATTGATTCTCGCTGCGCTCAGCATGTGGCTTATGAGCGTGGCTCTTTTCCCAGTATTTGCGTAGCTACCTTCAACTGCCTCCCCCAGCAGTATCATTAATGGATCTATGTGGAGCTGCACCCCCATTATTTCCTTGATACGGCAAAGGATTTTCTTCCAATATGCCTATGCCCGAGGACAAGTACACCACATGTGAATCTGGTCACCCAATTTCCTACAATCTCGCCAGCACAATGAGGAATAACTAGCATTGATAGAATGTATTCACTGTGATGTCATGTACCATCTAAGACATCATTTGAATTTCGTTGCCCCTCGCTCCAGATTTACCCATCGATTTTGATTCTCCCTTGGAGCTCATTGTAACATCGGTGCTACCTGTGCTGGATATAGATATCTATGGACTTCTGGCACTCCTAGCCCTCCAATTGCCGAGTTCGAAATAGGACCTTCCCAGGGATTCTGGGCTTCTTCCCTTTCCAGATGAAAGCCATAACTTTCTTTTGTAGGTTTTGAATCGCCTGGGTGGGCATTCTCAGTGGGAGTGCACCCATTATGTATAAAAACCTGGGAAGAAGGGACATCTTAACAGCCGCTATCCGCGCTGACCAGGACAGCGCCTGCATTTCCCATCTTTTAAGATCTTCTGCCAGAGTTTTCAACAGTCCTGGGATGTTTGCCCCATAAAGCTTCTTATAAGTAGGTGTTAGGTTTATGCCTAAACAGGCTATAGGTCCTTAGCTCCATTTAAGTGGGTAATGTCTCTCCCACCCTGCCACCCGCCCCGGGTCTTCTGTGATGTTAAGTGCTTTGGATTTAGGGTAATTAATATGAACCCCTGAGACTTCTGCGAACTTCTCTAGCATTGTAATGGCTTGGGGAAGTGAACGCTCTGTATCCTTTAAAAAATAAAGTAGGATGTCATCCACATATAGGGCTATTTTCTGGGGTCCACAGGTCCCCGTCTCCACTCCCGGGAAGCGCAAAAATTCATGGTGAGGGGGGACACCCTTGTCTGGTACCCTTGTGGATTGGGATGCTTTCGGTTAGTTGACCATTAATAATCAGTTTCGAGGACGGGTGTACAAAATTGGCTAACAACATACGGGAGAAGATCAGGCCGTACCCAAACCTCTCCAGGATCAGCTGCAGGAAGCTCCAAACTAAGCTTTCAAAAGCCCTGGAGGCATCTAACGCCAATATCGACATAGGCTGCCCTGTTCTCTGCCCCCATTCGATGGTGTTTATTGCCCTACGGATGTTGTTGTTCGTATGGCGCCCCTCTATCTGGTTTCAACAGGAGGACCGTGGTAGCTGGGCTCATATCACCCGTGATTTGACCAATGTCCCTTATATAGTTGAACAAGTGTGTTAGTGGGCCAACCAGCACATTTTGAAATGTTTTATAATAAGCATTACAAAGGCCATCCGGGCCCGGGGATTTGTTCCCTTTCAAAGTATAAATAACCCCCCTCACCTCATCTTCTGATATGGGTGCTTCTAGCTCCTGTCTATCACTTTCAGTGAATTGCGGCAGTTTGTTTGCGCCAGGAACTTCATTGATGCCTCCCTTTGTAAGTTATCCCCTGATAGGTGGGTAACGTAAAAAGCATTCATGACGTCCGCTATCCCCTTTTCCTATTTTGCCGTTCCCCCCCCCGAACATTTTAGTTGGCTAATGCGGTTGCAATCTTTTTGTTTTTTCAGTTTGGCCGCTAATAACCGATTGGCTTGGTCCCCCTTCATATAGTACATTTGTTTCGTTTTGAGAAGGAGTTGTGCAGATTCATCCGCATAATGAGCCTCTAATGCAGCTTTAGTTTGTTTGAGTTCCCGCCAAGCCTTCTGGGACCTTCTGTCTTTATATTGAGCTTCAGCTATTTTTACTTTGCTTTCTTGCCCCTCTCTTTCTTTCCTCCTCAGAAAGTTTGCTGTATGTGTGATGAATTGACCTCGGACTACTGCCTTGCTGGCGTCCCATATTGTCCCCCAGTTAATCCCTGGTGTGGTGTTTTCTGTGAAATAGTTCTCTAGCACCTGTTCAATATCTGTTCTAAGTGCCAAATCCTTCAATAGCAGTTCATTTAGGCGCCATGATTTACGAGTTTGCGGTATCAGGCTTGGCATGTCCATGGTCATAGAGACCGGCGCATGGTCCGATATACACCATACCCCTATTTCCAACACCGTAATATGTGGAATAGCTGCATCCAAAACTAAGATCATATCGATGCGGGAGAACCTTCTATGTACAGATGAATAAAAGGTGTAGGCCTTTTCCTGAGGGCGAAAAAACCGCCAGGTTTCTATTAACTGTAGGTCTCTAAGGAATTGAGCCACGGCTTGTCTATTCACATTGTCCCTGGATGTCGCGGGGAGAGTTTTATCCATTGGGGCGTCCATTACGCAATTAAAATCTCCTCCTATTAGGATCTGCCCATCCTGCAATCTTTGGGAGCAGCTCCAATAGCAACCAATCCTGCTTTTTGTTGGGAGCATAAATCGCCACCATGGTCACTTGCTGGTTCATTAAAGTCCACCCCAGAATTAGTATCTCCCTTCCAGGTCTTTTTGTTTAACAAACTGCTTCTCGAAACGGACCCCTTTGGAAATGAGGATTCCCACCCCTCTTTTTTTCGTCGCACTCGAGGCCAGGAACTGCGTTGGGAAGGCTCTGTGTCTTAGTCTATGTTCGTCCTCTGAGAGCAGGTGGGTTTCCTGCATCCACACCACTGAGGCTTGCAGTTCCACCAACCGCCTCATAATTGATCTTTTTATTGGGAAGTTTAGCCCTTGAACGTTAAGCGTAACAAACGTTAGATCAAACATACACGGAATTGTGCAGCGTGTTCTTTAGTCCGACCCCCTTCCCGCAAAGACCCCTAGTTACTGCATTTATGTTATTTTTGTTCTCAACCACAAATTGTGTTTTATGTAGAGTTTCTTTCCCTCCCCAACTTCTAACTCCCCCATAACTTTCACCTTAACATTTAACATGAATTGTCACAGTAGCTCACCGGGATTAACTTTCCCAGGATCATGGAGATCCGTGTCCCCCTTTCCAAACTTCCCACCCTCCCCCCCCACCCCAAACCTATCCTTGCATTATTCTTTTCACCCTCAATGATGTGTCCCTTAAAGGAGAACCAATATAATCACCTCTTGGCTCTCTGCCATGACAGGACCATCGTTCAAACCTCCCTATGCTTAAATAATAATAGCAACCCAAAACCTATAAACTTCTCTTTACCCTCTCGTGTGGGCTCATCAGGTCGGGTCCTTCTCCTTATGATCTATATCACGACCCCTTGGGCGAGGTCACGCTGGTTTCCATTGATCCTTCTCCCGGGTGTCACTTTCTTTAGGGTGATCTGAGGGATTCTTTTCTCCAGCATCACCCTAACTTCCTTCCTCCTCTCTCATGAGTTCCTCCATGTCTCCTTCCTTTGCGATAGTGTACCGCTGCCATTTCCATTAAAATCCAAGTCCATCGGGAAGATCCACCGGTACCAAATTCTCTTATTCCTCAGCCAGTCCGTTGCCACCCTCAAACATTTCCTCTTTTGTAGTGTGGCTTGTGCCAGATCTTGATAGAGCTGAATAGATGCCCTTTGGAATCAGGTGGGGTCAGTCCTGCGAGCCGCCCACATGTCGTCTTAATTTAATGGTACAAATGTACTCTGGTTAGCACATCAGGAACCAAATTCCTATTGATTTGATAGGTGGAGTAGACCCTGTGAGTTCTGTCTAGTATTATGTTTCTCTCGTCTTCTGGGCCCAGTATTTGTCAGAATAGTTCTATTACTGTTTGCTGAAGCTCAGAGTCTGGAATTGATTTAGGAATGCCCTGGATCTGTATATTATTGCGCCTCGACCTATTTTCGGCAACTTTTTGTTTGCTTTGGACCCGGTCCATCTGTTGCTCCAACTCCTGAACTCTTCTGGTTAGTACATCCTGTTCGTGTCCCTGCTCCACCAATGTCGTCTCTGCTTCATCCATCAAATTTTCCACAGCTGTAATTCCTTTATTGAGGTCTGCAATGACTTGGCCAGGTCAGAGGTGCTATCTTTAATGTCCTTTTTAGCCCCTGTAGCATCGCCAACAGGTCAGATTTGCACAGCGGCGGATCCTTCTGTGTCAGCGTGTTTCCTGAGGAAGGGGAATGTACCTGAGCAGTTGTTTGCTGCAGATTGCGTTTACGGGTATCCGTAGCTTGCATGAGGGCCTTGATGTCCCCAGATGATGCACCTTTCTGTTTCTGCCCATGTTTGGCCATATTGTTTGCTGCGGTTAGGGTACAGGGTTTCAGATCTTGCTTATATCTTGGGCCCGGCTCCAGGATTAGTCCCCAGCTTTAGCTAGTTAAGACCTCTCGAACCTGCTGTCTTAAGGCTCTGGAAGCCCACCGTAGGCTCTTGGGTGTGGGAATTGTAACCTCCCTGCTCGGTGCTTTACGGCTGTAAGGGTTTATGGGCTGTGCTCTCCTTCAGTGCAGGTGTTTTCAGTATCCCCAGACTTTGGCTCACTCCTGACTTGTGCTTCGTAGGTCCCTGCCACTCTTGTTGCATTGGAGGTTTTCGATTCATTGGGTCTTTAGTGAGGACCCCACAAGCTGCTGTGCTCTCCCATCAACCACCATGCCATTAGTATCTTGCAACCCCTTCCTCCTCCAGCTATGCCTTGCTCCGGAGAGTCCCCTTGCCTCAGGTTCTTATTCAGCGCCTACATGAGTATCTAACATCTCCTTCTCAGGGTGCTTCATTGTGTGACCAAGGTAGGTTTTCATTATGCGTATGCCAGAGTAATGCTGTATCAATTTGACAGCCACTTATTTATATTGGGCCTTTAAATGTTCGCTGCCCTGTGTGTCATCCAGGGCTTCCTGCACTTGCCGGAGTCTTCTCCTCTTCACCCCAGTTTAAGCCGGAATGTGCCTCTGTTGCGTTCCCCCCGCACCTCCTTCCAAGTCTCTTTGCTTTTGGCCGACGGGCGAAGCGCCGCTTTCCCCCTCCAGCAACGCTCCGCTCCGTCACCACCTCTCGCCTTCCTTCACCTTCCCGAGGGTGGGGTTAAGGCACACCCGGCTTCTTCCATACACGGGGGAACCCGCCCCCTATCCCTTCTCACCTCAACGAGGGTGAGTTGAAGGCTCGCCCGGTGCTCGCTGTCCTCAGGGGTTCGAGCCCCCTCTAGCTGCAGCCACTCACTCTCACCCGTACCTTTGTCGGCAGCGCCTGCCCTCCTCATGCCTCCGCTCACACGGCGGTCGTCTCAGGCTGCCCCAAGGCTTTGCTGTCCGCGCACGGGCTACTTCAGTCGCACTCTGCCACACGTTGCCGCCGCCATAGCCTCTCATATAAGGAAGGGGGGAGAGGGAAGAGCCACAAACCACCACCAGCCTCTGTACAGATAAGGAGATCTTCATGTGACTTGTTCGCTCACTTTATGCTTGCTGTTCCCTGCCCATAAATCTTCTATCGGGGAGTCCCCAAAATACATTCACCAGCTGCCGCGCAGTCCACCATAGCTATGGGGCTCTTCCCTATATTCTTCCACCGGTGAATGAATGGCGGCTGCCATCTTGGCAGGAGAACCAGTCCGCGCCACAACTTCACCTCAAACTTTCCCAAATGTACGTCTCACTGCTCCATTTGTCTTTTGGTAATGCTTTAGGCGCTCATGGTTGCATGGATCGCTTCTGCAGGGATTCAGGCATTTAGAAAAGGGGGATATTTGGGCCTCAAGGTGGAAATGGATCACAGAGCTTCCTGAAGAGCCATCCGTCTGGGTCCTCGGCTGGCCACGCCCCCCTCTCTTTCTTTCTTATATGAGTTCCAGATCCTTCTGGTGGTCGCAGTGGTCTCCCTGACTTGTTCTGTAGCTACTTTCTCTTTTGTGTGGGTCCAAGACCCCTTTATATCATCTCAGGCTCTCCCCGACTTGGTCTGGGCCCCAGTCCCTTGACTGTGTGTTGTTTCGGTCGTGTGGGTCCTTTATCTGGTTGTTTTACTTTTGTGGGGCTGGCCAGACTTCATATGGGTCCCAGACCCTGGTGTGCTGTTTTCACTGGTTCTTTATCCCTGCTTCACTCAATGTCCAACTGAACAGATCTGGTGTATACTTATGCTAGGTATTGTTCCACATGGGATATTTTGTAAAGTTTGTTCCAGCTTTTCCAGTTTGTACGTTAACCCTTTCTGCCTCTCAGGATATTGGTATGTGTCTTTTTAACTTGTTTGGTGCCTTCTGTGTCCCATCAGCTGGCCAAACTATTTCCCTACCTTTGGGAAACGTCATGGTCTCCGGTCTGTCATGGAAGTAGAGCAGGGCTTCTGCGCTTGGCCTCCTGCCCTTGGGAGCTCTGCAGTGGTAGCTCTCGCTCATGTCCTCAGCTGCGTGTCTTCTACTTACTTTGGCTTTGCCGGTTGAGTTTCCTCTTTCCCCAGCACCGGATAGGTTCCCGCTCCATGGAGCAACGGGAGACACTCGACATTCGTCCCTACTCAACAGTATCTCATTCTGTTCTCCTCAAGATTCTCGCCATGGAACCAGTGTCGGGTTCCACGCTCCTCCAGGGCTGGCTCGACAAGGTACACAGTCCTTCACTGCTTTTTAATGTGGGAGCGGTCTTTTGCAGACTGCACCATTTATGCTGGTTCAGAGGTGGGCTTTTGCCTCCTTATCGGTTCATCTTCGTGTCAGTGAACAAACACACGCCACCTGGATAAGCCTCACTCTTCCCTGTCCCAGTCAGATCTGTATAAATGCAATCCTCTACTCTACAGAGATACATATAAAGGTGTTGGGAACCAGAGGGAATGGAGTGGGGTGAAAGGAAGGAGGGGACAGAAAGGAAGGGGGTGAATACTGCATTCTCCCAAGGTGATTATCACTGCTCCCATGGAGGGCTTCCCTCCCCATGAGATCCACCCGCTGAGTACCACCCCACAGGGACTATCAGGTAGCAGCCTTAACTTCCTGGCCTCAAGGGAAGGGGTTCCCCATATGGAAGCAGTGACAATACCCTGGGATTTGTCAGACAGGACATACTGTAAACCTCATCTCTTGGTTCGTCTAATCTCATATTTGGGAATCTTCCTTATGAACTGGAATGGAATGACTATTATGCCCTTCCTTTTTTCATACACCTTCCTGTGATTAAAGAGCAAAAAATAGACAATGTGGTCGCCCATCCTTTGACAGCTTGGAAAAGTCTCTATGTTGTTGATTACAACACTATTTTAGAAGAACAAGTTACATCCTTTGACAACTTGGAAAAGTCTCTATGTTGTTGATTACAACACTATTTTAGAAGAACAAGTTACTTTCTTACCTGGTAGCGTTCTTTCAATGGGATGTTCCTCCGACGTATTCCACATCTTTGACAGGTAATTACCACAGCTATGCTGCTTCGGAAACTTTTTCAGTGTAGGTGTCCTGCGTCGATATGCTCCCTCGAGGACCTCCTCCGACGGTCGACGTCAACGGATGTTATAAATAGGACGCACGATGCCCCTAGCCTCAGTTGTAGTTTTTTCCCCCAGAACGTGTGGCACCAATTCTCTGCCAGTAGTACTACAGAAAGCCTTGCGGAAACGGAAGCTGCAATCGCATAAGAAATTCTGTAGAGGGGCAGGTAGGAAGGGTACGATGTGGAATACGTGGGAGGAACATCCTGTTAGGGAGAATTCTCATTTATGGCTGATTTCCCTCACCTAGTGAGTCCCCCAGCAGCTTTGCTGGACTTCTGGAGTTTATTTTTTTTCCACTTGGTAAGAGTGAGAGCTTTCCCCTCACTCTTGCCTGGGTTTTGCTATGTGTTTCTACCTGTTTTTGTGATTGTGGACCCTGAAGTACACCACTTCAGTAGCCCCCTTCTTTTTGTGTGTCAAACAGCACCCTCAGTGCCGTGGCACAGGGTTGTCTTTGAGACTTCCCTCGACTCCATTTCTGAGGTGACTACTGTCCCCCAGAAAAGGGTAAAGTTACCATTAACTTTACTTAGTCAATCTACCACAGATCCAGTACACCCCATCTTCCATGGAGTACTGGAAAGGGTTAACTTGTATCCCTTTGTATCTGTACCTCCTAGAGCATTGTTTCGCTCTTTTAACATTTAGACTTGGCTGGTGGCAGTGGTATCTACCCTAACTTTTCTACCGCAATTATATTAGATAAACATGGTACTGTTCTTGGCTATTATATTAGCCTCCAAGATAAACCCGCTTGACCAAATCGTCTTTTTATTGGCTCCGGTTGGGTTTATTCGCCAATTTTTTTTTTTTTTAAAGTCCTTCTTGTGTTTTACCTTGCACGGCAAACTAGGTTTGCCTTCTTTGTTCACTGTCTTTTGGCGGGCTTCTGCCCAGAAGCCCTCCTCAAGGTGCCTGGATGTCTAGGTAGGCTCAATGTGAGGGAGGGATGTAGTCACACCCTGCACAGGGTATCCTAGGAAACCCAAGTCACACTTTGTCATGATTGGCCAGGGTAGTTGTCCGGGCTGGACAACCCCCCTGCTGGGTGATTAACAGCCAGGCTGAGTGAATGTTTTTTTTTTTGCATAAAAGGCAGGTCTCTTGGCCTAGATGTCAGAGAGTCGCCACTGGAACTACAAGGAACCGAAGAGAAGCGGAGAGAACGACGGCTGTTGCAACTAGCCCCGGTGTCTTTCGCCCTGGCTCCGGCCCTTTGACTTTTGACCTCCTGTCTCTGAGTGTTTCTTGATAACCAAAATATTGCCTGTGATTTTCGTCTCCAACTCCCTCTGGGTATCTCAGGTGCGAAGTGTGTTTTTGCCCCGGTAGCATTTCATGTCACGCATACGCGTTTGTTTAGTAGACCGAACTGTCAAAAAGTGATCGCAATCGTATTTGCGGTAACGCATTTTGTTCCTAACACCGGTTCATTCAAATACATGGTACTTACCTTGAGACTTACTGTACAAAGTGAATTGGTTAGTTGTAGTATATTTAACATGTGGTTTTTATTGAAGTTTAATAGAAGTGTTATGTTTATAACGAATGGTTTAAAAATAAATGTACTTGTATTTTTCTACCTGAAACCTGAGTTTGCTTGAGTCACAGTAATTGTGGTCCCTTTGTGTAATCTCTGATACTGCTCATATACTCTTGAGATAAACCTGGCTGCTCCGCCACTGCTACCACTCTTGACATAGTAGTACAGGCTTGTACCAAAGGTAAAACTTGTATTGCCACCTGTAGTCTTAATTGTGTGTAGTGGTCCCTAAGGGCACTGCACAGGATTCTGCCTAACACATACCATCGAAAGAACGTTACAAGGTAAGAAAGTAACTTGTTCTTCAAGGGGATTGTGTCCTCCGACGTATTCCACATCTTTGACAGACTCCCAAAGCAGTACCAACGTAAGGAGGTGGGAAAAGAATTTAGAATGCCCAATCAAAGTGCAGAATAGAGGACTGCCTTGCCAAAGGCCAAATCTTGCCCATGAATAGAGTCCAAGGCATAAAGTTTTACAAAAGTATGGACAGAGGCCCATGTGGCCGCTTCGCAAATAATGCAAATCGTTACACCCCTCTGTAGTTCAGTGGAGGCAGCCATACCCCTAGTAGAATGGGCCCGTAAACCTACAGGAGGGTCCTTCCCTCCGCCAAACGAGAACATTCAGAGATCGTCAAAATGATCCATCTAGACAAGGTCTGCTTAGAAACAGCCTGACCTAAACGCCTTCCAGCGTAACCAATAAAGAGCTGATCGTCCACTCTGACCCGGGACATCCTTGAGAGATAGAAACTCAAAGCTCTCCTAGGATCCAACCTATGGAGCCTCTCCTCTTCCTTACCAGGATGTGGAGGAGGATAGAATGCTAGAAGAATTACCTTCTGGATCAGATGGAATTCCGACACAACCTTCGAAAGAAAGGAAGGCCGTACCCTCAGGACAACCCTGTACTTATGGAACACAGTGAAGGGTGGTTTGACGGAAAGTGCCTGCAATTCACTCACTCTGTGTGCGGAAGTAACCGCAACTAAAAATACAGTCTTAAAAGACAACAGTCTCAATGGACAAGAATTTAAGGGCTCAAACGGAGCTCCCATCAGGAACTTCAAAACCAAATTCAAATCCCATCCGGGCCCTAGAAAGGTGACGGTGGAAACACATGAGTTAGCCCTTTTAGAAACTGAGATATCAAAGGGATTTTAAAATAAGAACATTCCTCAGACGAGTGCTTAAATATAGACAGCGCCGCCTGGTACCCCTTAATGGTACCGATTTGCAAGCCCTTGTGGGCTAAGGAAAGCAAAAAAGACAAAACCAAAGGAATAGAACATTGTAAAGGATCCACATTCCGTACCCGGCACCAGTCGCAGAACTTCTTTCAACGGCAACGCTATAGGGATTTCGTTGCGGGCCTTCTGGCCAAAAGCAACAGAGCAAAACCTCCATCACGTCTTCGGGGAGGTCCCAATTCATATATCTCAGCCTTTCAGATACCAAGCATGAAGGTTGAGAGACTTGACCTCTGGATGGAGAACTCGACCCCCCTCCCGTGAGAGCAGATCGTCTCGGTAGGGAAGACGACGTGGAGAGAAGATGGACATGTCTAGAAGGTCTGGGTACCATGATCTCCTGGCCCATGCCGGAGCAATGAGGATCATCCGGGAACCAAACCTCCGCAACCTCCACAACACCTGAGGAATGACGGGGACTGGAGGGAACGTGTACAGCAGTGGGAAGGACCACTCCACTACGAACGCGTCCCCTAAGGCTCCTCTTTAAGGAAATTCCCGCAAGCAGAATCTTTTGCACTTTAGATTGACACTGGTGGCGAAGAGATGCACTTGCAGGGTCCCCCAAAGGGCGAAGATCTCCAAGAGAACTTCCTGAGCCAGCTCCCACTCGTGCGAGACCGTGCTCTGCCTGCTCAGAGCGTCTGCCACCACGTTTTCATCTCCTGCCAGATGAACTACTAAGATCGAAATTTCCTGCTGGATGGCCCAGAAACAGAGCTGCATCGCCTCCCTGCACAGTGGGAGTGACCCTGCCCCCCCCTTTTGTTGAGGTAGTGCATGGCCACTGTATTGTCCGTCATAATCAGGACAGTCTTCCCCCGCACAGACAGCAGAAAAGCCTTTAGGGCTAACCTGACAGCCCGCAGCTCTAACAGACTGATGTGGAGTCTGGACTCCGACGGAGACCAACGACCGCTGACTGTCAGCTCGTTGGCATGAGCTCCCCATCGTATGAGGGATGCGTCCGTCACGATTGTCACCTCTGGCCATGGTTGTCAAAACAGAGCCCCTTTGAACAGATTGCCTTTGATGGCCCACCACAGAAGGTCCTGGGTGACCCAAGGGCGGAATCTGGATGGGATCCGACATCTTGCCGGAGAACTGTGATCACTGCATCTTGAGTGCCCACTGCAGAGATCTCATCCGCAGCCTGGCCTCTGGCACCAGTAAAATGCAGGATGCCATGAGGCTGAGCAACCTCAAGAATTAAAATACCGGGAGATTCTGGGCACGTTGAAATTTGTCCACCATCTGCAGAATGTGATGAGCCCTCACCTGGGGAGGCGAACACTGCCCCAGGGATGTGTCGAGCACTGCTCCGATGTACTGGAGCCGCTGGGTAGGTGTCAAATGGGACTTCTTTAAATTGAGGGAGAAGCCCAGCCTGTGAAGGGAGTGGCAGGTGACGGACAGATGATCCAGGGTTTGCTCGGGAGAGCGCGCCCTGATCAACCAATCGTCCAGGTAGGGGTAGACGTGAATCCCCCCTTTCCTGAGATACGCTGCCACCACCACCATCAGCTTGGTGAAGACCCTAGGGGCGGAGGTCAATCCGAACGGCAGGACCCGAAACTGAAAATGCGAGTCGACAACCGCAAACCTCAGGTACTTCCGGTGCTTGTGATGAATCGGCACATGAAAGTAAGCATCTTTGAGGTCGAGAGACACCAACCAATCCTGAAGTTGAAGGGCCTGGAGGACTTGAGAAAGAGTAAACATCTTGAACTTGTCCTTCCTGAGGAGCTTGTTCAAACCACGCAAGTCCATGATGGGTCTCAATCCTCTGTCTTTTTTCGGGATCAAAAAATATGGGGAATACCATCCCTTGCTCCTCTCCGCTACAGGCACACGTTCTATGGTGCCTTTCTCCAGCAGGGATTTAATTTCCTGCGTAAGGAGGAGATCCAGACTCTTCAAAGAGAGCTTCCCCGGTGGATTGTCATGAGGCCTCTGCCGGAAAGGAAGATAGTAGCCGTGGGCTATGATCTCCAGAACCCACACATCTGAAGTAATGACACGCCATTCTACAAGATGCTGTGCCAGCCTTCCGCCAACCGGCGAACCATGGGACATGGCCTCATGACTGAGCGGAAGCGGCTGCGGCAGTGCCTGAGGGCAAAGAGGCAACTGCCTGAGTGGCTTTTGCACCTCCAGTAACTTGTTTTCCACCTCTGGTATTCCTACGTTGGCCCCTTTGACTGGCAGTCCTCCTCGATCTACTAAAGGAAGAGTGGTATCAAAAGGGGCTTCCCCTCCATTGCTGTCCCGTAGGCCGAAAAGGCGGAGGTTGACACACTGCAGCGCTCAAGGGCTTCGCTGCAGCACTGGAGGTCTGCAACCTCTCAAGGCTATAATCAGCCTTGCTGCCAAAAAGATGGACAACATCAAAGGCCATGTTGAGAAGCTGGGACTGTACATCAGGAGCAAATCCCGACTTCCGCAACCATGCAAACCTGCGCATCACGGGGCTCGCCGCCATGGACCAGCTCACACAGTCTGCCACGTGCAGACCCGACTGAACGGTCTCACACATCACATCCTTGCCATCCTGAACGAGGGCAAGAAAACCATCTCGTTCCTCTCCTATGGGAATATGTTCAGCCGCCAACGACACACAATTCCACAGAGTGTGCATTAATCTTGCAAGGGCACAAACGGAGTTAGCTGCCTTTAAAGCCATACCACCAGAAAAAAATACCTTCTTTGCCCAACCGTCAAAGCGTTTGTCGTCCCTATGGGGAGGGATGGTAGGGTACGCCGCCTGCTTTGCTAGGGCCGTAGCCGCCTGTACCACCAACCTCTCTGGAGTGGGGTGCGTGGACAAGTAGCAGGAGTCACCACTGGTTGGACGATATTTTTTCGGCAAAGACTTGTTCACTGCCGGGAGACTCTCCGGCGCAGTCCAAGCCGCCGCCACCCTTCTTTGTAAGGCCATATGAAATGGCAACACTGGGTGAATGGGTGGACCTTGGTCAAGGATTTCTGTCAGGTCATCCTGCAGAAAAACCACAGGTGGAGCAGACCACCCCAGATACTCCGTCACACTGACATGAGGCGCCTGTACGATGAGTCAGCATGCGTACCAGGCTCAGGCCTTCCAAACTCAACCTCTTGGAAGGTATCAAGACCACTGGCATTAAGCAAAGACTGACGCAGGTCTTCCAGCTGACTATGTCCAGACAACAAGTCATCAGGAACCTCAGGAGGCACCTCATCCTCAGACCCTTCCTCAACCTCTGAAATGTACTCCAAGGGTTCGAACAAGTCCACCCTGGGAGGAGGAACAGAGTATGGGTCGAGAATAGGCCGCACAGACTTGCTGAGCAGCTTCCTCAGAGCTTCTATAGCTCTCCGGGGTAACTCCGACAAAAATTCCTCAAAAGGCGTTGAGGGCGCCGATGGGAGGTGCGTCAACGTCGACCGAGGCGTGATGACTTCGACAGCGGCTTCGAGGCCAGAGCCCTGAGCGTGTCCTTCGACGGCCTCGGCACCGATGGCTTCCTCGGAGCCGGAGCCTCAGGAAATTCCCTCGACGGACATGGCGCTAATGCCTTCTTCGAAGGCCTCACAGGCTCCAACGGTCTCAACGGCATCGAGGACTGGGACCTGAAGCGAGCTCGATGGCGATCCTCCTTGTCCAACCGGGACCTCAAAGGGTCCTGCGACTCAAAAATCGGCATCGTCTCCTAACGGAAGGCGTCCCATTCCTCCGGAGATGAATGCTTGGTGGGACAAGCAACCCGCCATCTGGCGGAGTCCTCAGACGAGGAAGGCGACTGATGACGGCGCTTCCGTGCATGCTCGAAGAGGCCGAGGAATGGCGGGACCCACTCCTGGAACGAGACCTCCTGGACTTACGCCGACTCGCAGAGTCGCCCCTCGAATCGTCGGTCGAAAGTCCAGCGGACTTCGACTTACAGGGTTTGGAAACCCTACCCGCCAACAGCTTCTTCTTCCGCTCCCGCAAGGCCTTCGATGTCAAAGACTGGCATTCGTCGCATTCATCACTGGCGTGGCTCTCACCGGGGCACCAAAGGCAGATGTCGTGCGGATCCGTCAGAGACATCTTGGAACTGCAGTCCCGACACTTCTTGAAGCCCGACTTCGGGGTAGCAGAAGACGAAGACATATCTTTGGGATTAATCACAAAGATATTCGAAGATCCGATTCACAAGAGAGAACCGAGGCGCACCGAGATTTCGAAGCGAACAAGTTCGCTGAAAAAACGGAACTGAGGCTATGGGCGTTGTGCGTCCTACTTATAACATCCGGTGACGTCGACCGTCGGAGGAGGTCCTCGAGGGAGCGTATCGACGTCATCGACGTAGGACGCCTACGCCGAAAAAGTTTCCGAAGCAGCACAGCTGTGGTAATTACCTGTCAAAGATGTGGAATACGTCGGAGCACACAATCCCCCTCAAAGCTGGTCTTTCTTTGACATCTTGATAATATCAGCTCTTGGTACCTAAAGCCCATTCAAGGATCCTCTTAAAACAGCATGTCCTAATGATATAAGCCTTAATTAGGTACTGTAAAAACTGCAACACAATCTATGGAGTGCCATAAAAAGCTTTAAGAAGAAGTTCTTTTCCATTCTGGAGGAACTTTCCTCCCTAATTCTGTAGCTCCCAATAGTGACTCCATACTCACAGTTCTGTAAAAATAATACAAAATTATCTTTCATATGAGTGTACTGAAGACTGACCCCTTTAAGTCTATACTAATTTCAATAATTTAGGAGTCATTCATTCTGTTACTAGGCTAGCATGCTGGCCTTGTGTTAGGCAGAAACCTGTGCAGTTCCCTTAGGGACCACTGCAAAAAGTTTAAGACTACAGGTGTTAGCAGTAAACCCAATTGGTAGCAGTCTGCACCACCCAGATTTACCTGGTAGCTGTGGCTCAGCAGTCAGACTTATCTCAAGAAGAGTTAGGCAGTATATAGAGTATACACAATAGGGCTAAAAATACAGTAGCACAAGCAAACACTGACCAGAGCTTTGGTATAAAAGTATATAATTATTTATTTAAAAACACACTTGTAAAAATACACTGGCACTAATATGTCACGCAAGTTCAAACACAATCACTATAAATATATACACCTCCCTAATTAATTATATGACAAGTCTAGGTTAAGACACCACTTATTTAGCAAAACAGAGGTGAGCGCGTAACCATAGATGGCGCTCCAATAATTTGTTTAAAAAGGGAGAGAAAAGGTAGAATAGGGAAATCACACAGTACCAACACTTTTAAAGAACCACAGCAAGTCAAGAAAGGCAGGGTCTACTGTAGAGCAAAAAGTTCATAGGCCAGGCCCACTCTTGGAGAGAGCAAGGCGGAATATGCCCAAGATCACACAGTGGAAATGCACTCAAAGTCTTTGCAGGAAAGTCAAAAAGAGGTTGGATCAAGTTAGAAAGGTAATGTTAACGGGTCCGAGGTCACCCCAGGATAGAGAGTCGAGGATTTACGGGACACCTTGGACAGTCTGTTGCAAGGGAGACCAGGCGGGACACAGTACCTGAAATGGTGAGAAAGCTCCAGCGGGGGCAGTTTTTCCTGGCATCGGGTGCAAGTCGGGGCTTCGTCCAGGGAAAGAGAAGATCTCGACGTGGAGGAAAGCTGGAGGACGTTGCACTGCCAGGGAAGAAACCAGCCGCAGAGTTTCCCGGTTAAAAGGTACTACCCTTTTATTCGCGGTAGTGGTGAAGCGTGGCTATCCGGCCGCCGGGGTGCTTGGCACGGGCGATTTGACCACGAGACGATCAAGGAAGGCGAAAAAGGCGAACTGGTTGGTCCCACCAGCTCAAAGGGAAGAAGACTCTCCTGGAAGATCTTCTCTGTCGTCGGGAAAGTGGTGAGTTTCGTACAGCAGGGCTCCACCAGTGGTGTCATCGTAGATGGCTCAGCTTCTCCCCTCTTCCGATTCTTTAGGTCCTGTGGTGACTTCTGAAGTTCCAGTCCCCAAAGCCCTGCTTTTATGCAGCAAAACCCCCATTCGTCAGCCTAGCTGTGAATCAAACATGCTAAGTGGTGAGCCGGGTGGCTCACCACTGGGCCAATCACACAAGAGTGCGACTTGAGTTGCCAAGGCAACTCAGTCCAGGGTGCCTATTCCCCCCCCCCCCCCACACATCCTGTAGACCCAGACAGAGTGGCACCACTTTTGGAGGCTTCTGTGCAGAAGCCCGCCAAAAGGGCTCGACTTGGGTTGGAGTTACAGAGGCGAACACAAACGCCATTTTAAAACTGAGTCCTGGCAAAAAGACCCAACCGGGGAATAAATATTAAACAAATAACCCAGCGGTATCTTGAACATTGCACCAAAAAAGTGGTGCGTTTAAAATGAATGGGAAAATCCCATAGGAAATATTCCGGTGGAATATTTCGCGTGGTATCCACTTGCCACCAGCCAGAAACTCGACAGGGGGGGACTGGACAGTGCCCCCTTGAAAAACAGACCCAGGGCAATCGAATTACCCCTACCAGTACTTCCATAATATGATGGTTTGTAATGGTTCTGTTCCCAATTTAAGACTAGTAAAGTCAATGGTGACTTTACATGCCCTGGGAGACAGTAGTCAGTCCCAGGGTATGGAGTCTATGTTTGGGGGTCACTATGACGCCCCTGTGTTACTGCACTGAGGGTGCTGTGTAACACATATACCAAAAACACATGAAGCCCTAGGGAGTAAAAGACCCCATAGCCCATAAAACACATTACAAAGTCAAAGGAGATTCTCAAATCATGCCTAAGAGTGGGAGAAAAAGAGTCTCACTCTTAGCAGGAGAAAAAAAGGAAACCCCAAAAATCCAGCAAAGCTTCTGGGGGACTCACTAGGTTTGGGAAATTAGCCATAACAGAGAATTCTCCCTAACACCTTGTCAGGAGGAGATACAGCACCACTCTTACTCATGACGGAGAGGAGCCCACCAGTGAGGGACCCTTGTCCTGTTTACAATCCTTGTGCCAGTCCGTGTGTGTGTACAAGCCCTTACCTCAAATGTTACTTAGTAGAAGGAAGCAGCAGCCAGGACGAAGCCATGAGTGAGTGGAAGCCGTGGCATTCACCTGGGACTCCTGTGCACAAAACCAATGCTGCACAGCTGTCAGCAGTGTTTGCCACAGAGTGCAGATTTCGGCAAAGTAGAACACCACCACGCCGAAGTAAGAGCTGCTGTAGTGGCTCACAGCTTCAGTACTAAGTTGCACACAGCAAGACGGACAAAGTGGCAGAGGGGCGGCAAATATCAAGCCTACGCAACTGGGCCACCAGGGACCTATAAAAACAATGCGGTCCGAACCAACTCCGATGTTGAGAGGATCGACAACTGGACTTGGATGCTGCTCTGTTGACACATCCATATTTTCCAGATGGCCAGAATACATGCAGCAAGGGGGCTGGGCATAGCTAATTTTTTACAACTTCTGGTTGCATACGCCGCAGCTGGGAAAGTTAGGGCCAGATTGTCCAGTGAGAGCTACCCAATCAGGGGAAAGGGAGAGTGATTTAAGTTAAGGACAGGAAGCAGTAACCGTGGTTTATCTGGGTGAGGTCAGTGGAGTTAGAGGACCACAAGACCAACAGGAGGAAGGAATAGCAGATTCTGGAGGGGTTGAGGGTAACACAAGTTGTTGGATTTGTCAAAGCAAGGTGACTACAGTTTGAGTGTGTGCAAGTGTGAGATACATGTGGAGAGGGAACAGTGTAAGGGGGGGGAGAGTTAAGTGTGACGAATCCAGCGCATTTGTCACCTCTCCCAAAAAAGGAGCCACCCCCTTTGGAAATAGGATGGTGGGCCAGCTCATCTGACCCCCACAGGGGACAAGGTAAGCAGAATCCCACCAGGGGTGCCTCCCCTCCTTAGAGGACAGGAGGTTCATAAGAAAAGGCAGTCATCTTCCTTATCCCCAAGACTCCAATAATACCTTTGTTGGTTGCATGGGTGTTAAAAGGTTGGATGACTGGAAAGTAACTGTAAGGATGGCTGGTGTGGTTTCTAACTGTGTGCATAAGGTCAGCTGGGATTGTGCAAATAGTGCGAAGTACCATCCCCTGACAGGGGGATAAAGAGCCAATAGCTCATAGAATGTAACAAGAGACATCCACAGAGTTGGCCATAGAAAACAAAAGAGGTGATGGCTGTAACGCTGTGAATCAATCTTAACATCTGGCATTGCTCTGGGCAAAACAGGGGTGTTCAGGGAGTCTCTCTACAGGCCTATTTTGCGGAGGAGTCTCAACCAGACGTTTTAGCTCACTATCCCTTTCACAGAAGAGAAATATCTACAGCATACCAGTCTTTGTCCTGCCCAAGGGCAGTACAGCACCGAAATGCTAGGCATTATCTTCTGAACAAGAGTACCAACAGCAACCCCACACTTGTTTCGGCCTGGCTGGGCCTAACCAGTGAAACAGAGCTGCGCCTCTCAAAGACCATTGTTTTCCACCTGCCAAGCCATTACAAAAGGAGAAAAACCATATGCAAATCAGGCTTGGTCCCACCCCAAAGGGACAGGCCAGGCCAAACTGCTAGGCCACATCCCTTCTGCACAAGTCAACAAGCACCCCCAAATATGTTTCGGCCTTATTGAGCCTCATCAGTGAGGAGATATCTCTCTCAGGTGGCCAGGGCATGGCCATAACCTTTGGAACCAGAACCTGGGGGTGAACCAGTGCGGGAGAATCACCTGGATGAGAGATCTTCGGGGAGTGGCGGCGAGAGAAAAAATGGTGAGACGCGGTATCCCCTCTTTCCCGTGCCTATACCCCATCCTATTTTATAGGATTCTCTGACATTCCAACTCCCGATCCCCTTTTCAACACAAACACTGGGCCGAGGAAGAGGACCGAGTAAAGAGGCTAACCCGTACATATCCCATTGGACATGTCCCATTAAGCAAGGTGGAACACGTGAAGGAGCAGAACTTCCGGGGCAAAGGCGAACCCACTGGAGCAGGACGACTGATCGAGGGACCAGAGTGAAGGGCTGGGAAACCAGGAGGTTGTTGCCTCCAGGAAACCGTGAGAGATATGTGGAGAAAGCCAAAACACAGACGAGAAGAAGCCTGCATTGTGTTTCAAGGACACCAGCGACCCTCCCGGGTGAACAGCAGAGTTGGGGAGGCGAGGCCAAGCCTGTGCTATTAACCTTGACTCGAGAATCAAAGCCACAGAGAACAGAAAAGAATGCACACAACTGGTGAGTTAGCGAAAGACATGAAAGGTCGGTTTGTGTCAAGGAAAGATTGAAGCCGCAACAGTGTATCTCACAATTGAAAGTTGCGTACGTGCTGATGAGACCCAAAAGAAATAAACCTGTAGTGAACCGTAAAGTCAGCGGTAACTGTGAAGCCAGTGTTAGGTAGAATCCTGGGCAGTGCCCTTAGCGTCCACTACACAAGATTAAGACTAGAGGTAGTAGTACAATTTCACCTTTGGTACAAGCACGTATTACACAGAGTGGTAGCAGTGGCGGAGCAGCCAGACTTATCTCAAGAGCAAACGAGCAGTAGTAGAGATTACACAAAGGACTACAATTACTGTGACTCAAGCAAACACTGACTCAAGGTTTCAGGTTAAAAAATATAAGTACATTTAGTTTTAAACCATCTGTTCATAAAACACTTCACTTCTATTAAATTACAACCACACTTCAAATATACTACACACAACCAATTCCCCTTTTGCAGTTCAATTCAAGGTAAGTACATTGGATTTGACGGACCGGTGTTGTGAAACAAATGACGTTACTGTGAGTTACTACGCTATCACTTTTTGACAGTAATGACAGTTCGGTCTTACGAAAGAAAGGCGTACCCGCATGAAGAAATGTTACCGAAGTCAAACACACTTAGCACATGAATTAACAAAAGAGAATAGGGGATAAAAATCATAGGCAATACTTTTGTCAAGGCAGATAGAATCAGAGGATATTTTCTAAAACGTAGATAAAAGTCAATAGGCCTGCGCCAGTGTCAAATGGGACAGGGGTCCTGTTGTCGAGGATCACAAGGTTAGAACAGTTCACGATTCGAGATTGCCAGGAGTACTTGGATATTGTCAAAAGGGAAGCAAAAGTTATAAGAGGGAAGGAAAATAAGGACAAGCCTTTGGTGAGGGAAAAAGGGTTCACCCCAATTCCTCAAAGTTGGACACAATACCTTATTCATTTGAAGAAAAGCTGGTGCTACGGCAGTTGTTCCTGGTAGTTCCTGCAGACTCCCGGCTCCTGGAGCTTCAGTCGTGGGGACAAGAAGGACGACGTCTGGAGCGATCTGCACTACCCAGGGATGAGGCCAGCAGCAGCGAAGCAACAGTGAATAAAAGGTACGCTCCTTTAAAACAGGAGAGGCTCTTCAGATGGCTATCCGGACCACTACAACTGTCTGCAGCAATTTCGACCAAGAAGAGGGTCCTCTGACTGTTGAAGGTGAGCTGGTTGATCCCATCAGGCTCAAGGGAAGACGACTCCGGACTGGATCTTCTCTTGTCGTTGAAGGGTAAATAAGCTCAGGACTGCAGCAGGGCTTCACAGGGACTCGGGAGTTGCAGCAGCCGTCTTCTTCTCCGCTTCTCTTCGGTTCTTTGCATTTCCAGTGGCGACCCTGACTTCCAGCCCAAGAGTCCTGCCTTTTATGCCAAAATCCCCCATTCACACAGCCTGGCTCTTAATCACTCAGCAGGGGGGTTGTCCGGCCCGGAAAACTACCTCAGCCAATCATTACAAAGTGCAACTTGGGTCTCCAAGGAGACCCTGTGCAGGGGGTGACTAAACCCATCCCTTACATTCAGCCCACCCAGACGCCAAAGGAGGGCTTCTGGACAGAAGCCCGCCAAAGGTCGGCGAACAAAGAAGACAAACCTGGCTTGCCGCATAAAGTAAACCACAAGAAGGATTTTAACAAAAAGAAATGGCTATAAAACCCGACAGGAGCCAAAATAAAAAGTATTTGGTCAAGCGGGTTTATGTTCGAGGCTAATACAATAGCCTAAAACGGTGCCACGTTTATATACTGTAATCACAGTAGAAAAGATAGGGTAGGTACCACTGCCACCAGCCAAGTCTTAGTGTTAAGGGAGCGAAACAAAGCTCCATGAGGTGCAGACAAAAAGGAGTAGGAATTAACCCTTTCCAGTACTCCATGTAAGATGGGGGTGTACTGGATCTGCAGTTTAAATGACTACATAAAGTAAATGCCAACTTTACCTGTTTCTGGGGTACAGTAGACAGCCCCAGAAAACTGGAGTCAGTGGGAAGTCGTAAAGACAACCCTGTGTCACTGCACTGAAGGTGCTGTGTCTCACACACAAAAGTCGGGCTCATGGAGTGGTGTGGCTCCAGAGCCCAAGATCACACAAACAATAGAAATACACATGGCAAAACACATGTAAAACACATGTAAGAGTGGAAAAAAGGTTCACACTCTTACCAGGTGGAAAAAAATAAACCCCAGAAATCCAGCAATAAATGAGAATTCTACCTAACAGCCAGTGATACACAGTAGTGGAGTGGTCTGGCGAAAGTAAACAGCCCACTTGAAAGTGTCAGCGAAATGTTTGAGGTTTTTTATGAAGCAACAAATTGAATGAACTTTGAAATATACGCGATAGTCAAGAATAACCCTAGCGAAAGGTGAAATTAAAAAGGTGATTGCTTTAAGAGAAAGACTGTTTAACTTTTCGGATTATGGTGTGAAACTACCCAGACAAAGAGACACTGGAGCAAATACCATAAGGATGAGCTGAAGTGAAAGTCGAAGTGGTCCTGCAGAGGTTTGTGGAAAAGCCTTGCACATTCGAAAGTCTTCGACATCAGTGAAAGGTCCAAACATGACTGTGGGAGATCTAGAGCATGAAATAAGTCGGGGTACGGGAACCCCCTAACAAATGTAAATAAAGCTTGGGGGAGGGAACCCCTAAAAGTGCTGTGATTGCGAGGATGAGCCCGGCTGAGGGAAATCTATGTTGAATCTGGTGCTTCTGTTGAATGTGAATAAAGCTTGGGGAAGGGAACCCTTGCAAGTGCTGTGATTACAAGGTCCGAGCCTGGCTGAGGGAGACTTAGTTGAACTATGGGTGCCTTGAGAGGTCTGAGCCCGACAGAGGGAGACAGAGGGAGACCTACATGAATTTTGTTGAATCGTGAAAGAACGTTTTTGTGAATTTAATTGTTTTTTTTAACGTGGAAGGCCAAGCGGGCGTCGACCGATGTTTTGATGTTTTGAACTGCCTTTTTTGATAAACTGAGCCAGAGTATGTCATCCTGTCTACAGCGGCCGCCTTGATCCATGATGTCCAACGTGGGAGGAGAGCTGACCCTCCCATCTTGATCCTTTATGGTATAACACTGACTTTCCTTTGCATACACATTCCCCTTTACACACTTTTTGTATAAGAGATAGGGCAGGCATTACGTTTTTTAGTACCGGCCATTTTGATATGACAGATTGACTAGGAATGCGTTTTCTTTATTATTTGAGATTAGAGACTACTCCCATCATAGCTATATAACAAAGCAGGAGTTTTCCAAACACCACAAATTTAATAAAGGTTTTGAAACTTGTACCTCTTGTGTCGGTGTCATACTTGTGATACAAGGCCTCCCTTACACAGGCCACATCCCTTCTGCACGAAACCCCAAGCATTCCCAAACATGTTTCGCCCTTGGGGTTGGACCAAGCCTGATTTGCATATGATCTTTCCTCTGTTGTAATTGCTTGGCAGGCAAAGAATGATGGTCTGGAGGGCTGCCCAGAGCAATGCCAGAGGTTAGGATTAATTCCAAACCTTGCAGCTATCACCCCTTTTGTTTTGCATACACTTGGGAGGTGGGGCGGGAAGCAGAGACCTCATGCCAAACGTGGCAGGCAAGACAGAGGCCGAGCCCATGGAATGCCGACAAGCCTGCCGGAAGAGAAACTGGGAACACTGTAATAAACCAGAAGATGGACTCGGACAATTGGAGTTCATTCTGAAGAGTTTCTATTCAAAATAAAAGGGAAAAAACTATCCATATAGCTATCAGTGATATTCCCTACCTAACAAAACAAAAGCTAAGGTGGCCCTTTCAAGTACAAAATAAGATTCTTCAGTCCGAATCCTACCCACTAACCAGTCCTATCACTTTAGAAAAACATCTAACTAAAAGGGAAATAAAATGGGAGGCTTTGTTCATTAGCCTTAACAGGGCGTCGGGTTGGCCCAATTTACACTTGATGTGCTCGGGACTTCAAAAGGAGAAATTACTAACCGTAATGATCTTTCTATGGATTCTTTACTCGCAGATTACTCATCTTGTCTTCTCACTTGGACAGAAGCGTCAAACCACAAGGACTTTCTGAGTGGGGATGGATGGGAGGGGCAATGAGGAATCTGCGGAAGAAGAATCCATAGAAAGATCAATACGGTAATTAATTTCTCCATCAATGGATTGCTTTTCTCCTGCAGATTCCTCATCTGATAGACTCCCCAAGCAGTTAGAATAATGCAGGAGGGCAAAAAGTGGTAAACAAGCAGGTTCTGCAGAACTGCTCTACCAAACTGTGCATGAGCCCGGCGTGCAACATCCAAAACATAATGCTTGATAAATGTATGCAAAGGTGACCATTTAGCTGACCGACATATGTCCCTAACAGGAACTCCCCTCTGAAGGGCCGTAGAAGCTGAAACCCCTCTCGTTGAATTTGCCCCGATTCCTGGCAGAAGCTCACTGCCCGCCGACTTGTAATACTCGGATACAAACAAAATAATCCAATGCAACAGGGTTTGTTTGGTTATAGCGAGACCCGTTACAAGATAAAGAATGAGCCACAAACAATTGGCCAGTATTCAGAAACTAGGATGTACGAGTGTTAGGGAGAATTCTCATAAATGTGCTAATTCCCTTCACCTTAGAGACCCCCAGTAACTTTGCTGGATTTTGAGGACTTGATTTTTTTACCTGGAAAGAGTATGAGCCTTTTTTTCCCACTCTTTCATGTATTTTGATGTGTGTTTTACATTTGTGCTCTTTGATTATGGAGTTTTAGATAACTCCATAGGCCTCATCTTTTCATGTGAGTTACACAGCACCTTCAGTGCAGTGACGCAGGGGTGTTTTTTAGACTTCTCACAGGTTTAAGTACCTTCTCTGGGATAAACTACTTTATCCCAGAGAATGTAAAGTGAAATTGACTTTACTAGTCTTTAAAAATTCATAGCCAAGCCTATGGAGCCTCTCCTCTTCCTTACCAGGATGCGGAGGAGGATAGAATGCCGGAAGAACAACCTTCTGGGCCAAATGAAATTCTGTCACTACCTTCGGAAGAAAAGAAGGACGAACTCTAATGACAACCCTGTCCTTGTGAAATACAGTGAAGGGTGGCTTAACTGAAAGTGCCCGTAACTCACTCACTCTGCGAGCAGAAGTAACCGCAACTAAAAACACAGTTTTCAGAGTTCACAGCCTCAAAGGGCAAGAATGTAAAGGCTCAAACGGAGCACCCATAAGAAACTTAAGAACAAGGTTTAAATCCCAACCGGGCACCAGGAAAGGTGACAGAGGGAACAAATTAGTGAGCCCTTTCAGAAACTGTGAAATTAAAGGGATTTTAAAGTAAGAACACTCTTCAGACGAGCGCTTAAAGATGGACAGTGCCGCCAGGTAACCTTTAATGGTACCCACTTGCAAGCCCCTGTGGCCCAAAGAAAGTTAAAAGGACAGAACCATGGGGATGTCACATGTAAAAGGATCCACATTCTGAACTCTGCACCAGTCGCAGAACTTACGCCAACGGTACAGAGACTTTGTTGCTGGCCTTCGGGCCGAAAGCAACACCTCTATCACGTCTTCAGGTAGGTCCCAATCCTTATACCTCAACCTTTCAGAAGCCAAGCGTGAAGGTTGAGGGATCTGACCTCTGGATGGAGAACCTGACCCCCCCTCCCGTGAGAGCAGATCGTCTCAGTAGGGAAGACGACGTGGAGGGCAAATGGACAAGTCGAGAAGGTCCGGGTACCACGTCCTCCGAGCCCACGCCGGAGCAATGAGGATCATCCGGGAACCGAACTTCCGTAACCTCCGCAGCACTTGCGGGATGACGGGGACTGGAGGAAACGCGTACAGCAGCGGGAATGACCACTCCACCACAAACGCGTCTCCTAAGGCTCCTTTTGGAGGAAATTCCCGCGAGCAAAACCTTTCACACTTCCGGTTGACACTGGAGGCGAAGAGATCCACTTGAGGGGTCCCCCAAAGGGCGAAGTTCTCCAGGAGAATCTCCTGAGCCAACTCCCACTCGTGAGAGATCGCGCTCTGCCTGCTCAGAGCGTCCGCCGTCACGTTCTCGTCTCCTGCCAGATGAACTGCCGAGATCGAAACATCCTGCTGGATGGCCCAGAACTCGAGCTGCATCGCCTCCCTGCACAGAGGAAGTGACCCTGCCCCCCCTTTTTGTTGAGGTAGTGCATGGCCACTGTGTTGTCCGTCAGGATCAGGACACTCTTTCCTCGCACAGTCGGCAGAAAAGCCTTCAGGGCAAGCCTGATGGCCCTCAGCTCCAACAGATTGATATGGAGTCTGGACTCCGACCGAGACCAACGACCGCTGATTGTCAGCCCGTTGGCATGAGCTCCCCATCCCGTGAGGGATGCATCCGTCACGATCGTCACCTCCGGCCAGGGAAGCCAAAATGGAGCCACCTTCATCAAGTTGCCTTCGACGGCCCACCACAGAAGGTCCCGGGCGACCGAGGGCGGCACCTGAACCGGGTCCGACATCCTGCCGGAGGACTGCGACCATTGCGTCTTGAGTGCCCACTGCAAAGATCTCGTCCGCAGGCGAGCCTCTGGCCTAAGAAGAATGCAGGATGCCATGAGGCCAAGCAACCTCAAGAACTCGAACGCTGGGAGCGTCTGGGCATGCTGAAACTTGTGCACCATCTGCTGAATGTGCAGAGCCCTCACTTGGGGAGGAAAACACTGCCACAGGGAAGTGTCGAGCACTGCTCCGATGTACTGGAGCCGCTGTGTTGGCGTCAAATGGGACTTCTTTAAATTGAGGGAGAAGCCCAGCCTGTGAAGGGAGTGGCAGGTGACGGACAGATGATCCAGGACTTGCTCGATAGAGCTCCGCCTGATCAACCAATCGTCCAGGTAGGGGTAGACGTGAATCCCCCCTTGCCTGAGATGCGCTGCCACCACCACCATGAGCTTGGTGAAAACCCTCGGGGCGGAGGTCAATCCGAACGGCAGGGCCCGAAACTGAAAGTGCGAGTCGCCAACCGCGAACCTCAGGTACTTCTTGTGCTTGGGATCGATCGGCACATGGAAGAAAGCATCCTTGAGGTCGAGTGACACCAACCACTCCTGAAGCTAAAGGGCCTGGAGGACTTGAGAGAGAGTAACCATCTTGAACTTGTCCTTCCTGAGGAGTTTGTTCAAACCGTGCAAGTCCATGATGGGTCTCAATCCCCCGTCTTTCTTCGAAATCAAAAAATAAGGGGAATACCATCCCTTGTTCCTCTCCGCTACAGGCACCAGTTCTATGGTGCCTTTCTCCAGCAGGGCTTGAATTTCCTGCGCAAGGAGTGGATCCGGACTCTGCAAAGAGAGGTTCCCCGGTGGATTGTCGCGAGGCCTGTGCCGAAAGGGAAGACAGTAGCCATGGGTTATGATCTCCAGAACCCACACATCTGAAGTAATGGCTCGCCACTCTACAAGATGCTGCGCCAGCCTTCCCCCAACCGGCGAACCATGGGACATGGCCTCATGACTGAGTGGGAGCGGCTGCGGCGTTACCTGAGGGCAAAGAGGCAACTGCCCGAGCGGCCTTGGCACCACGGGTACCCTGCCGTCCACCTCTGGTACCCCTGCGTTGGCCTCTTTGACTGCCAGCTCCTCTCGCTTTACTGAAGGACGAGTAATAGCGAAAGGAACCACCCCTCCACTGCTGTCCCCTAGGACGAAAAGGCGGAGGTTGGCGAACTGCAGCGCCCAACGACTTCGCTGCAGCTTTTGAGGTCTGCAACCTCTCAAGGCTCTCGTCAGCCTTGCTGCCAAAAAGGTCTTCACTGTCAAAGGGCATGTTGAGGAGCCGGGAGTGCACATCAGGAGCAAACCCCGACTTCCGCAACCACGCAAACCTGCGTATCACGGTGCTCGCCGCCATGGACCTACTGACGCATTCAGCTAAGTCCAGACCCGACTGAACGGACTCACACATGGCATCTTTACCATCCTGGACCATAGCAAGGAAACCATCCCGTTCGTCCCCTTCGGGAATATGTTCAGCCGCTAACGCAACACAGTTCCACAGAGTGTGTGTGAACCGAGACAAGGCACAAATGGAGTTGGCCGCCTGAAGCGCCATACCACCAGAAGAAAACACTTTCTTCGCCCAGCCATCAAAACGTTTGTCGTCCCTATCAGGAGGGATAGTAGGGTACGACGCCTGCTTTGCCAGGGCCGTGGCCGCCTGCACCACCAAACTCTCCGGAGTGGGGTGCCTGGTCAAGTAGCAGGGGTCGCTACTGGCTGGACGGTATTTTCGCGACAAGGATCTGCCCACCGCCGGGAGACTCTCCGGAGCAGTCCAAGCCGCTGCCACCCTTCTCTGTAAAGCCATATGGAACGGCAGTACCGGGTCAGTTGGGGGACCAACATCAAGGATGTCCGTCAGATCATCCTGCACAAACTCCCCTGGGGAAGCAGACCATCCCAAGTACTCAGAAACCCTAGCCATAAGGCGCCGGTACGAGGAATCGGCATGAGATCCAGGCTCAGGCCTACAAAACTCCACCTCCGGAGAGGTGTCCAGTCCACTGGTATCATGCAGTGACTGCCTCAAATCGTTAAACTGACTATGGCCCGAGACAATATCATCTGGAACCTGACTAGGAACCAGGCCATCAGAATCCTCATCCGCCTCTGAAATATATTCCAGGTGGCGAAAAGAAGGCACCCGAGAGTGCTTGCTCTTAACCAGAGCCTTCCTAGGGGGTTCCCCCGTGCCACGGGGTACCTCCGACACGAAAGGCATCGATGGCGTCGAGCAAATCGGCGCCGACGTCGAGAGAACAGGCATCGGCGCCGAGAGGATCGGCGTCGACGTTGAGGAAATCGGCGTCGACGTCAGATGCAGCGCCGCCAGCATCGGCAGCGTCGACACAGCCCTCGAAGCCGGAGCCCCGAGCGTGTCCCTCGACGACCTGAGCGTTGACGGCTTCGACGACTTCCTCGGAGCCGGAGCCTCGAGAAAGCCTGTTGACGCCCTCGACGCCTCAGACGTCGATGTCTTCCTCGAAGACCTCACAGGTGCACACGGTCTCGAACGCGTCGAGGACCGGGTCCTGGAACGGGTACGTCGAGAACGAGTCTCCTTGTCCGAATGGGACCTCTCCCGTGACTCGTGACTCGTCCCTCGACCTCTCACGACCGACCCCACTTAGGGGCACGGACGGCTTAGTACCCTGCGACTCAAGAATCGCCAGCATTTTCTTCCCGAAGGAAGCCCATTCCTCCGGCGTCGCACGGCTGGTGGGGTAAGGGACGTGCCGGGCAGAGTCCTCCGAAGAGGACCTGGAAGACGACCGGTGTCAGCACTTCCGAGAATGCCTCGAAGAGGCTGAGGAGTGCCGAGACTGACTCCTAGAAGGAGACCCACGAGACTTCCGACGATGACGCGGAGAGTCACCCCTCGAATCTTCCGTCGAAAGCCCCGCAGACTTTGACTTCCGGGGCTTGGACACCCGACCTACTTCTTCTTACGTTCGCGTAAGGCTTTGGACGTGAGCGACTGGCAGTCGATACAGTCATCCGTGTCGTGGGCCTCCCCGAGGCACCAGAGGCAGGCGTTGTGCGAGTCCGTCACCGACATCTTGGACCCACACTCCCCGCACTTCTTGAAACTCAGACGCGGGGTCGAAGACGAAGTAGAAGACATCTTCACACAAAGGAATTTCACAAAACTAACAGGTTCGAAGAACAGAACTACAAAGAGTCGAGGCGTTAACCGAGATTCACGAAGCAACACGTTCGCGGAAAAAACGGAACTGAGGCTACGGGCCTACTTATCACATCGGATGACGTCGGACGTGGTCCTCGACGACGGCGCATCGACGTCATCGACGCAGGACGCAGAAAAAAGTTTCCGAAGCAGCACAGCTGTGGTGATTACATGTCATAGATATGGAATACGTCCATAGCAGTCTACTACAGAGCCGCGGCGCGGCTGAAACGGCTGGGCCCAAAGTGGGAGGAGCTTGGTGCCGGCTCGGCCCTGACACTCTTCTGGCGACACGTTACGACATCTGGGCTACCGTGGCGTGGACGACTCTCCAGTCCGTACCTGCCCGCGGCCCGACCCAGCCCCGGTAGTGGTTGCCGCAGTTGCTGAGCCCCAGAGAACTCCTTACGAACCCTACAGTGCAGTGCAGGGCGAGGCATCTGGTAGAAATCGCAGTACGCGGCCTGAGGAACTCTGTGGTAGTAATACCCGCGCTGTCGACCGGTAAGGAGGCGAGGCTGGGCGGAAAGGGAGCCCCCGCGGGGTGCCACATGGTCAGCCGGGGTAGCGGCTAAATCGGACCCGCAATCACCCTTGTTGAGGCGGTAGGCTCCAGTGCCCGACGGAGCACACCCTGGGCGGGTGACCGGACAGGCGTGGTGCTGGCGCGGGACCCCTACTGGAAAACTGTAGAACATTTGGGATACAGTATACTGCACCACCTGGAACGCCATTCATCATGGGGGAACCACAGAGGCCGGCAAAAGGCTCCAAGACTCCGGGGAAGCTGAGGAAGGGCCCCATGGACGCCTACACGGGTGGTCAGGGTCAGGCCGCGTCGGCTGACGCCCACGCGGCCGACACCGAGAACCCTGCTGCTGAATCGAGTGAGAATTTGGACAACCTAACAGCTATAGTCCAAAATGGGTTTCGCTCAATAAACACAAAATTGGATGACATAGTCTCTACCATCGGCTCCTTAAAGGCTAGAGTGGAGAAGGAAAGCCTATGCATAACAGAAACTGAAACCCGCATCAGCACTAATGAAGATACTATCTCGCACCACAGCTGTGATATCTTCCAAATTAAGGAAAGCATGACGAAGATACAGAACAAGTTTGAGGACCTAGAATCGCGCTCCAGGTGCAATAACATTCGTGTTGTGGGCGTAGCGGAATCATTTGGAAAGGGCCAAATGGAGAAACATCTTGAGACACTGCTTAAAACCCTATTCGGACCGGAGGCTTTCTCTGAACAATTTCTGGTGGAACGAGCACATCGTACGCTGGCCCCTGCACCTAAACCAGGCGCGCCACCACGCATTATAATTGCTCGGCTCCTCAACTATAGAGACAGAGGCACAATCCTACAAAAAGCGAGAGAGGCGGGCACCCTTCACTATGAGGAAAGTCGCATACATTTCTATCCTGAATTCTCCTCCGGAGTTCAAGCTAGCAGAAGGTCCTATGAGCCAGTTAAGAAGCTCCTAAGAGAGCGCCAGATTCCATACGCTTTAATGTTCCTGGCAAAAATGAGGCTTCAACATGCGGGCAGGGCCCATTTCTTTGAGTCCCCAGTGGAGGCCATGCATTATATTGAAACTTCCATACCCCTTCCTCCCAGAGGGGGCAGACCAGCACAAAACAACAGGCCCAGACCCGTGGAATGAGAAACACTTGTGTGTCGACCCTGGTTGGGCCCGGGGCCCAGATGAGTGACGGATTAAGGTACACCAGGCACTTTGGTTGGTGGAGTTGTTGGACCTGATCGGCGGCCATGCGAAGCAACATGGCTACCCGTGGAAAGCTCCATAAATTTGATGGGGTACATCGTCAAGTTGGGGGTGTTAATGAGGGGGGGCGGGTGGGACAGGGTGAAGGAGCTGTTGCGTTCAGTTGTCGGATGGACCTATGGTGGCATTTTGTTGAGGATTTTGGCTACCTTCCGGAGCTACCTTTAAATGGAGGGTGGAATGGGGCAACCTGTTGATTGAAAAGTACAGTTTTGGTCACGTTTGGGCTGGCACTGATTGTATGGCACGAATACTGTGAACTCGTCAGATTTGACAATGGCTAATGCTCCATCGCGGGTCCCCGTTGGTGGGCTACAGTTTAAACTACTGACGTGGAATGTGAGGGGGTTGAACAATCCAGTTAAGGTTAGGAAGATCTCTAATTACGTCTCCAGGCATAATCCCCAAATACTGATGTTGCAGGAGACCCATGCAGTGGGGACGGGTAATTCTCACATCCTGCCCGGGTGGGGTCCCCTGAGGTTCCACGCGGACTACTCGACTCAGTCCAGAGGGGTTCTCACCCTTATTCATCCAGGCCTTGGGTTCCGGGTTGGAGGTCACAAGGTCGATCCCCAGGGGAGCTTTGCCATAGTTTGGGGGGAGGTGGCTAACCAACAGCTTCTCCTGGTCAATACATACAGCCCCAACATCGATGACCCGGCCTTCTACTTGGATATATATCAGATGGTTGTATCACTGGATATTTCGGGTGTCTTGTGGGGGGGGGGGGACTTCAACTTGGCCATTGATCCGGTTCTTGATAGATCCTCTACAGTGATGAGACCCCCAAGCAGGACAGCACTGAATCTTAGACATGTCATTGCACAGCTCTCATTGGTTGATGCGTGGAGGGAGGTCAACCCGGGCAGTAGAAGATACACGTTTTATTCCTCGGTACATAATTCCGAGTCCAGGATTGATTACTGGTTGGTCTCCATGCCCATGACGCCCTCGGTTGAGCGATGTGAAATCCTGCCCCGCACCCTCTCAGATCACTCCCCAGTATTGTTGGAACTACTATTCCGGAACACCCCACATCCCTTCAGGAGGTGGAGGATATCTGGTGGAATGTTCTGTGACCCCGGAGTAGTGGAGTCACTCCATGTTGAAATTTCGGAGTTTCTGTCCAATAATATCGGATTGGTCGACATACTCTGGACAGTGTGGGAATCATTCAAGGTCTGGATGTGGGGTTTGTTGATGTCTAGAACTACGGGTATGTTGAAGGCTGTGAGGTCCGAACTGTCGTCTGTTGAAGGAAAGTTAGATGAACTTGAGAAAACATATTCAAAATACACAAGACAAGACAGTACTAGCTGTTTTACACACACATCTCCAGGAATTTGACAAGCTTGCACTGAGGGAGGTCCGATATGTGGCGGCCCCGATTCAGGCGCGGAGGTACGGGGAAGGCAACAAGGCTGGCAGGGCGCTCTCCAACCTAATTAAACACGATAAACAACCCACACAGATCACAAGTATACGCATGCAACAGGGGAGGGTTCTCCTTGGGGATAAGGACATTAACGGGGAATTTATGGAATTCTATAAGAGGCTATATTCAAACCAAGATAAGAAAACATCCGCAGAAATCAAGACCTATCTTGAAGTCCTCTCCCTCCCTAGGCTCCCTGACGAAGTGCGCCTGGCAATGGATCAGCCGGCAACGACGGAAGAGATTGGGGAAGCAATCAAGGATCTGTCAACAGGCAGGGCACCGGAGTCGGACGGGTTGGGCGCTGAATTTTACAAGAAGTTCCGTGAGGAACTTGTGCCGATACTATTACAAGTGTGGGAGGAGGCGCTCAAATCCGGCAGATTGCCCTCAACCATGAGAGGTGGCCATAATGGTGGTACTCCACAAGCCCAGGCGACCACCACAGGACGTTTCGTCCTACAGGCCCTTGTCACTCATCAACACGGATGCTAAAATCTTTGCAAAGGTCCTGGCAAATCGCCTTCTGCCAGCAGTCCCAACCCTAGTCCATCCCGACCAGAATGGGTTTGTCCCTACTCGATCTACAGCCCTAAACCTCAGACGACTCTTTGGTATTATGGCACAGATCGACCCCGTGAGGAGCGCAGTGGCCATATCCCTTGACGCTGAAAAAGCGTTTGATTCGGTATCGTGGGTCTATCTCCTTTCGGTGCTTGAGGCGTTTGGGGTGGGTCCCACCTTTATACGATACGTAAAACTCCTATATATGGAACCTGGGGCTCGTGTCCTGACCAATAAAGCCATTTCCGAGATGTTCCTCCTGGAGAGGGGGACCAGACAGGGGTGCCCTTTTTCGCCCCTACTATTCGCACTGACCATTGAACCTATGGCGGCCGCTGTCCGTCTTAGACACTCAGACAAAGGGATCACAATGAAGGGTTCCACCCAACTAATCTCGCTTTACGCGGATGATACATTGCTATATATCAGGGAGCCTGAGGTAAATATAACACCCATCATAACAGAGATCCATGGGTTTGCAGACTATTCTGGGTATACTATAAATATGTCCAAATCGGAAATATTCCCTCTAACACCTGCCACCCGATGCCCTACAGACACAGGGGGACTCAAGTGGTCCGAAGACCACATTAGATACCTGGGAATACTGGTCTCCAAGAACAAGCTCACACTCTATGCAGATAACCATGAGGGCTCCCTGCAGGCCTTAGGCTCCAAGCTTCAGATTTGGGGACGGCTCCCAATTTCCTTAGCTGGCCGTGTTGCCATTCTTAAAATGGTGGTCCTCCCTAAAGTTTTATACTTATTTGTCAATATTCCTATATGGCCGGGCAGGGCCTTCTTCTCCAAGCTCAGATCCATGGTGGTAACATTTCTCTGGAATGGTAAGACAGCTAGGATTAGCTGGGAGAAAATGACAGAACCCTATTCCTCTGGAGGGATAGCGGCTCCCGATTTTGAGCTTTATTATTACGTCTCCCAAGCCCAATTTGCGAAATATTGGTATAATGACGAGAACAGTACACCCCATGCATGGATAGAGGAACATACCACACATCCCACGAATATACAATCAGTTATTTTCGATCCAAAGTATAAAGACACATGTGCATATAATCCGGTTAGCTGTACAGTCAGGGCATGGATGGCTATATTCAAGAGGCGGGGAGTGGAGGTCCCCTACAATCCAGAGGTACCGCTTTGGGACTTCCCGGGTATACCCCCCACGCATGACGCCAACATACAGGAGTCCTGGGACCCTAACGGGGAAATGAAGCTGGGTGACATGTTTGTTAATGGTGTTTTTGTGGACCGGGGTCTCTTTCTGAGGGCACTGGGGGGTGGACCCCTGAAAACGTTGCAATATTACCGTATGAGGTCTGCATTCCAGAAGAGGTGGCCTCTCTTCCCGGATGAACCCCCACCTCATCCATGTGTGCAGTTAGTAACATCTAAAAATGGCCTGGGGATTTCTAGGTTATACACAGCTGTTCAAGCTCATACCCCCACATTGAATCAGATAAAGGAGCAGTGGGAAGCGGATTTACAGGGTACCATTGAAGAAAAGAAATGGGCCAGTTATTGTGCGTTATCCAAGAAGGTCTCGCTTAATGCTGGCCTAAGGGTGATCCAATTTAAAATCCTGAACAGGCTACATTATACACTGGCCAAAATCGAAAGGTTTGCACCAGACACCTCTGACGCTTATCCTAAATGTAATGCTCCTCAGGCTGGATCCTTTCATATGTACTGGGACTGCCCGGGACTGAGGGGATTCTGGAGGGCGGTGGCTGAGCTGCTGGAAGAAATCACAGAGGTGCCCCCCGATTTGACTCCTCAGAAGTACTTGTTTGGGGACATTGGCAAGCAATCAGAGAAAATTAGAAGATTATTTAACATTTCATGCGCTATTGCCAAAAAATGTATTTTACAGAAATGGAAAAGTTCTCTTCCGCCCACCATGAACCAATTCCTACAAGAATTGACACATGTCAACGAGTCAGAGGAACAGTTTGTTTTAACCCGACCCTCGGCATGCAGACCTAAGGACATTTGGGGCCCGTTCAGATTCTACCTATGTAATATGATTACTGATGCTGACTTGTCGTCATAATATTGCTATGTGAAATGTAACGGATATTTTACTCCTGATGTAACAGTTAAACAGATGTGCTGTGGTGTAACAGCCTATACGTGACCACTAATAAAAAAAGAGTTTAAAAAAAAATCATAGACCCAGCACACACCATCTTCCAATGGAGTGCTGAAGGGGTTACATAGTATCCCCTGTGTCTAAATACTCATGTTGGAGTCAAATGCTACCCTTTCCTATTGAAAAGGTTGATGGCAGTGGTTTTACAATCAACTACCATGATTTGTCCCGATTGCGAATACCGGTAGCTAAAACTCGCGGGAGGCATGTTTCTCAAAATGGCGCCTTAAGCCCCTTTTTTAAACAGGTCCCGGTCATCTTTTTTCGCTGTTTCTTTTTGGAAAGGTCCTTCTAGTGTTTGTCTCTGCGCGCCAGACCAGGTTTGTCACATTGCCCACCCTCAGTGTTCATCTAGGAGCAATTCACTGCCCCAACCTGGTCTGCCCAAGTGCAATACATTGCCCACCCTCAAATACATCAAATAGGATACATTGCCCACCTCCAAACACTCTAAATGCCAATCATTGTTCACCCCCAGATCCATCTAGGTGCTGCTTATTGCCCACCCTCATGGTCTGTCCAAATGCAATGTGTGGCCACACTGTCAAAGCCAAATGGGCGCTCAAAGAACTCTTGAGAGTGGGCGGGGTATTGCACATAAATATGTGCAATACCCCGCCCACTCTCAGAGTTCTTCCAATTTAGAGATACTGGATGTCCCCTTGACTCCTCTGGGTGCGCTGGCCTGGCTACTCTGATGCAAGTGGGGGGCAGGGGGACGGTTAGTGCCTCAGTGGCTGAGAATGAGTAAAAGGGCAGGAAGGGGCTCAGGAGATAAAAGAAGTGAAGTACAGTAGCTGAATGGAAAGGGTGGGGGCAGGAGGGGGGTGCCTACCCCTGGCCTGTGCGTGTGTGTGTTTGTGTGTGTGTGGGGGGGGGGGTGAGGGGATGATGTGGGTGTCAGGTTGCGGGAGGGAAGAGCCAGCAGGTTTTGAGGGCCTTCCTCAAGGCAAGGTGGTCCTCTATGAGATGGAGGGAAAGTGGGAGGGAGTTTCAGACGGTGGGTGCTAGGACAGATAAGGAGGGGCCTCCTAGCCAGGAGAACTTGAAAAGGGGGACTACCAGGAGGTGTGCTAAACCTGATCTCGGGGATCGATTGGGGTGGTAGCGTGTACGTTTGTTTTACAGGGATTTGGGGGCCTTTCATGTGGAGGGCACAGAGATGCAGAAGGATTTGAAAGTGGCCCGTCGGATGGGCAGCCAGTGGCGCTGTGATGAATCCTATAGAGTTATCATCACTGATCCCAGCCCAGAGTCTCATCCCATGTGGCCAGCCGCTACCTGGCACTGACCGTGTGGGAGGCATTAGGAGGGAGGATCACATGGGAGGAGATGGCTATCGGGAGAAGTGGTGACTCCCTTAGGAGAGACGCATTGTTCCTATTTCTGTGAAAAATAAGATCCTATAATCCCCAAATACCTGATGGCATGCTGTCACCATTTGAATCCCTCCAAGGTTAAAATCCAAAGAAGTGTATATGAGAAACCACCTAAACAGAATACGTTTTCCACCTTAGGAATGTACGGGTCACATGTAATTCTCCCTGTTTTTAATGGTTCTGTCTTGGATTAAAAGTCTGAACCACAATATCACTGTACACACAAAACATCTCCTGTTCCTAATAACCTTCCGTTCAACAAACAATTGAAACAAAATAGCTTTGAAATCTCTAAAACCATTATGAACTTCAAGACCCATAATGCTTACGGTACTGGGACGAGGAAGAGGAGCAAACAGCTAATGAGATTACTAGTGCTGCTAAGAAGACTGTGAGGTCTGGTTGTTCCAATTCTAATCAACGAAGCAGGATATTTAAATTTGGAAATCACCCAAGTGATTTTCTCTCTTCTTTCAGATCTTGTAACAGCTGATCATCGTGCTCTGGCGCACCTGCTCTCTTGACTTTCCTCCTGCTCCATATGGCCTCAGAGAAAAGGTAAGCCATTGTGGCTTTTTCAGCATTGCGCACAGGCCCCTGCATCTTCCTATTAAATGTAATTTGATTTAAATTACATTTAGGCTTTTTTGTCGAGTGATGAGCTGCACCACCAACTGCATGGAATTCAACAATAAAACGCTCTTGTGTTTTATGGAGTCTTCACGGGACGATTGTCCACAATAGTGCCCAACCAGAACTGGATGCTTTGAAAAGGGCTTTCATCACTATACTTTATTCATTGGCCCTGCTTCTCACTTCCTCCGAGATAACTGCCAGCTTTTAGTGCCTTGCAGGTAGCCTTGTGTCTTTGTCTGCTCCCCACCAATGGCCACTCTCTCCTTCAGTAGTCAATCAGTGGCACCGGGAGGCGGGAGCCATCCCATTCTTCAAAGGCCCACGTCGAGGCCCTGTCTGTTCCTCTCTGTTTCTTGCTGGCCTTCCAGGCTCCAATCTCCTACCATCCACTATCATGTTGGACACTCCATCCACGCAGGCCTGGACTCCAACATCCCCCCTCTTGCCGTCACGCGAGTACTAACTGTTGCTTGGAGGCTGCTTCTTCTCTACTTGAATCACTCCCTCTGCCTCTCCATTCATTCACATTGCAGATTTCCCCTTTACCATTGCAAAACTTCACTCTGCTCTCACTCCACGAGTTCACTTCCACTGACCCCAACTCTGTTTTGCTGTGCTGTAATTCCAGTGTTGTCCAACATCACTTGAACTTAGGTGAGCCTGCTTCCTGCATTGTATTTGTATGTTTAGTGTAAAAATCAAACGTAGGTGTGCCTGCTTCCAGCATTGTATTTGTATGTTTAGTGTAAAAATCAAACGTAGGTGCGCCTGCTTCCAGTATTATATTTGTCTGCTTAGTGTAAAAATCAAACTTGTTCGTACTTTTAACACCCACTTGGCCAATCTCTGTATCTGGTTCAGAACTGTGCATTGCAGCACTCACACCCGCAGCCCCCCTCTCCAAGTCTTTCCCCCTCTCACTTCTTCCCTCAACACGTGATGGCACTGTCCATCTACCCAATCTTCTCCAACTGCTACACCATCACCTACCCTCCCCTCTCTCACAAAAACTGGTTGGAAAAAGCATTAAAAAAAATACATCCTTGCTGCAAACCCTGGCCTCCCAATTGCAGACACCTATGTCAGTACATCCTCAAAAGAAATCTTCACTGACATCCTCTTTTTTGTGCCATCTCCTGAACTAGGGACCTCTCACCTCACTGCCACTCTCCCACCTTACTCTTCCACATCCATTAATGGAGGCACCAAGTGGGAAGTCCTCCTTGCGGGCTTCTTCTCTTCCCGCTCCTACATCAATGTCTACCTCACAGGCACAGACCTGGTTCAAGGCCCTCAGCCAACCGCCTTCTCTTTGACTGGATCCTGCCATCTCATCAATTTCCTTCCTTCCCCTGCCTCCTCCTTTTTTCCCCCTCTGCCCCCACACCCCTACCCTCCACCTCAAAAAACCTTCAAAGGCAGCAATCGTCTCCAACTGGCGACCCTCAACTCACGCTCTGCCATCAAACACTGTGCTGACATCTGCCTTCACCTTGAAGACACTGCCCTGGGAATACTTGCACTTACTGAAACATGGTTCAGTGCCAATTCAGTTACCTCCTTTGATTCACTCCTACCCGACGGAAGATCACCTCAAAGACTCGACCCCACTGTGCTGGCGGAGGAGTTGCCTTAATCTTCCCAGAGTGGATTCCTTCTTCCATCCTAGCCACTGAACCCTATTCTTCCTTTGAGAGCCTAGTATGTAAATTGGTCATCTCTCCTTCCACCATCTTGACCATTGCTACCATCTACCAGCCCCCTGGCACCTTGTCTCTGTTCCTTTCTGAGTGGGCGGACTTCTGTTCCTCCCTACTCTCTATATGTACACAAAGGAGAAAAGGTACACGTCCTTTAATCTATTCCATTACTCATCTGTCTAAATGAAGATGATCAGTAATCACCCCTACCTATGTCACCGGGGTCGGTGATATCTTCGTCCGAAAGTGTAGCTTCTGAAATCTCCCCCTCCCCCGACTCCTCACCTTCTTCTTCCTTCCAAGAACCCTTCTTTTCTTTTCTTCGAGTAGACACCTTTTTTTTATGAAGATAGGGACGACCCCGGAAGGAAGCCACTGTGCTCCCCAAAGAAGGGAGACCAGGGGGCCCACCCCCGGGATCGACCAAGAGGGGAAAAAGCCTTAGGCACAAAAAACCCCTGTAGAATCGTTGGGTGTCTTGTAATCGTGGAACCAGGAGTACTCTAGGTAAGATCTGGTAGAAGTGACTGAAGACAACACGTGGAGTGAAGATTCAGAAACACAGGCAGTCCATTAAGAGGTCCGAGGAACTGGTACACAGGCCAAGTGAGGAAGTACTGATGCAGCAAGCAAAGGCAGTCCAGGGGAGCAGGCCGGAGTCTGGTACACGGGAGGTCACAGAAGCAATACTGAAGGTAGGTGAAGGAAGAGCGGGAAGAATAACAGATAGGAAAAGGAAAAATGCGGTAAGTGAAGATGGGAAGGTGGGAGGGGAAGCAAGATGGAAGGAGGACAAAGGAGAATTATTGCGAACCAAGAGAGAAAGGGAAAGGCAGACAGATCCAGCGGAATGAATGACAGACAGGTTCAGACAGGGTACGAGGACCCGACCAGCAGCAAGCGAGAGAGCAGCACGAAAGCCACAGGCAGCAAGCAACTCAGCCTACGGACGAAACCGGAAGCGTTGCAACGCGTCCGTGACCCGGAAGTGGCTGGTTAAAACACCGGGCCGCGGAGCGTCTAGCCAATCAGAATCAGAAAAAGGAAACCAGGAAACAGGGGGCGTGGCCGAAGCGAACGAAGCTAGGTTCCGCGTCGCCAGCGGCTCCATAGACGCCAAGAACTCGGCGGTATGACAGTATGCCCCCTCCTATACGCTCCTCCTCCGGGTTTCCCTGGATGGAAAAAGTGGTATTTGCGGAGTAGGACAGGAGCATTAATGTGTGTGATGGGTTCCCAAGAGTTTTCCGAAGAAGGGTAGCCTTTCCACTTAACCAAATATTCCAGCCTGCCCTTATGATACCTGGAGTCACAGAGTTGGGCGACCTCATATTCAGCTCGAGTGGAACCCTGGGGAATAGGAGTCTGTCTAACCTGTCGTGCCCATGTATCAGCATGAAATGACTTAAGTTGGGAAGCATGGAAAACAGGGTGTACCCTTTTTAGGTTATTTGGTAGTCTTAGGCGAAAAGCCACAGGATTGATTTTCTGTATGATCTCATATGGCCCTAGATATTTTGGAGATAACTTGGAGGGATGTACCCAACGAGGTAAATATCTAGTGGAGAGCATAACATGGGTACCCACATCCCATCCTGGTACAGGTCTACGATGTTTATTGGCTTGAATGCAATATCGGGCTTGGGCTGACTTAAGGCCTTCTTCTACCTTCTTGTGTGTCTCTCTAAGGAGGGAGAGTGAAGAATCTACTGAAGGTACGTTAGTAGAAAGGCCTGAGACAGGAAGAATGGAGCGAGGGTGAAAACCATAAGTACCAAAAAAAGGGCTGAACCCCAGAGCTGCATGTGTGGAGTTATTATAAGAGAATTCAGCTAGAGGGAGTAGTGTGCACCAGTTGTCTTGTTGGCTGTTGATAAAGCATCTTAAGTACTGCTCCAGGGTTCCGTTCAAACGTTCAGTTTGCCCATTGGATTGTGGATGAAATCCAGAGGTGAGAGCTCTTTCAATACCTAGTCTGCTACACAGGGCCTTCCAGAACTGGGAAGTGTACTGACTACCCCGGTCTGAAATAATCTTGTTAGGTAGACCGTGTAACCGGAATATGTCTTGGAGAAACACTTCCGCCATCTTGGCTGCCGTAGGGATGCCAGGTAATGGGGAGAAGTGAGCCAATTTGGTAAATGAATCCACTACTACCATGACACAGGTGCATCCTTCAGACGGAGGTAAATCCACTATGAAATCAGTTGAAATTGTGCTCCAGGGACCCTTGGGTACAGCATTAGGTTCCAGTAGACCAATTGGTCTTTTTCGGGATGATTTACTCCTCAGACAGATGATGCATGACTGAACGTACTGCTCTACATCCTTTCTCATTGTAGGCCAATAGAAATGTCTTTGAAGATAGTCGTGAGTACCAGCCACACCCCTGTGTCCTCCTAGTTTAGAGTCATGACACCAGACAAGTGCGGTTTTACGAAAAGCCGGAGTGGGTAGATAAAGTTTTCCTCCTACAAGGTAAAGACCGTTCCTGATTTCATAGGCCAGATCTTTAGAGTGTTTTTCAATTTCAAAACGACCTCCAGAATCCTCCTGTACCTGCTGAAGGAATTTAGAAATTATTCCGATGGTCCTGGACTGGGGAAACATCCGTTCAAGATTCGTCTCTGACTCTGACAGGTAATCACACCGGCGGGAAAGAGAGTCGGCTACAACGTTATCTTTTCCCGGGATGTAAGTTATGCTGAATTCGAATTGTGCGAAGAAATGAGCCCATCGGGCCTGTCGAGTATTGTAACACTCGAACTGTTTGAGAACCTGTAAGTTCTTATGATCAGTCCTTATGGTGAACGGGAACCTTCCTCCTTGAAGTAGATGACGCCATTCTACACAGGCCGCTTTCATGGCTAGAAGTTCTCGCTCAATAACCGAGTAGTTCTTTTGGCTGGAGGTTAGGGTCTTCGAGAAATAAGCCACCGGATGTTCTGTACCCTGGATTTCTTGAAGAAGTACAGCCCCTATTGCGGCTGAAGAAGCGTCCGTCTCTAGAATGAAGGGTAGATGTTGGTTTGGTTGTTGTAAAATGGGTGCTGAACAGAAGGCTTCTTTAAGAGTACCAAAGCTGTCTTCTGCCTCCGTTGTCCATTTAAATGGAGTTGCAGATTTCTTTAAGAGCGAGGTGATAGGTAATATCTTTTGAGAGAAATTTGGGATGAATCTTCGGTAGAAGTTTGCTAACCCCAGGAATCTTTGTATTTCTTTGACTGAGGTGGGTGAGGGCCATTCAAGGATGGAAGACACCTTATTTGGATCCATGGAGATTCCGTGGTCTGACAGAATGTATCCTAAATAAGGAATGGAGGAGGCTGAAAACACACATTTGGTGAGTTTAACCGACAACTGGTTTCTCTGTAGTCTTCTGAATACTTCCCTAACATGTTCCACATGGTCTTCAGGAGTACGAGAGTATATCAGTATGTCATCTAAATAAACCAATGTGGTTTGGCACAGGAGATCTGAGAATAGTCTGTCCATAAATCGTTGGAATACCGACGGGGCATTTACCAATCCGAACGGCATTACCTGGTATTCAAAAAGGCCGAAAGGAGTCCGGAATGCTGTCTTCCATTCATCTCCTTTCTGCACCCGGAGTAAGTGATACGCATTCCTCAGGTCGAGTTTGGTAAAGATGGTAGCACCCTGTACAGCTTGTAGGATATCGGTTATCAATGGCATAGGATACCGGTCCTTTATGGTAACCTTGTTTAGGCCGCGATAGTCTATACACGGCCTCAACTCCTTAGAATCCTTTTTTGAGATGAAGAACAGTGATGCCCCTGCAGGGGACTTGGAAGGCCTAATTAGCCCGTTCTCCATGTTGCTGTCCAGGTACTTTCGGAGGTATTGTTTTTCTTCTAATGATAGTGGAAACATCCTACCGAAGGGTACCAATGCACCTGGGGTGAGATCGATGCAACAGTCTTCAGGCCGGTGAGGAGGGAGCTCTACGGGTATCTTTTCAGTTGCCACTTCATTGAACTCCTTCAGGTAGTGGGGAAGACAGTGCACCGTTTTGACTTCGCAGCTATTAGTGGTCTTGACGGTCTCGAATCTTGGTTCTGGCAAACATTCCGATTTACATAGTGAGGACTGAAAGCTAAGTAGGTTTCTAGACCAGTCAATACAGGGGTTGTGTCTGCGTAACCAACAGATACCCAGGATAAGAGGGAAGTGAGCAGCTCTGATGATGTCGAAAGTGATACTTTCGGTGTGTTGTTGGATGGATAAAGTAAGTGCTTTAGTGGTATGAGTGATCAAACCCGAGCTCAAAGGTTCGCCATCAACTCCTTCCACCTTTTGATCTTCATTCTTGGCTATCCTCTTGACTCCATGTCGTTCTGCCCAATGGGTATCCATGAAGTTTCCTGCTGCTCCACAGTCGAGTAGTGCTAAAGCGGTTACTTCTTTGGGGCCTACTCTGAGAGAAACTGTGAGCACCATCAACCGGGAGTCTTCAGATGTTTCTGTAGAGGATACAGAAAGTGGTGCGTAGGGACTAAAAGCAGCCCCTCAGTAATGCGTCTCAATGTTTACCGAGGGCGAGCGTTTCCCGATCTTCTGGGTGGTACCTCCGGACAATCTCTTAATAAATGTAATGAAGATCCACAGTACATACACAAGGAACCCTCCCTGCGCCGTTTCCTTTCTTCCGGTGTCAGTGGGGCTCTGGTGGTCCCAATCTGCATGGGTTCTTCTTTAGTTGTCCGTTGGAAGGGTACAGATGCTGGTAAAGGAGTCTCCACGGGAGGGGGTACGCTTAGCCTGATCTTCCTCTTTTCTTGACGTCTTTCCGTCATCCTGAAGTCAATTCGGAGGGTAGCTGTCAGAAGTTCGGCGAAAGACACCGGTCTTTCTATTCGGGCAAGTTCGTCCTTCAATTCCTCCCTTAAACCTCGTCGAAATATGGCATACTGAGCCTGTTCCTGCCAACCTGCCTCTGCAGCCACCTGTTTGAAAGTGGTGATATATGTCAGTAAATCAGAATTCCCTTGACGGATGTCAAGGAGGTCCTCCGAGGCCAAGTATGTACTCTCTGTTCGCAAAAAGGTTTGTTGAATCAGGGCCTTAAAGGCATCGTAGTCCTGTAAAACCGGGTCTGACTGGTTTACTAGAGGGGTAGCCCAAGCCAGGGCATTTCCGATCATGTGGGTGATCATAAACCCCACCTTGGCGTGATCTGAGGCGAAGGTCAGAGGGCGAAAGGTAAAATGAAGATTGCATGCGTCCAGAAATTCTTTAACCTTCTTTGGGGATCCATCGAACTTCCCTGATACTAAGGGAAGTGGAGGTAAATCGGCTAAAGGTCTTTCTCTGTCCGTCATACGCTGTTGAAGGGTGGCGTTAGCAGTCTTAAGGTTCTGCATCTCTAGACTTAGACTTTGTACAGCGGCTATGAGTTCTTGTACCTGCTGTGGGGTGGCCATCTCTTTTCGGCGTTGCAAACTGTCACCGGGGTCGGTGATATCTTCGTCCGAAAGTGTAGCTTCTGAAATCTCCCCCTCCCCCGACTCCTCACCTTCTTCTTCCTTCCAAGAACCCTTCTTTTCTTTTCTTCGAGTAGACACCTTTTTTTTATGAAGATAGGGACGACCCCGGAAGGAAGCCACCGTGCTCCCAAAAGAAGGGAGACCAGGGGGCCCACCCCCGGGATCGACCAAGAGGGGAAAAAGCCTTAGGCACAAAAAACCCCTGTAGAATCGTTGGGTGTCTTGTAATCGTGGAACCAGGAGTACTCTAGGTAAGATCTGGTAGAAGTGACTGAAGACAACACGTGGAGTGAAGATTCAGAAACACAGGCAGTCCATTAAGAGGTCAGAGGAACTGGTACACAGGCCAAGTGAGGAAGTACTGATGCAGCAAGCAAAGGCAGTCCAAGGGAGCAGGCCGGAGTCTGGTACACGGGAGGTCACAGAAGCAATACTGAAGGTAGGTGAAGGAAGAGCGGGAAGAATAACAGATAGGAAAAGGAAAAATGCGGTAAGTGAAGATGGGAAGGTGGGAGGGGAAGCAAGATGGAAGGAGGACAAAGGAGAATTATTGCGAACCAAGAGAGAAAGGGAAAGGCAGACAGATCCAGCGGAATGAATGACAGACAGGTTCAGACAGGGTACGAGGACCCGACCAGCAGCAAGCGAGAGAGCAGCACGAAAGCCACAGGCAGCAAGCAACTCAGCCTACGGACGAAACCGGAAGCGTTGCAACGCGTCCGTGACCCGGAAGTGGCTGGTTAAAACACCGGGCCGCGGAGCGTCTAGCCAATCAGAATCAGAAAAAGGAAACCAGGAAACAGGGGGCGTGGCCGAAGCGAACGAAGCTAGGTTCCGCGTCGCCAGCGGCTCCATAGACGCCAAGAACTCGGCGGTATGACAACCTATTAGTCCTGAAAGAATGGATTTGGTGTCCAACACAAATTTATACATTAAATCATTTTAATTTTTATATTCAAAATCTGATAAAAAATTGTTAAAACAACTTGTTTTAAAACACACTATGAAACCCAAGATGATAACCCACACGGTGAGTATAACACCAATCTAATGGGATGAAATATACCACAATGTTTACAACATTACAAAATTCAGACACATGGCGATTAACATCCACTAAACATTAAACAACGTGTCGATTAACAACATATCCCGACATGTTTCAGTTCTTCAGGCTTCCAAATGCTAGAACTTTCTTCAGGGGAGAGAACCTTTTTGCATAAGTTTTCACCACCATGTGAGTCAAAGGGTAAGGTAATCCAACAAAGGAGTCACCTCAATGAGTGATAATAAGTAGCGCTAGGGACACTGTCCCATCCAATAGAAGTAAAACTCCTAGAATCAAGTTTTTTCGTAAATGGGTACTCCGTCACCCTCCTGGTTCCGAAACCTTTAATCTTCACTACGGAGTCAATCTCTAAATTGCAACATGAACACTCTCATGAGACCCAATGGAGCTAGCAACATTGCCTCAGTTCTTGGACACCGATCAAAAGCCGTCTCTGAGACGTGGCTCTTACTTCCAGTCGCCTCCGTGAACACAGCGTGACTAGAACTGGATTCCTTTCACGGGACCCAAAACACTGCTGTGGCTCCCTACTCTCTACCACCTTGAATCTGCTACTACTAGGTGACTTCAACTTCTACCTGGACTCCCCTTGCGCAGCAACCACCCTCTCCACTGACTTCTGTTCCTCCCTATCCCTCTTTCTTCCCTTTGGCACTACCCATTCTGCTGGACACACGATTGACGTCCCCATCCATTCCAACCTCAACCTCTCTTCTCCCCTGGTCACCCAGCTCTCCTGGTCTGACCACTCTCGCCCCTCCTCTCATCTGGGTCCCTATGGCCCTGTGACAACTCCTCAAAGCTCTGCCAACCTCGTTCACAAACATCTGTCAGATGAAATTAGTGTCAGTTGCCGCCTTCTCTTCCACCTTCATTCCCCTTGCCCACCCAACACAGACTCTACCACTGATTCTGCACTCAGCAACCTCTGTCTGTCCATTACCAGCACCATAGACACTCTTGCCCCAGTCATGAGGATCCACCTAAAACCTGCCTCCAAGTGGAACACCTGGAACGACTCCGTACTTGCAGACCAAAACATAGGCGCAGGGCTGCAGAAAGGAAGAAAGAAACCCCAGGTGCACCCTCTGACAAACTGGCCTGCTGCCTGACCGAGAGACACCACAGACTCTCCATCTGTGCCAAAAAAAGAGCCCACATTCAGGCACGAGTGTCCAATGCCTCCAACAACACAGCTGAACTCTTCAGAATCTGCAGGGAACTTGCAAACCCATCTGCAGCATCTTCTGCTCCTACACCCTCCCAAACCCTATGCAATTCACTCGTCTCTCACTTCATTTCTAAAACCCACGACATACTGAACAGCCTTGTCATGCAATCCTCCAACTCAACGCTCCCTCCTCTGGCCCCCTTACCACCCACCCTCCTCCTCCCCCCTTCTCTGCCTTCACTCCTGTCCCAACGATGTCACCAGAGTTGTCAACTCCATGAAGGTCTCTTCCAGACAGGTTGCCCCATGCTCTTCCAGAACCATCAAGGACAACATCTCCTCTCTCGCAACTGCTCTTGCTCATCTCTGCGACCACTGCTTTGCTTCTGGGTCTTTTCCATCTCCCCTCAAGCACTGCCTTGTGTGCCTGCCCCTTCCTTAAAAAAACCTCTGCAGACCATTCCTGCCCAGCCAACTACCGACCCATTTCCATCACCACCTTCCTGGGGAAATTGCTTGAGATGTTGGCCCTCCCTCAACTTAACTCACATACCTAACTTGTGGGCAGTCTACAAGACCACCAGTCTGGATTCCGAGCATCCAGAGGCATGGAAACTGCTCTTTTGAACACACGCGAAGAAATCCTGCATCCTTTGACTCCAACTCCCCTGTTGTCCCCATTCTCCTTGATTTCTATTCAGCATTTGACAGAGTGAGCCATTCCATCCTCATAAAAAGACTCCATGATACCTTTGGCATCTCGGATCAGGCACTGGACTGGCCCACCTCCTTCCTTACTGACCGTTCCTCCAACACCATTCTGGGCCTTTTCACCTCCCCCATTTCCTCCTCCACCTGTGGCATCCCTCAGGGCTCCTTTCTCTCACCATGGCTCTTTAACAAATACCTTTCTCTGCTGGCATGCCTCATTTCCTCCTTCTCCCCCAACTTCCAGTGCTATGCTGATGACACACAACTCTTCTTCAAACTTCCTACTGACGCCCTTGCTCCTTCCTTCATCCCCGACTGCCTCTCTGCCATCCAGGTCTGGTGCACTGCTACCTCTGCCTCAAAGCCAGCAAAACAGAGATTCTCCCTATTGTGTCCCCTGCACCCTATTTCTTCCCATCACTCTGGCCTTCCTCCAGGGGCTCCCCCTCCCTCCGCCTCTGTAGCCAGGAATCTCGGAGTGTTCTTTGATACCTCCCTTTCCTTCATCCTTCATATTCAGGACATTGTGAAGAAGTCCCACTTTCAGCTCTTCCTTCTCAAAGGAACTCTACCCTTCCTCACCTTCCCACAGAGACTCAATGTCACACATGCTCTGGTTCTCTCCAGGCTAGACTATTAATAGCCTCCTCCTTAATCTTCCTACTTCCACCATGGGACCCCTCCAGCTAACCCAGAATAGGGCAGCAAGACTTATCCTTGGCCTCAAGCCCATGGACCGCATCTCTCCTGCAGTACAAAGCCTTCACTGCCTCCCAGTCTCAGCATGTATTACATTCACATCCCTCTGCATCATCCACAAAGCTATCTGGGGCCTGGGACCACTCTATCTTCAATGCTTCCTGACTAAATACTCCCCTTCTAGACTCCTGCGTTCCTCTGGCACCATCTCCATGCGTGTGAAGCGGTTTTCTAAACGGAGAGCTGGTGGTAGATCACTTTCCTCAGCGGGCTCCCTCCTTTGGAACAGCCTCCCTCTTCCTCTGCATCTTGAGCAGGACCTCAAGTTCCGGAAAAGCCTTAGGACCTTTCTCTTTACCTCTTCCTTCTCCTCCTCTCTTCCCTGCTAATCATACAGTAGCGTGACTGGTGTGCAGGGCCCTTATGTATCCGTCACACGCTTGTCATCCTGGCACTTGTGGAAGCCCTGGATGTTCCGGCGCCATTGATGCAGCACACCACGTTCCGCTGCTACGTGCATCAGCGGTCTAGTTGTCAGCTGTCATGTCCGCTGCCAGGCTGCTCTTAGTCACTCCGGACCCAGAGTCCTGTGCATTGCAACCCTTCAGAGCACTCTGTTTCTTTGGGGTCATGCGCTGTCTTCCTTGGCTGTGCCTGAAGCTCGCCTTCTCCTGCGCTCCGCCGTGAGTTTCCTTTTCTCTTTGCGGCTCTCTGTGCCTGTTGTTGCTTTGCCTGGGTCGCGTCTATGCACCTCCTTTGTTCCTTATCCTCAGTGGCACTTTGGAGCTCTGCCTCTCTCGGCTCCTGCCCGTTCTGCTCTTTCCCTCTGGCGGCTCCTCTGAGCTCTGCCCTTCTCGGCTCCTGTCTCTCACGAGCCGTTCGTTCTTCTTTCTCTCTGCCTTTCTGGCCACGCTATCTCTGGCTGGATTTTCTTTTCTACTCAGATCATTGTGGACTTCAATAAGGTTCCGGGGTCGCTAGTCACCATACAGGCACCCTTACTGGCTGTACTTCCTGCCATCTACAGCACGCCTACCTGGGCTTGGCCTGGCCAATCCTTCCCTGTGGTCTTTGCAGTACTGGAAGCTACCGCTCTGTCAGGTAGTTCCTGAACAACCACTCTATTCACTGTGCTCTACTTTCATGGAGTGTTCTTGTAACTCACCAATAGCTGAACAGGCCGGGGCGTTGCTCGACCTCAAATCCACAGATAAGAGGGAGCTGCTCCAGATAATAGTTCAGCTCAAGCTGTGCGTTTCCAATTAAGGATACACTCAGATCTGAGCCTCCTCAACTTGAGGATCTCTTTTAGGCAATATAACCCTCTGCTGAAGTAACAGACAATGGATTTCTCAAAAGAGCAGAGATACCCACACCGCTATGACAAGGCTGTAAGGAAAGAAAGGAACACGTTAGATGATCAACCAAAAAGAAACGTAACAAAAACCCTGTTCTAGAGGATATCTACTTGTAATGCCCAGGGATGGAAGATTAAAGGAATGTTTCTCAGAATAACCACCAGCTAAGGGAAAGCAGACACAAAAGAATATGGTTACCCAGGCCTCCCTAAGGTAAATGCAGAGGAAATTAGACACCTAAATGTTTCTTACCCAAGGGAAGGCAGGAATGGTACCAGAGGAAGAGGAAACAACGATAGGAGAAAATAACAAACAGGATGGTTAGTACAGGGAAGTACCCCGGACGGCAACGGCACACAACTAGAGTCGGGGTGGTGCACCAAGCAGGATAGCGTCCAATGTGCACTAGGTTTCCAGAGAGGTGAACAAACAAGCAGTTCCACAATTGAAATGGTCTCTATGAATATCCAGATCCTCTTGAGCAAAGGTGGGAGATCCAGGAGGTGAGTAACACAACTACCACTGTCCTAGTTTCCATTAGATATGAGACAAGAAGAATAGAGCAAGATAAACAGGAGTGGACAAGGCTCACCTGGGTTTCAGAAAGTGTTCAGCAGCAGGGAGCGGGCTGTTAGAACTCCAGCCAGCACGATTGGTATGCTGTTACGTGGACACACCACGGGAGACTGCAGCGGATGGATCCCCAGAACAGAGGAGATGGGATTCGAGGGTAGCTGCAGGAGTAAGAGAAAATCCGGTACAGAGACCGGTTCCAGTTTGCCAAATTCGAGGAAAAGAGGAGTAGAATTGTCAGAAGGAATTCCAAGGTTCGATACAAAAAAAACAAGTAATCCGATAAAGTAGGTAAGAAAATGACAATTAGAAGCAGCGTCTTCACCCGCGAGGAGCGTTATGACTGTTAAGCCGTGAGTGGACCTTGACCTGCCGCGATCACCTGGTTTGACACGTGACATGGTGCGGAGCCACGCAAAGCGTCCCCCGCGTCTCCACGGCAACCTCCAGCGCTGACGAAACGAAAGTGTGCTCCGCCTGCCGAAATCAGAACAAACATTGCGGGAGTGGGATCTATATGTTACAGTTCTACTCTTGGCGGCATAGTGACTTCTGTCCGAGGGAGGCCATATCTCTTCAAGAAAAAGTGGAACACACTCAGAAAGAAAGGAGGCAAGAATCGTGCGAGCAGTTGAGAAGAATCAAGTGAGGAGGCGGGGAAAGTATCTGAATTGAGTGAAGATCAGGAGGATTCTGACAGTTTGCAACGCCACACAGAAACCACGATGGCTACCGCAGAGCAAATACACGAATTGTTCAACGCGGTGCAAGGTCTTTCCCATGAGGTGCAATCACTGAAGGCCAAAAAGCAATGTCCTACGACAGTTGGTCACCACTCGAGACCAACACCATGCTGAACTCCCTCCGATGTCCCTTGCTTTCAGGAAATATGCTGGATCTCCAAAGAAATTCAAAGAATTTACTGAAGCAAGTGTCATCCATTTCACTTTTCACCCACAAACCTGTGCATTTGATCAAGCCCGAATTGAATTCCTAATCTCCAACTTGACTGGAAAGGTGCTGGCGTGGCTACCCAGTTTGTGACCAGTGCTAACCCAGTGCTTCAGGACTATGGAGCATTTATAAACCTCTTCAAACAGGCCTTTGAGAGGTTGGAGACCTTTTTTGTTGCTTGTGAAGAGTTGTTGGACGTTCGACAAGGATCTTCCAATCTCCTAACCTATATCACTTAGTTTAAATGCATAACTGCAGATACTGGATGGCCCGTAGCTGCGCAGTACACTATATTCCGACGAGGGTTGAGAGAAGACTTGAAGGACGAACTAGCCAGGACACCAAGACCTACCTCATTTTCTGAGCTAATCGACTACCGTCTTTGTTAGGGAGAATTCTCTGTTTAGGCTGAATTTCCTAACCTAGTGAGTCCCCCAGCAGCTTTGCTGGATTTTTGGGGTTTATTTTTTTCTCCTGCCAAGAGTGAGACTCTTTTACCTGCACTCTTGGGCATGATTTGAGTGTGTTTCTTTGAATTTAGATGTGCTTAATGGGCTATGGGGTCTTTTACCCCATAGGGCTTCATGTGTTTTTGTGATGTGTGTTACACAGCACCCTCAGTGCAGTAACACAGGGGTGTCATCGTGACCCCCCTGTATAGACTCCATACCCTGAGACTGACTACTGTCTCCCAGGGCATGTAAAGTCACCATTGACTTTACTAATCTCAAATTCTGAACAGAACCAGTACAAACCATCATATTGTGGACGTACTGGCTGGGGCAATTCAATTGCCCCGGGGTCTGTTAGTCGAGGGGGCACGTCTCCGTCCCCCCTGATCGAGTTTTGGCTGGTGGCAGTGGATACTACTTTTTATATTCAACCGCAAATATTTTCCTATGGGATTTCCCATTGTTTTAGGCTACTATCTTTATTTAATTATTTACGGTAGCCTCGAACATACCGCCGGTTTATTTATTATTAATTCTCCGGTTGGTATTTTTTGCCAAAACTTGATTCTAAAATGGCGTTTGTGTTCTTTTCTGTGACTCCAACCCAAGTCGAGCCCTTTGTTCCACTTTTTGGCGGGCTTCTCCACAGAAGCCCTCCAGAGTGGTGCCACTCTGTCTGGGGTACTTAGGAGGGGTGGAGGGAAATTTAGGCACCCTGGTCTGAGTTGCCTAGGCAACTCAAGTCGCACTCCGTCCTGATTGGCCCAAGTGGTGAGCCGGCCGGCACATGTTTGAGTGACAGCTAGGCTGAGTGAATGGGGGTTTTCTGCATAAAAGCAGGGCTTCGGGGACTGGAACTTCAGAAGTCGCCACAGGACCTAAGAATCCGACGAGGGAGAAGCTGAGCAGACCTGCCACGACGACACCACCAGTGGAGCCCTGCTGGACCGTCTCACCACTTTTCCCAACGACAGAGGAGATCTCCCGCCGGAGAGTCTTCTTCCTTTGACTGGTGGGGATAACCAGTTTCACCGTCTTTTCGCCTTCCTGACGTACCTCGTGGCCGCCTTGCCTGTGCCAAGCACCCCGGCAACCGGGATACCACGTTTTACCACGACCGCGAATTAAAAGGTACCACCTTTAACCGGAAAACTCTGCGGCTGGTTTCTTCCCTGGCAGTGCAACAACCTTCATCTTTCCTCCAAGTCGAGATCTTCTCTTCCCCTGGACGACGACGCGACTTGCACCCACTGCCAGGAACAACTGCCACCGCTGGAGGATCCTTCTCACTTAAAGTACCGTGTCCCTCCTGGCTTCCCTTGCCACCGACTGTACGGGGTAGATTTAGCCCCCGGCTTTCGAACCTGGGTTAGCCTGGGACAACGTGGCTAAACTTTTCTGAGACTCTCTAAACTCTTTTTGAACTCTCTGCAAGACTTTCTAAGCCTAGTGTAACTGTGTGATCTTGGGCGCATTTGTGCTCTGCTCTCTCTAAGAGTGTGCCCAGCCTTTGGACTTTGGCCCACCAGTGACTTTTGCTCTTCTGCCTTGCTAAAAGTGTTCCTAAATCTTAGAGTGGTGTACCTTTCCATATTCTGTCTTTTTCCCTCGCTTTTTCACAAACGTATTGGAGTGCCATCTAGTTAAGCGCTCACCTCTGTATGAAAATAAGTGGTGTTTTACTAAGACTTATCTGAAAAGGAATAAGGGGTGTATATATTATAATAGTAATTGTGTTTAGAGTGTTTTACAATAAGAGTGCTGGAGTGTTTCAAACAGTGTGTTCTTAAATAAATAATTATATACTTTGATACCAAAGCTCTCGTCAGTGTTTGCTTGTATTATTGTGTCTGAGTGCCTATTGTGTATACTTTGCATACTGCCTAACTATTCTTGAGGGAAGTCTGACTGCTCAGCCACAGCTACCAGGTAAATCTGGGTGGTACAGACTGCTACCAAGTGGGTTTACTGCTAACACCTGTAGTCCTAAATCTTTTGCAGTGTTCCCTAAGGGAACTGCACAGGTTTCTGCCTAACAGTCTTTCAGAGAGGTGATCAGAGAGAAGGAAGGGTCGAAGCCCAATAGGATTTCCGGAACCATCAGTTCTCCCTTCCTCCTCACCACGGCCAGTCAAAGATGAACCAATGCAGATAGGTGCTGCCAGGGCACCTTTAACTCCAGAACAACACAAAAGACGCAAAGAGAATAGCCTATGCATATATTGTGGTTCTGCTCAACATCTTCTGCAGGATTTCCCAGAAATGCTGCATCGCCGCACGGGAAATGGGCGACCTCGGAACTAATAGGGACAAGTTTCCGAGGTGTGTATTCAAGTCACTACGCCTCCATGACTGTCTCCTCCTCAGTCTCTACAGAAGACAACAGCTTAATGGTTGTGGTTATTTAACTTCTAGTCAAGCAACAAAAGGTTGACTCATTATCACCGATCGATTGCGGCGCTGCCAGCAATTTCATGGACACCCTTTGGGCGGCAAAGATGGGTATAGATCGCATCAAGAAGGATGGGGACAAAAAAGTTGAGGGAGTAGACGGCAAACCCCTCAGCTCCAGATTAATAATCCATACTACTGAGGCAATGAACATTACAGTCCTGCAACACAAGGAGAACATTCAGTTCAAACTCATTTGAGCAGCCCACTTCCCAGGGATCTTAGATGTGTCATAGCTTCAGAAACATAACCCCGCAATCGACTGGGCCAAAAACCAAATTGTGTTCAATTCGGGCTTTCGCCACAAGACCTGCTTATCATGGATCAACTATGAAACCATCAAGGCCATGATGACTTCAACTTCTGTTCTGGCCACAAAAGGAATGCATTGTATATCTACAGAGCTTAGTGAATTCAGCAAAGTCTGTCTGGACAAGGATCCTCAAGAACTGCCTCCCCATCAACCAGAAGACTGCGCCGTTGATCTTACCCCAGAGGCACTCAATCCTTTTGGTAAAATGTAATCTTGGTCTCTTAAGGAAAAGAAGGCACCAGGGAATATCTGGATTCTAATCTTCAAAACGGCCTAATACAGTCTTCTCGTTGTCCCACCGGGGCATCGCTGTTCTTTGTACCAAAACGGGATACCCAAGAATTAAGGCTGTGCATAGACTATCGAGGGCTACACCGAGTTACCATCAGGGACAGATATCCTATGCCTCTAATAAAAGATATTCTGGAAGCGGTTTGGGGTGCAGTAATCTTTTCTAAATTAGACCCTATATGAGGATACCATCTCCTGCGGGTACGTGTGGGGGACGAATGTAAAACAGTGTTCTGGACCCCGTTCGGACATTACGAGTACAAGGTTATGCCGTTTGGTTCGGTCAATGCCCCCACCATATTCCAGAGGTTTATGGACCGGTTGTTCTCTGATCTGCTATTCCACAATGCCATAGTCTATTTGGATGATATCCTGGTATACTCTACGTCACCATGTTACGCTCACCTGACTCCCACGGAGGCGCAGGCCTGGTTTGGAGTGCTGTTGCCTCTTCTATGGTGAAGCGCAGGACTCGGAAGATGGACAGGACCAGACCTTCAAATCTGGCTTGTCTGACTCGCAGAAATATCCTTCTGTGTGTGAAAAGGGAGTATTAACAATCTGCGGGATAATGTGTAAGCCTCCCACTCCCTTCTCACCCTCCACGAAACCCTTCTGCGATTCCCCGTGAAGTCTCACCTTAGGGTCTGAAAGGACGAGCTCTCCATCCTGCTTCTGATGTAATCCAGTTACTTCACTGGATCATGGATTGTAGAGAGTTCAAGTTTGCTTGACCTTCCCGGTAAAGTACTGTGAGAATTCTGTTTATAAGTATGAGCCCGAAACAATAATTGTCCGTTGTCTCTATTTCAGGTGCAGAACCAAGATTCCGAGATGAGCAATGGAACCGACGAAGGAAACTCAGGTGAGTTGTTTGATTAGAGGTTCCTTTAGTGTCCTTGCATTAATGCACTAATGCTTGTGTCTTTTTCCCCCATAGGGGCCGGGGTTCGGAAATGCCGGAGATATGGTACCGACCCGAAGTGAAAGGTGCAGTTCCAGTAGATATCAGGTAAGTCTATAATTGTTAAAGATGGCGTCTCTAGGGCGCCGAGTACCTGGGCTTCCGGTAGTTGTTCGTGGTGAGGTCGCCAGGCTGTCCGATAGGTTATTGTAGATTATGAAACGCGAGAAACCAGCGCACCCCTTCCCCTGAAGTCAACAGGGTTAGAGGTGGACCAGCTCCCAACGCCCCAAAAGTGCACCTTCCTTGTTCTTGCAGAATGTAACAATATGCCAGGTAGGATTGCAGACTGATTGCAGTAGTATATTACAGAAGACGCAATCTGGAGGCAGCAGGTAGGCGGAAAGGAAGAGGCAGGCAGATCTTGGAAGGCGAGCCAGATGAGCAGGACTGAAGAGTAGATTGGAGGCAGGTAAGGACTGGAAGGCTGGCTGAGGCAGGTAAGGACTGGAAGGCTGGCTGAGGCAGGTAGGGACTGGAAGGCAGGCTGAGGCAGGTAAGGACTGGAAGGCAGGCTGAGGCAGGTAGGACTGGAGGGCAGGCTGAGGCAGGTAGGACTGGAGGGCAGGCTGAGGCAGGTAAGGACTGGAAGGCAGGCTGAGGCAGGTAGGAACTGAAGCAGCAAGGCTTCAGGAGCGAGGACACGATCCGCAAAACAAACCGCGTTGAGACGCGTTGAGTTTCGAGATCTCGCTGCTTAAATAGGACCGGCAGCACTCAAGAGGCTTGGAACGCAAGCCGTGCTGTCCCGAGTGCTGCCGCGTCCGGAACGAGGCTTGGGAAGCAAGCTTGTGGATTGCGCATGCGCGGAGACCGAGCCGCGGCTTTCCGCGCATGCGCAGACCCCGGGACACAGAAACCCCGGAAACGCTGGGTGCCGCGGATGGCCGCGATCCCCCCAACCGGTATCGGGGATAACAACGCCAGGAGGGGGCGCGTCGGAACCCATAACCGCGCCCCCTCTGACAGGTAAGTGAGGTGGTAACAATAATGAGCGTTCAGGTAATGTCTTAGCATTCGCTCGCTAACGCTGATGTCTCTTTTTCCTCTTAGGGGCCGGGGTCCGGAAATGCCAAGATGCGGCACCGACCCGAAATGAACTGGGAATGACCCAACAGGTAAATCTTATGATGGCAAATTAAGGTTTTCTTATTCTCTTCCCTAGCTCACCTTTGTTCTTGTCTTTTTCTCCCTAGGCGCTGAAATGTGGTTGCGGATCCAGATGGTCGCTGATGAACATGGAGGCGCCTAGTAAAGGTGAGTGGAATGCGGCGCTGCAGCCATCGATGCGATGTGCTTTTAAAATGAATGTCTTCCTTTTCAGGATCGTCGGCGAAATGTCTCCGGAATGCGGTTTTAGCAGGTAAGGACTCTTCTTTCTCCTATTCTCTTCTCTTCTCTTCTCCCTTTGCAGGTGTTCCAGGATGCTGGCGGGCGTGGCAGAAGTCAGGATGCAGGAGCAGACACGGTGAGCGTCCAGCTGCTAGATGCAGAACAACGCGAAGCGTGAGTTGCTGCTTGGGCGTGGCTTAAATAGCCTTCAAGGTAGTTCCAGGTATGTATCCTTCCTCTCAGGTATGTATTCTTCCTCCGGCCACACCCGTGTGGTTAAGTAGTCCCCAAAGAGAAAGTAGTCCCATTCAGGCCTCTAGATGGCCTGGATGTTGCAGCATGGTCTGCATCAGGTAAGTTTACACCAAGCACCTTTAAACACAAAGTCATCTTTTATGAGCCTGGCGCCTATGGCCCAGGACTGTTGTCCAATATGAGCCTGGAGCCAGAGGCGCCAGGACTGAGTCCAAAAGGCCCCTACTTGGGGCTGCTGAGACTTCCCTCGGGGACATGATGTTTGCCTCTGGGGTAGCTGGGCCAGATCTGGCTCCTTGGAGGTAGGCATCATGACAACCACAGCTACATCAGGAACATCTACATCAAGTTCTCCTACGATTGAAAGAACATAAGTTAATGGTCAAACCAGAGAAGTGCTTGTTCAAGGTGTCCACTGTCCCTTACCTGGGCTTCATATTATCTGAACACGGATTAGAGATGGACTCAAGAAAGGTGGCAGCCATTCTAGAATGGCCTTCCCCTGCTTCTGTAAAAGATATCCAAAGGTTCATAGGCCTAGCAAATGTTAACAGGAAATTATTCCGGCCTTCTAGCGGGTATTCCTGCCCATTAAAGCCCCACTAAAGAAGTCTGTCACCACCTTTTATTGGACTAACAACAAGGAAGAGGCCTTCCAACAACGTAAGAAGTGGTTCTGCTCAGCACCAGGTCCTCCGAGAGCCAGACAAAAGTCGGCACTTCATCATCGAAGCAGACGCATTGGCTGCAGCCATTGAAGCTGCTTTATTACAGGAGTTTGAAGGCATAAAACACCCTTTGGCCTATCCCTCTAAAACACTGACTCCTAGGCAAGCCAATTATGCAGTCATCGAGAAAGAATTGCTGGCCATGAAGATGGCATGTGAGGAGTGGCGACAGCTGCTCCAAGGAGTAATCTACCTGTTCATACTCCAGACTGATCACAAAAATCTCAGGGTCATCCACCAAATGGCGTGCATAAACTCCAGGTAGGCCAAATGGGCAAATTAATTCACACAATATGACTATCATCACCTATTTACCTGGCAGTAAGTACGTACTGGCCGATGCCCTGTCCCGAGTTCCCAGTCCTGGTTGTATATCTGAGCATCACGCAGAACTACTTTTTCCTCGCAATAAGATTGCCTATCATATGTCTACTTTCCTCCAAAAAGTTAAAGAAGTCACCAGTCGGGTAGACGAACTGCCCAGAACCACTCGCAAAGACTCACTCCAAAACAAAGGAGGATTGATCTTGGTCAATAACCGACTATTTCTTCCCGACACGGCTTCCCGCCAGTATGTATTCGGATGGTGCCACAACAGTACCTTAGCGGGTCATAGAGGCTGCGCCACTTCATAGGAACGGATTCAGAGACAGTTTTGGTGGCCGGGTCTTTCATCAGAGATAAAGGTATATGTCCAATCCTGTCCCAAATGCAACAAGAGCAAGTATCGCACACAAAGACCGCTAGGATTGCTATAGCAAGATCCGGTGCCAACACAACCCTGGAGTCACCTCACCGCGGATTTCATCGTGGATCTCCCTCTCCGAGGGATGCTCATGTACCACTATCGATTTGTTCTCCAAGATGGCTCACTTCTCCCCTCTTCCAGGATTACCATCGACAGCTTGTACGGCCGCTACCTTTGCTAAAGACATCTTACAACTAAACGGCCTTCCCGAAAAGATCAATTCAGACAGAGGAAGCAAATACACTTCCAGGTTCTGGAAGGCTTTGTGTGAACGGCTTGGTATCGAGAGGGCGCTCTCATCGGGCTTCCATCCACAGACTAATGGGCAGGCCGAGCGATTGAACGCTACTTAAGAACAATATTTGCGCTGTTTTACCAACTTCCAGCAAGATAACTGGGTCTCTCTCTTGTCAACAGCAGAGTTTTCATATAACAACTCGACTCATTCCGCTACAGGTCATAGTCCCTTCTTCTGCAACTACGGTCAACATCTGCTCAGTCTTCTACCCGGTACCCTTCGTGCCACTCCATTTCCCTCGGTAGAGGCCTTACTATCCATTATCGCCGAAGCCCACAAGATCGCCCAGCAAGGCTTACAAATAATCAGGCACGTTACCAAGCCCACGCAAAACCCCATTGACAGACTTCACCAACTGGACAAGGGGATCCAAAGTATGGTTGTCTACAAAGTTCCTACCCCACTGGATACGACCATCAAAACTGTCACCATGATTCCTTGGACCATTTTTGATTGTGGAAAGGATTAACCCAGTGGCCTTCCGATTATAGCTACCTAAACGCATGAGGCGCATTCATCCTGTCTTTCAGTCTTCTCTTTCAGAGAATACAAGAGGATACTTACCATTGTTCGCCTTTTTCTCCTCGGTTACCAACTAATAACCTCCAAGAGGAGTATGAAGTGGTTAAGACCATGGACTCCAGATTTAGGAAAAGAAGAGTGGAATCCCTCATCCATTGGAAAGAATATTCGCATACAGAAGACTCCTGGGAGCCTTGGTCCCATGTGCATGCACCTAGACTGGTTCAGAAGTTTCATAGGCTCCACCCGGGTAAGCCTGGGAATCCCCGGCAAGGAAGGGGGTATACTATCACGCACCTGTCATCGTGGTGCTTGGGGAAGCCCTGGATGTTCCGGCGCCATTGATGCAGCACACCATGTTCCGCCGTTATGTGCATCAGCAGTCCAGTTGTCAGCTGTCATGGCCGCCGCGCTGCTCTTAGCCACTCCGGACCCGCAGTCCTGTGCATTGCAACCCTTCAGATTGCTCCGTTTCTTTGGGGTCAGACGCTGTCTTCCTTGGCTGTGCCTGCAGCTCGCCTTCTCCTGCGATCAGAGTTTCCTTTTCTCTTTGCGGCTCTCCACGCCTACTCTTGTCTCTGCACCTCCTCTGTTCCTTATCCTCAACGGCTCTTCGGAGCTCTGCCTCTCTCGGCTCCTGTCCACTCTGCTCTTTCCCTCCGGCGGCTCCTCAGAGCTCTGCCCTTTGTCGGCTCCTGTCTCCCGTGAGCCGTTGGTTGTTAAGGAGAATTCTCATTTATGGCTAATTTCCCTCACCTAGTGAGTCCCCCAGCAGCTTTGCTGGACTTCTGGAGTTTATTTCTTTCACTTGGTAAGAGTGTGAGCTTTCCCCCCACACTCTTACCCATGTTTTGCCATGTGTCTTTTACCTGTTTTATGATTGTGGACTCTGGAGTACACCACTTCAGTAGCCCCCTTCTTTTGTGTGTTACGTAGCACCTTCAGTGCAGTGACACAGGGTTGTCTTTTAGACTTCCCACCGACTCCATTTCTGGGGCTGACTACAGTCCCCCAGAAAATGGTAAAGTTGCCATTGACTTTACTTAGTCAAATTACCACAGATCCAGTACACCCCATCTTCCATGGAGTGCTGGAAAGGGTTACTTCGTATCCCTTTGTATCTGTACCTCCCAGAGCTTTGTTTCGCTCTTTTAACATTTAGACTTCGACGACCAGAGAAGATCCAGTCCGGAGTCTTCTTCCCTTGAGCTTGGTGGGGATAACCAGCTCATCTTCTACAGCCAGAGGATCCTCTCCTTGGTCGAAATCGCTGCACACTGCTGTAGTGGTCCGGATAGCCATCTGAGGAGCCTCTCCTGTTTTTAAGGAGAGCACCCTTTTCTTCGCTGCTGCCGGCTTCATCCATGTGTGGTGCAGACCCCTTCAGACGTCCTCCTTCACATCGAAGCTCCAGGAACCGTGGGTCTGCGGGAAACCAACAGGAACAACTGGCAGGGCATCAGCCTCTCCATTGAATAAGGTACTGTGTTCTGCTTGAGGAATTAGGGTGAATCCCTTTTCTTCATCTCCAAGGCTTGCCCTTGTCTTCCCTCCTTCTTATAACTTTTGCTTCCGAACATTGACAATATCAAAGTACTCTTGGCTACGTTGAATCGTGAACTGTTCGACTGTGTGATCCTCGACAACAGGCACCCGGCGTCACTTGACCCTGGCCCTTTGACTCTTGAATTCCTTTCTATGAGTGTTCTTCGATCCTGTTTGCCTAACTATAATATTGCCTATGATTTTTGCCTCCAACTCCCTCTGGGTATCTCAGGTGCCAAGTGTGTTTTTGCCCCGGTAGCATTTCTTGTCACGGATACGCATTTATTTAGTAGACCGAACTGTCAAAAAGTGATCGCAATCGTATTCGCGGTAACGTGTCTTGTTTCATAACAATTGTCCATTCAAACACAGGGTACTTACCTTGAGTCATACCGTACAAAGTGAATTGGTTATTTGTAGTATATGTTACATGTGGTTTTGAATTTAATAGAAGTGTTGGGTTTATAACAAATGGTTTGAAAACAAATGTACTTATATTTTTCTACCCCAAACCTTGAGTCAGTGTTTGCTTGAGTCACAGTAATTGTGGTCTCTTTGTGTAATCTCTGCTACTGCTCATATACTCTTGAGATAAGCCTGGCTGCTCCACTACTGCTACCACTTTAACATAGTAGTGCAGGCTTCTACCAAAAGGTAAAACTTGTATTGCCACCTGTAGTCTTAATTGTGTGTAGTGGTCCCTAAGGGCACTGCACAGGATTCTGCCTAACATTCGTTCTTCTTTCTCCCTGCCTTTCCGGCCATGCAGTTTCCGACTGGATTTTCCTTTCTACTCAGATCATTGTGGACTTCAATAGGGTTCCGTGGTCCCTAGTCAGCATACAGGCACCCTTACTGGCTGTCCTTCCTGCCATCTACAGCACTCCTACCTGGGCTTGGCCTGGCAAATCCTTCCCTGCGGTCCTCGGAGTACTGGAAGCTACCGCTCTTTGTCAGGTGGTTCCTGAAAAGCCACTCTATTCACTGTTCTCTACTTCCGTGGAATGTTCTACTCGTGGTGAGGAGGTCCTCACCTATGACACTGGAGTGTCTGTCGGCATTCCTCATCTGGGGTCAACACAATGACAATATCATTGAAAGAGGTTTTTTCTGCCAACAGGCTTTTCCCTCTTATTGGCTTCCTCAGGAAGGGGTCCCTTGTCGATCTCTTTGGTAAAGGCGGCATAGTGGCTTCTGTTCGAGGGAGGCCATATCTCTTCAAGAAAAAGCAGAACACTCTCCGAAAGAAAGGAGGCAAGAATCTTCTGAGCAGTTCCGAAGAATAAGGTGAGGAGGCGAGGGAAGTATCTGAATTGAGTGACGATCAGTAAGATTCTGACAGTATCCCTTGGTCCCTGACCCTCCTATATCTCTCATCCCAGCCACTGTCTATTTACTATTTACTGCACTTACTTGTCTCACCCTCCTCACAGGAGGTTGCACTTATGTTCTTCTCTTCTTAGAACTTCACACCCCAAGCACATCTCCATAAGCATCACAGCACCTATCCCCTAGCCCCCCTTCCCGCTGCACTTGCACGTTCTGAACACTCACAAGGCACAGTAGATTTGTCTCCCCTCTCTGTTAGCCTCACATTTGTTTGCACTATTAATTCAATCACGTATCTCTGTTGTAACTCATTGTCTACATCCCCTGTCACCACCCTGTCAGCCTGTGGGCGCATTGAAACAGTTTTGCTAACTGTATAAGCACCTAAGAAAATGACAAATAAATAAAGTGAAGGAAGTCTGAGAAACCACGAAAAGCAGAAAAGCAGGTGAAGCAGAAGTGGAAGCGACAGCAGAAGCCGGAGAAGTTGTGGGGTGCTGCAGAGTATGCAAAGCTTGAAGTGGAACCGTGGAGGACGACAGTAGGGGAAGAAGCCCATCTGAAAGGGAGAGGTGCTCCCAAGCCGCAGAGAACCGCTCTGGTATGGAGGAGTACGAGAAGACCCGATAAAGCCTGTTGAGCTCCCCAGAAGTGCTAGGCAGGCAACATCAACCGCAGGACAGCCGACAGCGGTGGTGTTGGACCTCAGAGGGTGTGACAGTTTACCGAAGTCCTACCCGCATCGATGCTGCACTGCAGCACTGAGAAACGACACAGACGCTGAAAGAAGCAAGTGAGGTGGCCTAAATAAAGAGGTAACGCTGGGGCACTACAAATAGAACAGTTACAATCAAAAGACAGTTTTGAATACTGTGAGACAAGCATGGTATCAAAAGAGATGACACAGATAACAGATGCACTGGGCTTTTCCCCTACCTAAAGAAGCTAAGTAAAGTCTGTGTTTACAAGTCCGAAATAAGAATCTGTGTAAAAGAAATGATGCTTATTCTCACAACTATAACTAAACATGGTGGGTGAATCACCTCAGAAAAATGTATGTGTTCAATGCAAAGGTTAGGCTAATTGCAGCTTGAGTTCTTCTTGAGTCCCCTTATCTAAAGTTCAATAGAGTTCCAATATAGGTTAACTTTGACAGAATTTGGTCAAGTTCTGAAATTACCTTCTTCAAGTTAGAGTGCATCACAATTCACATCACACAAAGGTCCTGGGCTTCCCTTCCCCAAGTTAAAATGTAGGACAGTTCACACAAAACGGAAGCCCTGGGACTCCCTTCCACAAGATAATGTTCGCTGGCTTTCTGGGTTACCTTTCCCAAGACTTGAACCGAACATTCAATTGCTTTATCTGTTCAAAGTTCACCTGAGCATTCACATTGTTTCATCTGTTCAAAGTTCACAAGAAAAAACGGGGTCCACTTGACCCAACTTCAGGTTTGCTTCACCAATTGTTTCACACTTGGTTGCAGCTTGTTCAACATTCAGTGTTTCCTGGTCTAGGCGCAGTTTTCAGACCACATGGTCCACCCATTAGAGGTCACGCAACCAGTAACCTGGCTTGGGATTTCACTTTCCACAAATATTTTCCTTGTAACACTCTTTTATACCAGTTCTTGACTTGTCATATACCTATGACTCTCTCTCACGTTTGCAGTTATCACTAATATAACTAATATTCTTTATTATTCTTCTTTGCACTTGTAATGCTCAAACAACTCTTCCATTTCATCACGTCTTTAATTCTGTTCATATTGTGTTTAACTGACAGCAAGGAACTTGATATGTCCATTTGACTCAAAGTGTTCATAAACTCAATTGCCTGACCATGTGTAAGCCTCTTAGTGTGACATGCCTGATCTTCATTACTAGATGCCTCCAGTTCCCTCTTCTTTGTCCCAGTACTAGAGTGGTATTTGCAAAACTCTTAGCTGCCTCTTCCTCTTCTAATTACTTGATGGAAAACTACAGGGAAGGATAGGTTAAGATTGGCAATGTCCTGTGAAGACTGAGGGAGGGTAAGGTAGGTCAGTGTTAGTAAAAGGGGGGGGACACAGCATGTCTCGCCTTCAGGTACCATCTCTCCATTCCCCAAGGACCCTCCACCCAGGTGATCGCCCCTCGCTTGTCTACAACCAGGGTCAGGATCGAAAAGCGATGGCCCATCCCTGGCCACCTGAACCGAAGATACCTGGGGAGTAGATGTGAGAGTACCTTCAGGTTTCTCACAACACCCACGAAGTAGAAAAGAAGGGAAAAAAGGGCTCACTTCTCCTCACATGGGATATCAGTTTAGGGAAACCGTAACCTCTATTGCCATAAAGAAGTGATAAAGGAGAAAGAGTGTGCAATTCCCCTCCCGCGGGATATCAGTTTGGGGAAATCTGAAACCCTGCATTGCCACCAGGCAAGACACTATAAAAACAGGCAACCATTGTACAATTCTCCTCATTCGAGATATTGGAGTGGAGAAACCTCGAACAAGCATTGCCACAAGCGGAAGAAAACACTGGTATGAAGTTGCAATCTTTCCTGGCAGGAGAGTAAACCAGGAAAGGAACAAGTTGTATAAAGTGCAAGTCAATACTGGCAGGCGAGTAAACCAGGAAAGAAATAGTTGCTTTAAGGAAGGAAACTTGGTTGTGGTAAAGAGCATTGTCGAAAGAAAATATTTACTTCATCATCCTGACAAACTATTGTATAAGAAGAGACATTTCCTGTGTTGTCCTGACAAAAACATTCCACAGAAAAGATGGTTGCTACATCCGTCCAAATAATCTTTTTCATCTTGGGAATAGTACTTTGTGAAAGAAGCAGTTGCTTTGGTTTTTCAAACAAGATATTTCCTTTATCAATTTGGAAACTGTTTGGAGTGAAAAAGGCATTTCTCATTGAACTTGATAGAACAATGTTGAAACAAAACTCTTTCAAAAGTTTTCCTGAATTAATTCAGGGTAAGGGAATCAAACCCTGGTCACAAGGATTGCTTGATGGGAATTATAGGTTTGAACTTTTAAACATTTTGATTGAACTGAAAACAGATAAATTTACCTTTTGCACTTTGGTTGTATATGATAGTGTGAGGATGAGATACATTTGGACACAAGGTCACTTTTCTTTAGTTTTGGTTGCTATGTAGGAACATACTCGTTAGGATAGGGACAGACAGGTGTTCATCCCATGCCCATTTAACTTTAATAAATATGTGAAACATTGATAAAACGACAACTTTGTGTCCGTCTCTCATTTCTGACCCCTCACAGAGCACCCTGAGTGCAGGCGAGAGTGCTAGGAGGAGCCTCGCTGCAGAATTCTGGTTCTGTTGGAGCTTTCTGAGATTAAAGGCAGGGGTGCCTAAATAGAGGAAGTTGTGGTAGTCTACGTGAGAGGGGATGATGGTCAAAAGCCCTTGCAGTGATTCTATGAGAGATGGGGAAATATCCACTTGAGAATGTAGACGTGGAAGTGGCAAGATCTGGAGAGGGCATTCATGTGGCAAGACAGAGTCAGTTCCGAGCTAATGGTGCAAATCAGGTTTTTGATTGAGCATGATGCAGAGGGGATGGGTCCTAAGGATAGTGGCTAGTGGGTAGGTTGGGGAAGGAGCACTGTTTTACTGCAGATGAGGTGGACCCCATGGCAGTAACACTTATTTGCAAGTAGTCATCTGTTTTAAACTTAAAATATTAATTTTGAGATATAACGTCAAGCAGGCAGATCACAAATTCTTTGGGTGCGCCCACTTCGTCCTCTTTCAGCAGTAACCACTCCACTGCTTCCAAACCTGAGATGCGAATGATGGATGTGTATATGCTTTTGACATCTACTGTCACCAGTATGCCATGTGTTTCAATCACCAGTCAACCAAGTATATTTAGAAAATGCATAGTATTGTTTATATAAGTGGCATGTTTTGTACAGTGGGTTGCAATAGGTTAGCTACATAAATGCCAAGAGGTTGTAAATCGCCATCTGTGGCTGAGACTATAGGACAGCCATGTGGTTTGTCCAAAGATGTTTGTACCTTGGGTAGAAGATACAAATGTGGTGTCTTGGGGTAAGAATTAGGTGGAAACCTTTTGCTCTTATCTTTGATCCAATAAAAACTCTCAGCTAGTAAAATGTGAGAAACCTGAAGGTGTCTCCCTAAATAGTCCCTGGGGATCTGCCAACCAGGTGGCCAGGACACAGCACACTATTGGATCAAGTTCCTGGGGGTGGACCAGGTAGGGAGGACCACCTGGATGGGGGGTCCTCGGGGAGTGGAAGTGGAACACTGACGGATGATCCCCCTTCCTATAACACCTTTTCTCCATCCTACCTTATAAGATATTCAGAAACACTGCTCTAGAGGGGGAGCCAAGTGCCTCTACCGGAAGTCCCACCCCCATTTTGCCTCTATGTTGGCACCCGGAATTTGTGACATGCGCAAAGCCAATAACGATACCCATACCACAAAAAAGTCAGTGAAACAAGGTATCCATTGAGAAAGCCCTACATGATGTATTCACAGAGAAATGACAGTCTTCTGAAGGAAATTCCGGAAGAAGTGTGAAGATGAGTGAAAGAGACAACTGGTGACGTCACGTGGAGCAGAAATGACACACCCAGAAGAGATGCCAATGAAGAAGGTGAATAAACCTTATAGAATCGGTTGGTGAAGTAAAGAATTGAGCAACAATAAGCAAAATGAAGATCGCACATGCAGAGAGCACTGAAGAAAATGCAATGCTGTTTTATAATTATTCAGATGCAGTAACGCAAGTAGACTAAGTAATCATGATGAGGCTGGCTATACGTAGTGAATAGACTGCAGGCGATGCCACCAATGTATGTATATGTGTGTATAGAATCTGGATGTTGCACAACACATTTTAGCAAACTTGGACCCCTGTGAATAGAAGGGGCAAAAGTGTGGCACAGTGGAATAAAACAGCTGACGGCAATGGAAAATTCGGGAAGGCTTGTTTGGCCCGGTGTCAAGAGTTGGGGCCCGCCAAGAACCTCGTTATCTATTCGAGTCAATAAAAAGAACGTGAGATGCTGAGGTGGATTAAATACAACGAAGGAGCTCAAAACGTGGTCTCCTATCACATGATCAGATGAAAATAAACTTTGGGAAAGCTACATCGAGACCAGAAAATAAGGCCATGCTCACACACCTTTTATTCTCAGGCACAGTGATGCTTTGCAAGGCCAAGTTCAAAGAATTAATTGTATGGCAGACCGCAGGAGGGATGATGGATGTTGGGCTAATTGGGTGGGGAGACCTGACGAAGCCAACCCTCCAGCACCTGGGGTACCAGCTTGCGTGCTGCTAGCGAGTGAAATATTCCAGAAGGGTACAAGCGTGCCAACCAATTGTAGAGGCCCATGTATAAAAGAGCCCTATAGTTTGAGAAGCCAATGAAACATTGTATATTAGCATGACACAGAGGATGACTTACACTATAGGTGGGCATAGCTGTCCACCTGACCTTAGGGACCCAATCACAGTCCAGTCCCCCAAAGAAAGTATACTTATATGTTCCCTTTTTAGCCTATCACATCCCCTAGTAGGTTTTCTTATTTTGACATGTAGTATGACGTCACTCATGATGAATTTTTGTTATAAATATGTGTTTTTTCATGTGAATCATTGAGAGACATTACTGTGCGGTGTCCATTGATGCCCGTTGTACTCCCTGTTTTAGACAATTGCAATTAAAACATTTCTGAGTCAATCTGATTATTGATGTAGGAGTAAGATCTGCATCCCCATTCATCTCAGATACTGTTACCTCGTCTTAAAGGGCCTACGGGTTCACTGCCCCCCACCCCTTTTAGACACAAACACTTTCACACACCACAGACAACTGACTCAAACTCGAGCCGTTTGCCTGACGTGTCTCAACACAAGGGTCAGGCAAAGTCAGACAATTGACCTGAACGACACACCTGGCGCCCCTTTCCGTTCCCCACAGGGATAAACTGTGGAGTACGAGAGCACACTACGAGCAAGGCACATCGCACAATGAGACAGCTATCTAGGCACGGCAGTTCAAAAGGAGGAGAAAGACGGCACATACCGAGAGGGTGACAAGGAGAGAAGCGACCTTGCCCTTTCCTACCATGGACTCTGAAACCTCTGCAGGAGGAAACGTAAGACCGCAAATAATAGCCAGCGTGTGTTGCAGCAGATGTCAATGGTACACAAGACCCTCCTACGCTGATAACCAAGCTGGGGAGCAACGCTTATCTCTGTGGTACCACCTTGACTCCAAAGAGGAAGAAAGGCAAGCGGTTCATCAAAGCCGGTGAGTAGAGAGGAGAGTTGATAAGAAACCGAACTGTGTTAAACGAAAAAGTAGCGAACGGCAAATTGAACTTTGAAAGCATAAAGAGTGATTGATGAGGAAAGGGGGATACCGGCAACAAAGGAGTCCAGCACCAAGTGAGTGGTCACTCAGGAAACTCTGGGCGATCACCTGATTATTGAAACTACCAGAAGGCCTTGGTAAAGGCGAGAAGAGGGGACAAAGTGGCCCTACAGGGGTCTTGTAAAATCCTCTGTACAGTCGAAAGTCTTTGACAGACAGATGATTGGGAAGTTAAGGGAAATGAATCCTGCTTGGTGAAATTAGCACATGAACAGTGTGTTGCAAAGGTTGGCAAGAGTGAACCAGGCGAAGGGATGCTAACAAGAAGGGACGAAGTCTGAAGTCCCATGAACAGTGTGTTGACAGGACTGATCCCGATTGAGGGATGTCCATAATGAATTGCAGAACTGTTAGCTTGTGCTGGGAAAGTTCGAACGCATGCTGTGCTCCAATGTCCCACCTTGTCCCGTGCTGAAAACATGGGGAAGGGAGACCTCAAGTACTGCATCCTGACTTATCATTTTTTAACTCTTCCTTCTTTCTTAAAGAAATAGTGCGCTCAAAAATATTATTGCCTCAAGCGTTCGGGCATGTGTTTTTAAGCATACGTTGATCGATCGTACAAACATTTCCTATGTACATTACCGGGGCCATCTTGTGCTAATCTTATCCATTTCCGCATTGCCCTAAATTGAACTGCCCTGGAGGCACTAAATCATTTCCCCTGCCCCTGAGGCTGACATCACTAGACGCGCACACCGCCCATTTCACAACGCCAATGCACGTCTCGTGTCAACATTCGCTGCGCTTCAGATAATAACGTGTCTCCATGGAAATGGCGGGACACCACTTTCCTCAATAAGTATAAACAGACTGCTTCTCATCAGACAACATCAAAGTTGCTTTATCAATCGTGTCTCTTTCTTTCTTTGTGTATTCTGTGGCTCTCTTTGTGTATTCTGTGGCTCGTTTCTGCTCTGTACAGCTATCTTCATTGCTCGTAGCCCGTGTGAACAGATACTAGTACTAACATTACTATCTATTTTTATTTTGTCGCATAATGGCAACAATACAGCCCTTCCAGTACGAGCCGGAGTATTCCGAGGCAGAATTACTCGAAAGAGAAAGATGCAGAAACAATGGGGCTTCGGACGACAGTTGGGCGGACGAATCACCAGATCAAGAGCTTGAGCCTAGTCGCATGGACGACGTCTCCACCTGGTGTACGTGCAATCGGTGCGTGGTAAAGCCAACCGAGGAGGAGAACTGCTGCTGCCGAGAAAACTCTGAATGCTTCGCCTATATCTCGGAAGACGAGACACGCCCGCAATGCGTTACCGAGCTGCATGACTTCAGGGCAGCCTGCCTCACACGGTCCGTGTTGAGGATTATGAAGGTGCTTATGCACGAACTTCGTGCAACAATTCGCTCTCGCAATCCAAGTAACGAGTAAGTGTTCTCTAGATGTGATGTAACTTAGGCCATTAACAGTTCATGGTTGTCTCCTATATTGTCGTAACTTTGATCTATCACTGTCGAATGAATGTAGTCATGCAAATCTATACGTCACTCGCGATTTGGTGAAATCATGGTGGTCATTTTATGTTTATTTCATGTACAGCCATCAAACATTATTTCTTTGAGTCCCAAATGGAATCGGATGCATAGTCATTCAATATTGTTATGTGTCTACACTTTAAAGAACAAATGGATTGATCCATGAAGTAACATTTGTACTGGCAACAATGCCATAGGTTACAAGATTGCATTTTCAACTAAGGCTACAATTATCTTGTTCATTTAAAAACAGTTTGTATCTTTCTCTTCCACAGGTGGTACAGGCTGGTGGCCTATCGTTCATTTACATGGTGGCTTCATGGGAGGCTGTTAGGGAGAATTCTCTGTTTAGGCCGAATTTCCTAACCTAGTGAGTCCCCCAGCAGCTTTGCTGGATTTCTGGAGTTTGTTTTTTTCTCCTGCCAAGAGTGAGACTCTTTTTCTCCCACTCTTGGACATGATTTGTGGTGTTCCTTTGACTGTTAATGTGTTTTATGGGCTATGGGGTCCTTTACTCCATAGGGTCTCATGTGTTTTTACTATGTGTGTTACACAGCACCCTCCGTGCAGTGACACAGGGGTGTCATACTGACACCCCACCATAGACTCGATACCCTGGGACTGACTACTGTCTCCCAGGGCATGTAAAGTCACCATTGGCTTTACTAGTCCCAAATTATGAACAGAAACCAGTACAAACCATCATATTGTGGACGTACTGGTCGGGGCAATTCGATTGCCCCGGGGTCTGTTAGTCGAGGGGGCACGTCTCCGTCCCCCCTGATCGAGTTTTGGCTGGTGGCAGTGGATACTACTTTTTATATTCGACCGCAAATATATCTCTATGGGATTTTCCCATTGTTCGAGGCTACCAACTTTAATTATTTAATTCTCATAGCCTCGAACATACCGCCGGTTTATTTATTTAATATAAATTCGCCGGTTGGTATTTTTTTGCCAGAACTCGATTCTAAAATGGCGTTTGTGTCCTTTTCTGTGACTCCAACCCAAGTCGAGCCCTTTGTTCCACTTTTTGGCAGGCTTCTCCACAGAAGCCTCCAAAAGTGGTGCCACTCTGTCTGGGTATCACTGTGGCGTGGGAGGGGGTTTAGGCACCCTGGACTGAGTTACCTTGGTAACTCAAGTCGCACTCTTGTGTGACTGGCCCAAGTGGTGAGCCGGCCGGCTCACCACTTAGCATGTTTGATTGACAGCTAGGCTGAGTGAATGGGGGTGTGCTGCATAAAAGCAGGGCTTTTGGGACTGGAACTTCAGAAGTCGCCACAGGACCTGAGAATCCGACGAGGGAGAAGCTGAGCCAACCTGCTACGACGACACCACCGGAGGAGCCCTGCGGAACCGACTCACCACTTCCCGACAACAGAGAAGATCTCCCGGCTGGAGAGTCTTCTTCCCCTGACTAGTGGGCACAACCAGTTTACCTTCTTTTCCTCGCATCCCACCGGATAGCCACTTACCACTGGACCGCGAATAAAAGGACCACTCCTTTTTAACTGAGAACTCCGCGGCTGGTTTCTTCCCTGGCAGTGCAACGGATACCTGTCTTCCTCCCCGACGAGATCCTCTCTTCCCCCGGACGAAGCACCGACTTGCATTCGCTGCCAGGAACAACTGCCCCCGCTGGAGTATGCTCACCACTTTAATGTACTGTGTCCTCCAGGCCTCCCTTTCTAAAGATTGCTACAAGGTAATAATAATCCCTTAACCTTCTGGACTGGGCTGGCCGCCTTGACCATCTAACTGGTCCCTTTCTTTTGGTCCAACTCTTTCTGAACCTTTTCAAGACTTTTGCGCGCTTTTCAACCGTGTGACCTTGGACACATTTCGTTCTGATCCTCTAAGTGGATCCGGCTTTCTGAACTCTTAACTTCACGGTTTGACTCTGCCTTCCTCTCTTGCTGTGTTCTTTTGAAAGTGTTGGGATCTGTTTCAATTTATGCTCTGCCTTTCTCTCCCCTTTAAACCGAATTATTAGAGTGCCATCTGCGTTAAGCGCTCACCGCTGTCTGAAAATAAGTGGGGCTTTACTTAAGACTTGTCTAATATTCTTTTAAGGGAGTGTATATCTTTTAGTGACCGTGTTTTTGAACTGCTTAATATTAGTGCCTGTGTGTTTTATTAGATGTGGTTTTAAATAAATAATTATATCTTTTTTACACCAAGCTCTGGTCAGTGTTTGCTTGTTCTACTGTGTTCTTGTGACCTATTGTGAATACTCTGTATACTGCCTAACTCTTCTTGAGGGAAGTCTGACTGCTCAGCCACAGCTACCAAGTGAATCTGTGTGGTACAGACTGCTACCAAGTGGGTTTATTGCCAAACTCCTGTAGTCTTAAATATTTTGCAGTGGTCCCAGAGGGAATTGCACAGGTTTCTGCCTAACAGAGGCTTGGACACCGCGATCGACGATTAATACCCACCTGTGTCGTTGGTGCCATTAGAGGCACATTCCCCAGTGACAGCGGTCCGTACAGGGGATTTTCCCACACTGTGCTGCAACCCGAAGTATATAATGTGTAGTACATGTGTGCCATCAAAATCATCAACAAAATAAAATAGAACTAAACTTTTATGAATGGTTGTTTCAATTTTTCAGTGAATCAAGTGTGTCTCCATTCAGCAGTGTTGGGCCTTGTCTGCACGCCTCATGCCCATCCACCTGCCCACCATTATCAACGGCAGTTCGCACCAGTGGATGTGCGCGTCCAAAGGGGGTTGGCAGGGGTGGGAACAGCCAAGGTGCCAAACGCCATGGCCCCTGCGCATAAGATACCTTTGAAGTGTACATTGTTCAACATGCACTCCTCAGACCCAGTGTCTCCAGGCAGGCTACCCGGAAGCAGACCGTTCCCCTGCAATCCACATAAGTGTATCTCCATTCAGAAGTGTTCTGGCCCTTTTCTGCATTTCTCATGCCCGTCCATCCCCCCTCCATTTTCAACGGCAGTTCGCACCAGTGGATGTGCGCTGCCTGTCAAGGATAGACTCTGCGATGACTATGTATATCTCCGTCCCCAAGTACCGGCCAGGGAGGAACCAGAACCACTCCCTAGCCAGTTATTGAGACCACAGGTGACGGGAGCAGGAACACTGGTACCCAGGCAGCTGCAAAGGAACATTCAATCACACATGAGTTCTCATAACAAGTAACACAAGGAATAATCTCTAGCAAAAAGAACAAAATGACACCTACCAACAGACTGCCAGTGGAAGATTTGTGGATGAGGCCAATCCCTATGACACCCCTCCCTGGGATGAAAAATTGAGGGGAAGGGAACCCAGCAGCAGCAAGATGATAGCAGGGTTCAATAGAGCTCTGCAGTACCCAAGTACCTGCAGTAAGTGATGGACGTCACCAGAACTTGATAAGGTAAGTGTCAGGTGTTCTCGGTGAAGGAAGGAGGTGAAAACGCCTCTGAATATCAGAAGTTCAGTGTCCTTCCACAATATCTTTGCCAAACAATAGTCCAGAAGAGGTCTGTAATCCAACAGCCAAAAAACAATCCAAAAAACCGTGAAGACAGGTAGCCAAATCGTCAAGTCCAAAGGAATGAGCAGGATCAGGTCAAAAAGCTTTAGCAGGGTCCAAAACACAGGAAGACAGAGTCGAGGAATCCAAATATGCCACTTGCCGCAATGAAAACAGCTGAGAAGCGTTGTTTTAGTGCGGCCGGCGTTCTTTTATTGTGGAGAACTTCCTTATTGGTCAAGTGAGCGTGCCTTCACAGGATCACGTGAGCGGCGCTGTGTGGGATCACATGACTGGAGATAGGCAGTGGAGGCGGGCTGCGGCTTGATACGGGTGTACCTTGGGAACTATGGCAACTTCCAACGCCATCGCGACCATAGCCACCACGTCCGCGGGTACCACCATCTTTGCTGCCTTTCTGGTATGGCGCGGAACCGCTGGAGCATGTTGCTGCTGTTGGGAGGGGGACCAGATACAGTTATCGTTACGTGGAGTGATTCTGGGTGGGACAATTGTGGGCGTGACACTGCCAAAGGGGGCTGGCAGGGGTGGGAACGGACAAGGTACCAAACACCATCTACACTTCAAAGGTATCTTACGCGCAGGGGCCCTTGTTCACATGCCCTCCTCAGACCCAGTGTCTTCAGGCAGGCTCCCCTGAAGCAGACCGTGCCCCTGCAATCCACATAAGTGTGTCTCCATTCAGCAGTGTTCCAGCCCCTTTCTGCATGCCACTTGGCCGTCCACCCCCCTACCCTATCAATGGCAGTTCACACCTGCGTCCGTGCACTCCCAAGGGGGCTGGCAGGGTGGGAAATGCCAAGGTGCCAAACACCATGTACACTTCAAAGGTATCTTACCCGCAGCGGCCATTGTTCACATGGCCTCCCGAGACCCAGTGTCTCCAGGAAGGCTCCTCTGTTACAGCCTACGCTCCTGCTATCCACATAAAACCACGCTACGTCACTCATTCACATACACACACACTTTTCTAATTCTTTATAAACCCCTTGACATTTAGCATGAGAACATCCGTGAGCACTGAAAATCAGCTAGTCATCGTGCTACCTGGGAACATCCCCCTGTTCTCCTGCTACCAACTACCCTGCTTGCTGAATCTGTTTGTTGGTCAAGATAAAGGCAGGTCACCTAATCATAGCTTCTTGATCTGTACATTTCTATCTATTTTGAACAAATGTATCCAGTAGTGTAACTTTCATTCATCTCATTGTCATTACCATTGACTTGAGTTTAATTTGTTCTGGTCTCAATATATAGCAATTGTCATCAGTGTCAATTGGGATAGAATTGCATCCTTCGCGGACCGTGTCTATAGGCACGTTTCCTTTTGATGCATGATAGTACATTCAAGGGACGAGTAACATGTTACAATTTGCGTCATATCAACCAATTGTGTATGAAAGTTATCCTAGAATACAGTCGGCTACACTACACAGGTTTTGCTTCTGTGACTAAAACATACAATGCACAGACAAAATGTATGATATAATTCCATCTTTCTCATGCATTCATGCAAAATAATGTTTTAATGATGTGGACCTTTTTTTTTTTAATTACAGAATTTCCAACAATGCCTGCTTGTATGGTTTACGGTTGCCGTTCTAAGACCCATACCAAACCGAAAGGCACAATAATGCATATATTCCCGAGGAATATAGATCTAACAAGAGAATGGGTCAGAAATTGCAGATTTATGCCAGAAGAGCTTAAAAGAGGAGCCAGGATGTCTTAGGGACTTGAGGGGTGATCGATTCCCCATCTGCTTTTTACCACGAATATGTACGACCAATCGCAGTACACAAAGAAGCATTGATTCAGAAAGTCTCGTAAATTGCTTCCAAATGCAATTCCAACTCTATTCATGCTCAGGCTGCCTCAGGTGAGTCACAGTTCATTATTTAGCTGTAGGCCTTGGGGTAGTGAACAGGTAACTACATGGACGGATTGGTGTTTTTGGTTTAAATGTTCCTTATAATACTTTGCATATTGATAAGATTGAATTGCTTTATAACTACACCCCAGTTTTCTATATATCTGTCCCTGGTTTTATGAGCATCATAGAAAAATATTTATGGACACTGTAAACTATGCTATAGTGTCCTTGGAAATAAGCATAACCTTTTCGTAATTGGTTGCTTTACAAGTCAATTTTTTTAGGTTAGCATGTTGAATGAAGCACAGACTATCGGTAGTGACAACATCACCGACATGTCCAGTATACCAATGGAGACCCATAAAGACTTGCTTTAAGTTCTTATTGTTCAGAGTTGGATCTTCCCACATTTCTAATTCAAATCTAATTTTACCTTTTCAACTCCATGACAATGCACTGAAATTGAAGGAGCAAGATTCTGCATCAATTTCTTTCCCGGGGTCAACAATAACTTCCAGCGTGTATCAGGTAGTTTTATTTTGCTATTCAATTCCGGAAATGTATTGTGCATGGAATTATACATAATAGGAAAAAGTTTACGTATCCTGTTGTTTGTTTACATAATGTTTCATTTATGGGTTTTTATTGATATGTACCGTTGTCTGCATCCCATTGTGTGTGTTCAATTTCACTTTTTTCATCCATACTAAAACAAGTACTGTGTTACAGGGTGATGCTGGTACTTCGACTACAATTACATCATCATCCTTTGGAGCTGATCCAGATCCTGAGGTATGCGAACTGACAGTTCCCTTGAAGGAAAGAAAGTATATCCTACATCTGATACTATTCGACAGTGACAATATTACAAACAAGCATCTTTTGCTAAATGCTTGAGTGCAACATTACTATCAGTGGGTTTCACACGGTGATCTCTGATCAAGTACACTAGCCATCAATCAGGTGAAATTTGAAATGTATATTTTGACAAAATTTCATAAACAGTGTACAAGGGTATCTATGTAAGCCATGTGTGCGAGGAAAGAATTTGATTTCATATACGATTTGACTTTTTTTTAATGAATATTCTAATCTAGGCCGAGGTGGCGGACCAGCCTGCTGGAGTGGTCGTTCCAGTGAAGAACACAGTTTCACAGAAAATCAAGAAAGCAAGATTAACTAACAAATAGTTTCGATTACAAAAAGTTTTTTGGTCTGGTGTCTTCATAACATGCTTTTTTTAAAATCTAAAGTGCTATATATTGTATGTTGGTTTTACATTGAAAATGTTTTTACAACCCATCTCCTAGAGGCCCAGACGTAAACGAACTATGAAGTTACAGACAACTACTGAAACTAGAGATGCTGCTTGCCAAACTGATTTCACCATAGAGCAACTATTATTTAAGGTGCAGCGTGTTCAAATCAATAAGCAGACTCGAAATGCTCATGCCCAATGGCAAAAAATGAATTGAATGTGACCAGCGAAGCCAGCAAAGTGGTGTTGGACCATTGCTACAATGCGAGAACGCCACAAGATGAAGATGAAACTGAATATAGTGAAGAGGCTTTTGAATTACTGGCTTTGGGAGTCGCTGGGAGAGTGTGAAGTTCTCCAGAGGAACATTATAAATAAGGCATTTGGAAGTAAACTAACTGTAACTGTTTTCATTAAAAAATGTTAATCACTTGAAATTTTGCGTGATATTGGTTGATGGCAGCAAACAATTCATTTGTTTTTCCAAAATATTTCTAATGCCACTATGGTCTAAAGGGCTATTCGCTCCCATTCGGAGTGAAGGTCGGCGCCTTTGAATTTTGCTCGTGAGCTGAGCAAACCCACGCATCGTACACAGTATAAGGTTCAATTGTTTTTCGACCTTGGAAGAAAGGGAGGATTCCGAAAGGAATGAATGAAGGGAGGGGTGTAATACCGTCAAATATGATAAGGTTCACCATTCCAAAACTGGACAATGGAACATGTAATTTCATTTTATGAAAATTCATTGATCTGAACAGTCTCTGCGTTACGCCGAGAGAATGGAAATCCCGAATATTATGTAAGGTTTACTGTAGACGATTTCATAGACGAACGAGTCAAGGTTTCATTATCCGACCGTTATTGCTGGCTTACATTGTAATGGGTTGTTGTTTGTGGCATATTGCAACGACACGCCAAAACAACCTGTGTGTACTTGTCTTTCTCCCAGGCAAATGGGTAGTCCAGCATCGAAATGCATGTAGTTCACATCCGGGTTCCCTTAGGTTCCACAAACGCCAAATTCTACGCTAATATTTAGTTAAAATGCTGTCTATGTGTTCTTCAAATTGTAGCGTCAGCTGCGCATCCCGTTGCGAGCTATACATACTCCAGAGCATTAACCTCTCAAGCGAATTGTAGACTACTTTCCACAATTTTTTCTGTGTTCCCATTGTTTCACGTTTGTGTTCATCATTAGTCTTCACACGGTGCAGAATTAATGGGTAAATTGATCAATTATAATCAACAGCAGCTACTGAGACACATTTCTGTTATGTTTTCCAAACAGCTACATCCTGCCTTTCTGTGATTGTCATCGATTCCAGATACCAATTGATGGCTTCTTTAACAGACAGCTGCAGATACACTTAAATGGCTGGATTACAATGACGCTGTTTTGGGACGATCGCCACGGGCTGATATGCCCTTACGTGGTACCAGCGATAAGGAGCAACCTGCGATCGTTTACGGTGGGCTAGCGCCAAGCTGATGTCGAAGCCTTGCGATTCACGGTGCATCCAATGCGCTTCTTATACTCAAAAGGAACACTGTGTGACTCACGATAAACATTGTGGATTGAGAACAAAGAAATAAAATACCCATTTCCTTGAATATGGCAATCGCCGGATGTTCTGGGAGCATTTATTTTGAAATAAAAGTACATTACAAATTGTAGAGTTTTGCTATTTCCTTTAAAAGTATAGTTTTATATTCAAAATTGGGACGCGCTGTGCTGTGAGATGATGTGTGTTGATATTCTGGGTTTTGCGTCAACATGTAGGTGATGACTGTGTGCGTTTGGCTACGCTGCCCAGTAACGTCATGGAGATAGGCAGAGAATATCACTAGATTTGGTGATGTTAGCCTCGGGGGAGGGGGATATGATTTAGTGCCACCAGGGCAGTTCCCCTTAGGGCGATGCAGCAACGGACAATATTAGATTAAGATGGCTGCGCCCTGCTGCCTGATTTTGCATGTGTAAAAATGAGGAAAACTACGGTAAGGTGCAAAGGAAACGTTTGTATGATTGATCAACGTATGCTTAAAAACACATGCCCGAACCCTCAGGGCAATAATATTTTTGAGCGCACTATTCCTTTAAGAACATTATCCCTCACTTGTTTTTGTATTTTGCGTAAGGTTTGGCAATAGGTTTTTCTTAGTATAGGCCCTTGTAATTTTGACACAATGCCACTAGGACTACCTTATTATTTGACGGTCGAAGCTTGCTCCCAATCTTTAGATTAGGCATTTTTCCAACGTACCTTTACAGTTTAACAAACACCCTTGAACTGTGATCACTTGTGCCTGTCTATTATTGATACCATGCCTTCCTTACAAAAAGGATTACTGCATTCTCAGAACTCTCCATAGTAGGATCATGGTCCATGATAATATATATGTCTGATCATCACTAAGTTGTCTATAACACTCAGCATCACTGTCGTTGTGTTTAAAATGACTAATGCTCAGCCTTTGTCAGCTGGACGTATGGTAATGTAGCCATCCTCAAAGATTTCTAATTATGGTGAAATCCTTTTTACTCAAGTTTTAATATTCAAGTGTCTTATAAAAGAGTTTCTTCAGTTCCTTTAACACTGTTCTGTGATAAAAGTGAATTGTACTCTCTGGTAATGGTGGAATCTAGTTGCTCGTACATCCCAACTCTAAGTTCTCGATATCTTCTACTTCAGCTTTCCTAGAATCGTTGTTATCAAGATTGGCAAATAATGTTTTCAGTTTCAATTTATGAATACAAAAATAAGTTAGAGCATTGTGTGGGAATGAAATTTAAACCCTTATATAGAATTTGTATTTCTGCTTTGTTTAAGGTGCTATCAGATACATTAATGCCTAGGATGTCCTTGTGGGATACCCATTCTAAATTCGCTGTGGTCCGTTACTTCCTTCTGCCCGTCCAGGTTCTTATTTCCTTGTCCTAAAAAAACCTTGGTGGGGTTGGTGGTCTACCTCTCCTATCACTGGAATCCAATTCCTGTAAATCATAACTGCCGTATTGTATCTGTTATGTTGTGTTCGTGTTAGGATCTGCTATGTTGGTGTCCGAATATGAACTCTAAGATTATGTGGAACTTATTATTTTATAGTTGTTTCCCTGATCGCTATACTTATCTATCCACGTGCAGACCATTGTTGAGATAATCATAGGTGTCCCTTTTGAATTTCCTTTTTTTTTAGCTCAGACTTATAGCTATCTAATTTTGTGTTAATGTCATAGTTTGAGTGCAATTGACAAAGTGTACAAGAATACTTTGCACTCGCGCACACATGATTTTCCTTTATTACTTATTTTTTCCGTATATCACAGACACCGACCAACACACGGACGGTTGAACGGTATGACGTCATAATGATGGATGATGACATACGCCCTTATCTACCTGTGAGAAACCTGAAGGTGTCTCCCTAGCTAGTCTCCAGGGATCTGTCATCCAGGTGGCCAGGACAAGGACATTACTATTGGATCTAGTTCCTGGGGGTGGACCAGTGAGGGAGGATCACCTGGATGGGGGGTCCTTGGGGAGTGGGACACCGATGGGCGACACGCGGTCTTCCCCCTTCTTTCAAAACCTTGTCCCCATCCTACCACGTAGGATATTCCAAAACACTGCCCCCACCCCCTTTTCTGACACAAACACTTTTGCACAACACGAAAAACAATGGACTAACACCAGAGCTGTTTACCTGACATGTCCCAATACAAGGCTCAGGCAATTGACCAGAATCACACACACCTGACGCCCCTTTCCCTTCCCGACAGGGATAAAAGGTGGAGCACAGCAGAGCAAGGCAGACAACACGGTGTGCAAGCTACCTTAGCACAGCAGTTCAAGAGGAGGAGAAAGACGGCATATACCGAGGGGGTGACAAGGAGAGAAGCAACCTTGTCCTTTCCGACCAAGGCCTGAGAGACCTCCCCAGACGGAATCATAAGACCACAAAAAATAGCCAGCATGTGTTGCAGCAGATGTTCACAAGACCCTCCTCCACTGAATACCAAGCCAGGGAGAGACGCTTCCCTCTGTGGTACCAACCATTTCATCACAGCTGGTGAGTCGAGGGGAGACGCGATAAGAAACCGAACTGTGTTCAACGAAAAGCAGCAAACGGCTGATTTGAACTGTGAAAGAGCTACTGATGAAAAAAGGGGAAAACCAGCAATAGAGAAGTCCGGCACCACGTGGGTGCTCACTCAGGAAACTCTGGGCAATTACCCGATGGTAGAAACTACCCTAATCAGAAGGTTTTGGGAAAAGGGTCATACAGGGGTCTTGTAAAATCCTCTCTACAGTTGAAGTCTTTGACCGACAGATGATTGCAAAGAAGAGGGAAATTAATCCTGCTTGGTGAAATTAGCACATGAACAGTCTGCTGCGAAGGTTGGCAAGAGTGAATCTGGCGGAGGGATGCTAACAAGAAGGGACAAAGACTGAAGTCTCATGAACACTGCGTTGACAGGAGTGAAACCCGATCGAGGGATGTTCATAGTGAATTGTTTGAAAAGACATCAAGATTTGTTAGTGCAAGAATTATTGTAAGACCAGGGTAAGTGTAGTGTCCTCCTTGGCCTTTCGATACGAGCCAGACCGAGGTAGTTCCTAGGGTAAAAGGTCATAACCACAACGCTCATTTGGAAAATAACTTTTGTTTGTTTTGTTGACTACATCAGGCCGTCGAAGGCAAGAGACATTTTCTTGAAAAGAGACAACCATCTAAGAACCTGATTTCTGATACAGAACTGTCGGCCCGTGCTGGGAAAGCTCGAGCGTGTGCTGTGCTCAGGAGATCCACTGTCCGTGCTCAAAACATTGGGAAGGGAGACCCCTGGCAATCACATCACCACTTATTTTTTGTGAAAACTTTTCTTTATTGAAACCCCTATCCCACACTGTTTCTGCAATTAGTTGTAAGAATTTGGCAATTTATTTTTTTAGTATATGCCTTTTTACTTTGACAAGCCGCCACAAGGACCGTCTTATTTTTCATTTGATGGTCGAAGCTTGCTCCCATCTTAGATTTAGGTTAGGTGTTTTTACACCCTGCATTTACAGTTTAATAAAAACCCTTGAACTGTGATCACGTGTGTCTGTCTTTACTGTTGCCACCATGAGTTCCTTACATACCGCAAAGGGAGCATTTTTTCAATTTATTTATAAACTAACCGGGGTGGTTCCTTTTTTTCCAAGAGGAACGCTATTCTAGGATAATTTGAGTCCAGGGCACTAAGTAACAACTCCATACCATAAAGGAAGCTTTTTTTAGGATATCACTTCGAAGGAGTGACATACTAAAGTAGATGTCGTTACCATACTTTTACAGGCCCAATACTGGTACACATTTTTCACACGAGACAGGTATAAGAACTTGCCCCTTTTTTCTTAACTTTTAACCAGTTTGGTGTGCGAGATTTTTCACATGTAATTTTGCCAACATCATTAGGTTCTAAATAGTTTACCTGACTTTTCCTTGCCCAAATAGAATCCATGATTTGCGGTGTGACCACATCCCACAGAACAGGTAGGGATGATCTGATAAATACAAGGATACCCTTTGTTGATAGTTATTCATATGTTTCACATATGTATTGTAACTGTATACATTGTATGTCTTGTAGATATATCCCTGATGGACATGTTGTCTGAAATGCATCGGCTACTGTTTCTGCCACTTCGAATCTGAAAAAGCAAGAAAAGCATCAATAAAGGCAGCCAAAAAAGAAAATCAATTTGTTTTTGCTTTACTGATAACTGTTACAAGATATAAAGATTTTTTATGATATAGTAGTATTTACTACTGTTAGGAAAGATGTCCATTTATGGCTAATTATCCCTCCAGTTGTGAATGCCTCAACTTTTTGCTTTTATCTGACCATGCTAGCCTGACTTTTACCAGTGGAGCACAGCCTTCTGCTGCACTCACCTAGGCTTTTGCTCATTTTGTTATGGGGAAGCTGACATGCCCTTCAGACTGTCAGTACTGAGAGACTTTGTTTCCCTTAGTCTTTCACATTGTTGCTAGTTCTTAGCAAGCTTTTATCAGTGCACAATGTACCTTCCAGTAAAGTGCGATGGGGTCCCTTTTTCATTTTTAAGGCCCCAGACACACTCGAAAGACTTTAGGTGAATGTACAAGTGTGTTCAGGACAGAGCTGGTGGCAGCAGTTACTTTTAAAGCATTGTTGACTATTTTCTATGGTCCAAACCGAGTTTACCGCATTTGGCCCAGGGCAGTGGGCAGTGCCTAAAATGGCTGTGCCTAAAATGGCCATGCCACAAAGTCCTTTGGCCATTATGTCCCTTTGCCTTTCCAGGTCGAGAAGACCCGGACATTTCCTTATTTGTAGGCTTTCGATCACCCTCACTCCTTCTGAGACCTAGTCTTGACCTGCGCTAATGCTACCTTGATTGGTCTGGCTTGTCCAGAAGGTCTCCCTATTCCAAGAAACTAGGCTGCCCTTCTGAACCTCTGCCCCCCAGGTCAGAGTTCAGAAATCCATCTCAACAACTACATAATGTCTTCTCCAGATCTGAGGATTTAGATCATCACCATTTCATTTTCAGCTTTTGGGAAGGTGTCACCTGCAACATTTTTTAAGTTGAGGGAGAAGCCCAGATTATGGAGAGAGTGGCAGGTGCTGCTGAGATGTTCTAGAGCGTGCACTGGAGAATGGGCTCTGATCAGTCAATCGTCTAGGTAGGGAAATATGTTGATCCCTCCCCATGCTTAGGTTAGCTGCCACCACCATCCTTAACTTGATGAAAGCCCTCGGAGCAGAGGTCACCATTCAGTGACATCATTCAGTCCTTTAACTAAATTAAAAAGGTTAGTGAGTCTTCTCTGTGCAGAAGAATGGCTGCCTTCTTCTGTGAAGCGGATTACCATGCCAGTAGTCTAAGAGACTAATGCTTGAGGGAATGACTTTCTTCCCCAGGTTGCAGTTCTTTTCAAAGATCGCGCACAGAGTTCCAGATTGAAAAGTTTCCGTTCAAAGTTGTATGAGACAGGCATGTTATCAAGAGAGACACAGACTCAAAGATGACTGGTTCAAAAACCTTTATTTACTGAAGTTCCAGGGTTGATGTAATGCATAACTAGCCCTAACACTAAAGGGATGGTTCCCTTAATTGATGTTTCTAAGGGCCGTCGAAGTTTAAAGTCCAAAATAAAGATCAGTCTAAACCACTGCTTGCCCTCACTCTTTGACAAAAATGTGTTAGGAAGTCTTTCAAAAGCAACAGGTGGTGGTTCAACAAAAATAGGAAACCAGGATTCATTTCAAGTGGTCTTCTCACCAGATGTAGGTTGGTCAGCTTCAAAAGGATAAGTTCAGTCAAAAAGGACTGTTGATAAGACCTTCTCCATAGTTCAAACAATGTCAATGGGCCTCATTACAAGTATGCCAGTCCGGAAAGAGTGGTGCCGGCAGTACTGTGCCAGCACCGTTTTCCGGACCGGCACATTAAGAGTTGCTAATGCAGACATACCGTTATTGCAAAGTCACACCCACGGTGCCACCGCATCAGGCAGAATTGTCACTGTAAAATGCGGAAATTTGCTGTCGGGCATGTCTGAATTACTGGCACGGCGTTAGTACAGGCACAGTCCCAGTACCACCTACACGGAAACACTGCCATAAAAATGGCGGTGGCACCGTGAATACCGCACCTGTAATACCGGCACCGCGAACCAGGCATTAAACAGTGCTAGGTGAGCAGCAACAGGCCCCAGGTGTCCAAAATCAGCCAATCTGCACACCATTGACCACTGGGAATGTACAAAAGGATCACACCCACACCAAAAACCCCCTCCAAACACAACCATGCTGGCAGTCGGTGTAGCAGCAACTGGCCTCAGGAACCTGCAAGGAGGGATTGAGGATGAAGCAGCAGAGTGGCAGAGGAGGTGGTGGAGGAGACGCAGGAGGCGGATGAGGAACCAGTTGGCCATGCATAACATCAATGGCCAGCAGGTAGCATCCCGCAGGCAGCCACCAATACCCTGCATCAGGGCCACGCTCTGGAACTGACCCCAAGCCAAAGCCACACCCTGTACCGGCTTGACAGGGAGACAATTACATCAATTGTCACCCTGATTCATGACATCAGCAGCCTGATAAATATACCAGCACAGTACCAGCACCGTTTTCCGGACCGGCACATTAAGAGTTGCTAAGGCGTAAACACTGTTATAGTAAAGTCACACCCACTGTGCCACCGCATCTGGCAGCAACGTCACCGTAAACTGTGGAATGTGCCGCCGGGTGTGCCTGAATTACTGCCACGGCGTTAGTACTGGCGCATATCCAGAACTGCCTACACGAAACACTGCCATAATAGTGGTGGTGGCACTGTGAATACTGTGCCTGTAACACTGGCACTGCGGACCAGGCATTAAACAGTGTCAGGTGACCAGCAACAGGCCCCAGGTGTCCAAAATCAGTCCAACTGCACACGATTGACCACTGGGATTATACAAAAGAACCACACCCACACCCACACCAAATCCCCCTCCAAACACAACCATGCTGGCAGTCGTCGTAGCAGCAATTGGGCTGGGTTACCTGCAAGGAGGGATTGAGGATGAAGCAGCAGAGAGGCAGAGGAGGTGGTGGGGACGCAGGAGGTGAATGAGGAACCAGATGGCCATGCAGAACATCAATGGCCCTGCAGGCAGCCACCAATACCCCGCATCAGGGCCACACCCTGGAACCTGACACCAAGCCAAATCCACATCCTGTACTGGCTTAACAGGGAGACCATTACATCAATTGTCACCCTGATCCATGACGACATCAGCAGCCTGATAAATATATGGACTGCAATCACCCCCTTGCTGAAGGTAGTGTCAGTACTGCATTTCCTGGCAACCGGCACATACCAACACACCGTGTGTGAGCTGCACGGGCTGTCACAACCCTGCTTCTCAAGGGTACTGTACCAGGTCCTGGATGCACTGCTGCGCCATGTGGCAGACCGCATCGCCCTACCTCAAACCCCTGCCCAGGTGAATGCCACCAAAGTAGCGTTCTATGCCCTGGCAGGCATGCCCAATTGCATCAGTACGTTAGATTGCACCCATGTGGAGCTGGTGGCCAGACATGCCATTGAGGCAGTGTATCGAAACCGGAAACAATTCCACTCCCTCAATGTGTAGATGGTCTGTGATACTGAACACCTCATCACCCATTGTTGCGCCTAATTTCCGGGATCCACCCATGACAAAATTGTACTGAGGAACTCCACGCTGGCAGGGTACATAGCACGGCACAGCAGAGAGTGCACCTGGCTGTTGGGTGAGTAGAATGACCTGCACCTGGCTGTTGGGTGAGTAGAATGACCAATGCATGACCTCTGCATAATTGGGGCGGGGGGTAAATAGGCACTCACCAGAGTGCACCTGGCTGTTGGCTGAGTAGAATGACCAATGCATGACATCTGTGTAGTGGGGGGGGGGATAAATAGGCACTCACCAGAGTGCACCAGGCTGTGGGGTGAGTAGATTGACCAATGCATGACCTGCGTGTAGTGGGAGGGTAGATGCAGTCAGCAGAGCATGTGCTAAATGCAACCTAACACACACAAATAGCACCCCCGATTCCAAAGGCATGGAATGTATGCATCAAATGGGCATACGGATCACACCCAATCCCAATCATTTTCAAGTCATAGAGGCAACTCAAAAGTACCACATGTACCAGAATGCATCAGACCATTTACAGGAAATCCTGGCAATAAGACTGTGCCCATCCTCCACTGCCTGCATCGCAGACAAGTCAACTGAATGCAATCCTACACACCACCAGCAGGTAACCACACAGCATGTAGCCAGTACACATGCCTGTCACAGGAGCACATACCCATATGCATGTGACATGTAAAATGAATGTGGCACACAGGAATTAATGGCAGTGATGAGCGATGTACACATGATGACACATCAACGGACACAGCATGGGCTGACGCAATGGGCATAGAAGGAGGGCATGGAGGCATAGGCCAACATGACAAGGCGTGTGAGAATCAGTGACGGAAAAGTGACTCCAAACCTCCCAGTCAACAACCCTGCAGAGGGACCAAGGCAAATGTCGCCATGCCAATCGTCAACCCGCCATCCCCTACACAACTGTGCAGCAAGCACTAATTGTACATTACAGTGCATACACCCACCTCAAACAGTACCCAATTCTGACAATGAATGACAACCACACCCATGCTGCACCATGTGTAATGAACGATAAACATATCACTGCACACATGTACCCATATCCCAAATCGATGCACATCATTTTGCTGGATATAGGACCTGGGAACCTGCTGCAAACATCCATGCCCCCCGTATCATGCATGCTTCCATTCCTCCCACATGCAGTCCTTACGAGGACGGGGATCTTTGGGTAGGGGTACTGTCATGACTTGTTTACCTCCTAGGGTTCACTGGCCCCATACCTCCATGCATTGCTGGCGCCTTCCGTGGCGTCTTATGCAAAGGAATGTTTTTCTGCCTGTATGATCCTGGCACACAGCAACATTCGGGACCACAGTTCCCATGATGCCGCACCCGAAGTCCCATGACGCCCTCACATTCTCGCTACACGGCACTGCCCGAAAGTCCCCAGAGCACTGCAAAAACAGGTATTTATACACTTGGGGAAAGCAGTGCGGTGCTCGTTAAAGTTTGTTGATACTTGCATTGAGCTCCGTTTCCTCGTTCCGCTTTTGCTTTCCTGATCCTGTTACCTTCTGACTCGTTTTTTGCTTACCCGGAGTGTCTGCCCGTGTTCCTTGTCTGTTGCGACGCCTGGTGTGCCTCTGGACTGCTACATTGGCTCTTTGACTTCTGCAAACGTTACTCTGGATTGTCCCGGCTTTCCCTGAACCGCTACAACGTTTTTTGGACCTCCTGTGGATTGTGGTGTTTTTCTTTTTGTCTACTTTTTTGGGTTTCTGCTTACTCTGGAACTCCGGATTGCTGCTACTCAATCTGCTAGGTGGATTTGTTGGATTCTGTATTTGAGATGATAATCAAGAACTGGACTCACCTCCTTGTAAACCTTTTGTTCCTCTAGATGGCTCCCTAGTGCCGTACGGGTCAAGGTTGATCATGAAAGACATAATTTCCTCTGCATTCAAACCACATTTGAAGAAGGTGCCTAGAGTGGAACTTCCATTGACACTGCATTAGGAGTTATCTGTATCTGAATAGGTTCCCCGCATTTTCTATCATACCAGCAGGTAGGAGTTTGGGACAAGGGAGAGGGAGGTGGTGTGTATCTGGTTTAATGTCCTGGTATTTGACCTCACTTGCGTTTGTTTCTTTCTCCCTCTAGCACTGCTGGTCGCTCATGCCTTTTCACTTGAGCCGTTAACCTGTCAGGTTATTTCCTATACTCTGCAGGCTGTGTTCTGAAGGGGAAAGTTTCCCAGTCACTTTACTTAGGCGACTAGGGTTACCTGCCTTCAAGCAAGTCCTTGACAGTTTTTGTCAGAATGTATCATTTTATTAAAAGAAAAAAGGTGCAAGTACATCCTCACTAACACTACTCTATCAGGGATTACCCTACCCAGTCCCAGTATAAGAAATAAAGTGATCACTCCTAACAAACAAAACTGGCCCTCAAACTAAACAACAAAACATTAAGGTATATCATATACCACATATATGAGTGAATACCAAACAACCAGTAATTCGGATGACCTCCACCTGTCCTGGGTAAATCCCTACCAAGATTGTTCAGAGACAATTTCCCAAAATGTTCAAAAAGAAGAGTGAAATCTTGAATCAGTTCTTGTAAGTTCCAAATGAAACAAAAGTTCACCAACCAAGAATCCATCAGTAACAGTTCTTCAGCTTTCTGTCAAAAGGTTCCCCTCCCAATCCTAGCCACGAACATAGCACCAATGTTAATCCTGGATATCCTCTTTCCAAGATTGTTCTGCCACAGTGCAAAGGATAAATGAACAACTCCTTCTTCAACAACTTTTCAAGTATTTATGACCTCTGCAGTGTCTTTGGTATAATTGCCAGGATGTTTCTTCTTAGGGAGTTGCTTTCCTCTCGACAACCACCCTTGTACTACTGTTCTTTGGAAACAGACTCCTTGACTCCACAGTGAGATACTACTCCAACCACCTTAAATGTAACATCCATTGACAGAATTATACACAACCACAGTTCAGGTACTTCTGCTTCAACGTTATACTAAAGACAAGGCTTTTCGACCTCCACAGGTAGGCAAGGCACTCTTCTTTCCTATGCTATAAGAAAATGGCAGCCTCTTTGCCTGTTCTAATGCCACCAGTATAAACTTCTGTTGATTCCAGACTGCGTTTCCCTCAGATTCAACAGTCTCAGATTGTCAACTTTATCTTCTTACAGGCAACCAGCTCCCTTACCAAGCTTTATTCACACCTTCTTGGTCCCAGTAGCTACCCTGAAGCTGCATTGACACATTCCAGCATGGGATAACAATGTCACACTTATATCAGAGGACACTGGACCTTCAACAACTTTAACAACCTCAAAATGCCAGTGGATGGATTTCAACAGGGCTGGTTTTACTATAGAAAGGGGTCGCCTCTTGGCTTGGGTAATGCGTGTTGTGCTCTTCCTGTCAGTTCAGTAACTTGTACATTTATTAAATACTTGTTCTTGATGTTGCAAGGTTGAATGTTCAAAAGAGAATCCGATTTAGGTACATGCGACCACTGTATCAGGAAGATCTTTAACTTTTAAGAACCTTAAGTAATTGTATGCCCACTTTTTAACACACAGATATGCTTGGACTCTGGTCAGGAACTACAATTATTCACACCCAACCTCTATTGATGTAATAAGTCTTGTAACAATTTGTGAAAGACAGCTTTAGGGTTCAGAGTGATTTGAAAAGCATTCCCCTTCTTAATTGGAGACACGAGACCAATCCGGTAACGTTAAACAGTTTGACAATCAGAAAGGAAAGCTTTTCGTTATACACAAGCACTCTGACTTGCATTAGAAGTGTGTGTGATACACTTTCATTGTCGGTAAGACTCTTCACAACGACAAACAGTTTCAACTCGCTCTCACTCTTTCGCAAGTGAATAAAGTGCTGATAACAGTTACCGCCAAGGTTTTTAGAGTGAACCTGAACGTTTGAGCTTCACTCACCGGCTCCAGGAACAATGCAGTTCCACTTCCCGACTTCTTCTCCTTCTGCTACCACTTTAGGCACACTTGGGACCAACACCCCTGCGCAGCATGGGTGTCTCTGCTCTGGCCTTGTCAACAGGGAGTCTCCTTCACGCCTCTGTCCCTCAGCTTGCTTCTTTACATGGGCCTCGGGTTACAGCACAACAATGGCTCTGCAATTACAGCCACTAAGCGCACCTGGGTAGATCTTCAATCTCGGCGCGTTTCTCTCAGTGCAGTCACGACAAGGCAGGGTTTGTGAACACAGGACCCTCTCAGAACTTGCAGGTGAAATCTGCTTTCTTCGTGTCCCGGCGTCCCTTAAGTGAACACACTTCCTCATGAACTGCCAGCTCCGTGCTCTTCTCCTTCTGCTACTACTGCCAACCTTCTAGCTCCATCTCCATCCCTCTTCTGCTGCAGCCCTTTATACCTCTTAGGTGGGGCCATTGATTTCAAGTGTAGGTCATAATTGTCAATTGCTTGACCCTGGCAAAGACTGTTAGGCCTACTTGCCTGTCCTTTACTTCTATATGCCTCTTCAGCCCTCTTCTTCGCCTAAGTCCCTATAGGATTCTGGGACATGTAGTTCACTTTCTTAAAGTGAGATGCTTTATACTTCTTTTGTATTTTTAAGGGTAGATTTAATTCCCTTATTGCTTTTAACAGAGGGGTTATAGGCTTTAATGTTATTAAAGTCAGATGGTATAGCGCAGGCAACATTTCTGACATTCTTTGTAATATAACTTTGGTATTGAGGAGGCCATTTGTTTTTAGGGATACAAAAGATTTGTTATTTTGGTATAATAGGTTTGGATGTTACAACCTTAGGTTTTACTACCTCAACTTTAACAGGAGGTTGCAAGATATTGAAATGACAGCCAAAAGCCACAACCTCTTCTGGTCCTGTGGTAAGGGTATTTCTTTCAGAGTAAACATACTGTGTCTCATACCATGGAATCTTCCCACTACCCTACGCCCTGTCTCCAACCAGGTGATCCTCCCGCAGTACATCATCCCCCAGGATTGGGATCAGGAAGCGTCTGCCCTCTCCTAGCCAGCTGGGAGGAAACTTTAGGCAAGGTTTTCGTGAGGGATCCACAGGATTCTTCACTTTAGGCAATCCTGGTTGTCATCTTCATTTTCAGTCAATCACCCTCTTTGTAGACTACTAGGGAAACAGTATCCTTTAATTTATAATTGCCCTTCTTTGGCTTAGACAATGATTGTTGTTATTCTCCCTTTTAGATAATCTCCCTTTTTGTAGATTACATTCAATCGGTTCAAATATTGCCCGCTCTTTACTTGGGCAACAGTGGTTACAATACTTCTCCATTCTGTCTTACTCAATATAAACATTGCTCTAAAAATGCTTTGATTCACTAGTTTTGTTTTTTAAAAGAATTACTTTGTCAGTGGTCTGTTAGGGGGGCCCTCTGGTTACCTAGCAAAGGCCAACTCACTGTTCGACCCGCTGCTGCTTTAACAACAACTTCTCTCGTCGGGTCCTGGGCGTCCGACAGCTCCGGTTACACTCTGGTAGCCCACGCCTTCTGCAAAGGGAGCATGTCTTGCTCCTCGCATACTCTGGTAAACGCCAACCACTGGAGTAGATCAAAGAGTAGGAGGGCCTCTCTCTCCTAAGGGGCAGCTAGTCTCAGCACCGCTTCCCACAGTGTGATCTCAACATTTCAAAGTCCTAACCTCTACGACTCATGGCACTGCGTCCCACTGAAGAAACAGCAGCAGCTCCCGTGGCTCCTCCTTTCTGTTTCTGCTGCTGCCACTGCTGCTGTCTACTTCCAATGGCCTGCTCAGGTGTGCGTCATTAGAAACACTAGACTGCATGCTACATTTCTGCACCTCTGAGATCCTCTTCCTTGTTCCAGTACCCACAGCATTATGGGACTAGGAAGTCCCCAAGGTTCTGAGTCATTTTAACCTTAGCTAGTTCACTCTGTGTAAACGGTTTATAGACTATACCTTTAGGGGAGGAATTAACTGCTGGTTCTTGGTTTTATGGTTCAAACCTAAGTAGGAATCACTATTAGAAGTAGCCGTATCGATTCACTGATCCTTACATATATATAATTCCCCTGTTGACCATAAGGGTTTTCACCACTGACAATTCTGTTAATATTGGGAAGGGAAGCCTTACTCTGACAACAAGCCATTAGGTATTCCGGTATTATGGAAATCTCACCCTCTGAAGAGGATGAATACTGCATCTCTCCTAAATGAGTCATCCTATTCCCTTGGAGGCCTTCTCCTCCCAGGTGATCCACCCGGCTAACACCACACCCAGGTTTAGGATCAGGTAGCACTGCCTTCCCCGGGCCACCAGGGAGGAGACTTTAGCCTGGGATTCCGTGAGGACTCTGTAGGACTCATCTCACTACACTTCCTCATCCCAGTACTTTTTAAGAAGGTCAAATCATCTCCCCTACATGGGGTACATGGAAGTATGTGGGATTACAGAATCCTGTATATTGGAGGGAGAGGAGGAAGATGGGGATATGTTTTGGGCATACCGCGTTCTTTCCAGACAATCGTCTCTAGTCCCATAGGGGGTGAATCCCTCCTCATGAAATCCACCTGCTGAGGTGGGACCATCAGATAGCGGCCTCACTTCCCTGACCCCATGGGAAGGGGCTCCCCTTAGGGGTGAAGGGACAACATCCAAGGATTCCTCACACGTCTCAGGTCCAAGTCTGCAGTCTTTCTTAGGAACCAGAAAATAGGTGAAGTACCAACCTTGTTATTGTTCCGCTAGAAGTACCCTTTCCACAGCCCCTTCTCCAGCAGTGAGAAAATCTCTTGCAGATGGAGTGGGTCTGGTTCCCGAAAAGATTGCTAGTTCTGGGGACAATCTGGGGGCATTTTTATAAATGGCAGACAGTACCATTGAGCCACTGTCTACAGTGCCCACACATCCGAAGCAATGTAGCACCATACTTCCAGATGCTGGTTCAACCTGCCTCCAACTGGAGTCCTGTGCATAAAGCGCTCTGAGTGGTTTTGGGGCTGTGGCCGAAGGCAATGAGGAGGTGACTGTCTGAGCTGTCCTTCCTCCAAGGCCCTTAGAGCCACATGGAAATCTCCTTTGCTCTTCTTGGGCTAGCGACCTCTACCTCTTTGTCCAAAAGAAGAGTAGAAGCAAAAGAAAGTTCCTCTCCAAGCCGGGTCGCGGGTGACGGATGGCAGCTCCTAAAGATTTTGCAGCCACATTAGAAGCCTGAAGCTTCTCTAAGCTGTCATCAACCTTTGCCCCAAAAAGGTTAGACCCCTCAAATGATATGTCAAGAAGTCTTGACTGGACATCAGGAAAAAATCCAGCAATGTGAGTTTTGTGGGCACATGGGGGGGACTGAAACCCCCTGAATAATAAAAAGAATTCGGTATCAATAGCTGATGGTCCATATTTGTTAACCAAATTCTTATTGACAGTAGGAGTGGCGTTGGGCTTTTGCCAGTTTTCCAATATGATGTTCCTAAGTGCTGAATGGAAAGGTGGCAGAGGTTCTTTGGGAGAGTCTTTGTCAAGAATATCCCTGAGGTCAATCTGTACTATGTCCTTTGCAGGACGTTCGCCAACCTAAATACTCAGTGACCTTGTTCATCACTGTTCTGTGTACTGCACTTGGATGGGCAGTAGTCCTAGGTGAAACAAATTCCTTTCTGGGGAAGTGTCCGAGCCACTGGATTCCTTAAGACAAGTAGCCAAATTATCTAAACTAGATTCTTCCAAAATTAGCGCTTCAGACACATTAGGCGTGCCAAATCGTCTGTACCTGAAGGGCACACTGTTATCCTCTTCATCAAAAATACATCCAAAAGACTTTTAAAAGTCTTTCTTCGATTGTGGCTTAAAACTCGAAGATGGATCCGATGTTGCTGACTTCAATGTCAAATACTTCAGTGTCAAGTGCTTTGAAGATGAGGATATTTAAACCTTTGGCTTCAGTGCTCCCCCTGCGGTCGAGCCTGTCGACGCTACTCGAGTAGGCATCTCAGAGGTCTTCTTACCCAGACCTTTGGGTGCACAAGTCGAAGCCTTAAAATTCCCTGCCTGCTTTTGCAGGCGATGTTCGATCGGTAACCTTTGTTGGCTCTTCTGAGGGACCAGGAAGGGCCACCTTCGAAAAGACGTCTATCATTTTCTGACTGAACATTTCCCAATTGGCTGCCTAGGCAGACCTATCTTGGAAACGTACCTGTCCTTTTGTCGGGTGAGAAATCTGAAGATGATCTTTGATTTCTTCGAGAAGACAAAGATGAAGAATGATGCAAATCGCTCCTTTCCCTTGACCACAAAGAGTGTTTGGCATGTGTGTAGGCCTTTCAGGTGATTTGCCCCTTGTCTCTCTTTGCCTCTCTTTCAAGGCCCTGCTAGTCATCGACAGAGCATTCCCAAAAACATTCCTTCCACACACCCTCATTCTCAACGCATTTACTCCCCACACCCTTATTCCCAACACCTTACCCTCCCCACACCCTCATCCACAACACCATACGCTTCCGAAATCCTAATCCCCACACACTCTCATCCCTAATACCATACCGACCCATCACCCTCCCATCCCCAACACCTTACCCTCCCCCACATCCTCGTCCACAACACCTTACCCTCCCCAAACCCTTGTGGTGTGTAGTTAATCAAATGACTTGGAATGGTGGGATGAGGATTGAACCACTACAAGCACATTGGTGGTGTGCTTGACAGAAATCCCTCTGTAGGCGTAGGTGACACTGAACTAGCAGGTTCACCGCCCAGATGTGCTTCAAGGTAGGGTGAGGCTTATAGCCGAGACACATTTTCCTTACTGGAAGACATGTGCTCTGCCAACGCATGCACCCTTTGGTTCATCAGTGTGGTGCTAGCTGTGCCATCTGCTGCAAACAGACAGATGGTCCAAAGCAGAAGCTGCCCTTCTGCAGGCACCCTCCAACATGTCTTGCATTGCTTGGGAGTGGCCCAGTTGTTCCATCCTCTCCTGCCACTGCTCAATCTGCAAGAGCCTCTCTGAGATGGCATCTAGTTTGTTTTATGGAACTGGGTTTGGAGTCACATGGCAATGCCCTCCCTCAGAGCCAGAGACTGAGCACTGTAATCATCTGCCTCCTATGGAGGGAGTCTTTCTGTTGCATAGTGCCAATGCAAAGCACAGCAAGATAAGGTGGAGGGAATGGTCTGCAGAGGTGAGATTATAGGAAAGGAAAAGGAGTTCATAGACAGGTGGCTTACAAGGGCAACTGCAGAGGTAGTGTCATTGGAGCCAGACACAGTTGCTGCAATGTGGGCAGGTAAGGTGTTTGTGGTCTGCGCTGTGGGCTAGCCAACAGCCTCACTGGTGTCGGAGGTGTGGTTGGTGGTTTTCACCACAAACTTTGTGCCAACAGTGATGGGTGGGAGGTGCTCGGCTGCCCTATGACAGATGTGGTTGCGACAACCATTGGAGGTGTGCTTGTGCCCTCAGAGGTGGCTTCAGTGGTGCACTTCGAGGTCCTGAATGTGTCCTTGTAGCCAAGGGGAATGCATCACTGGCTTCCTGGGGAATGCATCACTGGACCGGGCAACATGTGCTTGTGCCATATTGGCACATGCAGGAGCATGAGTGGCAGATGTGCAGGGCCCTTCGCTGTCATCCTGGCCATCTTGGTGTGCCTATTGCTAGTCGCATGCGCATGCGTGCCATAGAGCCACTTAGCTCATATGCATGCGCACTGGAGACAGACACACACACACAGCTCCATTTTTTTGCTGCAGTGCGGACCGTCGGCAGATACCTCCTATGCTCCTCTGGAACTGCACGCATCGTTTTCAGGTCAGTGTCACCCCGGCCTCACGAGGAGCCAACTCAATGTTCCTTTCCCCTTCCCCCATTGCCCCCACATGCTGCGATGGGCACACTTTAATATAGATTTTCTTTTGTCCCTTTGCTCCCCCCCTTCCCCGCTCCCCACTGCAGAGCTGTCATCACAGACAAGTTCGTGCCCTGTTTGGAACTCCAGCTTACACAAGGTTGCATTTCCTGCTTCCTCTGAAGATACAACCAGTTGTCAGACTCCGATTGGTTCTCTTGCTTCTGACAAAAGAAAATAATTAGAGCAACACTTTTCTACAGCTCTATTTTAAGGTCAGTCTTATGGCTAGAGGGCCACTAGCCCGTCACTTGTCTTCACCATAATTCCGGGGTTTTTTAATCCTCCCCCTTGCTCATTCAGTTATGTTCCACCCATATACTTGTTACTGAGTATACATATATCTTTTTTCTTTAGGGAGACCTGCATACACTTGGCCCCAGAAGAAGGTTGTGACACAATCAAGCCGAAACGTCAGTGGTTTACGTAGCACATCTAATAGGACCACGAGCCAGAACCACACAACATTTTCTCTATTGACTTCCAGACGTCGACCAGTCTCTCTTGGTCATCCCACAAACGCCAGGCTTCAGCAGACCCAATTACACATGTCTCATTTTTACATACAAGTGGACAAATATACTAGACTCCCGATATTCGCAACCCAGTCACCTAACCAACAAATCCAACATCACTCTGTTTGGTTAAAGTGCCTGGAATGAGACACATATATAGAATATACTAGGAGATGACATTATATAAAGAGTATTCCACAAACTGGTAACTAATAGGATGAGACTAATATGAAGTAATATTTAGTTAATCCTCCTTTGTGTGGGTATATGATGAGGCATACAGAACTGATGTTTATACTTGTTCTTTTCATGTTGACGACGGTATGGATTATTCACTGATTGGTATGTACATATTGTCTCAATATTCCTCTGTTTGTAATAAATCAAACTTGTTCTAACTCTTTTAGAAAAAATTAATATAAGCTACCTGTCTAGCCAAATAAGAAAAAGGCAGATGTAGGCTAATCTCAGTAGTTGGATGGTTCTTTTCCCAGTGACACATATTTGTAATTTGTTTTTCTGGTTGATTAGGAAGGTTCAAATTAGCATTGCAAGAATTTATTTCAGAGACTAAGTTTTGAGGAGAGGACTAAACCCCATTTGTATACACTATTTCTCCAGCTCACCCAGTCCTGTCCGCTCTAGGGCTGTCCCTCGTGTTACTATTGTTTTTGGATATAGCGCTGCTATAATAGGGACTTCTACATAGATAAGTTTTACACTATCCAGGATAGATTCCTACCCAGTGACTGACTACTTTTCAGTTATATTTTGTCCCCTTACCCCCAGGACTGACCATATCTCCCAACATGGAACACACATTAAGCTTTTCAGAGGATCAAATTAACAACATTATCCAAGGCCTCACTCTGTTCAATATGGAAGGAGCACAATCACATCTTGACTCAACTGCCACAGGTGAAGACCTCAAACTTGAAAAAGAGGTGCTTCACAACGGAGGTACACAGCCATTTTCTACGCGAGTATCTCAGAGTAAACATGGTACCCTTAGGACTGTTAATACGCAATGGGCCTACCCTCTTTCTGGAGGATAAGGAATATATGATAGACTTCAGTAAGATCGCTACCAAATGTAGCACGGACCTAATCGCACTAACAATAATGACAGCACAAAGAATACATATCAAGATGCTGCTTGATTTAAAAACGGAAGAAACCAAATTCATCAATGATGATACAATATCCAATGCCAGGGATAAATTGAAGGAAATAGACAAAACATTAGAGGCATTCATAGCTACCACACTCGATAAAAAGCATGCGAAGGTAGCCAAAGACATTAAAAACCTTAAACTGGAACACGCCTATCCTTACCTTTCTGCTGATTATAAAGACAAAGAAAAAGAGAGAGCGGCAAGACAAGGAGGAGCTAACAGAAGCAGGCATAAGGGCGTCTCTTTTTCAGACACCTCAAGTTCAGATTCTTCGACAGGAGACCAATGCCAGTTCAGAGGCAGAAATTCCAACATGGGCCAATTTCAACCCCCACCCATGATGCCTTTTGTAGGCCAGGGGGGCCCCAGAGCAGGTTAATGGGCCCCCCATCCCCACACCAACTACAAATGCCCTTCTACAACTACCCGCAATGGAACCGACCCATCTGGAGATGCAGTGGCAACAGGAGACGCTAAACACGATCCCTACTTTCAACCTATCTGGTTTCCCTCTTTCCAACGATGAGACTGCCTTGCTTTCTAAAGGCCTATCATTTGTCCCTACCAACAACAAGGACTGCTTCAAACTAGATGGCAAATTTTCTAACTTCTTCCGGACCATCAGAAGGAAAATTTACTTCAAAGGCAAAGAATGTCCACAGACACCAGATGATTGGGACAGGATTGAGACTCAAGACGGATTTCAATCCGAGAGATATTGAGTTACCCACATCCATTCTCACCTTCGAGAAATGTATTAGATAGGAAATCAAGAAGAACGCCAAGCCCTCAAAGCTCTTACCAACAACAGGAAACAGCAACCTGGTCATAAAAACAGCTGATTAAGGAGGCAGGATCGTTATACAAAACATCGACCAATACACCACGATGGTAATGACGTTACTCAACGAAGAGAACAATTATAAAAAACTGAAAAGAGACCCCACCGCTATTATCAAATCCAAAATACAAGAAATGACCAGATATGCACTTGATCGAGACTGGATTTCAGAAAAAGAAGAAGCATTCCTCAACACCACAGAAGGGAGAATTCCTGCATTTTACGCATTGCCCAAAATACATAAAAACAGCAATACACCCCCAGGGAGACCGATAGTCTCTGGCTGCAGGTCTATCTTGGAACCGATATGCAAATTCATTGACTACTTTCTCAAACCCCTTTGTCAAAAGACCCCATCCTATCTCAAGGATACAATGGCTACGATCACCACCTTTGAGCACCAACCATTTGACAGTACCAACAACCAACTGGTGACTATGGACATTAAGATCCTATATACAAGTATCCCACAGGACAAAGCAATAGAGTGCATTAGACACCATCTCACCCAACACATGACACAAAAGGAAAGTTCCAGTGAACTTTATAGTGGAATCACTTGAGTTAGCTCTCACTAACAATTTCTTCTCCTTCATCGACACATTTTATCTACAAACCTGCGGCACTGCCATCGGTGTGGCCTTTGCCCCCTGTATGGCAATAATTTATATGGCAGAATATGAGCAGAGCAATGTACTCAACACGAACAACCCATTCCAGGAGAACATTCGGTTATGGCACAGATATATTGACATCATCATCTTTATCTGGGAGGGACAAAGGCAAGAACTGCACAATTTCTTCAGTTGGATCAATGACCAATCCCCAGATATTCAATTCACCATCAACAACAGCAACATAAACATCAATTTCCTGGACTTGAATATCAGTGTCACGAACAACCAGCTAGAATGCTCCATCAAAAGGAAACAGATAGAAACACGATCCTGCATTACAAGTCATCATCCTAAGAATTTACGTAATAACCTTCCTTATGCACAGTTCCTCAGAATTCGAAGAAACTGCACAGAAACCAGCAAATTCAAGATCCATGCCACTGATCTACAACACAAACTAGAAAACATGGGCTACCCCAAGAAACTATTAAAAAATACTATGAAGAGAGCTCTATATACACCCAGAGAAACACTCCTTACCCCGAAACAATGTGATACTGCCACAGAAAATATAATGGCCTGTATATCCACCTTCACTGCCAATACATCACAATTCAAGAGTATGATAAAAACATTTTTGACCTATAGTGCAATTTAGCTTACCGGAAGAACCACTACCTAGAATGGCATTAAGAAGAGCCAAAAACCTCAAAGACCTTCTGACTCATGCTAGATACAGATGTAAACCTGCTAGATCTATCTTATGGAACATGCACGAGATTCGGAGCCACCACCCATGTGGGAACTGTGCTGCTTGGAACCAAACTCAGAAAATGAAATCATTTCGCATGGAGGGCAAAGAATGGGAATTGCGTCAATTTATGAATTGTAAAACATCGAACGTAATCTACCTCATTGAATGTCCATGAAAATTAAGATATGTGGGGCAAACCTCGAGACCTGTACAAAAGAAGTGGGGAACACAAATCTAGGATTAGGTGCAAAGCCCATGCAGCCCCACTCGTTTCTCATTTCATGGAATTTCAACATGGTCATGATTCTCTCGGATGGTGGGTGATTGATAGAGTATTGGAAACTTCAAATATTTACAACGCACTCAACTTCAAGGAGGCATGGTGGATTTTCAAATTACAAACCATCACCAAAGGCCTTAATGAAGCTGCCCCCTTAGATTACCACCCTTGATATCCACACCTCGCAGCCTGCTTTCTATTTTTTAAAGGGGCCTATAGGCGATTATTCTATATGCCCCCATACATTGCTGCCACATGTGAGTTTGACAGACCCAGCGCGCCCAGCATGTCTACCGCCTGACTTAGCTGCCAGCACTTTGTATGCACATTCCTGCCTTGAAGTATGTCTACATATACAGCCCTAGTTGATCCATACTTGGTCCATAGATTTTGTCACACTCTGTCATGGTCACACAGGGAGCCCATCTGTCCTACATCAGGGCATGTTACTGTCCACTCACTCAGAAAACCAATTGTCCTCCCTTTACCCCGCTCTCGAAACGAGCAGAGCTTCACACAAGACCCACGCTTGCTAGTGATCTCCATGACTACTGTGAGGCTCGTCCGACGTGCAGGCGCCCTACAGAGTCACACAGGCAGTCCTCAGTGCAACTTGCACATAGTTCGCCCACCCTTCCTACATCATGGCACTTGACTGTCCACATATATATTTCTAGACCTTACCGTCTTTTCTTTGCCCCCGCGCTCGGAACGAGCAAAGTTTAACATACGAGTGACGCTTTCCAGCGATCTCCATGACTACAGTGTTGCTCGTCGCATGCGCGCCATAGAGCCACTAGTTAATCCTCCTTTGTGTGGGTATATTATGAGGCATACAGAACTGATGTTTATACTTGTTCTTTTCATGTTGACGACGGTATGGATTATTCACTCTTGTTCTAACTCTTTTAGAAAAAATAAATATAAGCTACATGTCTAGCCAAATAATAGAAAGGCAGATGTAGGCTAATCTCAGCAGTTGGATGGTTGTTTCCCCAGTGGCACATATTTGTAAGTTGTTTTTCTGGTCGATTAGGAAGGTTCAAATTAGCATTGCAAGAAGTTATTGCAGAGGCTAAGTTTCGAGAACAGGACTAAATCCTGTTTGTATACACTATTGGGAGACATGGAGCATAGCTTGATTACCCTTGTGGAAATGTTGTCGGATGTGGCTTGTTCGAATGCCAGGCAGTGTGTCACAGGTGACTGGCTTCATGAAGGATTGGACTTATCTGTTGGGAATATGTACCTTGGCTGGCCTGTGGTCTCATGCACTTAATGGTTGTAAAAAGTCATGGGTGCCCAGGTAGACCTGAGCACATGTTGTATTTGAAATGAGGAATCACATCACCTGAGAGGCACCCTCCTACCAATCATAGTGTGAGTGCGACATTTGGGGGAACACACTGTGCATACAGAGGCCTTGCATCTACTGATCCTGCTGTCATCAGGGTCAGGCCACCAGTAGCTGTTGGATTTGCACTTTGCACTTTGTGGGAGGGGCACATTGGCTGACGTGTTGTGGATAAATGGGTGTGGTGCATATTGCCAACAGGGGTTGTTGAAGTACTATGTGATTCATTGTCAGTGCAGGATACATGCTATTGCATGTTTCTGATGTACGTACTACATGAAGAGCCTCCTCCTTTTCTATGGTGGATCCTTTTGGGGGTAACCACATGCCATGCCTCCTGATGTTCAGTTCAAAGATGTTTGATGTGTTGCTTGTGCATTGACTGCCCCATGCTCTGCAGTGAGACTGCCAGTGGTGAGGGTGTGTGAACTGGTAGGGGCCCATCCTAAAGAATCACACTGAGTCTTAACGAAAAGTCCAAGGGTGTTTATTACAAAACAAATGGTCAGAATGGCTGGTGATATCAATTTCATTGGGCTTTCTTGGTCCTTTGGGTGTGGTGGTAGCGCTCGTCCTTTCATCTTTCTTCTTCCCTGGGCCTGGGTCCCGCCTCTCAACCCCAGAAGTCCCTGCTGGGTTGTTAGTAAATCAACGATCGGCAACCCCTATCTGTCTTTCACTTCTCTAGCCCGCAGGTGTTTACCCTAAGATGTTGTCTGTCTTACTCCCCGGGGAACTTCTAGCTTGCCCGGTGCTATTCCCCCTTAGTATATTCAGGAAATGGGGAATGGTGCCTTCTCTCGCCCAGCATCACTCTCACTTCTTTCAGACTCTCTCGCTCGTGACCCTTCTCTATACTGGTCCTTTCCGGTGTTCTCCTCCCACCACGTCACTGTCCCTCCAAACTCACACTCTGCCTTCCCACTTCCACCCTTCAATCTTACTTCCTTTCTCACTCCCATTCCTATTACCACTTGTCCCTCTGTCCCTCCTTCCTCCTCCCTCTCACTCTACTCCACCGCCTCCTGTTTCTCCCACTCTATCTCTCCTACTCTCCTTACTCTCCAACTATCACCACCTCTGAACTACCTCTGCCCTCCTTAAGGGATATGGTGCCCCGCTCACCACTCTATTACTACATACCACTCTAACAGTTCTGACCTTCTCTTACTACTCCCACAACCTTCTATCTTTACTCCCAACTATACTACTAGCTCTGCCACTATCTCTACTCCACTACTCCTCCTCTCACGCACAAACACACCACAGACCCCCCTCTCACCAATAGTTTCTGCACTGCTTTCTGCTTTTGCCTCCTCTGGTGCTTCTCCAACACCTGTCCTCACCTAACTAACGCAACACTGGCACACTCCCCCTTAAATACCCTACCACCTCCCAGGATTGGCTACTCACCCTGTCCAATCACTTTCCTGGCTCAAGGGTGTGTGGCAGGGGAGTGCTTAGGGAGGCTTCAAAAAAGGTCTTGGAAGCCCTGCCCCCCTTTTCTGGGATCATCTCTGTCAAGGAAAGGAAAAGAGTTTCTGAGAAAATGAAATCCCTAATTTATAAGGCCTTCTAATGGGCTTTTAACGGGTGGCAGCCTTATTAATAAGGCCTCCTTTTCTGTATGGCATGTAGATCCTTAGAGACTTGGCTGCACCCCTCTCTCGCGTGGCCGGTGTTAGGCTGCTGGCTCTCTGCTGCGACACAGTGCAAACTGCTGCTACATGGTAGCTTACCTCTGCCTCCCGCAGCAGCCTTCCCCCATCAGTGTTTGCCGTCATCATCATCATCATCATCGGTAGGGTGGGGAGAGGAGGGGGCCTGTACACACTGGCGCAAGAACTCATAATGTTTGGGGTGGACTACCCCCTGACATGGCCTGTAACCATGCCTTGTCACAGTTGGTATTCAGTTGGGGTTAGTGGGAAATGGGCCCATGGGTCAACTCATGCACTCACCAGGTCACTCATGTACTTACCCGGATCTTCCTGGCTGCCAGATCCGACCTCTACCTCTCATACGCCCTTCAGGCCCACCATGTGCAATATGCTGTTTGCTGTCTACTCTCAGGGTCTACAGTAGATTCTCCATTGGCTGCTGTCTCCCTACGGTGGTTGGCTACTAGGTTGCAGATCCTGGCTTTGCGGTCTTCCTGAGGTCCTTACAGTTTCCACAGTTGTTAACGTGTCCCAAATTGCACTCCAGAAGGGATTTTTGTGCTGCTGAGAGGTCTTTTGGTCATGTGCCCTGATATGCTCTGCCTTGCTGAATTTTGTTCAACTTGCCCCCCCCCCCTCCTCGACATGTTTTTGCAGGATTCCAGGTTCGGATGGCAATTCCAAAATTGTGATTTTAAGTGGATTGAATTTTTAAAGATGGCCTCCACTGGACTTGCCATTTGCGTGATGTCTATTTTCTGTAGCACGCTGAATTCGTAGAAATTGAGAACATGGGGGAGCTTGAATACGTTGTTGTGGGTGATGGAAACAGTTGAAAGTAAAGGGTTATGATCTGTAGATCTAAATGTCTAAAAATGGATAGCATTTTGAGAATGAGAACATGTAAATCTATTATCAGGATGTTGATCACAGTTTGGATAGTAATGTATGGAAAGCCTCAATAGTGTCACTCATTACTATAATGATATGGTCTATGCATTTTTATGGACACAGTGATTTTAAAACAGAATTCCGGATCCTTTAGTGCCCTGTGATGTGGAAAATATTGCATACATATGTTTGCTAATTTCAGAGCAAAGTGAGCTCCAATTGAAATGCCCCTTCTCTGAGAAGGATTGTATATTGTTGCTGCTAATTTGCTGATCGTGTTTTTGTCTCCCCTTATATTCATTTTAACTAGGTTTTTTTACATCTAGTTTAATTATAGTACATTCTACTGCACTGCTTATATTGGTACTTTCTGTTAAAGCACTAGTATGTGTTTTGCTTTAAAAAGCAGTGGGATTTCAATCAGAAGCCCCCTTCTGCACGCACACGCTTTTACTACATCTGAACTACAATTCCCTTCGCTTTTAGAGTTCAGTGCGCATATTTCGTTACAAACACGGAGCGAAAGTGCCGGTGCGAAGGGGGCAATCCGGTCTGTGCCAGTCCGTGACCGGGATGTGCCGGGCGTGCGTTGCTGCATTTCTAGTTAGCAAACATGGGAATCCAGGAAGTTTTGGCAGCCGTAGCCACAGCCCGAAATATCTTCAGCGACAGTGCAGCTCTCATCGCAGAAAGGGGTCCAGTAGGCTCTTTTGCCCCTCTTGCAGACCCTAACTTCTTTCCCAGTGTACTCAACCACCCGCCCCCCACCCCTTGTTGTCCAGGGAGGTGAACAGGGAAATCATTCCTGCAGTTGCCATCTCGACCCCCGCTCACGCCCCGAGGTCCTCTGATTTGGCAGATCGGGTCCTTGGAAACCTGGCTCAGCTTGCCTCGGTGTACCTGTATTCGCTCTCTCGTTGACAGTGAACAGAACCTCCCGCATGCCACCCTCATACGCCGGCTTTCACCAGTATCTCATCTACGCTGCATGCTCTTGAACACCCGTTCCTTGATCAAGCATGCCCACGAGGCCACAGACTACATTGAACATAATAACTTAGACACAGAACAGAACTTTATTCTCCTCAGAGATTTTAATGACTGGCATGGCCACACAGAGGACCCTCTAACGGCTTAACTAGAACAGTCCCTATCCGATCTTGGTTTCACAGAACAGATACATACCCCCACCCATCGGCTGGGCCATATCCTGGATTGGGTCCCAGTTGCTAACATCACTGGTCAAGACATTCAGATCCTACCCTGCCATTGGTCTGATCATGCCTTTGTGTATTTCTCCTTTACAGTTGTTTTTCCCGCAAAAAGAAAGAATACTACGCCTGGCGCTATTCTGATCCGTAACCAGAAGCAACTCACTCTGGATAAAATAGAACCCCCTACTTGACCATGAAATCAACTTTGCTAATTCAATCCCCCTCCAAGATATGTCCAGCATCTTAACAGTACATTTGGACCGTATCACCAACATGTCTGCCCCCCTGAAACTTAAAAAAAAAGTTTTAGGGGGAAAACAAAAACAAACCTTGTTTCACGAAGGAGCTTCAAAAACATAAATCCTTGACTTTGAAGTCGTTCCATTATTGGAAAGCCAACCCTTGTCCTACTTCCTTGGCAGCCTATAAAACAGCTGCTAAAACATATAAAATGGCGATCGCGGAAGCAAAGAAAACCTACCACAATGTTAGAATTCAAAATGCCAACTCGGATGTTAAGGAACTTTTTAAATTTGCAAAGAACATGAGAAAACCCCCCAGCCGCAAGAGCAATTACCAACTAAGGATGCAAACTGGTGTCAACAAGTTCAAAATGGAATGCATAATAAACTTCTAGGCATCAGAGAGGACATAGCTCTCAAAAAAGAAGCCCTTTCATTAGACCCGGGTTGCAATGACCACAAACCCCCTGCCAGAAGCCCTTCGATACCACAATTTAACTTCCACTCGATATCAGAGGCGGAATTGAAGAACGTGGTTGAGCAACGGAAGGCCACCAGATTCAAGGGGGACCCCTGCTCATCTTTGATTATTAACTCATGTCCCCGTGCCCTTTTAAAGGCAATCTGTACATTTGTGAATGCCTCCCTACTCGAGGGATATATCCTGGATGACCTAAAACAAGCCTGGGTTACACCCATCCTGCAAAAAACAGGTCTGGCCTTGGATAACCCTCTGAATTACAGACCCATAACAAATATTTTTGCTTAAGATTTTAGACCGAGTCGCTTACAGCCAGATCTTGCAGCATCTGAACCAACTCCCTATATTAAGCCGCTACCAATCAGGATTCAGACATGGTTTCGGTACGGAGACCTCCCTATTGGACCTGAAGTCCAGACTACTCTGACTTATGGACAAAGGGCTTACCTCTCTCCTAGTTTCCCTGGACCTGTCGGCCACGTTAGATTTGGTCGATCATTCCATCATGGCGGCAAGAGTGGCAGAGGTGGCTAACTTCTTCCCTCCCGCGTTGACATGGATTAGCTCCTGCCTGGAAAATAGGCAAAGCAGGGTTTGTCTTGAGGAGGCAGAGCCTGTACCCATCTCAGTGCTTATCGGGGTGCCACAGGGGGCAAGTACCTCCCCCTGTGTCTACAACGTCATCAAGGCCCCATTGTTCACCCTGCTGGAGCAGAAAGGGGCCATGTTCTCGAATTACGCAGATGACACCCAGTCTGTCGCCCCGTTAACAGGTGTGCATGCACAGGACGAACAGGAGCTTAATAGAATTTTTACCCTGATTGAGTATTGGATGATGTGTAATAACCTTTTTTTTATTGATACAGCTGATTCAAGATCAACTTTTCAACATTTTCTTACAAATATATCATATAACAAAACGAGTAAAAAAAATGACAACAAAAGTAACTCATCATTTACATATATTTCCATTAAAATGTTCCAAATCAATCAAGCAAAGCTGATTTCAATTCAATATACTGTTGTTCATGTCAATACTAAAGAATACAAAAATAAAAAAGAAACTGAATTGACTCACCAGTTTCCGCAATTATGAGATATGTTTTTGTTTTCAAGTTCAAAATCTTAAAACCATTTACAACTGAGTAGCTCACCGCCTTGCTTTCTGTGTGGAACAATATTAGCCATAGGTCACCTGGTGAAAAAACTTCAACTTAAGTGAAGTGTTTCCTAAAGTAGCGTATTCTAGTATGTAGTAAGGCAACAAATTCCGTAAACGTTTTGCCCTGTATACAAAAGAAATCGACATTCATCTTTTGATAATGGTCTAATCTTCTGTCGAAAATTTATTTCATTAGTATACCATAAGTTTAAACGAAAACGCAAAAAATCTGTTCTATAAGATAAACTTGGCGACTTCATCATATACTGCGGGAGCACACCATATTTCTTTATGGCAAATGGATGTAATTGAAAGTCCTTGTATAACATACACTGCTCCCTTTTCTTAAGCCAATCTGTCTGCCATAGCTTGGTCTTGGCTTTGTCAGGATTTGTCAATAAAAGATCAATTGATACAACAGCTTCTTTAAGAAAGGTTTGAACAGTGAATTTCCATTGTATGATGAAATTATGGGTTGAAGTATCCACATAGTTTGCTAGTATCAACAGCAAATCCATTGATTTCCTAAGTATCATGCATTTTTGATATAGAGCACATATCTTCCCTTTATACATTGCATATAGAGACAAAAGACCCAGTTTGTGCCTCACAACTGGTATGGGCTGGAATTGGATAGCTTCAGTACAGTTCACGAATATTTGCCTTCTATTAGTTGTCAGAATCGATTAGACTTATGTATCTTAGTCTCAGCACCGTATAATATCACTGGTACAACTTGTTTGTAGTATGTCAAGGTGGGTATGATCGTCAATTTCCCATATCTTGCATTTATTATTTTAGATTGAGAGATAGCCGTTGTCAGTTTTCCTCTCAATTTTTGCTCATGCGGGAGATCATTGTGATGATTATTTATATTAAATCCAAGGTAAGTATATTCAGTAACTATTGGAAGCAAATGTTTCTGTATGTGCCAGAATCTTAATTTGTGCCCTCTGCCAGCTGGGCCAAACTGTATTATTTCAGTTTTGGTGGTGTTTATAGTTAAACCGTTTTTAATTGCATAGGCACCCAAAGCATCCAGTAGTGACTGTAACCCCGAGGGAGTTTTTGGTATTAAAACACGGTCATCCATGTAGAGTAACCCCTCGATCATGGTACTGCCTAATTTAGGTGAGTCTGAGATAACATTCTGGAAACAACTTCCTAAATCGGAAGGCAAATGTACAGCCTTGTTTGAGCACTCTCGCGGCTTTTATCGGGGCAGTTAACAATCCGGCTGAGTTTAGACGTATCTGTACAGAGGTGTGAGTATGTAACTGTTGTATATAATTTATTAAGTGTCCTGGACATTGTGCTTCAAACAGCTTTTTCAATAGAAGTTCTCTTGGGACAGAATCAAATGCAATTAGAAAATCAATTAATGACATATACAATGGTTGTGTATTATGTTGTTCGTTTGCTTTTATGATGTTAATAACTAGTAAATTAATACTTGTCCCGATTCCTGCAATAAATCCTGTCTAGAAGGGGTCTCTAAGACCCTTTTCATCCAGCCATCGATTAAACTCTTTCAAGAACAGACCTACAAAAATCTTTCACGGAGTATCCAGCAAGGCAATTGGTCTGTACGCAGCTGGATCCGTTCTATCCCCTTTTTTAAATAGGGGGATAAATATTGATTTCCTCCAAGTAGAGGGTATGATACCTACTTGTAGGATCTTCTTGTAGATCAGGAGCAGGTGTCTGCCCAGATTTCAGGACTCGACTTCAGGACCATATTAGATAAATTATCAGGTTCTGGAGCTCGGGATGCGCTTAACTTAATAGATCGAACAAAATCATCTCTTTCTATGTCAAAGTAATGTTACAAGGTTATGTTATCAAACTCCAGTAAGCTGGAAGAAAAAGAAGACTGATATATGTTCTCCTGATACTCAGCCCATCTATACTCGGACACTGCAATGGTCTGTACGGATGACTGCGTTTTATTTGTGGCATCATTCAAAAGCTGCCAGATTCCTGCAGATGATTTAGTAGTAATTTGTTTGAGCATTTTTTCCCCATCTCTTTGGATGAGCAGAAACTTTCTGGCCCAAGTCCAGTTCTTATAGACACATTACAGATGTGTTATAGCTTTTGGATTAGTCATTGACCATGTGTAATATCCGCGTCTTAAACAGAGGGAAAACAGAGCTAATTATCGTGCGTAACTCTGCAACCTTACCTAAGTTGGAATTTGCCTATAATTCCTTCATCTTAGGGGAGGTGAAAATCATCCTCAACCAAATAAAAAATCCTGGGCGTGGTTCTGGACCAGCTTTTGAACAAGAGGGCCCATGTGAGCAGATACGGTCTTGACTGCAGTCTATTATGTGAAATTATTGTTGCATTTTAGACCATTTATCTCCCAGGAAAATGTGGAATCCATAGCCAGAGCCATTATCGGGGCAAAGATCGACTACTGCAGTAGCCTTTTGGTCAGTCTTTGTAAGGCCAATTCCAACAGACCAAGTGGTACAGAATGTAGCAGTTAGAACACTTGTCGGCTTAACCCACCGCGATATGTCTCGGATGCCAGACGCTCCCTGCACTGGCTCCCAGTGGAGGCACAAGCCAGGTTTAGACTACTGGTTATCATCTTCAAATGTAGATTTGGACTAATGCCAGCCTACCTGCAAAACCACATTACAGAGAAGGTTAATGGTAGATCTCTAAGGTCCAGTAATCAAAATGACTTGTTTCTTCCTCGTTGTAGAACGAAGAAGGTTGAGAATGGAGCCTTTTTTGTAACTGCTCCCAAGTCGTGAAACCTATTACGTCTGACACTAAGAGGCCAGTCCTCACTGACTGCTTTTGAGAAATGGCTGAAGACCTGGCTGTTCCACTGAATCATCGCCACTGATAACGCCTCATAGCCTGCCCAGCAGGTGACATGTACCTTTTTTGTTTCATGTTTTTGTTTGCCTTTGTCTGCGCCTTTATGCCCCAGGTTGCGAATTACAAATAATTAAAGTAAAGTAAAAATTAAAGAATAAAAAGTGTATTCAAGTCAGAAAATATTCACAACTACACTCTTAGTGTAATAAAAAATGAATGCTGTGTATCATTAATATGGACCTCAGACAACTTAGTTTGGACGACTTGAAAGCTGTGTTGATGCGAGTTTTTACACAAAGGTTGACATGGTCAGATTGATGACCAATTAAGGGAGAACAGGAACCTCATTTGGGGACAGAAGGCCCATCAGGGCTTTCACCAGTAACAGCCCTGCTCCAGAGGTGGGGTGAGAGTTGAGAGGGCCCCAGTCTCTGTCCCTCTACACGTGCCATGCTTGTTGAAAGTGGTACCACTGTCAATCACTGAATTCCTGCCCACCCCTATTCTGGCCAGAATTATTATTGTTTCAATACACGACTACCCGTCCCAGAAGTGTTGTAAAATAGTTTGAGGAGAGACTGTGAAGTGTATAGTAAAGAGTGAAATAAGGGTGTATTAATAGTAATAGATAGAGGGAAAAGTGGTAGTTGGAGGGAGTAGCAGAGCAGTGGATGAAGGAGTAGTGGAGGAGAACGTAGTAGTGTGGAGGATGGAGTAATAGTGTGGATGAGGGATTAGTGGAGTAGAGAAGGTGATAGTGGAGTAAGAGGCTTAGTAACAGTGGAGAGTAATTATTATCCTAGAAGGGTGGAGGTGGGAGCTGCGAGGAACCTGAGAGCGTCCTCACTTCTTTTCCCCTGGCATCCTCTGCTCAGGTGGCCAGTGTTAGGTAAGGTTTCAACAGAGCTGGTAAATCTTCCTTTCCTAGTTCAACCCCAGAACCTTTTGCTTTTCTAGTGGGATATTTTTCATCAATCACCTAATCTTTAACTCTTTTTATGGGTGTCATGTTAAGCCTCTCCATAGTGTCTTTTTAAAGTTATCATGTTTAACAACTTATTAGCAATAAGTGCCTGTTGTTGCTGGCTTGCCCTAGGGGCTCCCCATTTAACTTTCTTGTGCTAACCTTGAGTGAACTACAGTTCCCAAGGGTAGAAAGGATCTTTGGATCCCTTTTAGATTTTATTCTGTGAAACCAGCACACCCCACCTTATGTGGAGTGCTGGGGGGATACAGTGTATCCCCTTTCACATTAAAACTGTAATAATTCTATTACAGTGACAAGATTACCTTTAATGGCTGGTTGCAGTGATACCTTTTACTAATTTGGACAACCAGACGCCCCTTTCTTGTAAAATGCGGGGAGAGAAATCAGAGATTGTGCTGTAGTTCCTGATAAATACTGGAAAACTGGAAGCTGAAGTCATGTTGACCACTGGAACAGAAAATCGAAGAGGATGGCGAAGGAAGAGCGGCTGAGATGATTTCCAGCGACCGGAGAGCCTGGTGTGTAACCAGAGCCTGCAGCAGCCCTTCCTTCCAATCAACCTGAGGTCTCCAAGAACGACGACCCGAACCCAGAGCCTAGTGAGACCACTAGACTCGAAAAGACCTGCATTTTGAGCCATCCCACGGGATGCTGCGACCTTGCGTTCTTGCAATACCCCAATACCCTGTGACCTCCAGCCACTGTGTGGCGCACAGTCTTCCGAATGTCGCTGAAACTTCGTGGGCATCTTGGTGTATCTCCAGAGACACGAATCAAGTCCAAAAAGTCCCCTCACAAGAGTGCTGGACCTTTTAAGCGACGAGAATTCAACCGCGATGTTCTGTCTTCTTCTGTGTTCCTTGAAAAGGCGCCAAATCTGCAGAACCGCATTCAGCTGTGAGGGAAATCTTGCCTAGAGCCTTCTTCATTGATCCCTGCTGCAAAGTCCCCTCTGAGGTCTTGTGTTCAGTCTCCAGGACAAGGAATCCACTGACCGGGTATGTGGCTGCAGTCCTGCTGCAACCTCTTCTTCATTGCTGAGGTACTGTGTAGGCTTGGGTATATACTTAACTTAAGCCTTTTGGGATTTATATGTGGTCCTGGGGTGTTTTCTGTGATTGGGAGGTCCCTCATCCAGTGCACCCAGCACCACTGCTAGAATCCTGCTTGGGTATCTTCTGTGAATCCCCTGGACCCTCTTCTAACTCTAAAAAGAAAAGTACTCACCTGTTTGCCCAGTTTTCCTAAGGAACTCTGACTTTTGCTACTAAAGAACTTATTCTAACACTGCCTGTTGGTCACTAGTCCTAGTGACCCCCTCTTCTGCCACTGAGAATGCTCATGCTCCCAAGAATAAGGGAAAGACTTTGAAGGGATTGGGACTTCTTCCTAGAAAAGAAATCAAGTGTTTTACTTACTTGTAAAGAGTTGGTCGGTAACTGTAATTCTAAGAGTGAACAGTTACAAAATTTCTTACGGATCTTGAATGTGTGATGCACTATTCTTAAAAGTATGGTTAACATCTTTTCTTCCTTAGCCACCGTTTTGCCAGTCTAATAGAAAGTAGATGTGAAGGTATTTTACTCTCCTGTGATTACATTTGTAAAGAGGCACAACCTACTGTGTTGGTTTCACCAGATTATTCCTGTAGGGTAATTGTAGGAGTGTCCCCCAACTGGGTCTTGCTTCCCCTGACTTGCTGCTAGCCTGTCCAGAATAAGTCCGCATTAGGTTGTTGCCTAAATAGAATAACTATTCAGTAAAGTGTGGCATTGGGTTTTACTTTCCCTTTCATTGTAAAGTTAAAGTATGTGGGTATTACTTACCTTGTGTTGTTAGCTGTGTGCCATACAAAATAAGTTACCAGAATTATTGCTTACCTCAACCTGGGGTTCCCTGATTTCAAAAGCATTTGTAATGGTATATTACCTCCTTAGGTTTTATTCACCTGGTAGAACTGTGTGTTATGACAAAAGTAGTTCTAGGTTTTTACTGCACCTAGGATAAGTGTTTCACTAATCACCTAAAGTATATTGTCCAGTTGACTGTTTATGTGATTTGTTCCAAGAGTCATTGTACAACTGGAAGGGTCTACTGCCCTTGTATTACTGAATGTAATCTGAAAGTAACCATTGGTCTTTTACTCCCAAATAATAGGCTTGACCTATACTAAATGTGTATAACAAGGTTTTGACTTCCCTAGAACTACTGTTAGGTGTTCCAAAAAAGGTCTATACTTGGGTCTGTGGATTTCAAGTATAGTGTGTTTTTATATTGTGATTTCACATAATATGTTAGTACTTACTTAACCACTAGATTTATCTGGGCCTACCTTATTTAAATAAATCCTTTATTTTTACAATACATAGTGTTTTAGTGTTTCTTTGGATCATTTGTATTACAATTTCACTTGTACTGTGTCTACTGCCCTCTCTCCCTCCTAACATGAGCCTGGCTGCTCTGTCTACACTACCATATACTCAGGTGGTACAGCTTTATACTAAAAGTGGAGTCTTGTACTGCCTCAGTTGAATGGTTTTACTAAGCCCTTAGTTGGACTTCAGAAAAACTGTCCTAACAGCCAGGGAAAGGACATTGCTTTTGGTTCCTGACCCTGGGGGTGGATATGCTAGGGAGGACCAACTGGTTGGAGGGGACTTGGGGAGTGGGGAGAGGACCTCCTTAGGTGAGACATGGTATCCCTCATTCCCTTTTCAAAATGAACCTTCTCTCTCAACAAACTTTGTAGGTCAATGTCAGCCTTTTCACTTTTCTCCCTTACAAATTGTCCCCTGGAAATACCATTTTTACACTGGGACGAGGAAGAGAAACTAGGAGGACACATCCTCATTTTGGTGAGATAAACATATATCAATCTCATACTCTTAAGGCAGACACGTATCAACCTCATATTGTTAATACAGATAACTATCAGCCAAATACCAAAGTGTGGAGGAGACAACACAGAGTTATGAACACCTCCTTTAATGCAACCCTCCCCAAACACCATTCTGGTACTGAGACCAAGAAGAGGGCTATGAAGGAGTTCAGATGGAGCAGCCAGGCATGTCCCTTTAACCATGGTCAGGCAATTGGACTAAATGACCTGCACCTGTGGTCACTTAGCATGCCCAACAGATGTAAAAATGTGGGCTGTACACAAGAGCGGGAGAGAAACAGCAGGCAGGAGTGTAGAGCTGACTGGAGCTGGAGAGAGGCGGACAGGAGAGGGAGACACGGGTCCTGGAGGCCGTATCAAGCAAGTAAAAGGGACGCCGGGCAGGCTCAGAGAAGGTTGGGAAGTCCTACACACCCTCTGTGTCACGCGCAGTCACAAGCTGTGGGGCGCCGAAGTATTCCGGTCGCTGTGAACCTCCAGGAGAGCGAGTGGTGCTCGAAAGAACTGAAAGTGGTTTCATGGCTGAAACAGATGATTTTTGAATACAGAAGGGACTGAAAAACATTATAAGCATTTCTGAATGCCACACAGAGCTAAAGTCAGTAATGAGAATGATTGAATACGCACTTCTGAATGCCACACAGAGCTAAAGCACGTAATGAGCATGTTTGAATGGAATGAAAGCAAGGTGGTACAAGTGGCAAATACCACAGAGTGAATTGGTTGAAATACAAGTGTTGGCAACCCAACTAGATCCCAAGAATGGTATGAGAAGAGAAACAAGTATTGACACAAGCAAAGTGTTCAAGGAACTGCAGGTCAAGAGGAAACCCGTATTGGCAAGAGTCAGAAGGGTACAGAAAGTTTAACAAGGTGAATGGTGGGCAAACTAGCCACGGTAAAGTGTTGGCAGAAAATAACCCTGATGAAAGGAATATTCTGCAATGTCAAGGGAAAGCAGTGGACATTTGTTGATGAAAAGGAGATGAGAAAGGGTGCGTGACCTGAAATGGGTGGACTGACAACTGCACCTAGACCGAGTGGACCTTTTGGAAAAAGCAAATGAAGGTAACTATAAGGAAGCTTGTGTTTTGCCACAGTTACTTAAATCATTTTGAAGTCAAGAGACAAAACTATTTTGGTGAACCAGTGAAAAGTACTGATAACAAGAGAGTTGGGAAGTATACCAAGGACTTGTGTTGTTTTTGAAGAGCTGGAAGATTTGAACCTTTTATTTGAAAGCTGGAAGATTTTAACTCTTGTGGAAGAGAACCCTGACACTTTGTTAATTGTGTTGAACTTGGGGAAGGGAAGCTGATTACAAGCCAAAAGCTGGAAGGAGCTCAGAACTTTAGTTTTGAACACTATTCATTTTGATGCGGACATCCTTACACATTGTATGCACTTATTGTGACGGCAAGTATAGGTTTTAGACACAGAAGGACTTTTGATTTGGACTTCCTGATGTGGACTATCCTTAGGTTTCTTTAGGTAGGGAAGCCCACCTTAGCATAGGGTAAGTTAGGCCTTACTCCATCCTAACATTCAAGTTAAAATAAAGTTTTGTTATGAAAACCTGAACCTGTTGTCTGCGTCTGACTCATGATGCCTTTACAGAACCCAAAGGAGTGATAAAGATTCAAGGGGAGGAGAGAGATGGGTGGTGTTGAAAGGGGAAGGACGAGAATAGGAGACAAAAGAGAGGAGAAGGTGAGTGTGAACGACAATCTGACTGAAGCAAGGTAAATGCAAAGCGCATTCCTTATCCCTGTAGAAAACTAACCACTGGTTAAAGTAGGAGAAGGTAGGTCTTTGTCTTGAAAATAGTTTTCTGCTGCAATTCCAGGGTTCTCTGGCAGATAGGTATTCAGGATGTCTCTGCTCTTGCTCTGTCTCAGTTTTAGGTCTTGCTTACTGGGAGATCTTGGTGGCCTGGTGGGGTATGGTGGACAATGCTCCTAACTACACCCGCCCCATTCCCCTTATGTCACTTCCAAACACTGCCTTTCTTTCCTTCCTTATTCCTGGTCCCTCCTTCCTGTCTCCTTGCATAGTGTCACTGAGGGGCATTAGGAGTTTGGCGGTGCAGGAAAAGTGGTGGGAAAAGTGGCAGTAATTCCGTTACTGCCACTTTTCCTGCACCGCCAAACTACAAGTTTGCTGGTGGGGATTACCTGATTTACATCCAGCCAAGAGCTGAAGATTAATCGGGCCCCACTGGCATAAAAAAGCCTGCTATTACCAGCACCGGTAATGCCGGCAATAATGGGGAATGACCGCCGTTGCCGGCACCTGTAATATCCTGGAAATTCTGGGATAACAGGTGCTGATATTGGTAGGTCTGTTTGCCGATATCCCACCGTAATTACCAGTGGGATACCGGAAAACTCCTAATGACCCCCACAGTCTCACTATTATGCTCTCTGCTGGGCGAACATGGTCCTCAGCAACCTCTATATTCCGGTTGCCACCTCTATCTCCCTGCTCCTTGATGGTATGGCACTACACTCTATCAATATACTCAATTTCTCCTCTCTCCCAATTACACGTCTCACTTTTTCTGTCATCTGTTTCCTTTCTCTCCAGATGCTTTCTCGCTGTGTTCTTGAACAACCAAGCCTTTGCCTCCGACTGGTCTCCCTGTCTGGTGTTCTCTTTCTTACCTGTCACCTTTTTAGACTCACTCTGTCTTCCTCTGTTGTCTCTCCTCTACTCACTCTGTCTGGTGTTAATTTACTCCTTCATATTTCCTTCTGCTGCATCCTAATGGGGTTGCCGCACTTCTATCTCTAATGTTATCTCTACCTCTCTCTCGCTTCACCTGGTCAACCTGTTGAGGTTCTCAATGATCATCTAGAATCACCTCACCTTATTTTTTCTTCAGACGTGTCTACAGACATCGTTACTTCAGGTGATCAAGAAAATGTGTTGGGTACCTCACGTTTTTTGGTGGACTGTGTTAATCGCCTAACCAGTTCCTATTCAGAAATGAGCAACTCCCTGCTCATGTTTCAAGACCTAAGGATAAAAGGTGTTGCGAACATGGAAAAACACTTGAACATAATTGGTACCCTGACGATCATGCAGGGTGGAGCTAATAAGCAGCTGGCTCCTAGCATGCCTCATCAGGTGCCTGTATCAGCTAGCAAAATGATGAACAAGACTGATGTATGCCGAACTGAGAACAACATTACAGGCAGCTCTACTGCCAAGCTAAAGTCTCAGGGGGAGCAGGGTGTGGAACGTTTTTCAGGGGCAAGCAGAGTCAAGTATTTCTCTGGCTGGTCAAAGCGGCTCTATTGGTGTATAATCTTTTACAAAATCGAATCCAGCTCCATTTGGAAAAGAAAATTGTGATCCCACTAGTACTATCAACCCAGGGTTCCAGGGCATGAAGGTGGGCTTCTCAAGTTTACATAAGCCCCAGAGTAAATTAGGCACAACGGGATCTGTCCTCAGCAAAGACCTCCTGGCTAGATGGAGGAAAAATAACTACATTTTGTCCTTTAAGGGTTTAAGACATGGCAACAATAATTCTTATATAAAAACTCAGATGTTTTAGGCATTAATGATACTTCTTTTAAACTTTTTTCCAAGTGTCCGTATGCTTTTTGATTGTATGTTTTGCAATGAGTGGAATGTTAGTTTTTGCTTTTCCAAACAATACTGTCGCTCTTGTATGGCAAACTGTCGCAAAACTTTGTTATGCAAAGTGATTGAGGTTCATCAGGATGTAAGGTTCTATGTATGCATTTTCACACCCAAGGGAGGACACACAACTCCTCCCTAACTAAGGAAGCCGAATGGAGAACTACCCTCTGTTAGGCAGAAACCTGTGCAGTTCCCCTAGGGACCACTGCAAAAGATTTAGGACTACAGGCGTTTGGCAGTAAACCCACTTGGTAGCAGTCTGTACCACACAGATTCACTTGGTAGCTGTGGCTGAGCATCCAGACTTCCCTCAAGAAGAGTTAGGCAGTATGCAGAGTATACACAATAGGTACAAAGACACAGTAGCACAAACAAACACGGACCAGAGCTTTGGTGTAAAAGTATATAATTATTTATTTAAAAACACACTTGTGATTTACACTAGCAAAAACGAGGTAAGTAAATTCAGCACACAGTCACTATCATATATATACAACCCTATTCACTTATTAGACAAGTCTTAGTGAGAAACACCACTAAGATGACACTCTAATAAGTTGTAAAGAAAGGGAGGGAAAAAGGCAGAGTTAAGGAAGCACACAAGTTTCAATACTGCCAAAGTAAGGCAGGATAGGCAGATAGGCAGAGTTCTACTGGAGAGCAAGGAAGTCAATTGCAAGGCCCACTCTTGGAGAGAGCAAGCAGAATGGGTCCAGGTTCAGACAGTGGTGTTATGCCCAAGGAGCCTTGTAGATAGTTCGCACAAAAAGGATGAAATTAAAGTCAGGAAAAGTTAGCTAGGTTGTCCCAGGCTAGCCCAGGTTAGAAACTTGAGGCTTTACTGTCACCCCGAATGCTCTGTCGCAAGGGAAGCCAGGCGGGACACGGTACCTTAAGTGTGAAGGAAGCTCCAGCAGGGGCAGTTGTTCCTGGCAGCAGGTGCAAGTCAGCGTTTCGTCCAGAGGAAGAAGAGGTCTCGCCGTGGAGGAAAGATGAAGGTCGTTGCTGTAACGCTCACCTGATTCCCACAGAGGCACCGACTTGTTCTGGACTGCTATGACCTCTTCTAAGGTGATGCGCAGGACTCGGAAGACGGACTGGACCGGACCCCCAAACCTCGCCTGTCTGGCCCGTAGAAGAATCCTTCTGTAGATGGAAAAGGGGATTAACTGTCTGCTGGATAATGTGTCGGATTCCCCCCCCTTCCCCCTCTCACACTCCTCGAACCCCCTCTGCGATTCCCCGTAGAGTCTCACCTTAGAGTCTGAAAGGACGAGCTCTCCATCCTGCTTCCGATGCAGGGGCGCGTTGATTTCCAGTTACTTCACTGGATCTCGGGTTTGGTGAGTATTCAATTCCGCTTGACTTTTCCGATATGAGGCCGTAAGTATTCAGTTACAAAAGTTCAAGCCTTAATTGTCCGTTGTCCTTTTCTCTATTTCAGATGCAGGATGAAGAATCCGCGTAGAGGAATGGATTTGCCGAAGGTAAACTCTGGTGAGTCTTTTTGATGGATGGTTCCCTTAGTGATCTTGCTTTCACCCACTAATGCGTGTGTCTTTTTCCCCTTAGGGGCCGGGGTACGGAAGTGCCAAAGAAGCGGCGCCGACCCGAGGTGAGGAAAGATTGTCCCAACAATAATCAGGTAAGTCTTAAGGTGGAAGAATGAGGCCTTCCTCAATCTGTTCCTTCGCTCACCTTTGTTTTGTCTCTTTTTCTCCTTAGGCGCTGAAAGGCGACGGATGGTGCCAATGGTCGCTGAAGAGCCCGAGGGTGCCTCGTGAAGGTGAGTGGAACGCGGCGCTGCAGCGAGCGATGCGATGCGTATCTAAAAATAATGTCTTTTCTCAGGATCGTCGGAGTGATGGTTCTGGACTCCGGATGGAGGTAGGTAAAGTTCAATTATTCACCTTTCTCTCCTTTACTTCCTTTTCAGGTGTTCCAGGTTGCAGGCGGGCGTGGCTGGAGCTAGGATGCAGGAGCAGACACGGTGAGCGTCCAGCTGCTAGATGCAGAACAACGCGAAGCGTGAGCTGCTGTCTGGGCGTGGTTTAAATAGCCCCCAAAGTAGTTCCAGGTAAGTATTCTTCCTCAGCCACGCCTGAGTGTTAAAATAGTCCCATAGGTAAAATAGTCCCTTTTCAGACCTCAAGGAGGTCTGGATCCGGCAGCATGGTCTGCATCAGGTAAGTCCATCCAAGCACTCCCATAATGAGCCGGGCGCCTATGGTGCCAGGACTGATGCCTTCTATGAGCCTGGCGCCAAAGGTGCCAGGACAATGTCCAAAGAGCCCCTATAAGGGGTTGCTGGGACCCTCCCTGGGGACATGATGTCTACTTTCAGGGACGCTGGGCCTGAACTGGCTTCCCGGGAGTAGGCATCATGACAGTTGCACTGCCAGGGAAGAAACCAGTTGCGGAGTTCTCCGCTTTAAAAGGTACTACTCTTCTCTTCGCGGTAGTGGTAAACCGTGGTATTCCGGTTGCCAGGGTGCTTGGCACGGGCAAGGCGGCCACGAGATGCTCCAGGAAGGTGAAAAGAAGGCAAAACTGGTTATCCCCAGCAGTCAAAGGAAGAAGACTCCCCGGACTGGAGATCTCCTCTGTCGTCGGGAAAAGTGGTGAGACGGTTCAGCAGGGCTCCACCGGTGGGGTCGTCGTTGCAGGTCGGCTCAGCCTCTCCCTCCTCGGATTCTTAGGTCCTGTGGCGACTTCTGAAGTTCCAGTCCCCAAAGCCCTGCTTTTATGCAGCACACCCCCATTCACTCAGCCTAGCTGTCAATCAAACATGCTAAGTGGTTTGGGCCAATCACACAAGAGTGCGACTTGAGTTACCAAGGTAACTCAGTCCAGGGTGCCTAAACCCCCTCCCAAACCCCCTGTTATACCCAGACAGAGTGGCACCACTTTTGGAGGCTTCTGTGGAGAAGCCCGCCAAAAAGTGGAACAAAGGGCTCGACTTGGGTTGGGAGTCACAGAAGAGAACACAAATGCCATTTTAGAATCGAGTTCTGGTGAAAAAATACCAACCAGTGAATTAATATTAATTAAATAAACCGGCGGTATGTTCGAGGCTATAAGGATTAAATAATTAAAGTTGGTAGCCTCGAACAATGGGAAAATCCCATAGAGATATATTCGCGGTCGAATATAAAAAGTAGTATCCACTGCCACCAGCCAAAACTCGATCAGGGGGGACGGAGACGTGCCCCCTCGAAAAACAGACCCCGGGGCAATCGAATTGCCCCAACCAGTACGTCCACAATATGATGGTTTGTACTGGTTTCTGTACATAATTTGGGACTAGTAAAGCCAATGGTGACTTTACATGCCCTGGGAGACAGAAGTCAGTCCCAGGGTATGGAGTCTATGTTGGGGGGTCGCTACGACACCCCTGGGTTACAGCACGCAGGGTGCTGTGTAACCCACATCAAAAACACATGAGACCCTATGGAGTAAAAAAACCCCATAGCCCATAAAACACATGGAAAGATAAAGGAACACCTCAAATCATGTCTAAGAGTGGGAGTAAAAGAATCTCACTCTTAGCAGGAGAGAAAAAAACAAACCCCAAAAATCCAGCAAAGCTGCTGGGCGACTCACTAGGTTTGGGAAATTAGCCTTACAGAGAATTCTCCCTAACACCCTCCCACCTTGGTTGGCACAGGTGCCAGATAAGTAGCTAACCGGACACACGGAGGCAGCCAAGAGGGCTAGGAAGAAGTTGTGGCTAGGTTTGGGGGAATTAGGAAAACCGGATAGAGTATTAGGGAACTTGATTGGATGGGGAAGGAATTTGAGGGAAAACAACACACAATTCAATGCTTTCAGCAATAATTTCTTCACACCCGACGACCTGTTTCAGTTGTATCTATCCCTAACTGCTATACAGCAGACCACCCTGAACACCGTGAACTGATTGCATGAGTAAGTGACAAACAGGAGAGACTACACTGAGCACATGTAATGGTTGCATGAATTGCTGAAAACTCAGCCACAGTACAATAAGCAGATGAAGCGACAAACACACAATGGAGTCCTTGAAAATACATGCTCCTTGACTGTCAACTAACTCAGTATTTGTTATGCCATATTTTCTTGCTCCCTGTTGCAGCACAGAGAAAACCTACTGTTGAACACCCGAGTCTTTGCACACATATATGTAAAAGGCTTGAGTTGAGTGCCCTCTGTTCCAGTGAATTTCCTGTTAGTCACATGTTTTGTCACATCATACTCAAGTTACACATAATGAAGTTTCTCATAACAAGCACACTAGAGCACTTATCTTGGGGTCGGGGTGCCTCCAAAGCAACCCTCTGCAGATGAACATGAGCAGCAAACATCAGCGTGTGGGAGGACTTCACCAGCATACTTCCCCTGCGCTTACAATTTGTCCTAAGACTCAGGTCGCCACAGGGCAAGAGCCGGCAAACTCCCGTGGAGACAGAGTGGTCCAACACGGAACACAGTTATGTCACCTCAGGGAAAGCATTGCCGACAAAAGTGCTGCCAGAAAATTGGAGTGCCACGCCAGCCACTGCTGCCCTGCCCGTGCCTTACCAACAATAATTACCAGTACCTGGCATGGCAGGGCCGCCCCTATGAGTTTTCCACTGTGCGTGCTGCATGCGCGCAGGCAACACTCCATCATGGGCAATGTAGTCTGGCCGTGGGCCCCAGTGAATAACATCTCCAGGGCTTATTATTAGCTTGTGCTTGGCGGGTTCGGCTACAGAGTCCCTCAGGATCTCAAACCACCCTCACAATCCTAACACATTTACATGACACATGGTATACTCCGTGAACTGGTTGGCACAGCAGAGCCAGTATATAGTCTGCCTGATTCAAAGCTGCCTTCTGCTGCTACCACAGATCCAAACTATGTAATTATAGAATTGACTAGAGAGGAATTAGAGCAGAGATTGGCTTGGCTCCCCGTTTCAAATTTTACTATATCAGAACAAGCCCAAGTGAAGGTCTACGCTTAAGGCTCGCTGGCTGCTCCTATAAAGTTGCTTTAGGTGCCATCGGATCAGATATGAACCGCTGCAGTCAACCCTGGCACCTATAATATAATAGGGGAGCAGGAGGGTGGCACAAATGACCTGGTGCATACACCAGTTCTACTAGTAAAATTGTTAAGTTGAAATGTGGCTGGGGTCCATAGAAAATCAGGTGACCCGGCTTGGATAATCTGTCTGAAAATACATGGCATATTATGCCTGCAAGAGACTTGGCTTGCGGACAAATCTCAGCTTGTTAATCCTTTTCCCAATTATTGGGTATTCACATGTGCTGCTAGTCACAAGGGGCCTGATCGGCCGAGAAAAGATATGGCAACCCTAGTACGCTGGGCTCTTAATTGGCACCCAGTGTACATTCCTAGCCCTTCTGACCAAGCTTTATTAGTCTCCATTTCCCCAAGTAGTGGGGCTGATTATAAGATTCTTATTATTAACGTCTATTTGCACCCGAAGAACATGCAGACCAATACCAAACGGGTGGTTGGCCGAACTGCTTGCAACTACAATCGATGCAAGTGTAATTATTATGGGGGACTTCATTGCTAAATTGCAAGGGATTACAGAATTTGATCCTGAGAGAATTCTACTAGAAGCTGCCTGTGGTACCTCAAAAAAGGAATCAGAATATGGCTATCTGGGACTCTCAAGGGACCACTTGATTCTTTCTTGCTTTACACCTCCCTGATTGAGATAAACGGGAGGTGCCCTGGAGAAGCTCTGGCTAAGGTTACCTATAAATCTGCTCCCAGAATTTCTCTGATTGACTATTGTTTGGTGAATTGCTACTATTTCCAGAGGGTGATAGATTTTGCGGTTCAAGAGCATCCTGAAAGTGACCACAATCCATTAGTTCTATTGTGCAACCTGGATTTGACAAATTTTGACTCTAATCTATCTGCTAACCCTGAGGGATTACCTAAAGTCGCATGTGCGATGAAGTTGCCCAAGGACAAGTTAGCTAATGTTCTAGCAGAGCAGAGCTTTCTCATCCAGGCTCTTTTAGAGGACCCATGAGCGACCACACTGGCTTATGAGGAATTAACTTTCTCTATTGCCAGAAAGTGCTCTTGTTCCCCTGCTTCCTCTTCGGGTTGTTTGATAGGCAAGCGTAATGACGCTACCCGGTTTGACGGGGGATGTCGTAGATCCAATTTGAACTGTGGTCCGTTTCTAAGAATAAAACCATGACAGACAGAAACCTGCATAATCTTTAACTTGAGCTTAAAATCTTTTAAAGGTTAAGAAATATTTTTTTATATATGCGCTGTGTTATCTACTGAACAAGACAATTAGGGAAAATATCATTAAAGGCTTTTGGAACCTTGTTGTTCGTGGTTTCTTTAATAGTGTACAGGATGATGGTATTATGGTATCACCATCTGAATGGATGTCTCATTACAGGGCTAGCCTGTTTAACGTCAATTTCTCTTCTTGCCTGGAAATCATGCTGCTCTAACAGCAGAGTTACTTTTTCTATCCAGGATGTTCAGCACGCCATCAATTGTATCAAGCTTGGTAAGGCCCCTGGCCTGGATGTTGTTATGTCAGACATTTATACATGGTTTCAGTGGTGGTGGGTCCCAATATTGCCAGAACTAATGTCATTGCATGCACTCTGGTTCTTCCATCTTCCTGGAATAAGAGTTATTAAACTTGTTTTTAAGAAGGGCTCACACAGAGATCCCCACTGCCATCCACCTATATCTTCACTCGATAGTACCTCCAAGATCTTTGCCAGTTGCTTAGCAGCTAGCCACGAGGCATGGGCAGTGGACAATGACATGTTACCCCCTTACCAAGCAGCTTTTAGAAAAGGTTTCACAGCTCATGAACACACATTTGTTCTTAAAACCATTGTTGACAAATGTGTTTACCCATTCCTCTTCTGCAGCTGATTATTTGTCTCTATTCATACACTAGGGCCACTGTTATCAGCCAGTCCAGTCTAGGGGCAGCCATGGAGTTTGTAACCAACAAATGAGTAAGACACGGACCTCCAATGACCCCTCTGATTTTTATTATTTTTCTATCGGATTTCGAACCTGGCTCTCTACACAAGGGTATAATTCTCCCAGTACTGAATGGAGTCAGCTATTCTACTCTTCTTTATGCAGACATTGCTATCTTACTTGATTTGACACCAAAGGGATTAGGGCAAAGCTGGGATACACAGCCATTTATTTCAAACCCAACGGTTTAAGTTTGAACCTTACCAAAACAAAAATACTGGTTTTTGGCAGCAATAAACTAGAATCCCTGTGGTCTAGTTATAATGTTAACATCGACATAGTGGGATAGTACTGATACTTAGAAGTGTTTTTTTTCCAAGTAATTGTTCCTGGACATTACATTTAAAGTCGATGGAAAACCCCCTACGGACAAGCTTGGGCAGCCTGGAGAGATTCTATCATACGTTTGGTGGCCACAGACTCAAAACATGTATCCAGGTTATTGAATCTAAGTTTCACTAGTCTGTTTTATATAGTAGTGAAATCTGAGGTAATGCTAATTGCTCTGCCTTGGATCGCATTCTGCATATTGTGAGGAACCGCAGAGCGTACTCACTTCTTTTCCCCATGTATCCTCCTCTCAGGTGGCCAACGAAAGGCTATCGCTCTTGGATCCTGACCGTGGGGGTGGATATGCGAGGCAGGATCACTTGGGGTGAGGCACCTTTGGCTGAGACGCAGTATCCCCCATTTCCCTTTCATAATGGGTCTTCTGTTCCTCAAGCCGTCATAGGCTACTGTCAATCATTTTCCTGTTTTTACCCTACAACATTCCCCAAGAAATATCAGTTTGGTACTGGGACAAGGAAGAGACCCACTAGAGAAACACAATCTCACTTTATTAACTCGCACACATACAGACAGCAGTTGTGTAATTGGATGAGAAGGCGGCCAGCCAGAGTAATGCAGGACTCCCGTTTCAACAGTGAGCAGTCTAGTCCTTTTGGATCAGTCATGGTGGTGGGAACTTTAAAAGCCAGAAGTATTGTGCAAATAGAGTCAGCTGTGGAAGCAGGCCTGCAGACTGCTAGGTGAAAGCAGTCTCCTCTGGTAAAGCAGCATGGCAAGATAAGAGCTGGAGACCCTTGGAAGGATGCAAAGGGTCTGCAGTGGGATGCGAAGCTGAAGGACACTGGAGGTCGGTGGCAGACAGCGAGAGGAGAACAGCTGTAACCAGGCAAAGTGGTTGCATGAGGTCCAAGCAGCAAGAGGAGCATGGCTGGGTAAGCAAAGCCACAGAGAGCCGCTGGGAGGCTGAAGGAGGCGCCACATATGAGAAAGAAGACTTGTGGAAGCAGGAGACCTTGTTAAGACATCATAAACTCCGAACAGTGAATCAAGCAAGCAGGGGGGACACTGGGTTGGCAAGCGAGCTGAATGAAAGCAATCATTTCTTAGAATACCAAACCGAATTAAAATGAGAATAAGCACTTTTGAATACAGATCTGGGCAAAAGAAAGTTTGTGAAATGTATTGATAAAAGGAACTGTATGAAATGAGAACACAAGTATTGGCAACAGCCACGAGAAGAATTGAAAAATTATTGGCAAGAGCCAAGAGAAGTTAAGGAATTGTGTGGTATGAGAATACAAGTATTGGCAAGAGGCAAGAGCCACGAAAGCATTGGTGAACAAGCATTGGCAAGAGCCACAAGAGAAATTGGTGAACAAGCAATGGCAAGAGCCAAGATAATTAAAGGAACTGTATAATATGAGAAACACGCATTGGCAGGTGCCAGGAAAATATAAGAAAGTGCAACAAGTGCATGGTGGCAAACCATGCCATGATACAACATCAAGAGGTGAATGAATCAATATGTGAATGAATCAAGCACCATTGTCAAGCTGGGGCAGTGGCAATGTGTTGGTGAAATGAAGCAAGCTAGGTATACCGGTTGCATGACCTGTAATGGGTGAACCATGTGGTCCGACAACTGCATCTAGACCAAGTACACTGCTCTATGAAAAAGACAATGAAAGCACCCACAAATCAGAAATCAAGGAACTGAACTAGTCAAACGTAACCATATCAGAAGAGCTGGGAAGTGTCCCAAGGATTGTATTGTTTTGTAAACTGAAAGACTTGAACTCTTGCGGAAGAGAATCCCTGTATCTTGTGAACTGCCTTGAACTTGGGGAAGGGAAACCTGGTTACAAGTCAAGAGCTGGAAAAAGCTCTGAACTCTTATTTGAACACTACTTATTTTGATGCAGCCATCCCTACACATGATATACATTTAGTTGAGAGCGCAAGTATAGGATTTGGACACAGACAGACAGACATTTGCTTTGGACTTCCTGACACAGACTATCCTTAGTTTACCTTAGGTAGGGAAATCCCACATTAACATAGAGAAAGTTAAACCTTTTGCCATCCTGCATTTTTAGTTAATAAAGGTTTATAGAGCAAACTTCCATCTGTTGTCTGTGTCTGCTTCGGTACACCTTCAAAATATGTATTTGAGGAACCTATTGGGATTGGGACCAAGTGCTCCAGGGGTGGCTTCATGTCTGGAGGTGGGTGTCCCGAGCATTAATGAACATGCTGAGTTAAGATTTCTAGAATTGTATTGGAAACTATTTTTCAAATCCCCAGAAAACCCCAACATTACGAATGTAATGGGTGAAATGGTGTCAAATGGTTGCCATGGCAAGTGCGCCGCTCTATGCAGGAAGTGGGGTATTGATATCACGAAGTCCAAGGGGGATACTATTGATACAGTTAAAATCAAAAGCAAAGGAGTTGAATTTGACTAAGCCATGATTAGCATGGCAAATGTCTGCTCATTGAGACATTTAACTGCAGTACGCAGCACATGTCATGTGAACATCTCAATCACAATACGGTCACCCGCCCAAAGGAGTATTATGGCAATGGTCAGTTTAAATATTTTACCATTAAGGGGTTGAATGTCCTGGTTATTTAAAAACAGGTATTGTACCTGTGGTAGTGGTGCGACTGAAGACTTACCTCACTTTCGGCTTATTTGCAAGACATTATTGGATCTAAGGAGACAGTGGCTGCATACTCATTTCGGTATCCAGCGATTATAACGGAAAAAAATAAAGAGGGATCATTTCATATGAAATAACATTAGAGCAGTTTCAGAGAGAATGTCGTTTATCTTGTCTTGCACTGGTGGAAATGATTCAACTGATCTTTGTGAATATGTTATTGCCCCTTTTAAACGCTTGGAAAGGAATTTTTAACACCGTTTTAATAGGTATGATATCTATTTTAGTACCCAGTAGATTTTAAATCGTATATTTTTATATGTTTAATTTTGATATGCTGGTGAGTGATTATTTTTTTTTGTTCGTAAATGGCAAAAGCTGAAATAAAGTATTATTCACTCACACGTTATTCCTGCCATTCTCTGTTCACCAACATCATTGCACATCTGTTTGTAACACTCAGACATCTGTTGTGTTCTCCTTGCCTTTCTACTTCCCAGATGGTATACCTGAAGCCTCTCTCCAAGTTAGTATGCTTCTCACACATAGGAAATACCTCTCCCTCTCTCAGGCACCTCCAAAGCCCTCTGATGCTTCACATTCGAATCTTACTTCCACAACTGTAGCTTGTTTTCCTCATCAAGCACTGCATAGAGGAAGCTGTGGTGAGAGGCAAGTTTGGAGAAGCACAGGAGAGTCCCTATCCCTTATAGTCAATTTCACGCTACATAAATTGATTTTTCTAGACTCTCCTATGCTTCTCCAAACTTGCCTCTCACCACAGCTTCCTCTATGCAGTGCTTCAACATTGCACTGTACAGTTGAACCTCTTTGGTCCAAGCTTTCCAGGTTCTGCTGCTGTTCTTGGCTAGCTGGTCAGCTTGTTTCTTGCCAGGTCTCCTCCCTGGAGGTCTCTGTGGCACTTCAGGGGTACATCTGACAGTCCTAGAGGGGGCACAGTTACGAGCCATGGAAAGGTAGGGTAACTGGCCCAGGAGAGCTATGGCAACCGTACCAAGAGGGTCAACACCACAGAGCAAGATGTATAATGGTTTGGAGGAACCAAAACCACAAGAACTGCGTGCCACTTTTGCTTGTTTCGCTCCCCTGTCCTATACCAATCAGAGGTGCTCAGTCTGACCAAGGGCAGTGTTACAATTGAACTCTTTTGGTAATGGAGAACCACGGACTTTATGTACAGTCTTCAATCTTGTTTGAACATGTTTATTTGGTTACCTTATGCCAATCTTTCCTTCCTGCATTCCATTCATCCAAAATAAAAGGTGTTTTGTTAACCCGTATACAAACTCCATGTATACTTTTGTTCACATAGCCTGACAACTCAGAGAAGAGTTAAAGCCTAAACTCTTCTTCATACCAGAAATGATTGCTGTAAACTGACATGTAATGTAGATCACCAGATCTACATTACATGTTAAGGGGGAGGGGAAGTGCAGAGGGCATTTGACACAGCAGTTTGTTTTGAACTGCTCACTACAGGTGCAGTGTCATGACTGATTTGTAAATTGATATTGGGTATTTATTGGTGAGTTGTAGGTTGCCTAATGTGGTTGGATGCTGCTTTAAGGATCTACTGGGAAAGGGGTAGAAATGGAGGAAAATATGAATAAAAGAATGTGTTTGGTCCATAATGGCACAGTAATAAACAATTGAATGGAACGCTATCCAGAGACATTTCCAGGAGTCATTGTGCGTTGGAGTATTTTCATATACCAATTTGCTCATGTTTACATAAAATAACCTTAACCAATCTATGGTTTATAAAAACGAAGTTAATCAAGGTGAAGTTTAGTGTCATGAAAACCTTCAACTTGATTCATGGCTTTCTAGCATTCCTATGGAAATTCTCTTACAAAGTTATCTTATTTTAAATTTGTAATCAGTCATTGGAAAAAACCTCAGTGGATGGTCCCTTACATGCATACCACCTCAAGTCTTGTTTTGCATCTAGTGTTAATTTATTTCTTTGAAATTCACTTTACAAATTAATTACTTACTGGCAAACTCACTCTGCGCACTGAGGCAGCCACTTAACAAGCGCTGCTAATGTGGACCACATCCCAAATCACACATTCAATGTGCTGACACAGCTTTTCTCGTCTCCCCTGGGAAAAGTATTTTTTGTGGTTCTGAGTTGACATTTTCAAGGCTTTGAGCTATAAAGACAGTCAATGTGTTCTACGGATTACATTTTTTACTGTTGTTCAAGACGATTCCACCTTAGACGCTTAACTAAAACAAGGTGATTTTGTGAAATAAATAAATAACACTGTATATTTATAGATCTAATTATCAAATTCGATGCGATAGTCTGTTAGATTTAACCTTCCAACAGAAGTTTGGTTATATTTTTACGGAGTACAGGAAAAAATAAATAATGGTTATGGATACAGCGGTCTTTTATATTTACCAATAATCTTTTCTTCAGGCTCTTGCTGAAGTTTTCAAATACAGTAATGAAGCTGGAATCACTCGACGACGACTCCTCAGCATCTGGGTCCAGAGCATCTTCGGGGTCAGCGAACTGTGGGTCTACAGCAGAGCAAGGAAATGATATATAGACAGAAAAAATGAGGACACACAAAGCAAAGGATTTTTCCAGGAAGAATGCATCTTCGTTCAGAAATGCCAGTTCGTACAAATGCTGCTCAAGCTCAGTGTGATGAATCGGATGTCATGGCTCCTTTCCTGGAGGCAGCCTCTCCTCATGTGGCCAGGGGGTGTCAGCCACTACCTGATTCTGACCCTGGGGGTGACTATTTGAGAGAGGATCACATAAGGGAAGGCCACCCTCAGGGGGATGGACAGGCATCAGATGACATGGTATCATGGTATCCCCTTTTCCCTTTTAGGGATATCCGCTCCATTCCTAATGCCTTGATGGCATACTGTAATAATCTCCTTCAATAACCCACAAAGCCTGCTGACAGTATCCTTCAATATTATGTAGCAAACAGAATGACTGAGACGAGAAAGAGGACTGCCCAAATTAAGATTACTAGGCTGAACCAGAAGGAGCATACTAGTGTTTGGAGGAAGTGGATTGGCTCCAGGCAACTCCCTTCCTTGAAGTGGGAATTCAAAGATGGAACATCTGAGATAAATGGAGAGTTTGATCGGCTAGTTACTGCCAGGGAAGATAAGCTGTCATGTGGAAGCGCAAGCAATTCGACACGGAAAAATCGTGGCAAAGATTTCCCATCTCGGGCTGGGAATCCATGAGGCGGTGAGCAAGGTAGAGAAGGGAAGCAGCGTCTGGACCGCATATGCATTCCCATGGGCAGGAGAAATGCTGAAGCGGGAGGTGAGGCAAACAAAGAGCTTCGCGCAGACAAGAGAAGCCGGAACGCCACGCAGACCGCTACCAGCAACAGAAATGCACCGTCCGAAGCGGGGAGAGAGTGGAAGGTGAGAAAGACCCGAGCAGGGTCAGAGAAGACACGGGAGCCACCCTAAAGCCGGTGAGCCTACAGTGCAAGGTCAGTGCCCCGGGAGGGAGCTGGAAAAGGCATTCCTGCTCCCAAACTGGAACGGGAGGCAAATGCCCTACGGCTTACATCACAAACTAATATTCTTAGCCCCAGTCAGTGTTTTGAAAGTCTGGGATCAGCACCTAAGTTGTGACATTTTTAAAAGAGAATCCCAAGGATGATTCATGCCCTTTGGATTTTGAACTGCATTGAATATGGAAAAGACCTGGAGAAGGGAGTAATTTCCCCTGGAGTGGAGTGCAAGACCAAGAGGTTATCCTCTTGGGCAATAAAGAATGTGGTTATTCATTTCAACTTCCTTTTTGGTGCAGAAAAACCTGGGGAAGGGAGCTATTTCCTGGAACTGTGAACATTATCCATTTGGAACTTTTGTTGGATTTATACCTTCTTGTTGAACTTGAACATTTGTGCACTTTCTACGGCAAAGACAATACCCGTAACACCTTACACTTACTTTTAGAATGAGAGGGCTAAGATAGGATTTTGGACACAGGACATTTTTACTTTGGACATCTTGACATAGGACAGACCCTTAGTTTGATTGAAGTAGGGAAATACCTCCTACGTTAGGGACAGTTAGGCATTTACTAACCCCTTTATTATTTAATAAATGTTTATACCCATCACCATGAGTACTCTGTGTCTGCGTCTCATTCCTGGTTCTTCACATCAAGTAATGCCTCCTGTGTTAGATGGGGGTCCTTAATCATCTTTCAAAACATGGGTGCTAGAGCTAGCTGGTGCAGGTAGTGGCATTATTAGAGGTTTGTCAAAGCTTTCTGTAACAAAGCATTGGCATTCAGTGCCTTTTCATAGTAGAATCTCACTCTAATGTGCCTCAAAGAGAATTGGAGAAGCTGTGAATGGTAAAAACATGCAAGGGCAGGGTGTGGCCAACCAAGGAAGCGATGTGGACGCTTCCTCTGCGAGCTACGTGAACACACAGCCTACCGGAACCCCACCACGTTCAAATGGGAGAATAACTGACTTTAGACCCCTTTTGGTGAAAATGAAGGCAAGTCCCTGATTACGCACACTTCAGAATGAATACAACCCTCTAGCAAAATAAGCCAGGAGATAGTTTGCAAGGATAACCAGGTTTAATTGTACAGAACACAAAATATCAGCAAAGGACTCTGCTGCTCGAGAACGTTCCGACTGCAGAATACTGGTTGGTCCCTTTTGAGAGGCCACAGCGTCATAGATGACATCACATATAGGGTCTAAACCCACACAGTTGATTGGAAATACAGTATACATGATCCAGCTCCATAAGGGATGCCAGGCTACAATTGGTTGGTTTCTTCGCCGTCTGCTGGGCTCATCTCTCTGTGGAGTGAAGGTCAGGTCTCTCATACGTTACATTGTAAAAACTATGCCAGCATGTTAAGCCTACTACTACATCACTGTGACATGCACCTGGGAGGCTTGGGAATTAGTGCCAGGAGGAAGGGAGGAAGAAATACAGTCACACTGACCCGCAAATGATAGGCTTTGTTGATACCACTCCTCTCGCACCCAAGGCTTCCCACCCTTGTTTGATCTATAATGTATCCCTCTGTGTACCTCTTGTTACATGCTCAGGGGTGAAACAGTTGCACATGCTTAGATTTTTTATGGTTGCTTGGTTTAAGCCAGGAGCGTTGCTCGCTTATCATGGAATACAGGGGTGTGGGAGTCGGCGGTGGTGTGGGCTCTGGCTCTGGGTTGGCTGGGTGGGAGGTTAGAGGCCTGTTGGCAGCTTGGTTGTGATGAATGGGTACTGTGAGGAGCCTGGAGTTGTCTCACAGCCTTGCAGGGTGCATTCCTCCCAATGATACTAAATGTTTGCAACAGTGAAGGGACAAGGGGTAAGTGAGCTTCTGTGAGAACTGGTGGTGCAGACTCATTCTGACTTAATCATCTGGGCCGAGTGAAATCCTTCCATGAAGCGTGACTGGTGCAGTGCGGCCATGCAAGCCTGCGACTAAAAAGAACAAGTTACTTTCTTACCTGGTAACGTTCTTTCGATGGGATGGTCCGACAACGTATTCCATATCTATGACAGGTAATGTCCACAGCTGTGCTGCTTCGGAAAATCTTTGGCGTCTGCATCCTGCGTCGATGAGCCATCCCCGAGGACCACCTCCGACGGCCGACGTCACCCGATGTGTTAAGTAGGACGCACAACGCCCATAGCCTCAGTTATAGTTTTTTCCCAGAACGTGTGCCACCAGTTTTCTGCCAGTCAGACACACAAGGCCTTGCGGAACGCAAGCTGCAATCGCAAAAAAAATTCTGCAGCGGGGAAGGCAGGGAGGGAGCGATATGGAATACGTCGTCGGACCATCCCATCGAAAGAACGTTACCAGGTAAGAAAGTAACTTGTTCTTCGAGGGGATTGGGTCATCCGACGTATTCCATATCTATGAAAGACTCCCAAAGCAGTACCAAGCAAGGAGGTGGGAAATAATTTAGAATACAAATTTAGCATGCCCAATCAAATAGCAGAATAGAGAACTGCCTTGCCAAAGGCCAGATCTTGCCCCCTGATGGAATCGAGGGAATAGTGACGTACAAAAGTATGTACTGAAGCCCAGGTGGCTGCATCACTGTTAAGACGGATTTCTGAACTCTGTCCTGGTGGCGCAGAAGTTCAGAAGGCCAACCTAATTACTTGGAACAGGGTAACCTCTGGACGAGCCAGACCAATCAAGGTAGCGATCGCGGCGGTCAAGACTAGGTCTCAAGAGGGGTGAGGGTGACTGAAAGCCCGCAATGAGCACACAAAGCAAGATCACTTACAAACTACTCCAAACAGTTGTTATATTAAAAATATATACACATTTATTCAAGGCCTTTAAAACAATGACCGTAGCGAGAAAATCATAATATAATGATAGTAAACCAACACATACCATATCAACGCAATATATATACAAATACGACAGTCTCAAGCGTTAGATGCACGAAATGGGTAGTCCACCTAAAAGGGAAGGAAGACAGGCAGTGCGAAATAATGCTTAGACCGAGTTCGCCTTCAGAGGCACCTAACTAGATGGAAGTCCGAGCCCTGCGAAGAGAGAGTGGAGCCTTGTGCTCAAAAGTACTTGCACGCGCTGGTGCCAAGGGGCAAAAGGAGAAGCTCTTCGAGGGAAATCAGGCAGTTCAGTTTAGTGCACAAAAGAAGAACAAGTTCCGCGACTCAAGCGCAGCCTCCACAGTGGGCAGAAGCAGAGCGCGAGTACGGAGAAGGGTGCTGTTTGACACAGCGGGGAAAAGCAATGGGCTCCTGCAGGAGGGCCACCAGATCCTAGCTATGCTACTCACCGGTCCCCGATGCAAGCAGACCCAGGCTTCTCCGCGTCAGTTTCAGCAGCTGGCAGGTTCAGAAGAGCAGGGAACGCCTCGTCGTCGTGTTGAGTAAAAAGACGTCCCAATCGTAGAAACCGGCACAGTTTGTTACCACAGCAGGGCAACGGAGCGGCCGTGTGTATCTGAGCCAAATGTACACTACTCACTTCAGACCTGGGAACGCCAAGTGTACGAAGCGTGTGAGAGTGACAAGGACTCGAAATACTACACAACCTGGCGGCGGTTACAGAGCAAGACTCCCGTGTAACCTGGTCAGTCAGCTGGATGGCCCAGAGACGCTTCCGAAGGCTTACTGGCAGGAGATGGTGAAGATGCCGAGAATAGCTGTTCCCGCTATTCCAAGGGTCGAAGTACCAGTACAGGCCTTCTGGTTCGATCGAAGGTGAAAAGGGTTTCAGAAGGCGACAGCAGTGCAGAGGAGAAGTCCTTCAGCGGGTCACCAGCGATTCCTCGGTCCAGCCTCGTGGTTGCAGGATACTTGGCTCCTGTATTCCTTAGTTTGTGAGAACTCAGGAGATCGACATGGTAGTGGTGTTTCCAGCCCCCTCTTACCCACGGTTCCCTTCGCGCCAAAACGGAGGGGACCCAATGGGAGATCCGCTCATCAACACTCACACCATTCGTGGACCAATCACGGACCACGGTGGTCCCAGGCATTCACACCACCCTAGACTCTCTGGCACCCAGGATGTGTATTGGGACCAGACATCCCAGCCCACATCCTGGAGGCACACACAAGACATGTAGAAGCCCGCGAAAGCATCCGTGTTTCGCGGGAAAGTACATGCCCAAATAAGAAAGGCCCCGGGTCGGCTCGACCTGGGGAAGGTGAAGGGAGCAAGACGGTCAGCGGACAGGACAAAGGAGCCTCGTGGTCTGGCCATTTTGGGAGCCAGGCCACCATTTTGGGTTAAGCGCGGAAAACGCGCTTAGAACGCCAAAAGGAGCTCAAAACACAAGAAACGATTGCTGCCACCATTCCTGTCCCTGAATCACTTGCACCGATCAGATACAATCCTAAACGAGTATCTAGGGCCTGTAGAAGGCTAGAGACCCAAGAGAGCTGTAACTTAGCTTACAGTGCCCTCTTGTGTCATGTTGCACGAAAGCCGCAACATGATAAAAGAAACTACGGGAAACAGCGTTCCCCGGTACTGACTGTCTTAAGGGCATGTCAGTTTCCCCGTAAGAAAGGAGCGAAAGCCCAGAGGAGTGCGGCAGAAGGCTGCACTTCTCTGGCAAAGTCAAGAACAAGGTGAAAAACAACAGCAAAAAGTTTAGGGGTTGCCACATGGAAGGAAAATTATCTACAATTACGAAATCTTTCCTAACAATCACAGATGTGACGAATAGGAACTCCCCTCTGCAGGGCAGTAGACGCAGCCACTCCTCTTGTAGAATGGGCCCGCAAGCCAGCCAGAGGGTCCTTACCCGCCAAGCGGTAACACTCGGAGATAGCTAAAATAATCCAACGAGACAAAGTCTGTTTCGTCACAGCTTGTCCCAAACGCTTTCCAGCCTAACCAATGAAAAGTTGATCGTCCACTCTGACCTGGGACATGCGCGAGATATAAAAGCTCAACGCTCTCCTAGGATCAAGCCTATGGAGCCTCTCCTCTTCCTTACCAGGATGTGGAGGAGGATAGAATGCCGGAAGAACAACCTTCTGGGCCAAATGAAATTCCGAAACCACCTTCGGAAGAAAAGAAGGACGAACTCAAAGGACAACCCTGTCCTTGTGAAATACAGTGAAGGTTGACTTAACTGAAAGTGCCGGTAACTCACTCAGAGTTCACAGCCGCAAAGGGCAAGAATGTAAAGGCTGAAACGGAGCATCCATAAGGAACTTAAGAACAAGGTTCAAAACCCAACCTGGCACCAAAAAAGGTGACGGAGGGAACACATTAGTGTGCCCTTTCAGAAACTGCAAAATTAAAGGAATCTTAAAATAGGAACACTCCTCAGACGAGCGCTTAAATATGGACAGCGCCGCCAGGTAACCTTTAATGGTCCCCACTTCCAAGCCCCTGTGGGCCAAAGAAAGCATAAAAGACAAAACCATAGGAATGTCGCATTCAAAAGGATCCACATTCTTAACTCTGCACCAGTCGCAGAACTTTCTCCAACGGCAACGGTACAGAGACTTAGTTGCCGGCCGCCTGGCCAAGAGCAACACCTCCATCACGTCTTCAGGGAGGTCCCAATCCTTATACCTCAACCTTTCAGAAGCCAAGCGTGAAGATTGAGGGATCTGACCTCTGGATGGAGAACCTGACCGCCCTCCCGTGAGAGTAGATCGTCTCGTTAGGGAAGACGACGTGGAGGGCAGATGGACAAGTCTAGAAGGTCCGGGTACCACGTCCTCCGGGCCCACTCCGGAGCAATGAGGATCATCCGGGAACCGAACCTCCGTAACCTCCGCAACACTTGCGGGATGACGGGGACTGGAGGAAACGCGTACAGCAGTGGGAATGACCACTCCACCACGAACGCGTCTCCTAAGGCTCCTTTTGGAGGAAATTCCTGCGAGCAAAACCTTTCGCACTTCCGGTTGACACTGGAGGCGAAGAGATCCACTTGAGCGGTCCCCCAGAGGGCGAAGAGCTCCAGGAGAATCTCCTGAGCCAGCTCCCACTCGTGAGAGATCGTGATCTGCCTGCTCAGAGCGTCCGCCGTCTCGTTGTCGTCTCCAGCCAGATGAACTGCCGAGATCGAAACTTCCTGCTGGATGGCCCAGAACTCGAGCTGCATAACCTCCCTGCACAGCGGAAGCGACCCTGCCCCCCCCTTTTTGTTGAGGTAGTGCATGGCCACCGTGTTGTCCGTCAGAATCAGGACACTCTTCCCACGCACAGTCGGCAGAAAAGCCTTCAGGGGAAGCCTGACGGCCCTCAGCTCCAACAGATTGATACGGAGTCTGGACACCGACGGAGACCAACGACCGCTGACTGTCAGCTCTTTGGCATGAGCTCCCCATCCCGTGAGGGATGCGTCCGTCACGATCGTCACCTCCGGCCAGGGCAGCCAAAATGGGGCCCCCTTCATCAGATTGCCCTCGACGGCCCACCACAAAAGGTCCCGGGCTACCGAGGGTGGCACCTGAACAGGGTCCGACAGCCTGCCGGAGGACTGAGACCACTGGAGCTTGAGTGCCCACTGCAAAGATCTCATCCGCAGGCGAGCCTCTGGCACCAGAAGAATGCAGGGTGCCATGAGGCCGAGCAGTCTCAAGAACTCGGACGCTGGGAGAGTCTGGGCAAACTGAAACTTGTGCACCATCTGCTGAATGTGAAGATCCCTCACCTGAGGAGGAAAACACTGCCCCAGGGACGTGTCGAGCACTGCTCAGATGTACTGGAGCCGCTGCGTTAGTGTCAAATGGGACTTCTTTAAATTGAGGGAGAAGCCCAGCTTGTGAAGGGAGTGGCAGGTGACGGACAGATGATCCAGGACTTGCTCGGGAGAGCTCCCCCTGATCAACCAATCGTCCAGGTAGGGGTAGACGTGAATCCCCCCTTTCCTGAGATGCGCTGCCACCACCACCATGAGCTTGGTGAAAACCCCCGGGACGGAGGTCAATCCGAACGGCAGGACCCGAAACTGAAAGGCCGAGTCGCCATTCGCGAACCTCGGGTACTTCTTGTGCTTGGGATGGATCGGCACATGGAAGTAAGCATCCTTGAGGTCGAGAGACACCAACCAGTCCTGAAGTTGAAGGGCCTGGAGGACTTGAGAAAGAGTCACCATCTTGAACTTGTCCTTCCTGAGGAGTTTGTTCAAACCGCGCAAGCCCATGATGGGTCTCAATCCCCCGTCTTTCTTTGAAATCAAAAAATAAGGGGAATACCATCCCTTGTTCCTTTCCGCTACAGGCACCAGTTCTATGGCGCCTTTCTCCAGCAGGGCTTGAATTTCCTGCGCAAGGAGCGGATCCGGACTCTTCAAAGAGAGGTTCCCTGGTGGATTGTCGTGAGGCCTCTGCCGAAAAGGAAGACCGTAGCCGTGGGTTATGATCTCCAGAACCCACACATCTGAAGTAATGGCTTGCCACTCTACAAGATGCTGCGCCAGCCATCCCCCAACCGGCGAACCATGGGACCTGGCCTCATGACTGAGTGGTAGCGGCTGCGGCGTTGCCCGAGGGCAAAGAGGCAACTGCCCGAGCGACCTTGGCACCTCGAGTACCTTTGTTTCCACCTCTGGCACTCTTACGATGGCCTCTTTGACTGCCAGCTCCTATAGCTTTACTGAAGGACGAGTAATAGCGAAAGGAACCTCCCCTCCATTGCTGTCCCCTAGGACGAAAAGTTGGAGGTTGGCGAACTGCAGCGCCCAACGACTTCGCTGCAGCTTTGGAGGTCTGCAACCTCTCAAGGCTCTCGTCAGCCTTGCTGCCAAAAAAATGTTCACCGTCAAAGGGCATCTTGAGGAGCCGGGACTGCACATCAGGAGCGAACCCAGACTTCCTCAACCACGCAAACCTGCGCATTACGGTGCTCGCTGCCATGGACCGGCTGACACAATCCGCCAAGTCCAAACCCGACTGAACGGCCTCACACATGGCATCCTTGCCATCCTGAACCATAGCAAGGAAACCATCCTGTTCGTCCCCTTCGGGAATATGATCAGCCGCTAATGCAACACAGTTCCACAGAGTGTGTGTGAAACGAGACAAGGCACATATGGAGTTGGCCGCCTGAAGCGCCATACCCCCAGAAGAAAACACTTTCTTCGCCCAGCTGTCAAAACGTTTGTCGTCCCTATCCGGAGGGATGGTAGGATACGACGCCTGCTTTGCCGGGGCCGTCGCGGCCTGCACCACCAAACTCTCCGGGGTGGGGTGCCTAGACAAGTAGCAGGGGTCGCTACTAGCTGGACGGTATTTTCGTGATAAAGACTTGCCCACTGCCGGGAGACTCTCCCGAGCAGTCCAAGCCGCCGCCACCCTTCTCTGCAAAGCCATATGAAAAGGCAAAACCGGGTCAGTGGGTGGACCGAGATCAAGGATGTCCGTGAGATCAACCTGAACAAACTCCCCGGGGGGAGCCGACCAACCCAAGTACTCGGTAACCCGAGACATAAGGCGCCGATATGGCAAATCGGCATGAGTGCCAGGCTCCGGCCGACAAAACTCCACCTCCGGAGAGGTGTCCAATCCACTGGCATCATGCAGTGACTGCCTCAGGTCATCAAACTGACTATGGCCCGAGATAAGTTCATCCGGAACCATAACCGGAACCAGACCGCCATCAGAGCCTTCATCACCCTCTGAAATGTACTCCAGGCGGGGAGAGGAAGACCTTTGCGGACCAAAGCAGTGCCGGACCTTAGCCATAGCATTTTTAGGGGCAAACCCCGCGCCACGGGGCCCCTTCGACACCACCGCCACGAAAGGAGTCGAGGGCGCCGAGCGAGTCGGCGTCGACAGAAAAGGCATCGAGGGCGCTGATCGAGTCGGCGCCGACAGAAAAGGCGTTGACGGCGAGCGAATCGGCGTCGACGTCAGCTGCAACACCTCCAGCATTACCTATGCTGGCGCTTCCTGGAATGCTTAGAAGAGGCCGAGGAGTGGCGAGACCGACTCCTGGAAGGAGACCCACCGGACTTCCGACGACGACGTGGAGAGTCACCCCTCGAGTCATCGGTCGAAAGCCCCGCAGACCTCGACTTCCGGGGCTTAGACACCCGACCTACCGACAGTTTCTTCATGCGTTCACGCAAGGCCTTCGCAGTGAGCGACTGGCAGTCGACACAGTCGTCCGTATCGTGGGCCTCCCAGAGGCACCAGAGGCAGGCGTCATGCGAGTCCGTGACCGACATCTTGGACCCACAGTCCCCGCAGTTCTTGAAGCCCGGACGCGGGGTCGAAGATGAGAAAGACATCGCCACAAGCAAACCGAACAGGTTCAACGAACCGAGAAAGAAGAAAGAGAACAGTAACTCCAACGAGTCGAGGCGTACCGAGATTCACAAAGCGAACACGTTCGCGGAAAAAACTATAACTGAGGCTATGGGTGTCGTGCGCCCTACTTATCACATCGGGTGACGTCGGCCGTCGGAGGAGGTCCTCGGGCACGGCGCATCGACACAGGACGCAGACGCCAAAGATTTTCCGAAGCAGCACAGCTGTGGACATTACCTGTCATAGATATGGAATACGTCGGAGGACCCAATCACCTCGAAATGGTGTTTCTTTCTATGTGCCTTCTAAGGTTATACGTCTGCTGTTTACGCTATATTATATCCGCAGCGAGTTTCATAGTGCAGTTCTCTCGCCCCTTGTACAGTACACTATTTCAATGGGGATTTGCCTCACCTGAAAGCTCCTAGGGGGGGTGGGATATACTCATTTCCATCCCAACAATACCCCAGTAATGCTTTTGGAGACCCCCTTAAGCAAATTTGAGAGGTCAAGGAACCCGGAATACAGAAGATCAGAGACAGCCCTCCAATCGGGAGAGGATCCAAGATGAAGTCCTAGATACGAAACAGCCGTCGAGGGAACAATATATTAGCTGTGTTGAAGAAATGCTTTTTCAGGCCTTACAAAAGTGGAGCTGACCCCCTGAGGATAATGTACTCGGACTGATTATGCTGCGCCAACTATAAGAGGAGCTGTGCCGGTCAGTCTGCTGGTTCCGCCATATATGAGAGGAAACTGCACCATGAGGTCGGAGTTAATGGCAATGCGGCTTGGAGGTGGGGATCTTGCTGAGGCGATTGGGTAAGCTTATTTTCCATACAGGCAAGTGTGGATCTCCCTTTCCCCACACTCATCGGCTGAAATAGAGCACTGAGTTATGCACTTATGGCCCGGACCAAACATCAGAGAGTTGTGGAAGAGGCAAGAGAAGTCCCACCGTGCACATCCCCATGAACTCTGCTGGGACGCCTAGGGTCAGTGCTTGTTCCTGCCGGTCTTTTGGGAACTCTGGGAGTAACTCCACATCAGCTGGAGAGGAGGGAGTTGTGATGAATCAAGAGTATCTGCCTTTTCGTCCCAAGGGGGAGCCACCCCTTTGAGGCTAGGAGGGTGAGCCCACTCTGCAAGACCCTGCCTAAGGTTCTGGGCTAGCGTGACCTCACTGGAGGGACTCACTTCTGGAAGACAAGGAACGCCCTATATCAGCAACATTATCTACCTATATGGGTTTGCCTTGAGTAACAAGTAATGTGCCTTCTTTTTGTTTGGCTTCAGGTAATGCTGGATCAAACACGACGCATGGAGGAAATGGGAACGTCCCCTTGAGTGCAGACTTGTATGTAACCAGGATGCAATGATCAAAGAGGAAGAGAGAGAGCTATGTGCAGGGGAAGCCCTCTGACCTAGCTACGATTTGGAGGGGTGGAGCAGTGCGAGGCAGCAGAGCCGCAGAAATCCAAGATGGTGAGAACGTCAAACTAAGCCACCAGAGGCAAACAGCAGGGAAAACACATTCAGGACGGAGTCTGGGAGACCGTCCGACGTGGTGGTGGCGTGACCACAGAGAAGTCATGGTGGGCCTGGAGCTCGATCAACAACACTGAGATCAGAGGAAAAAGAAGGGACGAAACCTCCCGTCGGTAGACCTATGCCAAGTACGCCAACACTGGGGAATGCCTAGAGTGAGTCCACTGTAAATTAATGAAAAAGGAGACAGAGTCGAAGAAACTGACTGCCAAGCCCCGAAAATCCACCTGTGTCGAGAGAAGGTAACTGGTAGGCACTGAGAAGAGGGGACAACCAGGACCACATGCATTAAATGGAAGGAACCGCAAAGTTGACTGTGAATCACAGAGAGCATGGATATGTACATTGGGAAATATTTAGAAAGTTACCAAGTATACTTGCTGGTGAACATTTGAATACTTTAACAAGAGACTTTGAAAAGCAAACAGAATTAAATCCTAGTATCAATGTGAGAAATCTAAGAATGAGAGACAGGAACCCAATAAATAGGCACCAGGAGTGGCAGTGCACACCAATATTAAAAATGTATATCAAACCTCAATCGAAGTAGAGTCAACTTTATACGTCTTTGCCGAGCCGAAGTGGTTGCCACTTCTCTGGTGAAATGCACCATTCGATTTTTAGGGGCATCTTTTCCAGCTAAAGAATAACATTCTGAAATGCACAGAATGATCCAGCGTGACAAGGTCCGTCTATTCGCGGCTTGAACCAGTTTGTGTCCAGTGTAACCAACAAAGAGTTGATTGTCTTGCTTGACATTTGCCAACCGGGCAATATAAAATCTCAAAGACCTTTTTAGGTCAAGTTTGTGTAGCCACTCTTCCTCCTTGGAAGGATGAGGAGGTGGATAAACTGCTGGCAAGGTAATGATTTTGTGTCAGATGGAATTCAGACACCACCTTGGGAAGGAAAGAGGGACGAACCCTCAGCACTACCTTCTCCTTAGAAAATGTAGTGAAAGAAGGGTTACATGAAAGGGCCTGTAGCTCACACACACTGCGAGCAGAAGTGATGGCCACTAGGAAGATTGTCTTAAATGTCAATAATATGAGAAGACAGGAATGGAGAGGGTCAAATGGAGCTCCCATTAGAAATGTTACTACTAAGTTTAGATCCCAAGGCGGTACTATGAAAGCGTACAGTGTTAATATATTTGTCAATCCCTTGAGGAGGTGTTTTAAACTAAAAGCCTTGCTCCGGCATGTGTTTAAAGATGGATAATGCTGCCAGGTAGCCCTTGGCAGTAACCACCTGCAACCCATGATGTGCTAAGTGTAACAAAAAAGAAAGCACTACATGTGTATCACAAGTAAAAGGGTAAATATCTTAAGCCCGACACCAGCTGCAAAACTTGTTTCAACGGCAGCGGTATTGTGCTTTTGTTCCTGGTCTTCTAGGTGAAAGCAACACCTCCATAATGACTTCCGGGAGGTCCAAATTGTTGTATCTTAACCTCTCAAACCTAGCATAAAAGCTCAAAGTTCTGATTTCTGTAGAAGATGACCGCCCTTTTGTGAGAGTAGTGCCACTCTTTGAGGAAGTCGAAACGGAGGGAAGATGGCCAGGTCTAGAAGTTCCAGGTACCACGTCGTCCTGACCCAGTCTGGAGCAATCAGGATTATAGATTTTCCAAACTTCCTCAACTTCCTGATGACATGAGGAATGGCGGGGACTGGTGTGAACGTGCACAGGAGTGGAAATTCACAGTCCAACACAACCGTGTCCCGCAACGCTACTCTCTGAGAAAATTCCCTGTAATAGAACAGGTCGCATTTCCTGTTGATACTGGACATGAACAGATCCACTTAAGAGGTTCCCCAAAGGGTGAAGTTCTCTAGAAGGACTTCCTAAGCTAACTCCTTCTCGTGGGAGACTGCTCTGCGTCCACTGTCATGTTCCCTTCTGATGAACAGCCAATAGAGAGATTCCATTGTGAAGTGCCCAAAATCTGAGCTGTGTTGCCCCCCAGCACACTGGTAGTGACCCTACACCATCGCTCTTATTGAGGTAATGCATGGCCACTGGTCTGTCCATCATTATCAGGCTGTCTTCCCCTGTACGGAAGGCAAAAAGGCAAGCAGCACCAGTTTGATTGCCCTCGGCTCTAAAACGTTTGTGTGTAGTTATGATTCTGATAGGGACCAGAGCCTGCTGATCGTGAAATCTCTCATGAGAGCTCCCCATTCCGTGAGTGAAGAACCTGTGACTACTGTCAACTCCTACGTCAGGTCAATCTCTGCTGAAGAGTAACCACTGCTACACCCTGAGTGGGTGACCCCTTGTGTGGGTGGTCACAGAATTCTCATTAAACTGTTCTTCTGCACAAAAGCGTTTTATTTTGAAGTGCAGTGGTGTAGTAATACACTGGTATTTTTCAAAAAACATAGGACATTCACATTTGAGGACATACAAACTGTAGTACCTAAGTACGAATGATCAAGTAGTCAACTTTTGAGACATCTACTTGTACAGTTTGTTCATTCTCTATAGGTTCCTTGGGAAGGAATCTTAGAGAATTCAGTGGAATCATAAAAAGGTGGGGGGCCCATAGAGTGTGGGCACAATCAAGAGTTGAACAACAACATATAATACATGTCAACAGGACAGTGTTTCGGCCATTTTGCGTGGAGCTAGGTGAGCTCTAATGGTGTAGGCCTTCATCAGGACAGGAGTGCTTTTAGGAGTGGAGGGTCCTATGTGGTCTGTAGGAGTGAAACAGACAAAGAACGTGTCAGGATGTACGTGGTCAGCAAAGATCTAGCAGAGAAAAGTTATGAATACTATGTAGGGCGGATGCCGGTGCTTATCGAATCCGAGGAGCTTAGTGGCTCAAATTAAGAGGTGGAAGGATCCACTTCTTTAGGATGCAGTCGTCATCTTGTCAACAGGCGCGGTCACGTCTATAAGGGGATGAGGAAGTAGGATTACTAAATGGCGCCCCAGGGGTGTGGTTCCTCTCTAGCCCATAGTTAGTGTGTGACTAGGGAGGTGGTAGTGTAGGTTTTAGAAGATTTGGTGAGAGTAGACCTAGTGGTGGTCCCACTAAACGTGAGTGCGCTTAAATGGGATAAAAAGGGCTTCTGTGGAATTACAAAATGCCATTTATCAAGTGCACAGAAAACTTAGTGCAAATCAGTATTTAACACAATGTGATTAAAAAGAGTGCCCCTTCTCATCGGTCCTGGGGGAAGGGTGGACCGTGATCTATGTGGGCTGTGCAAGTACTGGATTACGGTGCCACAACACGTGTCATGCAGCCTATGGTGTAGGTGGCATGAAGGGCTATGGGTATTTAAATGTGCAAAGCCATGCTGTTTTAGAGATTCCTTACAGTGAGGGTAGGCCTACCAGTTTCTGTGCATGAAGCCGCGTGCAGTAAAGCTTACCTATTGTCAGTGCATTCAGCTGCCAAGATCGTTGAAGCAGGAGTGTGACGTCTCGGATGTAGAGGATGCAAGTGTGTTAAGTGCAGGCCAGGGTCATGTTAAAGAACAGGGGCCCTGTGGTGGGGTGACTACCTAAATGCCTGTTTGGAGTTGATGCAGGCAGTCAGTAGGGCCAAAATGCAAGTCATGCATGGTGACTACCTAAATGCCTGTTGAGGCAGAATTAGCTATGACAGAAGTAGAAAACACCATGTGTCACTATGAAGAAGATACAGAAGACTTAACTGTACTACAATCAAAACTAAACAATGAGCAGCGCACCATTTTTGAAGAAGTAACAAAAGAAATTGCACATGGTGTACAACACAAAAATAAAGAATGTACCTGCCAAAATTACAAACCTATACTGCTATACGTCAGTGGTGAAGCTGGTTCAGGCAAAACATTCTTAATCAAAATCATCAGCAAGTTCCTTCAACAATTGACAAACAACAAACGGTGAGCTGTTGTAACTGCCCCCACAGGTTTAGCTGCCTACAACATAGGCGGTGTCACTTTACACCGATTACTACTCCTTCCAGTAGAACACCAAAACAAATTAGACTATTACAAACTTTCTACAGAAGCTGCAATGGAACTATGCAGAGTATTAAAACAAATGAAAATGCTACTAATAGATGAAGTGAGCATCTCCAACCTAATGTTGGCTTTGATTCACCTCAGATCACAAGAAGTACTGAAAACAAACTACGAAAAACTCTTTGGAGGAAAACACATTATTGTTTTCGAAGATCTTCTTCAATTGACACCAGTAAAAGGTGAGCTTATTTTTAAAACATTAGGACACAAACTCTGTCCTAAAACTGTTGGCAGCATTGGAAATGTCAACCTTTGGCAACATTTCCAATGCAGAGAATTAACAGAAAACATGCAGCAATCTGCAGACCTCACCTACGCCAACATTTTGAATAGTATTAGAGTTGGTCTACTAGCTCAAGAAGCACAAGCAATATTAATAACCCGGCACATCCATGCACTTTATGGCCATAACACATGTGCTACTGATGTTATGGAACAATTAGCGCACACAAATGTCAATTGTATGGCCTTAATGCCAACTCTTGCAAGCTGTTCCAAATTCAATGAAACAATGTTGAAAAAAGAAATGCAACCAATAATTGAAATTTGCTCCACAGACAAACTGGACGTACATGGTATGACACTACCCATGTGTCAACAAGCCACAACAAGACTAAATACCTTAGAAAATTCTATCTCCAACACAGCTAGGTTGGAGAAAATATTAAAATTATCCTCAAACTGTAGAGTAATGCTTAAAAGTAACCTTGACGTGGAGCAAGGACTAGTTAATGGAGCACTGGGTACAGTTGTTGGCTTTCAAACATACTAGTCCTTGCTCCATGTCAAGGTTACGTTTAAGCATTACTCTACAGTTTAAGGATAATTTTAATATTTTCTCCAACCCAGATGTGTTGGAGATAGAATTTTGTAGGTACTAACCACTCTGCACAGCCCAAAGAACACAAGCACTCTATCCGAGATAGGAAGTGCTAAAACATAACTTTTATTTACTTTTAAGCAGCACGCAAGAGCCAGGAAGTAGATGAAAGTAAATGGCCTTTATTTCATCTTATATCGTTGTCAGTAGACCAGGCACAATCGTTAACTGAAGTCCAAACAAAATGCTCCACGCGTTCCATCTTCTTTGCAGCATTCCGGGCAGAAGCGCGTCAGGAGTACGGATGCCCTCGTGATCGGGTACTGACAGACCTAATATGCCCATTGGAATACTTTCGGGTCCTCACACCATTCCTCAGCATCCTCCGGCTGTGTAAACGTGAGAAAACCGAGAACAACCCTGATTCATTCAATGCTCCTTTTAACCTCTTCTTTTCCCCTACCCTCCCTTACACAGGTGTTTCCAATCTCTCTCCTCTCAGGCGTTGCAACCCCTCCCTTTCCACCTCCCCACCCTGTAGCTTTCAGACACCCGCCCGGGCCCGGGTTCATCATGACTTTCTTGCCACACTTGGTTCCCTCTGTCAGTGAAGGTCTCTGTTTAACCATACACGGTAAGTGGCGTCCGCATAACCTGGTTTACCTTTCATTCTTTGTGCACGGCCCAACCAAGTGCCCTGCTGCATTATGGGATCCGTAGTCCTTCCCGTATACAGTGCTGTTCCTGAGCCTAACAGCGGCTCTCGATATTTGTATGCCGTGGCCACATTTACTGAGTTGGTCCCTCCTGTTAACCGCGTCCACCGAACCTGTCTGCGCGGTGCTCTTTGTGCTCATCTTTATAGGTGGACTGCATGCGGCCGTTACCTCTGTTCCAGGCGGATGGCCGCTCGGCTCCATAGTTTTCCCCAGCACCCAAACTAGCTATCCCATCCTCATCAGGGCTCGTGCTCTCTGATTGTACTTCTCGGCAGTCACCCTTGTTGTTTCGCTCTGGCCCATTCTCACATTAATGATAAAATGTTATCCATTAAAACATTTCAAGTCAGCATGGACTTACAAACTAATTGCTGGGCTCCACAACCGCTATTCTCCTGCCACGTGTTCTATCCCTTCTCAGGGACTTCTTCAGGCTTATTTTACAGCCTAAGGTTTACTGGCTATTTTTATATTTACAAACAGGAAACACAAAAGGTCCAGTCATATGACATGTGTAGAATCTCCCTCAATATGGGTTAAACCGAGCCACCATCATGTACTAGTCAATCATTATCTTAAAATACTCCGTTCTTATTTAACATTTACTTGAATATTCATATTAATCAAACGTTCAGATGGTGTGCATCCTGCACGGCAGTGGGCAAGTCCCCGGAACATATTGAGGACAAGGAAAGCGCAACAGCAATTGTATATCACATTTCAAAGACATTGATTGTAGATTTCAACACCTATAGAGCCCAAGTGGGCAATTGTCATTAGATTGGTATACCTATCAGAATTCGATCATATTACAGTGAGTAGTCATATGGCATATCCTGTTGGATACTGCTGTTGAGACTCACAATTAGGCCCAAGTGGGCTATTAGTAATTTACTAAAGTGGCTATGTGAAAAAGAGCAGCTATACAGATGTTTATGTGCTAAAGTGCAAATGCATAGGGAATATTTTACTTATCACCCTTCCATGTATCACACATAATATTTCATAATTTAAAAACCATTCAGAGTTACTATATACAATTCAATTTAGGATACATATAAATCCATACCACAATTTTGTAACACGGTTTGTGTACGTTAGTACTGGCTTCAAAGACTCTACTAGTCTACTCGAGTGTTCTGAAACATCATTATAAAAACAATTACAGTAGAGACTATGTGCAAATTGTAACAATATTAAAGTGTCAATGTGCTAAAGTGCTTCTACATGTGAGAAACTCTATATCATAGATTTAATAACCATAGATCTGTCAGTACTAGACAATGCCACACCCATGCACTGTCTGCCAAAGACCTCACTATACCCATACTTTAACATATCTTCAGCATGGGAAGGTGTAAATGCATACATTCATAGTATCAATCTTCCAAGAGATGTACTGCCAACTCTTCCCTAACAATGTGACCATTAGGGTTTTTTGTATTAAATGCGATAATCAGTCTTGACTCCAATTTCGTCAGCTTACGCTCTCTGTTTCCACTTCTCTTATGCATATGAATATGAGCTAATGAAAAAAACATAATACCAGTAGCATCACTGGAATGTTTTTCAGTAAAGTGTACAGCTACGGGATAGGTCACATCTTGAATAAGGATGGCTCTATAATGCTGTAATATTCTCAGTTTTAGTTGGCAAGTAGTCAACCCTATATGCATCAGATTACAAAAGCACATTATTACATACACTACATATTTTGTTAAGCAATTAATTCTGTTTGATTATCCAAATTTTGGTTAAATCATGCCCGTAATTAATCCTAACTCTTATCTGCATATTTGAACATTTTACAATTTTTGCAATTATTAAAGCACTTTCTTTGATTTTCATTATCAAGCCAATTCTCAGACCAACTTCTATAGTCCACCATACTGGGGACTATCAATTATTTTAAAGATGTGGCCTTACAGAAAGTCATCAGAGGCCTATCACCAATGGTCTCACCTATATCTGTATCTGCACACAGGATCGCCAAATGTTTTTGTAAGATTTGTCTCATCCCATTAGTTTGATTACTAAGCTTACTAATGAATATAATAGGTTATGTACCTTTATTTTGGGGCTGTTTTACTTTCAACAGCTCTTTCATTTCCCTTTGAACAGTTTGTTGTATGCCTTAATTATGTTATTTTCCGCGTAACCTCTTTCAAGAAATCGTTCAACCATTTTGTTGGCTTCACTCTGGAACTCTAAGTCCACTGAACAGTTATGCTTATAAAAGTCATTTCTCCATATGGTATGTTGGATTTCAGCTTTTTAGGGTGGTGACTTACCATAGAGAATCGAATTTGAGGATACTGGCTTCCTATAGAGTATGCTCTCAATCTTGTTAGCTCTTACATACAATTCTAGATCTAAAAGGCCAACTGCTCTTTGCTACTTACACAGGTTAGTTTTAGGTTCATATTGTTGGTAGTAAGCAGGTTTACATATTCTAATAAAGACTCTTGACTCCCATTCCACACTAGGAACAGGTCGTCAATGTATCTATACCAACAAACTACCCAATTCACATATTGATCATTCTGTTCAGACTAGGCCATTGTCTGTTCCCAACACCCCGTATATAGGTTTGTGTATGTGGGGGCTATACATGAGCCCATGGCTGTACCACATTTCTGTCTAAACAATTTATTGTCAAAAATGAAAACATTATGTTCTAAGCAAAACTACAATAGTACCATAATCATCTCATTCAGTTGTCTGAAACTCACAGACCTAGTATTGAGAAAGAATTAACAAGCCAATAGACCATATTTATGCTGTATGGAAGTATATAAAGAGAACATCTAATGACACCAGTGAATAGTTTGTATCCCATTGAATATCCTGTATCTTGGCTAGTAGATCTGTGGTATCTCTTACAATAGAATTAAGGTCTCTAACAAATGGCTGTAAGAATACATCCAAATATTTGTAAATATTTTCTAATAGGGAACTTTCGATGAGAATATAGGCCTCCCAGGAGATGTCAACAAATCCTTATGGAACTCAGGGATGAAATACAGGATAGTTGTAGTTGGAGAGTCTTTCTTCATAAAAAGTACCTTCAAATTCTAGCAGATTCTTATTTTTGTAGAAATCTAATAAAGCTTCCAGATCAATTTTGATCTCATTCAGATAGTCCATATCGTTTGTCTCATAGCAAATTCCATCTTGCAGTTGTCTGTATGCCTCATCCATATATTTATTTTTGGACCATATAACTACTCCCCCTCCCTTATCAGCTTGTCTGATGACAATTGTTTCATCTTGTTTGGGAGTTTAAAATGCTGATTGTTGTGATGGAGTGAGTTTGACTTATTAGTCTTGGATGTAGATGATAGAGTTCTAAGATCTTTTAGTACACATTCCTCAAAGACATCAATATTGCTCGAGACGATGGCAGGATTGAAGGTAGATTAATTTTTCAGTTCACTTTCTGGCATAAGATCTGTGCTAATCCTGCAGTATTCTTGAATCTATTCATTCTCTATTGATGTGTTATTGGCTATCACTTGGGTGTCTGCCAATGTTTCCAAATTGCCCATCACTTCCAGATCGTTGACACTTAATATGCTGGTTATTGGCAATGAGTCTGTTTGCATCCACAGAGTATCATGAAGTTGAGTTGCAAAGAATTTTGTTATTTGACTTTACAGGGAAATCTGAACAGATCAATACTAGTTTCAGTGTAGTCAAAATCCATAGACGACCTGAAAGAGAGTCCTAGTTCTAGAACTTCTTGTCCTCCAGCCATTATATTTCTTTCTCAGATGTTAAAGACTGACCCTTTCAATTCTGCACCTGTACTCCTCATCCTCTGGTGTTTTGTCCTCTCCAAGAATGTCTTGTCCGATTCAGTATGCTTCCATCTCCCACATTTCCTCCCCTTCCGGGTTTTCTTGTTGTACCTCCTCTTCCTCCTCCTGGATGTCGACATCTGGATTTCCTGTTGTTTCTGTTCTCTAGATGGAGCAATTTGAATTCCTCTAAAAAAATTTAATCTGGCAGGTCTCAGATCAGGGCCTGAGAATTCTACTTCTGAGGATGAAGACTCCACAATTGCATTGATACTTGTGACCGATGTTTTCTTATTTTTCAAAGGTTGCTCTTTTATGGGTTCATCATATTTGCATGCATACGTGTAAATTCTACCTTGCTGGTAATCCTTTTCATCCCTCAAGAATTTCTGCTCTTTTTTCATTACGATTTCTCCTTCAAACCTCTCTAAATTCTCTTCCATCCGGAATATTTTTCTTTTGCATTCATCTGCATCTTTGGAGTCAAATAGTTATTTTTCAAATGTTTCTATTTCTCCAATTAGTTTTTCCTCCATCTTCTTTGGCAAACTTGATGAGTGATTGTATCATCCGAAAAGAGCAGCTATTAGTGTGGTTAGTCCACCCTTCTATCAGTTCTGGGTCCATGTCTTCATATGTGGGGATGGTGAGGTTTCTTAGACCTTTTGGAATACGTTTTTCTTCAAGATACATCGTTAATCTCATCGCTTCCCACCACTTGCTGATTTCTTTTTTCTTAATTCGCTCCAATTTGTCAATTCTTTGCATTATAGTAAGTGCCTCTGAGCTGATTGTATCTGGTGTATTTCCACTGTATTTGTCCAACTTAAATAGGACTATTGCTGTCGCACATCTCTTGGCCTCAATCTGTTCTGCCATGCTGACTTCACCAAGTAACTCTCTGCTTGAGTTAGAGTACTTAGTATTGCACTTTACAACAAGACTCTTGGAATTCTTCGAGAATACTGGTATTAGGTTCTTTGCATTAGCTCATATTCCCATACACAAGAGAAGTGGAAATAGAGCGTAAGCTGAGGAAATTAGAGTCAAGACTGATCATCACATATAATACAAAAAATCCTAATGGGCACAATGCTGTGGAAGAATTGGCAGTACATCTATAAAAGATTGATACTATGAATGTATGCATTTATACCTTCCCATGCAGGAGATATGTTAAAGTATGGGTATAGTGAGGTCCTTGGCAGACAGTGAATGGATGTGGCATTGTCTAGTACTGACAGATCTATGGTTATTAAATCTGTGATATAGAGTTTCTCTCATGTAGATGCACTTCAGCACATTGACACTTTAATATCGTAAAAATTTGCATATAGTATCTGTACTGTAATTTTTATAATGATGTTTCAGAACACTCAAGTAGACTAGTAGAGTCTTTGAAGCCAGTACTAACATATAAATATTGTGTTGCAAAATTGTGGTATAGATTTATATGTATCCTAAATTGAATTGTATATAGAAACTCTGAATGGTTTTTAAATGATGAAATATGATGTGTGATATATGGAAGGGTGATAGTAAAATATTTCCTATGCATTTGCACTTTAGCACAAACATCTGTATAGCTGCTCTTTTGCACATAGCCACTTTAGTAAAGTACTGATAGCCCAGTTGGGCCTAATTGTGAGTCTCAACATCAGTATCCAACAGGTTATGCCATATAATTACTAGTCACTATAATATGATCGAGTTCTGATAGGTATACCAACCTAATGACGATCACCCACTTGGGCTCTTACAGGTGTTGAAATGTACAATTAATGTTGTTGAAATGTGATATACAATTGTGCTTTCCTTGGCCTCGTTAAGTTGAGGGGACTTGCCCACTGCCGTGCAGTATGCACTTCATCAGTATTGTATTTGATTACAAGTATTTTATTTTTGGGCAGCATTGATGACGAATTAAGATTAACAAACAGAAACAAATTACGATATGAATGTTTGATTAACATGAATATTCAAGTAAATGTTAAAGAACAGAGCATTTTAAGACCTTGATGGACTAGTACAAGATGGCAGCTCAATTTAACCCAAATTGAGGGGTATTCCAAATATGTCACATGACCGGACCTTTTGTGTTTCCTGTTTGTAAAGCCTTAGTCTGAAGAAGTCCCCGAGAAGGGAGTAGTTTCTTACCTGTAACTCCATTTCTCCAGCATTGGTATCTTTCATGGATTCACATGCTGTGAATATTTCCCGTCTTCAGGCTGGACAACCGCGACACTGAGTGTCCTATCGACTTATTTTTTGGTTGCTTTAGGCTGCACCAATATGATGTCTAGTATAAATAACCCCGCCCTTGCGGCTTCCCTTCAGGTTTTAACCTCCCAAAAGAGAGGAAACCCGAACCAAAGTTTGCCTGCAGGGGCGGTCGGTGGGCGCATGTGAATCCATGAAACATACCAATGCTGGAGAAATGGAGTTACAGGTAAGAAACGACTCCCTTCTTCAGCATTGGATCTTTCATGGATTCACATGCTGTGAATAGATAACATAGCAGTATGACAACTTGGTGGTGCATGACAAGCAAACCAAAACCCCATGCCCCCAGGCCACAGTAACCAATAAAATAAAAAACAATCCAACAATATGCATGAGAAACACACACTATTAGAACAAACCAAAACCCTGGAAGCTGCTGTCATGATGCCTACCACCGGGGACCCAGACCAAGTCCAGCAACCACGGAAGCAGGCATCAAGTTATTCCAAGCAAGCCCAACAACACCTGCTAGGGGCTATTTGGGTGCAGTCCTGGCGTCTATGGCGCCAGGCTCATATGGAGAGTCAGTCCTGGCGCAACAGGCGCCAGGCTCATAGATTAAAACTTACCTGATGCAGACCATGCTGCAAACTTACCTGATGCAGACCATGCTGCAAGAGCTCCAAGCCTAAAGAGGCTTGGAAGGGACTACTTTACCTAGGGACTATTTTTTACTCGGGTGGAGCTGGGGAGGAATACTTACCTGGGACTACTTTGGAGGCTATTTAAACCACGCCCGAAGAGCAGCACACGCTTTGCGTTATTCTGCATCCAGCAGCGTAACGCTCACTGTGCCTGCAAGTCTGCATCCGGTCTTCTGCCATGCCCGCCTCGAGTCTGGAGCTCCTAGAAAAAGGGAGAAAGAAGGAGAAAAGTTTAGAACAAGAGCAATACCTTTGATCCTTACCTGAATTCCCGATCCATCGCGCCTTCGAGCTAGAAGAAAGAAGTTATTTTATGCGTGTCGCCTCGCCTGCTGCAGGGCCGCGCTGAACTCACCGGCCTTCGCAGCATCTTCACATTCCACTGCATCCTTCTGCATGTTCCCGCCGCACTCTGGCACCTAAGGGGAAGATAAGAACAGCAAGGTGAGCCAAGGGAATACACAGAGGCAATATTAGTTACCCCCCATAGACTTACCTGATTTTACCACCGGGGGTACTATTCCTCTTCACGGGTCGGCGCAGCTTCCACTGCATCCTCACCGAACCCCGGCTCCTAAGGGGAAAAAGGACAGCAAGTTGAAACAAAGGGACAAACAAGGGGAAACCTCCTCACCACAATAGACTTACCTGATTTTACCGCCGGAGGCATTATTCCCCAAGACTTCATACTTTCTCTCAGCGCCTGAATAAGGGAGAAAGCAACAGGTTATATATTGACATTATTTTATCGAACTGTGTTGGATGATACAAATCCTTACCTGAATATTAGCGGTTGCCACGAGGAACTCTTTGCTAGGGTCAAGCTGCAACCTGCAAGGAATCGGACAGAGTGAAAGTCAGACATTTGAACTCTTCCGAACTACATACTTGCGGCATCTTGCCGGGAATCTCAGAGTCAATATTGTTCTGGAACTCACCAATTCCTTCGAGCCAGTGAAGCAACTTGTTATCTACGCGCCCCTGCGCTCAATGCAGGATGGAGAGCTCATCTTTCCAAACCATCAGGTGAGACTATAAGAGGGGACATCAAAGGTGATCAGTGGGGAGAACAGCGGGAGTGGGGGGGTAACGCTCAACTCCACGGGTGGTTAACTCACTTTCTCCATTTGCAGAAGAATATTCCTACAGGCCAAGCAAACGAAGCTAGTTGGGCCAGTCCAGTCCGTCATCTCGGCACTATGCGTCACATTGGTGGAGACCGCAGCTGTCCAGTTCAGATCGACGCCCTTGTGGGAGCCAGGTGAGCGCAACAGCTGCAGGGCTTACCTTATTGGAGCAGGCGGAGGACCGCACGTCCCACCTGCACATCCTCCACATGTTGTCCCAGACAGTAGTGTCTGGTGAAGATATGCGGCACCACCCAAGATGCTGCTTGGCAAGTGTCACTGAGCGGTATACCCGCCCACAGCGCCGCCAACGACGCTTCAGATCTTGTAAAATTAGCCTGCAAAGGCTTGCCAGCCTTCCTGTGGCAGAAGGAAATCATAGAGGAAACCCAACATAAAAGACCTTGCTTAGAGATGGACTCCCCCTTGTTGGAGGGACCAAAAGCCACAAACAGCTGCCTTGACTTCCTGAAACCTTGAGTTCAGAAGAGATAAAACTTCAATGCCCTCTTAATGTCCCAGGAATGCAGCACTCTCTCCGCAGGAGTGGTATCCTTAGCGAAGAAAGTGGGCAAAGCAATTGTAGAGATAAAGTGCAGATTAGTAGACAGGAACCTTGTCCCTCATGAACCGGAGATACAACGGGTAGATGACCAGCGCCTGAAGTTCAAAGACCCTGCTGGCCAATGTAATAGCCACCAGAAAAGCGCCTTTCCACGTGAGGAACTGCAACGTCGCTGCCGATTTACGGCGGCTTCATGAGAGCTGAAAGAACCACATTGAGACTCCATACCGGAGCAAACTTCCTGAAAAGACCTTTGAGAAAGTGTTTGACCAACCTGTCACTGAACAGAGGCACAGAGTTGTTCGTCTTGTGAACCTGGAGATGGCCGCCAGATGGGCCTTGATCGAAAACAACGACAGTTCCCCCCCCCCCCCCTTCACCAGCAGTAGAAGATACAGCGGAAGCGGAGCTGGAGACACCCCGAATGGCTGCAAGTCTGGCTGGTGTGCGCACTTTGCTGCTGCCAAGATCCAAAGGCAATCTGGCGGGATGTCTAGATGGCCAAATTCAGATTGATCAGGAGCCACGCCGCAAGACGGAGAGACTCTGTATCGTGATGCCACACAGATGAAGTGGGTCGTCCACCGCCAGATGAAGCAGATCCGAGAACCAAGTTTGCCGGGGCCAAAATGGGGCCACTAGGATCACCCTGCAATGGACCATATGGATTGTCCTCCGGATCAGAGGAAATGGAGGAAACGCACATGCGAACAGGCCCGTCCACGGGAATGAGAACGCGTCCCTCCTCAAGTCCGGATGAGCCACCCTGCTGGCAAAAAACGGGCACTGCTTGTTTTCTGGGCTGGCAAACAAATCCAGAGGGGAAGACCCCCATTTCTTGAAAATTCTCGCCACTTGGGCTTCCTTCAGTTTCCATTCGTGCAGTTGACCTGTTTCCCTGATGAGTGCATTCGCCTGAATGTTCTACACTCCCGGCAAATGGTAAGCAGTGATGTGAATCCCATGAGCAATGGCCCAATGCCAGACCGCCTAAGCCTCCCGAGACGGGAGCCATGAGTGCGTGCCTCCCTGCTTGCGCAGGTAAAACATTGTTGTGGAGTTATCTGTCAGAATGCGGACCCCCATAGCCCGAATGAGAGGCAGAAAAGACTTCAGAGCCCAGTGCACTGCCTTCAATTCCAGAACATTGATGTGGAAGGACACCTCCTCGAGAGTCCACACGCCCTGAACCTGAAACTGGTCAAGGTGCGCACCCCACCCCATCTGTGTTGCGTCCGTCACGATTGTGTAGTGAACGTCCGGATCCACCAAGGGCATGCCCCTCACAATGTTGTCGGAGTTAGTCCACCACCGCCGGGCCTCCGCCAAAGCCCGGCAGACGACCACCTTGTCAGACCAGGACCCAAGGCTCTGCGACCACTTGGAGGTGAGAAACCCCTGCACTGGCCTCACAAACAATTCGGGATGAAGGACACCATGGAACCTAGAAGAGACATGTACTCTCGGACCGTGACCGAAGTTCCTGGCCCCCACGAGGCGGCCCTGGAGAACAGGTTCTGTATTCTGTCGCCCGACGGCTTCACCAGTTTGAGCTGTGTGTGAACCTGTGCCACTAGGAAAACTACGTCCATGGATGGCTTCAGACAAGATTTTGTGAAGGTTACTGCAAAGTCAGCCGCTGTACCAGGATCATAGCAGCCTCCAGAGACTCCGACGTCCTTTGAGGAGACTCCCCTGACCAACCAATTGTCCAGATACGAGTAAACATGATGCCCTTTCCTGCGGAGGAAGGCCCTTTCCTGCGGGGGAAGGCTGCCACCGGAGCCAGGCACTTGGTGAAGGTCCTGCTTGCCGACTTGAGGCCAAACGGGAGAACCTTGAACTGGTACTTATCGTCGCTGACCACGAACCTTAGGAACCTACGATGTTTGGGAAGCATCGGGATGTGGAAGTAGGTGCCCTCTAAGTCCAATGATGCCAAGAATTCTGGCGTATGACATCCTGTAATGTTAACATCTTGAACTTCAGGTGCTGCAGATTTTATTTCAACCGCCGTAGGTCCAGAATAGGGCACCACTTTCCATTTGTTTTTTTTATTACAAAATACCAGGAGTACACGCCCTGTCCTTGTTCCGACAACGTCGTACCTCCTGCCACAAGATAGATAGATGCAGCAGCTACACCTTCACTTGTGGAATAGGGAGTTGCGGGCGCCGAAACTGCAACGAGTGGCCATAACGTACTGCATCCAGCACCCATCCGTCCATAGTAATAGCCTGCCACTCACCAAAATGGTGCGCCACCCTGCCCCCTACTTGCCTGCCTATATGGCAGTCATTGTTGAGGCTTGGACTGCCAGCCTTTACTAGTTGTGGCCGCCAGACCTCTCTTCGTCTGCGCTTGAAAGTCCTTTGCCCTCTGTGTTCACTGGAAAGAACGTTGGAATCCTTGGGAGGTATAACTGGGGCAACCATAGCCTCTGTCTTGGGGAACCTGCAAATCTGGCGCTCCCCGAGGCTCCTCGAAATGCACAAAAAGGGACAAAAAGAGCGACCACTCTGCAGCATGCTCAGTGACCGCGCCACCAAACAACTGCTCCCCTTCACATGGCATATCTACCACTTTGTGTTGTATCTCAGGCCTGAAGCCATTAGAGCGCAGCCAGGCCTGCTGGCGGAGAACCACACCATTGTTGATCTGCTTGAACCCAGACTCCGTCAGTTCCACTGCAATGTTAATGCTGTGGTTGGAGACTTTCTCCCCCTCTCGAACCAGCAGCATTGCCTTCTTCCTTTGTTGCTCGGGCAGATGATCCAAGAAGTGGAGACAGCCGGTGCCACATCTGCCTGTCATATCGAGCCATAATGGCCAAAGAGCTGGCCGCTTTGACCGTCGTAGCCCCCACCGTAAGCACCTTCTTGCCGAATGCATCCTGCTTCCGGGCCTCATTGTCCGGGGACGTTGCACACTTGTGCTGACTACGGGTCTTAGGACCAGCCACTGCTGATACTACCGACTCTGGCGTGGGCTGTGATGTGAGGCACTTGGGGGTAGACTACAGCGCTTTAAACTTCTTCTAAAAGCGGCTCTTGACCGCAGGCTCTGGGAACGGATGGCACATTGTGCGCAGCCCCTCTTGACACACATGGTCTAAAATGGGGACAGAGAAGACCGCCTTGCGCCTCTAGCCCATGTGGTCGAACAGAAAACAGTCTTTTCAGCTCTTCTTCTGGGGTAAGACCAAACTCTTGACAAGCCTTGGCCATCATTGCATGAAAAGCGCTGACATCATCCAGTGGAGAGGGCTGAGCTGGCTGCTCGGGGGATCCACCTCTGGATCGGAATCCCAGGTATCCGCCCTCCTGGGCGACGACGACAAAGTATCACATGGAGCATTATCAGGATCCCAATCCACCAGCTCCCCTTCCTCTGGGTGTGAGGGGCGAAACCAACCGGAGACCGCACCGGCGGCAAAACTGTAGGCGACGTATGTGCGAGGCATGGGCGAGAGGCACCCATACATTCATCTTGTCGCGGCACAACCCGCACCTCCTTCTCCACGGGACCCACAGTCCCCGCCGGGACTGAGAGCCGTGAATCCAACTGCCCCAACAGCGAATGCAGCGTGGTTAGCACCTGCATGGACAGCATCGAGTGTGGATTCACCAATGGGTACTGCGGCGGGACAGCACTGAGGCCTGCCAATGTGGACGGTCCTGCCGGCTGCAGGTCCAACGCTGATGGATAGAAAAATGGTTGACTTTCCTCCTCCGGACTGGAGTCCAAGTCGTACGTCGTGGGGTCTTGTTGCAGAATCTCCAACGGGAGCAACGGCCCAAGGCTGGACCCCGACTGCCATGGCACCTCTGAAGTCAATGGAGCACCAGCCCCCATGAACATCGCCAAGGAGTCCAGCGCGGTCGACGACAGAGCAGTCGTCACCACAGTCAATGAAGGAAGAGAGGGCAGCACCACCACTGTCGACGGAGGGAATTCTGTAGACGAACCCCTCACCGACAGAATCAAGGCCTCCACCGGCCTGGCCTTTTCCAGCAAAGTGGACCGTGTGGACGTGGAGCTGTCGAGATGCTTGGAAGACTCACGCCCCGATGAGGGACGGTGCCGGTCCTTCGATGAGCGCTTCATCGACGAGGAGGATGCGCAAGACTTTGCCTTCTCCCCATCAGCCTCCGCGGACTTATGCGACAGCGTCGCCGACTTCTCTTGTCTGGAACTTCCGGACTTTGACTTTTCAACCCTAGGAGCCTTGTCCTGAGAGGGACCCCAACCCTCTACTCTGATGCACCGACCAGGTGCCAGATCTCCCCGCCGTGCCCCACCACCAACGCAGGACCTGTTGTGTGCTGCTTCTTAGAGGGGGGTTCTGCCGACCACGTCCTCGGGAGTGATGATGAAACCTTCTCTGCCGTAGAGGACCTGCCCCCATGGGCCGAACCAATCTCTGAAGACAATAAAAGCAGTCTGCATGCCCATCCCCATCGTAGACGCTCTTTAGGCTGCAGGTCGCACATGGTCTAAACAGTGATTTCTTCGGGCCCACAGATGACATCTTGGGCCTGCAAAGAAATAACCAGCAAAAGCTTGTGTAGAACATGAAGAGCAATTTGAGAGATAACACAAGTTGATCCCACCAGTTTGGAGATGTTTGAAATCTAAAGGGAAGCCGCGGGTGAGAGGCTATTTATACTAGACGTCCTATTGGTGCAGTCTAAAGCAACCAAATAGGATGTTGCTAGGACACGCATTGTCAAAGTTTTCCATAGGAAAACGCTATGATTAAGTTACAGAGGTTTTTCCAGCCTGACGACGGTAAATATTCACAGCACGTGAATCCATGAAAGATCCAGTGCTGGAGAAGGGATGGAACAGGTGGCAGGAGAATAGCGGTTGTGGAACCCTGCAACTAGTTTGTAAGTTCATGTTGACTTTAAATGCTTTAATGGATTACATTTTATCGTAAATAAAAGTTATGTTTTAGCACTTTCTATCTGGGATCGAGTGCTTGGGTTCTTTGGGCTGTGCAGAGTGGTTAGTGCCTACAATGCAGTCAACCTCCACTCAAGTGTGTAAGAGTGTGAGTGTGTGTAAGAGTGTGAGTAAGAGTGTGAGTGTGTGTAAGAGTGTGTGTGTGAGTGTGTGTAAGAGTGTGAGTGTGTGTAAGAGTGTGAGTGAGTGTGTGCGAGTGTGAGTGTGTGAGAGAGTGTGTGTGTGAGAGAGTGTGTGTGTGTGTGTGTGTGTGAGTGTGAATATGGGATACATTACTCACCGTAATCGTATTTCTGATGCTTGTATCTGCTTAGATTCACATGTTGTGCATAGGCCGACATCTAGTGGAAGCTGCGGAGTATTACAGTTTGTTTTTCGAAACTCGAAAATGGGCGTCGACACAGGGCGTGCCAGTAATACTATCCCTAGAGTGACGTCCACTGTACCCAAGATCCCTCACGCGTCTACGATCCCCAGATTGTATTTTTTCTGACATGAGGTAGCATGAGGAGTAGCGTGAGTACAGATACTCCAAGCAGATAGACAGAAAGGTAAGACTACAAGCAATCATGCGCCTTCTTCCGGAGGGGAGGAAGGGTGGGTCGCATGTGAATCTAAGCAGATACAAGCATCAGAAATACGATTACAGTGAGTAATGTATCCCTTCTGAGGCTTGTGGAATCTTCTTAGATCACATGCTGTGCATAGATTAGCAAGCAGTACCAGAAAAAGGAGGTGGGATGTGAGAAGGGTCATGAGCAAATAAGTGTCTTAGAACCGCTTGTCCCACTTGTGTATCTGCCTTGGAATGGGTGTCAATGCAGTAATGCTGAGTAAAAGTGTGAATAGAGCTCCAAGTAGCTGCTTTGCAAATGGTGTCAAGGGGTACATTTGCAATGAAAGCCAGAGTGGCCCCAATGCCTCTAGTAGAGTGGGCCCTTGGCGTAAAAGGCAGAGTCTTTTCAGAGAGTGAGTAACACAGCTGGATACAGTTAATAATCCACTTCGGGATGGCACCTTTAGAAACGCGATCCCCCTCTCTGCCTCTAGCTACGGAGACAAACAGTTGATCTGTTTTCCTTAGCGGTCTTGTTTTATTTACATAGTAGAGGACTGCCCTACGCACCTCTAGGGTTTGTAGTTTCACCTCAGCCAAGCTTTGCGGGTTCTGGAAGAAAGCCGGAAGCTCGATGGACTGGTTTACATGGAATTTTGATATAAATTTAGGTGAGAACCTAGGGTGTGTGCGTAAAACCAGTTTGTCTTTATGGATAGTAAAGAAGGGATCCTGCACTGACAGAGCCTGAATTTCACTGCCCCTTCTTATAGAAGTAATAGCTACTAAGAAGGCCGTTTTATAAGTCAGGTGTTTGAGACTGCTTTTATGCATGGGTTTGAAAGGGGGGCCCATGAGCTTGGCTAGCACCACATTAAGGTCCCACCCTGGTGGTGGGTTTGAAATAGGAGGGTGAAGTCTCTTTACTCCTTCCATGAAGGCTTTAACTACTGGTACTTTCCACCACAAAACCTTGCTGTGGGAAGTGGTGTAAGCCGAGAGGGCTGCCAGGTGTACTTTCAGTGAGTTAAAAACCAATCCTGCATCTAGCAGGTGGAGCATGTATGTAACAATAGTGGAAGGGGTGCAATCAACTGGGTTGATTTGTCTACTCTGGCACCAGATAACGAACCTCTTCCACTTGTCAAAGTAACAGTGCCTTGTGTTTGGTTTCCTAGATTCCTTTAGGATGTCCATACACCTCTGTGGGAAATTGAGGTGTCCACACTCTATGACCTCAGGAGCCATGCTGCCAGGTTCATTGAGTAGGGTTGCTGGTGCACTGTTTGACCTTGGTGCTGGGACAGTAGGTTGTACCAGGCTGGAAGTTTGATGGGCTCGCACACCGCCATCCTGCGTAGGTGTGGTAACCACGGTTGTCTTGCCCACATGGGAGCAACTAGGACGAGCGTCATCGACTCCCTGTTCATCTTGTTCACCACTTTCCTGATGAGAGGAGTTGGTGGAAAAGCGTACGCAAACATCCCTGACCAGTTCATCCACAGGGCGTTCCCCTGGGAGTCTGGTTGGGGGAACCTGGATGCAAATCCTGGGCATTGTCTGTTTTCGCTTGTGGCGAATAAGTCTATAGTGGGGAAACCCCACTGAGAGAAGAGATCTTCTACGACCTCTCTGTGAAGAACCCATTCATGTTCCTCTTAGAGGGAGTCTCTGCTCAGAGCCTCCGCCAGGGAATTGAGCTCCCCTGGAACAAGTTGCGATGACAGGAAGATGTTCCGTCTGAGTGCCCATATCCAGATTTTCTGGGCAAGCTTGGACAGATTTGGCGAGCGAGTCCCTCCTTGCTTGTTCAGGTAGAACATGGCTGTAGTGCTGTCCGTCCGGATTTGCACTGACAGGTTTAGTAGGTGGGGCTCGAACACCTGAAGCGCTCTGAATACTGCCAGAAGCTCTAGCAGGTTGATGTGGTTCTTGGCCACTGAGTGAGACCAGAGACCCTGAGCTCTGTGGTGGAGATGGTGAGCTCCCCACCCCGTCAGACATGCATCTGTAGTGACTACTGCCTGTACCTCGGTATCGTAAAAGGGTTTCCCCTGTGAGAGATTTTCTCTTGTCCACCAGTGAAGGCTTTGTACCAGTGTTGGCGAAACGACCACTAGATCGTCCCACTGACCACTTGCCTCAGACCACTGTTTCGCCAACCATTCCTGCATGGGACACATGCGCAGGCGCGCGTGGGGGACCAGGTAAATGCATGACGCCATCATGCCCAGTAAACGCATTACTTTGCGTACCGTTATTTGTTTACCGGACTGATAATGCGGAATTTGCAGTAGTATATTCCGAATTCTTTCTTCTGAAGGAAAGGTCAACCCCTCCTGGGTATCCAGGATTGCTCCTAGGAATTGTTTTGAGGTGCTTGGCACCAGGCTTGACTTCTTCTCGTTGATTGAGAAGCCTAACTCGTGGAGGAGGTCGATAGTCCTTTGAATGTTTGTCCTGCAAATTCCTGGGGTTTCCCCCCTTATGAGCCAGTCGTCCAGATAAGGGTACACTGGGATTGCCTCCCTGCGTAGGTGTGCAGCCGCCACCGCCAGTACCTTGGTGAATACCCTTGGTGCTGAAGCTATCCCGAAGGGCAGTACCTTGAATTGGTAGTGGCGACTGTCCACCTTGAAGCGCAAGTACTTTCTGTGCGCTGGGAACATGGAAATATGAAAATAAGCATCTTTCATATCCAAGGTTGCCAAGCAATCCCCCTTTTTTAGGAGGGGGATTACCTCTTGTAGCGTGGTCATACGAAATGTTTGGGGATTGACATACTTGTTGGCAGGCCGTAAATCCAATACTGGGCGCATTGTCAAGTCTTTCTTTGGCACAAGGAAGTAAGTTGAATAAATACCCTTGTTTACCTGGTGTCCCGGGACGAGTTCTATCGCGTCCTTTTGTAGAAGAATGGCGATCTCCTCGAGGAGAATCTTCTGATGTTCTAAGGAGTGTACTCTTTGTCGTGGAGGATGGTTCCGGGGACGCTGCAGTAGCTCTATACAATATCCTGTGGATACTGTTGACAGCACCCATCTGTCTGATGTGATCCCTTCCCAAGCCTGGGTGAAGTTTGAAATGCGTCCCCCTACTGGGGTTGCATGAGAAGGGACCCTGAACTGAGCGTCATTGCTTTGGTGGAAGCGTGCCGCCTCCCCTGCTGGGGCTGCCTCTGCCTTTACCACGACCTCTCCTATTACCTCTGCCGTAACCCTGGGTAGACTGTTGGTGGTTGTTCCACTGTGTACCCTGCCCCTGGGAATAGTTAGATCCTCTCTGGGAATTTTGGCCACGTGGGCGACGAAAATTACTATTCCCTCTCTGGTTAGGGGGTTTATTGGTTAACTGGCCAAGGGATTTGAGTGTCTCGTATTCGTCCTTGGCATTTTTCAGTGCGTCTTCGACCGCCTTACCAAACAACAGATCGGCTTCCACCGGTTTGTCTAACAATGATGCCTGTGTTTCTGCCTTAAAACCAGACAGCCGTAACCACGCATGTCTCTTGATAACAGTACCTTCTGCTATCAATCTGCCTGCGTTGTCCGAGGCGTCGAAGGTTGCTTTCAAAATGCAACCAGACACAGCTCTACCCTCTGCGGAAATCCGAGCTAATTGGCCCTTTAACGGTTCAGGAGCAGAGGCTATGAGAGCTGCGACTTCTTCCCACTGATGGCAGTTGTAGCTGGCCAACAGGGTGGTGGAGTTAGAAATCCTTGCTTGATAGGCAGACGTTGAGGCTACCTTCCTGCCGAAAACGTATAGTTTTTTGCTCTCCTTGTCGGGAGGAGCTTCGGACGAAGACAAGGGTGTCCCCGCCCTCTTACGAGTGTTGGTGACAACTAGGGAGTCCGGCTTCAGATGTCCTCTTATATAGAGAGGGTCAGACTGTGCTGCCCTGAAAAGTTTTTCAACCCTGGGATTGACCGCTCTGGTGAGGTTTGGGTTCACCAGGGACGGATCTATTCTCTGCTGAATGGATTTAAGGATAGGGATGGTCTGGGCAACAGGCCTCCTTTCTCCCACTAACTCTTCTGCGAAGTCCCTTTCCTCCTGTACACCGTGGGTGTCAATGTGGAAATGTTCTGCTGCGCGAGCGAGAACCTCATTTAGGAGGGGTTGGTAATCGACCGGGGAGTCAGTAACCGGGGCTTCGTTCTCTACCGGGGAATCTACTCTGTATGTTTCCGGGTTATCCTCTTCTTCCTGGTCCTCATCATCCCCATAGTAGCCCGTCCCGGCTTGCTCTTCTATCATACCAAATTCTTGGTCTTCACAAAAGGAAGCCTCTCCTTGATACCGTGAGTATGTTGTTGCGTAAGGTTGTACCTCGAAGGGTTCAGACCTCATCGGAGTTTCAAACCGGGCCTTCTTACTCAGGGGGATAGGATCAGTAGAGCCTGAGGGTGTAGCCCCTTGTGGATCATACGAGAGGAAATGTTCTGGATTTTTATCATAAAAATCAGCCAAAGAAGACATTCTTGACATGACCCTATCTATGTCTTCACTGGACCATTTTTTGGAACTGGGAATGACTCTCTCAGCAAGTCTATGGGATTTATCTTGAGTAGCTTTGCTGGTTGTGGACCTATCAGCAGACCTGGGCTTGTCTGTCTGTTTCGGGGGGGGTGGAGTGTTTCACAGGTGTGGAAGAATGTACAGGTTGTTTCTTCTGCTGTTTTTCCCCCCTCCCCGTGCGTAGAAAAATGTTTTCCCTGTCCCTTAGTGGCTCTGGAGTTTTTCGACGCCTGGCGTCGAGGATCGGGAGAGGTGTCCCTGTCCTTCGAGCGTGGGGCCTCGCTGGCTTTAATTGCGGGCTCCGACTCCTGGAGCGCGGCCTGGGGGTGGAAGTCGTCTTCGTCTTCCGACGATCGAACTTCTGTTAGCCTAGGGAGCGAGGCACTCTTGGCAAGAGTGGATGATTGCCTGGAGTCATGCGGCGATCTTGATCGATAGCGCCCAGAGGACACCGAATCGGGCCGTTCTGTCTGTGCCTCTTTCCGAGAACTCGACGTCGTCGAGTCTCGGTTGGATTTAGTGTGTTTAGTGTGTGTAGTATGTGAAGCGCTTGTGTCGCCGGGGGTCTTCCCCATAGCCGCCCTGCCGGACGACCTTCCGAGGTCGGGGACCTGCGCTCGGCTGTCTTTCGACGCCGTAATGCCCTTGCCGTCCGAAAGTACGGTGTCGCTGCCATCGCTGAAGGCGCCCTCCGCTGCCATGGCCGCCTGCCTGGCGTGGTGGGCCCAACGCTTCGTCGAACGGTCCTTAAGTGTCTCTGCAGTTCGCTTCGGGGTGGTCCCTCGGCAAGCAGAGATAGCACGTGGCGTGCCTGTCGACCCAAGGGTATTTGCGATTGCACTTGGGGAAGAATTGAAAAGGGGTACCCTCCATACACACCTTGAGGCAGCGGGCTGTTAAGTGTAGGAAATGTATAAGGTGTACCTATATACCAAGAGTGTAGAGTATTTACCACCCCCCACTCTCCCTACTTGGAGGGCCGAGGCCAGCGGCCTACCAGGCCCGGGCCGAGGCCAGCGGCCTTCCGAGCCCAAATCCGTCGTGCAGCAGCCGACGGTCGATTTCTTCTCCAGCCGGCGTCGAGTCTCGAAGTTCGACGTTGGGGTGCGGAAGGATGTCAATAGATTATTATTTTAAATTCTAGCAAAAGTATGGCTAAGGCCAGGGGACTCTGCAAAATGCTTCCGACCAGTATGGCGGAAAAAAACAATCTTAGGATCCTAGACGCGTGAGGGATCTTGGGTACAGTGGACGTCACACTAGGGATAGTATTACTGGCACGCCCTGTGTCGACGCCCATTTTCGAGTTTCGAAAAACAAACTGTAATACTCCGCAGCTTCCACTAGATGTCGGCCTATGCACAGCATGTGATCTAAGAACATTCCACAAGCCTCAGAAATATATATATTTTCATAGTTTGGTTGATCTATGTTATGGTTCTGAGTCAACAGCTGCCAGCCAGTGGTGGGGAACAGGTATTTTGCCCTGTCTCTGAAAGGATGGGGGGAGGTACAAGTGTATGCATGAATCCTAAAGGCTGATATCAGGTTTGTGACCCTGAATGTATAATGTCTTAATTCCCCCCAAAAAACAATGTTCCATCATGCACAGATTAATCCGAATGCAAACCTCTATTGCTTTTCTTCAGGAGACGCACTTCACGGAACAGGATGAGGGTAGAACGAGAAATAGAGAGTTCCCGATACAATACTTTGCTTCAAATGGTGAAAAGAAACATGGGGTGGCGATCCCGCTTGACAAGGGATTGAAATGTATTAGACAATACATCTATAGAGACCAAGAAGGTGAAGGGTTAATTGTTAAATGCCTATTGGAAGGGCAGCTCTTCAGCTTAGTAACATCCTATGCCCCGAATTATCACCAAGACCTTTTTTTATTTATTGCAATATGGCTTTATATAAACCTTTGGCAAACAAACATAAAACACAATTAAAAAATCCTCAAAATCCTCGATATTCATAACATCATTTAAGAGCAATATTCAAAAAGTTTAAAACGGCAGTACAGAATAAAGTTTTCTTTGAGCTTAGAATCAAATGACAAAATTGATCAGTAAAACTTAACGTTTCTTGTAAATATTTCAAAATGTTTTGATTTCTCAACGTACTTAACTGCTGGCATTCCAGTATTAGGTGTTCCTGGGCCTTCACATCTTCCTACAAAATCTACATTGCCTTTCCAATCTTGGTACTCCGCGCACTGCCAGCATGCCAACCCCCCACCTCCTCCCCTCTGCCATCTCCATGGCTGTCCTGTTCTCACGGATGCTTGGGCGCAATGTGTAGCGAGCTAAAGACTGGAACTCTCCTCTTCCGTTGATATCAGTGCCCAGTGTGTGACCAGGCTGGAGCCTGGTCCTGGAAAAAAACATCTGTCTCCACAAACCTGCCTCTGCACTTGCAGACAACTTCTAAAGAAATATAGACGACAAGCCCCCGAACCCCACGCCTCTTTGATGTAGCAGTGGCAAGCCCCTTGCCCATGTGCCACTCTAGTTCACCTCCATACTACTAATCCCAAGTGGCCATATATTCTTCTTGCACCAACAAAGGGTAAAACACCCCCGTTAGATTCAAAGCGATACTAAATTAATGTGTTTTTGAAATACTGTGTTAGATGAGACATCTGGACCAATGTACTCACTCTTGATGGCTCAGGTCAAATGTTTAAATGATATATGTATATCAATGTGTTGTGTATTGAAATGTAATTATAATACTAAAGTGTGTGTTGCCAAAAGGGCAAAGAGTTAGACAGAAAGAAATACGACACGGACATCGTCTGACCCTGCACCCCTCCCAGATGGGCCCAGCTGACCCGCGCGCTTCAAGAAGTTATAAGTCCGGAGCCAACCAATTCCGGAGCAACACCCCTACATAAAGTGTATTGCACAGTCCCCTTTGCCCAATGAACACTGCTTACTGTATCCCTATAGTACACGTCATAGAGGACGTGTTTTTGTAATATAATTTGCATTTTCTGTTGTCTGGGCAGAGCGCTCGCGCAGTAGAAGAGTCCTCAGCGTGCCCCATTTTAACTTTACATAAAGACTTATCTTTTACAATTGGTCTTGGTCTCATTCCCTACTGGGGTGCGTTCATTAGTGTCTCTTATTTGGCTATTTTATTGTAAATTTGGGGAATGCCAGCTTTCAAGTTCTTGTGCAAACATCACTATTTGTCAATTTAGTTGGATTCGCTGGGGGAGGGGGTCTGTGAGGGTCGGTATTGATTGGAGATTTTAATTGCATAATGGAACCAAACAGACAAAAAGCACCCGCCCCAAACAGCAGCGGATCAAAGCAATAGGACGGCCCCAGGAAAATTGTTCACAGATCTAGGTCTAATTGAAACCTGGCACTTTTTTAGACAGGAGGATAGGGACTATACGTATTTCTATGTGGTTCACAGGGAATGCTCTAGAATAGACATGATCTTGGTTTCCATTACTTTGGTCCCTGCTGTCAGATCAGTGGACATTGGTCTCAGATACTCTTATGATCATGCTCTGGCTTTAGTGAGAATGTTTAAGTAAATTGTGTGGGTACTGGCTAGAAAGACTTGGCACCTGAACGACTTGGCTCTGAATGATTTGGCAATCAAAGCACATATGGGGGAAGGGATCCAGAATTACTTCCATGAGAACGAGAGCGAGGCCATGGATTAGCGCATTACATGGGATGCAAGTAGAGCAGTAATTAGGGGTGAATTCATTGTAAGGGCGGGGGAGCTTATAAGGGCCTCTAAAAGTAAACGTTTTGACAGGGAGCGTAGTGGCTACACGGCCGATCGTCGATCCGTCTTATCTGGCTCTCGATCGTCGGCTCTGGACGCGACGTCAGGCATCGTATATATACCATGCCACAATGCCCAATGCTTCAACTGCTCGATTGAACGCAGCAAAAGAAAAACACAGGAGGAGGCTAACCAGCTGTTACAACATTAACAAGAATACACCCAAACAGGGTGAACCCACACCAAGGTGTGAAGAAACATTAATTATGATTTAATTTTTTTAAAAACAGAAACAGTCCTCCCAGAGCCATCACCAGAAATCTTCTTGTTTGGACAGAAATGACAACCACAGAACTTTCTAAGCAGGGATGGATGGGGGGTCAATGAGGAAACTGCGGGAGAAGAATCCATAGAAAGAATATTACGTTAAGGTAATTTCGCCTTCAATGGATTGTTTTTCTCACGCAGATTACTCATCAGGATGGACAACCAAAGCAGTTAGGATAATGGAGGAGGGCAGAAAGATTTAAAACAGAAGATTCTGTAGAAAACCCTTAGCAAACCTAGCATCAGCTCCCTGTGCAACGTCCAAGGTATAGTGCTTGGTGAAGGTATGTAAGGATGACCAAGTGGCCGCCCGGCATACATCCCTAACAGGGACCCCTAATAGGGATGGAGGGCAGTAGAGGTTGAGACTCCTCTGATCGAGTGGGCCCTGATGACCGCTGGAAGCTCCTTGCTTGGTAACACTCATATTTGCACAAAATCCAACATGATAGGGCTTGTTTAGTGATGGCAAAGCCTTTTCTAGACAAGGAAAGGGCCACCAACAACTGGTCTGATCTCCTAAAATCAGACATGTGAGCAACATAGAAGCTTAGCGCTCTCCTGGGATCAAGGCCATGGAACCACTCCTCCTCTTTTGTGGGATGCGGAGGAGGACAAAAGACAGGTAAATCAATAGACTCAGACAGATGAAATTCTGAAAACACCTTAGGCAGGAATCCGGGTCATACTTAAAAATAGTGCGCTCAAAAATATTATTGTCCCGAGCGTTTGGGCATATGGTTTTAAGCATACATTGATCGATTGTAAAAACATTTCCTATACACCGTACTTTAGTTTCCCTTCTTTTACACATGCGAAATCAGGCAGGTGCGGCCATCTTGTGCTAATCTTATCCTTTGCCGCATCGCCCTAAGGTGAACTGCCCTCGTGGCACTAAAATCATATCCCCCGCCCCTGAAGCTACCATCACTCGACGCATACGGCCCATTTCACAATGCGAATGCACGTCTCGTGACAAAGTTGTCTGTGCGCCAGCTAATGACGTGTCTCCATGGAAATGGCAGGACGCCTCTTTCCTCAATAAGTATAAACAGACTGCTTCTCATCAGACAACATCAAAGTAGCTTTTTCAATCGTCTCACTGTCTTTCTTTGTATATCCTGTGGCTCATTTCTGCTCTGTTCAGCTATCTTCATTGCTTGTAGCCCATGCAAACAGATACTAGTACTATCATTACTATCTATTTTAATTTTGTCGTATAATGGCAACAATACAGCCCTACCAATATGAGCCGGAGGATTCCAAGGCAGAATTAGTCGAAAGAGAAAGATGCGGAAACGATGGGGCTTCGGACGACAGTTCGGAGGATGAATCACCGGTTTAAGAGCCTGAGCCTAGTCGCATGGGAGACGTTTCCACCTGGTGTACCTGCAATCAGTGCAAGGTAATGCCAACCGAGGAGGAGAACAACTGCTGCAGAGAAAACTCTGGATGCTTGTCCTACATATCGTGAGAAGAGCCACCGCCGCTATGCGTTACTGATCTGCATGACTTCAAGGCAGCCTTGAAGGATTATGATGGTGCTTATGTACAAACTTTGCGCAACAGTTCGCCCTCGCAATCCAAGTAACGTGCAAGTGTACTCTAGATGTGATGTCACTTAGGCCACTAACATTTCATGTTTGTCTCCTATATTGTCATAACTATGATCTATCACTGCCAAAAGAATACAATATTTCTCTGTGCCCCAAATGTTATGGAGTGTATAATTCACTTTTGCAATCTGTCTACACTTTAAAGCCCAAGTTGATTGAGCCATGAAGTAAAATTTGTACTGGCAACTATGCCATAGAATACAAGATTGCATTTTCAAATAAGGTTTGTACACTGATCGTGTTCATTTAAATACAGTTTGTATGTTTCTCTTCCACAGGTGGTACAGGCTGGTGGCCTATCGTGCGTACACATAGTGGCTTCATGGGAGGCTTGGATACCGCGTTCAACGAGTAATACCCGCCTGTTCCATTGGTGCCATTCGAGCCGAATTCGCCAGTGACAGCGGTCAGTACAGGGGATTTTTCCATACTGTGGTGCAACCCAAAGTATATAATGTGTAGTACATTTGTGCCATCAACATCAGCAACAAAATAAAATACAACTGAACTTTTTGTTTCAATTTTTCAGTGAATCATGGTAACGCTCACTTGTCCTCGTAGGGCTGACTGGGTGGGAATGGCCAAGGGGCCAAACACCATGTACACACTTCAAAGGTATCTTATGCGCAGGGGCCATTGTACACATGGCCTCCCCAGACCCTGTGTCTTCAGGCATGCTCCTCTGAAGCAGAACGCGCCCCTGCAATCCAAATAAGTGTGTCTCCATTCAGCAGTGTTCCGGCCCTTTTCTGCATGGCTCATGCCCATCCACCCCCACCCCTCCACTATCAATGGCAGTTTGCACCTGTGGCCGTGCCCTCCCGAGGGGGCTGACAGGATGGGAACAGCCAAGGTGCAAAACACTATGTACACTTCAAAGGTATCTTAGGTGCAGGGGCCATTGTACACATGGCCTCCCCAGATCCTGTGTCTACATCCTCCATTGATTCAGACTGCGCCCATGCCAACCACATAAGACAACAGAAACACGTCACTCAGTCACATACACACACACTTTTCCAATTCTTTATGAACCCCTTGATATTTATCCTGAGAACATCTGTGAGCACTGCAAGTCAACTCGCGATCGTGCTACCTGAGAACACCTGTGAGCGATGCATGTCAGTTCGTGATCGTGCTACTTGTGAACATCTGTGAGCACTGGAAGTCAACTCTTGATTGCGCTACCTGTTCTTCTGCTACTAACTACCCTGTTTACTGAATGTAATTGTTTGTTAGTCAAGGTAATGGCAGGTCACCTAAGCATCTCTTTTTGATCTCTAAATTTCTATCTATTTCTAACGAATGTACCCAGTAGTATAATGTTCATTCATCTCATTGCCTTTACCATTGTCTTCTGTTTAATTTGTTCTGTTCTTGATAAAAAGCAAATGTCATCAGTGTCAATTGCGATAGAATTGCATCCTTCGCGTACCATGTATATAAGTATGTTTACTTTTGATGCACGAAAGTACATTCAACAAACGAGTAACACGTTACGATTTGCGTCACATCAATCAATTCTGTATGAAAGTTATCCTAGTGTATATTTGACTACGATACACAGGTTTTGCTTCTGTGGCCAAAACAAACATTGCATAGAAAACTTTGATGTAATTCCATCTTCCTCACGCATTCATGTAAACATTTTTTTAACTATGTGTACTTATTTGTTTACAGAATTTTCAAGATCGACAAACCTAGGGGCACAATAATGCATACATATTAGAATATAGATCTAATAAGAGAATGGGTCAGATAATGTGGCTTTCTGCCGGGCGAGCTTGAAAGTAGAGCCCAGGATGTCTTGGGGGACTTGAGGGCCAATCGATTCCGCATCTGCAGCCTGCACTTTACCCCGGATATGTACAACCAATCGTAGTACACTAAAAAGAATCGACTCAGGACGTCTCGTAAATTGGTTCCAAATGCAATTCCAACCCTATTCATGCACACGAGGGACCAGGTGAGTTCCAGATGATGAATTAGCTGTAGGCCTTGAAGTACTGAATAGCTAACTACATGAACTGATTGGTGCTTTCGGTGTAAATGTTTCTTACTATAATTTTGCATATATACCAGATTGTATTACTTTATAACTATACCCCAATTTGCTACACATCTGTCCCTGGTTTTAGGAGCATCATAGAAACTAATTATGAACATAGAAAACTATGCCATAGTGCCCTTCGAAATAAGCATAATCTTTTCGTAATCGGTTGCTTCACATGTCAATTCTTTTAGGTGAGCATATTGACTGATGAACAGACCCTCGCTAGTGACAACATCACCGACACGTCCAGTATACCAATGGTGAGCCATTCAGACTTGCAGAAGTTCATATTATTGAGAGTTGAATCTTCCCACATATCTAATGCAAATCTAATTTTCCCTTTTACCACTTTGTGACAACGCACGGAAAATGAAGGAGCAAGATTCTGCATACATTTCTTTTCCAGAGTCAACAACAACTTCGAGTGCCTATCAGGTAGTTTTATTTCGCTTTTCAAGTACGCAAATATATTATGAAAGGAATTTTAAATGATATGAAATAGTTTATGTATCCTGTTTGTTTACATAATGTTTAATTTATGGGTTTCTATTTATATGTACCGCTGTCTGCATCCTATTGTCTCTGTTCAATTTCACTTTTTTCAGCCATACTAAAACAAGTACTGTGTTACAGAGGTATGGGGGTATTTGGACTACAATTACATCATCCTTTGTAGTTGGTCCAGAGTATGAGGTATGCGTACCGACAGTTCCCTTGAATGAAAGAAAGTAAATCCTATATTGGATACTATTAAAAAGTGACATTCATATAAACGTACAGTGTTTCAAATTATCATTTCAGTTCTAACGTTACAATGTCTACCCTAATGCAGAATGCAATGCAAAATGCTTGAATGCAACATTACAATCAGTAGGTTTTGCACAGAGAGCTCTGATCGAGTACACCTGCCATCAATCAGGTGAAATTCGAAATGTGTATTTTGACTAAATAACGTACACTGTTTACGAGGGTATGTATGTAAGCGATGTGTGCAATTAAAGACTTTTAGTTGAAATATGATTGACTTTTGTTTTTTTAATTAATATTCTATTCAAGGAATGTATACAAGGTCGGGAATTGGAAGAGGAGGCACATGGATCAGAGGTGGTGGACCACCTTGCTGGTGCGGTCGTTGCAGTGAAGAGCACGGTTTCACAGAAAATCAAGAAAACAAGGGTAATTTACAAACAATTTGGTTTACTAAAAGTGTTTTGGGCTTGTGTTGTCTTCATAACATGTTTTTTTAATCTAAAGTGCTATATACTGTATGTTGGATTTACATTGAACATGTTTTTGCAACCCATCTCCCAGAGACCCAGAAGGAAAAGAAGTATAAAGACAGACGAGATGCTGCTTACCAAACAGAATTCACCATGGATCAACTATTATTTGAGGCGCGGCATGGTTGTCAGGATTCCAGCACTCAGAAGGACAAGCACTGTCAAGGCTCCGATACCGGCCCATTCTGGACGCCCCAGGGGCACCAATCACTGGGCTACAATATCTGTTGCTCCGCGTTCACGACCAGGGTGCTCTACAGCAATAGTAGCTGTTCAGAGACATCACCGTAAGTCGCACTCAACTCTGCCCCCACGCCTTCGTTACAACCTACACACAACCTGGAGGTTGCCATGGCGACTTTGGCGTCCATTACGTTCTAGCGTATGACGCGTTCGGGGGTGGGTGCATTAGGTATTTAGCTTCAGGGTTGGCGGCACTTGGTGCTTCTGATTTTTACTAAATCCAGTTGCTACTTTGTGCCTTGCTCTTGTCTCGATCCTGCCTTCTTGTTCCTCCCGGTTTCCTTGCCTTGGTCCTTGCTCCTTGTTCTGCCTTTTTGGAAAATGAACCCGGACCATTACTCAACCTGCAAACTGCCTGCTGATTTTGTCATTGTTCTGCCCAGTATCGGAAAAACTAACCCGGACCGTGACTCGACCTGCAAACTGCCTGCTGATTTGGTCATTGTCACAGCCAGCAAGGAAAACAAACATGGACTGTTACCTCTACTTTTCAACATTTGCCCGCCTGTCCCGTTCAACTGAAACCCGCTCGCTCTCCAGATTCTTGAGATCTTCCAGACTGGTCCCTGAACAACCCTTCACTACCTCCGACGCATCCCCTCACGTATATTGCCTCAAACCAGCGCAGGAACTCTTGGACTTCCATCCCTGGTGCTATTAGGTCATAGGCATCCACGTTCCTTCGGGTTAGGTGGACCTCGGGACTAGAGACTGCCGAACACCTCCATCTTAGGCGTCCTCGTGCCGTCCAGACAGTTTTACCCTGCAATCTACACTGAAGGGCAGTGACTGGACGAACCTTCATTTCATGCACGGCGGGTAAGTGTTCTGGCTCTCTTCTATTCTATTCTTTTTTCTCTCAATGCGGTTTTCTACTGTATTGTTAAAGGTCCTTTCTCTATCCTTTAGGGGGAGTCACCAGCGCATCTACACCTTACTTCCGGTCCTATACAGACTGGTCCTTAATCACTCCTTGGGATTCCTGACCTCTACGGCAGGTTAGCCAAAGTACTAAGTGTTTTGTTTTGATGGTAATGTTCGCTGCTTAACGGTCCTTGCTGTTTACAGTCTTTGGGCTCCAGCAGCTGCACTCTACTCTCGACTGACGTTACCTGGTTCCCGCTGGTGTCCTTTCATCTCTCAGCCAATGGATCTCTCTGTGTGTACACCTACCCAGAGAGCTACATTGGTTAGGAGAAATCTTTGCGCGGGCAAGATCTCCTATATCCCCGTTACCAAATCAGGTATCTGACAGTGGTCCAGTCAATACGGAGAGTTGAGATGCTTATGCCCAATGGCCAGGAAATGAATTGAATGTGACCTGCGAAGCAAGCGAAGTGTGAGAACTTGACAAGATGAAGATGAAACTGAATATAAGGAAGATGCTTTTGAATTACTCATTGACCACTCCACACAAACTACACCCGCAAAAAAGGGCCACCCATAAACAATCGACATTGATGGTTTCTCCAATTCATGTGCAAATAACGCAAGCGGAACTAACAGAGAATGAAGCTTCTACGCAATTGACCGAGGAACTTGCCAAATATCTCGACTACAGTGGGTCCAGTTTGGTCAATATGTCGACAACAGTTGAGTCACAAACCACATTCATGCAGGACGATAGTCTAATAAAGGAGCGCACATACACTGTATTTGACAGCTGCCTGGTAGCTATTATACTGATGCTGAAATGTGTCCATCCAGTGAGGGGGAAAATATGCAGGGAGCCATTGGTGAATGTTACTCGTCTATCACAAGGCACTAACCTGAAACTCCAAGCCACCTGTGCCCAGCTCCATGGTACATTTTCATGGTTCGTTCAACTGATGCTGGGCAAAGTGCCAGCTGGAAATCTACTGTGTGCAGTAGCTTTACTTTTCAGTGGCTCTACTTTTAGTAAGTTGTCCAGTTTCTGTCAATTTGTTGGACTTCAGTTCCTTTCTAAAATGCAGTACTACAAATATCAAAGAATTTTTATTCCCCACTATTAGTCAAGCCTGAACAATTGAACAAATGTCTATTGAAAGGACATTCTCTGGCAAACGGTTCAGGCTAGCTGGCGATGGACAGTGTGAAAGCCCGAGATTTTCAGCAAAGTACTGCACATACCACTTTCAGGACATAGAAACTAAGAAAATTGTGAGTTTGGTGGTCGTGCAGGTGTCCGAATGTAAATCCTCAGTGGCCATGGAGAAACATGGTCTTATGCAATCCCTGGAAGATCTTCAATCGAGGGGAATGCAAATAGATCTCATAGCAACCGACAGACATGTTTCAATAGCCAAGGCCATGGAAGAGAAGTTTTCAAACATTCACCATCAATTTGATGTATGTCACGTTGCCAAATCAATCAATAATAAAATCACAGCTGCTAGTAAAAAAAAGCGTTCTGAAAATATTTTACAGTGGTCCCAGTCTTTCAGCAACCATCTTTGCTGGAGCTCCAAAACTTGGGACGGGTCTATGGAAATTCTACTTGAAAAATGGCACTCATTGATGCACCACTGTTCCAAAGTTCACTCATGGACAGAAAACCTACATTTTCAGCAATGTGCACATGGACCTTTATCAGAGGAACAGAAACGCAAGAAGAAGTGGTTAGTTCCATCTTCACCTCCACACAAAGCTCTTGAGAAGATTGTGCTTGATAAAACTCTTTCAAGAGACCTGAAGGGACTCACAGAATTCTGTCATACCAGAGATTTGGAGGTGTTCCACAACATGTGCCTAAAGTACAGGGCCAAGATATTGCATTTTTGCATTTACAGGATGCAATATCAAACATTACTAGCGGTATTAGCGCATAACGGGAACATAGGGAGGAGACAATCGAGAACTGCAGGAAACTTTGGGATGCTTTGTTAAATAATGGCCTTTGCAAAAAGAAGCAAAAAATGAGTGGTCAAGCCAATATACCAGGAAATGGAATTTGATTTTATGAAAGATCTCGCTTTGACTGTGTTGGACATGCATACTCATGGAATCCCTCATGATTTTGTTCCTAGGACACATACATTGCCACAAAACATTGCAAACGTGCCCTGTCCACTGAAATCAGACCTTGTAGAACAGTTCACTTCCCGCTACAAATGATTAGCAGCGATTTATATGTTCAACAATGTTCATACAGTGTACATGACCAATGGAAATCTATTTAACTTGAATTTCAAAGCTATTAAAACTATTAAGAAGTATTAAGCGTCCAAATTGTCTTTTCAAATGTATCCTCTTTGTCCATGTTTTTTTACAAGAAGTGCCTGTTGGAGGATGCCATACAGTGTAACTCTGTGCTTTCGGCGAGCTCTTGTGCGTCCTTCACTGATCGGGGGAGGGTCAAATGGATATCAGCATGAAAGCAACTGCAGGGTCTGCAGTTGCCTTAGCTAGCACGTGTCCAAATAGCTGTATAAATACGCGGCCCACGAAGGAATGAGACCTAGGCTACATAACAAACTTGACATGCAAGAACTACTGACTGTATGCAAAATAAAGCATTAAAGGGGGCTGTTGGTGTGAAATAGGTGCATTCTGACCTATATTTTTTATGGGGGCATGTGTTACGGGTTGTTGCTATCGGATGCCTATCAGAAGGGCTGATCTTTGATTTGCGGCCTTTGGAGTCTTACGATTTCAAACATATTGGGGATAGGTGTTAGTGTTACCAAAATATATGACAACTCCCGATTAGGTATATGGGAGGTGAATTTGAGGTGGTGCGGGGGTAGGGTCTGGGGACCAGATACGTTCAAAGGCAACAGGGGTCATCGGTTCACGGGACCGCAGCCTGGCAGGAAGGGGTTGGAGATAGCATGAGTCAGTCAGCAGAGACGGATTGTGCACTAAGGATGGAGCAGGGCTTGGTCTGACATTCTCGTACAAGCATATTTTGTCAGTGCTCGAGACTTGCTACTTGCAAAAATGAATAGCTGCGTTGCCATGAGAACAGGAGAGGGGCTGAGATGACAGAGGTGGTGAGGGCTGGCTGTGCACAGCACTGGGAGAGTGAGCAGTGGGGCAGAGAGCCTCGAAAAATAAGGCATTTGAAAGTAAACAAAATGAGGTTCAAAGCATACACATGAGCACAGCGTTAATAAACTTATATGAAACATGGGTGATGCAAATAGGTACAGGAGGGGCGGAGGTGTCTCCCACCTTAGCTTAGACGTCATTTGACCGGTACGAGAATGGTTCAGGGGGTGGGATATACCGCCTCTACTCCAACATTTGTTAGTGTCCGGGAAGTTCAGTGGAGATGGAAGGGCACTTGTATTTATGACTTGCTAGTGTCTCACGTTATCATCAGCAGAGCACATTTCTCCTCGAAAACAGGGCGCAGGCAGATGTGACAATGGGGAGGACACCAACTGGAAATGTTTTCATAAAATAGGTAAAGCACTATAAATTTTCGAAGAGTAAAAAATTATTCACGATCACGCAGCATTGGTTTTCAAAATATTTTCTAAAAACAATTTGTTTTTCGAACATGTTCCAAATGCCACGATGGTCTGCAGGGCTAATCGCTCCTATGGGAGTGAAGGTCACTGCGTTTGATTTTTGCTTGTGAGCTGTGCACACCCACGCATTCTACACAGTATGTTTTTGATTTGTGGCTTTCCTTCACCAAAAGCAAACTTAGCATAGGCACTCCACAGAAGGTTCGATTATTTTTCGTCCTTGGAAGAAAGGGAGGATTCGGAATGGAATGAATGAAGGTAGGTTTGTAATACCGTCAAATATGATAGGGTTCACCATTCCAAAACTGGACAAAGGAACATGTCATTTCATTTTATGAAAATTCGTTGATCTGAACGGACACTCTGCGTTACGCAGAGAGAATGGAAATGCCGATTATTACATACGTTTTAATGTACACAAGTTTATAGACGAACGAGTCAAAGTTTTATTTTCTGATCGGTATTGCTCGTTTACATTGTCATGGGTTGTTGTTTGTGGCATATTGCAGCGACACGCAAAAATAACTTCTGTGTACTTGTCTTTGTCCCGGGCATATGGGCAGTCTAGCACCAAAATGCATGTAGTCCACATCTGGGTTCCCCCAGGTTCCACCAACGCCAAATTATACACTAATATTCCGTTAAAATGCTGTCTATGTGTGTTTCAAATTCTTCCGTCAGCTTCCGCATCCGCATCCCATTGCGAGCCAAACATACTCCATAGCACTAACCTCTCAAGCACATCGTAGACTCCAACTTTCCACAATGTTTTCTCTGTGTTTCTATTGTTTCACGTTTGTGTTCATCATTCGTTTTCACACAGTGCAGAATTTATCGGTAAATTGATAAATTAGAATAAAGAACAGCTACTGAGACACATTTCTGTTATGTTTTCTACACAGCTACTTCCTGCCATTGTGCAAATGTCATCGTTTCCAGATACCAATTGATGGCTTCTTCAGCAGTCAGTTGCAGATACACTTAAATGACTGGTTTTCTATCACGCTTTTGTGGGACGATCACCCTGGGCCGATATACCCTTTCGTGTAACAGCGACAAGGAGCAACCTGACATCGTTTACGGTGGTCTAGCAACAAGCTGTTGCAGAAGCCTTGCAATTCACGGGCAGTGACTGGACGAGCCTTCATTTCATGCATTTTAAAACCACATGCCCGAACGCTGGGGACAATAATATATTTGAACGCACTATTCCTTTGAGAGATTTTCTCACAAAAGAAATTCAGAAGCGGAGGTTTGCAGCACAAGGCTTGCAGTTCGCTAACCCTCCTGGCAGATGCGATCGCGACCAAAAAAGCTGTCTTAAGGGACAACAGCCGTAAACAACATGAATGCATAGGCTCAAAGGAACCCGCCATCAACTAAGTCAAAACCAGATTAAGGTCCCAGTCTTAAATAACAAAAGTGGTTGGCGGAAACTAGTTGAGAAGGCCAGTCAGGAACTGGGTCATGACGGGCACAGTATAAAAGGAATCCTGGTCCGGGGACCTCTTGAACACAGACAGGGGTGCCAGTGTGGCAACCTAAAAGCCAGAAGAGGCTAGTGACAGAAGGCACTCTATCAGAGTGTGGTGGGGCAAGAGATAGGGCCAGTCTCACGGTCCCTGCACCACGCTTCAAATCTTCTCCACTTGCACACTGTGAGAAACCAAAGAGTGTCTTACCGATTAGTCCCTTGGAATCTGTCATCTAGGTGGCCGGGGCACGGCAATCGCTATTGGATGCAGATCCCAGGGGTGGACCAGTTGGCAGGATCACCTGGATGAGGGGTCCCTGGGGAGTTGGAGTGGGGCACTCAAAGGAAAGACGCAGTATTCCTGTACCCATTTCCCTGTAGAACATCCTCATTCCATGAACTGTCTAGGAACTTTATCCCCCCCTTTCCTACACATAATCGGCTGCACGGACAAAGTGCTTCAGGGAAAGACAGACTCACACACAATCAGTCCGTTTTACATGTCTCAACATCAGAGTCAGGCACTTAACCTTAATGACTCGCACCTGAATCCTGTTACCTTTCCCCACTGGGATAAAAGGCAGAGCTTGAGAGCACCCGGAGAGGAAGGGCAACCGAAGTGAGCAAGACCAGCAGAACGAAAGGGCAGGAAATTCCGGGAAGGTGACACGAATATGGAAGTAGAGCAGACAGGACCAGGAGGTGAACAAAAGGCTGTGAAACCTATCATCTGCAAGGTGAAAATCGCTACAGAATCCCAAAGGGGCATTCCCTGCCACTGCAGGTCACGGCAGAACCTCCTTCATGTACGGCGTGAGGACTTGAAAGGAGGCTAGCCAAGCTGAGCCAAAAGCCTTGACAAAAGAACAAGTTACTCTCTTACCTGGTAAAATTCTTTCGATGGGATGGTCCGACGACGTATTCCATATCTATGACAGTAATCACCACAGCTGTGCTGCTTCAGAAAATCTTTCCACGTCTGCGTCCTGCGTCGATACGCTGTCCTCGAGGGCCTCCGTCGAGCCGACGTCACCGGATGTTATAAGTAGGACGCACCAAGCCCGTGGTCTCAGTTGTAGTTTTTTCCCCAGAACGTGTTGCACCAATCTCCTGCCAGTATGACCACAGTAAGCTGCAATCGCATAAGAAATTCTGTAGCGGGGTAGGCAGGGAGGGAATCGAAAGAACGTTACCAGGTAAGAGAGTAACTTGTTCTTCGAGGGGATTGAGTCCTCCGACGTATTCCATATCTATGACAGACTCCCAAAGCAGTACCAACGTAAGGAGGTGGGAAAATAATTCAGAATATACAAATTTAGAATGCCCAATCAAATTGCAGAGTAAAGGACCGCCTTGCCAAAGGCCAGATCCTGCCCATGGATAGAATAGAGGGAGTAGTGCCGTACAATATGGACCCAAGCCCAGGTGGCTGCATCACAGATGTTACAAATAGGAACACCCCTCTGCAGGGCAGTAGAGGCAGCCATACCCCTAGTAGAATGTGCCCGTAAGCCTATGGGAGGGTCCTTACCCACCAAGCGGTAACATTCAGAAATTGCCAAGATAATCCATCGAGACAAATTCTGCTTAGTAACAGCTTGTCCCAAACGCCTCCCAGCGTAACCAATAAAGAGCTGATCGTCCACTCTGACCAGGGACATGCGTGAAATGTAGAAGCTTAAAGCTCTCCTAGGATCCAGCCTATGGAGCCTCTCCTCTTCCTTACCAGGATGTGGAGGAGGATAAAATGCCGGAAGAATAACCTTCTGGCTTAAATGAAATTCCGACACCACCTTTGGAAGAAAGGAAGGACGAACTCTAAGGACAACCCTGTCTTTATGAAACAAAGTGAAGGGTGGCTTAACTGAAAGTGCCTGTAACTCACTCGGTGAGCGGAAGTGACTGCAACTAAAAATTCAGTTTTAAGGGTTAACAGTCTCAAAGGACAAGAATGTAAAGGCTCAAATGGAGCACCCATTAGAAACTTGAGAACAAGGTTCAGATCCCAACCGGGCACCTGGAAAGGTGATGGAGGGAACACATTAGTGAGCCCTTTCAGAAACTGAGAAATTAAAGGGATTTTAAAATAAGAACACTCCTCAGACGAGCGCTTAAATATAGACAGCGCCGCGAGGTAAGGTTTAATAGTACCCACTTGCAGGCCTCTGTGGGCCAAAGAAAGCAAAAAAGACAGAACTACAGGAATGTCACATGAAAAAGGATCCACATTCTTAACCCTGCACCAGTCGCAGAACTTTCTTCAACAGCAACGGTACAGGGACTTTGTTGCCGGCCGTCTGGTCGAAAGCAATACCTCCATCACGTCTTCAGGGAGGACCCAATCCTTATACCTCAAGCTTTCAGAAGCCAAGAGTGAAGGTTGAGGGATCTGACCTCTGGAGGGAGAACCTGACCCCCCTCCCATGAGAGCAGATCGTCTCGATAGGGAAGACGAGGTGGAGGGCAGATGGACAAGTCGAGAAGGTCCGGGTACCACGTCCTCCGGGCCCATGCCGGAGCAATGAGCATCATCTGGGAACCGAACCTCCGTAACCTCCGCAGCAGTTGCGGGATGACGGGGACTGGAGGAAACGCGTACAGCAGTGGGAAGGACCACTCCACCACAAACGCGTCTCCTAAGGCTCCTCTTGGAGGAAATTCTCGCAAGCAGAACCTTTCGCACTTCCGGTTGACACTGGAGGCAAAGAGATCCACTTGAAGGGACCCCCAAAGGGCGAAGATCTCCAGGGGAATCTTCTAAGCCAGCTCCCACTCGTGAAAGATCGCGCTCTGCCTGCTCAGAGCATCCGCCGTCTCGTTTTCGTCTCCAGCCAGATGAACTGCCGAGATCGACATTTCCTGCTGGATGGCCCAGAACCAGAGCTGCATCGCCTCCCTGAACAGAGGAAGTGACCCTGCCCCCCCCTTTTTGGTGGGGTAGTGCATGGCCACTGTGTTGTCTGTCAGAATCAGGACATTCTTTCCTCGCACAGTCGGTAGAAAAGCCTTCAGGGGAAGCCTGACGGCCCTCAGCTCCAACAGATTGATATGGAGTCTGGACTCCGACGGAGACCAACGACCGCTGACTGTCAACTCGTTGGCATGAGCTCCCCATCCCGTGAGGGATGCGTCCGTCACGATCGTCACCTCCGGCCAGGGTAGCCAAAACAGAGCCCCCTTCATCAGATTGCCTTCGACGGCCCACCACAGAAGGTCCTGGGCGACCGAGGGCGGCACCTGAACAGGGTCCAACATCCTGCCGGAGGACTGTGACCATTGCATCTTGAGAGCCCACTGCAAAGATCTCATCCGCAGTCAGGCCCCAGAAGAATGCAGGATGCCATGAGGCCGAACAACCTCAAGAACTCGAACGCAGGGAGACTCTGGGCGTGTTGAAACTTGTGCACCATCTACTGAATGTGATGAGCCCGCACCTGGGGAGGAAAACACTGCCCCAGGGATGTATCGAGCACTACTCCGATGTACTGGAGCCGCTGTGTTGGCGTCAAGTGGGACTTCTTTAAATTGAGGGAGAAGCCCAGCCTATGAAGGGAGCGGCAGGTGACGGACAGATGATCCAGGACTTGCTCTGGAGAGCGCGCCCTTATCAACCAATCGTCCAGGTAGGGGTAGACGTGAATCCCCCTTTCCTGAGATATGCTGCCACCACCACCATGAGCTTGGTGAAAACCCTCGGGGCGGAGCTGAAACTGAACGGCAGGACCCGAAACTGAAAGTGCGAGTCGCCAACCGCAAACCTCAGGTACTTCTTGTGCTTGGGATGAATCAGCACATGAAAATAAGCGTCCTTGAGGTCGGGAGACACCAACCAGTCCTGAAGTTGAAGGGCCTGGAGGACTTGAGAGAGAGTAACCATCTTGAACTTGTCCTTCCTGAGGAGTTTGTTCAAACCGCGCAAGTCCATGATGGGTCTCAATCCCCAGTCTTTCTTCGAAATCAAAAAATAATGGGAATACCATCCCTTGTTCTTCTCCGCTACAGGCACCAGTTCTATAGCGCCTTTCTCCAGCAGGGATTGAATTTCCTGCGCAAGGAGCGGATCCGGACTCTTCAAAGAGAGATTCCCTGGTGGATTGTGAGGCCTCTGCCGGATAGGAAGACAGTAGCCGTGGGCTATGATCTCCAGAACCCACACATCTGAAGTAATGGCACGCCATTCCACAAGATGCTGCGCCAGCCTTCCCCCAACTGGTGAACCATGGGACATGACCTCATGACTGACCTGAAGCGGCTGCAGCAGTGCCCGAGGGCAAAGAGGCAACTGCCCGAGCGACCTTGGCACCTCAAGTACCTTGCTTTCCACCTCTGGTACCCCTATGGTTGCCCCTTTGGCTCGCAGCTCCTCTCGTCCTACCATAGGTGGAGTAATGATGAAAGGAACCTCCCCTCCATAGCTGTCCCCCAGGACGAAAAGGCGGAGGTTGGCGAACAATTTCGCCGCAACCTCTCAAGGCTCTCGTCAGCCTTGCTGCCAAAAAGATGTTCACCATCAAAGGGCATGTTGATAAGCCAGCTCTGTACATCAGGAGCAAACCCCTACTTCCTCAACCACGCAAATCTGCGTATTACAGTGCTCGCGCCATGGACCGGCTGATGCAATCCGCCATGTCCAGACCCGACCGAACGGATTCACACATGGCATCCTTGCCATCCTGAACAAGAGCAAGAAAGCCATCCCGCTCATCCCCTTCGGGAATATGTTCAGCCGCTAACGAGACACAGTTCCACAGAGTATGAGTGAAACGAGACAAGGCACATACGGAGTTGGCTGCCTGTAAAGCCATACCTCCAGAAGAAAACACTTTCTTCGGCCAGCCAACAAAACGTTTGTCGTCCCGATCAGGAGGGATGGTAGGGTATGACGCCTGTTTATTCGGGGCCGTAGCCACCTGCACCACCAAACTCTCCGGAGTGGGGTGTGTTGTCAAGTAGCTGGCGTTGCTACTGGCTGGACGATATTTCCTCGGCAAAGACCTGCTCACTGCTGGGAGACTCTCCGGAGCAGTCCAAGCCGCTGCCACCCTTTTCTGCAAAGCCGTATGGAATGGCAATACCGGGGTCAGTTGGAGGACCTTGGTCAAGGATATCCGTCAGGTCATCCTGCAGAAAATCCACTGTGGGCGCAGACCACCCCAAGTATTCCGTGACCCTCGAAATAAGGCACCGGTACGAAGACTCAGCGTGGGTGCCAGGCTCAGGCCCACCGAAGTCCACCTCGGAGAGGTGTCCAAACCACTGGTGTTCTGCAAAGACCAACGCAGTTCTTTAAGTTGGCTATGACCAGACACAATCTCATCAGGCACCTCATCAGGCACCAAACCTTCTCCCTCCGAACCTTCCTCCACCCCAGAAATATATTGCAGAGGCTGGAATGGGGGGGAATAAGGGACAAGGACATGTTTAGCCTTGGCCAGAGTCTTTCTAGGGGGCTCCACTGTGCCACGGGGAACCTCCGACAAAGAAGGCGTCAATGGCGTCTATGGAATTGGCGTCGACGTCGAGCGTGGCGCCGACGACTTCGACACAGGCCTCGAGGGCGGAGCCCCGAGCGTGTCCTTCGACAGCCTGGACGCCAATGGCATCGACGACTTCCTCGGAGGCGGGGACTCGAAAGAGTCCGTCGATGACCTCAGCGTCAATGTCTTCTTCGAAGTCTTCACAGGCTCCGACGGTCTCAAGCGCTTCGAGGACTGGGACCTGGAGCGGGCATGACTAGAACGATTCCCCTTGTCCGAGCGGGACCTTTCCCGCGAATCATGCCGACCACGCGAGCCCGAAGGCGAACGAGCGGTGTCTCTAGTATGGTCACGGCCGGCTCCTCTCGGAAGGGCGGACGGACCGAAGCCCCGTGATTTAGCAATCGCCAACAACTCTGTACCAAAGGCCGCCCATTCTTCAGGCGTCATGGTATGACTAGCAACGTGCCGACGGGAGGCGTCCTCTGACGAGGACCGGGAAGGTGACCGATGACGGCGCTTCCGTGAGTGCCTCGAAGAGGCAGAGGAACGGCGGGATCTACTCCGGGACCGAGACCTCCCAGACCGACGACAACGATGCAGAGAGTCGCCCATCGAATCGTCAGTCGAAAGCCCAGAGAACCTCGGCTTATGGGGCTTGGTCACCTTACCAACAGAAAGCTTCTTCTTACGCTCCCGGAAAACCTTCGACGTAAGTGACTGGCAGTCCACACAATCATCCGTGGTGTGGTCCGCACCGAGGCACCAGAGGCAGGCGTCGTGCCAGTCCGTCAATGACATCTTGGACCCACAGTCTCAACACTTTTTTTTTATAACTCTGTTTATTAAGTTTTAAACAACACAACAACAAAACAAACATGAATCATAGTCATACATTTGACCAAGGCAGTATGGCATTTTCAAAGACAAGAGGAGCCCTGCAGGGCCGAGAGCCATCAGACATTTGTGGGATGAGGCAGGTAACCAATGCTAACAGCGGTACATATCTACTTACATTAACGAATTTCAGTGAGCATCAAGCCATTTACCCCATATTTTTTCAAATTTGCGGGGGCAGCCCTGTGCGTTATATATCCGGCGTGCCGAGGCCACGCATCTGTCCAGCTCATTACTCCAGCGGTTCAGAGATAGTGAGTCGGCAGAGCCCCAGTTAGCCATGATCAGTCTTTTGCCTGTCCCAAATGCTATCGCCAAAAACATTTTTTCTTATTTTGAGAGGTCCACTTCACCCACGATGCCTAATATCATTTTGGGATCCCTTGGGATTGGTGTCGCCAGGGTAGCAGAGATCATGTTAATACATTCCTCCCAGAAGATCTGTAACACCTGGCAGTCCCAAATCATATGGTAGAAGGTGGCAGGTTCCATTTTGCATCTAAGGCATGACTCGTCTTCCAGTCCCCCCCATCTGGCCATGGCAGTGCGTGAACGGTATGAGAGGTGAAGGATTCTCAATTGTATTAGCCTGAGTTTAGATTCTATACCAATTTCTCTAGGGGACATTAATGCCTCAACCCAGTCTTCTGGTTCCAGTTGGCCTATATCCCTTTCCCATTTCTCCTTGAGCCCGTCGAGCTGAGTAGCCCCGAAGGAGTTAAGGGCTTGATAGAGCGTGGAAGTGAAAGTGACCTTAGAGGGGATGCATTGTGGGAGGATATTGGTCTCAACGGGAGTGCAGGGGGGTATAGTTGTCCTATCAGGGAATTGGGTGCGGATGGCGTGGACCAGCTGTGCATGTCGAAACCGATCCATGGGTGCGAGGTTGAATTGCTCTTGCATGGCCTCGAAGTCGAGGATGTGACCCCCTTGTATCACGTGTGCCAATGTGTGTATCCCTTTTGCGCGCCAGTGATCGTAGGAGCCCATCCTTACTATTTCCGGGAGGAGCGCATTGTGCAATAGGGGTTGAGATAGTGTTGGCTTTCCTTTCCAGCCAATTAGTTTGTGCGCCTCCCGCCAGGCCTGGCAAATATGGTGTGTCATTCTGGGTAACATCGGGGTTGGTTGTGGGTGGTATACAAGATCTACAGTGGGGTTAGCGAGGCCATGTTCTCTATTTCAATGTGGATGTGGGGGAGTGTGGGGTCTGCGTGTATCCAGTCGTTTACTACTCCAATCTGTGCTGCAAGGTAATAGGTGCGTGTGCAGGGTAAACCGATGCCTCCCTCCCAAACTGATCGCTGCAGCGTTATCAAGGGCGATTCTGGGTTGCTTCCCGCCCCACAGCAGCGTGCGAAGATGTCTGTCAATAAGTGCGAAGGTATCTCGGGGAAAGACAAGTGGGGCATTTTGGAGTACGTATAGCAGTCTGGGGAGGGTCATCATCTTGAATAGCGCATCTCTGCCCATAAGTGATAGGGGGAGTGCTTGCCAATGGGAGGTATCTCTATTGAACCGGTCAATTACTGGTTGTAGGTTAAGTTGAAGGAACCTACCAAGTGTCGGGTTGAGCCGTATACCTAGGTATTTAAATTCCCTAATAGAGACATGATATGGGAGGATCGCAAACTCGCCACCCTGTATCGGGAAGTAAATGGTTTTGGCTTCATTCACCTTTAGGCCCACAACGTTTTGGTATTCCCCAAGAATGAGGGAGACAATCGGGCAGGAAGTGCACGGATTACTGAGGTATATGAGGTCGTCATCCGCGTAGAGCGATAGTCGGTCCTCCCCCCCTCCCAGCTAGGCGAATCCTGTCCAGTTAGTGTTAGCCCTAAGCTCAATTGTGAGTGGTTCGATAGCTAGGAGGAAAAGAAGCAGGGAGAGCGGGCACCCCTGTCTCGTACCTGGGCCCAAAGGAAATGATTCAGAAGACCTGCAGTTCACCCTTACCATGGCCTCCGGAAATGCATAGAGAAGTTTAACCCATGATATAAACGTTTGCCGCAGGTTCATTCAAGCCATGATTGCCCACAGAGCCTCCCACCCCACAGAGTCAAATGCCTTTTCAAAGTCCACCGCCAGGAGGGCAGGTGGGGCTGGTATTTCCTTGGCTCTACTCAGCGCCAGTTGAACTCTACGTAGGTTCATGCGGGTGGACTTATTGCCCATAAATCCACATTGGTCTGGGTGGACGAGGGTCTCTATCACCTGCAGTAGTCTGTTGGCGAGTGTTCTGGCGAGGACCTTAGCTTCCCCGTTGATCTGGGATATGAGACGATAGGAGGCACATTCCTCCGGGGGTTTCCCGGGTTTATGTATGACTATTATGCGTTTAACAAAACAGAAAGGTGATGGCTGGAAGGTTTTGAATTAATCATAACCACGGGCAAAGCTCTGGGCAACCCTCCAGACATCGTTTTTCAGCCTGCCAAGCCATTACAGAAGGGGAAAAACCATATGCAAATCAGTCTTGGTCCTACCCCAAAAGGGGCAGTCCAGCCCGAACTGCTAGGTCACATCCCTTCTGCACGAGACCACAAGCATCCCCAGACATGTTTCAGCCTTGTTGGGCGTCATCAGTGAGGAGTAGCTTGGGTCTCTAGGCCCGGCAGACTCGGGACCCACGTCTGGGCATACCCGTCCCACTCGGGGTGACTTTAACAAAACAGAAAGGTGATGGCTGGAAGGTTTTGAATTAATCATAACCACGGGCAAAGCTCTGGGCAACCCTCCAGACCATCGTTTTTCAGCCTGGCAAGCCATTACAGAAGGTCCGGGGGGAGTGCCCCCAGCTCTCTGCTGCGTAGAAACATACGGTGCATGTGGGTGGGTAGTGTACCACCGAGGCATTTCCATGTTTCCGTAGGGAACCCATTGGGGCCCGGGGTTTTCCGGGTTGGGGCTGTGCAAGCGCCTCTTGCACCTCGGTTACAGTGATTTCAGCGTTCAGGAGCTCTGTTTGGCGCTGTGAGAGTTTCGGGATCTCTATCTGGTCCAGGTGCACGAGGGTTCGGAAGGCAGGCTCTCGGCGGGTGGGGTATAGAGCTTCTTATAGTAGGCGGCAAATGCCTCAACAATGTCGGAGTCATCTGTGAGGAGTGTTCCGTCTGGAGACTTAATGGCCCGTACGTGTCCCCTGCTCTGTACGCGTATCTCCAACCAGGCCAGGGTCTTATTCGCCTTGTCGGCTCGTTCATAAATCCGGCTCCAGACTAGCTGATGGGCTGTTCGTGCATTGTCTTGAGCCAGGTTGCTAAGGGTGTCATGTGCTGTAAGCAAAGCCTCTTTTGTCTCTTGGGTGCAGTGTTCTAGGGTTTGCCGTTCGCACCCCAGGACACTTGCTTCTGCCTCTTTGATCCTTTGGACTTGTCGTTGTTGGTAGGCTGAGGCCTCCGAAATAGCTCCTCCCCCACAGAGGACAGTCTTGTACGCCTCCCAGAGCGAGATCGGGCAGTCCACTGAGCCTTCGTTGTCTTTCGAAATATTCCATCGTCTCCTTTTCCAATGCCTCCGCAATTTCAGGGAGGCGTAGGTGATATGTATTCAGGCGCCAGTTACGATCTGGACATCGGCAGGAGTTCTTCATGGTCAGAAGGAGCGGAGAGTGGTCCGAAATACCCCTTGCGAGGAATTCACAATTGAGGAGCCTGTGATTTATGCTGCGGGGGATGAAGGCATAGTCAATCCTGGAGAACGACTTGTGAACGCCAGAAAAAAAGGAAAAACCAGCCTCATCGTTATGGAGAGAGCGCCATGTGTCCGTCATTCCCATGGCTTCGGCGAACATGGCGAGTGGTGTGGAGGCGGGGCGGGTTCCAGATCTCCTGTGAGATCTATCGACTGCAGTGTCCATCACTTCATTGAAGTCCCCACCAATCACCAATACATCGGCCTCGTCTTCCAGTAGTAGGTTCCGTAGTTCGGAGAGCAGTTCTTTCGTGAGCGTGGGGGGGGGGCATAGATTGCAGCGAGGCCCCATTTCTCGCCCCAGATGTTGGCCAGTATCATTACGTAGCGGCCCTGAGGTCGGCTTTGACCTTACTAACCTGCAGGGGGACTCGCTTGTGGACGAGTATCATCGTGCCCCTAGCTCCTGTCGTGAATCCGGCATGGTAGGTATGAGAGTAGTTGGATCTTTTGAAGAAGTTAGTGCTTGTGCCCATAAAATGCGTTTCGTTCAGAAGAGCAATGTCTGGCGAGTATCGGTTGAGGTATTGGAGCACCAATCTTCACTTTATGCTGGAGCCGAGGCCGTTAACGTTCCAGGAGAGCACGGTTACCTTGTTAGAGTTCGTTCTATCTGCGTGGGTCTTTTATCAGGGCATCTGGGAGGATCAGTGATGGTCGCGCACTTTCGGGAGGTGTGTAGTGATGTATTTTAGGGGGAGACATCCAGGGGTCGTCTCGTAACGGTGTACCTGCTGCCTGTATGATAATTGTGTCAGCGGTCTTGCCCATAGACAGTGCGTGATTTCCTTGTCAGCGTTTTTCTGTATCGTGCCTTCTCGTCCCTTGATTCTGTTTCTTTAGAGTCCTTAAACTTCCCCCACCAACTGGGAGCACCTGTCGCCCAAACATTAAACTTATAACTTGATAAACTTCTTCGGGATGACCCGGGTTGTGATAGCATGCGCGCCGCATAAGGGGCGGCAGCCGCTAAGTGTGCACTCCCATTCTATTGAGCGGCTGTTTAGTCCCTTTGTTGCGTGGCCTTCATCCCTTTTCCACAGGGGTCCCCGTCGCATCGTCGTCTGCAGTGGTTGGAGAGCAAGGGGGCGAGGGTCTCCCCGGCTGAGGTCGCTGTGCGGGCGGGCCCGATGGCTTACGCCTCACTCTGGAGTCCGTGAGGACATGAGTTTCAAGCCAGTCCCATGCGTCTTTGGGATTGTAAAACAGGCGAGTAGTGCCCTCATACTGGACTTTTAGCAATGCTGGGAAGAAGAGGGCATATTTGATAGACAGCGACTGGAGCTTCTTCTTGACGGAGTCAAATGACTGGCAGGATTTTTGGACTTCTTTAGTGTAATCGGGATAGAAACGACCCTGTAGCCGTTGTATGTAATCGGGCCCGAGGCCCTTGCCATTTGTAGGATCGCATTCCCGGTCGCAGTAGTTCAGTAGACATGCAATCATTGTTCTGGGCGGGGCACCCGGTGTAGGTCGGCCGGTGGGGACTCTGTGTGCCGTTTCCACTGAAAAGAATTTGGATAGCTTCTTCGGGGCAAAGACATGGGTGAGCCAATCTTCTAAGAAGAGTTCTGCACTGGGGCCTTCCTCTTTCTCTGGTATTCCGAGGATCCTGAGATTATTGCGCCGCGCCCTCCCCTCACTATCCTCAGCGCGGTTTTCCAGTTGGGCCACTTTTTGGGCCATCGCGGTGAGTTGCTATTCCAGTCGGTGGACCGTGTTTTCCTTGTCAGACACTCTCTGTACCGCTTCTCCCACTCTGGTCGACAGGATGCGGAGGTCTTAACGTATAAGGGATACCTCAGAGGATAGGCTGCCCATTTTGAGTTCCAAGGATGTCCTCGAGTCCCCAATCGCTTTCATGAGATCTGACAGAGAGGTAGGGGGTTCCAGGGCTCTCTGGAGGCGCCCGCCTCTTCTGTGGGCTGAAGTTCGACCTAGGGAGGGGCTCCCACGGTGTAGAGGTCCATTTTACTTTGTAGCGTTTGCCGCTTGGATTTCTCCTTTCCCATGTCTTGATCAAGTGGCCCTGCGGGGCAGGGATCCGGGTGCTTCTTGTCCGCTCACCGGGGTTGGATGCAGGATCGGGAGAGGTCCTGTATAGATCAGGCGGTCTTGTATAAGCTGCGCAGGGTGCTCACTGCGAATCCATGCAAAGGTCACGTTTAGGGTGGCAACAACGCAGTCGCTGCAAGTGTCAATCTAACTTCCAATGGTGGGGCGCCAACGCGAGGAGGGTAGCCCGTGGGGAAGGAAGGTTGCCTCACTGGTAGTAGTGCCTCGTAGGGGTTGTTCTGGTGTGCCTCTGCCGACTTCGGTTGCCATCTAGTGGGAGAGAGGGGCGGGGGGGTCCCCTCTTAGTCCAGGAGTGTCTCTGTTGGTTGTGGTGAGGAGTGCCCCCGGCCCCCCACTCATAGCCTGACCCCGTACGGAGGATCGTGTCCTTGTCCGTAGAGTGGTATGGCACTGGCACGTGCCTATCTTTGACACAAAGAGTGGCCCCCGTGGTTCCAGTGATCCAAGCCGAATTGCGTAGAGGCCTTATTCATACACTGGTGTGGGGCCGGCCAAAGTCTATCTTCATCACGCAGAGCGGCCCCGTGGTGTCCGTGGTTCTGCCGGTGGTATAGGGTGCACAGGGGGGGGTACCGAGGGGGGAGACGGGGCCATCCCTCAGTTCGCACAGAGTCTGGGTGCCACCGTGGACAAGGGGCAGCACAGTTGGTGGTGAGGAGAGGTGCCCCCTGTCCCCACACTCCCAGTTCAATTCTGCTGCATATACGCCTCGTGGGGGAGGCCGTGACCCTCTTCTGTGTGCTGATATAGTGCTGGTCCGTGCCTATCTTTGACGCAGCTGTGGCCCTCGCGAGTTTCGTGGTCTTTACAGCAGGCTATTTGCTAAGGGGCCGTGAGGGGGAAGTAAGGCAAATCTCCCACCCCACACACCCGCGTACCTTGTTATACGTTTGTCCGTTTGCAGCGCATCATCCCAGAGTGGGTGAGCGCAGCTCGCGGCTCTCCTTGCCGCGCTGCCGCTCGACCCCGGGTGTTGCAGTCTCGTTGATGGAGGGGGAGGGGATTTCCAGGGGAAAGGCAGATAATGTGGGCCCGAGCCACGGGCGGGTATGGAGGCCAAGTTCGAGCAGGGGGATGCGGTGTAGCGTTTCACCCGCTTTCTGCGGCTGCAGGGCTCTGCACCACCTGCGGCGCTGTCGGGGCCCAGAGGGGAACCGCCCTGTATGGCGCCGGTTGAGGCCACTCCGTATTCCGCAATCCGAAAATTCCCCAGGGCCGGGAGGTGAAGGGGGTCGCCGTTGGTTCTCCGGCGGTGTCGGCAGGACGTGAGAGTCCAGCAGTGGGTTCCCAGTGCGCCTTCTCGCACAGGCTCCCCTGCATTCGCCGTGCCTCGGCGGGGGGAGGGAGTGGGCAGTCTCTCCGCCTGCACTTCGATGGCCGTGGACCGCTCGCCTACAGGGTCCAGGCAGATTCTCGCGTCCACCGCACCGATTCTTTTCAGGGATGCGGCGGCTGCTTCCCCGCAGTATCCGCCACCACTCACGCATCGCTGGGGGGAGACTATTCAGCAAAAGGAGAGTATTTTGAAGGATATTTGTAGCGGCCGCCGGGAGCCGATGAGATTAGCTGTGCATGCGTCGCGCGCGCATGCGCAGCCCCCCCCGACACTTCTTAAAGCCCGGTCGCTGGGTGGAAGAAGACGATTACCTCATGGAATCTTCACAAACGAGCAGGTTCGGGGAACCGAAAGAACAATAACTCAGAAGAACCGAGGTGCGCAGAGATTGCCGAAGCGAACACGTTCGCAGAAAAAAACGGAACTGAGGCTACATGCATCGTGAGTCCTACTTATAACATCCGGTGATGTCGGCTCGATGGAGGCCCTCGAGGACAGCGTATCAACGTCATCGCCGCAGGACGCAGACGCCGAAAGATTTTCCGAAGCAGCATAGCTGTGGTGATTACTGTCATAGATATGGAATACGTCGGAGAACCCAATCCCCTCGAACTGAAGGTTTTTGATAAACTGCATCAGCCACTGCAGTGAGTGAAAGGGAGACCGGCTTGTGATGGTGAAAGAAAAGGACATCAATGTTTGAAGTGCTCTTTAGGTTGTTGAGAAACCACGAGTGAAAGTACACTGTAGCTAAAATGAAGAATGCTGAGAATGTGCATGTGAAAGAAGCCGCGAGAGAAAATAACTAAAAGGAGGGGAATAGTAAAAGTGGTCATATGAGGAGAAAGTCAAGGGCACAAGCCCCCTCTCGTACAGTCAAATGTCTTTGACAAGAAGTGAAAGTAATTGCAGATACCAGAAGGCCTCCGGGGAGGAGGGCGGTATAAACCTTTAAACTCTAGCCAGTATTGTTGGTCGAGTGTAGGACGGCAGCCATGAGAAAGATAAGCTTCATTGTGATAAGTAAACACACTTGCTACAATATAATTGAGTGGCCCGGCGAGACGTGATCGCCTATCGGAAGTCTCTATATCGAACGGGCAAGTACGTAAAAGTGAAAGCATGAAAGATTGTAAAGAAACAAGTGTGATGCTGGCGGTTTGAAGGCTTGTGCCTTGATTGAGCCAGAACTGCCTAAAGAGGAAGGTCTGAACCCGGAGGAAGGGGACCTGAAGGAACCATACAGAGGAAGGTCTGAGCCCAGAGTGGGAAGAACTGAGTGAACAAGTGAAAGTGAACCAAATATGTGATTAAAAGACATTAAGAATTCTTGAATACTATAAGCTAGTAGAACTGATAAAAGTTAAGTGAATTGCGATTTGAAGGCTATAGTGTACCCGATGACGGGATGCCAATTGAAAACAAGGGTAAATTAATCCCGTATTTTGATAAAGAGACTAAACAAAGAGCCTGCCTTTTTCGAAGAAACGGCTTCCTGATGCCTATAGACTAAAGGGGTGCTCACAGCCATGCCACTGTTCCGCCTTGTCCCGTGATGCAACGTGGGGAAGGGATGTATTAGTTCAGCAGTCCTGAACTACCAAAACCCTTTTGGACATTTTAGTATGCATTACACTTTTGTTATACATATCATTGTCCTGCATCCTTTTGTTATATAGAGTAAAGATTTGGCAATAGGATTATTAGTATACACCATTTTGTTTTGACGCAACACTACTAGGACAGCGTTTTCTTTACTTTGATGGCGATAGGCTGCTCCCATTCTATATTTAGTTTTAGATTAGGTGTTTTTCTCACACATATACTGTTTAATAAACACCCTTGGATTGTTGTCTGTCGTGCTCCTAATAACCACGCCTTCCCTACAACACAGAGAACTAGCAGATGGTGTGCGTGCAGCCAGCAATACCTCAAGTACCTCTTCTGAGAGGTCCCAGTCATCATACCTCATCCTCTCAAGAGACACGCATGTAGGTTGAAGGAATCTGAGGTCGGGATGTGCACTCGACCCTCCGAATAGGTTAGGAGATGAGGACGCAGAGGCAACCGGTGAGGCGAACAGATGGTCAGATCCAGGAGATCTGAGTACCACATTCTCTTTGCCCAATCCGGGGCAATCAAGATCATGGTCGCTCAAAATCTCTTCAACCTCCTGAGAACACAAACGATGACAGGAATCAGGGGGAAGGCGTAGTAGAGAGGGAAGATCCAATCCAACAGATACGCATCCCCCAGTGCACCGTTCGCTGGGAAATCCCTTGAGCAAAACTGTTTACACTTTCTGTTGGACTCCGTGGTAAACAGATCCACTGCTGGGAGAGCAAAGGCCTCCCCAAGGACTTCCTGGCACACTTTCCACTTGTGTGAGACCGAGCCCTGCCTGCTCAGAGCATCCGCCAAGGTGTTCTCTGTCCCTGCCAGATGAACTGCTGAGACTGAGATTTGGTTCTCTCGAATCCAGAACCACAGCTGAATTGCCTGTGTGTCAGGACGAGGACATGCTTCCCTCTGAGAGATGGGGCAAAGGGTTCATAGTGATAATACCGAATACCAAAATCTCGAAAACAAAAGGCCGAAAAAAAAAATATCGAATTTTTTTTTATGACGGTTTTTTTTTCGAAATGGGGGGGTTCCCCCCCAGCCCCCCTTTTTTTGTTTTTTTTATTTTTTTTATTTTAACCATTTTTTTTAATTACCTGACCCCAAAAACACATAAATAAATTAATAAATAATTCGATATTTTTTTTTTCGAGATTTTGGTTTCGAGATTTTTGACATTCGGTATTATGTATTCGGCCTTTTGACTGACCACCGGGGCAAAGGCCCTCAGGGCTAACCTGATGGCCCACAACTTCAGCCTGTTGATATGCCACTTGGCTTCTGATGGAGACCGGAGGACGCTCACCTGGAAATCCTCGCAGTAGGCACCCCAACTCTTCAGGGATGAATCCGTGACCACTCGGGCCTGGCAAGGAGGCCAGAAGGGTTCCCCACCAATAGATTGCTGCGCATGTTCCACCAGCAGAGTCACAGACTACATGGCTGGACACTGAAAGGCGATCAGTGAGAGCTTGCAGATACTGAGACCACTGGTCCCTCGGGAGTCACTGGAGGGATCTCATATGCAGCCTGACATCTGGCACTAGAAAAATACAGGAGGCCATGACACCCAAGAGGCGGAGGAAGGAAGCCGCTGGAAGAGTGGCATGGTTCTGAAACAAATGCACCATCTGGACTAGGTTGTCTAATCTCTCCTCAGGAGGAAAAGCCTTCCCTACCCGGGTGTCTAGGACTGCCCCCGATGGACTGGAGCCGCTGAACTGGTGTCAAATGGGACTTCAAGTTAAGGGAGAAGCCCAGCCTGTGCCTGTGCAGTAGTAGGCAGGTGTCCTCCAGATGAGACTAGACCTGCCTCGCTGACTTCCCTCGGATCAGCCAGTTGTCAAGATACGGAAATACATGGACTCTGGTGTCCTAAGGTGAGCCGCAACTACCGCCAGGAGATTAGTGAAGGCCCTTGGTGCAGAGATCAACCCAAAGGGAAGCACTTTGAACTGATAGTGCTAGTCGCCTATTAGGAACCTTAAGAACCTCCTGTGCATTTGATGTATCGGCACATGGAAATAAGCATCCTGTAGTTCTATTGACACCAGACAGACGTAGTTCGAGAGCGTGGAGAATCTCTTTCAACTTCACCATCCTGGATTTGTCCTTCCTTAGGAAGTTGTTCAAGGCTCTGATGTCCAGGATGGGGAGAGACCACCTCCTTTCTTGGGCACCAGGAAATACTGAGTACTCCAACCTTACCTTCTCTGATCGGGAGGTACCTCTTCCATGGCAACTTTCGACAACAGGGCTCTCAGTTCTTCCTGGTGTTCCTGTCCCTATTGGATTGGGGGAGTTGGATGGCCCTGGCATCAGAAGTTATTTCCTGCCACTGGGACCAATTCCCCGCCAACCGGTGCATCGTGAGAGGAGGAATCAAAGCAGCTTAGAGGGCACGGGTGTCCCTGCGGCAGCTGCTGCTTGTTGGCCTCTGGATGCCCCTCTGCCACTTCTGCGACACGAGACGTACCTCTGCCCTTGCCTGGCTTCTGGGAGCTGCGCCTTCCTGGCATAGGGCACATAACCTCTATACCCTCTGGCCCAGGAGGCGAAGCTGAAGGCAGGTTTGGCCGGCTGCACAGCTACGCGCAATGATTTAGCAGCCAACTTTGATTCCTTGTATTTTTCTAAGGATTCGTCTGCTTTCTGCCCGAAAAGCATGTTACCTTCAAAGGGCATGTCCAGCAACCTGTTCTGAACATTTGGAGAGAAGCCAGAAGCTTTTAGATAGGCTAGGCATCTCATTACAACTGCTGAACCTATTGCTCTGCCAACGCAGCCTGCTACGTTCAGGCCCATTTGTAATGAATGCTTGGCTTCCTCCTTCCCATACTCCATCCCGCATGGCAGCCTCAGAGACCTATACAGCAGCATGTTCTACAGCCTTCCATAAGCTAAAAGAGTACTTGGCGAATCCACATGCTACGTTAGTGGCTTTCAGCGCCATGCTACTAGGGGTGAACACCTTCCTGGCCAATGTGTCATTTCTTTCCCTCTCTGTCCGTAGGCAGATTAGAGGTGGATGGTGCAGGTGTGGTGAAAATAGTGGCAACCTGTATAACCAACCCTTCTGGGGAAAGGGTGTCTGACAGGGAAAGCAGGGTCTCCTCTTGCCGGCCTATACTTACCTGTAAAATTGTCATTCACAGCAGGCATGGTACAAGGGTGCTGCCATAAGGGTCCGAAATGGCTGAGTTGAATGGCATGTTATGCTCGACTGTGGTACCCTCATCCAAAATGTCACTGACCTCATATCCCTGAAGAAGTGTGGAGAACGCCTTCAACCCAAGGATCTCTACAGCCTACATCTGCAGGAGTCCGCCCTGATTCATTCTGGTTTCACCAATCACAGTCTTGTGGCCAATGCTGGATTTGACTTTTATGGATTTCCTTGATTCTCAGTTGTTAGGCAGAATCCAGGAGCACTACCCCAGATTAGGACTACAGGTGAGAGCAATAAATCCCCTTTGGTATCAGTCTGTACCACAAAGATTTAGTTGGTAGCTGTGGCTGAGCAGTCAGATTTATCTCAAGAGGGAGATGAGCAGCATTCAGGATTGAGACAATAGGTAGTACAGTACTATGGAGCAAGGAAACACTGACCAAAGTTTTGTATTTAAAAAGAGAAAATATATTTATTTTATACACTTCTAAGTCAACACATAGATCACAGTTAATAAAGTAAGTTAAGTTTAGTCAAAAGAAAAGCATATACAACTCCCTATTCAATTGTAGACAAGTTTGCGGTATAGTGAAAACTGAGCAAAACGGCACAGTGATAACCTACTACAAATGGCACTCTACCAATTCAACGAAAGGTAGGGAAAGTACAAGTTAAACGGAAATATCTTCAGACACCCCCTAGCAACACTTCCCTGAAGTTTTGTGAACAAGTAATGCACAATAACACTTTAACCAAAAGACAAGTGAATGAAAACTGAGCAAAATGGCACTCCACAAGTTAAAACAGTAGGAAGGAAGAGGGGTTTAGAAGATTTAGGTGCATCAACACATTTCTCATTGAAAACTAATCTAGTGAGAGCAGATCTAACAAATCAGCCAGAGTCAAGGGGCCTGAGCCAGAGTCAGTGGCACAGGACCAAGAGTTAAGGAGCAAAAATGTTCTTGTAGCTGCAGTCAAGTCTTTAGTAGAAAACTTTTGAAGAGGTAGATGCAAGGCGAAAGACAATGTTAAGAGAGAGGGCAGCCGACCCCACAAGTAGTTAAAGGATTTAAAACACCTTTAGGGCTCCACGGAGAAAGGGCAGCCTAGCGGAACAATGTACCTTAAACGTGGAGAGATGGCTCCTGCTGTAATGCATCAGTCATGGAAGATATGGAACCGATGGAGACACACCTAAAATGGAGCAAGAAGGGCCATTCAGTGGTCTATGCTTTTACTCCAAGATGGCCGCCGCGACGTATTTACGTGTCACGCATCAGTAAACCGATGCATTGTATCGTCGTTTGTTTCTCTCAAGAAACATCTAACGTTTGCTTCCTGTTCTTACCTAATTGCTACCGAATCTCTATTATTACGTATTCCCTAAGATTGCTGTCTTTTGATCACTCCCTAGGTATCTTTAGCTTCCGGGTGCGGGTATATCGAGGGCTGTCAAGCCTACACGGAGGAGGCAAGGGGCTCCTTTCGCTTTTCTGTTACTTTCTATACTACTGTTTCCTCTCCTATTTTCCGTTCCTACTTTCTTTAGATCCACCCTGTGCTAATGGCTACATTCATATCTTTTCTTCCTTGCTCTGAGACTTACTACTTTCACTGTAGTAGCCGCCCATCTCTCGGGCGTCCCTTACTCTTTTTTACGGGTTTTTACTCTACCTTCCGCCTGGCTGCGTCCACTCTCTCCAGCAGTGGATTCTCAAGGCTGAACTCCATCTCCGCCAAGCAGCGGGATTTAAGCTACAGTCTGCTGTTGCGACTCTCCACCGCTGTGCTGCTATTTGTACCAGAGACTCCGTCAGCCAGATTACTTGGTTCTGCCATTTGCCTCTTCCTAGCGACACCCAGGATCGGACAGTTTCCTTGTTATTCGAACAACCACAACATTCTACTTTCGGACCTCATACCTACCTTCAAAGAGGAAGAGACATCATCCGCAGGATTTTTTCTGCCAACCAGCTTTTTCCCTGTTTTTAGGACTGGCTCCGCGGGGGTCTCCGGGACCTGGTTCCTTCCGGTCACGACGGCCTCTGAGGAGCCACGCCCCTATTTGCATAACAAAAAGGATAAAAGAGTGAAGAAGGCAAGAAAACCCCACAGTAAGAAGGAGAATGAACTGTCCACAGATTCAACAGAAGAGAGTGGTGAGGAGGAGTTAAGGGAGGAGGTGAAAGTTTCTGAGCTGCATGACACCTGCAGTGGCGGTTGTTCCTGGTAGTTCCTGCAGGTTGAGGGTTCCAACAGAGGAAGAGAGGCTCTCGTCGTGGAGGAAGGTTCGAGTCGCTGCACTACCCAGGGATGAAACCAGCCGCGGTGCTGCCAAACGAAGTTTAAAAGGTACGCTCCTTTTAATCGCGGTCCGGGTCGACAGCTTCCTGGCTATCCGGTCTTCAAGTGCGGGGCACTGTCAAGTCGACCAAGGCAGGTCCGAGGATGCGATAGGTAAACTGGTTGACCCCACCAGCTCAAGGGAAGGAGACTCCTCCGCTGAAGATCTCCTCTCGTCGTATGGAAGAAAAGTGGTGTGACGATCCAGCAGGGCTTCACCGGTGGTGTAGATGCTGAAGATGTCTCTGGCTTCTCTGCCCTTTGGTTCCGTAGTTCCAGTGGCGACGTCCTGCTCTTCCAGTCCTCAGGACCCTGCTTTTATGCAGAAAGAGACCCATTCATACAGCCTAGCTGTCACTCACACAGTGGAGTGGTCATCTTGGCGGGAGACCCTCCAGCCTATCAGGTTAGAGTGCGACCTGAGTTGCGGTGGCAACTCTGTCCGGGGGTTCTACTCCCCCTCCCAAACAACAGACCCACCCCAGACTCAGTGGCGCCGAAAGGAGGGCTTCTTGAAAGAAGTACGCCAAAAGGACGAACAAAGGATTTTAGCAAAGTTCTGGCAAATAAAACCTACCGGAGTGAAGTTAATAAAAAAATAGACTGGCGGTATGTTAGAGGCTGTAAGTAAAAGTGGTAGCCTCGGACAGTGGGAAAATCCCATAGAGAAATATTTGCGGTTGAATATAAAAGGTAGTAACCACTGCCACCAGCCAGAAACTTTGTAGAGGGAGACTTTAAGGTACCCTCTCGAAAATGAACATAAGGAAAAAACTATTAACCCCTTTCAGTACTTCCATATTAAGATGGGGTGTACTGGTTAAGTTCATAAAAATCGACTATACATGCCCTGGGAGACAGTAGTCAGTCCCAGGGTATGGAGTCTATGTTTGGGGGTCGCTACGACAACTCTGTGTCACGGCCCAGAGGGTGCTGTGTGACACATGTGCATAAAGATGGTTCCTATGGTTGAGAGAAAAGATCCCATAGGCATTAAACACAAAAATAGCCTAGAAAACACACAGCAAAAATGCCTAAGAGTGGAAAAAGAGTCTCACTCTTAGCAGGTAACAAGAAATAAACCCTTCAAATCCAGCAAAGCTTCTGGGGGACTCTATAGGTAAGGGAAATTAGCCATGAAATGAGAATTCTCCCTAACATCAGTGCATCACCCTTTCTCAACTCTCATGTTGGACTTTCTTTGCATCTTGTACTCATGGTGGCCCTGAATCATGCGGTTCCCATCTTCATCTTGTATCCTGGCTTGCAACATTATGTGTTACTACTGAATTCTGCAATTGTATTTGCTCTCCACTCTTTTGGACTGCTTACTCTCTGTTCTCTCCTCCTCTCCTTTCTCCCTTTTCCTATCTCCTCCCCTTACTTTGTTCTATGCACTTACTCTATCAGAATTGTCCTAGGACCTAGTATGATAACAACCTTGTCTATGTCCTCCCCAATCCCTTACTGCCCCCCCTCCAGCACTATCTGAAATGTTGTCATCCCTAGTACGATAGTTGCTTGTTTTGTTCCTCCCCTCCCTTTCTGAACCCCTCTCCCTCACCTTTTGTTTTTCTCCGGCTCTACCAGAAATGTCGTCAGGCCTAGTACGGTAGTCGCCTGTCTGTTTCCATTTCCTTCCCTCTTTCCCCCTCGCTTCCTTTTTTATGTCTTAGCTCTTGCACTATCTGAAATGTCGGCAGGCAGAGCACGATAGTTAATTTCACATCCTTATTGTTCATGGCCTGTAAGAATGTCATTGTATTTTCCATTGTTCCCTCCCTTGCCTTGAAGCGCTTTGAAACACATTGGCCCTCATTCCGAGTTAGGACTACACCATGGAGTAAATAGCTCCATGGTTGGCAACCATGGAGCTATTTACTCCATGGAATACCGGCATGGTGAATGGAGTAATTTCCGGTCCATTCCAAGGTTGGATGGACCGGTAATTCCCCATTCACCATAGCCCTTCCCCATCCCCATTTCTGCCCCCATAGGGCTCAATGGGAATGGGGAAGGAGGTAATTATGGCACCGTAAATTACGGTGCCGTAATTTACTCCAAGGTCACTTTGCGGGTCCCGTAATTTACTCCTGCTAAAAGCAGGAGGTAAAGAGGGACCCGCAAAGGGAACTCGGAATACGGAGGTAAGGGATTACCGCCATCGGTGCCCTTACAGGCGCCGGTAATCCCTTACCTCCAACCTCGGAATGACCCCCATTGAGTTTAGGCGCTATATAAATAAACTATCATATCAAACAACCCTGTGAACCAGATCCCTAAACTTGATATTAGCATGGGTACGGGGCTGGTTCTATTGCAACTCAAGGTCTCGGGAAGTACTTAGGTAGACCTTAAGGTAGGGCCAATATATTGGCCTGGTTGTCAGAAAAATCAATGACGCCGGCTCCCGTGTAGACAGGGTCGACTGAGTCCTCAAGATCATCTGGCTCATCAACGCCTAATATGGAATACATCGAATCGAGGAAGATCCGATCTTGACAGCGGCATAAAATGAACGGTTGCCTACGGTCAGCGCTGAGGGTTTAAGAATAGGCTTCAAAGCCAAAGCTTTCAATGCCGAAGGTTCTTTCAGCGCCAAGGGACGGTCGGATAACCAATGGGCGTCATGGGCCTCAGCCTTACGGCCCTCTGCCGACTTATGCCTGGTAGGCACAATGCTCAAAGGCGTTTTTCGATGCCGATGAAGTCGGAATGGCTGGCTTGGGGTCAGGAGCACCGAGCACTGCTTTTGCTGCCAAAGCTTGCTAGTTGGGGGCTGGAGCCGCACGTACACTAGCTTGCCTCTTAAACATTTCTATCATTGAAGTTTTAAAACTTTCCCACTCTTCCCGTGTGGTCGGCCGCACCAAGGGCTTACCTCGTTCCAACGATGAGCTGGACTTGCGTTGATGGCGGTGGGGCCACTGCTTCTTCTGCGAGGAAGACGAGGAATGGCTCCTGGAATGGGACCGTGTCTTGGTTTTCTTGCGATGTTGCTCCATCCCCTTGTCAGGAGGGGGCTCCTCCGTCTCGGTATCCAAAGACCGGATGAGCGACAGCCCCGGAGACTTGGCGCATGGTTGGTGGAAGGCCAACTTCCTGGTCCTCTCGCGTAGGGGCTGCATCTTTGCAAACAAAGTGCAGGCCTCTGTGTCGTGACTAACACCTAGGCACCATAGACAGACGTTGTGGCGGTCGGTCATAGACATTTTAGCCTCACAATCGCTTGAAGCCCGAAACTCTGAGACAACATTAGGTTGAGGTGCTGAAGAAAAAACTTACAAACAGTACAAAAAGAAGGTAGAGTAAACTCGAATCATGTTCCTGATGCAGCGTGCGGAAAAAAGGAACTGAAGCATGGGGCGTAGTGACATGCTATATATACACGACTCCTGACATCACTTCCGGAGCCGACGATTGAGAGCCAAACAAGACGGATTGACTATTGACGGCCGAGTTGCGGTCCACTACTAAAAGTTTCTGAACTGGATAACCCAGCCCTTTAAAATGAGTAGCAATTACCCTGGAGATGGATTGGGATGCAGATTTCTATTCATACATCAATAATAGAAACGACTCAGGTGGTTGGCAAAAGGAAGACTGTTTTAATAACAATTATCTAAAACAGGGAGTACCACGAACATCAACGAACTCGCTGTATCTTTTTACTCAAAAATTCTTAGTAAAAACTGAGATCTTATACACAAAACTCGTCATCAATGATGTTAACCTACGTATGTACTAACATTCTACGTGACAAACTACAAAAACCTTGGAGTATGGGTGATTGGTTCTGAGTGAAGTATACCATCCATACTAGTCTAAAAAAGTGATATGCATTTTAACATCTGGTGGGGCAACTAAGCCCTCCCCAAAGAAATGCCCAATATGAACGTCACTAAATACACAACGTCCCACTGGTTACACAACTATAGGACCTGTAAATATGCAGTCCGCTCCAATTGGTTGGCACTCTAACCTCCGTCAGTTCTTGTCCACCTACGTCTAGCAGCATGCAGGTTGGCCATCCAGGTGCTGATGAGTTCGCCTTAACTATTGCTTCCCACAAATTAGCATATCAATCCATCATCACCTCAGTGGTCTACTGTCAATTAGGTTTTGAAGCTCGGCCTTGAGTTTGTTCTTAGCTCTGAGAAATTCAGGGAGTGAGGTCACGCTCTGCTCTCATGCGTAGGTGTGACCATCTTGTTCGTCCAACTACATTCTTACACATGACTGGAAATTGAGCTTTTAGTGCATTAAAAATACAATTTTTTAATGAACCTCTGACGTCTTCCTGGTTTTGTTCATGCATCCTGAACAGGGGTTTTGTTCTTTCACACGATTTGTATCCAATTTCAGTTAACTCCAGTTTGATAAGACCTTGGCTTCTTGGCTTATCCAACTCCATCTGCTGAGATTCACTTTGTAATTCAATTTGCTTTTTTAACTGTGACACACTAGAATTTAGGCCTTCTTCCCAATGTCCAGCACTGCTATGATGCGTAGTGGAAACATCCACCCTTTACTTGTCCATATGCAATATATATATATATATATATATATATATATATATATATATATATATATATATATATATATATATATATATATATATATATTCATATTCAGTAAAAAAAACTTTGTTAAAGGGAGTAAAACCGAAAAACCCCTGAAATTCGCCAGTTATGGTACGCTAAGCAACCATAACTCGCGGCACCACCGTGCACTGCTAAGACTAACACCCAGGACATCAAAGATGACATTGCAAATGTCATTGATGATATCACTGATGACATCACATGTATATTCACCTTTCATGAAAGGTCTGTACAAGGGATTCTTATTGTAATGTTAATAAAAATAGTCTAAAGGATCATTGGATTAAATATCATGAAGTACGTAGTGCATAAAACAATGCATGATATACATTTTTTTTATTTTTTTATTTTGCATTTTTAAAGCGCTCACACAGCCCTCGGGCATCGAGGCGCTGTTACAGGAATTGTTTGTTTTTTTCAGTTGCGTAATTGTATTTTTTTTTGTCTTAGTTGCGTATTTATAACGCACTTAAACACCCAGAGGTTTCTAGCATTCTATTATGAAGTTCTATCCAGTATACTAAGCTACTCATGCAGAAACATAGGAAGAGTGTGCAGCATACATGATGAAGGTGCAATATTCATAATCTTGCCATGTTGAATAGTGAAATGATAACTGCTTTCTTAGAGTTTTGCATACTGTGAAACGTAAGTAGCTAATAAAACCCACTTACTACATTATTGCATTACTGCACACAAAACACAAACAGACAACACATACACATAGAGCATATACAGGGAAAGTGAAGTAATAAAAAAAACAGCAGTATTACCCGACAATCTTCATAACCTAACTGATTATCTTCATGCACAGAAATGATTGCTCTTCTTCAAAGCTACTACTTCCTATGTATAACTATCACATATTGTTACTAGACCCTAAGGAAAGTAGTGTACGTGCAATGTGTACACATATGAGCATACCCAGGGAAAGTACAGTAATTGAAAAACAACAGAATTATAAGACAGTGTTGGTAACCGTACTAATCATCTTCATACATAGAAAGCATTGCTGTCTTCCAAGTCTGTGTTTTCCCCTTTGTATATGTTTCATATGCTTTGAGTGGACCCTAAGTGAATTACTGTAAGAACATATTTGAAGTATAAGTCTACAAATATAGTACCTTGTACTATAGTATAGAGAATTTTGTGTTCCTGACTGTTACTGGCATAGATATATCAGTAAAGGAAAAAAGAGGGAGCCAGACATGTGATGTCATCAGTGAAGTCATAAATGACATTAGTGATGTCCTCTTTGATGTCCTAGGTGTTAGTCTTAGCAGTGCTCGGTGGTTGCGCGAGTTATGGTTGCTTAGCTTACCATAACTGGCAAATTTCAGGGGGTTTTCGGTTTTACTTGGAACCATAACATCCCTTTAACAACGTTTTTTTACTGAATTTCATAGGTTTTTAGAAGCGCAACTTAACCATAATGTCCCTCTAACAAAGTATTTTTTACTGAATATACATTTTCATAGTGTGAATTTGATAGATGTTTACTAGGATTCCCCTACTTTATATACATGTAACATAGAACATACTCAACTCCCCCGCTAATGATTTTGATGTTCACGGACTGTGCGTATGTCCGCGGACGGACACGGAGGACATCAACACTACCCAAACACTCAGGGGGTACCTTAAATTGTTCTATCATACCATATAAACACTGCACAAGTTCAAAAATCAGCACATACACACATTGTATGTAATAATAAATAAACACTGAAACCTATATTTCCAACACATCAACCATCCATTTAAATACCATATGTAGTCAAATGGAATATACAAAAACAAAAAAGATATGCCTCCAACCTAATTACCTCACAGAAACTATACAGCTAGAAGCAACAGTAGACCTATACAACAGTACGAATACACCTTACCAGAAACTAGTAAGTAAACTTCATTTTTCTTATATATTTCTAAACCCTTTGTATTAGGTACACTATAATTCATCTTTTTTTTTTCACACAGAAATGTGCAGTATTTTGGAATGGCTTGAGGAGAATTTTCCACGTGAGGAAATGTCTGACAGTGATAATAATGGTAGACACTTCTCTATATAAGCAAATTAATAATAATTACTTTATGTGTACTTAACATATAAATATTTATTTTTAACAGACCATACAAACATTGAAAATAATACACCAAAAAACAAATTGGAAAAGACTCTGCAACGGATGGAACAGAAAATGGACATGCTCAAGGAAAATGTCAATGTTTTGAAACAGTTAGTGGAGGACCACATAAAAGAAAAAAATAAATACCATTGTCCCACATGTACCTGTTCTCCATGTCCCAGTCAAGGATCCCCAAACCCTCAACACCAAGAAAAATGTTTTCATGAGACTTCCATCCCTTCATCCCCTCCCATCAATCCTCTCCAAACCCCTAATTCCCCTGTATTTGTATGAGTTTCTGATTCCCCCTCTCTTTCATAAATTGTATGTATGTATATAATAAAAAAAATATTATATTTCTTTTAATGAAATTCTTTGTATATTATTTTTTTCAAAAAGCAGCTAGAATGTCCGCGGACAGCGCTCCTGTCCGGGCTGTCCGTAATTAACAAAATGGGGATATCCCAAGGACACTACACCTGTCCGTACCATTCGCAGCCAAGATGGAACTGTTCTTATAATACACCCGGTGTCCAGGATGTCCTTAAACAAACAAAATGGGGGTGTCCTAAGGAAAATATACCTGTCTGTACCGTTCGCAACCAAGATGGAACTGTTCTTAGAACACACCTGGTGTCCGAGATATCCGTAAGTGAACAAAATGGACGAATCCTGAGGACACTATACCTGTCCGCACCGTCCGCAGCCAAGTTGAAACTGTCCTAAGAACACGTGCGGTGTACGGGATGTCCATAGTCAAACAAAATAGAGGTGTCCTAAGGACACTATACCTGTCCGTACAGCCTGCAGAACATCTACGCACATGCACACCACACCCTTAAATCCTGCGAACATCGCGGCTGTCGTAACTGTCCGTCGCACTTTTAATTAGTTTCAGGACCAGAACACTGTCCATAGAACACCTGCGCGCATGCGCATGACCGTTCCCGTGCATTTGGTGTCCTGCGGACACCCGTTCCCTTCGCGGACGTGTTCCCGACGTCATCATGTGACCGCACCCACGCTGAGCGTGTGTCCTAATTTGTGGACACTGTACGGTTCCCCAACATTTTAAAAGAACTTATTCAGACAATCCAAATTATTTTACAGTAAAAATTCACCATTGCACATGTCGCAGACAATGACCCTGGCTTTCCACATACTTTTTGTACCTTTTTTTATCCTTTTTGGGTATTCGATCTGTTCGCGAAGCGCACCCCTCCACCCATATAAAAGGCCACACCCCAGAGCTGATCTTCATTGCACTTATTGCTATTGCAGATTGACTTTTCCTGCCCTTGCTGAGATTATCTCATCAACCCTGATGGCATCCATGGCTGCTGTTGCTACATCTGCTTCAGCACCAACTCCAAACCCTCCACCACCACCACCTCCCCAAGGGCCTGCAGAAGGGAACACGCGGGAGGATGTAGAGAACGAGGATGAAGAGGATGAATAGAATGAGGTTGAGAAACTCCCTACTACCAGCACTCGCCGGGAGTCTTGGGTGTGGCGGGTGTTTACCGCTCATGGTAACGTACCAAAAGCATGTGCGAACAAGGTCACCTGTAACCAGTGCAAAATGGTGCTGAGTCATGGAAGACGTGGTTCGTACAGCTTTGGTACGACATCCATGAAGCAACACCCAACGTCGTTCCACAGTGCGGGCATTCGCAAGGTTGTACCTTGTGATAAACGTAGTAGGTTGAGTTCCTCTACAGCATCCTCTGTTTCCGCTCCTCTCACCACAAGAGACACTCCTGTGGGAGAGCACATCCCTCCAGCTGCTTCACAGGCCATTCGCAATGCTGTTGACCCTTACCTTTCGAGGGTCACAATATTGTGTATGTACTGCGACGCAGTACTCTGCAGGGGGGAGAGTCTTATAGGTGCTTTTGAGACTACGGTCACGGAGCACCAGAAGACATGCTACCTACCTAAGTAAAGCCCACCCTAAATCATCTTCTCTCCATCTGCCCTTTCTTATCCCCGTGGTTGGTGTCCCTTCCTTACCCTCCTTTCCCCTCCTCTCTTAGTTTGTTGTGTATAAAAAAACAAAGACAACATAAAACAACAAAAATCCCCAAAAAAAGTCTCTTTTCAGAGCCGCATTTCACAGTTTAAAAACAGAAGTGGCAAATAAACAGTGCAGGGCTCTGTGCATTTTTTGGAAGTCCGCGGACAGTTCTAGGGCATATAAAATTTTAGGGTGCTGCCCTAGAAAAACCAATGCACTTTTCTCTGGTAAGAAGTGGTGGCTCTGAAAAGAGCCATTTGATGGTGTTTTTGTATGTTTGAAAGAACAAGTTACTTTCTTACCTGGTAACGTTCTTTCAATGGGATGGTCCTCCGACGTATTCCATATCTATGACATGTAATCACCACAGCTGTGCTGCTTCGGAAACTTTTTTCCGCGTCTGCGTCCTGCGTCGATGACGTCGATGCGCCGTCGTCGAGGACCTCCTCCGACGTCCGACGTCATCCGATGTGATAAGTAGGACGCACAACGCCCGTAGCCTCAGTTGTAGTTTTTTCCCCCCAGAACGTGTGACACTAGTCAACTGCCAGTCAGACACGAAGCCTTGCGGAACGTAAGCTGCAATTGCAAAAGAAATTCTGCAGCGGGGAAGGCAGGGCGGGAGCGATATGGAATAAGTCGTCGGACCATCCCATCGAAAGAACGTTACCAGGTAAGAAAGTAACTTGTTCTTCGAGGGGATTGGGTCCTCCGACGTATTCCATATCTATGACAGACTCCCAAAGCAGTACCAGAGCAAGGAGGAGGGAAAGAATTTAGAATCAAAATTTAGAATAGCCAATCAAATAGCAGAGCAAAGGACCGCCTTGCCAAAGGCCAGATCCTGTGCTCGGATGGAATCGAGGGAATAGTGGCGTACAAATGTATGTACTGAAGCCCAGGTGGCTGCATCACAGATGTTGCGAATAGGAACACCCCTCTGCAGGGCAGTAGATGCAGCCATACCCCTGGTAGAATGGGCCCGCAAGCCAGCCGGTGGGTCCTTACCCGCCAAGCGGTAGCACTCCGAGATGGCCAAAATAATCCAGCGAGACAAAGTCTGTTTCGTCACAGCTTGCCCCAAACGCTTTCCAGCATAACCAATAAAGAGTTGATCGTCCACTCTGACCCGGGACATGCGTGAAACATAAAAGCTTAAAGCTCTCCTAGGATCAAGCCTATGGAGCCTCTCCTCTTCCTTACCAGGATGCGGAGGAGGATGGAATGCTGGAAGAACAACCTTCTGGGCCAAATGAAATTCCGTCACTACCTTCGGAAGAAAAGAAGGACGAACTCTAAGGACAACCCTGTCCTTGTGAAATACAGTGAAGGGTGGCTTAACTGAAAGTGCCTGTAACTCACTCACTCTGCGAGCGGAAGTAACCGCAACTAAAAACACAGTCTTCAGAGTTAACAGCCTCAAAGGGCAAGAAAGTAAAGGCTCAAACGGAGCACCCATGAGAAACTTAAGAACAAGGTTTAAATCCCTACCGGGCACCAGGAAAGGTGACGGAGGGAACACATTAGTGAGCCCTTTCGGAAACTGTGAAATTAAAGGGATTTTAAAGTAAGAACACTCTTCAGACGAGCGCTTAAAGATGGACAGCACCGCCAGGTAACCTTTAATGGTACCCAGTTGCAAGCCCCTGTGGGCCAAAGAAAGCAAAAAGTACAGAACAATGGGGATGTCACATGCAAAAGGATCCACATTCTAAACTCTGCACCAGTCGAAGAACTTACGCCAACGGCAACGGTACAGAGACTTAGTTGCTGGCCTTCGGGCCGAAAGCAACACCTCCATCACGTCTTCAGGGAGGTCCCAATCCTTATACCTCAACCTTTCAGAAGCCAAGCGTGAAGGTTGAGGGATCTGACCTCTGGATGGAGAACCTGACCCCCCTCCCGTGAGAGCAGATCGTCTCGGTAGGGAAGACGACGTGGAGGGCAGATGGACAAGTCGAGAAGGTCCGGGTACCACATCCTCCGGGCCCATGCCGGAGCAATGAGCATCATCCGGGAACCGAACCTCCGTAACCTCCGCAGCAGTTGCGGGATGACGGGGACTGGAGGAAACGCGTACAGCGGTGGGAAGGACCACTCCACCACAAACGCGTCTCCTAAGGCTCCTCTTGGAGGAAATTCCCGCAAGCAGAACCTTTCGCACTTCCGGTTGACACTGGAGGCAAAGAGATCCACTTGAGGGGTCCCCCAAAGGGCGAAGATCTCCAGGAGAATCTCCTGAGCCAACTCCCACTCGTGAGAGATCGTGCTCTGCCTGCTCAGAGCGTCCGCCGTCACGTTTTCGTCTCCGGGCAGATGAACTGCCGAGATCGAAACTTCCTGCTGGATGGCCCAGAACTCGAGCTGCATCGCCTCCCTGCACAGAGGAAGTGACCCTGCCCCCCCCTTTTTGTTGAGGTAGTGCATGGCCACTGTGTTGTCCGTCAGGATCAGGACACTCTTTCCTCGCACAGTTGGCAGAAAAGCCTTCAGGGCTAGCCTGACGGCCCTCAGCTCCAACAGATTGATATGGAGTCTGGACTCCGACGGAGACCAACGACCGCTGACTGTCAGCCCGTTGGCATGAGCTCCCCATCCCATGAGGGATGCATCCGTCACGATCGTCACCTCCGGCCAGGGAAGCCAAAATGGAGCCCCCTTCATCAAGTTGCCTTCGACGGCCCACCACAGAAGGTCCCGGGCGACCGAGGGCGGCACCTGAACCGGGTCCGACATCCTGCCGGAGGACTGCGACCATTGCGTCTTGAGTGCCCACTGCAAAGATCTCATCCGCAGGCGAGCCTCTGGCACCAGAAGAATGCAGGATGCCATGAGGCCGAGCAACCTCAAGAACTCGAATGCTGGGAGCGTCTGGGCATGCTGAAACTTGTGCACCATCTGCCGAATGTGAAGAGCCCTCACCTGGGGAGGAAAACACTGCCCCAGGGAAGTGTCGAGCACTGCTCCGATGTACTGGAGCCGCTGTGTTGGCGTCAAATGGGACTTCTTTAAATTGAGGGAGAAGCCCAGCCTGTGAAGGGAGTGGCAGGTGACGGACAGATGATCCAGGACTTGCTCGGGAGAGCTCCCCCTGATCAACCAATCGTCCAGGTAGGGGTAGACGTGAATCCCCCCTTGCCTGAGATGCGCTGCCACCACCACCATGAGCTTGGTGAAAACCCTCGGGGCGGAGGTCAATCCGAACGGCAGGACCCGAAACTGAAAGTGCGAGTCGCCAACCGCGAACCTCAGGTACTTCTTGTGCTTTGGATGGATCGGCATATGGAAGTAAGCATCCTTAAGGTCGAGTGACACCAACCAGTCCTGAAGCTGAAGGGCCTGGAGGACTTGAGAGAGAGTAACCATCTTGAACTTGTCCTTCCTGAGGAGTTTGTTCAAACCGCGCAAGTCCATGATGGGTCTCAATCCCCCGTCTTTCTTCGAAATCAAAAATATAAAGGGAATACCATCCCTTGTTCCTCTCCGCAACAGGCACCAGTTCTATGGCGCCTTTCTCCAGCAGGGCTTGAATTTCCTGCGCAAGGAGCGGATCCGGACTCTGCAAAGAGAGGTTCCCCGGTGGATTGTCGCGAGGCCTGTGCCGAAAGGGAAGACAGTAGCCATGGGTTATGATCTCCAGAACCCACACATCTGAAGTAATGGCTTGCCACTCTACAAGATGCTGCGCCAGCCTTCCCCCAACCGGCGAACCATGGGACATGGCCTCATGACTGAGTCGGAGCGGCTGCAGCGTTACCTGAGGGCAAAGAGGCAACTGCCCGAGCGCCCTTGGCACCACGGGTACCCTGTCGTCCACCTCTGGTACCCCTGCGTTGGCCTCTTTGACTGCCAGCTCCTCTCACTTTACTGAAGGACGAGTAATAGCGAAAGGAACCACCCCTCCACTGCTGTCCCCTAGGACGAAAAGGCAGAGGTTGGCGAACTGCAGCGCCCAACGACTTCGCTGCAGCTTTTGAGGTCTGCAACCTCTCAAGGCTCTCGTCAGCCTTGCTGCCAGAAAGGTGTTCACCGTCAAAGGGCATGTTGAGGAGCCGGGACTGCACATCAGGACCAAACCCCGACTTCTGCAACCACGCAAACCTGCGTATCACAGTGCTCGCCGCCATGGACCTACTGACGCATTCAGCTAAGTCCAAACCCGACTGAACGGACTCACACATGGCATCCTTACTATCCTGGACCATAGCAAGGAAACCATCCCGTTCGTCCCCTTCGGGAATATGTTCAGCCGCTAACGCAACACAGTTCCACAGAGTGTGTGTGAAACGAGACAAGGCACAAATGGAGTTGGCCGCCTGAAGCGCCATACCACCAGAAGAAAACACTTTCTTCGCCCAGCCATCAAAACATTTGTCGTCCCCATCAGGAGGGATGGTAGGGTACGACGCCTGCTTTGCCGGGGCCGTGACCGCCTGCACCACCAAACTCTCCGGAGTGGGGTGCCTGGTCAAGTAGCAGGGGTCGCTACTGGCTGGACGGTATTTTCGCGAAAAGGATCTGCCCACCGCCGGGAGACTCTCCGGAGCAGTCCAAGCCGCCGCCACCCTTCTCTGTAAAGCCATATGGAACGGCAGTACTGGATCAGTTGGGGGACCAACATCAAGGATGTCCGTCAGATCATCCTGCACAAACTCCCCTGGGGGAGCAGACCATCCCAAGTACTCAGAAACCCTAGCCATAAGGCGCTGGTACGAGGAATCGGTATGAGAGCCAGGCTCAGGCCTACAAAACTCCGGAGAGGTGTCCAGTCCACTGGCATCATGCAGTGACTGTCTCAAATCGTCAAACTGACTATGGCCCGAGACAATTTCATCTGGAACCTGACTAGGAACCAGGCCATCAGAATCCTCATCCGCCTCTGAAATATATTCCAGGTGGCGAAAAGAAGGCACCCGAGAGTGCTTGCTCTTAACCAGAGCCTTCCTAGGGGGTTCCCCCGTGCCACGGGGTACCTCCGACACGAAAGGCGTCGATGGCGTCGAGCAAATCGGCGCAGACGTCGAGAGAACAGGCATCGGAGCCGAGAGGATTGGCGTCGAGGAAATCGGCATCGACGTCAGATGCAGCGCCGCCAGCATCGGCGGCATCGACACAGCCCTCGAAGCCGGAGCCCCGAGCGTGTCCCTCGACGACCTGAGCGTCGACGGCTTCGACGACTTCCTCGGAGCCGGAGCCTCGAGAAAGCCTGTCGACGCCTCAGACGTCGACTTCTTCCTCGAAGACCTCACAGGTGCACACGGTCTCGAACGCGTCGAGGACCGGGACCTGGAACGGGTACGTCGAGAACGAGTCTCCTTGTCCGAACGGGACCCCTCCCGTGACTCGTGCCGACCACTCTTGCGAGCAGCGTCTCTCGACCTCTCACGACCGACCCCACTCGGGGGCGCGGACGGCTTAGTACCCTGTGACTCAAGAATCGCCAGCATTTTCTTCCCGAAGGAAGCCCATTCCTCCGGCGTTGCACGGCTGGTGGGGTAAGCGACGTGCCGGGCAGAGTCCTCCAAAGAGGACCTGGAAGCCGACCGGTGTTGGCGCTTCCGAGAATGCCTCGAAGAGGCTGAGGAGTGGCGAGACCAACTCCTAGAAGGAGACCCACGAGACTTCTGACGATGATGCGGAGAGTCACCCCTCGAATCATCAGTCGAAAGCCCTGCAGACTTCGACTTCCGGGGCTTGGACACCCGACCTACCGACAACAACTTCTTACGTTCGCGTAAGGCTTTGGACGTGAGCGACTGGCAGTCGATACAGTCATCCGTGTCGTGGGCCTCCCCGAGGCACCAGAGGCAGGCGTCGTGCGAGTCCGTCACCGACATCTAGGACCCACACTCCCCGCACTTCTTGAAACCCGGACGCGGGGTCAAAGACAAAGTAGAAGACATCTTCACACGAAGGATTTTCACAAAACCAACAGGTTCGAAGAACCGAGAAGAACAGAACTCCAAAGAGTCGAGGCGTTAACCGAGATTCACGAAGCAACACGTTCGCGGAAAAAACGGAACTGAGGCTACGGGCGTCGTGCGTCCTACTTATCACATCGGATGACGTCGGACGTGGTCCTCGACGACGGCGCATCGACGTCATCGACGCAGGACGCAGACGCCGAAAAAAGTTTCCGAAGCAGCACAGCTGTGGTGATTACATGTCATAGATATGGAATACGTCGGAGGACCCAATCCCCTCGAAACATTTTTATCGTCAACATCTACTGCAAAATAGATTACTAGAATTCCAAAAAAGGTCACGATGCATTTTGCAAATTTCTTCGAAAAATCTGATTGCCAGCATAAGTAAGATGGACTCCATCTCTGCGAAAAATGTATGTGCTACGAAACATAATATTTTCATTGTGAAAAGAGGGCATGCCAAAATCTCTTAGAAAAGCACAAACAGCCTTATTGACATTGCGCCTCGCTTTCTCCATTTGTGGACCAAATAAAGAAGAACGCTGCCACATTTGTCTTTGTGCAATACGAGAAAAAATTACTTGGGAATTTGGAAACATGTCCATGACCTTCTGAAGTCCTTCTTTCATTGCAAATTGCAAAGAAATTCCAGACACATGTCCTAAACTGTTCCCTCCACAATGAATTATAATTATGTCTGGATGATGCTGTCTCTAAAGTAGCACAGAGAGGTACCAAGTCCAGCCACTTCATTCCACACACTCCATGCCAGTGCACTTCCACATGAGGAAATCCAAGATCTGCAGCTACTCTGCATCGTTCTGCATGCACCTCCAACCAACGTATCCATGAGTCTCCCAAAATCCAGATAATCTGTTTTCGGAAACACACAGCCATAGCTTTCTGTTCTTCTCTCAGGAAAAAGTCGTTCTGACAAAATCTCTCCTTACACAACACACACAGTAAACTTTACTGACCAATCCGTACCTCCGCTCATTCTAATTTGCATGCCTCTCCACCCCAGAATCCCTGTATGTAATACACGCTGTCCGCAGACTACCACCATATCCGCAGATATATATCGAAAATCTGAGCGTGGTGAATGTACATATAAATAGTGTGTCCCATTTCCCCTTAGAGGTGGGCTCTGAAAAGAGACGTTTTTTGGGGGTTTTTGCAGATGCCTGACAGACACCTGTTATTTTGTATTTTTTGGGGGTTTAAGAAATACTAAAATTTAAAATTACATCCGCTGAAGTACCAAACCATGTGTGTGTGTGTGTTGATGGAGAACTTTTTATAAAAGTAACATAAAAACTATAGACGTAACATACAAAATAGAAGACAATGAAGATTCCAAATGGTTTGAATTAGCTCTCTACCTTATAGCAGAAAACAAATACGAAATAACTGAGCCCTTAAACTTTGCAGTTACTGCACTACAACACTTGACAACAACCAAACTCCTTCACGTGCTATCACAAATAACTTGGAATTACTCCCACTACCAAAACCCCTGCAACAACTCAATTTATATGAGAGCATCATAATTCAAACAGTGCACCCATTTCAAGCAATAATACGCCTTCAACCAAAAACAGCAAAATTACCTCCCTCTGAATTGGTGAATAGCATTTGTGGCAAAGTAGTTTATTTACCATTAGATCTGAAAGAAGCTGTGCACACTCTGTGAGTGCAACGTCCAATAGAGCAATCTTTAATTGTCTTAGTAAATGGTGTCCCAACAAAAGACAACAAAATTTGCCAACAACTCGTAGACTTACATAAAGTTAGACAAGCCTTGCAATATCTAAAAAACAATAATGACTACTACAAAGAAATAAAGAAAACTTAAGGGAAACAACTGAAATAATTCAAGAGTCACCAGAAACTGGTCAATTTGAACTTCTAGATCCTGCTACAGTATCCAATATTTTAGACCATTATATAATTCATCCATTACACTCCAATGACACCATAGATTATGCACTAGAAACGTACCAAATGCGACAAACCAAAGGATCACCAATCAGCATATGGAAAAAAAGTATAGAAGCACATGCTTTTCCTCTACTCTTTCCCACTGGCAAAGGAGGAAGGTACGATGATCGACCCACTCAGATAACAGCATCAGAATACCGCTCGTTACAAATGTATTCTGAAGATTCCAGATTTAGACAAAATGTGGAATACATATTCCACCTACTCTTTGAAAGTGAACTAGCAACTCTATGTTACGGTGTTGCACACATATTGAAATCAGGAACCCACTTCCAAAATATGTCAGCTACGCAATTAATACAAAAAGTACAAGAAAAAGATGAGGTTTTACAATTAAGCATTACAAATCTGTTAGCAAACATGCGTGGTAAGAAAGAGTACTGGTTCCGACGTGACGAAGAGGTACGTTGTATGATAAGAAACCTTGGCCCACCCACTTGGTTTCTTACATTAAGTTGTGCAGAATATGCATGGGAAGATTTACATGATTTCCTACGCATATCAAACAAAAACAAAACAAACATAGATATACTAACACCTGGAGAACTTTGCTCTCTAGATCCTGTTATTGTTTCAAGATATTTCCATCATCGTTTCAAATAAAACTGTTCCTCCCCTCGGAGAAGTGCAACACTTCTTTTGGAGAAAAGAATACCAATCCAGAGGAGCACCACATATCCACATGATTTTATGGATTAAAGATGCACCTAAATTTGGTCAAGACAGTGATTCCACTGTTTTACAGTTTATCGAAAAATATGTCACTTGTGAAATTCCATCAAAAGCAACAAATAGTGATCTTCATGCACAAATTGTACAATTTCAAAGACACAAATGTGGCAAATATTGTTGTCGCAAAAACAAAAACAAAGGGGAATACTACACCAAATGCCGCTTTGGTTTCCCTATACCAGTTACAGAAACAGGTGAACAACTTCATGTCTTCAGTTAGACATACTGTTAAAGGTAAATCACCTAAGAACACATATTACATAAAAAGAACAGAAGAATCAAAATAGATCAATGATTACAATGCAATCATTGGCTTCTTATGGAATGCAAACACAGATGTGCAATACATTGCAGACAATTCCACTGCAGTTGCACGATATGTTACAGCCTACTTAACAAAAGCTGAAAAAAACAGAGCTTCAAGACCTCTGGAATGACCTATCATCAGACATAAGACTATCTCAGAAATTGTACAGCTTAGGCATAAAAATGCTCTCTCGTAGAGAATGTGGCTCCTATGAAGCTGCAGATCGTTTTTTCCATACTGCTTTGTATGGAAAATCTGAAAATATAGTATGGCTAAGTCTTGGTCCTGCTAAATCTAGAAAAAGAGTTCTCAAATCATATGGGGACATAGAAACAATAGCCAAAAATGATCCCAACAGCGAAGACATTTTGAAAAACAATTTACTAGACACATACTAACTGAACAGGAGTACCACTTTGGAAACCATGTGTCTATACCACATAGCCCAAAACTTTACATACAAAAATAATATAAAACCCGATGAAAAAAAAGGTAGATATAGAGTGACAGATTGTGAAGGCAGCTTAGTGAAACTTAGCAAACGAAGCTTAATTAATCATATCAAATTGTTATTAAAAACTCCTCAACAGAAAGAACTATATTACATGTCCCTGCTACAACTTTTTAAAGCATGGAGAAAAGAAGAAGAGATACTAGAAAACTATGACTCCTATGAAGACGCTTTCAAAGCAAATGAAAGCACCATCAGCGATATAAACTTTACGCAGTACAAAACAATGTTGCACAATGAACAGCAACACGAAGAAGAACTGCAGGCCCAACTAGATAAGGACACTCCCGAAAGTAGTCAACCTTCTGTAACAGGAAGTCAAGAACCACTGGGACAGCCACTAATAGCAAATGAGGAAGAATTAGCTATGACAGAAGTAGAGAACACCATGTGTCACTATGAAGAAGATACAGAAGACTTAACTGTAATACAATCAAAACTGAACAAAGAGCAGTGCACCATTTTTCAAGAAGTAACAAAAGAAATTGCACATGGTGTACAACATGAAAATAAAGAATGCACCTGCCAAAATTACAAACCTATACTACTATACGTCAGTGGTGAAGCTGGTTCAGGAAAAATATTCTTAATCAAAATCATCAGCAAGTTCCTTCAACAATTGACAAACAACAAATGGTCAGCTGTTGTAACTGCCCCCACAGGTTTAGCTGCCTACAACATAGGCGGTGTCACTTAACACCGATTACTACTCCTTCCAGTAGAACACCAAAACAAATTAGAATATTACAAACTTTCTACAGAAGCTGCAATGGAACTACGCAGAGTATTAAAATAAATGAAAAAGCTACAAATAGATGAAGTAAGCATGGTCTCCAACCAAATGTTGGCTTTGATTCACCTCAGATTGCAAGAAGTACTTAAAATAAACTACGAAAAGCTCTTTGGAGGAAAACACATTGTTTTCGGAGATCTTCTTCATCTTCAATTGACACCAGTGAAAGGTGAACCTATTTTTAAAACCTTAGGACACAAACTCTGCCGTAAACCTGTTGGCAGCTTAGGAAATGTCAACCATTGCAAATATTTCCAATACAGAGAATTAACAGAAAACATGTGCCAATCTGCAGACCTCACTTACGCCAACATTTTAAAAAGAATTAGAGTTGGTGTACTATCTCAAGAAGCAAAATCAATATTAAAAACCCGGCACATCCATGCACTTTATGGACATAACTCATGTGCTACTGATGTTATGGAACAATTAGCGCACAAAAATGTCAATTGTATGTCCTTAATACCAACTCTTGCAAGCTTTTCCAAATTCAATGAAACAATGTTGAAAAAAGAAATGCAACCAATAATTGAAATTTGCTCCACAGACAAACTGGACGTACACGGTATGACACTACCCATGTGCCAACAAGCCACAACAAGACTAAATACCTTAGAAAATTCTATCTCCAACACAGCTGGTTTGGAGAAAATATTAAAATTATCCTTAAGCTGCAGAGTAATGCTTAAACATAACCTTGACGTGGAGCAAGGACTAGTTAATGAGCACTGGGTACAGTTGTTGGCTTTCAAACTTACCCACGTGACATCAACATTCAGTTTGTCAATATTCTCTCTGACAAACTTTCAGAAGTAAAAAGGATAGGGCGCTCAACAGCTCGATTCCTTCTCTTCAAAGACATGTATGTACGCAGAGAACAATTTTCTCTAACTCTAGCATATGCAGTCACCATTCATAAATCACAAGGTCTTACCCTAGACAAAACATTGATAAATATTGGTAACAGTCTTTAAAGAAGGCATGAGCTACGTAGCACTATCATGCTTACATACACTTGACGGTCTATTTCTAATCAACTTTGAAGCAAGTAAAGTAAACGCTGATATTCCTTGCATTTTAGAATACAATAGACTATGTTCACTATACAACCCCCATCTAAAAACATTTCATGTTCCACAAAAAGGAAAACGTTTTAAAAGAAAACTAATTCAAACAGAAATGCAACAGGATCGGACTGCAAATACTCCAAAGAGAGTAAAAGAAGCTAATACTTCATCAATTACCACAACCAAAGAAGAACCTATTTCTCAAAGTAACTCAGGTACTTCTTCAAAGAAGAAACAGACACTCCGAAAAAATGACTTGGACACAGAACTATCTGGTCCATTCAAATCTTCAAATATAACTGGTATAAATTGCTACGCAAATGTAGCAATGAATATTCTATTTCAATTGCCACCAATTGTTGACATTTACTTACACAGTACAGACCAATTGTGTTTGCAAATGTTAGTACTTTTTTTATTTCATTTAGTTTATACAAACTTTTTGAAATGTAAAAAACTCATCACATTATTTGCATTTCATCTAACCTTAAAAATTACAACGTGAGATTTCAAGCAAATAAAGCTAATATATTAGGTTGTATGTCCCATGCATATATCATGCATATATCATCAGCACTCCTGTCCTACCGGCGGATAATCTTCGCTGATCAAATGAGCTGATGTAGATTCCAGTCGAATTGTTCTAGAAATCTCATTGTTGCAATCATTAGCGTTTTACTTTCACCAATGTGTAATTGCTTCCACCATTCTTCCGAGTTGTAGGTCTGAATTTGATTCATCTCTTTTCCTAAACAATTCACACGTTGATCTCTTAATTTGACACAAAACAGAATGAGATGCTTTAGATTCTCTTCTCCCTTTGCACAGAATCTGCATGTTGAATTACTTGTCGAAATCATCCGTCGATTTCCCAGGATAGCTTTTGTTTCGAATATGTTCAATTGAAATTTTAAGTACAGCCTTCTTATGCGTTTACAAGGAGATATAATCAGATATTTTAGGAGTGTATTGCGTTTCTTGGCTTCTGACGGTAAACTTTGCATTGATTTTTGGGATGATCTTTTCTCTCCAATTTCGATCGAGTCAAGATTTAACAGTTTTCTTTTTACCAACTCTGGGTTATACCATAATGTTCGTTCATCTGATCCCGATTGGTTTAAGATCCCTTTGCATTGTTGTCTCCATTCACTCAGAGTGGATTTTCCTTGTGGTTCCCGTTCCATCAGGATTTTTAGAGGTGGTAAATTTGCTTCGTCATATGTTTTTCTGAACCCTAGCTTGTTCCATGTGATTCTTGCATTTAGAGATGAAAGCCCCATCTCATATAGCACGCAGGCAGTTGGCGTACTTTGGGGGATCTGCAGAATTTTCTTCCAAAAAGTGCCTTTGCACCATGCCCAAACTTTATGATCGCACCCAAACATATTCTCAGCTCCGTATATCACAATTGGAGTCGCTTTGCCTTGGTAGAATTTTCTCACCGGTTCACAAGAGAATTTTCCATATTTTTTTTGTATAATAATACCTTGCGAAATTAGTTGTTTGCAGCTACTTAAAAGTGTTTTCATCATGGGATCATCATTTATACTAGAATTGATGGTTGTTCCTAAATATCTAGTATGTAGCACTTTATTCAATCGTTTTGTTCCTAGGATCCAGCTTGATCTAAACTTGTTGGTTTTCCTTTCTCTTTTATTTTCTAACACTAGGATTTCCGATTTAGCCACATTAATTTCCAATCCCAGATCTTCTATTAAACTCTTTAGTGCTGTCAATTTTCATTGGAGGCCGATGGGTGTCTGATCTAAGATCACCATATTATCTGCGTACAAGATATGATTTAACTGGATTCCATTCATTAGTGGAGGAAATGATACCACATTTGCCAGAGCTGCTCCCACTTCAGATATATAGAAATTGAATAGGGTGGCTCCTAAAGGGCATCCTTGTTTCACACCCCTCTCAGTTGGTATTGGGTTTGTTAATTTTCCTTCTCTATCCAGACATACTTGTATGCAGGTATCTGAGTAAAGTTCTTTAATGGCTTGGACAGACTCTCATTACTTCCTCTTTCCTTAAGTTTGAACCAAAGTGTTTCCCTGTCAAACCCATCGAAAGCATTAGCCATGTCAATGAATGCTAGATATATTTTCTATCCCGCTCTGATTGCATCGGTTTTTAGCAGGTTCAAGATTAGGAGATTTACGCCACAGCCTACACCCTTGACAAACCCAGACTGGCGTACGTCAAAGATCTCTTGCTGACGGACCTATGTCGTAAGGTGTGCGAGCAGCTGCGTTGCAAACACTATCCCCACCACGTCGAGCAGGGCTATCGGCCGGTAATTTGCGGGATCTGTACGTAACCCCTTCTTGAAATGTTAGTATTTCATAGAAGCGCAACAAACAATCCTGACAACATGTATAGTGTTCATGGAATAAGACAAGAATTGGACTACTGTGCTGGAATGGTGAAATTCACTATAAACTCACAAGAAGATGCACAAGAATTTCTAATGTACTTCCTAGTAGTACTGGAAAACAAAAACACAAATCTTACAGATTTCATACATGTGGAAACATACATGCACTCTCTGCAACAATGTGACACAGGAACAAATCCCTAATGAGCGCTTCGTGTATGTACACATACCTAATTGTGAATCCGTTCCATTTCAGCAACTTGTACAAAATGCAAACCATGGTAGATTATGTACTACCTGCAATTCAGATAATCGCTCCACCTTACTAATACAAACACATAGTAAATATGTAATACTAATGGTTCTACGTTGCAATGCACATGGTACCAAAAACAACTGCAAGGTGACTGGATTCACACATGGTCAAGTATCACTTGGTAAGAAAACCTTCACAACAATAGGTATAATCTACCACGCAGGAACCACAACCAATGCAGGTCACTACACTGCATATATAAAAAAAAGAAATGTGGATGGTTTGAATGTAATGATAGTACCATTACTCTAAAGCAGATATTACCAGCAAATCTTACAAACACTTATTTAATCTTCTTAAAACCAACATTTTATAACTAATCTATACTTAAACATTAACAAAACTTCAATTAAAAAACTATTAACTGTTAGAATATGCCAACAGGTATCTAACTACCTCAAGATTCTATAACAACCAAACAAATTAATGAATACCACTAAATTATAACAAGAAATAAACAGTTAGAATATGCCAACAGGTATCCAACTGCCCCAACATCTTGCAACAACCAAACAGATAAATCAATAACACTAAATTATAACAGAAAATAGACAGTTAGAATATGCCAACAGGTATCTAACTGCTCCAAAAATCTGCAACAAGTCAACAGATAGAACATTAGCCAGAAACAACAAGTAAACACTGAAAATAAACAAACAAATAGACTGTAGCATAACAATAAAAAGATTTTTTTTAATCCGACATGTATATTTTTTCCTACAGATCCAATGATTTGAAAAACAAACACAGAAACTGAGCAAATTGCACAGTACATTGGTTTGTAAACTACTAAATATGAGGGTAAAAAAAGCTTAAATGTCTATTATGCAATGTAATAAGTCTTTATAAAATACAAACACTAACATTCTCTTTTCTTTTATCACAGAAATTGAAAAAGAAAATGTGCACCAGTTACCCAAAAAAAAATATCCAATCACAAAAAATCAAACAGTAAGTATATTCTAATAGAACACATAAATACTGCTGCATAACAGAACCATTAAAGCAAACATCTAACCATACACCACAATACAAAATGCTCACTTACATTGATATGTTATACTACAGTGCGCGTTACCAAACTCTACAATCTTAATGACATGACGTAGCCAAAACTTCACATACAAACTATACACATCAAACAGTACACAAACTGTAGATTTGCAAACATTTCATAGATATTCGATTCTATGGGTGTGATATGCTGCAGTGGTTGTGGCCAGGGCCTAGAGTCTTGGGTGTATGGCTATAAAATCAAACATTTTAACTGTCTATATGGGCCCACCCATATCACACTTTCTGCAAAGTTTGGTGAGAATTCATCCAGGGAAAGCGAAGTTATAAGCAACCCATGTTGGCTATACAAACTTACAACTTCAGTCTTGGGTGCTTGGGTTCACATGCTGTGCATAGGCCGACATCTAGTGGAAGCTGCGGAGTATTACAGTTTGTTTTTCGAAACTCGAAAATGGGCGTCGACACAGGGCGTGCCAGTAATACTATCCCTAGTGTGACGTCCACTGTACCCAAGATCCCTCACGCGTCTAGGATCCTCAGATTGTATTTTTTCTGACATGAGGTAGCATGAGGAGTAGCGCGAGTACAGATAATCCAAGCAGATAGACAGAAAGGTAAGACTACAAGCAATCATGCGCCTTCTCTCGGAGGGAAGGAAGGGTGGGTCGCATGTGAATCTAAGCAGATACAAGCATCAGAAATACGATTACGGTGAGTAATGTATCCCTTCTGAGGCTTGTGGAATCTGCTTAGATCACATGCTGTGCATAGATTAGCGAGCAGTACCAGAAGAAGGAGGTGGGATGTGAGAAGGGTCATGAGCAAATAAGTGTCTTAGAACCGCTTGTCCCACTTGTGTATCTGCCTTGGAATGGGTGTCAATGCAGTAATGCTGAGTAAAAGTGTGAATAGAGCTCCAAGTAGCTGCTTTGCAAATGGTGTCAAGGGGAACATTTGCAATGAAAGCCAGAGTGGCCCCAATGCCTCTAGTAGAGTGGGCCCTTGGCGTAAAAGGCAGAGTCTTTTCAGAGAGTAACACATCTGGATACAGTTAATAATCCACTTCGAGATGGCACCTTTAGAGACGCGATCCCTCTCTCTGCCTGTAGCTACGGAGACAAACAGTTGATCTGTTTTCCTTAGCGGTCTTGTTTTATTTACATAGTAGAGGACCGCCCTACGCACATCTAGGGTGTGTAGTTTCACCTCAGCCGAGCTTTGCGGGTTCTGGAAGAAAGCCGGAAGCTCGATGGACTGGTTTACATGGAATTTTGATATAAATTTAGGTGAGAACCTAGGGTGTGTGCGTAAAACCAGTTTGTCTTTACGGATAGTAAAGAAGGGATCCTGCACTGACAGAGCCTGAATTTCACTGACCCTTCTTATAGAAGTAATAGCTACTAAGAAGGCCGTTTTATAAGTCAGGTGTTTGAGACTGCTTTTATGCATGGGTTCGAAAGGGGGGCCCATGAGCTTGGCTAGCACCACATTAAGGTCCCACCCTGGCGGTGGGTTTGAAATAGGAGGGTGAAGTCTCTTTACTCCTTCCATGAAGGCTTTAACTACTGGTACTTTCCACCACGACACCTTGCTATGGGAAGTGGTTTAAGCCGAGAGGGCTGCCAGGAGTACTTTCAGTGAGTTAAAAACCAATCCTGCATCTAGCAGGTGGAGCATGTATGTAACAATAGTGGAAGGAGTGCAATCAACTGGGTTGATTTGTCTACTCTGGCACCAGATAACGAACCTCTTCCACTTGTCAAAGTAACAGTGCCTTGTGTTTGGTTTCCTAGATTCCTTTAGGATGTCCATACACCTCTGTGGCAAATTGAGGTGTCCAAACTCTATGACCTCAGGAGCCATGCTGCCAGGTTCATTGAGTTGGGTTGCTGGTGCACTGTTTGACCTTGGTGCTGGGACAGTAGGTTGTACCAGGCTGGAAGTTTGATGGGCTCGCACACCGCCATCCTGCGTAGGTGTGGGAACCATGGTTGTCTTGCCCACATGGGAGCAACTAGGACGAGCGTCATCGATTCCCTGTTCATCTTGTTCACCACTTTCCTGATGAGAGGAGTTGGTGGAAAAGCGTACGCAAACATCCCTGACCAGTTCATCCACAGGGCGTTCCCCTGGGAGTCTGGTTGGGGGAACCTGGATGCAAATCCTGGGCATTGTCTGTTTTCGCTTGTGGCAAATAAGTCTATAGTGGGGAAACCCCAATGAGAGAAGAGATCTTCTACGACCTCTCTGTGAAGAACCCATTCGTGTTCCTCTGGGAGGGAGTCTCTGCTCAGAGCATCCGCTAGGGAATTGAGCTCCCCTGGAACATGTTGTGATGACAGGAAGATGTTCCGTCTGAGTGCCCATATCCAGATTTTCTGGGCAAGCTTGGACAGATTTGGCGAGCGAGTCCCTCCTTGCTTGTTCAGGTAGAACATGGCTGTAGTGCTGTCCGTCCGGATTTGCACTGACAGGTTTAGTAGGTGGGGCTCAAACGCCTGAAGCGCTCTGAATACTGCCAGAAGCTCTAGCAGGTTGATGTGGTTCTTGGCCACTGAGTGAGACCAGAGACCCTGAGCTGTGTGGTGGAGATGGTGAGCTCCCCACCCCGTCAGACATGCATCTGTAGTGACTACTGCCTGTACTTCGGGATCGCAAAAGGGTTTCCCCTGTGCGAGATTTTCTCTTGTCCACCAGTGAAGGCTTTGTACCAGTGTTGGCGAAACGACCACTAGATCGTCCCACTGACCACTTGCCTGAGACCACTGTTTCGCCAACCATTCCTGCATGGGACGCATGCGCAGGCGCGAGTGGGGGACCAGATAAATGCATGACGCCATCATGCCCAGTAAACGCATTGCTTTGTGTACCGTTATTTGTTGACCGGACTGATAATGCGGAATTTGCAGTAGTATATTCCGAATTCTTTCTTCTGAAGGAAAGGTCAACCCCTCCTGGGTATCCAGGATTGCTCCTAGGAATTGTTTTGAGGTGCTTGGCACCAGGCTTGACTTCTTCTCGTTGATTGAGAAGCCTAACTCGTGGAGGAGGTCGATAGTCCTTTGAATGTTTGTCCTGCAAATTCCTGGGGTTTCCCCCGTTATGAGCCAGTCGTTCAGATAAGGGTACACTGGGATTGCCTCCCTGCGTAGGTGTGCAGCCGCCACCGCCAGTACCTTGGTGAATACCCTTGGTGCTGAAGCTATCCCGAAGGGCAGTACCTTGAATTGGTAGTGCTGACTGTCCACCTTGAAGCGCAAGTACTTTCTGTGCGCTGGGAACATGGAAATATGAAAATAAGCATCTTTCATATCCAAGGTTGCCATGTAATCTCCCTTTTTTAGGAGGGGGATTACCTCTTGTAGCATGGTCATACGAAATTTTTGGGGCTTGACATACTTGTTGGCAGGCCGTAAATCCAATACTGGGTGCATTGTCAAGTCTTTCTTTGGCACAAGGAAGTAAGTTGAATAAATACCCTTGTTTACCTGGTGTCCCGGGACGAGTTCTATCGCGTCCTTTTGTAGAAGAATGGCGATCTCCTCGAGGAGAATCTTCTGATGTTCTAAGGAGTGTACTCTTTGTCGTGGAGGATGGTTCCGGGGACGCTGCAGTAGCTCTATGCAATATCCTGTGGATACTGTTGACAGCACCCATCTGTCTGATGTGATCCCTTCCCAAGCCTGGATGAAGTTTGAAATGCGTCCCCCTACTGGGGTGGCGTGAGAAGGGACCCTGAACTGAGCGTCACTGCTTTGGTGGAGGCGTGCCGCCTCCCTTGCTGGGGCTGCCTCTGCCTTTACCACGACCTCTCCTATTACCTCTGCCGTTACCCTGGGTAGACTGTTGGTTGTTGTTCCACTGTGTACCCTGCCCCTGGGAATAGTTATATCTCCTCTGGGAATTTTGGCCGCGTGGGCGACGAAAATTACTATTCCCTCTCTGGTTAGGGGGTTTATTGGTTAACTGGCCAAGGGATTTGAGTGTCTCGTATTCGTCCTTGGCATTTTTCAGTGCGTCTTCGACCGCCTTACCAAACAACAGATCGGCTTCCACCGGTTTGTCTAACAATGATGCCTGAGTTTCTGCCTTAAAACCAGACTGCCGTAACCACGCATGTCTCTTGATAACAGTACCTTCTGCTATCAATCTGCCTGCGTTATCCGCGGCGTCGAAGGTTGCTTTCAAAATGCAACCAGACACGGCTCTACCCTCTGCGGAAATCCGAGCTAATTGGCCCTTTAACGGTTCAGGAGCAGAGGCTATGAGAGCCGCGACTTCTTCCCACTGATGGCAGTTGTAGCTGGCCAACAGGGTGGTGGAGTTAGCAATCCTTGCTTGATAGGCGGACGTTGAGGCTACCTTCCTGCCGAAACCGTATAGTTTTTTGCTCTCCTTGTCAGGAGGAGCTTCTGACGAAGACAAGGGTGTTCCAGCCCTCTTACGAGTGTTGGTAACAACTAGGGAGTCTGGCTTCAGATGTCCTCTTATATAGAGAGGGTCAGACTGAGCTGCACTGAAAAGTTTTTCAACCCTGGGATTGACTGCTCTGGTGAGGTTTGGGTTCACCAGGGACGGATCTATTCTCCGCTGAATGGATTTAAGGATAGGGATGGTCTGGGCAACCGGCCTCCTTTCTCCCACTAACTCTTCTGCGAAGTCCCTTTCCTCCTGTACACCGTGGGTGTCAATGTGGAAATGTTCTGCTGCGCGAGCGAGAACCTCATTTAGGGGGGGCTGGTTATCGACCGGGGAGTCGGTAACCGGGGCTTCGTTCTCTACTGGGGACTCTACTCTGTATGTTTCCGGGTCATCCTCTTCTTGTTCCTGGTTTTCATCATCCCCATAGTAGCCCGTCCCGGTTTGCTCTTCTATCATACCAAATTCTTGGTCTCCACAAAAGGAAGCCTTTCCTTGATACCGTGAGTATGGTGTTGCGTAAGGTTGTACCTCGAAGGGTTCAGACCTCATCGGGGTTTCAAACCGGGCTTTCTTACTCGGGGGGATAGGATCAGTAGAGCCTGAGGGAGTGGCCCCTTGTGGATCATACGAGAGGAAATGTTCTGGATTTTTATCATAAAAATCAGCCAAAGAAGACATTCTTGACATGACCCTATCTATGTCTTCACTGGACCATTTTTTGGAAGTGGGAATGACTCTCTCAGCAAGTCTATGGGATTTATCTTGAGTAGCTTTGCTGGTTGTGGACCTATCAGCAGACCTGGGCTTGTCTGTCTGTTTAGGGGGGTGGAGTGTTTCACAGGTGTAGAAGAATGTACAGGTAGTTTCTTCTGCTGTTTTCCCCCCTCCCCGTGCGTAGAAAAATGTTTTCCCTGTCCCTTAGTGGCTCCGGAGTTTTTCGACGCCTGGCGTCGAGGATCGGGAGAGGTGTCCCTGTCCTTCGAGCGTGGGGCCTCGCCATCTTTAATTGCGGGCTCTGCCTCCTGGAGCGCGGCCTGGGGGTGGAGGTCGTCTTCGTCTTCCGACGATCGAACTTCTGTTAGCCTAGGGAGCGAGGCACTCTTGGCAAGAGTGGATGATTGCCTGGAGTCATGCGGCGATCTTGATCGAGAGCGCCCAGAGGACACCGAATCGGACCGTTCTGTCTGTGCCCCTTTCCGAGAACTCGACGTCGTCGAGTCTCGGTTGGACTTAGTGTGTTTAGTGTGTGTAGTATGTGAAGCGCTTGCGTCGCCGGGGGTCTTCCCCATAGCCGCCCCGCCGGACGACCATCCGAGGTCGGGGACCTGCGCTCGGCTGTCTTTCGACGCCGTAATGCCCTCGCCGTCTGAAAGTACGGCATCGCTGAAGGCGCCCTCCGCTGCCATGGCCGCCTGCCTGGCGTGGTGGGCCCAACGCTTCGTCGAACGGTCCTTAAGTGTCTTAGGTTTAAACCTACTACACGCTCTGCAGTTCGCTTCGGGGTGGTCCCTCGGCAAGCAGAGATTGCACGTGGCGTGCCTGTCGACCCAAGGGTATTTGCGGTTGCACTTGGGGCAGAATTGAAAAGGGGTACCCTCCATACGCACCTTGAGGCAGCGGGCTGTTAAGTGTAGGAAATGTATAAGGTGTACCTATATACCAAGAGTGTAGAGTATGAACCACCCCCCACTCTCCCTACTTGCAGGGCCGAGGCCAGCGGCCTACCAGGCCCGGGCCGAGGCCAGCGGCCTTCCGAGGCCCAAATCCGTCGTGCAGCAGCCGACGGTCGATTTCTTCTCCAGCCGGCGTCGAGTGTCGAAGTTCGACGTTGGGGTGGGGAAGGATGTCAATAGATTAATATTTTAAAATTTTAGCAAAAGTATGGCTAAGGCCAGGGGACTCCGCAAGATGCTTCCGACTAGTATGGCGGAAAAAAACAATCTGAGGATCCTAGACGCGTGAGGGATCTTGGGTACAGTGGACGTCACACTAGGGATAGTATTACTGGCACGCCCTGTGTCGACGCCCATTTTCGAGTTTCGAAAAACAAACTGTAATACTCCGCAGCTTCCACTAGATGTCGGCCTATGCACAGCATGTGATCTAAGCAGATTCCACAAGCCTCAGAAATATATATATGTGCTTGCTGCAACCTATATACTATAAAGCTAGCCTCAAGATTATATCTATATTCTCTTGTTTCTGCATCTCTTCTATGTACGTCAGTTCAGCTCTGCATGACGTCACCATTCATCTTGTCCATTTATTTGCTTTGCTTCTTCAGGGATTTCATTCAAATGGCCATCATATTTTCTCGTATACAGGTATGGTTTTCTCAATGGGTACCTTGCCTCCCAGATTCTCTTAGGCACTGGTACTTTCACTGGTACCGCACAGAGGCCATACTCTGTTCTTTGTTGGTTGAACTGTTCCGTGTATGTCACATACTCTGGTTTCCAACATACAGGCAATATTGGTGAGGGGGTCGAGGTGGGGTACTTGGCTCCTTCACTGCACTGCCCCCTCTGGGCGATTCTTCACGTCTAGACATCCTTGTCTGAAGAAATGCTTCTTTGGTATCCATATCTTTATGACTCCTTTCAGGCATCCAGCTGATTTGACATGCTCATCTTTGTTACATGTCATGAGCATGCATTGTCCACTTGGACTTCAATAGATCCATCTTCCCACATACCCCTTATGGTCCTTTGGATAGAGGAATTCCATTGCCTCAGGTGCATGGATACTGGCTTTCACAAAGTCTCTGATTTCTTCATCTCCCAGGTCTCTGGCTTAATATCCTTGTTCAACATCGATCATGATCTTCATCCCTATTGCTTTCTAGGCTGTTTTCTTGCATTGCGACAGTATTATCCTGATCACACAGAATCCAAGCAATATTATCACTATCAGGGCTCCAAGGAACTTAAACATGGCTGCCATCCATTGTGGAACCCAAAAAAACAGCGATCCAAACCAGCTATCGTCAGCAATGTCTTCTACTTTGTCTATCATCTGACCATGGAGCTTCAACAGCATGTCTATGGCCTCTGTCAAGGTTCCATTTGCGTCGTCATGAGAAGGTATAAATGTGCAATATGATTCTCCAATTTTTGCACAAACCCCTCCATTCATTGCTGTGATCATGTCCAAGACACGTTCTGAAGAGTCATTAGTCTTATGGCTCTCATCTCTTCTCTGATTGCATTGAATCCCTTTATAGTAATGTTAATTGTCTACAGCAATTCCCATCTCGTAATTTGAAGCCACTTTGTCTTCGTTCCAACCTGGATTCTTGGCATAAAGATCAACGTAAACACTGATGAGGTCTGGCTGAACAGCCTGTGTTTATACCGAATAGAGTCAAAAACGTCAATTAATTTGGCTGAGAAATAGTTCTCTCTCTTCATCCTCTTTGTCAGCTCCACAGATCTCTTCTTCCCCAGGGGAGCATCTGCTTTTGGAAAACTGTCAAGGCTCAGATCACTCTTTAGAATCACCAATGCTGGAACATGGACATTTACCAATGTGCATATTCCTCCCCAATCCTTGGGTAACTTCATGTATGCCTTGGATCCACAAGCCCAATAATGATCCATGATTATTGCTGTCCCAATGTTCATTCCTGGTGCTTCAAATATTCGCCCACAATTCTGGTTCTCACCAACTTTTCTTGTGCCATTGTTTCTGAAAGACAGCTTTGCACTCTCCAAAGGCACTATCTGCAAGGGTCCTCCTCTGTCTCCAACCCATGTCAGTAGCTTAGCAAGTTTCGACCATAGAGGCTTACATAACATCTGTGTAGTCTCAATAGTAGGTTGGTAGTGACCTATAATCATGCAGTCTCTGCAAATCACAACATCTTCTTCCCAGCCATCTGGTGATAGCACAATTCCCCAAATCTGCATCTGGCCTCTGTTCTTCCATCTACGAAATTTCTTCTGCAGATTTTCCTGGAACCTCCTGTGTTTTATTTACTTCCCATCTGATTCCATCTCCTTTCACTCCAGGCTTTTCGTATCTGATCACATGATTCTTAGTATGGGCTCTGTTTCTTGTCTTTGTGTCTTGGATATAGTCATCTGGATCTGTCCATTCAGTTGCCCATTTGAGGCAGGCTTTTCGACCCATGAACTGGCCTCTTGTACTACATAATGCTAGATGTAATATGCAGTGTACAGTCAGAACATCTATTTCAATAGCTATAAAGATCTTAGATTTCCTCATACTGTATGGCAGGAGTGCACATACGAAGCATTCCTCCTTCGAAGTTCTTCTTCCTACTTATTTCATATGCTGATAACATATGTTATTTCCCAAGTGAGCTGTACTGTCCAGGTACTCATTAAATTCGAAATCATCCTCTTTGGTGCTTCCTTTAGGTCTCATTCTTCTCATATGGCCTTCTATGTTCATATCATGAAGTGCGCCAGCATAACTCCTTCTGGCTGGATAAATCATGGGTATGTTTAGCAGTGGACTGGGTACACCCACATGTGCTGCCTGAGTAGGACAAAGTTCAGCAAGTTTCATCCTCTCAGCATACCGTTTAGGCATAAAAATGTCTCGCAAAATCTCCATGTGTGACTGACTTTGAGAAACTAGCCTTGGGTCATTTAACACAGGAACAGGTGTGTTTGTATACATTACTTGTATGGGCTCACCATCTAACAACCTCTTGTCCTGTCTGTAACAGTGTTTTTAAGACACTTTTTGTTTGCATGTGAACGATTATTAGTGACACTCATCTCAGGTTCAGGTAATTTGACATCTTTCTTTGGAACAGGAAAGACTACATAGGGTCTCGGCTGCCAAGTAGTTGCCATGATTGTACCTTCCTTCTGTTTAGTAAGATTCACAGGAGGCTTGGTTCCATGTGCATCAGGGTAGTACGATGTCCGTACTGTGAGTGAAAGCAATATGATTATGAACACAATGAAAGCATAAATAACACAGAGGTATGTCAATTTACAGCATCTACTTCGTGGACGTCTTTCTGCATCTGGCATTATTATATTACTGCTGATACTACCCATTTTTATTGCCTAAGGAATAATCTTTAATACATCAGCATTGTGTACTGCTTCTGAAAGCTGCTATCTTGACTCAGCAACTCGTCCTCGATCAGCTGTCTGCTTACTGGATGCCAATAACAAACTCTCAATGTATCCCTGGAACCAGTTTTTAACCAGACAAAATGTGAATGCCTCTCCAGCATGAAGAAAAACGATCTCAAATGTACTCTAGACGTCTTTTCTCCTGAAAGTATATAGAGAATCTCAATAACATACACAAGCTCCCAGTCGATTCCTTGAATTTCCCTTAGACCAGATGCCATGATGACTTTCATTCAGCATTAAACAAAAGTTCTGTCTGACCAGTGATCTTTCGATCTGTTCCTCGAAGAAAAGTTTCACTCTGACCTCAGAGTTTGCTCGGAATAAGCATTCACTTGGAGTATGATGTCTCTCAGGATTTCGTTTGACGCTGCATCATTTCTCTGATCCATTAGAAAGGTGTGCACACCAGTGTATCTCCTAAGAAGCTGCCGGTATTCTTCAATCAGATGACAGAACACCAAACTGACAAGTCTGTGGGCGTTATCAGGTGGTAGGGGAATTTGTCCTCTCCCCACTGCATTCAGGAAGCGGCAAAATTTGCTCAGTGTTGACTATAAGCAATCTTCTCACAACTGGGCTATTTTTAGGATCTTGGAAGAAATCAGGAGTGCGAGTAGTTCTGCCCACAATCGAAGGGTATGCGTGTAACACAAACTCAAAATAAGTAAGAATGATCCGTGAAATGTCATCATCTGGAATCACCGTGGGCAAATCCAAATAGGAACTCAGTGTGAAATGAATCAGGATACCGCTCCCTCTTCCAATTGTCGAAAATAAGCCCTCGAGTTGGCATCTTCTTTTTCTTATCAAGGCTTAAGCATGCCTCAGTCCAAAGTTAATCAAATTCCTGTGGCTTTAAGAACTACGATCTCCCGTAACCCTGAAATGACTGCACAGTGTGTTCGAATCAGCTTCCCTTAACTCTTTCAGAAGTGGCTAAAAGAGTGTCCCGAACCAAGCCACAGTTCAATGAAAGTTCACACTACAGCCTCTGCGTCCTTCTTCCTCATCATAGACCTTGTCTGCATTTGTTTATGTTCTTCCCCGGTGCTTGCTTCCGAAGGGGGTGGGGGCAGAAGGGTTTCTCCAGCATAGAATTTCACGTCACCCAAGAAAGTCCAAGCACGTCTGCCTTGCACTCTGACTGCAGACGGTGTGACGTCTTTTACAATGAAGGGGCAGTTAAATCTGGGCTTGTACCACCTCCTTGTAAAGTTGTGCATTAGGACCGCATCTCTGGAGAATAATTTGAGAAGGCAAAGTTCTTGAAGTCTACTTGTTGAAGCATCTCCTTCTGTTCTGTGCTGCCCCACACCCTTTTGCCATAGCGGACCTGAAATGCCAGATACTTTAAGTCATATACATAAGATACTCACGTAGCTCCATTAATAACAATTCAGAGGTAGGCTGAGCATCACTTCTAACTCTGGATGGAGGCGTGAGAGGTGACCTCATCCGTCTCCTTGTCACTATCTCAGGGGGGTGAGATGGTGGTCCGTACCTGGTTGGTTCCTTAATGCATATAACACCAATGGTAGGCAATGCAACCACCCTTTCTTCAAGGTAAGCTTCAACTTAGCTAAAGTTTCTTTATGCAAGCCGTTGAGCCGTTCACATATCCCATTTCCTTGTGGATGATAAGCCGAAGAAAACTTGTGCTTTATACCAAGCAACAAGTTAATCTGCTCAAATGTTTGATTCACAAAATGTGGGCCATTGTCTGACCTCATTACTTCACATACTCCCCATCCCTCACTAAGAATTTGGCTGCACAGGTAGAGTCTGGGTGTGTACACGGACCAGCCTCAATCCATTGTAGAAAGGGACAAACTACAGCAATCATGTATCTATATCCATTACATACTTGCAGAATGTCGACATAGTCAATATGCAAATGCTGAAAGGGGCCAGTAGGTCTCGAAATAACACCCCAACCATGCGCAGTGTGTGCCCAACCGTGAAAATTTGTGGCACACCATGCAGTTCACGACACAGAATGCAACATGCTCTAACAAATTTCGTAGGAACCAATCCTCTGCAATAGTTGCAGCAAGGTTTGCTCTAGCTGTATGTGCAGGGTAGTGTAGCTGTTCCAGCGCCACCCTTAATAAGGCTACAGGCATCACCGGTTTACCAGTGCTGTCTTGTCGCCACAATGCTTCAGAGGGGTTTAAAGAACACCCTCTTTGTGTCCACAAATCCTTCTCATCTTGAGGTGCTTCCCCCTGAACCTCCATCAATTGTGTCTTTGACAAATCACTATATCTTTCAGACGCATTCATCATTACAACCATTTTCTCATTTACATCAGGCGTATCAAATGTCATTACATTTTCTGAACATGCAATGAGTTTCGCTTCATTGTCTGCTGCTTGGTTTCCACCTGAGATAAAGTCTGCCCTTTTAGTGTGTGCTGCGCATTTAACAGCAATGCTTTCTGGGAGTTGGAGTGCCCTAATAAGCGTGTTCAATAAGGCGGTGTGCTGCACTGGCGTGCCGTCAGCTCGGAGGTAGCCCCTCCTTTTCCACCGTGCTAAGCCTGTGTGCACCATTGACATCACATAGGCGGAGTCGCTGTACACTGTTACGTCCTGGTCTGCATGATTCCTAAGCGCGACAATCAGCGCCACTAGCTCTGCAGCCTGTGCTGAATAATGAGACGGTAGTCAGCACTTACCATCTTCCGAAGCTCCCCATTGGCCATGTGCTTTACCACAAAAGCACCAGTGTTTCCCTGTCCATCATTATGATCAATTCTTGAAGAACCGTCAATAAAAACAATTTCTCCACCTGTCAAGGCATTTTCTTTTATCCCAGGGATTTCATCATAGAACTCCTCATAGTTCGAACAGTCATACGCATGATTGTCCTCTGCCAGTGGTTCAACTACAAACATGGCAGTATTCAATATTCTGCATCAAACTATTTTGATTGCCGGATTTGATAGGACTACCTCGTACGCAGAAGCCCTTTGAGAAGTCAACGTGCCTTTTGGTTTCCTTAGAATGGCAAATAATGCATGCTCAACAAATAACGTCACGGAGCATCCCATCACTATGCTTGCAGCTTTCTCTATGGCGAACACAGCAGCTGCTAATGATTGTTCACACGGAAAGTGCCCCTCATTACTGGGTCTAAGATCCCACTGTAATATGCAAGGGGCTTGTACCCCAATGCGGTTCTCTGCGTGAGGACTGTTGTCATAACAGTGCCATCTGTATGTGAGAACAAAAAGAATTCCTCTGCATAATTTGGAATCCCTAAAACTGGAGCTGTGCAAATTGCCTTTTTCAATTCTTCAAACTCTTCTTCAATTTCCTCAGTCCACACAATCTTTTCCCGCGTTGCCTGTGCTTTCTTTAAGGCCTGCAATAAAGGTCTTGTATACGAAGTGTAGTCAAAGACCTATACTCTGACATAGTTACATAATCCCAGAAATCTCTGCATTATGTTTTATCGTGTGTGGCTTTGTGGTTTTCAAAATAGCCTCAGCTCTTTTAGGAGAAACTTTCTTTCCTTCATGTGAAATCAATTGGCCTATGTACAACACTTCCTGTTGACAATACTGTAACTTCTCTTTTGTCAACCATACATCCTTTGTCAGCAAGTATAATCAGCTGAACAGAATTGCGTCTGCACTCTTCTTCCGAAGTGCTGCAAACTAAAATGTCATCTACGTATTGCAATACAACACTTGTGGTAAACGGGTGCTTTTCAGGCACTTTTGTCTGAACGTAAATTACGTCAGATACTGCAAGTCTTTGTGCAATGGTATTGATAAAAATGCATTGTTCAAGTCAATTACAGTGAAATATCATGCTTCAACAGGTCTATTACACAAGTTTGTAGCAGGATTAGGAACTAGATGGAACTCAGCCTCTACAATTTGGTTTATCAGCCTTAAATCTTAAATTAGTCTCCAAGATCCCATTTACTTATTTTCACAGGATAAATTGCGATGTTACAGGGTGACTCGAACGTCACTAAGATACCATGATCCATCATGCCAGAAATCGTCTTAAAAATACCTTTGTTTGCCTCTCGAGACATGGGATTCTGTCGTGTTCGAGGTAAAATTGTACCTGGTTTCAATTTAATTTTCACCTCTCAAACCCCCTTTAACAGGCCTATGTCATAGGGGCCTGTGGTCCATAATGAAACTGGTACTTTCGCTGTATCTTCATTAAAATACTCAGGATGGTTTTGTGCTAACATTTTCTGAGGAACATCTCGTTTGATTGCTCTTACCCAATAAGTAATGCTCATATCAAATATCACTTCGTCATCATTTCCATCAAGCAAAGCCATTTAACCTCACACTATGGCTGCTTGCAGCTCTAAAGGAAAAATGTGTCCTCCTTCACGCATAGGTATTTTTGGTAAAAAAAAAAAAAATAAATACAGGTTTTGTCATAGTTCTGCCTGGTAACCATGTCAGCAGAATGCCTACTCAGTAATGAACAATCTCTGTTTCTAAAGGAATTGCTCTCATGGCCATCTGTCCTGAAAATGCCATAACACATTAATTCATGTTTAAATAATGGATTCCTGGGGGGGCGCTGTTGCGCCGAACGAAGATGGCCGCCTGATGTCAGAGCTCTGAGCCGGGAGAGCTGAACATTTCGCCTACCACCCGCCCAGTGCTCTTGTGAGAACTCCCGCTTGCAGTGTGGACGTGGGAAGCCTTCTGCAACCCCCGGATTGAGTCTGGTCCCCCGGCGTCGCCGGATTACCCTGATGCGGCGCCCAGCGGTGAGGCCGGTCGGCGGCGCTCAGCATCCCCGGCCCGGGGCTCCGTAGCCCTCGACCCGCCCACGCAACTTTTGGGCGCGGCGCGGCGGGCCTCGGCGGGGGGAGGGGCGCTGGGCCTCCGTCGATCCTCCTCTGAAGAGGGGCCCTATGCGGCTGAGGACGGTGCCTCTGGGCCTTCTCCGGCGCTTCGCCCTGCGGCTTTCATCACGCCAGCGACCTGCGGGACTTCGGAACGCCGTGAGGCGGCGGCGCCTCAGATAGCAGCTCCGGGGGAGATCCAGCCGTCGCTGCGGTCCCGGCCCCGCGGCTGCGTTGGTTCCCTTCCTCCGCTGCCCCCCCTCCTGGCGCTGGTGAGGCCGCTTCGGGGACCAGGTAGGGGGGTGCAGGGGGAGGCTCTGGGCTGCGGCCGGCTGGCGGGTGCCTGATCCCCCGGGTCTGCCCTTCCACGCCGGCTGAGGACGCTTCATCGCCCAGATCCGTGGGGCCCGCTGACCCGCGCCCTGTTTGCCCATCCTTGAGCTGCTGCAGCCCCGTGGATCTGGCCCGCCCGGGTCCCCCCCGATTTGTTCCTCTGACTCTGGTGGTGCCCGGCGGCGGGGCGAGGAGACATAGCCTGACCTCTTCCAACGGCGGCCCGGGTGGCCTTGAATTTTTTTTTTTGTCTTGGATTTCAACACTTGGAGCTACACAAGGTGCCAAATGCACCCATGAACTAGAGGGGGACAAGTCTAAACAAGTTCATCCCCCCCCGGGGGCACCTGCCTTGGCCAAAGACTTAGGGACTAAACCTGTGGTGATCAGACTGCTCTACCCTGACTTGCACCACACCTTGGAACTTGGGAATCTTCTTGTATGCAGCGCCTCCTTTTTCGCGGGGAGCGGTGGGCTCTTGCTTGACGTCCCCCCCTCCCTTGGCCCCGCGTCGCCGGCTGGGCGCGGACGGCCCCTTGCCCCTGAGCTCCCCTCCCAGTTGCATCGATTCAGCTATCCCGGGGACTGGCACTGGTCTTGTGGGCGCGGACGCCTGGGGCTGTTGTATGCAGTGTCATTGCTCATGCGGGCCCTGACGGGTTCGACATCACCATACTAGCAATCGCTCTCCGCCTGTAGCTAAAGTCTGGTGGTGGTGGTCCCTGCTCATATACTACAGCCCTGCTGTATATCCCTTCTACACAGAGGCCTCCCCTGTCCTCGCGAGGGCGGACGTGCGCTCCCCTGGCGGTGACACACGCGGGACCGTCACCAACATGACCAAAGGGGCTGGAGCTGGCAAGAAACAAAGTTCGCTCAACATGTTCGCAAAAACTCCGTCCAAGGCACCCCCCAACCCGCCCGAGGAGACACCCACGGTCTTGACACCCTCTTCATCGGAGGACTCACAGAGGATGCTTGAATACATGAAGGAGGGATTTACCGCACTGCACACCAAATTGGACGACATGAGTGGAACCATATCGTCCATTAAAGCTCATATAGAAAGAACGGACGGCCGGGTCACCGAGGTTGAGACCAGGGTGGGTGCCGCGGAGGATGATCTGCTGTCGCTGCGAGCTGCAGTATCTACACTCACTAATCGTGTCTCAGCAGTGGAGAGGAAGAATGATGACCTGGAGTCTCGCTCCAGGCGTAACAACCTGCGAATCATTGGCGTTCCGGAGGATAGTGTCAAAGAGCCCATGGAGGACTATGTTGAGCGTATCCTTTTAACTGCACTTGATGCCCCGCAACTCTCCTCACACTTTGCGGTCGAAAGGGCACATCGATCTCTCACTGCTAAGCCTAAGCCGGGAGCGCCTCCCCGACCTATCATCGCCAGGATCCTAAATTTTCGGGATCGGGACGCATTGCTTCGTGCAGCCAGAGCCAAGGGTGAGCTGCGCTTCGACTCGGCAAGAATACATCTGTACCCCGACTTCTCGGTCACGGTTCAACAGGAGCGCAGAACCTTTCTTGCTGTCAAAAAGAGACTCCGCGACCTGGGGGTTAAATACTCTATGCTTTTCCCGGCGAAATTAAGGATTGAACACTTAAATCAGACCTTCTTCTTCACCATCCCAGAGGAGGCGTCGAAATTCATTGACGAACACTTTCCCGGCTGATGTCTGTTTCCGCACTCATAGTATGGGATGCCTTGTGATGGCCCCCCAGCACGGAATGTTGGCGGTAAAGGTCCCACCACCGCCGGGTCCCCTATGACATTTGAGACTTCAGCAGACTTTTGATCACCGGTTCCCCCTTTCTTCTTTTTTCAATCTCGCTGTTTCTGGTACCCCCCCTCGGGGGTTCATCAGTTGCTTATAAAAGACTTCATTAAGCTGGTGCGACTTGGTCTCTGTGGGGCCCTGGCGCGCAGGCTGTGGCACAGTCGACCTCATGCAGCCGGACCCTGTCTGCTCGAGCCCAGGCCCCTCTTTGGGCGTGAGACATTTTCGGCTCGATTCGGTCTGGCTGCCGGGGCCCCCTTGTCCGTTACATTTACATTGATGTGTTGATTGATTTGCCTGCTTATACATCACCTTAGATCTTGGCCCGCTCCGATCCTGATATTCTATACCAATATGGCTCCGACGCACTACCACTATGCTCTGTTACTTACTACTATTGCACTGTATAACATTCTTAAACTCTCCCCGGTTTCAGCATGACATCGCTAGGCTGACTTGCAGCCCCCCAGGCGCAGATGCCTAGTATTATGTTCCTATTGTTGTTAATGGGTTTGGGTTTCTTCCCTCGAGTTTTGGGAGGGAGGTGGGAGGGAGGTGGGTGGGGGGAATGGGGGGAGGGGTAGTTAATGTTGAAAATGACTCGGCAACCACTAGGGGCACCACATGCTACACAGCACTACATCACACACCCACGACTGGAGATCCCTCCACATCGGGGTCCATAGAGTTTCTTCTTTTTGTCCAATATACTACAGCTATTGCATCAATATCTCCAACTAAATGGCGAATAAAGCCCTGACGTTCATGAGCTGGAACGTTCGAGGTTTGGGCAATCATAAAAAAATGCGCCAGATACAATTATATGCAGAACGCCACGGGGTCAAAATTCTCTGCTTACAAGAAACCCATGCCCGCTCCGAGCAATGTGATCGGTTCGCAAAACAATGGGGTTCCCAAAGATATTACACTAACTATTCTACCCAGAGCCGCGGCACACTCACTCTAATACACAGAAGTTTGAAATTTGTGTGCAATCACTCACGTATAGACCCCCTTGGCAGATATGTCCTGCTTGTTGGTACACTACAGTGTCAGGAGGTGGCCATCCTAAACATCTACGGTCCCAATGTTGATGATCCAGACTTTTATTTACACCTGGTCTCGCTCTTGGAGGGATTCCCCCTGATCCCGATCATGTGGGGAGGAGATTTTAATACTATACTCGATGTAACCCTAGACAGATCGGGCACACGGCCCCGCCAACTCTCCAGAGCGGCCCACACCATACTCACTGCTCTTCCACACCTGTCACTGGCTGACCCCTGGCGGTTGGCAAACCCTGATGTCCGTGAATACTCATATTATTCCACAGTCCACGACTCCCACTCCAGAATAGATAGATGGCTCATCACTGATAGCTTAGTCAGGTCTGTGTCTCACCAGGGTATCCTTCCCAGAACACTATCTGACCACTCGCCTATCGTCATCTCGCTAGAATGGGGCCCTGACGCCAACAGACCTAGGCTGTGGAGGTTAAGCTCACGTACGCTCCTTGACCAGGCCTTTACGGCAGAACTCGAAGTGGCCATTGAAGAGTTCTTTGAACTCAACACTGGTTCGGTGACATCTTACTCCATCCTCTGGGAATCATTCAAGGCATACACGAGAGGGGTGGCTATCTCCAAGGGAGGCGGCATTCTCAAAAGGATCCGCGCAGATATTTCCGTCAGTGAATCTACCCTCGCCGGCCTTGAGGCTCAATACGCTCTTAACCAATCCCCAAGCACTCTTTCGGCCCTGGGGTCGGAATTAGATAACTTTCGTGCCCTGGCAGAGCGTGAGGTCAAATTCCTGGAGTCTCCTGGCTTGGCGAGGAAATATGGCGAAGGTGAACGCCCTGGCCGTATGCTGGCCAGGATGCTCCGTCGTGAACTCGGACCCCCCAATATTCCGCCTATAACAAGATCGGACGGCTCCATGGCTCAGTCCCCACAGGACATCAACTCCGAATTTCTCGCATTTTATACATCCTTATACTCCGGGACCAATGACCCCCCTATTTCCGAAATAGATTCCTTTCTGGACTCTATCCCTCTCTCCGTTTTGTCTGCCGAGGCTGGTGCTTCCCTGGAGAGTCCGATAACGTCTGAGGAGATCGCCGAAGCCATTGAATCACTGGCATCTGGCAAGGCTCCTGGCCCGGATGGACTACCCATTGAATTGTATAAACAATACAAGACACTGCTGGTCCCGCACTTGTTGGGTCTATGGGAGGAATCTTGCGAAAAGGGTATACTCCCCCCCTCTCTTCGAGAGGCAGCGATAATGGTTCTCCCCAAACCGGGCAAGCCCCCCTCCCAGTGTAGCTCATACCGCCCCCTCTCGCTGATTAACAGTGATGTAAAAATCTACGCTAAACTACTAGCCAACCGTTTAGCCCCTATTCTGCCCCACATTATTCATCCTGACCAGGCAGGGTTTGTCCCTGGAAGGTCCACATCCTTAAATTTAAGAAGACTCTTTAATGTGATCAGTAGGGTTAGCCCCACCACGCAGGCGGTAGCGGCCACACTGGACATGCAGAAGGCCTTCGACTCGGTGTCCTGGAAATACTTGTGGCGGGTCCTTGTGAAGTGTAAGTTTGGCCACAATTTCCAAACCTGGGTTAAGCTGCTTTATACCTCCCCTTCAGCTAGAGTCCGCACTGAGGACAGATGCTCCGCTCCTTTCCTAATAGCCAGAGGCACACGCCAGGGATGTCCTTTTTCCCCACTAATATTTGCCGTAGCCATTGAACCATTTGCTGACCTGATGCGCCAGGCACATGCCCATAGGGGATTACGCACAGCCGGTCAGGCTGACATAATCTCTCTGTACGCAGACGATGCCCTGCTGTTTATTCGTTCACCTGACATTAACCTTGCTCCTATCCTCGCCGACGTCACTAGATTTGGAGACATATCAGGATTAAAAGTGAATTGCTCCAAATCCACGTTGTTCCCGCTTACTGAGAGTACGTATCCTCCCCCGGATATGTTGGGCTTCTCCTGGTCTCAATCTAGTTTCACATACTTGGGGGTGGAGGTGTCTCGTTCTATAACAAAGCTCCGCGAGGACAACTACTCGAACTATCTAACGGCCCTATCTGGTAAGACGTCTAATTGGAACAAGCTCCCCATTTCCTTGGCAGGTAGGATCAGCATCCTTAAAATGGTGGTACTACCCCAACTTTTATACCGTTTCACCAATCTACCTGTATGGCCGGGCGATGCATTTTTTAAGGCACTACGGCACATTACAAATACATTCCTTTGGCACTCAGGAGCGGTCAGGCTTAAACTTTCTACGCTCACCACCCCGAAAGAATTTGGGGGGTTTGGCGCACCGGATTTCTTGAGGTATTGGGTGGTGGCTCAATCGCAATTCGCTTCCCATTGGTTTAATACCATCGATCCCCCCCACATGTTCGGCTCGAGAGGCTGTCTGCTGCTGACCGAGTGCTAGGTTCCCTCATTCTTAAACCTACTCCAGCTGACCCTGACTCGGCGGACCCAGTGACTTGCACCTCCTTAGCGCTCACCAAACTTTGGGCCCTTGTTACCACACCTCGGCCATTCCATGGAGACCTACCGCTTTGGAACTTTCTCCCTGATGTATTACCCATCCCGCCTCCAACTGCAACCCGTTGGGCTGAAGCCGGCTTCCAGTCGCTCCGCAATATTTACGAACAGGGTAACTTCATAGAGTGGGCGGGTCTCCCCCGATCCCTTAAGCGCCGCCCCACTGCTTGGCTACAATTCTCTTCCCTTCGCAGGAATCTCAAACTCAGATACCCTGAGTTCCCCACAATACCGCCTGATGACTCCATAGTTGCGGAACTCTGCTCATACCTATCCTTTAAGGGTAAAGTGTCGAGACTATATACACTGGTGCAATCTAGAGCTGTCCCGGCCTTCACTAAGCTGAAGCATAGCTGGGAGGTCGACCTTGAGGTGGAGCTCAACGACGAGAGGTGGTCTCGAATGTGTGCTCGCACTCAAGATGTCTCCTATAACTCAAAATTTAAGCTTATACAGTTTAAGATTCTCCATAGATATCATCACACACCCAAGAGACTGCACCGCATGTTCCCGGACTCCCCCTCCAGCTGCCCCAGATGCGGCATGGAACAAGCAACCTACATCCATATGCTATGGCACTGCCCACTCCTATCGCAATTCTGGATCAAGATTTGCTCCACACTATCAGACATCCTGGGTATCCCCATTGCCCCCACCCCGCTACACTGTCTCTTCCACGAATTCCCCCGGCTGGGCCGGAAAGCCAGGAGACTTGCGGGTCTCTGTATGCTGCTGGCGGTCCGCTGCATTCTGTTATGCTGGCTCCGTGCCAGACCACCTATATACTCACAATGGCTTAGATCAGTTACATGGGCTCACGACACGGAGGAAACCTGGAGTGCAATGCAACATCCGCACTGTCGGCCAATAGATGTCTGGCAAAGCTTCCGGGATTACATGGCCTCCTTGCCCTCACCTTCATGCACAGCTGGTGTCTCTCCTAAAAATACATAATGAAGTGTATATTATGTTCAACTGTACGATTGATTGCCCCATATGCCGATATCTAGTTGAATCTATGAGCTCATGCTTCACTGCCCCAAATATTTGAACAGTCGTATGTTGTTGTGGATACGTATTTATGTATATTTACTCTTGATGTATTAGCTGCCATGTGGCCGGCCTAGGCCCTGTCTCCTAAGTTGTGTTGTCTAGTCAACAATAAAAACAAGTTTAAAAAAAAAAAAAAAAATGGATTCCTGGTGTTGAACACACTATGCCTTCATCGGTAAACAAGATTGTCAACGAGATTGTCATATTCAATTTGGTCATTAAATCTCGACCCAATATATTGATAGGTGTCTGCCTTGAATATAGCAAAGGCACCTTCATGTCACACTCTCCTATAGAGACTGGTAATTCTTCAGTGAAAGGAACTCTACTTGTAGCTCCTGAAAAACCTTGAGTATTCATGGCATTGCCAGACATCCAAAATGTTCCCTCTCGTATACATGTGCGAGTTGCACCCGTGTCTACTAAAAATGAAAACGATTTGCCTCCTATATTGACGTCTATCCTCGGTTCCTCATGAGGATTCGGCGTCACATATAGTACTGAATACATCAGGTCTCCCAGTGAGCTGTCCTATTGCGGGTACAGCCTTATTCCATTACCTGTAAAAAGATTCCCTCCATCGACAGTGACACCCCCTATTCTAGGAGTCATGAGCTGTTCTGTCCTCGTGCTCTGCTGAATCTTCATGGGCGAATGCTGTGACTGCCCTTGTGGCGGATTGACTGCTGCCTGTTGTGTTTGCAAGCCTTGCTGCGCACACTGCGCTTGCTACTGCTGCATCGATTGATTCTGGACAAACCCATCTCCATTCTGCAGAGAATATGCAGGTGGGTTTGAAGTCCCCCTCTTAAAAATTGATAATTTTACATGAACCCTTGACTTCTACATCTGCGAGCAAGATGCCCCGTCATCCCACATGTCCAACATATAGGCAGAGGTCTCCCAATCTGCCCATCCTGCATATTTTGATCATCATTCTGCATATTATAAAATCCACCATGATTATTCTGGAAATTTCCCCGATTATTTTGCCAATTCCCTTGATTATTCTGAAAACCTCTTCCTCGAAATCCTTCTCTTCCTCGTGGAGCAAACCCATTATTGCCCTGATAAAACTGTCTGGTTATTCGGCCGCAGGATGATTGGCATTTGCTGTGAACTTGATCCACCTACACTAGTCAACATTGCCCCTTCAATGGCATACTTGGACAGTTTTTTCTGTACTAATTTTGTCTCTTTGCCTTTCCTTACATCATTTTTTTGCAATTCTTTTCCTGCAAGAGTCTACAATAATGCACATTGGTCATCTGAATCACCGACCACAGTTTTGCATCCATACCAACTAACTTCTTGTGCTGCTTCTGCACAGGGTCTGATAGAACACAGGTATAGATTTTCTCCAAGCTTCGCTTGTCTCCAAGCTCCACTGCTCTTGAAAATTCTGAATGTAAACAAGCAGATCATCTCCATCCTGCATCTTTTTCTTCATTATAGCTCCCATATCGGATGTGTCCAGATACAGTACTCCAAGCGCTTTCCAGACTGCCACCCTACAGTTATTGAATGGTTCTCCATCATGAGCAGTGTTAACTGTAGTAACACCAGCATATCCTGCTCTCGACCAAACGTCATCAGCTCTCTCACCAAATATGGCGATCAGGAGACCCTTAAGTGCCCCTATACCCAAGGGGGTTCCTCCCGTCATTTTTTCTAACTCATGTATCCACTTCTCAGCGCCAGAAGTTAAACTCGGGAGCTTGTACCTTAAATTATCCTTGTCCATCTGGGGCCACGGTATATACTGTGGTCTGGCACCACCTTTTTCTAGCAAGGGAAACTGTAAAGCCCCAAACTCATTCTTGGTTATGTTTCTATCCAATGCAGGGACAATATTCCTGCACTGCCTTCTTCCTGGCAGCAATCTTAATCTGCTCACATATGGTGGCGACTTCCCCCTCTCACCATGGAGTTACCCTTTAGGTCGGCCTGACTGTGTCAATGGTTCTGACGCCTTAGGTATAGGTGCATTTAAATCTGACCATCTTACTTCCTTATCCATTGAAAAACAACCCCTGGGACCACATACATCCCCTCTTTCTTCTCCATGGAAGGTCTCTCTCTCTCTCTCTCTTCATCTGACATTTCTTGTGCCTAATTCATGCAACTTCTCTCTTCTTCATCTCTATTTAGTGTCAGTATATCTAAAGACAGCTCTTTATGCTTCATGCTACATGAGGCTTCCTCTGTGTCATATAACTGAGTGCTTTCCAATCAATTGCTTTTTCCCATCCCCTTTGAGTCTTTCTGGGCTTTCATTTCATGATAAACTTTACTGATCATTTCCCCAATGCTCCTAGAGTCAAACTTTTCTTCTAGATTTGCTCTAGACGGGCCTGGTAATGATCAAGCGATCAAGATTGTGTCCTCTCTGCCTTCTTTTACATTCAATATAATTGTCAAATTCTCTTTGGTTTCTTGCTTCCTCTCTGACCCAGTCTTCCTCTTTTTTCTTCATATCTCTTCTCTCATTTGCCCTTCGTATCTCCTCATCCTTTCATCTCTATATTCTTTTGTCCCTCAACTTTTGTACCTTTTCTTCCATTCTTTTTCTTTCTAGCCTTTCCTGCTCATCGATTGCTCTATCTGTAATCTCGTTTTCTTTGCTCCGCTGCCCTTTCTTGTTTTCTCACTTGCTCCTCCTGGTATAACTGCTCTAATCTTTGTCCATCCTTGTCGCTCCTTTGTCTTTCAATCGTTCCACTCTTTCCTTATCCTTTTTGTTTTGCTCATCTTGATCTTCCCTTTGTCTTACATCCTCAATGCCTTTACAGTCGAGTTTCAACAAAATCTGGCCACCCATCCATTCATTCTTTAAGAGTGCTACCTCATCAGTTTTATCTCTTTCTCCCTTCCATCTCTTTATTTCTCTTCCTATATCTAGAGATGTGCTTGCTCGACCACTTCTCTCCTTATCGCGTCTCTCCTTATCCCTTGGGACTTTAGAGATTACGTCTCTCTCAGTATTTTTCTCTGTACCCTCGGTCACTGCTTTGCGCAGGCGACTCATATGCCGGGTTGCTATACCCTGTTGCTGCCTTTAAGCTCCCTCAATGGGTATTAACTATCGTCTTTCTTGTTCTCGTCTTCTATTTCAGCTGGGGCGGGGGGAGCAGAGGGCTCCTCACCCCCCTCTTTGCATACATTACGTAAACAATTTACAGGAGGCGGCTGTTCTCGCTCCTCTTGGTACATCTTCCAAAGCTCTAAGCTAGCTAGTAGCTGGTTTTCGATAGTGACCCTCCCTGCGGCCACTGCATGAACATTTTATCTGTGGTTCCTTTAACCAATTCCGCACTATACTGTCTAAGCTTAGGTGCATGTTTCGGCAAATGCATGCAGAGGTGCACAAGTGGAGTAATATCCTCCATTCCCAACTCGTTACTCTTAACCTGTTTAACACTCGCTTGCTTTAATCACAGATTTAAAAATGTGTTAAAGAAAAATAATACAATATGAGTGCGCACCAATCCTCACAAGCTCAATATTCAAGACAATCAATTAATTTTTCCAACTTCGCACTTCTCTATTTTTCAGCAATTATCTTTTCTATGATGTCCTCATTTTTATTTTCAATCACATAAAATAAACAGGCAAACTTGACCGGTCACATATAGTCTTCTCTAAGACCTGTCTTGCCCTCTAAGATACTCCATACAGAGTTTAAATTAACCTCTTTAGATTCACCTTTAATCAAATCCATTTTCTACGCCATCCGCTACGGGACTCTAGGTTCAAATTTCTTCTGATATGTTCTTTAAAACGCAGGGCAGGGCGTAATCCATTTATTGTGGCCTCTGTCAGAATACTTTATTGCTTGGCCACACTCCAATATCTCATTCCCCATATTTATAACACTCTTATTCTCACATTATGTGTATCACGCCCCCCTCCGTTACTCACTTTTCCATTTTCTTACTACTTTTCTTCACTCATCACCCATACGTTTTGCCAACTCTTTCAGTTTTTAGTCACCGCTCTCATTTTCGTCTTCCGACTCTCGGGATCATATGCCTTTTTTACTGCCTCTTCAACCTTTGGTTTGATCAGCTTCTCGTAGACGTGGGAGGGGATTCTGTGGAAACCAGGGGACCCGTCGCACCGCGCTTGCAAGCTTTTTCAAAATACACTAACCACCATCTACAGGGAGCTTCACATCCTTTCAGCCGAAAGGCAAGGGTCATTTGATATTGCCGGGTCTCTAAAGTTTACTTAGGTCGCTTACTCTGAACCATCCTCTTTGCTACCAAGTGAACTGGATAACCCAGCCCTTTAAAATGAGTAGCAATTACCCTGCAGATGGATGGCGATGCAGATTTTTATTCATACATGAATAATAGAAACGACTCAGGTAATTGGCAAAAGGAAGACTGTTTTAATAACAGTTATCTAAAACAGTACAACGAACATCAACGAACTCGCTCGATCCTCTTACTCAAACATTCTTAGTAAAAACTGAGATCTTATACACAAAACTCGTCATCAATGACGTTAACCTATGTATGTACTAACGTCATGCTACGTAGCAAACTATAAAAACCTATGAGTATGGGTGATTGGCTCTGAGTGAATGTCTACGTATACGATCCATACTAGTCTAAAAAAGTGAAAGAAAGTGATAGGGTTCTTATCAGGTGTGGCAACTAAGCCGTCCCCAAAAAAGACCATTATGAACGTCACTAAATACACAACGTCCCATTGGCTACACAACTATAGGACCCCTAAATACGCAATCCTCTACAATTGGTTGGCACTCTAATCTCCGTCAGTACTTTTCCACCTATGTCTAGCAACATGCAGGCTGGCCATCCAGGTGCTGGCGAGTTCGCCGTAACTATTGCTTCACGCCAATTAGCATATCAATCCATCATCACCTCAGTGGTCTACTGTCAATTAGGCTTTGAAGCTAGGCCTCGAGTTTATTCTTCGCTCTGAGAAATTCAGGGAGTGAGGGCACGCTCTGCACTCGTGTGTAGGTGTGACCATCTTGTTCGTCCAACTTCATTATTTTTTTTAATAACACATTTTATTATTGTTTTCTTTTAGACACAACTTATAACATAAAAACTTTAATTTCATTCATACATCAAAGGCATAGCGACCAGTTTATCAATAATTGGATTCCAACATTCAGTACAGGGCAGTGCATGAGTTATCTCCAGGTTGCATAGTGGTACAATGGGTGTGGTACAATGGGTATTGCACAACGGGGTTGTAGGATTTACCCTTGACCATCATATGGCCTGTTCCCATTTCTGTCAAATTTTCATGGCTTTCGCAGGGCAGCCTCTGGCTGTATAGACGCGATGTTCCATTGCTATGCTAGCGTCTAAATCCACCACCCACTGGGCATATTTGGGGGTGATCTCTGAACCCCATAATTGTGCAATGTTTCTTTTGATCAGACCCGTGGTTGTCGAAAACAAGAGTTTCTCAAAGCAAGTAATTTCTCCTTCCTCCTCCATCCCTAACAGCAAGAGTTTTGGCTCCATTGGGATCGGCCGGGCCATTACCAGTGTCAGTCGATCGCAGCAATTCTGCCAGAAACGTTGTATGCGCGGGCCTTGCCACAGAGTGTGAAAGAAGGTGCCCTCTTCTTGTTTGCAGCGTAGACAATTGGCATCTGCAGTCCTGCCCCAGCCGTATAGTGTTGCTCGTGGGTAGTATATTCTATGCAGCAACTTGAGCTGGATTAGTCAGATTCTGGCTGATATTGCCATCTCTCTGGGGTACATTAGGGTCCTGGTCCATTCCTCTGGCAGTATCGTGCCCACATCTCTTTCCCACTTTGTTTGCAAGTTGCACAGTTCCTTTGTGGCAAAGGAGGAGATTACACTGTACATAGTCGACGTGGTTTTAGCATTCACACTGTCCAGCACAATATTTCCTTCTATCGGTGTGCATTCTGGAAGGTCAACGAGATCAGGCATGTGTTTGGTGAATTTGTGAGACGGCTGTGTGTGGTGATAGTATTCAGTGGGTGGAAGATTATATTCAGCTGTTAGTTCAGTGAAAGGTATGGTTCTACCGTCTTTTATCACCTGTTGGATCTTGTGTATCCCTGCTGTTTCCCAATTTGGCCATTTGGGTAACTTGTGGATTTCTGGGAGAGAGGCATTATTCCAAAGGGGTTGTACCAGAGTGGTTTTGTTCCCCCATCCTATGTGTTTATGTGCTTCATTCCAGATCTGGGTCTTATGGGCAATTATTGTGCAGGGGGGGGGTGGCCCACCACCTTATACAGGGTTTTGATTGGGGGTTTGCCGTGTCTTGCTTCTATTTCTGCTCGTATGTGCAGCAATTCTGGATTGCCGTGTAGTATGTTGTTTACGGCTGCCATCTGACTCGCCCAGTAGTATATTTGCATGTGTGGGAGTCTGATCCCCCCTCCCAAACGGATCTCTGGAGTGTGGCGAGTGCTATCCTTGGGTGTTGCCTTCCCTCCCCCCATAGTAGTTTTATCTATTCCGCGAAACTCAGTTGTGGGGATGTGTAGAGGGGCGTTCTGTAGGATATACAAGAAGCGTGGTAAAGCTGGCATTTTAAAGAGTACCGCCCTTCCTTATAGGGTCAGCTGCAATTTTACCCAGTGGTTAACATCTTGTGTGAAGCGCTTCTTAATTGGGTGTAAGTTGTCAGCCACATAGTCCTCCAGTTTATTCGTAATTTGTATGCCCAAGTACCGGAAGTGTGTCAACTCTACTCTATAGGGGGAGCGTTCAGGAGGTATACAGTCTGCTCCTTTGATCGGGAACAGTATTGATTTCTTCCAATTCACCCTCAATCTGCTGAAACTGCCGTATTGTATCAGCATTTGTGTGACTATGGGACAGGAGACCGCCGGGTTGCCTAGATAAATCAACAGATCATCGGCATATAGAGAGACTATCTTCCCAGGATGTGTCTCAATGGAAACCTGGCCACGTCGGTGTGTTCCTCAGTTTTATGGCAAGGGGCTCTATGATTAGAGCGAACAGCATCGCCGATAGGGGGCATCCCTGTCTGGTGCCCTTCCCCAATCGGAAACTACGTGAGGGCCAGCCATTCACCCCCACCTCCGCTGTGGGGGCATTATATAGGAGTTGAACCCATTGTTCTCCAAAGCCCATTTTCCTCATGATCCCCCACAGCGCCTCCCAATGCACAGAATCAAAGGCCTTTTCAAAGTCAATAGCCAATAACGCCAGTGATTGCTGCAGGGTAGGCACTCTCTCCAACGCTAGGTGTAGTCTACGGATGTTCATCCTTGTGGAGAGTTGCGGCATAAAGCCACATTGGTCCGGGTGGACCAGGCAAGAGATCACTTTTTGGAGTCTATTGGTGAGTATCTTCGCTAGTATCTTTGTCTCACTATTTATCAGAGATATGGGCCTATAGCAGCTGCATTCGCCTGGGGGTTTGCCATCTTTTGGTATTACGATTATGGTAGCTTTGCCTAAGTCTGAAGGGAGCGTCCAACTTCATTCTTCCACGTGACTGGAGTCCATGAGATTGAGCTTTTAGTGCATTAAAATACTATTTTTAATTAACCTCCGACATCTTTGTTTTTTTCATGCCTTCTGAGCGGGAGTTCTGTTCTTTCACATGATTTGAATCCAATGTCAGTTTACTCCAGTTTGATAAGACCTTGGAGATATATATATATATATATATATATATATATGTACACACACATATTGGTGCTTGCTGCTTGCTGCAATCTATACACTATTAAGCTAGCCTCAAGATTACTTTGTCTGCTTGTGTTTCTTTTGCAACTGTACACATATAAACTAGCTTGATATCTTCATCTGTTTCTATGGCATAAGCTTCTTCACCTTGATACCAAAATATCACTTATCCTTGGTATTTTCTTGATGCCTTACAGAATATCTGCATTCCCTTGCCTCTGTATCTCTTCTATGTACGCCAGTTGAGCTCTGCATGACGTCACCATTCGACTTGTCCATTTATTTGCTTTGCTTCTTCAGGGATTTCATTCAAATGGCCATCATATTTTCTCATATGCAGGTATGGTTTTCTCAATGGGTACCTTGCCTCCCAGATTCTCTTAGGTATTGGTACCGTCACTAGCACTGCACAGAGTCCATACTCTGCCCTTTGTTGGTTCAACTGTTCTATGTATGTCACATACTCTGGTTTCCAACATACAGGCAATATGGACGAGGTGGTTGATGTGGGCGTACTTGGCTCCTTCACTACATTTCCACAGAAGAGCTGGATGATGGATATCTATCGTGATGAGGAATCTGAGGGAGAAAAGCAATCAATTGAAGCCTTTATTAAAGGGATGTTGTGGTTAAGTTGCACTGATAAAAACCTATGCAATTCAGTTAAAAAATGTTGTTAAAGGGATGTTATAGTTACAAGCAAAACTGAAAAATCCCAGAAGTTCACCTGTTATCGTAAACTTAGCAACCATAACTCGCGCCACGACCGTGCACTGCTAAGACTAACACCCAGGACAAAGATGACATCACACGTCATTGATGACATCATATATCAAATGAATTTTGATAAACAGTCCCTACAAGGGGTTATGTATATAATGTTGGTAACAAGATGTAAGGGAGGGATCGGGAGACCTATCATGAACTACTTAATGTATTAAAGAATGTACTACCAAACTTTAGATTGCCGTGTTGTTTTTAATTCAGGAACCCGATCATTCATACATATTCGCAATGGTTGCAGCAAGCACAACAGAAGTACAATCTTTTTAATCTGGTAATTGTGGATAGTACCTTCGTGACACTTAAACCATGGGTTAGTCGCCTCTCTTTAATGCTCCAACCGTTCTGACTTTCCGACCCCCCCCATCTGACCCAGACTCCCACTCTTACTGCAACCAGCTGTACCGTTTGGCGGTACTGTGTTTCACCATTTGCTAAAAATTAGAATCTAGTGTACCCTTTGGCTGTACTGCATTCTGATTTTAGCTGTGGCCAGTGACTGCATTGTGCTTCTCTGTCCACTGTACCTGTCATATTCTGCCTCTTCTGCTCACCCTCCGCTCTCTCTTCTCCCCCTCCTCCACATCACCTATGGCACTCTGTCTCTCCTATCTTCTCCAATTGCTTCTCCATTGACTATCCTACCCTTCTCACTAAGTCTGATAGGAAAAGGTTCAAAAAGGATATCTTGGTCTCTAAACCTCATCTCCCTATCACTGACACCTACACCAGCGCATCCTCAAGACAGACCCTCACCGACATCCAACTTTGTCGTTCCTTCACCAGACCGTTGGACTACTCACATTGTCTCTGTGCTCTCTCCTTTCTCTTCTTCTCCCATTAATGCTGGCACCCGGAGGGAGGCCCTCCTGGACCCCTTCCACTCCTAAAAGGTAATCATTAATGTGTACCTTAATGGTACCGTCCTGGTCCAAGGCCCTCAGGCCAACCTCCTCCTCTTTGATAGACGGTTCCCGTGCCTCATCAACATCCTTCCTTCTTCTGCTGTGCACCTTCTCTCTCTCCTGTCTGACTTCCCTGCCTTCCACCTCTGCTTCCTCCTTGGCTATCTTGTCCTCTACCCTTTCCTCTTCTGCCCCCACTTGGGCTCCTTCTACCCCTCTGCAGGGCGTACCTCTGATTTGTATCCCTCTCCGGAAGTCTTTCAAGGTTATCAACCTTCTCCTTATTGCCACTCTCAAATCTTGCTTGGCTGTCAAACACTCCTCTGACATCTGCCGCCTCCTGGAAGAACTTGTCCTCGATGTCCTTGCTCTCACCGAGACATGGTTCACAGCCATCTCCGTCACGAGCTTTGAAACTCTCCTCCCTGAAGGCTACAAGATCCTCTCCATGCCCAGATCAACTGTCCTGGAGGGGGTGTAGCCTTGATCTTCCCGGAGTGGAATCCTGCCTCTGTGGTTCCTATGCAGGCCTACTCCTCATTCAAATGCCTTGTCTGCAGGCTTTCTCTCTCTCCTTGGCACTCTCTCACCATTGCTACTATCTATCGGCCACCTGGTCAGACTAGCGTCTTCCTCTTTGAGTGGGCTGACCTCTCCTCCTCTCCTCCTCCCCTCAACCACTCATCTCCTTCTCCTTGGTGACCTCAACTTTCACCTGGATGCCTTCTGTCCCACCTCTGGACTCTTTTGTGACGTCTGTGACTCACTCTCTCTTTCTATTCTTCCCTCTGGCCCAACTCATTCTGCAGGGTGCACTCTGGATGTTCTCATCATCTCCTTGGACCTGCCCCTCTCTAACCCTCTTACCACTCCTTTCTCCTCGAGCGATCACTGTCTTCTTTCCTCCCATCTCTACCTCTCTACCCCGCCAGCCAAGCCAGCTCCAGCACCGCCACCTATCTTCTCGGTCATCCGGCCCATGAAGCGTGTGTCCATTGAGGCTTTCACAGCCACTTTCTCTCCCCTCCCCCTCCACTACAGGCTGACTCTCACCCTGACACTGCTCTTTCCAAGCTCCACTCTGATATCTTTGATACTCTCGTGTTCTTGCCCATGTCTTGAAGATCTGCTTGAAGCCCAAAGCCAAGTCCAACTCTTGGTATGACTCTGACCTTGTCACTCTTAAACACAAGTGCAACACAAGTGCAACACAAGTGCAGGGCGGCTGAGAGCAAATGGCGGGGATCTTGTGTATCCTCTGACAGACTGGCTTGCAATACCGGCTCTCTGTCCACACTAAGAAGAGAGCTCACATCCAAGCCTGCGTCTCTGCGGCATCTAGCAACTCGGCCGAACTCTTAAAAAGCTGCAAGGAGCTGGCCAAGCCTGCTGCAGTCTCTACTTCTCCTGTCCCATCCCAGGCCCTCTGCATGGCCCTGACTTCACATTTCATCGCTAAAACCCAGGACATCCTGTCCACTCTCTCATCCTCTCCTCCTCTTCCCTCTACTCACTCCTCTACCTCTGGCCCCCCTGTGACCACCGCTACCCCCTCTTTCTCCTCCTTTGATCCATTCTCCCGTGACGACATCTCTAGACAAGTCTGATCTATGAAAGACTCATCAAAACAGGTTCTTCCTTTTCGTCAAAAACCATCAAGGATCATATTGACACCCTCGTCCTGCCCTGGCCGACCTCTGCAACCACGCCTTCGCTAGTGGAGCATTCCCCTCCCCCCTCCCCTTTGAAGCACTCTCTTGTGCACCCTCTTCTCAAGAGGAGACATCCGATCCCTCCTGCCTGGCTAACTATTGCACAATCTCTATCACTCCTTTTCTGGGCAAACTCCTGGAAAAGCTGTCCATCTCCAACCTCAGCGTCCACACTGATTCTGTTGGTTGTCCCCATGACCATCAGTCTGGCTAAAGAGCAGCCAGATGCAGGGAAACTAGTTTCATTAACAACCGTGAAGACCTGCTCTCTAACCTTGATTCTAATCTCCCTTCTGTCCCATTCCTACTTGATCTCTCTTCTGCCTTTGACACAGTCAACCATGCCATCGTGCTCAACTGCCTTCACGATAACCTGGGTATAACTGATCAGGCCCTGGCCTGGCTGACCTCTTTCCTCTCCAATCGACCCTCCCAGGTTCAACTTGGGTCCTTCCTTTCCTCTATTTTACTCTCCACCCGTGGTGTTCCCAGGGGTCCAACCTCTCTCCATGGCTTTTCTACTAATACCTGGCACCCCTCGCCCACCACATTTCTGCTCTAACTTTCAGTGGCATGCTGATGACTCAGCCTGTTTTCAGGCTCCCCTCTTCCACCTCTTTGCCCTCTCTTATCTCTGTCTGCAATCCAGGAGTGGTGTGGCACCAACAACCTCTGCCTTAATGCTAATAAGGAACAAGTTACTTACCTGTAACTGTTGTTCTCCAGCATGGGTCTGGCATGGATTCACATGCTCATGAATATCCCCATCGTCAGGCTGGGAATCCTCGGTAAAGAAAAAATCAGTTTCAGTTTTGTTTCTGAACTGTTTTTCTACTAATAACCAATCACTGGTCTCTGGGTCATACTGCCCCCAGCCAATGACTGCCCTCTACCTAAGCCCCTTGTCTGGCAGCCGTCTTCAGATTTGGTAGCACGTAAAGTGGCAGTATGACGAAGTGAAGAGCCGCAGAGGGGAAGGAGGTAGGGTTCGCATGTGAATCCATGCCAAACCCATGCTGGAGAACAACAGTTACAGGTAAGTAACTTTTTCCTTCTCCAGCATGGGGTCTGGCATGGATTCACATGCTCATGAATATAAGAATACATAGCAGTACACACATGCACAACCACGGGAGGTGGCAAAAGGCTCAACATTAAGCATTACATAAACTCAACATTAAGCAACTCTTAGCTCCTCACCAGGCCCACCTTCAGGCGAACAGGTTGCGCAGCACTGCTTGGCCGACTCTGGACTCCTCCCTGGAATCCCGGTTGACGCAGTAGAATCTCGTGAAGGTATGCGTCGACCTCCACGTAGCAGCCCTGCAGATGTCCAGCAGGGGCACACCAGACAAGAACGCCGTAGTAGCAGCGATCGCTCTGGTCGAATGGGCTCTCGGACGGCCGGGCAACAGTGGTTGGCCAACCGATGACAGTGCATGATGCAGCCGGAGAGCCATCTGGAAATGGAAGCCTTCAAGAGAGCCTTCACTTGGTTCACAGGTCCAAAGTTCATAAACAGCTGTGATGTCTTCCGAAAACTCTTCGTTCGGTCCACATAGAACTTAAGCGCTCTAGCTACATCCAGCGCGTGCAAAGTCCTCTCGGCCGGCGACGAAGACGACGGAAAGAAATCTGGCAACACCAAGGGCTCGTTAAGATGGAAGTCCGACGGCACCTTGGGCATGAAAGAGGGGTGCATCCTCAGCACCACCCTCGTATCGTGAAAAGTCAAGTATGGAGGCTTGCAGGATGGGGCCTGAATCTCTCCCACGCGTCGTGCAGAGGTGATGGCCACAAGGAACACTGTATTCCACAACAGGAACTTCAACGGAGCCGAATGCAAGGGCTCAAATGGTGGCCCCATGAGCCTGGTCAGCACCACGTTGAGCTCTCGGGCCGGGGCTGGAGCCTTCACCGGTGGGAACGATCGGAACAGTCCCTTCATAAATTCCTTCACCAGTCGATGAGACCACAAGGACGGCCGTCCTGTAGTTCTGGTGTAATCGGGAGATCGCTGCCAGATGTATCTTGATGGAAGCGTGAGCTAGTCCAGCTTTGGCTAGCGACAGTAGGTATGGTAGCACTTGAGGTGCTGTAATCTGTAGAGGGTTGATCTTCTGTGCACAGCATCAGACAGAGAACCTCTTCCACTTATGTCCGTAGCACTTGAGAGTTGAGGACGCCCTGGCCTTTGCAAGAACCTCTCTGCAGTCAGCCGGGATATCGTACCCTCCAAACTCTAGTGCTGCAGGAGCCAGGCCTGCAAGTTCAGCGACTCCGGGTCGTGATGAAGAATGGCGCCTCCCTCTCTGGAGAGAAGATCTGCGTCTGTCGACAGCTTCACTGGTGGGGACGCTGAGAGGTCCAGAAGGTCCGGGAACCGGATCTGTCTCGCCACGCCGGTGCGATGAGGATGATCCTGCACTGGGACCTCTTGAGCTGGTTGATAAGTCGAAGCAGCAGCGGCAACGGAGGAAACACATACAGGAACAGGCCGTCCCAGGGGAACGAGAAAGCGTCGCCCATGCTCCTCGGCTGGGGAAACTGCTGGCGAACCTCTGGCACGGAGTTTGTCGCCGTCGCGAACAGGTCGATCTGGGGTTTGCCCCATCGTTGGAAGAGCCGATCCACTTGATCCTGGTGTAGTTCCCACTCGTGGCACGAGCGCAGCTCTCTGCTGAGTGAGTCGGTGATGGTGTTTTTTATTCCTGCCAGATGGAAGGGAACCAGAAACATCCCCTGGGCGACGGCCCAGTGCCACAGATCCTGGGCCTCCTTGGATAGGGCTGGGGATCTGGTGCCACCCCGCTTCCGGATGTAGAACATCGTGGTCATGTTGTCAGTGAAGATCCTCACAACCTTGCCCTTGAGGGACGGGAGGAACGACTTGAGCGCCCAGAACACGGCGCAGAGCTCCAAGATGTAGATGTGGAGAGACCTCTCTTCCGGGAGTCAAAGGCCTCTTGCGTGGAGATCTCCGGTGTGTGCACCCCATCCCTCCAGGGATGCGTCCGTCGTCACCGTCTCCTGATGTGCCGGGTTCTGGAAGTCTGTGCCTGCCGTGAGGTGTGCACGGGTACCCCACCACTGAATCGCCCGACGGAAAACCTCGTTGAGCGGGATCTTGTCTTCGAAGCTGCCCAACTCTTGCATCCAGCGGGCGTCGAGGAAATCCTGTAGAGGACGCATCCGTAGCCTGCACAGGCGCACTATGTAGATGCATGAGGACATCATTCCGAGGAGGGACTTGATGGATCTCACCTTGGCCACGTCTGTGGCTAGCAGGCGTTGCACTTTGCCTAAGATGACCTTCGTCCCTTCCTCCAACGGAGACGCCAATCGTTCCACTGTATCGAGCTTCGCTCCCAGAAACAGTGCCACCTGCGACGGAACCAGATGGGATTTCAGGTAGTTGATGGAGAAAACCAGCTCTTGAGTAAGCGGACGGTCTTCGCTGTGTGCTCGACGGCGAGTTCTCTGCCCTTGCACAGATGCGCCAGTCATCCAGGTAGGGGTAGACTTGGATCCCCTGCAGGCGTAGCCGCGCCGCCACTGGTGCTAGGAACTTGGTTAAAACCCTGGGTGCCGACTTCAATCCGAATGGCAGCGCTCTGAATTGGTAGTGGCGTCCTTGAACTACGAATCTGAGGAACTTTCGGTGCCCTTTTAGGATGGGGATGTGGAAGTAAGCATCCTCCAAGTCCAAGGACGATAGGAAGTCGCCCTCCTCCAGCTGTCCCAGCACGTGCTGGAGAGTGACCATCCTGAACTTCTGTGCCTTGATGTATTTGTTCAACTGACGTAGGTCCAGGATGGTGCGCCAACCACCTGTCTTCTTTCTGACGAGGAAGTATCTTGAGTATACTCCGGAGCCCCAGAGCCTCTTAGGGACAAGCTCGATGGCACCTTTCTTGAGCATCGCCTTTACCTCCAACAACAGTTGAGGGACGTGATTTTCCTTCCTGGCCACGGGAGGAATGAGGGAACACTTCTTTTGGAATTCGAGAGTGTGCCCCTGGGCCAGGGCATCCAGCACCCAACGGTCGGTGGAGATGGATTCCCACACGTTGACAAACTTCGCCAGCCGGCCTCCCACCGGGGTGCTTCGGTGGGGGCCCGACGCTACGGCCGGTTCAATCTTGCTTGGAGGCGGCCTTGGCGACGAGATCCTCCTCGTTTGGCGTGACCTCTGTAGGCCTCCTGTGACGAGGAGCAGGAGGCCTGGCGGTACGTAGAGGAACCACCGCCTGATCCCTTGGAGGACCCCTGTCTGCCTCCGGCGCTCCGAAAGGGCCGTCGTTGCTGAAGGACTCCCAGGGCTCGGGGGGTCTCTGTGTCGGCATTGATGGCCTGCAGCGACTCATCCACCGTTTTCCCAAACAGGTTGTTGCCGTCGAACGGCATGTCCAACACCCTGGTCTGCACGTCCTGACGGAAGTCTGTCACCTTGAGCCAGCCTCGTCGTCGAAGACAAACACTGTTGCCTAACTGGCGAAACCCGGTGTCGGCAATGCCCGTTGCCACCGTTATGGCGTGACCCGATGCTACCTCACCTTCCTGCAGAATCGGTAGGGCCTCTGCCCTCTTGTCGTCTGATAGGAAGTCCAGTAGGGGAGCTATCTTGTACCATAGCTTCCTGTCGTAACGGGCCACAATCGCTAAGGCGTTGGCCGCTTTAATTGTCGTCACGGCCAACGAGATGACCAGTCACCCCATGGCGTCCAATTTCTTTCCCTCGCCGTCAGGTAGGGAAGTGGAGGTGGAAGCTGTCGCCCCCGCCACCTTCTTCTTGGCTGCCGCTGAGACGACCGAATCCGGCGTCGGCTGAGCCCTGAGGCACAAGGGGGCGGCGTCGGGGACCCGGTACTTCTTCTCATACCGGTCCCTATTGGCAGGCGTCGTGGACGGGTTCTTCAAGACCACAAGTCCCTCGTCCCAGATATCGTCGAGTAACGGTACCGCGAGGACGGTCTTTCACTTGGCCTCTCGCCGTTGATGGAGGAAACCTTCCTTCTTCTGTTCCTCGGGGAAGAGCTGGAAGAGCTCAGACGCCCTGGCGATCATGGCGTGAAAAGAGCCAATTTCATCGGGCGGGGAAGCCCAAGGGGGTGTTGATGGAAGGTCCATCCCGTCGTCACCACCGTCGTCATCCGTCCCCGTCATCGTGTCATCCCTGGGATCCGGAGAGGGGGATGAAGGCTCCACGGGCCGCGAGGGCATGAAGGCCAGGGGGGTGGGGGGTGAACTCTCCTCCGCTTGTTCGGAGGGCTTCCTGACGGGCCCGGTTCTGGATCGTCCGCCGGGGTTCGTGGTAATCTCATCCTTATCTCCGGAAATAAGGTTTGGATCGCCATCAAAATGGCTACCGAGTTGTCCTGAGGCTCAGGCAATGGCTGCAACAGGAGGGCTGGCCGCTCCTCCACAGGGGCCTCGTCGGCGCCACTGTCAATATCTTCGACCACCTCTTCTGGATCTATCCCATGGGATCGTACCTTCTCGAACCTCTCGTTGAGGATCTTCACGGCCTCCACCAGCTCCTCCTCAGAGGCTGAATCCATGTCCGTAATGGCCACCGCCCCCCCCCCATTTTCCACCGGGGTCTTCACGGGGGTCTTGTCGATGAGATGGAAAGAGGATTCCCTCTGCGGTGGCAGGGAAACTCTGGGCCCCGAGGTCGCCTTCACTGGTGTAGCCTCCATAGGCTTCGCCAGGGTCGCCGCGACTCCCTCGATAGAGGCCTTAGCCGGGTGAATCAAAGCCTTCACCACCTTGGGCGTGCTTGAAGCCTTCACCTTGGGGGGAGGGTCACCGCCTCGCTCCCCCTCAGCTGAATCCTTTGAGAGCGACTGGGGTCTCTCCAGAACCTTACCCGGGTTCTCGGATTTCCTCTTCCCCGAACCAGAGCATTGGCTCGTGGTTGATGGTGCCGGGGAAGGTGCGCCCTGCCTGGCAGCCGAAGAGCCCGACCGTACGGCGCTCCCGGTGCCTGCGGACTCACGGTGCTTAGCCTTCTGTTGAGCCCCCGTCGCCGGGGTGCCCTCACAGGACTTAGAAGACCGCTCTGACCTTTTCTTCTTCTCACCTGCTGGGCCCTTCTCCAGCCAGCTGGTGAGGCGGGAACGACGATCCCTCATGGTCCGTTCCGATAGGTTCTTGCAGAACGCCCAGTCCTTCTCCACGTGCGTCTTATCCTCATGAAGGCAGTAGAGACATCTCAAATGCTCGTCCTCCTTGAAAACATTCTGTAAACCGCATCCAGGGCAGTTCCTGAACAGCTTGGATCCGGGCGTCGAGCGTCGAGCTACCCTTGTCCTGGGCCGCGTCCATGGTAGGCCTCAGATCTTCTGGAATCCTCCAAGAAGCGTCACTCGATGAAAACCTCACCCTTGAGGGGCGTTGGAAATTCCGAAACGGGTCCCCGTTGATCGGAAGAAGAAATGTTGGAACTTGAGGCTCGATTTAACCGAAAAATGAGAAAATCTCCTTGAAAAAGCGCGAAAATGCAGCAAAAGCTTGAGAGCTATAGCACAAGGACTCCCAACACTTGAACGTGCGGTAAAAATCTGAAGATGGCTGCCAGAGGAGGGGCTTAGGTAGAGGGCAGTCATTAGCTGGGGGAAGTATGACCCATAGACCAGTGATTGGTTATTAGTAGAAAGACAGTTCAGAAACTAAACTGAAACTGATTTTTTCTTTACCGAGGATTCCCAGCCTGACGACGGGGAATATTCATGAGCATGTGCATCCATGCCAGACCCCATGCTGGAGAAGACAGAGATCCCCCTCATCGGCACTCCTGCACCTTCCTTTCCTGTCACTCTCTGGCCGGCCTTCCTTGGCCCTCTTCCTGCTCCCACCTGTGAGGCTAAGAACCTCAGGGTCATCTTCAACTCCACACTTTCCTTCTCTCCACACATCCCTGATGTCTCTAAGAAATCAAACTACCAACTACACCTCCTCAGGAGTATTCAACAGCACCTCCTCAGGGGTATACTCCCTTTCCTCTCCTTCCCTCAGAAGCTCACTGGCTCTAGAGCTCTGAATCAATCTAGGCTATTGCAACAGCCTCTTTCTAAATATGCCTGCCACTACTCTCCACCCTCTGCAACTCCTCCAGAAAAGGACTGCGACACTTGTCCTTGGCTTGAAGCCCAGGGATTGTATCTCTCCAGCCCTGAAATCTCTTCATTGGCTCCCAGTGGCTGCAAGCATTAAGTTTAAGGCCCTCTGCATTGTCCACGAGGCCTTCTGGAGCCTGGGTCACCAATACCTTCAACTGCCCCTTCGGAAATACCTGCCTACACAAGCTCTTCGCTCCTCCGCCTCCAACTCCCTTCAGGGTCAGTCGCTACTCCAAGTAATGTGTTGGTGGTAGATCTCTTTCTTTGGCTGGGAGGGGCCATGAGGGATCTTGCTGGAGAAGAATCCATAGAAAGATCATTATGGCAAGTAATTTTTCCTTGAATAGATTGCTTTTCTCCTGCAGATTCCTCATCTTGAAAGACTCCCCAAGCAGGTAGGCTAAAGGAGGAGGGTAGAAAGTATTAAACAAGTAGGTTCTGCAGAACTGCCCTATCAAAGCGGGCATCAGCCGCGCGGGCATCATCGAAAGCAGAATGCTTGGTGAACATAAGTAAGGCCATGTGGCCACACAGCAAACGTCCCCATCAAGAACCCCCCTCTTTAGGGCTGTGGAAGCTGAAACCCCTCTGGTTAAATGCGCGCGATCCCTTGCGGAAGTTCTTTGCCTAACACTCAAATATACGTAAAATAATCCAACGTGAAAGTACTTGTTATGGCGAGACCCTTGCAAGATGGAGAATGGGCTACAAATAACTGGTCCGTCTTCCGGAACTCAGATGTACGGGCAACGTAAAAGCTCAAGGCTCTTTTTGGGTCAAGACAGTGAAAACGCTGCTTCTCTTTCGAGGTGGTGTGGAGAGGGGTTTAGCACAAGCAAGTTAATAGATTGTGAAAGATGAAATTCAGAAACAACTTTTGGAAGGAAGCTAGGTCTGATGTTGAGAGAAATTTTTACTCTAAAAAAACAAAAAATGGCGGTTTGCAGCTCACCAACTCTTCTGGCTGACGTGATTGCAACCAAAAAGGCTGTTTTATGGGATAACAAAGAACAGGAATGCATAGACTCAAACTGAGCAGCCATCAAAAAGGTCAAAACCAGATGAAGGTCCCAATCTGGAACAACAAAAGGGGTTTGGCGGAAGCTTATTGAGAAGGCTCTTCAGGAAATGAGCCAATACAGGGATAGTGAAGGAAGAACCCTGAACACAGAGAAGACTGCAAAATACCCTTTGACTGTGGTAAACTGAAGGCCTGCTGAGGCCAATTACAGAAGGAACTCCATCACTGTAGCTGTGGGGCAAGAGATAGGGTCAATCTCACGTTCACCGTACCACGCCTCCTATCTTCTCCACCTGCACGCGTACAAGGTCTGTGTGCAGCCAGCAACACCTCAAACACCTCCTCCGAGGGGTCCCAGTCATCATATCATCTTCTCAAGAGCCACGCATGTAGATTGAGGGAATCTGGAGTCAGGTGAAGCACCCAACCTTCCGACTGGGTCAGGAGATGCAGCCACTGAGTCAACCAGCGAGGTGGGCAGATGGTCAGATCCAGGAGATTGGAGTACCACGTTCGCCTCGCCAGTCCGGGACGATCAAGTTCCTGGTCACTCAGAATCTCTTCAACCTCCTGAGAGCCCATGGAATGATGGGAACTGGGGGGAAAGCGAAGTCGAGAGGAAAGGTCCAAACCACCAGAAATGCATCCCCCAGTGAGCCGTTCTCTGGGAATTCCCTCAATCAAAACTGTTTGCATTTCCTGCTGGACTCTGTAGCAAACAGATCCACTGCTGTGTACCCTAGAGAGAGAAGACCTCTTGCAAGACTTCCTGACACTTCCCACTCGTGCGAGACCATGCTCTGCCTGCTCCGAGAATCCACCAAACCATAATCCATCCCCACCAGATTAACTGCAGAGACCGCGATTATATTCTTTAGCAAGGGGACGGGAGTGCATGCCACCATGTTTGGTCAGATAGTGCATGGCCACCGTGTTGGCCATCAGAATGAGGACATGCTTCCCCTTGAGAGACGGGGCGAAAGCCCTCAGGGCTAGCCTGATGGCTTGCAACTCTAGTCTGTTGATATTCCACTTGGCTTCTATGGTCGACCAAAGGCCGCTCACCTGCAAGTCCTCGCAGTGAGCGCCGTAACCCTTCAGTGACGCATCCGTGAACACACTGGGTCTGAGACCAAAGGGGCCAGAAGGGTACCCCCAGCATAAGGTTTCTGCGGGTTGTCCCACCAGCCTAGGTCTAGGACCACTTGGTTGGACACATGTAGAGGATCCATGAGGGCTCCCAGATACCGAGACCATTAATCCCGTAAAAGCCTCTGGAGGGATTTCATGCACAGCCTGGACCCTGGCACTAGAATAATACAAGAGGCTGTGAGACCAAAGAGGGGGAGGAATGAAGCCCCTGGTAAGGTTGCTTGGTTCCGGAACAAATGTAACATCTTCTCTATGCTTTCGGCTCTCTCTCGGGTGAGAAAGCCTTCCATATACAAATGTCTGACTGCTCTAATGAACTTGAGACTTTGGCCTGCTGTCTACGACTGCCCCGATGAACTGAAGCCTTTGGACTGGTGTCACGTGGGACTTCAAGGTCAGGAGAAGCCCAGCCTGTGCAGTAGCAGACAGGTGTCCTCTAGATGAGATAAAACCTGCCCGGCTGACTTCCCTGGATCAGCCAGTCATCCAGGTAAGGAAATATGTGGACCCTGGATCTCCTGAGGTGAACCATGACTACCGCCATGAGCTTGGTGAAGACCCTCTGAGCGGAGGTCAACCCAAAGGGCAGCACTTTGAATTGATAGTGCTTATCCCCTATGAGGAACCGCAGGAACTGCCTGTGCTTTTGCAGTATGGGCACATGGAAATAGGCATCCTGTAGGGCTATCGACACCAGCAAATCTTGAAGTTCGAGAGCGTGGAGAATCTCTCTTAACGTCACCATTCTGAACTTGTCTTTCCTCAAGAACTTGTTCAAAGGCCCTGAGGTCCAGAATGGGACTGAGACCGCCACCCTTCTTCAGCAGCTGAAAATACCAGGAATACCAGCCCGACCCGCTCTGTTCAGGAGGTACCTTTTCCACAGCACCCTTCGACAAAAGGGCTCACCGTTCTTCCTGGAGCTCCTGTCCCGGTTGGATCAGTGAAAACGGGGGTCTGTCTGGAGGTTTTCTCAAAAAGGGGAGACAGTAACACCACCAAATAAACTACAGGGCCCAGGCATCAGAAGTTATCTCCTGCCACTGGGACCAATGCCCTGCCAAACGTCCACCAACTGGTATGCTGTGAGAGGGGAAAATCAAAGCTGTCTGCTGTCCCTTAGAAGCTCCTCTGCCCCTTCCAGGACACAATAAACGCCTCTGCCCCAACCTGGCTTGTGGGGGCTACAGTTTCCTGCCACAAGGCACATAGCTCCTATAGCCTCTGCCTCTGGAGGCAAAGCTGAAATCAGGCTCATTCAACTGCACAGCCAGACCCAGCGATTTAGCAGCAATTTTAGACTCTTTGAATTTCTCCAAAGTGTCACCCGCCTTCTGTCCGAAAAGCATCTCATCCTCAAAAGGCATGTTAAGAATGCGGTTTTGTACATTGTGGAAGAAGCCTGAAGTTTTCAAATAGGCCTGCCTTCTCATATCTACTGCTGACCCATGGAGCGGCCAACACAGTCAGCAATAGCCAGGCCTGTTTGAAAGGACTGGTTGGTAGTTTCTATCCCATCCTCCACCAGCTGTATAAATCCATCGCGCATATGACCTTCCAGGACGTATTCTGCTGCATGCACTGCTGTCTTCCACAAACTATAAGAAAACTGTGAAACCGCAAGCTACGTTTGTGACCTAAAGGGCCATGCTGCGGAGGTAAACACCTTTTTGGTCAAAGCGTCAATCCTTTTCCATTCCCTGTCTGTAGTGAGATTCGACGTGGATTCTGCGGACTTGAGGATGTAGTGGCACCCTGAACTACCAACCCTTCCATGAAAGGGCGTGTTGAGAGGAAAGAGGGATCCCCTCTTGCCGGCCTGTACTTCTCTGTGACATTGATACTCGTGGGGGGCAAAGTGCAAGGGGTCTGCCAGATGGGAGCCAAAGGGTCAGCTATGGCCTGATTGAAGGGCATGTTGTGTTCAACAGCTGGGCCCTCCTCCAGGACGGTCATACCACTGATGGGGAATGGCAGATGATTTGAGGCAGAGTGTGTCAACCACTTTCTCTACCAATGTCCTGAATTTGACATGAGAGTGAGTGTATGATTGTTTCTGTTGCATCTCAACATCTGGAGATGTGTCCAACCCATTGGCATCTTGAAGGCCTTGAGCCAGTGGAATCAAGTTGTATCGGCCCTCGGAATAGTCAATGCCGCCGGATCCCACAAAGATGGGGTCGACCTCTTCACATTCTTCGGCTTGATCGGTGTCGAAAATCGATCTCATTGAGTCGAAAAACCCTGTCCGTGACAGTGGTTGAAAAGTGCTGATGTTGATGGTCGACGTCCAAGGCATATCTTTCAGCTCCACAGGTCTAGATGCCGAGGCCTAGGGGTTAGCCTGCAGTGGAGCCCTAGAAGCCGAACGGTTAGAGCTCGACACTGGTAGCTCCAATGGGCGATGGGCGCTGTGCGAGAGACTTTGTAATGGCGATTTCCTGGCTCCGTAGGCCATGGAGCTCGAAAGCTCATTCGGCGCCAAAGGAGTTGATTTTTTGCCAAGCGTGGTGTTGGGGGTACCGAGTGCTGCTTTTGCTGCCGTGGCCTGCTGTTCGGGAGTGGTCGACAGCAGCTGTTGACAAAACATATCAAGCATTTCTTTTTTAAACAAATCCCACTCTTCCCGAGTGGTTGGTCCCTTAGAGGGCTTACCTCGCTCCGAGGAAGAATCCAAATCCCACTGATGGTGGCGTCGCTTCTTCTTCGATGAGGAAGAGGATGAGGATTGGGTTCTGGAGTGGGACTTCTTTTTCGATTTCTTGCGGTCTCGGGACGAGTGGGCTCCTCAGTCTCGGCCTCAGATGACCGAACGAGAGACCGCGCTAGAGACTTCGGCGACGGTCAGCCCAGGACCAGCTTACAGGCTCTGCCTCGCAGGCACTTAGGTTGCATCTTGGCACATGACGCGCAGGCTTCCGTGTCGTGAGTGGAACCCAGACACCAAAAACAGACGTCATGTGGGTCAGTCAGCAACATTTTGGCTTTGTAATCCGAGCACTGCTTAAAACCTGAGATATTTGGTAAATTTACTGAAAAACATTGAGTGAAACTCAAGCATTTTCCCGATGTAGCATGTGAGTGCATGGAAAAAAGAAGGAACTGAGGCATGCGCGTATTGACGTGTTATTTGTGTGGCGCCTGATGTCACTCCCAGAGGTGACAATCGACCACCGCGCAAGACGGATCGATGATCGACGGCCGAGTCGAGGTCCACTACGCCCTCTGTGGAAAAGGTTTCTGAGCAGCAGAGTTGTGGACGGATATCCATTAATCAAGATGAGGAATCTGTGGGAGAAAAGCAATCCATTGAATTGTACCATATTCGCCTCTGTATCTAACTCCCAAAGTCTTTTGGCTTATGGCAATGCGGTTTCCAACTTTTCCCGAACAGGCATCTCATGGCAGGAGAATTGTATCATATTTCTCTGTAAATTCATTCGGACGATTTTCAAAAGCATTTTTCAAATATTCTTTAATGTTTATATTAATTTTCCTCAAGCGATATGTACCTGTGAGATCTTGTTTAAATTTCGGAACTTCATCTTCTCTTACAAATCCACTTTTAAGAAGAGCTGTTGATGTACTGGAATATTGGGCCTTGATAGAAAAAGAAGAACAAAAAAAACTATTTTGGTGCAACAGTTAGTTTTGAATATGGAGCAGCCTCAACATTAACAGAAAAACATCCCTGTATATTCCATTTACCTAAAAGATTACACAAGTCCTAGCCCTGACAAATACAAAATTTGATAACAAGCATTGGCAAAGTCTACATTTTTGTTTTTTCTGCAGGCATAAGGTAAAAATGTGCCCGGCACTGCCATAATTTCACAACCTCCCAAAAGACAGTAACAGAGGCAAAATGGCGTCAGTACATGTGAAGACTGGAGGGGGGATCTGTACTTCCGCTCTCTATATGGTAGAGGGGAGACACAGAGACCCCTGCCAAGATTCTCTAGTATTGGTAGACTTAGTCGAGCAATCAAGGCCTAGCTTTTCAAGAGGTTATGCGAGCTGGTTCTTAAGTACAGTGTAGTCTCCAAGCACCCACAAAGGAATGTCCACACACTGTATCGGTTAAAACGCAGTCTTTATATAATCACTATTTAGGGAGGTGTACACGATCACGATAACTCACTTTGTACGCAGAAATCAACAATGGCAAATATATATACAATTCTACAGTGGTACCACTAACGTTATTAGATCTTATTAAAGTGCATACGGTCAGAATGACACACAGATGAAAATAAAGATGAAACCAGCAGTAGAGAGAGGAAGGAAAGCAAGATGGTTGAGCAATAGGCGGAATATTGGTAGCTACCGTTAAACACAGCTCCGTGTTGAGATCCCCCCCCACCTGGGCAACCTGTAGAAGAAAGACACAAGCCCAGTCCATATATTGTTCGCACTAGACTTTCCAATAGTTCTACAACCCGAAAGTACCTGGCGTTGTAGCGTTCCACGTCAGGGAAATCGACAACCCTTCTTCAGTGCCCTCCCTTTAAGGCAGGAGTCACGGGTCGTCTAACGTCCGACGGAGAACAGGTTGAGCTACGATGGTGAAGTGGCTGCGTCGTTCCTAGCAGTGCTCGTTGACGGGAAGCGTAAACGTCCTGCAAGGAAGAGGCGTGCGGGGCACCTCGGTGTCAATAGTTCTGGACCGCAAAGAGTTGAAGAACTGTGGCCAGCAAGGGCGTCGAGTCGTCGGCGTCTGTGGTCTTTGGGTGGCGGGAAACCCACTGGTGGATGCTCCTCGGCGCGACAACGGTCAGGCCTTCTCCGGCAGGATACAGCAGCAACAATGCAGACGAGAGCGTCCTTGGATCAACGACGTTCTTAGGTAACGGGAGCACGGCGACGGCGGTCGGCGACAGTGGTGGACAACAGTCCAGGCGCTTCTCCTTGGAGTTCCGCAGCAATCCCTGTATCAGGTCGGCAGCCTGTTGAAGGTCTGTCTACCAAGGAGCCTAGGCAAAGATCAGCTGTGCACGTTGGTCCCTTGTAGCTCGGGAAGAGGGCGCCTTACCAGGTCCTCTCTGGGTCAGTTCTTGAAGCAAAACAGCTTTCAGATTGCGAAGGAGAGCAAGAGAAATTCTTCTCGTCCAGCAGGGCTCAAGGTTAAGCTTCAGTTACTCCAGTTACTCGTAGTGGACTCCAGCTTCCGAACACGATTCCTAGCAGTGAGAGATCCCCAGATATACTGTTGATCTCCCATTCATTCTGCTGGGTCATACTCAAGCATCCAATCACGACTACGGGCATTCATGCAGACAGGCAGCCAATCAGGCACACAAGGTATTCAGGCCATTCACTTCTCTCCAGACACTCACAACAAGTTATGTGTATTGGGACAAGTACCGAGCCATTCAACACACCAAGCTGCATTCATACCGGTTTCGGGAGGGGAGTCTCAACCATTGTGTCAACCACCAGATACTAGAAAGCCACAACATAGAATGTATATTTGTCACACACGCCATTCACCCAGGTCCCACCCATAGGCGTACCCACAAGATACGGTCGTTGAGAAGGCTCTAGCCAGTCTGGGGGAAGGGACAGAGGCAGGGCTTCAAGGTAACAGGTGATGGAAGGCAAGAGGCCATGGGGGCCATTTTGTCTCCATCAGTAATCTACCGATTCCAATGACAGGGCCTGGGCATCCCAAAATGGAGGACGCTCAGGACACCAGTCATTTCAGCACGGAGCTGCCACCAGCCTGTACCCTGCTCTGTGGGTCACACACAGGTGCCCAAAAACATACACTAGGGGCACAGGGTTCTACCCCTACCTATGGGTGCAATAAGGGTATTCCACGGATCTCTTCACCAAACCAAAAGAGAGAGCTACACCGCCAGGATTCCCACATGAACTCCTGCGTGGAAAACACGACAGAACACACGATAAAAAGCAGTAAAGGACAAGGCTACGGAGGCTGTGTCCCTCCGATGCATTTCCAGCATCATAGTACCATGGCAAATTAAAACTGCTTGGCAAACTGCTCTTGTGACTAATCCAGGGAATTCGTCCTCTCTCTCCAAGGAGGGAGCCACACCCTTTTGGACTAGGGAGGTGAGCCTGTTAAACTTAACACTCCCTATGTGACACTCCCTAGGGGACAGGGAAAGTGGGATTCCACTGTGGTGATTCCCCCTTAGTGGACAAGGAATCCCCAGAAATTGATTTTATTTATCCTCCCTCATGTGAAATGTTACATGTGTTTGTTGGTTGTATGACCCTTTAAAAATTGCTTGTGTGCTTTCGGACACTTGTGACGAGAAATCAACCTATCATCCAATCTCGTTTTCAGCTTGGGCCATAAAGGCACCCCATGAGCAACACCAGAAGAAGTCTGTCGAACAAGCCTCCAGTAGGCCAGAAACACAGGAGAGCTTGACGCAGAAGGCATCTGATGCAAAGGAGCCAGTAGAATGCTGCTAGTTTAGGACTTGTCTGGAGTCAGACTGACAGCTACCTGAGGAGAACCACCCAGAGCAGAAGCGCTTGACCAGCCCCCACAGGCCATGACATCGGCAGACCAACAACCCTTTGACCAAAGAGGAGGCCAACATGATGAACCGTTGTGGAGAACCTCGCGTCGAAGAGCCGAAGAGACTGCCTCTTCCGATGAACGCCGACATGATATAGACGGCACACAGCTGTTCCTGGGAGCAGGAAGGAGGGCAGAGATCCAGAACCCCAGGTGGGTTGAGAAACCAGAAGACCCTTGGTAGGATGAAAGCCAAATGACCCCAAGAAGGGGTAAGACAATTTATCACAGGACCAAAGTGTCCAGACCTCAAAAAGCTGTGAAAAAAGCAGGACGAGAAGGTGGCAATAGAGACAGACGACCCCTAGGTTGAAAGAAACCATACCCCACAGCAATTAATTGCAATATTTGAGAACCCTGAATGTACTCTCACATCTACTCCCTGGGGATCTTCTGTTCAGTTAGCCAGGGAAGGGCAATCGCTTTTGGATCCCGACCCTGGGGGTGGACAAGCGAGGGAGGATCAACTGAGTGGAGGGTCCTTGGGGATTGGATAGAGGGTACCCTAAGGTGACACACGATATTTCCCTTTCCTGTGACTGACCTATCCTCCCCTCCTTTAGCCTTTATGGCCTAGTGCTAATCTTATCCCTTCCTCCTCTGTAGTTTTCCCCTAAGTACTGAGAAGAAGAAGAGACAAATTTAAATAGTACAGATTTCCTATTCTAAACACCACTCTGGTACTGGAACGAAGAAGAGTGGTCTAGAGGCATGCAGCAATGACGATCAGGCACGTCACTAATAGGCTCAAGCAGGGTCAGGCAACTGAGTATACAATCATTTCACCTGCAGCCTGTTAGTAGTAGAGGAGAGTATAAAAGGTGGAATCCAGAAGCACATGGGAGGTGCAACCAAAGAACGAAAAGAGCTGAGGAATTGCCCTGCTAAAGAGCGAGAAGCCGAAGTGCTGACACAGCGACAAAGATCCCAAGAGTTTTGCTGAGGTGACTGTGCAGGACTGGGAGCCCTTGTGAGGGAAGCGGTACAACAGGCGCTGTCAGGGAGCAGACGTGGAGGCAAGCACGGAGGCCGGTGTGTGCTGAGCCGAGCACACAGCGAACTGGCAAGTTGGGTCTCCTGCATGAGGAGGAACCACCAAACTCAGCTGGAGAGACCCGGTAAGTGTCAGGAGACACTAGGAACGCGGGAGCGCTCCAAGGGACCTTGAACGCTTCACAGAAGTAATGAAATACTACACTTTTTGAATGCCGTACTGAATGAAGGGTGCTATTTAATTTACTGAATGCCGAATTGCATAAAAAGTGCCATTCTAGCACGCACAACTTAAATTACATTTACTGAAAACAGAACTGAATGAAAGACGCTATCGTGATGAATATAACATTACATTTATTGAATATTGAGTGGCAGGAAAGTTGTGGTTTGAGTGAAACCAAGTAAATGCTGCAATTATGAAGATTTCTCTTGAAGATTACTGAACAAAGGCTTTGGGGAAACTTATAGTTGCGTGACCTGTGATGGGTGGACCATGTGGTCTAACTACTGCGACAGATCAGGAAGTTTCCGAACACAAACATTGTCAACACCAAGAGTCAAATCACAGAAAAGGTACGTGATTGTGGGTTGCGTGACCTGTAATGGGTGGACTGTGTGGTCTGACAACTGCGCCTAGGCCAGAAATCACTAAGTATTGGAAAAGCAGCAAAGAAGCGTGTGCCCTGGGTAAAGCTAACCAAAGGACGGTTCAAACGGACCCTGTATTCGCTTGTGAACTTGCGAACAGAGGAAACAAATCAACTGCTCAGTATACATCCTGGGCAAGGGAACCCTAAGCACTAAAGAACTGGAGCGTACTTATCCTGGAGAACGGAGCCCCAAGACTACAGAGTTGTATGAACTTGGGGAAGATAAACCTAAGACCCTCTTTTTGATGTGAACTGTGATGCCTGTGAACCTACAGAATCTAACTTCAGAATTTGATCAAACCTCCTTGAAACGAAGTACATTGGAACTGTATTGAACTTGAGACAAAGAACTCTAGACAACCTAAAAATTGCCAGTAGCTGCACATTTACTTTGAACACTTATATTTTTGGTTGAGGAAAGTCAACACTAGATTTTTGTTGCAGTTGTGAGGACAAGCATAGGTTTTGACACAGACAGACTTTTTGGTTTGGACTTGTGGACTCAGACTTTACTTAGATTTCTTTAGACAGGAAAAATCCGACTATAGCATATGGTTAGTTAGGTGTTACACCATCCTGATTATTAATAAAGTTTTGCTTTAAATATATATATGTTGTCTGTGCCAACTCTCCTAATACCATGCCTGTCTAACAATAATCAAATACTGTCGAACAAGGCAATGAGAAATATTTAAAATACATTTGTATTGGAACTCAGAACTATTCTGTCAAGCACAAGGCCTGGAAAGGTCCAGAGACATTTGGGTGGGGGTCAGAAGCCAACCACCATTTCATCTATTGAGGTGTGAACCCCCTAGCGACCTGTTCTAGTCAACCTTTCATTGGTCCTTTTTATTAATGGTAGGCTCAGTGCTTGGATTAGATTAGGTGTTTGGGGCAGAGGGGTGTGCTAGGTTTGTAAGACTTACTGACAAAGCACCATTTTCTTTAATTTTTTTGTTAGATCGGGCCAAGATACACTTTAGAGACAGGGGTAGAACAGGCTTTTTGCTTGAGTTCAATAAAACACAAGTTTGAATCATGACCACTTGTCTGTTTCCCGAGTCTGACTTGCCACAAGCAGTGTCAGAACTGTGATGTAAACACCATATACATGGTTCGGACCCATGTTAGTGAGACGTCTTACTTCAACAGCTCGACTACCAGAATTGGCCACACCTCAATCTATTTGTTTCAACTTATTTAGTTTGGAGGAAGTCCAACTACCCAGTCGAGATGGAGAAATTACTTACCATAATTTTCTTTCTAGGGATTCTTCCCTGCAGATTACTCATCTGATATCTTCATCCAGCTCTGCTGCTTCAGGAAAACTTTGACAGGGGACGTAATTGACCTAGATTCAGCCATTGATCGTCAATCCAAACGTGGCATCAGGCACCGTATATATACCACGTTACTATGCCCCACACCTCAGTTTCCCACTCCCCCAACGCCCCGAGCCGATCGCTGCATAGGAAAACAGAGAAAAAAGCGGGCTAACCAGCCCATAAGAGGTCAATAGAACGGTATCGTACAAAAATGTCGCCCTCATTTGTGCGCCCCCGCAGTCACTGTGACTTTGGAGGCGCACCAACTGAGGATGACATTTACTGCGCCCAAGCAGAGAAGGGGTTGCGGGGGTGTCCCCCGCTCTACCTGGGTGCAGTAACGGGGGTTGGGGGTTGCGGGGGTATCCCCAGCTTACCATTTCGGAAAAAAAAGCACCCTGCCGCGTCAGCTCTAACCCACGTTAGTGGGAAGAGATGACGATGCAGGGATCGCAGGGGGAGGGCGGCACACTCTGCGTGTGCCGCCCTAAAAGTGAGTGGAGGAGTCGGGAGGGTTAAAGTAGCCCGGGGGAAGCAGGCACAGTGATCTATGCGATCACTGCACTGCGCCGTAACTGGTGTCGGCATTTTCGGCCGTCGCAGTTACGGGGGCGCAGTGATCACATAGATCCAATAGAACAAACTTCCTAAGGGAAGAAAAACCCATGTGAAAGACACCACAACTTGTGGCATCAGAAAGAGAGTTGAGCATTTTTATTTTTTATTTTAGAGAGAAAAAACATGCAGCATGAAAGACAGAAAACGGTCATCCCAGAACCATCACCAGTTGTCAACCCACTTAAGAAGAGATGCCCACCAAACTTTCCAAGCGTGATGGATAGGTGGGGAGATGAGGAATCTGTAGGAGAAGGAAACATTACGGTAAGTAATTTCTCCTTCAATGGATTGCCTTTATCCCGCAGATTCCTCATCTGATAGACTCCCCAATCAGTGAGACAAAGGAGGCGGGCAGAAAGTTATGCTAACATATTTCGCAGCACCTCGCTGCCTAAATGCGCATCTGTCCCATGGGCAATATCTAGGACTATAGTGTCTAGTCAAATTGTGAAGTGAGGACCATGTTGCTGCAAAACAAATATCCCTAACCAGGACTCCCTTTTTTAAGGCAGTGATGCAGAAACCCCTCTAGTCGAGTGTGCCCTGCTGCCAGAGGGCAGCTCGCTGCCTCTAGATTGATAGCACTCTGCTATGCACAAAATGATCTACCAGGATAGTGTTTGCTTCATTACTGACAGGCCTTGACAGGCTAAAGCATAGGCCACAAAGAGTTGGTCAGATTTTTGGAATTCAGACGTCCTTGTGATGTAGAAACTCAGGGCCCTTTTGGGATCTAGTCGATGGAACCGCTCCTCTTCCGTTGAAGGGTGCAGAGGTGAGTAGAAGACTGGCAGGTCTATGGCCTGTGATAGATGAGACTCAGACACCACCTTAGGTGGAAATCCCAGCCTTACTTTAAGTGAGACCTTCTCCCGAAAGAACTGCAGAAAGGGCGGTCTGCAATTCACTATCCCACCTAGCAGATGTTATTGACACTAAGAAGGCTGTCTTCATCAAAGAGAGTAGCCACACAGAACAGGTATGCATGGGTGCCATCAGGAAGGTTAGAAACAGGTTAAGATCCCAATCTGGGACAACAAAGGGAGTTGGCAGAAACAAATTCACAAGGCCCTTCAGGAATTGAGCTATCACCAGGATCGTGAAATATGAACCCTGATCTGGGGACCTTTTAAACACTGACAAGGCCCCCAAATATTCTTTGACTATGGTAACCCGAAGACCTGTTGAGGCCAGTGACAGAAGGAACTCCATCACTGAAGTGGTGGGGCAAGAGATAGGATCAATCTCGCATTCCCTGCACCACGCCCCAAATCTTCTCCACCTGCACACATACAGAGATCTTGTAGATGGTATGTGTGCATCCAGCCACACCCAAGCACCTCCTCAGAGAGGTCCGAGTCATCATATCTCATCCACTCAAGAGCCATGCATGTAGGTAGGTTGATGGATGGATTCCGAGTTCACGTGAAGCACCCGACCTTTCGACTTGGTAAGGTGATCCGGGTGCCGAGGCAACCAGATAGGTAAGCAGATGGTCAGATCCAGAAGGTCTGAGTGCCACGTCCTCACCTAGTCTGGGGCGATAAAGATCATTGTTGCTCCAAAACTCTTGAGCCTCCTGAGAACCCAAGGGATGACAGGAAATGGAGGGAAGGCATAGTAGATAGGGAAGGTCCAATTCACCAGAAATGCGTCCCCTATCACACCATTACCTGAGAATTCCCTTGAGCAAAAATGTCAGCACTTCCTGTTGGGCTCTGAGGCAAACAGGTCCACTGATGGGGTACCCAAGAGAGTAAAGACCTCCACTAAGACTTCATGGCACACTTCCCTCTTGTGAGAGATCGTGCTCTGCCTGCTCAGAGCATCCGCCAAACTGTTCTCTGTATCCACCAGATGACCTGCCGAGACTGAGATCCGGTTCTCCAATAGCCAGAACCACAGCTGCATTGCCTCTCTGCAGAGGAGGAGGGAGCACACGCCACCTTGCTTGTTCAGGTAGTGCATGGCCACTGTATTGTCCATCAGAATCAGGACATGCTTCCCCTTCAGAGACGGAGCAAATTATCTGAGGGCTAACTTGATGGCTTGCAACTCCAGCCTATGTGCCACCTGGCTTCCATTGGCAACCAAAGGCTGTTCAGCTGCAAGTCCTCGCAGTGAGTGCCCCAACCCTTTAAAGACGCCTGTGTGAGCATTAGGACCTGAGGCCAGAAGGGCTCGCTGGCCATGAGATTGCTGTTGTCGGCTCCCCAACCAAGGTCGACCACTGCCCAGGATACCTCAAGGAAGTCTGAAAGGGTTCTGAGGTACCGAGACCACTGGCCCTGTAGGAGCCACTGAAGAGTTTTCATGTGCAGCCAGGCCTCTGGCAATAGAAGGCGGAGGAAGTAAGCTGCTGGTAAGGCAGTGTGGTTCCGGAACTGGTTCACCATTTGCGCAATGCTATTGGCTCTCTCCCAGGGGGAAAGGCTTTCCCAACCCGACTGTCAAGGACTGGTCCGATGAACTGGAGCCTCTGGACTGGTGTCATGTGGGACTTCAAGCTCAGGGAGAAGCCCAGCATGTGGAGTATTGAGCAGGTGTCCTGCAGGTAAGACAAAACCTGTTGTGCCGACTTCTCCAGTCATCCAGGTATGGGAATACATGGACTCCGGATCTCCTGAGGTCAGCCACGACTATTGTCATGAACTATGTGAAGACCTTTGGAGAGGAGGTCAGACCAAAGGGAAGCACCTTCAACTGATAGTGCTTGTCCCTTATGAGGAACCTCAGGAACTTCCTGTGTTTTCGATATATCGGCACATGGAAATAAGCATCCTGCAGATCTACAGACAACAGCCAGACCTGCAAAGTCACCATTTTGAACTTGTCTTTCTCCAGGAACTTGTTCAAGGCTCTGAGGTCAAAAAGGGCACAAGGAAATACCTAGAATACCAGCACGATCTTTTCTGCTCGGGTGGTACCTCTTCCACAGCACCCTTCAACAACAGGGCTCTCAGTTCTTCCTGGAGCTCCTGTCCCAGTTGGCTTGGAGGTGGTGGCAGTCTGTCAGAGGTTTCCTTAAGAGGTTTGGATAATAGCCCCACCGCGCGAGCTCCAGGGCGCAGGCATCGGAGGTAATCTCCCGCCATTGGGGCTAATGCTCTGCCACCCGTCCACCAACTGGTAAGTCGTGGGAGGGGAAAATCATACCAGATTAGAGGGCAGAGTCACATCCACTGTTGCTTGTTGGCCCCTGGAAGCCCCTTGCCCCTTCTGGGGCACGAGAAATGCTTCTGCCCTGGCCGGCCGGAGCCTGTGCCTTCCTGCTGTAAGGCACTTAATGCCTATAGCTTCTACCCTTGGAGGCGAAGCTGAAGGCAGGTTTGGCCTCCTGTGCAGCTAGGCCTAGTGACTTCACAGCGATCTTTGAGACCTTACATTTCTCTAAGGAATCATCTGCCTTATGGCCGAAAAGAAGTTTGCCTTCAAAGGGCATGTCCAACAATTTGTTTTGGACATTAGGCAAAAAGTCTAAAGACCTCACATAGGCCCGCCTCCTCAAAGCAATCGCTGATGCCATCGGCTGGCCCACACAGTCGGCCACGTCCAGGCCCATTTGCAGCGACCGCTTGGTCACCTCTTTCCCATCCTCCACCAGCTGTACGAAGCCATCTTGCATTTCCCCCTCAGGAATATACTGTGTAGCAGTTTCTACTGCTTTCCAGAGGCTGAAGGAGTACTTCAGAAAACCACTAGCCATGTTTGTGTGTTTCAGAGCCATGCTACCCGATGTAAAAACTTTCTTGACAATGGCGTCAATTCTCTTGCCCTCTCTATCAGGTGGAAGATTTGAAGTCAAAGATGCTGGTCTGGTGGAGACTGTGGTAGCATGCATGATGAGAACCTCTGGGGAAGGGTGAGAAGACAGAAATTATGGGTCTCCTCTTGTCGGCTTATACTTTCGGGTCATGGTGGTGCTGACCAGGGGTAAGGAACAGGGATGCTGCCACAGAGAGGCTACAGGGTCGGAAATAGCTGGATTCTGAGGCATGTTCTGTTCCGTAATTGGACCATCGTCCAGTAAATCTGTAAGTTTGTACCCTTGGACTGGCACTGAAGAAGTCTGCCATCCGAAGTTGTCAACTGCCCTCTATACCAGTGCCCTAAATTTGGCATAGGTGTGGGTATAGGGTTGGCTTTGCTGAAACTCCAGGTCAGGTGGAGTGTCCAGCCTGCTGGCATCGTGAAGCACCTGCGCTAGTTCTAAGAGCTGAGCCTGATCGTTGAAATAATAGAGACCCCCTATTCCAATGAACAAGGGATCGACTGTTAGGGAGAATTCTCATAAATGGCTGATTTCCCTTACCTAAAGAGTCCCTCAGCAGCTTTGATGGATTTCAAGGATTTTTTTTCTCTTCACCTGGTAAGAGTGTGAGCCCTTTTCCCACTCTTACATGTGGTTTGCTGTGTGTATTTTCACTGTTTGTGTGATCTTGGTCACTGGAGCCCCACCTACTCCAGAGCACCACCTTTTTGTGTGCGTTACACAGCACCTTCAGTTTAGTGACACAGGGTTGTCTTTGAGACTTCCGAATGACTCAATTTTTCTGGGGCTGACTACTGATCCACAGAAACAGGTAAAGTTGTCATTAACTTTATACAGTCACTTTAAACTGCAGACCCAGTACACACCATCTTACATGGAGTACTGGAAAGGGTTAATTCTTATCCCTTTCGGTCTGTGCCTCTTGGAGCCTTGTTTCGGCTCCCTTAACTTGGCTGGTGGCAGTGGTATCTACCCTAACTTTTCCACCGCGATTATATTATATAAACGTGGTGTTGTTTTAGGCTATTATATTAGCCCCGAACATAAACCCGCTTGACCAAATACATCTTATTTTGGTTCCGGGTAGGTTTATTCACCATTTCTTTTTGTTAAAATCTTTCTCGTGTTTTTCTCTGCACGCAAAACCGGGGATGATTCCTTTGTTTGCTGTCTTTTCGCGGGTTTCTGCACAGAAGCCCTCCTTAAGGCGCCTGATAGTCTAGGTAGGCAGGATGTGAGAGGGATCTTCGGACCCCTGCCATGGGTTGCCTTAGTAACCCAAGTCGCACTCTTGTCTGATTGGCTAAGGGGGCTGTGATTGACAGCCAGGCAGTATGAATGGGGGAAAACTGCATAAAAAGTAGGTCTTTGGGACTGGAAGAGCAGAGTTGCCACTGGAACGAAAGAACCAATGAGGAACTGGAAGAAGAGGACCCCTACCACGACTGAACTGCCCGGGGAAGCCCTGCTGCAGGTCCGAATCTCCAAATCCGACAACAGAGAAGATCCTCCAGGAAACTTCTTCCCTTGAGCTGGTGGGACCAACCAATTCACCCAAACTGCAAGCCAGGATCCCTCCTCTGGCCGAATTCGCTGTACAGAGCTACAGTGGGCCAGAGAGCCAGGAAGGTCAGACCCTGCTTGGGTTTTAAGGAGCGCAATTTTTATTCGTTCTTTTGCTCTGCTGTTGGCTTCTTCCCTGGGTGGCGCAGGACCCTCCAGTCTTCCTACTTTGTGTAAGTCCGACAGTCGCTTCAGGAACCGTGAGCCTGCAGGAACCACCAGGAACGTCCGCCTCAGCTACAGCTCCCTCTCCATTTTAAGGTACTGTGCAAATCCGGTTGTGCGTTTCGCTCAGCCGCGGTGAAAGTGTTTGAAATCTTTCTCCAATCCAAGGGCTTGTCCTTCTCTTTGAACTAACTTTTCTACCAACCAACCTTGTACGGAATCTGTGCCACGAACTTTACCGCAAACTACACTGAACCAGGGCTTGTCCTTGGGCACCGATAAGGTGACTGTCGGCATCGATCAAGACTGTTGTACCAGGCTGGCCTAGGAGATGCTCAAACTTTGATTTGATTCAATAAATAAATAAACACCACCCATAGCAAACCACAATTCTTTGCTTACTTCATTCTTCAATATCTCGACCTTAGAGACGAAACCAGAAGAGGCAGGGCAGAAAAGGAAAGCAGCCAACTGCTACTATCTGAAATGCAGCACTCTGCTCCTCATGTCATCGCACACAGAAACGCGCCAGCAGAATGAGATTAAGACTACCCCCTATGGACTTCCAAGTGGGGAAGGCTGGGAGGGCGATGAGGAATCTGTGGGAGAAGAATCCATAGAAAGAACATTAGTAGTAGGTAATTTCTCCTTCAATGGATTGCATTCTCCCACAGATTTCTCATCTTGCGAGACTCCCAAACAGTAGCCATGCTGGAGGAGGGGTGGAAGTTAAATCAAGAAGCTCTGGAGGGCCGCTTTACCCTCTGGCCCAGATGGAATTCAGATACCACCTTTGGCAAAAACTTAGAGGGCACCTTCAGGGAGACCTTGTGCTTAAACTCAGGATGGTGGCTTTACAAGATACTGCCTACAATTTGCTGACCCTTCTAGCAGATGTGAATGCCACCCAAAAGACTGTTTTAATGTGACAAGCCTGATTGGTCGTGACTGCAGAGGTTCAAATGAAGCTGCTATCAGAAAAGTCAGGACTAGATTCAGATCCTAGTCCGAGACTACAAAAGCCGAAGGAGGGATGCAATTAACAAGACTCTTCAAAAACTGTGCCACTGTTAGGAAAGATTTCATATGTGTATGTAGTTTTCCCTCCATGTGTCAATCCCCAAACTTTTTGCTGCTGTTTAGACATCCCTGACTGACTTTGCCAGAGAAGCACAGCCTTCTGCGGTACTCCTCTGGGCTTTCGCTCACTTTTTATGGGGAAACTGACATGCCCTTAAGACAGTCAGTACTGGGAGACTCTGTTTCCCTTAGTCCTTTTCCTCATGTTGCAACTTTTGTGCAACATGTAACAAGTGTGCAATGTATCTTACTATACAGGACACTTGGGTCTATAGTCATTTCCAAAGGCCCTAGATACTCTCGGTGGGCTTTCTATGAACTGTGCAGATGTGTCATGGACAGGACTGCATTAACCGCGTTTGGCACGAATAGGTGGCCTGACTCCAAAATGGCCATGCCACGAGGTTCTTTGTCCTATCGTTTGGCCATCTTGCCCCTTCCCCAGGTCCACTGGGTCCTCTCTGTTTTGGCGCAAAGGGAACTTTGGCTAAGAGGAGGCTGGAAACACCACTACCAGGTCGATCTCCTGAGTTCACACTGAACAAAGGATAAGATCCAAGTATCCTGCAACTACGAAGCTGAGTCGAGGAACCGCTGGTGATCCGCTGGAAGGTTTGGCACCCTGAGCCCTTCACAAGCTCCACACCCCCAGGAGAAAATCCTAGTACACCAAAAGGCCCTTAACCACCAAATAGCCTATCTCCAGAGTAGCTCATCCTTCAACTCTCCTCCATTCTCCTTCAAAGAAATGAATGAACAAGAAGTCATCGCCCTCCTCAAATCAATTAGACCATCTAACTGTAAAGGTGATGCATGCCCAGCTCAGCTCATCAAAGATTGCGCCACCACACTCGCCCCGTTCCTGATAGCCGTTATCAACGCCTCCTTCAAAACGGGCATGTCCCAACCGGCCTCAAGGAACCCTAGGTACGGCCTCTTCTGAAGAAACCTTCACTAGATCCTAACTTACCAGGAAACTACAGGCCCGTTACCACAGTCCCTTTTCTAATGAAGATCCTCGACAAAGCATCTTATCTGCAAGTCCAAACATTTCTCGAAGCTAATAACCTATTGGGTCTCCAGCAATCATGTTTCCGTCCTGGCCACGTTACTGAGACCACTCCTTTGGACCTTAAAAATCAAACTGATGATTTCAGAGACTCTGGTAAACCAGCCATCCTTCTGCTCCTTGACCTATCTGCGGCTTTTGATTTGGTGGACCATAATACCCTTTGTCATCATCTCACCTCCACAGCCTGGATTACTTCCTTTCTCCAGGATTGAGTCATGAAAGTCTTCTCTAACCACGCCTGAGCTCACCCAAGCATCATCAAATGTGGAGTCCCGCAGGGCTCCAGCATCTCACCCACCCTCTACAACATATTTGGTATAGGTAATACCTAGCGCATCCAGGATGTTGAAAAGTGGCCTCGTGAATAGTCACAAGGCCACTTTTCAAAATCCTGGACGTGCTAGGCATTACCTATACCAATTATGCTGATGATACAGAGCTCCTCATCCCCCTCTCCGGTGACTATGAATCGGACACAGAAACCCTCAACGCCATATATTCCACGATCCAAATCTGGGGGTCAGAAAATTGGCTGTGCCTTAACGGTGAAAAAACTGAGCTGCTACTTATTGGATCACCTGCAACCATAAATAAACTCGACAAACAGTATTGCTCCTTTATGATTGATAACTCTCCCATTCCCGTTTCCCAAGTGGTCAAATCCCTGTGGGTCTACTTAGACTCTAACCTCTCCTACTTAGACTCTAACCTCTCAATGGTCAGGCAGGACAACGCCATTGCGTCTGCTGCAGCCTACCATTCCAAACTGCTCAATGCAGCAAGACCCTTCCTCTCTGAGCAGAACTGCCTCACTATTTTTTTTTGTATTTTTGCATAAGCACCTTTACAAATTAGAGTATTACATTATATTATGTACAAAATTGTATAAAACAAGAGTGTTAAAACATTCATGGATGCTGAGGAAGCATTTGACAGAGTGAATTGGGATTTTCTGGAATTTACTATTGGGTAAATGGGATTTGGGAGTAGGATCAGGAGGATGGTTCGTTGTCTTCAGGATTCAGCAGTGGCACGTGTTTGGGTTAATAGTGTAATGGCCGATGCTTTTAGCCTTAGTAGAGGTATGAGACAGGGATGTCCCTTATCACCTTTTTGATTTAATCTTGCCCTGAAACCCTTGGTAGCTTTGATACATTACGAACAGACAGTGCATGGTCTGAGATTTGGGATAAAAGAGGTAAAAGTGCTCTCGTATGCGGACGATATGGTAGTAGTGCTCTCTGATCCGGAGAGGGGTAGTATGGCTCTTAAGGATTTACTTGAACGTATGGGCAAGTTTTCAGGATATAAAATTAATTGGGATAAAACGGAAGTGTTTCCTCTGTCAATGGCGGTTAGAAGAGGTGATTTTGAAGGATGCAATTGTAGGTGGTCAGAGAGTTATGTGAAATATTTAGGGATTTTTTTGATCAAAGATGTGCGGAAAATGGCTCAGTTTAATATAGATAAATTATTAGAAGTAATTAGGGGAGATATTAGAAAGTGGTCACGATTAGATTTAGGGATCTGGGCAAAGGTTAATACTATTAAAATGTCACTTCTGCCTAAAATTGTGTGTGTTATACATTTCTTCCTCTTAGTTTTTCTAAAAAATTACTTAAGAAAGTTGATCGGGTTTTTCAGAATTTTCTTTGGGGAGAGAAGAGGGCACCTAAGATTCCAAAATATATTTTGCAGAGGGGCACCAAGGAAGGGGGGTTTGAGTATCCAACCTTGGAAAAGTATTATAGGGGTTTTATTCGGAAAAAAGCAGCTCAATATGCTAAGGTAGAGTCAAAAGATGAACCAATTTGGTTGACTGTAGAAAGAGGTGCCTTGTTGCCATTTAGGTTGGATAATATCTTCTAAGTGGGGAAAATATCTAGAGGTTCTACTGGGTTACCTACTTTACCAACTGTTAAGGTGACTAAAGATTTAATGTCATGGTGGATACTTAACTTTGATGGTAATATATTTTTGAATCATAATTCTTCAATTTGGTATAATTCTGCATTACAAATAAATAATAGAGTTCTGAACTGGAGGAGTTGGGTTTCAAAGGGAATTTTGATATTGGGGAATTTTGAGGGATGGGGATTTATTATCTTTTGAAGACCTTCAAAGTATGTTTCATTTGAGTGTAAGGTAGAGGAATAGGTATAGGGAATTGGAAAGTCTTCTAACTCAGGTTTTTAGTATGATGACTATCTCGATTGAAAAGGAGCCGGTGGGTTGGGATATGTTTCGCTTATCGCCTCGTAATGTTTCTACATATTTGAAATTTATGAGAGATGATGATTCCGTGTTAGAGTCTTGGAACGCATTGAAGCGGAAATGGGAGGTAGATTTAGGTTTTGAATTAAGTGATGATGCCTGGAATTATTTGTGGCAAATTGGATATACTAGTAAGATGGATCTTAAATTACGTCTTGTCCATCAGATGGTTCTGGGGAGGTTATACTGGATCTCAGTCCAAATGTGTGATTTGGGATTGATTAATGATGATCTTTGTTGGGGCTGTGGAAAAGAGAAGGGGACGTTACTCCATATGTTGTGGCATTGTCCAAGAGTGTTGACTTTCTGAGGGAGGTGCTGGATAGGTTGGATATCACTTTGAAAGTTTCATTTCCGAGAGAGCCATATCAACTTTTGTTATTGGCAAAAAGTAACTGTTGTTTGACGCCTTGTTTGTATGGACATTGGACTGATAAAACATTAGTTATAGCAGTCAAGCAGATCATGACATTTTGGAAATCTGGGGAAAAAGCCAAAGGTGGAGGACTGGATAAATGATGTGGTTAGGTTATCTGAATTTGAATTGGTTTTGTTTAAGAAACAGGCTAAAGAATGGGAATATTGGTATTTGTGGGAATCTTTCATTGATTTGTATAGTGGCAGGGTGAAACATGATGAACAGGATGAATGAGGTATTCTTTTGTATGTTTGTGTTGTTGTGTCCTTTGTACTGTCTATATGTTTAGGGAAGTAGTAAAATTGTAAAAATTATGTATATATATTGATTCCACAATGAACATTATTGATTCAATGTATGCATTTATTTTCTTATTCATTAATTTCATTATCTATTTATGATGTTTCCTCTATTAATGTATGTCTTTTTGAAATGCGATTGATGTGTTGGCTTGTATGGGGAGATTTGAAGATGTTATTGTTCAAATTCTTTGGTGTTATCCATGTATGAATTTGGATGTAAACAAAGAAAGATATTAAAAAAATAAAAATAAAAACAGTGCAATAAGCCATATTTCAAAGAAGAGTGCATAACAATGTTTTTTTTCAAAAAAAGCTTATGCAAAAGAAATATCACACCAGTTTTAAAACTAGCTTTTAGAATGTAGCACACATTCATCAGTAAAAGTCACACTTACATCTAAGGAAAAGCCAACATTGCCATAAAGAGATAAAATAATGCTGAAAATAAAAAATAGAACCATACCCAAATAGAAATCAAAAGAGATGACATAAGCAATACACCACTTTGCCTGTCTCCAAAATTGATAGACAAACATCATGATATCTTAACATACAAGCAAAGTAGAAAAGTATACATAGCCATATCTGTATTAGAACGAAGGTATTAAAAAATGTAAATAAAGAATGTGTATTGCAACCAGGAATTCAAGATGAATAGAACACTGTATATAACAATAAAATATTCTGGCCCAAACCAAAACTTCAATTTGCAATCGTTGAAGAATATCACACAACCTGTGTCAAAGAAGGGTACAATGCTTCACATGTGAGAATGGTATTGTCCCAGGCTGAGCCTTTTAAGTTCAATTTCAATGCAATTAAGCAGGTGACCTGTGGCAAGTATAATTGCATTGCTTCCACCCCACATGCATCTCATCCAGATGAGATTCTGAGCAAATGGTGAGAGAGCAACTTGAAAGTCTTTCATGATGTGTAATCTCTGTTGTTGAAAGTAGGAGAAATGCAGGAAGAGATGTTTAAGGGATTCCTGAGAACCGTAGGGCCACAAAAACGACAATTAGTGGCAAGAGTGGAATCTGGGTTAACTTTCCAATGTTTGGTGCAAAGTTTAGTATGAAACAAATCTAAGCGGAATCTCACATAGAGAAACCGTATCTTATTGCATGGGAAAAGAGTAAGATAAGGCAAACGAGAATGTTGATTGTGTCTAAAGCTAGAGTATTCACCAAAGGAAGAATAAGTAGCAATTTGATCGGAAGTGAAAGCCCAATCATTTTGCTAATGTCTTTTCTTAGCTAATCCTGGACACCATTTGAGATCTTCAGGATGCATATTAATCAGTGCTAGTAAAGCATGCATCCATGCCTGAATTGAGCAATTGAAACAGGATGAGATTTTAACAACCTACTCGAACGATCTTCATAGAGAGAATTGGAGGGTGGAAATAACATTTTGGTGTAGTTGGATAACAACCGCCAGTTAAAACGAGACGCCAGTGAGTTAAGACCCAATTCGTGTCCAAGTATGGAGTTGGGTAGATATTTGGGAAGACCAAGAGTGGACTTCCAGATTTTTCCCTGAAGCTTATTCAAATAGAGATCGGTTTGGACAAGACAAAGATCCAACCCGTAGAGGATCACCGCCTCCACCTTCATGAGATAAAAGTCAATGAGGGGTGTAAGAGAAAACGTGCAATACTTATGGAAAATTAGCATCATTTTCACCATAAAAGGCAAGACCTTAACAGAGAGAGAGGCCTGCCATTTGGTGAGAAAATTGCAGTTGGATAGATTATACCCTAAATAGGTAAAATTATGAGAAAGATTTATTTCCTTACAATTAATGGACCATCTGAAAATACAGGGCTTTTTCTTGGAAGTAAAAATAAGACTGTTTGATTTTGTCGGATTGATTGCTAGATTGTTTCGTGTGCAGTATGAGGAAAATAATTTAAGCTTAATTTGTAATCCCGATTGAGCATGGTCAAACAAGATAATATCGTCCGCGAAGGCTAGCCAACTAAGGTGCAGCACAACCAGTCTAACCGCAAATATATTTGAAGAATTCCATATGCGATCGATGTCGGCAAGGTAGAGATTGAAGAGCACTGCTGCAAGGTTGCATCCCTGCTTGACACCGATTGCAGTTGGAATAGCATCAGTCAGCAGGCCCTTGCGGTTGATGCAAACTTTAAAATTAGTATTATGGTGAAGAAGCAAAATAAGCGCGACTAAGTAAGGGGGACAACCAAAATCCAGCATTTTCTTCCATAACACACAACGCACGAAGCTATCAAAAGCAGAGGAAAGGTCCAGTGATGTCAAAGATTGGACCATTAGATGGATGAGTCGAGGTAATAAGATGTGCAAGAATGGTTGAATTTAATTGCGTTCCCATGCCTCTTCTGAAGCCTACCTGTGCTTTAGAAAGAATAGAATGAGCTGCCACAAAGATCTCTACTTCGGTTAAGATAAGCAAGGCAAACATTTTGGCTGCTACATCTATTAGGGCGATAGGCCGAAAGTTATTAGGGTCATTTATTGCACCTTTTTTTTTTAAGTGGAATAATAATAGACGTGAGCCAGGATGTAGGAATAGTTTTGGAATGAAAAATGGTTTGAAATAACACTAAAAAGGTTTTTGCCCAAAAAAGCGGGTCATCTTTTATGATGCAAGCCATCTGGGCCAGCGGATTTAGAGAATTTTAGCTTGTGGATGGCACGAACGATATCGTCACAAGTCCATGGACAAAGAGAAGGAATGTGGGGAAGTAAAGAAGTTACATCAAATGGAGTGAAAGACAACGGAAGAGTGTATTTGAACTTGAAAAAATAAAACCATGACTGAGCATCAATGGCAGATTCAAGAGAAGATTATCAAGAATTTGAGGGATTCCTCAGTAGTCTCCAAATGTCTTTCGTATTATGTTTACAAAGATTGAGAACCATATTATGTTTACAAAGATTGAGAACCATTTTTTGATTCCCTTCCATATGCATGTGAAAACATATTTTTTTTCAACGTTCAATAGTTAGGCAGGTCAACACCACTGCGTCTGCTGCAGCCTACCACTCCAAACTTTTCAACTGTTACTCTCACCTTGCCTCTGCGGAGGCATTGGGGCACAGTTGCAGCCCTCCCGGGGTGGTCACTCGGGTCCGACTTAGCCCTCTGCGCTTATGTGGTGACTGGTGGTAATAGGTGATGCTGCTTGGGACTGCTGCTGCGTGGAGAATAGGGGGCGTGAGTATGCCAGCTTGTGCGCCTGATCCATTTACAGACCCCTTCTCCCAAACCGTGGTGCCCATGGGATGCGCTGTCCCTGGAAAGCTCACCTGTTGATTAGTTTTGGCGAGCAATCCATCCTGCTGCGTCTCACAAGGGCGCTTGTATGATCTGGACTGAGTTCCTTCTCTGGTCCCTTGCACATCACTTCACTTCACTTCACTTCTCTGGTCCCTTGCACACTTCACTAATAGACCCCATTTGATTTGTGTTGTGCCCTATGGTCGCTTATAGACCTCATTTGATTTGTGTTGTACCCTATGGTCGCTTATAGACCTCATTTGATTTGTGTTGTGCCCTATGGTCGCTAATAGACCCCATCTGATTTGTGTTATGCCCTATGGTCGCTTATAGACCTCATTTGATTTGTGTTGTGCCCTATGCCCGCTTATAGACCTCATTTTATTTGTGTTGTACCCTATAGTCGCTTATAGACCTCATTTGATTTGTGTTGTACCCTATGGTCGCTTATAGACCTCATTTGATTTGTGTTGTACCCTATGGTCGCTTATAGACCTCATTTGATTTGTGTTGTACCCTATGGTCGCTCATAGACCTCATTTGATTTGTGTTGTGCCCTATGGTCGCTAATAGACCTCATTTGATTTGTGTTGTGCCCTATGGTCGCTAATAGACCCCATTTGATTTGTGTTGTGCCCTATGGTCGCTTATAGACCTCATTTGATTTGTGTTGTACCCTATGGCCGCTTATAGACCTCATTTGATTTGTGTTGTACCCTATGGTCGCTAATAGACCTCATTTGATTTGTGTTGTGCCCTATGGTCGGTAATAGACCCCATTTGATTTGTGTTGTGCCCTCTGATCGCTAATAGACCTCATTTGATTTGTGTTGTGCCCTATGGTCGCTAATAGACCCCATCTGATTTGTGTTATGCCCTATGGTCGCTTATAGACCTCATTTGATTTGTGTTGTGCCCTATGCCCGCTTATAGACCTCATTTTATTTGTGTTGTACCCTATAGTCGCTTATAGACCTCATTTGATTTGTGTTGTACCCTATGGTCGCTTATAGACCTCATTTGATTTGTGTTGTACCCTATGGTCGCTCATAGACCTCATTTGATTTGTGTTGTGCCCTATGGTCGCTAATAGACCTCATTTGATTTGTGTTGTGCCCTATGGTCGCTAATAGACCCCATTTGATTTGTGTTGTGCCCTATGGTCGCTTATAGACCTCATTTGATTTGTGTTGTACCCTATGGCCGCTTATAGACCTCATTTGATTTGTGTTGTACCCTATGGCCGCTTATAGACCTCATTTGATTTGTGTTGTACCCTATGGTCGCTAATAGACCTCATTTGATTTGTGTTGTGCCCTATGGTCGGTAATAGACCCCATTTGATTTGTGTTGTGCCCTATGATCGCTAATAGACCTCATTTGATTTGTGTTCTGCCCTATGGTCACTAATAGTCCGTACTTGATTTGTGTTGCGCCCTACCAGTAGTTACTACTACACTCTTGCTAATAACCTATTAACCAAAATAAGTCTATTAACTTCACTGCCACCATCATCAGAGCCAAGCCACCTACAATGGCCACACTTAGAGGCACCACTTTAACTATGGCTACCCTCCTCCCGTTGCTCCGTGCCCACACAACCACACCACTTTACCCAGACTTACTATCTCCAATAGAATGGATAAACAGATCCACCCGCCCACCTTCACCTTGCATACCCTGTGCCACACACCTTAGAAATACTAGACTAGGTTCTCGCCTTATTGCACCCACTACTATTTGCCTGAACGCAGCCCCACCGACCATGACTAGAAATGAGAGACTAAGCTATCGTACCAATCCTGTTACAAAGCTCACCAGAATGCTCACCAATCAGACTAAGAACCCAAAGCAGCATACCTCACTTACTGAACTTCCACCTAGTCACAACCTCACTACACCTTACTCACCACCACACTCGAAAACTAACCCTCCGCAGACCTCTATCAAGGGAGCCCTCATCAACGCTCGCTCACTGGTTGCCCACGCTACTGATGTCGCCGACATTATTTCCACCAACCACCTAGACTTCATCGCCATCACGGAGACATGGCTCCACCCAGTAGCCGGTCCCTCAATAGCTCTAGCCACTCCAGACAATTATAACATCATCCGAGCTGATAGGAAAAATGGAATAGGAGGAGGAATAGCAATTATTGCGAAATCCACCCTAAACATTAGAGAAGTAACTAGTACACCCCCTACCTACAGCCGAACTTTTATCCGTCAAACTCCCATTATCTGACACACAAACCATCCTGCTCCTTATATACAGACCCCCAGGACCCGCTCCACCTTTGAAGAGGATATCTCTCTCTTACTCACTACCAATTTGAAACCGAAATCATCAATCATCATGCTGGGAGATTTCAACTTGGGACTCAATGACCCCAATGACAACCAAGCCACCTCCCTTAATGACACGATTACTCATCTAGGTTTCACCCAACACATTAATCAACCTACACATACAAAAGGAAGATCCTTGGATTGGCTTGCAGATGCCAATTGCAACCTCTCACTGGCTGACATCACTCCCTGTGCTTGGACCGACCATCATCTTATTACCTTCTCTTTACCTAGATCCTTACCATCTACCACACAACCCACAAAGTTACATCAAATAATCTCCAGAAATAACCGCAACATCACTATAGAGAACCTCAAACCTCTTCTCGCGCCCATCAGTAAAGCTAATCTACCCACACAAAAAAACAATTCTGCAGCCATAGTAGATTTATATAACAATACTTTAGAACTAGCCCTCAACCAGATAGCTTCTCTCAAACAACGAAAAGCCAAACCTATTGCCCACTCCAACAAATGGTTCTCAGCAGAACTAAAAGCTCTCCGTAATATTAAAAGAACTGCAGAAACTAGCTGGAGAAAAGCCCCTTCTCTCTCCACTAAAGACAAATTTGCTTCAGCTGCCTCCACCTACAAATCCGCCATCTTAAATGCTAAGAAAGAGACCTATAACCTGAGAATACAAAATGCCAAATCTGGCACCAAAGAACTCTTCTCTATACTAAGAGAACTTGAATCACCACTGCCCCCTACAGAGGACTGCATCAAAGACAAGGCCTGGTGTAACAATATCCAGCTCGCCCTTGCTAACAAAATTTCCCTCCTATAAACCAAGATAGAAGCAAAGAAAGCTAGCCTTGCCTCCAAGCAGAATACCAGCAGCAAAATTAGCCACACTACCCCTATCTGCCCATCTTTCCACTTCTCTCCAGTCACGGAAGAGGAAGTAATCAAGATAATCGCCAGCCTCAAACCTTCCAACTGCAAAGGTGACATTTGCCCAGCTGCTGTCATCAAAGATGGTGCTAATGAGGGGGGCGTGGCCAGGTGGCACACCATGCGGACGTGTCTCCTCTGAACTCCGGTCTGAAATGCCCAAGTCAGCCGGTTGAAGCCGCCCAGAGAAAGAATTTCGGTCCCAAACTAAACTCGAACTGGAATGACATGCTGAGGAGCCTGCTGTCGAGTTTTTAAGGGAGAAGACTCATGATTAATGCACTTTCGGAGCCGTGGATCCCGGCAACGGGAAACCCAAAATGGCGGAGCGCACCTTTTCTAGCAATCTTTCTGGGGAGTCTCTCGCGCCCGGGCCACGTCGGAGTCCCAGTCCAGATGGAGGGCTCCCACTGCAACAATAAACCTAGAACACCGGGAGTGGGCCGGATGCACGGACGGCGCTGAGCCCTGCGGGGGAGCGAGGTTCGAGGTGAGCGGACCCTGAAAATATCCGAAGTGGTGGAACTCCGGCGGGGAGAGTCCGTTTGGAGGGCTCACAGCCTCCTTGACACGGCAGCGATCCCGAATCCCCGAGCGGGCCCCGCTCGGGACTACCCAACTCAGCTGGAGGATGGCGGCGCCTGAGAGAGGTACCGTCCAAGGAGCCGTGCCGCGCCTGGCTCCCCGGCTGCGCTCCCCCGAGGATTGGAGCGGACGGGCTCCCTTTGCTGGGTCTCCGGCCCTCTGCAGCGCCGCGGCGAGGGCCCGGTCAGCCCCCTGCGGGCCGCGCTCGGGGTACCCGGGGGGGGGGGGGGAGGCTCGACCGCGCTTTCGCGGGACCTCTCTGCGGATGGGTCCCCCGACTTCTAGCCCCACCAAGGACGTGGCATTCGCCCACCCTGCCCCCCCCTGGGAGCGCAGCTCGGGGTGGTGCGGTGAGGGGCGGATGGATCATCGGAGGGCCTCCGCCTGTGCAGCCCACGCGGGCCGCTGCAATCTGCCGCTCGCCTCGGACCATTCCAGCGCTGGCCCCTCTGGAGTTAGGGCTGCGATCAAGGCGCCTGCGATAAGAGGACTAATCCTGAAGGCTCTGGGGAGAGGTATTCTCCTTGGCCCACCGGCCCGACGGTTCACCCCCCCTCCCAGGGATCAAGACACCATAATTCTGTGAGCCCAATCAGGTCCCTGACGGCAAGACAACGGACACGGGCAGCAACTCAAAACAGGTACGAAAATAGAGGGTCTACGAATAAATACACCAGGGGGCCTAGTGCTGTCCTAAAAGAAACCGAGGAGCTGGGGAAAGTGCTATTATTAAGAGTGAACCCTTGGTACAGTCCGCCGGAAATATATCTGGGCTTGGACACAACAACTCAAAACTCATTAACAGAGCACCGGCTGAGCGTGCTTACATACTCCTTTTCTCAGGGGCCTGGGACCACCACACGAAGCCAAGCAAGTGGCTACTATACCACCTCTGGGGATGCCCAAACCTGGGCCTAAGAAGAAAACACGTAGTATCCAAGCCTACTTGACGCTCCAACCAAGAGCTCAACCCACCATCCCTGCTCTAACCCAGGAGCCGAATACCAATATGACTGTGTCCAGGGAGGATCTGGAGAATATGTTTAAGTCCTTTAAGCAGGATATCACCCAGGAAATCAAGAAGGAGATCAAAACCTCCAAAGACTCTTTGGCCCAGTCGCTTGCAGATCTCACCTCCCACCTTGGAGGGCTGGAGGCCAGGGTCAATGACCAAAAGAATGTCACCTGTGTGCAATCCCATGACAATGATGCCCTGGCAGGAAGAGAAAAGGTCATCGAGAAACATCTGGAGGACATCTGGGCAAAGCAAGCTGATCTGGAAAACAGGTCGAGACGAAACAACATACGCCTGCGTGGAGTCCCCCGGAAAATCCCCGACCGGGACCTAGCAGAATACGTCGAGACATTCTTCAGAGCCCTCTTAGAGCTGCCACCAAACGAGGAGCTAAAATTGGACCGAACGCACCTTGTATATTCCTCGGCCCAGTTGAAGAAGAACTTGCCTCCAGATGTACTTACCGGAGTGCACTTCTACCGCCAGAAAGAAGATATCATGGCGGCAGCCAGGAACGCAGACTCAATCCGATTTCAGAGCACCGAGATACACTTATTCCAGGACCTGGCCCCATACACCTTAGCTTGCAGATGGCGCCTGCACAGAGTGACAGCCTGGCTGAGAGATCAGAGGATCCGGTATCGTTGGCGGTTTCCTTGCAAACTTATATTTGAACTCAACAACCAACACCACATAATATCCTCCGAGGAAGAAGCAAAAAGCTTGATGGAAGAGTCTTCTGACGGGGCGGACCACAACCCACGGCCCCCGCAGGGCGATGAGTCCACCTCTCGCCCTGCACCAAAGCCTAGGAGGGGGAGATCCTGCCGTAGACCGGAAAAGGCGACAGCCTCTAATGATGACTCAGAATTTAGGAAGACATCGAAAACCCCTGGTGGGGCTCCTTCACCGGTGTCCTCGGAGGGGAAGAGTTGGGCAGAGATCTGTACAGACTGAAGGTGGGAGAGCAACTTTATACCCTCATCTGATGAAGGTCCCCAGCGAGGACACCACCGATCCACCACCGGGACATAATGCGGGAGCCACGCTGTGAGAGTGTGGAGCATTACTCCCAACAATGTTCTCCCCCACGCACTGGTATGTTACTCTCCCCTTGTTTCACCCCTCCCTATCAGGTCTCATTGGAGGCCCTCAGGCAGTTTGTTACCTGCAAATAACGATCAACTCTCCCATGTTAAACCCCAGTTTAACCACGGTAGCTACCTGCTACCCCTGAACCTTAAGTTTAAACGTAGTTTGGGTTCTGAAATTCCCTATTTGCAACTGACTTGGGCGCCAGACTGGATGGCGCCCGACAAAGATATTACTCAGGTCAACGTACCTTGGGGACTCCGATCATCGCAGTTCTTGATGGAAATGACTAACGTATTTGCTGCCATAGATCCTTTTTATAAGTTTTTTATTGAGTTTCTTATGTTTTGCTCCCACCTGTTGCTACCAGAGAAGGTTTATATTCTGACTCACCATGCCCCTCATCCCGGTTGGTCCTCTGTGCTCCTCTCAAGGAAATGCATTCGTCCGGTGATGGCCGGAAGTTTCAAATTATCCATGGAACCTGAGCAACTGAGTCATGGCAACCCCTAGCTATAAATTTATCTCACTTAACGTGCAGGGCCTGAATTCCCCCCTGAAGTGAAAAGCACTTCGCCATAGATTGAAGTCTTTAGGCGCCTCCTTCCTGTTTCTTCAAGAGACACACCTGTGCCCAGCGGACGAATTCCGCCTGAAAGATAGAAATTATCCCATTAGATTTTTTGCATCGAGCGGCCTGAAAAAGCGGGGGGTTGCCATCTTGGTGCGCAAAGGGATCTCTTTCAAAACAGTTTCGGGATGAAGAGGGGAGGTTCCTACTGGTTAACGCTACACTAGATGGCCCCAAGGTCACTCTAGTTTCCATCTATGGCCCGAACTCTAATCAAAGTCAGTTCTTCACGAAGTTGTCCAAAGCCCTATTTGACCATGCTGAAGGGGAGGTAATCATAGGAGGGGATTTTAATGCAGTAATCAACCCCATGGCTGACAAAACACTACCCCCCACAGTAAACGATGGTAACAACTTCAAGGCCCTCACCTCTGTACTGAGAGAACATTCCCAGATCGAGGTATGGTGATATCTTCACCAAGATGAAAGAAATTACACATACTTCTCACCAGTACATGGCGGGTTCTCAAGACTCGATATGCTCATGATAGCCGACTCATTGATCTCAAATGTGTTAGAAGCAGAGATCCTTCCAGAGGCACTAGCAGATCACTCCCCGGTCCTATTATCTATCTCACCCCCTCGAGTCACCCCTCCCATGAAACCTCCCTGGAGGCTAAATGACTTCCTATTAGATGACCCAATAATTCAGGCCCACATCAAGGAAACTATAGAGCTATACTATAGCGAGAATAGCACGGGAGACGTGAGCTTGGGGACTGTCTGGGATGCAGGGAAGGCGGTATTCAGGGGCCACCTAATAGATCAGGCTGCGCAACGGGGGAGATCCAGGAAATTGTTGCGAGAGCAATTAGAGGAGGAAGTCCTCAGACTGGAAGGGCTGCATAGGAGGAAACCCACTCGGCGCACATTAAGGGACTTGAGGGTGGACAAGAAAGCGCTGGAGGCACACCACGTGGGGAGGGCGGCCTATGGCATGATGCGCACTAAACAATTCTTTTACACAAAAGGGAACAAAGCAAATAGACTATTAGCAGCCAAAATAGGGAAGCAGACTAAACAAAATAGAATAGACTTCTTAAGAGACAAGACAGGTAGAGGCACATTTCTAGAGGAGGGTAAATGTCACATTATAAAAGACTATTTCATGGAACTCGCTACCCCGCACATAGGCAACCCGGTCCTCATTAAGGAGTTCATAGACAAAGCGGAGCTCCCACAAATACCCCGATCTCTGAAGGATACCCTAGAAGCTCCAATAACGGGGGAAGAAGCAGTCATCAAATCCCTCCCCAATGGGAAGGCCCCGGGCCCAGATGGGTTCACAAACAAATTCTATAAAACCTTTGTGAAAGAGCTCACACCGCATTTAACCACTTTATTCAATACCCTGTGGGAATTGGGATCAGTCACCGCATCCATGGCTGAATCATTTACCACCCTAATACTAAAACCTGGAAAAGACCCAGCTGATTGCGCCTCTTATCGGCCCATAGCTTTGCTTAATACCGATGGTAAGATCTTCAGCAAAATCATAGCGCGTCGTCTGGGGGAAGTATTACCTAAGTTAATAGATCGAGACCAGACAGGTTTCATCCAGGGTAGATCGGCCCATGACAATATCAGAAGAGCAATTGATCTGCTAGCCCTCGCCCCCTTTATTCCAGCTCCTCTCTCCCTACTGTCATTAGATGCCCATCGCGCCTTTGACAGCATGTCATGGAATTACCTACACTCGGTCCTGAAGGGGTTTGGGTTTAGCCCGTATTTCTGCAAGCTGATACTAGCCAACTTCCAGATCCCTACCACCCAGGTTCGAGTCAACGCCCATTGGACGCCGTAGATACCTCTTGGTAGAGGGACCAGGCAGGGCTGTCCCCTATCGCCGCTGGTGTTTGCGCTTGCAATGGAACCACTAGCCCAACATATCCGCCTACACTCCGAAATCTAAGGGTTCAAACTAAAAGATCAGACTCACAAAGTGGCCTTATACGCAGACGATGTGCTCTGCTTTCTGCGAGAGGCCCAGACCTCAGTCCCTCCGCTCATGGCTCTGCTGGATAAATTTGAGCTTCTCAATAAACGTGGCCAAATCAAAGGGGCTGAACCTGTCCGAAACCCCCGAGGTGTTAAACGCCTTACAGAACAAATTCTCCCTCAGCTGGGAGACCTCCAAAATAACATACTTGGGAGTGTACTTGACTGCAAGTTACTCTGGGCTGGTGAAGGCCAATATTCCCCCACTATTTAAAGAAGCTAAGGAATCACTACTAAAATGGGGCCCCCAGGAAATTTCCTGGCTGGGGCGAATGTCAGCTGTTAAAATGACCCTATTACCCCGCCTTCTCTATGTATTTCAGGCACTCCCAGTCTATATCCCAGAGCGAGACCTACAAGACCTTCAGAAAGCTATATGCCAATTTATCTGGCAGGGTAAAACACCTAGAATCCAGCGCAAGATCCTCATCAGAAGTAGACAGCTTGGCGGACTAGTGCTCCCGTCTACGGTAAGATACTATCGTGCATCTCAGATAGCCCCTATCCTGATATGGGCGCTCCAAGAGGACCCCCCTAAATGGCGAGATATAGAACAGACACTCACTGCGACCCCCCCATCTCATCTCCCTTTCCTGCCACGGGAAGAGCGAGCTTCACAATTTCCACTCCTCCCAACCACGTGCGCCTCACTCAGATGCTGGGACAGACAACTCACCCTAAGAGGACTGACCCCGAATCTGGGCCCTATGACTCCGATCACACAGAACCCTATCTTTACCCCGGGGCTTCAACCTAGATCCTATCATAAATGGTTGGGAAATAAAATCTTGAGGCTGCATGAGACATACGCGGACGGTGTCCCCTTAACATTTATTCAATGCAAGGAGAAATTTAACCTCCCAGAATCTGAAAGGTTGAAATACATTCAACTTAGGCACTGGATCACCAACCCACTAGTTAGGAAAGCCGCCAGCAGACCCCCCATAGGCCTTGAACTAACTGCGATCAAAGGTCAACGTGCCCATAATGTAGCTACATGCTATCGTCTTACAGAAATAGCCCCAGAGGAAGAGGAACTGCCGTACATGGTATTGTGGGGGAAAGAGCTGGGGAAAGAGATCTCTCCTGAGTCGTGGCAGAGAATCTGGGCCAGAGCACACAAGTCCTCCAGATGCACGGCAGTGAGGGAATGCGCACTCAAAATATGCTACAGATGGTACTTCACTCCGCAGAGACTGCATGCTATGAATGTTGAATACCCTGAGACTTGTTGGCACGGGTGTGGGGCAAAAGGAGACCTGGGTCACATGTGGTGGCACTGTCCGACCATTCAATCTTTCTGGCTGGAGATTCGCTCCAAAATTAAAGACATCTGCGGATCCCTCCTCTCTTTGGATCCAATGGTGATGGTCTTGGGAGATTCCCCTGAGGACGGGTCATACCCGCAGTCCGGCCCTAGAGCGCAGCTCATTACTCAACTACTGATGGCAGCCCGCCTTACGCGCGTGCGCTTTTGGAAAGAGGCGGAGGGCCCCTGTATTGCACAATGGTGGGTCAAGGTCTGGGAAATCTTGGGAATGGAGAAACTAACAGCCACATTACTGAATCGAACTGACAAATTCCGACAAATCTGGGGCCCATTCCTAGACCATGTGGAAGATAACGAACATATGTTCTTCCAACCAAGACTGATCAAATGCCTCCTCCAGCTCTGAGAATCTCACTACAAACAAGGGTCATGGCTGATCTAGCACCAGAACATGAGAATATCTGGTACTAAGAACAACATCCGGACCACGGGGGGAGCAGGTGGAAAAGATTTTTTTTTTATTGATTTTTTTTAATTCTTTATTTTTTTATTATTCTCTCTTCCCTTCCCTTCCCTTCTTTTCTTCTTTTAAATACAATTGCAGCAATACATCACCGAGAGTAACAATGATGTCACAAATGAATAATAATGATCAAAATGAAATGTCAACCCACTGTTAAATTAATTGGTCTCAGCGCTATTCGTTGAGTTCTAGGCAGGAGAATAATGATGTAATGTTGAACTGCATTCACATATCCTTGCCATTGTTTATACTGTTAAAGATTACAATGTGAACTGATGTTTCAATAAAAAAGATTTTGACAAAAAAAAAAGATGGTGCTAATGAGCTAGCCCCTCTCATCACCTCTCTGATCAACTCCTCTTTCAAAAACTCAGTGGTCCCCAACAACCTTAAAGAAGCATGGGTCCTACCCCTGCTCAAAAAACCCAACCTAGATCCCAATATCCCCACAAATTACAGGCCCATCACCACAGTCCCATTCCTTCTCAAAATCTTGGACATGGTAGCCTATCTCCAAATACAACAGCATCTGGCAGACAACAACCTCCTAGGCCTGCGACAATCCGGCTTCAGACCAAGGCATGGGACTGAAACTGCCCTCTTGGATCTAAAAATCCAAATGGATGACGCCAAAGACAAAGGCAAACTAGCCATCTTGCTCCTGTTGGATCTCTCTGCTGCCTTTGATCTGGTCGACCACCAGATCCTCACTCAACACCTCTCCTCAGCTGCTACATTCTCGCAGAATGCCACTAAGTGGATCAAGTCATTTCTGTCGGACAGGTCGACTAGAGTCTTCGCCCCCACTGCAGCTGCGGACCCTATCCCAATCACATGTGGAGTGCCGCAAGGCTCTTGCATTTCTCCCACTCTTTACAACATTTTCACGAAGCTCCTATTTGACCGTCTTGACGATCTGGGTGTCAGCTACACCAATTATGCAGACGACACCCAGGTCCTCATCACACTCACTGGTAACTATGAAGAAGATGTTGCAAAGTTTAATGATATCTATTTAGAAATCCAAGCCTGGATGGCCACACACAGTCTTTGCCTCAACGACGATAAGACAGAATTGCTTATCGTAGGCTCCCAGGCTCGCCTCAACAAATTGGACCAAAGGTACCAATCCTTTACCATTGATGGCAACATCATAAAAGTCTCCAAAGAGGTTAAAACATTAGGTGTATACCTCGACTCTACCTTATCACTAAAGAAACAAATAAACTGGACCATTTCAGCTACCTCATACACCAATAAATTGATCAATGCCTGTAGGCCTTTCCTCTCCACCTCCAGCTGCCTCACCCTATCTAGAGCGCTGATATTGTCTAAATTAGACTATTGCAACACACTCTACCTAGGCACGACCTCTAAAAACTTGAACAAACTCCAGATCCTGCAAAATAATGAATTAAGATGTGCACTCAACCTCCCGCGCAAGGCACACATATCCACGGTTAGAAAAGAAGTCCACTGGCTCCCGATCCGTGATAGAATCAAGCTAAGAACACTGGTCTTCACCCACAAGTGCCTATCATGCATTGCCCCACGCTATCTTTATGACAAATTCTCTAGACACTGCCCCTTTAGACCCACCAGAACACCTTACCTGCACCAACAAAAGATCCCTAAGTATAACCTAAAAACAGCAGGAGGCTCCAGTTTTCCAGTGCTTGCAGCACAATGTTGGAACACCCTCCCCACTACAATTAGATCGGAAACCGCATTCTGGCCATTCAGAGCCATGGTAAAATCATGGCTACTAGCCTAAACATCCAGAATTTCACCGACATGACTGGCTAGCCGCCGCGCTCGACCTATAGTAATGTTTACTCTATCCATAGCATATTCAGGGCCAACCTGTAACCCGGTCCGCACCAGCCACTGTAACTTGCCTTCTGTACATTCTTTTCTCGGTATATTCTACTCCTGTATGTAAACATTCAGAGCCCGGACTAATGTACGCTCTTGTCTGTTGTATTTATGATGTTCGTGTAACGATATGTAACTCTGCTGTGTACACATGATTATGCGCCCAGCTACCTGAGGGTTCGGATGCGCTTTATAAATAAACAAACCAAACCAAACCACATGGTAGTCCAGTCCTGCTGCGACTAAGCCACTATACTTCAGGTAAGTGTTCCTGTTTGCCTTTGTCTTTCCTCATCTGTTTTTGTTGTATTGTAAAGTTTGTTGTCTTGTATTGCTATCCTTTCCACTTTTGATGTTTGCTCTTTTGATTTCTTCCCTTGCAGGTGATGTTGCCGGCCCGGCAGAAGCTGCGGAGCTCGAGGCGGCAGCCGGAGGGAATGAGGAACGAAGCTGCAGTGGTACAGAGGCTGGTAAATTGTTAACTAGGGGGCACGCGGGGTTCAAATGCGGCACGGCCCTGGGGACAGATGTTCTAACCTTGTCGTCCTCCTTCTTCACAGGGTCTGAGTTTGTGGATGCGGAGTGCGGTGCTGCAGCGTTCACTGGATGTCAGGAGATGAATCTACAGATGAAGCGATGAAGCACCGGTTTCCTGGAGGTGAGTATGTAGGAGAACGCCTGGTTTCAAAGGTAAGTAAACTGGTCCAGGCGGCGGTGAGCGTCACGTTGCATGCGAGTGCACAGTAACGTGAAGCACCGGCCTAAAGGATGGAGCAGCTTATATAGCTGAGCTTCTGAAACCACGCCCACCAGGTTCAGCCTGCCTGCCACACCCAATGAGTCAGCACATGAGGATGTTTTCTGGAATAAAGGCCTTCAGCTCCTGGAAAGTTCTTGTAAAATAAAAGCACTCCTGTATTGAAATAAAGTGTTCCTGTTCACATATCTATATGAGCCTGGCATCGCCAGGGCTGAGTCCAGCCTGGTCCCCTGTCTTTATGGGTCCCAAAGGGACATAAGTGAGTCAAGTGACCCATTTCCCCCATCACTAGATGGTGTGGTTTTTGTCTTCTGGGGCCGTGGCCATGACATCAATGCAGGAAGACCCTTCCTCTCTGAGGAGAACTGCCTCACTATAGTGAGAGCAATCATTGGGTCTCAACTCGATTATTGTAATGCCCTCCTAGTAGGCACCTCCTCAAAAAACATTTGTACATTACAGACTGTCCACAATAACGCCCTCTGAGCTGCCACTGACATTTCGAAGAGGGAACACATCTGCTTCCAGAAAACAAGTGCATTGGCTTCTTATCAAAGAGCGTATCAACTTTAAAACTCTTGCCCTCACACATACGTGCATCCATGACACCGCCCCCAGTACTGATCACACAGAATCACCAAACCAGTCACAGGCAGGCCCACTAGTACAGCTTACACCAACCGCATCACCATTCCCAAGACCCTAAGAACTTGCGCAGGAGGCTCCACTTTCACGGTTATGGCAACTATCCATTGGAACTCCCTACCTACCCATCTCAGATCTATAGACTCCAACATTGCCTTCAGGAAAGCCATAAAAACTATACTATTCATTTAACAATGCCTACACTGTTTGCTTCCACTCACCACGCATTGTAACTTTGAAGGAATGTTGATTTTGTTACCAGTAATCACACTAAATGTAAACATGTAACCTGTATGTAACTATTCTACCCCTACACTGTTGGGTCAACGCTCATTGTAACCCTGAGCAAAGAATCATCCTGTAACTAAGACACTTACTTGCAATAGTGCCTTGATGCCTCTGGGCTGCTAGTGCGCTTTACAAATTAAAACACAAAAAAAAATAAAAAATATAACATAAGAAGCGGGGCCAAAAGTGCACTTATAGGTAGATCAGTGATAGCAACAAGAAACATGAAAAAAAGTGCTACAAGGAAAAAAAACAAAAACAACAAGTTGAGTGCCCAATTAAAAACAAGAGAGCTGAGATCATCAACACAGTTTGGGAGGAGAGTGGCAACCCAAAGACGGGTCAGGAAAGAATTTCAACCTTCCTGAAACACATTAGTAAACAAAGCATTGCGATAAAGCCCCCAGTCATGGAAGATATAGATGCCTCTGAGATGGAGGGAAATGTGGAATCGAACACTATTGATAATAACTCCTTGTTAAACATGGTGCTAAATCTCAGGGAAAACACTACGGAGGGGTCATGTGATGGTATTGTGGGAGAAGTTGTGGGCTTAAATGAAGACATTGTCCCCCTGACGAATATGGAAAAAACAACCTCACTGCAATAGCAAATAGGGCATATGTTTCATCGCTGGCCAGGAAGGATTCTTCCACAAATTCCGAGTCTGGTGAGGAAGATAGTCCTTATGAACCAGAACATGTTAAAATAATCAAAGCCCTCTTTACCTTGTGCAGCACAATGTACAATGAGCAAAAAGTAATTAAATAGGACCTAGCGATGCTGGTGGATGTTATATGCACCACTACTAATGGAAAGTTAAATTCTAGGGCTAGGGAAGATGATGAGGAAGTGAATAAATCTGATGTTGCGGTGAGTGGAGGAGGGGTGGTAAACTAGGATGACTCGATACTTACTTTGCATGACGATGAAGAAGAGATAGAGATAGGCAAAAGCATGGAAAACTTTTTTGTATTTAAAATGATATGTTTGATAAAACAAACTTTTCATCATAGCATTTCTTTGGTAAAAATAAACAATAGGAAAAAATTCATGCTTATGTTTCCAACTCATGCAAATTAATGTCCTTGTGAATTGCAGTCCAGAATTTAATTACTGTTATGATCAAATGTTTGTCATGGCCTTTTAGAAGATGATCCCATCGCTCTTGAGTAGTCATTTGTTTCATGGAGACTCGGAAAAAATCTTTACACAGGTTTCTTTTATCCATCAGGGCAGGCCATAACATGATTACATGGAAAAGGGTCTCTTTGGCATTCGCGATCTTACAGAATCGAAAATCAGCAGACGTTATATTTGGATGTTTTATCATGCTCAGATATTCGTGAGTCAGCAGGATGTTAAATCGGAGTCGTAAAAAGAGGTCGCAAATAAGGCGATCTGAGAAGCATGCTAGGTAGGATGGAAGTTCATGGAGAGCCCTTGTTTCGATTGCACAATTCAGGAATCATTTGTAGCATCTTTGCTCAGAAGTTGTTTTTATCCAATCGTTTCTCTGGATTTTTTGTTTTGCATGTTGAGGTCTGTGTATTAGCATGTCTTCAGTAATTTCTTCCTCTTTCATTCGTTTCCTTATTTCACTAGACCAGTGGTGCAGAGCTGTTACATGTAAAGCTTTTTTTTTTCTTTTAAGATTTCTAAGGATGGAATTCGGTCTTGACTAATGATTTTTCTAAAGAGATCCATTTGTTTCCAGGCAATCAATGATTCTAGTGATTGAAGAGCCAATTCAAATTGAATTCTCGGCATCGGAAAACATTTGGGTAGAGCCAGAGTTTTTCTCCAAAAAATGGCCACGTAAAGATGCCATTTCATTGTTTGTTGGTTAATTAATGTTTCCCCTGCATAAGTCAAGATTGGGACTACTTTCCGTTTATATAATGTAATTGTGGATTGTATAGAGTAAGTCCCAAATTTGCGGTGAAATAAACGACCTTGGTGGGCTAGAGATGTTGCTTTCCTTTCAATGTGGTCTTTCCATTCTTGTTCTGTTTAATTTATCATGGCGCCTAAGTATTTATTGTAGTTATTACTTCGATATCTTGGTTAATTTTCGGGTTGACCAGGTCTTAGGTTTTTGATTTGATAGCATCATGAGTTTTGTTTTATTGGTAGTGATGGTCAGTTCATTTCCTTTCATAAAGATTGCCACTTTATTGACGGTTTTCTGTAAGCCAAACACTGTTTTATCCATGACTATGATGTCATCAGCATAGATTAGAGTTGGTACTGGTTCATTGTTGATCTTAGGTGGGTTTGAAAGTGGATCCTGAATTGCTTTGGCAAAATCAAATGTATATAGATTATAGAAGCAAGCAGCGAAAGGGCACCCTTGCTTCAAACCATTTCAGGTAGTAATTGGTTTAGTTATTACACCATCCTTAGTCTAACTTGGATGGAAGTATTGGAATATAGTTGTTTAATTGGATTTAGAATGGATTGCGGGCAGCCCCAACATGTTAATTTATTCCACAGCTTTCGTCTATTTACAGAATCAAATGCCATTTTTAAGTCGATGAAGACAGCATAAACTTGTTGTTTCTTATGTGTGGCTTCAAATTTTATCATACTCAATAGCAATAAGTTGGCGTTTGTTCCTATTTTACATATGAATCCAGTTTGTCTTTTTTCATGTTTTCCATTTGCCTCTGCCCTGTTGGTGAGTTTTTGCAGTAAATACCCTGCAAACAAATTTCCCAGCGGATATAGCAAGGCTATGGGTCGGTAATTTTCCGTTTTTTTCTGTCCCTAACATTTTGTAGTTTGGGATAGCCAATGTCCAGCTTTGCAGAATTGAGTGGGTTTTTTCAATTAAGATGAGTAATTGGGAAAGAAAAGTGGCCCATTCCTCAGGTGCCGATTTGAGGTTGACATTAGAGAGGCCATCTAGCCCTGGCGCTTCAGATGGATTCAAGGAGCTGATGGTTTTTTATTAGATCCTTTTTTTCCCATTGTAAATCCAATGAGTGTTTTTTATGATCTTTTGGTGCTACCAAAGTATCCGGTTTTTTGCTACACAACTTAGCAAAGTGATTGGTCCAGGCTTGTGCTTCCACTTCTTGGATCATAGTTGATCCTTTAGAATTTTCATTGAGGATTGACCATAGTTGCCTCGTGTTTTTCTGTTTTAAGGCTGATAGAATAGCCTCTGCGTCCGCTTGGTTTAATAAAGATTTGATCGCTTTTATTGAGTTTGACTATTTTTGTTTTCCTCTTTTTATCTCGATTGCAGATATGGCAGTTTTTAGTTTTTTTAGTAATCGTATTCTTTTATAGAAAGATGTTTTCATCAGTTTGATGTCACTGTTGAATTGATGCTTATGTTTGATATTATGATTCAAGCAGGGTTTCAAAGGTTGCTTGTAATTCTGTAGGATCCACTCATAATTGAGTTTAGTATAGTCTGCAAGACAATAGGCATCAAACTTTGTTAGCAGATCAGCCATTTGAGAATGTTTTATGCAGAGTTTGTTGAGGCCGTTGTTTATTTCAAGGTCTGGAAGTAATAAACGTGGTGCCTTGGGCTGTGTTATATTTCATGTAATTAAGATTTGATGGTGATCACTGTTTGCTTGTGGATAATTGGCAGTTGCTATTAATGATTTCCGTATACCTTCCGAAATGAAGATATAGTCAATGATAAAGGCAGATTTTTCGCATGTCCAGGTTGGAGGTGGTAAGCCTTGTTCATTTGGAGGATGTTCCGTCAAGGTTAAATTTCGGATATCTATTTCCTTTATCCATTTTTTGGCTCTTTGAGACAGTTTGAGAAATTCCAGTTTAATGCCTTCAGTGCTGTATAGATGTATATTGAGATCTCCAGCAATGATGAACTCTGTTTATAATTTCCGTCAATTGCATCTAATTCATCGCATATTGAATAGAGGAATTTGTTGTCGTTCATTCCTGTTGGATTCCAATAGATGTTAAAAATTGTTAGGTGAGTTTTAATAGAAGTTCGAGTAGACTCTTCTGTTATGCAGATAATAATGTATTGAGCCCACAAGTGGATGTTTTTCTTGGCTACAACGGACCAGTTTGTGTCTAGTTTGTTCAAGATAATAATTCCGGAGGTCGGTCTACCTTGTTGGGAGTTAATCGATGGATTCACGAAGGTAGAAAAGCCTTCGCAGACTACTTAGTTAGAGAGCCAGGTTTCCTGGAGACATATGATGGTCATGTCTTTTTGGTTTAATGAACCTTCTTTGAAGAGGTGATTAAAGCCTCTTGTATTCCATGAACATAACGTGATACTAGTAGGAGTAGACTCCTTAGTGAATGGTTGTTATAAGTAGGTCTTAATTCGTGGGCTCCGAAGATCACCTTTTGTCATGTTTCTTTTATATTGAGAGTTGGTTTGCTTATCACCGAGCAGATCATTCATCCACTTGGTCAGATGTAAGTTTGATTGAGTCTTTGTTGATAGGTTTATTCTAGGCCTGGACTCATTATTCAATGAAAGTCTTTTAATGGATTTCTTAGAATCAAGTTTATTCTGTATTCCATGGTCGGAAGTTTTGTGTGTGGTGATATTTTTGGAGAGCCATGGATCTAGTTACAAGGATTGCTTCTATTACAAAGCCCCATTTGGCTAACTGGACGTTTGAGGACATAACGTGCTGCATTGTTTCTTGTTTGTAGAAATCAATGTGGACTATTTCCATTCTGTTCTTGTTAGGAAAGTGTAAGACATCAATGTCTCTTGAGGTAATTTGAGACAAGTGTGGAATGGCATTGACCAATCGTAAGATGTTCACTCTGTTGATGATTAAAGTTTCAGCAGGGTTGAGACTGTTCGTGGTCAATGACATTCTAAATATGCTGGATGCCATTTGAGGGTTAACAAATGTTGGTCTAATCGGCAATGGTTTATCTTAGGCCACAGGTGTTTCTTCAAACTTTGAACAATGATCAATTTCAGATGAAGACCAGGCTTCATCATTTGAAACAGGTGAGTATACAAGAGAAATGTTGGAAGAAGGGTTGATTGAGATTGAGTGTACTGAATCCGATAGGGTCTCATAGTATTCATCCAGGACTATCAATAGGTCGTCCTGGGGATCAGGTATTGTATCACTTGATCCCATTGTATGAGCCGCAATTCCTGTGGAATTTTCAGCAGGTTTTTTTTCGCTCTTGTGTTGCTGAATCGTAATTTATAATAGCTAATATTGCATCTAGGGGTTCGTCTTCTGATGATCGAATTTCAACAGATGCATTAGGACGGTTTGAAACATCACTTTTGGATTTAATATGGTTTCTTTTGATTGTTGATAGGGCAGATCGAGGTTCATCTTGTGGGTTAATTTGAAGTTTCCTCAAAAAGGCTCTAGAACCCGACTGTCGTTTCTTTGCATTTATTTTCTTTGGAATCAAATCATTACCCAGATGGCCCCATTTGCTTAGATCAAAGCTATCAAAAGGGGTGCATGTTGTGGGTTCAATGTTGGTAATACTTGGTGGTAATGGAAAGGTCAGGAGTTTTGTCTGTGGCGTTACGGTTTCATTTTGGGTAATTTGGTATTTTTTGCCATGTCTGTTTGCACCGATTGTTCCACTAAAGCAGGCATTATCGGTTGAACTGTAGATTTTCTTGGCTTTATCGTCCATGAGTTTCTTTGTAATTGTTGCCAATGTGTCTGTCAAATTTTTTTTGTCTACCCGGTCAATTTTTGCAATTTCTGCAAGGCGGTTTTGCCATGTTCTAGTGGCTTCTGCTTCATGGTTTAATCGTTCTTGTATGGTACCTATGAAGTCTTCTAGTTTAGTTTCTTTCGTCATGATCATAGCGAGTAATGTTGCTTGGTCCTTTGTAGTATACACAATTGCTTCTTGTATTTTAAGAAAGGGTACCATTGCTATTGATAAGACTGCTAATATCGTGTTCTGGAGATCAAGCATAGTAGTTGGAATTCTTTCAGGTGCTCCTGGACTATTAGTCATGGGTTCATCTTTTTTTGCTTGAAGTATGGATTGCTGCTCTAGATGGTTCTCATCGACTATTGGAGGCTTGAGGTATTGGTCAGATTTGGGGGAACGTTTTAAGACGAGATTTTCTTTTTTGTTAGCAATTTTTGTCAATGTCCTGGTTGGGGCTTCATGCTTCATGTTATGAAGAGGCGTTGATGTCTTAATAAGGACTTCCTGCTTCTTATTATGAAGATCTCTGAAAATTTCTTTTCTTCGTTCTTGAGAATCCATAATGGCATCTATTTCAGTTATGTCTAAAGAAAGCCGAGCAACTCGCCTTTCTAATTGTTTATTTGTATTGCCTTGTGGAGAGTCTGAGTGGTAATACATTGACAGCCATTGTTGTTTAGCTGTCCGTGCTCGTTGTTGAAGAGTGGGGTAACAGGAATGTTAGTATGAACACTTGAATGAGAGTTTCTAACTTGTAGTTCAGGTTGTGCTGGTAGATTAGATTCATGTTTTGGGGGAGCAGAAAACTGCACTGGACCAGCAGTCTGAATTTTAATACTGTTTAGAAGGGTTTGATTCTTGGTCTGGGCTAATATGTGTGGAGATTCTCACTGTTCTGAAGCATTCGGCATGTCGTTTCCACTGGTCAACAGATTTCCGGAATCTTTAGGGAGTGAATGTAGTTTTAGCCAGCTGTGAGACTTGAGGCGTGAACCCATTTAGGTGGGAGTATATTTTTTCAGGTTTCGGTGTCTGCATTAGTCCTAATTTGCTCTGCTTTAGTACCGGGTGAGTTGAAAGTTTTGAGTCTGGTGGTGATGTCACAGTCGAGTTGGGCTCATTTAGGATTTTTGGAATCATGTGCAGTAAAGCAGTCAAAGTAGTTATTTTTTTGGCGAAGTAGGTGGATCTTGCAACATGGTTGAAGGTTGATCTGGAAGATTTGTGATTTTTGTAACGTTAGCTAATGTTTGTTCGAGTTTCTATTGCAAGCGTGTAAGGTTCCATGTGATAATTTCGCCGCAAAAATATAGCGATACAAAAATATTGCCATATTTTTGCAGCAAAATGCACAATGGACCCTGCGGGGGACACCCCGCATAATTTTTTAATGTGCGGGGGACACCCCCGCAACTCCCGCTCCCACATAATACCCCCAATAAAAATATCGCCTATGGCGAACCAAACGGCCATATTTACGGCAATATTTTTGTTGGGGATATTAATACCTGATACCACGCGTATGAGGTTTGCTAGGGTCCATTATACTTTTGTGAGTAGGAATATTTTTACGCGACAGCTCGAAATTGCAGGACTCGACTGGCAAAAAATGTTATAGAACTTGGTGATTAATCACTTACCAGGCAACCAGCAGTAAACAGCCGAAAACAGCAGATTTCTGTCACCCTTGTCTCCTCGTCAGGCTTAACGCCGCAAAGGCGGCTGGGAAATGTTTATGAAGACACTTCCTGGGGGCGTGGCCTGCAACAGGCAGGTGTCACGTGACTCGCCTCGACGTCAGATCAGCTGTGGATGGGGCCCACGCTCTCTTCAAACTGCTGCAGGGGCTGCTGCAGACTTACGCGAGTTGGAGCGGGGCTGGCAGCACTCAGTTCTTGGCTTGACTGAATTTCCTCGATCGCAGCAAAGACCCCGATGAGGCAGCTTCAGTGCAGAACCCCACCGATTTACTCTGGCCGTGCCTTAGCCAGCGGTCCTCCGGCCTCAAAATCCCCACTGTGACCCGGGTGCTCAAGCCAGCAGTCCTCCGGCCTCAGTAACCTTGTGAAAGCACTCTATAAACGCCACCGTTACCGCCCGTGCAAACACTTCTATATCAGATGAGGGTGATTGATCTGAATGTGCCTCAGAAAGATCGTCCACATAAAGGAAAAAGAAAAGGTAAACATGAGAAAAATCAAAAGACTATTGTGTCCGATACAAAATGTAAATCGAAACAAGCTATGTCGTCAGCTGGTTCATCTGAGAGTGTAAGGTGTGTAGAAATGCCAAAGAACTGCCATTTCACTGGAAATAAACAAAAAGCTAAAAAACGAATCAATAAAAAAGATTCTTGCCAAAACCAACTGGACAGATGGGTCCAGAAAAAGTCAAACAATGGGGGGAAATAAATTACGACCACTGATGAAGAGGATAGGGTGGAGTATGTGGTAGCAAGCTCAAGGATGAGTATTGAGCATGATGATGGCTTACAATTTGAAGATTGGGATGTAGGAAATGATGAAATGTATGAGCAGCAAGCTATAGGAAATCCCAATAAAAAAGATATTTTGTTGACAGACGTTTTAAATTGTATTGAAATGAATGCATTGTCTATTAAAATAATGGATACATTTGCCTCCTCTTGTAACCCATTCCTAAACAGGCACAATGCACTTGAATTATGGCATCAAATTTCGGATTTAAAGGCAATAACAAATAGAGACATAGCTTTAGTGGAATTACCAAGGCATGCGCAAGATGCGAATTGGGTGATACTGCATCTGGTCTCACTCATTATTGCGGAATTAATCTTGATCTATGCACAGGAGCTTAGGGAATTGGGCTATGAGGGCCAAAAGAACATTACCAAAGCTCCCAGAGATGAGACCAAAGGAAGTAACAAAGTGGATCGGAATCCTAAGGAGGATGCTATGCCTGATTTGGATAGGTTGGTCAAATGCATTGTGGGAGAAAGTATAAAACATCTGGAAATTAAGCTAAAAGATATTAGACCCAGGAAATATGTTACTGCTACAGACGAGGGGCCACCATTTGTTTTTGTCTAGGTTGGATAGGTTCAGGTATTTAATGGAGGTGGATATATTTGCCCTCCAAGAAACATGGTTAATGAGGGATCTAGAAATCGATGGATATCATAATACAAAAGAAAGTCATGCAAGGTGCAAAAGGCTGTCTGTTTGGGGGATTGATGTTAGGGGTTAAAAATAGTCTGAAAATTACTGAATATAATGCTGGTGAAAAGTCCCCTTATATATTAACAGTGATTGTACAACCAGCCGGAGCGGCTCATTATCAAAGTGTATTGGTTATTAATGTCTATAATCCCCTGACCAATAAAGGTACTGTGGAAATTATAGAAGCTCTCGACAAAATACTTGATGATTGGCGGGGGAATCACCCCGAGGCCTTGTTCCTAATAATGGGAGAACTTAATTACCAAAGATTCAATAGAAATACTGATGGTGGCTTTGACCAGACCGTGTTATCATGCAATGTGTAAGGATTCACAATAATTCACTATATGGATGACTGTACTCTGGTGAAGGACCTATGGTCTATATTTATTGGGGCAAATTGTTTATACCAGCTGTTTACAAATTGGGATGATAAACTGTCAGAACAGTATACTTTGTCAGTTGGTGGTAAGGCATCATGGAACGACTATATATTGTTCCCTGCGCCGGTCTTCCAAATAATCAGTAAACTATCTTTGATTAAAAAATTTTTAAGTGATCATGCGATTAATAAGTTAAACTGGAAACATATACTGGCCACCATGGGGCGCATGGATGAGCACCGCTGCCGTGTGAGTTCCGTCCATTGTGGTCCTATAAGCGACCTGAGCCCCTGCTTGTAGACCCCCCCCCACCCAAAAATAAGAGTCCAGAACACAGGAAGGTGTCCCCACCACCGGAGTGAAAACCCAATAAAAATTGGTTCATATTTGATGCGGAAACCCTCTTCAAACTGACGAGATCCCAGACACCAAACGTGAAAGTGTCCCGAGGCCGGAGTATGCAGCGAGTAACACCACGCATGTGAGGACCGCAGAAAGCAGAGGGGTTCCCACGCACACATTGTGACAATCTGTGCTTGGAATCACAACTTTGAAAGGTGCACTGGGCCCCTGGCCCCTCTCTACCACCTCAACGGACCCGGAGATGTCACCACGGAGTAACTTGCTCCTCCGGTGTGACCGATACAGAGGCAGGAAGCGCCCCCCCACATCCCCATAAACCCACCCGAGGTTGGTGCCTCCCATACCTGTCATCCGGAACACTGCGGCATGACGTGCATCGGAGTCTAAAGATCTTTACTCCGCATAGCCCTGCAAGGATCAATGGGAGTCCTGCCCCCGCAGCCCTAGGCGAAGCCCACACTAGGCGGTCCCTCCAGACATTTCTGCACTCACACGGAATGTGGAGACATTGCCAGGGGTCCCGCGCGCCCACCTCGCAGGAACAGAGGGTGACATTTCTCCCCCCCTCTGAACTGCCCGGCATCTGAATTGGGCCCTCTACATAATCTCGCATGGCCAACTACACCGGCTGAGTCCAGCCACAACCACCTCTCCACAGAGAGGAGGAACGGCCGGACAAGGCATAAAGTTATCTCACTCTAAAGACTACATTGGAGTCAGTAAAGGAAGTTTACCCCCGGCTTCCCCACCACAATGCCCCCACGCACAGTGGACTCTAGGACTGGCGGTGACCTAAACCCACAGCTCCGTGAGCCCTCCACACTGTTTCACCACAAGGCATTACAACCAATAAGGCTGAAAGGGTATGACAATCCCATATGTGAAATACCGACACTGGAGGAGGGGATGGGTTACTATAAGCTAACACTGAATACCAGGGGGCACTTACAGTTGCACAATAAGCAGTGACCTTTTCTTACAGTGCATAATTTACCAACCTCCTGTCCTGGAATCACTCGGAAGCTGTCCTAACCTGACACTGTGAAGATCACCTATTGTGGATGGCCTGTGTCACCACCGACATACAGTACGGGCGCAGAACTGTCTAAGGCCCACTCAGTTGAATAGGTGTGAGCGTGCCAATACACGCTTCCCCATTGCCATAAAGTGTGATCCCACCCCTCCTTTGCAAGGTGACCCCACCACCCTCTTCACCTGAAAGAAGTTTGCTGTAGCTAAGGAAGGGATACACGGACCACGGGATTGTGAACACATGGCAACCACCCAAGATCCCATACCGCAAAGCAGATACCGCCTGACACAAGGCATGCAGTCGCACAGAGGGTTGGGCCCCTGACACCGCGGCGTGTGCCCTTCTCTGTAAACAAGTCAAGGAGAAGAGGCCCCCTGCTAACCAATCACACGCTGCAGACCCACAACTAGGGCCACAAACCCTGAACGTTAACCAAAGGCAGGCCCCCACATGACCGTGCCTAATATACTGCCGCACCGCAGGAAGCGTTCAGACAGCATTTGAGAAAGACACCGGTGGATTAACCACTGCTCTTTGCGATCCGTGACTGCATGAACACCTGGTTGGAAAGTAAGCCACCACATTCCATAGAAAGTACCACCCGTCGACAGGAACAAAGACGCTCAGAAGGTTGGGCCCCTGATATTGGAGCGCGTGCCCCCCCGCTGGAACCCGGTCCCGTTAACAAGATCTATCACTGACCGAGGACCCACCACTAGAGCACGGTCGCAGTTACAATACGCACACCCTAAACAAAGGCGGAGATCTGAGTGTGGGTACTCCAAACATATTGACACTTCCAGTAACCCTCAGAAAATAAAGCCAGGCACAGGAAATCAAGCCACTGCCTAGTCTACCCCCCTCTTTTTTGCTTGAAGATCCTGCCCAAGGAGTCCGCCTGGCCCACATCAGGTACACGTTCCTAAACGCTATAACGGAGACCTCGGCCTTTACACTCCTCCATCGACAACACGTAATTGAGATCCAGAGCCATCAATAGAAGGTTGGACCCCCGTCAATGGGGCGTGTGCCCTCCTCTATGAAGACCTGTCACGATCATAGCAACGGGTTCCCACCCAGATACTGATGTACCTTCGTTGACCCTCCCCCAAACAGAAGACACGGACCACGGTCCACTGTTGTAACTTTAGGAGTGGGAGTCTGCGAACATCCGATTATAGATCTTCCCCTCACCTGGGGCACTGCGATTCACCCGCGGCCTTGCAGTCCTTAAGCACTTGTTGGCATTCAGAGGGTTGGGCCCTCCATTCTGGGGCGTGTGCCCTCCTCCACATAGGAGCGAGCAGATAGAAACATCCACAGACTCCAACCGTGCTCACAGATCAAACCCTCAATTCCATGGACATAAAACTGAAGCTAGCCGAATTTGCTTACTCCCCGTCTCCCTCCTAACTTGAGACCCCTCAATGCACCGACATGGTCGCCAAGGAAACAGAAGCTGCAGCTACCAAAAGCGATATTGTGACCTTCTTGAATGAGATTAAGAACATGGGAGCCAACATAGGGGGAGAAATTGACAAGATCACGCAGCGAATGGATAAGATGGAGGAGAGACTAGAAGGAATGGAAAACAACCAAACATCCTTAAGTGCGCTTCAATTGCAAATGGACCACTGGATTATGGAAACTGAACATAGAGAAGAGGAATTCTGTCTGAAAATGGATGACCTGGAAAATCACGAGAGAAGAACAATCTGCGTTTTTTTGGCATCCCGGAGCAAGAAGGGAAATCGGAGAGAGATCTCAAGAAGAAACTCCATGACATTATGAAACTCCTCTTCGGGGATGAAGCGATTGATGAGCCAAAAACAGAGCAAATGCACAGGGCGGGAGGTCGGTTCTGGCCCGCTTCCACAACTACCAGGACAAGGCCAGGATCCTAGATAAGGCCAAAACCTGTGGCCCCTGGTGACGCACGAGTTACAATTTTCAAGATTTATATTCCCTGATCTACGCCCTAAGAAGAATGTGCTTCCCACTCACTAAATGGTTGAAGGAATGCGGCATTCGCTACAGATGGGGTTACCACTTCTCCCTCTCATTTGAGTGCGACGGCAAAAAGAAGCAGCTGAGGTCTGAGACATCAAGATATGTATATCAGAATTATTAGACATCTGCAATGAAGGCAGAGACCAAGGAGAAGAGGGACAAAGTGGAAGAAAGTGGCGCATTCAGGGTCCAAGGCGCTGATGAGTTAAATGCTCTAGGAAATTCCAGAGAGGAAACGCGTTGTCAGAAAATGTCAAAGCCACTTCCCAAAGTTCCTTCCCCTGGAGTCTCCTCACCTTGGTCTTCACTCTGACAGGTGGCCTTCTGTCTTCTCCTCCGGTCTTTCGGGGTTTTCTCCTCTTCAATATCCTTCTTAAGGAGTCCTTTACCCTTCTTGCGTTCGAAGAGATAGGGACGGTCTCCTCCGGAGGCCACCTTGACCGTTAACAGAATAAACCGTCAGGTGAACCCTGGGGAGTCCGCCCCTCCCAAATCAGGGAAAAAGCCCGTAAGGCAGAAAAAACCCTGTGAGGCTGCTGGCGAGGATGGATAGGAAGAATAGCGGATCCAGATGCTTTAAGAGTCTTGAGACTAATGTCCAGTTGAGAGCTCCAAAGTATAACAGATGGAGGACAGTGATTTCTTGGCAGGGATGAGAGCATCTCGGAGGAGGCAATGGAGTGTGGGACCACGAAGGATGACTTGTAGACTTCCGAGGGATCAAGCAAAGGCTCCGAAGACTGCTGACGGAGGTAAGTTGGTTTGGAGAGAGAGAGAGAAAAGCGTGAGTGAAGGAGAGCAATACAGAGTCAGTGAGAGTGAGAGAGAATGAATGCGAGAGAGACAGAAAAGAGAGCGAGCGAAAGGCTAGGGAGTCTGAATGAGAGAGATCGAGTGAATGCTAGTGAGCCTGAATGAGATAGAGCGAGTGAATGCTAGGGGTGCGCGAATGAAGGAGAAGTGAATATAAGAGAGCATGAATGAGAGAGCGAGTGATTGTGAGAGTGCGCGAATGCGAAGTAGAGTGGATGCAAGAGTATACGGAGGAAAGAGGGGAAAGGCGAGGGAAGGTAAGACCGAAGGAATAAGGGAAAGCAAAAAAGGAACGGCCGTCGCCTGGCGAGAAGGCGATGGGCCGCGGAGTGTATCCAAGAAGGCAAAAGAGAACGGCCGTCGCCTGGCGAAAAGGCGATGGGCCGCGGAGTGTATCCGAGAAGGCAAAGATGAGCTCGAAAGGTCAGGAGCTATCGTAGGCACAGGTTCGAAAGTCAGCAGAGCGAGTTGCAACGCAACTCGCAGGGGGGGGCGTGGCTTCTTTAAATGCAGCGGCGAAAAAGACTAGACCGTTCACCGACAGATCATTGGGACCTAATAGCGCCTCCATCTTGCCCATAGCTTCCACGGTCTCTGCGGTGTGACAGAAAATGTCGGATGAGCTTACATGACTGGGTACTGCACCTACTATACGTTATCTATCGCATATAGTGGATGAAAGTTCGTACAAGATCTACGATCCAGACTTTCCCTGCCCTGGAACCGACATGCTGGGGAACTGGCGCATCGGAAGTGGGATCAGAAGTGGCTGTTAGGCTGAAGCTGCCTGTTATTCTGCTCCTGGATATTGCCATTTGACCTTGGTGTCTGGAAGAGGAAGCCTTAGTGCAGGCCAATACTGTGCCGCCCGTTCCTCTTTGCTTGAACTCACAAGTAATTTGACTTTAGTTACTCTATTTCTTCTGAACTCTCAGAACTTTGATGCCGCGGCTCCGCCGCAGCGTTTGTTTTTGATTTGTACGTTGCAATTGTAACGTTACGTTCCGCAAAGCGCTACAGCTATATTTCTTTTTTTCCAGCTTGCATCCGCACACAGGCACGCCCCCTGCCTCCCGCGTCATTGGCCACAATCCACTTCCTATATTTAGCTAGATGCATGCGCATCGCGCGCATCACAAGTGTGATCAGAAGTGGCTGTTAGGCTGTTTGGCGTGTTGGCGGGAGTGCGAGCTGAGATGAACAAGTTACTTTCTAACCTGGTAATGTTCTTTCGACGGGATGGTCCGACGACGTATTCCATATCTATGACAGGTAATGTCCACAGCTGTGCCACTTCGGAAAATCTTCGGCGTCTGCGTCCTGCGTTGATGACGTCGATGCGCCATCCCCGAGGACCTCCTCCGACGGCCAACATCACCCGATGTGATAAGTAGGACGCACGACACCCATAGCCTCAGTTATAGTTTTTTTCCCCCAGAACGTGTGCCACCAGTTTTCTGCCAGTCAGACACACAAGGCCTTGCGGAATGCAAGCTGCAATCACAAAAGAAATTCTGCAGCAGGGAAGGTAGGGAGGGAGCGATATGGAATACGTCGTCGGACCATCCCATCGAAAGAACGTTACCAGGTAAGAAAGTAACTTGTTCTTCGAGGGGATTGGGTCCTCCGACGTATTCCATATCTATGACAGACTCCCAAAGCAGTACCAAGCAAGGAGATGGGAAAAGAATTTAGAACACAAATTTAGCATGCCCAATCAAAATTGCGGAATATAGGACTGCCTTGCCAAAGGCCAGATCCTGCCCTCTGATGGAATTGAGGGAGTAGTGACGTACAAAAGTATGTACTGAAGCCCATGTGGCTGCATCACAGATGTGACGAATAGGAACACCCCTCTGCAGGGCAGTAGACGCAGCCACTCCCCTGGTAGAATGGGCCCGCAAGCCAGCTGGAGGGTCCTTACCCGCCAAGCGGTAACACTCGGAGATAGCTAAAATAATCCAACGAGACAAAGTCTGTTTCGTCACAGCTTGTCCCAAACGTTTTCCAGCGTAACCAATGAAAAGTTGATCGTCCACTCTGACCCGGGACATGCGCGAAATATAAAAGCTCAATGCTCTCCTAGGATCAGGCCTATGGAGCCTCTCCTCTTCCTTACCAGGATGTGGAGGATAGAACGCCGGAAGAACAACCTTCTGGCTCAAATGAAAATCCGAAACCACCTTCGGAAGAATAGAAGGATGAACTCTAAGGACAACCCTGTCCTTATGAAACACAGTGAAGGGTGGCTTAACTGAAAGTGCCTGTAACTCACTCACTCTGCGAGCGGAAGTAACCGCAACCAACAAGACAGTTTTAAGAGTTAGCAGTCTCAAAGGGCAAGAATGTAAAGGCTCAAACGTAGCACCCATAAGAAACTTAAGAACAAGGTTCAAATCCCAACCGGGCACCAGAAAAGGTGACGGAGGGAACACATTATTGAGCCCTTTCAAAAACTGAGAAATTAAAGGAATCTTAAAATAGGAACATTCTTCAGACGAGCGCTTAAAGATGGACAGCGCCGCCAGGTAACCTTTAATGGTCCCCACTTGCAAGCCCCTGTGGGCCAAAGAAAGCAAAAAAGACAGAACCATGGGAATGTGACATTCAAAAGGATCCACATTCTTAACTCTGCACCAGTCACAGAACTTTTTCCAATGGCAACGGTACAGAGATTTTGTTGCCGGCCGCCTGGCCGAGAGAAACACCTCCATCACGTCTTCAGGGAGGTCCCAATCCTTATACCTCAACCTTTCAGAAGCAAAGCTTGAAGGTTGAGGGATCTGACCTCTGGATGGAGAACCTGACCGCCCCCCCACTCCCGTGAGAGCAGATCGTCTCGGTAGGGAAGACGACGTGGAGGGCAGATGGACAAGTCGAGAAGGTCCGGGTAGCACGTCCTCCGGGCCCACGCCGGAGCAATGAGGATCATCCGGGAACCGAACCTCCGTAACCTCCGCAGTACTTGCGGGATGACGGGGACTGGAGGAAACGCGTACAGCAGTGGGAATGACCACTCCACCACGAACGCGTCTCCTAAGGCTCCTTTTGGAGGAAATTCCTGCGAGCAAAATCTTTCGCACTTCCGGTTTACACTGGAGGCGAAGAGATCTACTTGAGGGGTCCCCCAAAGGGCAAAGATCTCCAGGGGAATCTCCTGAGCCAGCTCCCACTCGTGAGAGATCGTGCTCTGCCTGCTCAGAGCATCTGCCGTCTCGTTGTCGTCTCCGGCCAGATGAACCGGCGAGATCGAAACTTCCTGCTGGATGGCCCAGAACTCGAGCTGCATCGACTCCCTGCACAGAGGAAGTGACCCTGCCCCCACCCTTTTTGTTGAGGTAGTGCATGGCCACCGTGTTGTCCGTTAGAATCAGGACACTCTTTCCTCGCACAGTCGGCAGAAAAGCCTTCAGGGCAAGCCTGACGGCCCTCAGCTCCAGATTGTTATGGAGTCTGGACTCCGACTGAGACCAACAACCACTGACTGTCAACTCATTGGCATGAGCTCCGCATCCCGTAAGGGATGCGTCCGTCACGATCGTCACCTCCAGCCAGGGCAGCCAAAATGGGGCCCCCTTCATCAGATTGCCTTCGACGGCCCACCACAAAAGGTCCTGGGCGACCGAGGGCGGCTCCTGAACAGGGTCTGACAGCCTGCTGGAGGACTGAGACCACTGGAGCTTGAGTGCCCACTGCAAAGATCTCATCCGCAGATGAGCCTCTGGCACCAGAAGAATGCAGGATGCCATGAGGCCGAGCAGTCTCAAGAACTCGGACGCTGGGAGATTCTGGGCAAGTTGAAACTTGTGCACCATCTGCTGAATGTGAAGAGCCCTCACCTGGGGAGGAAAAAACTGCCCCAGGGATGTGTCGAGCACTGCTCCGATGTACTGGAGCCGCTGCGTTGGTGTCAAATGGGACTTCTTTAAATTGAGGGAGAAGCCCAGCTTGTGAAGGAAGTGGCAGGTGACGGACAGATGACCCAGGACTTGCTCGGGAGAGCTCCCCCTGATCAACCAATCGTCCAGGTAGGGGTAGACGTGAATCCCCCCTTTCCTGAGATGCGCTGCCACCACCACCATGAGCTCGGTGAAAACCCTCGGGGCGGACGTCAATCCGAACGGCAGGACCCGAAACTGAAAGTGCGAGTCGCCAACCGCGAACCTCAGGTACTTCTTGTGCTTGGGATGGATCGGCACATGGAAGTAAGCATCCTTGAGGGACACCAACCAGTCCTGAAGTTGAAGGGCCTGGAGGACTTGAGAGAGATTAACTATCTTGGACTTGTCCTTCCTGAGGAGTTTGTTCAAACCGCGCAAGTCCATGATGGGTCTCAATCCCCCGTCTTTCTTCGAAATCAAAAAATAAGGGGAATACCATCCCTTGTTCCTCTCCGCTACAAGCACCAGTTCTATGGCGCCATTCTCCAGCAAGGCTTGAATTTCCTGCGCAAGGAACGGATCCGGACTCTTCAAAGAGAGGTTCCCAGGTGGATTGTCGTGAGGCCTCTGCCGAAAGGGAAGACAGTAGCCGTGGGTTATGATCTCCAGAACCCACACATCTGAAGTAGTGGCTCGCCACTCTACAAGATGCTGTGCCAGCCTTCCCCCAACCGGCGAACCATGGGACCTGGCCTCATGACTGAGTGGTAGCGGCTGCGCTGTTGCCTGAGGGCAAAGAGGCAACTGCCCAAGCGGCCTTGGCACCTCGAGTACCCTTGTTTCCACCTCTGGAACTCTTACGGTGGCCTCTTTGACTGCTAGCTCCTCTCGCTTTACTGAAGGACGAGTAATAGCGAAAGGAACCTCCCCTCCATTGCTGTCCCCTCGGACGAAAAGGAGGAGGTTGGCGAAACTGCAGGGCCCAACGACTTCGCTGTAGCTTTTGAGGTCTGCAACCTCTCAAGGCTCTCGTCAGCCTTGCTGCCAAAAAGATGTTCACCGTCAAAGGGCATGTTGAGGAGCCTGGATTGCACATCAGGAGCAAACCCAGACTTCTGCAACCACGCAAACCTGCGTATTACGGTGCTCGCCGCCATGGACCGGCTGACAAGGTCTGCCATGTCCAAACCCGACTGAACAGCCTCACACATGGCTTCCTTGCCATCCTGAACCATAAAAAGGAAACCATCCCGTTCGTCCCCTTCGGGAATATGTTCAGCCGCTAATGCAACACAGTTCCACAGAGTGTGTGTGAAACGAGACAAGGCACATATGGAGATGGCCGCCTGAAGTGCCATACCCCCTGAAGAAAACACTTTCTTTGTCCAGCCGTCAAAACGTTTGTCGTCCCTATCCGGAGGGATGGTAGGATACGACGCCTGCTTTGCCGGGGCCGTAGCCGCCTGCACCACCAAACTCTCCGGAGTGGGGTGCCTGGACAAGTAGCAGGGGTCGCTACTGGCTGGACGGTATTTTCGCAACAAAGACTTGCCCACTGCTGGGAGACTCTCCGGAGCAGTCCAAGGCGCCGCCAGCCACCCTTCTCTGCAGAGCCATATGAAACGGCAAAACTGGGTCAGTGTGGGGACCAAGATAAAGGATGTCCGTGAGATCATCCTGAACGAACGCCCCTGGGGGAGCTGACCAACCCAAGTACTCGGTGACCCGAGACATAAGGCGCCGATATGAAGAATCGGCATGAGTGCCAGGCTACGGCCTACAAAACTCCACCTCCGGAGAGGTGTCCAGTCCACTGGCATCATGCAGTGACTGCCTCACGTCATCAAACTGGCTATGGCCCGAGATAAGCTCATCTGGTACCGTAACCGGAACCAAGCCGTCATCCGAGCCTTCATCACCCTCTGAAATGTACTCCAGGCGGGGAGAGGAAGACCTCTGGGGACCAAAGCAGTGCCTGACCTTAGCCAGAGCCTTTCTAGGGGATAACCCCGTGCCACGGGGCCCCTCCGACACCACCGCCTCGAAAGGCGTCGAGGGCGCAGAACGAGTCGGCGCAGGGTCGACAGAAACACGCGGAATCGAGCGAATCGGCGTCGACATCAGCTGCAGCGCCACCAGCATCGGTGGTGTCGACACATGCCTCGAAGCCGGAGCTCCGACCGTGTCTCTCGACGACCTAGGCGCCAACAGCGTCGACGACCCCCTCGGAGGCGGAGCCTCGAGAGAAATCATCGACGACCTCGGCGCCACAGGCGTCGACGTCTTCTTCGAAGATGGCACAGGATCACGCGGTCTCGAGCGCGTCGAGGACGGGGACCTCGAACGGGCATGGCGAGAACGGCTACCCTTGTCCGAGCGGGACCTCTCCCACGAGCCGTGCCGACCACCCGAGCCCGAAGGCGTACGAGCGGTGTCTTTCGACCGGTGCCGACCGCCCCACTCGGAGGCGCGGACAGACCGGTGCCCTGCGATTCAAGAATCGCTAGCATCTGCTTCCCGAAGGAAGCCCATTCCTCCGTTGTCGCTTGCATGGAGGGATAAGCGACCCGCCGACGGGCGGAGTCCTCGGAAGAGGACGGGGAAGGTGACCGATGCCGGCGTTTCCAGGAATGCCTCGAAGAGGCGGAGGAGTGGCGAGACCGACTCCTGGAAGGAGACCCACTGGACTTCCGACGATGACGCGGAGAGTCGCCCCTCGAGTCATCCGCCGAAAGCCCTGCAGACCTCGACTTCCGGGGCTTAGACACCAGACCTACCGACAGCTTCTTCTTGCGTTCCCGCAAGGCCTTTGCCGTGAGCGACTGGCAGTCGACACAGTCGTCCGTATTGTGGGCCTCCCCGAGGCACCAGAGGCAGGCGTCGTGCGAGTCCGTGACCGACATCTTGGACCCACAGTCCCCGCATTTCTTGAAGCCCGGACGCAGGGGTTGAAGACGAAGTAGACATCGCCACAGACAGGTCTTCATAAAAAAAAAACAAACAGGTTCAACGAACCGAGAAGAAAACAGCAAACTCCAAAGAGTCGAGGCGTACCGAGATTCACGAAGCAAACGCGTTCGCGGAAAAAACGGAACTGAGGCTATGGGCGTTGTGCGTCCTACTTATCACATCGGGTGACGTTGGCCGTCGGAAGAGGTCCTCGGGGACGGCGCATCGACGTCATCGACGCAGGACGCAGACGCCGAAGATTTTCCGAAGCAGCACAGCTGTGGACATTACCTGTCATAGTTATGGAATACGTCGGAGGACCCAATCACCTCGAAATGGTATTTCTTACATTTACTTGTGTAAATTTGTCTGGAGGTGCTAGGCTTTGATCTTACCTGCCTGATATTAATCAGGTTATATACGTGCTGCTTAAACTTATTCTGTGCTTAGGTAACGTGTTAGCATGTGGCATTATACAGGCTTTGAACTGTGAGTCTATGGGTCTTTTGCACAAAGCACTAGAACTATGGTGAATGGACTCAGAAGCGGTAGGAAGCTCACAGGGGTGTTGAGTCCAACCGCTGTATCCATGGAATTGACAAATGAAAGATCTTCGCACGAGGATCTACAGAATTCGGATGTTCCTCAGGAAGAGGACATTAATTTTGAATGTAGCGATCATAGTATTGTTCATTTACCTCTGCCTCAGAGTATGATCGAGGAAGGTGCTGTAACCTTGAATGCCTCTAAAATTGAACTGTTGCAGAGTATGAATGAGGAAGGTGGGTTAACTTTGGATGTTTCAAAGACTAACCAGCTTCAGGGCATTATTGAAAAAGGTGTGATAACTAAGGATGCTCCTAAAATTGTACATCGAAATAGTAGAGCGATCACTAATCTTGCTTCATCACCGATCTAATACGATGTTTAAGAGGTAAAGGACTTCAATGTGCCTGCTAGCATGGATCCTAGCGAGAGAGAGATAGATGAATGGATGAGAAGTAAGCTCGATACTGAGAATGTCACTAACGGAGTGATGGGTGGTTTGAATGATTGCTCTATTCTCGGCCCCACTATTGAGATGGAAGTAGGTAAGAGAATGAGTTTTTCTCTGGGGCCATCCACCCCAGTCTCTAATAGAGTAATAGAAAGAGAAGATGTCCATATGTTTAGCCTACCAACCCACTATAATCATAATCTCTGCTCCTTTACAGGAGATTTGACTGAGGATGCGGATCATAGTGGCAAAAATTCAAGAGGAAATGGATATGAATGTAAACTATTGGTGAATTTTATACTCCCAATAGTAACAAGACCAATCCATTTATGAATCCCATTGAACAGATTGAACAATTTGAAAAAAAGACAGATATGCCTACTAAAGCTAATATATGTGACAATGTTAGACAGGATGAGGAATTGGATTTGCGTGCACAGGATGCCCCAGGTTTTGGTGTATACTTCCCAGTTCTATCAAGGATCTTAGACTTGCTAGATAAGGGTCACGGAAGAACGCACTGTGATCTAGTTGATCTGAGAGCGATTATAACGGAGCTCCTATGCAGGATCAACAAAGTAGAGGGGCTTCTGTTTACTTGTGATGCTGTGTCCAATCTAGTGTCTAACAAAATCAGGGTATCTCTTAAGGATCGCTCTACACAAACTCCTGGAGATGAAAGAATGGTGAATGTAGAGATGAAATCATTTGCAGAAATGGCGGCTGCATCTTTAGGCCGTCAGCCGAACCCTTGTTAGGCAGAAACCTGTGCAGTTCCCTTAGGGAACACTGCAAAAGATTTAGGACTACAGGTGTTAGCAGTAAACCCACTGGTAGCAGTCCGTACCACCCAGATTTACCTGGTAGCTGTGGCTGAGCAGTCAGACTTCCCTCAAGAAGAGTTAGGCAGTATGCAAAGTATACACAATAGGCACTCAGACACAATAATGCAAGCAAACACTGACCAGAGCTTTGGTATCAAAGTATATAATTATTTATTAAAGAACACACTGTTTGAAACACTCCAGCACTCTTATTGTAAAACACTCTAAACACAGTTACTAGTATAATATATACACCCCTTATTCCTTATCAGATAAGTCTTAGTAAAACACCACTTATTTTCATACAGAGGTGAGCGCTTAACTAGATGGCACTCCAATAAGTTTGTGAAAAAGGGAGGGAAACAGACAGAATATGGAAAGGTACACCACTCTAAGATTTTAGGAACACTGTTAGCAAGGCAGAAGAGCAAAAGTCACTGGTGAGCCAAAGTCCAACGGCTGGGCCCACTCTTAGAGAGAGCAGAGCACAAATGCGCCCAAGATCACACAGTTACACTAGGCTTAGAAAGTCTTGCAGAGAGTTCAAAAAGAGTTTAGAGAGGCTCAGAAAAGTTTAGCCAGGGTGTCCCAGGCTAACCCAGGTTAGAAAGCTGGGGGCTAAATCTACCCCGTACAGTCGGTGGCAAGGGAAGCCAGGTGGGACACGGTACCTTAAGTGGGAAGGATCCTCCAGCGGTGGCAGTTGTTCCTGGCAGTGGGTGCAAGTCGCGTCGTCGTCCAGGGGAAGAGAAGATCTCGACTTGGAGGAAAGATGAAGGTCGTTGCACTGCCAGGGAAGAAACCAGCCGCAGAGTTTTCCGGTTAAAGGTGGTACCTTTTAATTCATGCTCGTGGTAAAACGTTGTATCCCGGTTGCCGGGGTGCTTGGCACAGGCAAGGCGGCCACGAGGTACGTCGGGAAGGCGAAAAGACGGTGAAACTGGTTATCCCCACCAGTCAAAGGAAGAAGACTCTCCGGCGGGAGATCTCCTCTGTCGTTGGGAAAAGTGGTGAGACGGTCCAGCAGGGCTCCACGGGTGGCGTCGTCGTGGCAGGTCGGCTCAGCTTCTCCCTCGTCGGATTCTTAGGTCCTGTGGCGACTTCTGAAGTTCTAGTCCCCAAAGCCCTGCTTGTATGCAGAAAACCTCCATTCACTCAGCCTAGCTGTCACTCAAACATGCTAAGTGGTGAGCCGGCCGGCTCACCACTTGGGCCAATCAGGACAGAGTGCGACTTGAGTTGCCTAGGCAACTCAGTCCAGGGCGCCTAAATCCCCCTCCACCCCTCCTAAGTACCCCAGACAGAGTGGCACCACTTTGGAGGGCTTCTGTGGAGAAGCCCGCCAAAAAGTGGAACAAAGGGCTCGACTTGGGTTGGAGTCACAGAAGAGAACACAAACGCCATTTTAGAATCAAGTTTTGGCAAAAAATACCAACCGGAGAATTAATAATAAATCAATAAAGCGGCGGTATGTTCAAGGCTACCGTAAATAACTAAATAAAGATAGTAGCCTAAAACAATGGGAAATCCCATAGGAAAATATTTGCGGTTGAATATAAAAAGTAGTATCCACTGCCACCAGCCAAAACTCAATCAGGGGGGACGGAGACGTGCCCCCTCGACTAACAGACCCCGGGGCAATTGAATTGCCCCAGCCAGTACGTCCACAATATGATGGTTTGTACTGGTTCTGTTCAGAATTTTAGACTAGTAAAGTCAATGGTGACTTTACATGCCCTGGGAGACAGTAGTCAGTCCCAGGGTATGGAGTCTATACTGGGGGGTCACTATGACACCCCTGTGTTACTGCACTGAGGGTGCTGTGTAACACACATCACAAAAACACATGAAGCCCTATGTGGTAAAAAAAAAAACATAGCCCTTTAAGCACATCTAGATTCAAAGAAACACACTCAAATCATGACCAAGAGTGAGGGTAAAAGAGTCTCACTCTTGGCAGGAGAAAAAAAATAAACCACAAAAATCCAGCAAAGCTGCTGGGGGACTCACTAGGTTAGGAAATTCAGCCTAAACAGAGAATTCTCCCTAACAACCCTGTGTTGAAATCTCCCAACCCTGTAATGGAAGCTATAGGAGCTATGGGGAGTGATATCAAAATGCTTAAATTGGATATCGAGGTCGTTAAGAAATTTACAATGGGAGAGTTTAACAATGGGATCAAGTGTTTTTGCTCACCTAAACTAGACTCTGTGCCTGTTAGAGAAGAAACGGATAGTCCCTCAGTGCTTCTAGACCTAATTGACTTATCTGATGATAAAAATGAAGGAATGAGTGGAAGTATGATTGACTCTGACTTTGAAAGTGAGTGTGAAAAACAGAAAGTTGTATTGACAAGGACAGAGAAAAAAACCATAGCTCGTGCACAGAAAAGGGAGGCAAAGAGAAATAAGTGTCAAACTGCAAAAGAGAAAAAAATGAATGTAAAATCTAAAAATGGTGCGGAGGTGGTACCCCATAACGAACGAAAGCTTATGGCAAATAATGTGTGTGAGGAGAAGGGCATTGACCTCCATCAACTGGACGAAGAGACCAAGGCTCATTTGAACCTCTTCTCAGAGGGCTGCAAGGAAGAGCCACTGCCCCCAGAAAAAATGTACACGAAAGACCAAACATTTGAATACCGAAACTGGTCATAGTGGGAGTAGACTTGGCAAAGAATGCAATCCCCTGCCTCTATAAAAGGGTCAGTCCACATCTATGGGTATTGGTATATCGGGTGTACAAACTGCCCTTTCGCAATTCTATAAAAAATAACTCCTCTGGCAATAAAGATAACATGAATGTACGTACCCACTGGTGAATGTGACAAGATTGAAATGGTTAGTGGGGACAATCATTGTGACGATAAAATTAATAATGATGAGGATGGAGAAGAGGGTTTAGAGCCTAAGGGAGGGACTAGACCCGTGGTCAATTCAAAGAAGCAATCTTTGAGTGTGTGGAGTGGACCAAATCCTAAAATAGATGTGAATGAGGAGGAAGTGGAACAAGAGTTGTACAAAGAAGAATTTTAACCAGAGTCTGGATCTAGCAAAGTGGCTCCTGATGAAAAACTGGTTCCAGGTATGCCAGTGATTATGGGGTGGGAAAGCAATGTTGAAATGAATGGTAGAACCAGCTTGAACACAACATTCATGTTGAAAACCTTCCAAGCTATTCCCCCTCTAAGAACACTTCGCTCAGATTATCTTGACTGGGTACGGCTTGGTAATCATTGTAATCACTGTATGCTATGTGGTTTCCAGTCAATGATACTCATGAAGATGGTTTGGGAATAAAGAGAATTTTATTGCACTGGGTCTTGTTCCATCTGTGTTTATGAATATTAAAGATGCAGAGGAATTCTTAGCGACCCCGCCTGTGATTGAAAACCCTAAAGAGGTGAATATACAATTGATGCCGCAGCTTAGCATCAATGCAGACACGCTGAAGCAATTGCTTGCACCAGTGGTCGCACTGAATGGAGTCACCCCTGGGCCAAGTGGAACTTTATGTCCACCTGCAAAGGCTAACGATGATGCGTTAGCGTAGCGAGGGTCCGCTAAGAATTACATCTTGGAACTGTTGTGGACTCGCTAATTTCCAACAGTGGTTTGGTAAAGAGAATCTAGGAAAAAATCATGAAATAATTCTTCTTCAAGAAACAATGCACGTCTCCCTTTAATATTGCTGGTTATAGTTCTTACACTATGGAAGCAACTAGAGGCTTAAAGGGTAGGCCTTCTGGTGGTCTTGCAGTACTTGTAAGCAATCGATGTAAATTTGATGCTATGATGTTGTTCAAAGATGAAAGTTTACTGGTACTTCTACTCAAGTTAAAGAGATCACAATATTTAGCATTGGTAATTATATGCCTGTATTGGAACAGGGCTCGTACCATCTGGGACCAAATTGTTAATAGACTTGATGAAATCTTGGAAGATATATTTGTAACAATGAAGTATGTTGGGATCATTATAGGTGGGGATTTTAACTCATCTTGTTATAAGACCAAGGACCCTGGAGTGTGCACGGATATGAAGAATTTACCACTAACGATGATAAACGGTCAAAAGTGGGCGAGATACCTCTTGGGATGGGACATGCAATTAGTGAAGCCACAGCAAGGATCTCACATGTTTACCTGGAAGTGGGGTGATCTTAGTTCTTATATTGACCATTTTTTCCTATCCACATGTCTGTGTAACCTTTCTGAACTTACTCAAATCCTAGATTTTGGCTATGGGGACCATTTAGCCATCTCCATCAGCCTAAATATAAAAAATTGGAGCTTAGCTATGCAAGAATCGCTTCAACTTATTGAGATTGACAGGGCAGGTCTGTCAATTAGATGGAATAGACATACTTGTAGAAAATTGATTGCCAAACTTAATAATGATGCCCTCTTTAACTCTATTAATCGGAGCTCTGAGATTTTGAATCAGAAATCAAAATGAAGCTTGGCAACATAATTCAGACACACTTGTTGGAAATTGCACTTGATCCTAAACCGTTTCCTACTTTAAGGGAACACCAACATGCATTTGACTTAAGAATTCACCATCTAAAACTCCTAAAAAATTGCAATATTAGGAAACTAGCTAGATTGAATTTGAGTCTTACTGACTATGGAATGGAAAATAAGCGTATTATCCTCTTGTTTAAGAACCAGATTAGGATTTTCAGGCAAGAAATTGCCCTTAAAGATAATCAGCGTATGATGCATACCATTTTGGCACATGATAGTAGGAATATCTGGACTCTAATTAGAAATCTGAATGCCCCTAGCGCTCCAAATGAACCTTCTATCTCAGCCGCTACCTGGGTTAAATATATTTCTTGTACTACCTAAATCTTTCCATATTGATTCATCCATGTGTCAGTCCAGAAAGAATAGACACCCCCTCGATCGTGAGGCACTACATTTTGTTGGCCGAAGACCAACCACCTCATGTGCTTAGTATTAGAAATATATAGCCATAAGCTTGACTACGGTGCGGGCATTTTAAAGCGACTGAAATCACCATCTTGTTTTCTCTAACGTTGCCTTTTTGCCTCATGTAAAACTGCTTTGCTGAAATATTATTCTGCTTCACTGGTGCACAATGCAAGGCTGCGAGTGGCATGTTGAAACATAACGCAGTAAGCCAGACAGAAATGCCCGGTCCCCTCCCTTGCATATCCTTGGAGAGTGAGCAACAAGGCATTCTAATCAGTACAGCAGGTGCCAGCTAGTCTCGGTAAGCACAGTAGAAATGCTGGAGCGAACATTAAAAGTACTGAATTATGCTCTTCTTTGCAGCCCCCCTTCCCTGAGCCCGGTAGAGTCCTGGAGAGCAAGTTGACCCACCCCGGCACACAAATAAAAACTAGGAGATAGCAAGGCCTGTAATGTGTCTCTCCCTACGCACAGCTTGCTTGCAGAAACAGAAGCATCATGTTCTTTAAAACACAGACTTGTGTCTGTGGGCTTACATAATTGCAAATTGTTACACAATGGATGTTTGAAGGTGTCAAACTCGTCACCATTGTCAATCATCGTGCCTACTTCAAAGGAAATGCAATAGGGGTGGTATAAATTGTGACACTACTGATTACTAGATGCTTGTTTTGTATATATGTAACTGTTGTACGAATTTCTCTCTCTTGCGTCCCCCGAGGTCTGGTAGACACACGTCGCGGGGCGTGGGACCAGTTGGCAAACAGACTATTTGTTTTGCAATAAACCCTAGATATTGGGAATACAACCTCGGGTCTGGCGTATCAGTTCGTGTGTGGTGATTGTGCCTTGTTTCCATACGCGAAGGGTCCCTCAGGGGCCTCTTCACATGGAGTACTCAGAGTTTATCTTAGAAATGTGTCCTTGGTCTATTAAGGACGTGACAGAAGCTATTATCAAGCTAAAAGATACTAAAGCATCTGGACCGGATGGTATTCCTGCAGGTGTACTAAAATTAGATCCGCAATTTTGGGCTGGAATTCTTAAAGTTAAATTTGACACAATTTTTGCAACTAAACACATTCCTAGTTCATGGTGTTCAGCCATTATAGTCCCCATCTATAAGAAGGGTCCCTCCAATGACCCTCAACATTTTAGGCCCCTAGCAGTAACTGATGCCTCTGCAACGGTCTTTTCTCAGCTTATCCTAAAGGAATTTCACGATTTTCTGCTTATGAATGATACTCTGTCCAAATTTCAGACTGGCTTTCGCAAAGATATGGGGTGTACTCTTGATGCTACTATTTTATCACTTCTCCAGTGCCAAACCAAAAAAACAGGAATTGGTGCAGTCTATCTGGCTGCGTTAGACCTTAGGTCCGCGTTTGACACTGTGATAAGATGTAAATTATGCAAGATTATGATTGATTTAGGGATCCCTGTACACCTAGTGGCTCTCATAGCATTATTGCACCCCAATACAAGCTATATGGTACGTGTTAACAAAATAGGAACACTAACTGAAGAAATTCCGACTGAAATCGGACTTAAACAGGGCTGCTCTATGGCTGCGATATTATTTATATCTCTCTCATATAGAATTACTTTGGAAGGATTTAACTACTTATCCAGGAAGTCTTGGACATCTCAAATTAAACTGTATCTGCTTTGCAGATGATCTTTTATTTTTTGACAGAACACAATTTGGGCTACAAAATAAGCTGGATGCCTTCCATCTCTTTGCAGAGGACCTTAATCTAAAAATAAATTGGTCTAAATCTAAAATCTTGATTTTTTCTGATGGCAAGAGAAAACTCAAGAAATACAACTGGTCAATTGGAATGGAAAAATTTGAGGTGGTTAGTGAGTTACGCTATTTAGGCTATACTCTTACTGACCAGAATTCCAAGACATGGTGGTCCAAACTCCTAAGGGAATGAATTAAACCTTTGACATCGCATATGAGCATTCTGTAAAGAAAATATTGTACCTTTTCCCCAATACCCATTATTCAATTTTATTTGTTAAAGATTGAACCATGTATATTATATATACTTGGTTTATGTATGGTAGAGATGGAAGAATTCCTGGACATGATTCAAGGTCAATTGTGGAAAAAGGTTTTGGGCTTAGCCAATTCTTTTCCAAATGCCATAATCCTGCATGAACTAGGATTGTTGCCTCTCTGCAAAATGGAATTGGAGACAATTGAATAATTACAGAAAGATGCTTAGTCCTCACAGGAACTCCCTATATGTAGATCTGGGCAAACTAATAGAACATGGTTCTTTATCCATTTTAACTAAATTTGCTAAGAAAATGGATAGCATTTTAGAAGTTACTAATATTCCCAAAGAAGATTTCATACTATGTCTACCTGCAAACAAACGTAAATTCCAATTGTTGGCTTGGTGTCTGCAATCAGATCGCATTGGTAACATTAAATTGTTTAAAGAATATGCACTATTTAGAAGAGAAAACGGCGTTTTGCCCAGGTACATATACCAATTCCCTAGTTTCACTGAAAGAAATGTATATATGCGATTTCGACTAAATCAGTTCTGTAAGTATGACCGCACTCATTGCTGGGCTGGAAATAGTGTTAAGTTCAGTAACCGAGGTATGGAATGTCGTTTTTGGCAAAGACATGGTACTGTTGAATTAGTGAAACATTTGGTGATATTTTGTAAATACTTTGATGAACTTAGAACTAGGCATTTGGGAAGCCACTTGTATTCTGATATGGAATTTTCAAGGTTAACATTATGGAATAGATGCATGTGGGGGAACAGTGTTAAGCTGCTTATTAGTGTGACAAACTTTTTAAAAGTACTAGCGAAATGTATTTCAGCACTAACTGAAGAGTACTGATTTTAAGATTTTAGCTTTTCTTATTTTTTTGATCCTTTAAATTAGTGGGATATTTGTTTGAAATTGTATTTTTGTATTACTAGGAAGGAAACGAATTGAAACTTATTATATTGCTATTTTTGAAAATCTGTGATTTGTAAAGTTTCTTTTATGAATCAAACACAATAAAAAATAAAAATGTTATATTGTCTTGTAAGTCCCTTATTTGGAGATTTAGTGCACTAATGTGCCTAGGTACGGGTAAGCAATAGGAGTTACTTATGCAAATTTTCATCTTTCTTATTAGATGGAGGGGGGAGGGGTGTGAAGGGGGCTCAAAGGTTAAGTTGATGGTTATAGGCAGGGGCCGTGATGCAACGGTCTCCGATGGTGGTCCAGCGTTGACTCCGTGAACTCAACTGGGTTTGACTGGAGGGGGATGGATAAGGCGAGGGTGGGGTTGTGGGTAGGGGGATTTTCGGACAGAGAACATGTTCCTTTTCTTGCAAGTGCATTGTGATTGTACTGCGAGACCATTATGCACCCGGTTGTCGTTCTTCACTGGAGGATCACAAGCTCTCCACCAATAAGAATGGCCGATAATTCAGACATACAGAAGGGAGGTCTCCTCAGGGTGAGAACTCTGAATGTTAAAGGTCTGAACTCCCCGACTAAAAAATCCCTGGTGTGTAGGGAACTCTGCAGAGCTAGGCTCGATTTCCTATTCTTACAGGAGACTAAATATGCCCGTGGAGAAGAGTGAAAGATTTTGAGTGTGAAAATGGGTACGGAATACTGGGGGTCAGGACCCTTGAGGAACGTTGGGGTTGGGATTTTCTTCAAAAAATGGCTCAATTTCAAGGTCAATAAGTAATAGGCCGATGTAGAGGGGCGAGCTCTACCAGTCACAGGTTCCATACAAGGAGTTACCGTGACCTAGGCCTCAATATACTCCCCCAATTCGGGACAATCCCAGTTCCTTACCAAAACAGTCCCCAAAATAATGCTGGAGGCAGTGAGACATGTCATACTGGGGCGGGGGTGGGGGGGTTTCAACCTGTGGGCCGACCCAAGACTGGATAGGAGGGACAGGAACCCCAATACGAGAGACTCAGTCGAAGGTGGTTGCACCGAGGTTATGGAAATGATCAACACGTACAGAATATGCGACACATAGGGAGGGTTTCACCGAGATGAATCGGGTTTCACATTCTACTCGGCCCCACACAATACATTTACTAGGATTGATTACCTGTTTCTAGCTGAGGAACTGAACGAAACAGCGATCAGATCGGAGACCGCCCCAGTCGCGTGGTCCGACCATGACCTGGTCTCGGTTGAGTTACAATCGGACAGCCTACCCTGTAAGGGGGATGATGGAGGTGTAATGATCCCTCTGGAAAGACCCTGTCTTCAAACAGGCGATGGAGAAGGAGGTCGAAGAATACTTTAAGATGAATGATACGGGTGAGATCTCCAAACTGACGGTGTGGGAAGTGGGGAAGGCAACATGGCAAGGCATTCTAATTAGGGAGGGAGCTGCTAAAAAGAGACTTAGGGCCCTAGCCGGATATAAACTGAGAAATTAGATATCCCGATTAGATACGGAGGTAAGGAGGATTGAGGAGGGAAGGGAAGATAAGATCTTAGCTGCAAAACAGAAAAGGGAGGAGCTCCGGCTGTTTGAGGAGGGACAGATAGTCCGTAAACTCCAACTTCTGAAACACAGTTTTATGAAAAAGGGGAAAAAGCCGACGCGTTGCTGGCGGCTAGACAGAGAGCACCAGGCAGAACGAAGAGTCCTTGAGATAGTAGGGGAGGGAAACCCCTATAACCCAATGGCGAAGAACATTCCGGAGGCCTTTGCCTCCTTTTACGAAACCCTATATAAATCAGAGAAAGACCCTGGGCGCTCTGGAACAGATAATTACTTGGGCTACACTGATATGCCGGCACTCTCATACAACAAATCTATTGATCTGGATGCCCCGATAACAGCAGATGAAGTCAAAAATGCAATTAATAGACTCCCTCGAGGAAAAGCCCCTGGAGAACACTGATACACGGCCTTCCTCTCCCCCTCCTCCCTTTTCTAACAAAGCTCTTCAATGAGATCCTTGAGACTGGGAAGGCCCCGGACTCCTTTACTCAAGCCCTCATTTCAGTGATCCCTAAGGAAGGACGAGACCCCACACAATGAAGCTCCTACCGCCCCTTATCTCGCTTAAACGTAGATGCCAAAATGTATACCAGTATCCTTGTGGCCTGAAAAGAAATACACATGCCCTGCTCCTTGCACGCTGATCTGGTCAGATTTATATTGGCTAGAAAAGGAGCTGACACCATGAGAAAGAACTTACACCTAATTCACGAGTCACGAAATATGGTCAATGACCCTGTCCTCCTGTCGGTCGATGCAGACAAAGCATTCGACATGGTCGAATGGGGCTTTCACATGGTGGTTCTCCTGAAGGCAGGCATAGGCCCCAAATTTAGGAAAGGTATTCACGCAATATACACCTCCCCTAAAGCCTCACTATTTGCAAATGGAGAATACTCCTGCTGGTTCGAAGTAAGGAGGGGAATGCATCAGGGTTGTCCCCTTTCGGCAATACTTTTTGCACTCTCCCTGGAACCATTGGCTCAGAAATTAAGGAAAGACCAACAGGTTGAAGGACTACGGGTGGGGGCACAGAATACAAAGTGGCTCTGTACGCAGATTACCTCCTCCTAAATATTGGGAACCCCACCTCATCCATACCCAGTGCAGTTAATCTAATTGATGAATATGGGGAACTTTCCGGTTTCAAGATAAAACCAAATCCATCCTTTATCCACTGCATGAACCCACACAGGAGACTATGTACAGGTTCTCCCCACTAGGTCTCACAATAGAGAAAACCATGCTACGTTATTTGGGGATAAATGTCACAAGGGATCCCATCAAACTATATGAAGCCAACTTCCCTCCCCTTTCAATTAAATTCCATGCAGAGCTGACTAGGTGGGAGAAACTCACAATATCTTGGTTTTGCAGGCTTAACGCTGTCAAAATGGTCTGCCCCCCTGATTTCTTTACCCGTTTCAGATGCATGCTCCCCATTCAAATGCCGAAACACTTCTTTAAAAGAGCAATCCTAAAATTCCTATGGCAAGGGGAAGAAGGCGCGAGTTGCATTTGACACCCTAACATTACCTAAAGATAGAGGGGGAGTGGGCTTACCAGACTTGGAAAAATATTACGAGGCAACCCAATTAAGGATTTTAATCCCCCCACCTACGAAACAGTAAAGACCTCCAATCGGTCGCACTTGATAACCACCATCTAACCCCAGCAACGATCTCGGAGTGGTTCTGAGTCCCAACGAAGAAATTACTCCGGAGATTGAGAAACCACCCGATATTGGGGACAATATGGGACATATGGAGGGAAAGGAGTAGCACACATAAGATCACCTCATGGCCCTCCCCCTTGAGCCATCTGTGGTCCCCGGGCACCCAAGAGGACATCCCCAATCTGTAAAGGTTCCAATCCTGGTATAAAGCTGAGTTGGAAAGAGCAGGCTAACTTTGGAAGGACGGCTCCTTCATTACCATTACGGAATTAGAGTAAGCCCTAGGATTGGGCCTCCTCTCGGTTTTACACTTTTTGCAGTTCAAAGGCGTACTTTCAAAAGAAATATGGAGGGATAACACCAATAGAGACCTCACCCCATTCGACAAACTGTTAAGCTCAAAAACAGAAATAAAGGTCTAATATCTGCTATGTATAGGGAGCTAATAGAAGCAGATAGAATATCCACTTTACATCTAAAGAACAGATGGGAGAGAGATCTTGATGGTGAGATTGACCTAGACATGTGGGACAAACTTTGTAGGGCTGCCTCCCAGGTTTCGATAGTCAGTCAATACAAGTTACACAGCATCAAATGTTTGCATAGATGGCAATATGATCCACACAGGCCCTCCCAGACGTTCCAGTCAGCGAGCCAACAAATGTGGAGTGAATGCAAATTATTGGCACATGTGGTGGACCTGCCCCCACATTCAAGTTTTTTGGGATGAAGTCCTGGGGTGGATCAAAGATCTGGACGGAATACAGCGGGCTGCTGACCCCCTCCTAATCCTATTTGGGTTTGAGAAACATGATGATGAGCATAGGAGGTTTAGAGGTCTAGCGGCTCCTCTTTTATTGGCAGCACGGGCTGCACTGGTAACTAAATGGAAATCAAAAAGTGTACCTACCAAAGGTGAATGGGTCAATGTCACCACCAACATTTGTGTGATGGAAAAGATCACTGCTTGTTTGCATACAAAATTCACGCAATGGGACCTATTGTGGACAGACTTTGTGACCGAATATATGCTTGGGACTTTGTGAATCTGGAGGTGAAGGTATTCTATACCTATTCACTTCCACATTTGAAGAGACCGTTATGCAGCACTTCGGACGAATAGGAGAAATACAACCATGTGTATTATTGTATGTAAAAACGGTCACATCACACGCCAATTGCAACCATTCGACTTAAATTAGATGTATAAAGCAAGAGATGATACTGTTCATCGGGGGGAGGGGGGGTTAAGTGTTAAATGTTTTCAATAGGACCTATCAGGGTTATAGTAGGCTGTACTTATGTATCTTTAAAATGTACTGAATATCCAAATGTAGCTTTCATAACTTGTTCTTCCTTTGACAAACTGTAATAAACTTTTTTTCTTTTCTTTTATTGATTTTATGCAAACAAAACAACACAAACCAAACAAGCAGCATAATCATAATAGTTCCATTACACATCAATTTATCTTAATCACTGCTCCCATAACCCGTCCCTCCCCCCATGAGCCTATTTGTCAATCTCATTAAATGTCTGGCACATGCGACCGGGTTTCGTTCTCTTCGGAGTCTGTTGGATCCGATATTACTCCAAACAATTCTGCTATTAGCGATTTCCAAGCCAACAGGGTGCCCGCCTCCCCTTCTCCAGCCAGGCTACTCGCTTCTTGCCATGCCACCTTTTCAGCCTCCGCCCATTTCTGCAAGTCCTTCCACCATACATCCACCTTAGACTTGTGCCATTTCTTCCACCCCATGGCAATCCTACGTTTTGCAAGCACATACGCCAGATTTCTCAGTTTCTCAATATGCTTGAGTTTCCGTGGCCTGGGGAACCCGCCCACTAAGCAGGCCCAGGCCGTGTCTATAACAAGAGTAACCCCCTTATCAGCCAGTTTCTGCGCCACTTCTCCCCAAAAACACCCAATGATCGGGCACGACCAAAACATATGTGTCATGTCAGTGTTTTCTAAGTTACATTTGGGACACGCTTGTCTTCCAGTGTTTCGGAACTTGGATATCCTCAAGGGGGTCATGTATGCCCTATGCGTAACATACAGCTGTATTTGTTTTAATCTGCCATTTCTAGACACTTTTTTGTGATAGCCCAGGGCACGCTCCCACACCCCATCCTCCATTGGGGCCCCCATTCCGCCTCCCACTTCCGCCTCCCAGTCCATTCTCAGATGTGTTAATTCTTTCCCAACCTTAGCCATCACCATCTCATACAATCTTGAGATCTCATGCCCTCCTTCGGATATATCATATATTGCTCCCAAAACTGCATCTGGTTCTTCTATCAAAACTATCTCTGGCCAGGTGTTCCTAATCATCCGCACCAATCTAATGTACGTGACATATTGGCCCGTATGTAGCCCCACCTCTTCACTGAGTTCTACAAACTCCTTAATGGACCCCTCTTGCCAAACATCGCCTAGCGTTACCAGCCCCACCGATTCCCAGTAGGTCCTAATAATCACCCTCAACTGATTATCTCCTCCTGTCAAAGCAACCAGCGGTATCTGCGGAAGGCATGGGCATGGGACTTCCATCAAGCGACAAGCCCTACGCCAAATTTTCCACCCAAACCTCAACATCGCAGGACGCCCCCTCATTTCGGTTTCAGGCAGCCAGATCATTTCTTTCAAGTAAAACGGGGCGCAGTCCTGTCCAAGCACCCTGTGCTCAGGGGTCACTTCATCGGAGAGCCACTTAGCCACATACTGTAGCTGTCCCGCCAAATAGTAAACCTCAAAATGAGGCAGTCTGATACCTCCGTTTTCATAAAAGTTCTGCAATTTCCAAAACGCCACTCTATTTCGGGTACCATGCCACAGGAACTCCCTGCACATGCTGCTCATTCAATTTACTGAAAAACCTCTTGGGTATCATGTATGGGATTTTACTAAAGTAATGCAGGAGCCTGGGCAGGACTACCATCTTGAGCATTGCCCCTCGCCCCATCATCGCCAGGGGCAGTTTTGCCCAGAACTGCATGCTGTTCCTAATTTTCTCGACGGCTACTTCTGTATTATGTCTATGTTCTTCTTCCACCGTGTGGTATACATCTACGCCCAGGTAACGAAAAGAGCTAGTTGCCCATGGTACTTGTAGCACCGGTAGTCTATCCACAGGGGTCCCCTTATAGTTAGCCAGTGGGAATATGACAGACTTTTGGGGGTTCACCGATATGCCCGACAACTCTGCATATCTTTCCATCACTTCAAGTATGTATAGGAGATTTTCTTCTGGGTATTGCAGGTACAATAATAAATCATCTGCGTACAAGGATATCAAGTGTCGTTCCCCCTCCTACCTCAATGCCTATCGCATCATACTGTGCCCTAAGGCATATTGCCAGAGGCTCCAGGGCTAAAATGTAAAGCATCGGGGACCAGGGGCCCCCCTGTCTGCTGCCTCTACCAAGTTGCCATCTCTCGGATATCACCGCTCCAGTTCGGACCCTGGCAAGCGGTTCACTATACAACATCTTAGCCCACCTTATATAGCCCAGCCCCATTCCATACCCTTCCAAGACAGCCAATAGCCATGACCACTTGACCGAATCAAAAGCTTTAACTGCATCTAGAGACACTATCGCCATCTCACCTTCATTCCCGCTACCCCACTCGACCACCCGGTGAAAACGCCTATGGTTGTGTGTTATATTCCTATTCGGGACATAACCCGTTTGATCAGGATGTATCAGTCTACCAATCTCTTTCTGCAATCGATTTGCCAGGACAGCCGTTAGAATCTTGCTGTCCTGATTTAGCATCGACAAAGGTCTGTAGGAACCACATCTATGCTCCGGTTTGTTGGGCTTGGGCAGCAGTATTATGATCGCCTCTCTGAGCGACTCAGGCAACCGTCCTATCTCAAAACGCCTCATTAAGCATGTCCAGCATTGGGGGGAGGATTTCCTCTCTGTATACTTTATAGAATTCGCTGGGGAACCCATCTGCTCCCGGGGTCTTACAGGTAGGCAACTGCTTAACAACCGCCTCTAACTCCTCCAATGCGATTGGCTCATCTAGCTCCTCTCTCTCCTCTTCACTGATCTTGGGCAGCCCTATGTCTTCTAACGTTTCAATTATCTTGCGTTGGTCACTCATCTCATCATCCCCGTACAGCGCTCTGTAATAATCCGCAAATTCTTTGTTAACCCCTTCTTGTGTGGCCACTTCATCCCCGTCCTCCCTATTAATGGTCTAATCGGAGGCCTAGGGGTCTCGCTTTTGTAAAGCCAGGCCAAAAGGCGGCCTGTCTTATCTCCCCCCGCGTGCTGCCTCTCAACATATTTCCTATAATTAAGATTGCAGAGTCTTTCCCAATGCCCTGCACATTGTTGCTGTAGTTGGAGTACCAGCTCCGTGTCTACGTCACTGTTCTTCAATGCTGTTTCTAGCTCAGTTTCCGTCCTCTGTAGGTCAGCCAAGACCCCACCCTGTAACCCTCTTGACTTAGCAATGGCCGCCCCCCGCATCACCACGTTAAAAGCTTCCCATAATGTGCCCGCGGAGTCAACACTCCCAGTAGTCTCCTCAAAGAAGTTGGTAATCTCTTCCCTAAAGACTGCATCTTTAAGCGCCTCTGCTCGGAGGCAGTATTGCCATCCGAGGATCAGGGGCGAGTGATCTGAGAGGACCCTGGCCTTATATTCGACTTGAGTAATCTCAGACATCACATCTGCTGTAGCAAAGACATAATCAAGCCTAGTGTGCAGTTGATGCGGGGCTGAATAGTGCGAGTATTGCCTCTCAGTGGGATGTTTCATCCTCCACGCATCTGTAAAGCCAAAACCAATTAGCAGCGTCTGCAACGCTCTCGCCACCGGGCTAGCCTTACCCACCCCGCCATCAGATCTGTCCACCACAGGATTCAGCAGACAATTAAAGTCCCCACCCCAGATCACCGCGCTCCCTATACACATACTAAGGTTGGTACACAGGGCTCTGAAATATGCTGCTGTGTTTTGGTTGGGGGCATACGTGTTTACTATGCATACCTCCCTGCTCTCCACCAGCCCTCGCAATATAGCCATCCTTCCATCAGTTTCAACTACCTCTTGTATCGATTGGAACGGGACATGCGGTGCCACCCAGATTAACACATCCCGGGCGTACGCAGAATATGGCGAGCCCACCACAGTCCCTCTCCACTTTCTCTTAACCATGTCCAACTTCTCTCGCGTCAAGTACGTCTCCTGTAGTAGTCCAATATCTATTTTCTGCCTTTTCAGATACATCATGATTTTATTTCTTTTCAGATAACTGTTAAGGCCCCTGACGTTCCACGTTATTATCCTGAGGTCTCCCATAAATCGTTGGTAAGCACCCCCTCGATCTTCCGCCGATCCCGCCCCCTCATACGCCGCAAGTGCAACATTCTGATTCCTCCAAATAGGCTCGAAACAAAACTTAAACTTCCCATAACCACACACACACTCAACTTCCCATCCCCCCACCTTCTTCCCCCCATCCCTTCCCCAACCACACCCCCCTCCCCCCAACTGTTGCCCAGCTCCATTCCTGGATCTCAGGCACTACCACATCTAGCCCTGCCTAGCACAAGCTTCTACTCAGGGCTCAGTAGGGTAATCCACCCTAATGGCCGCTGAAACTAATAATCTATCGGGGTAGGTCGTCCACGTTCTGTTGCTCCTTTTAAGAAATATTACGCATACAGATGCTGGACAGTTACCAATTGCAGTTACACTCACTATATTCTAGTCCATGTCGAGCACCAGGCTCAGATTGTGCTCAAAGTTCAGCCAGTTACAATTTCTCTGTACAATCAGGATCCTCCTCCCACTCACCCTCACAATGTCCGTATTACAAAATCTTCATTCGGTATGCTCCTGCCGGTCACGATCCGCTTCATGTTCCGGGCAACCCTGCAGGTCCAGCCATGCGACAACATCCTCCGGGGTATCAAAAAATAGCGCTTTGTTCTTATGTAGCACCTTCATTCGTGCCGGATACAGCAGCATATATTTGACTCCCGCCGCCCTCAGCCTTCTTTTGACAGTGACGTAACTATACCTCTGCCTTTGCACCAATATCGTATAGTCCGGGTATGCTGTGATGTTGCTGGATGTGCTCTCTATGGTACCGCCCTTACGAAAATATTCAAGGATCTTTTCTCTATCCCTGTAGTTCAGGATCCTCGCGATGATCGGCCTTGGCGGGGCCCCCGGCCGGGGTTTCCTCATTAGGGCGCGATGCGCCCGCTCCACCGTGAATCCTTGCGAAAGATTCCCTGCTCTGATCCCTTGTATGATCATGTTTTCAACATAGTTTGTGGGGTCTTGGCCTTCTTCCCCCTCCGGCAGACCAACCACACAGATGTTGTTCCTCCTCGCCCTTCCTTCCACCTCTTTCACACGATTTTCCAGGTTGGCAACCTGTTGTTTTAAGACATGAATCTCCTTCGCATTGTTCGTGCTAACGTCGGTATTGATCTTCACCCCACTTTCCAGACCACTGGTTCTTTCTGCAAGTGCCCTGACATCTTGACGTAACAGGGTGAGTTCCGTGCCCACAGCATCAATCTTATTCTCCAGGGCTGTGCGTAGGTCCGCCATTGCCAAGTCCCATTTAGCACTCAGTCCCGTTATAGCCTCCAGGATATGGTGCTTATCCCCTTCGGGGGCGTCTTCTGCGGGAGTCACGACCATGCTCTGCACCGATGTAGAGGGGGTCCGCTGCGTTTTTGTAAAAACCTCCATCGAGGGTTGCTTGGACTTGACTCTCAACCCTTTCACCGACACATGGCGCTGCCCTCCACTCCTGTACGGCTCCGTCTTGGTGCAGCTGCTGCACTGTCCCTAGTCCGACAATAGTCTGGCTCCCAGGTCTCTTAACTCACATTCAAGATGGCACTCCGAATTGTCTTACGGGTGGGCTATGGCCTCGCACTCCTCATTCAACTTCCGTAGGCCTTGTCGCCCAAGTGTCCAATGCTATCTCCTCCTGCAGTCAGATCGCCAAGGCTTCATTAGCGTACGCCAGGCAGGGCACTCTCACGGTGCCATCTCGAACACTTTTCCATATTTCCTGTTGTACTCGTCCTCCAGGCAATCGTCCGCAGCCTTGTCCCGCAGTCCCGGGGAATCAGTTTCGTTTCTCCTCGGAGGTCTCTCCTTTGTTAGCCGCCATCTTGGCACTGAAGTGGCCACACAGCCGTACCAACAAAAACATATATATCTCACGATTCCTCGGGACCATGAACTTCTCCCACGAACTCTACTTAGCGTGCAGCTTCCGAGTCTGATCCCCAAAGTTATAGGCGCTCGTTACAGTTTCAGCGGGTAACTAGTTCCTTCACTGATCCCTGATAGGATTAGTCCAGTCCAGCTGCGACTATGCTTCTCCTTATAATTGGTAAGTCTTTATTGAGCTCTTGTGATGCTGTTCGTTCTGTTTAATATATTGATATGTTGCTCCTATTTATGCCCGCAATAATGTCTCTCTTCCGTTTTCTTCTCTTAGATGGAAATGCGGCCTCAATGCAGCTGTGAGACGCAAGATGCGGCCTGATGGAAGATGGATGCTACCGCAATGTTCGACGGCAGGTAAGTGATGGTTTAAGTTAAAGTCTGACGTATGGCGAAGCGCAACCATAAACTGAATGTTTTTTCGATGTCTAACCTTGTCGTCTGTTTTTCCTTGCAGGCGCTGCTGCTGTCGACAATGGAGCGTGTCGTGCTGCAGTGCCAAGATGAAGATTTCGGCGTTCCGGAAAGTGTAAAGATGAATACTTGGTTCGTCGAAGAGATGTACAGGTAAGAACAGCTTCCCCCAGTTGGTAAGTATGCTGGCAGGAAGCCGGATGTCCAGGAAGCAGGATCTTCAAAGGTAAGTCTGACCTCAGGCGACGGTGAGTGTTACACTGCTTGCAAGTGAAGAATAACGCAAAGCGTCTGTCTTGAGGATCAGGGCAGCTTATATAGCTGAGATCGTGGGCACGCCCATTAGGGCCGGCTTACCAACCACACCGTACCACTCCTAGAGAGTGAGCACGTGCAAAGGCAATCCATTAGCAGCCACACCCAAGAATACACTTGGGGCTGCTTAATGGATGGAATGTTCAATGTTAATGCATCCTGCTTAATGGATGGAATGTTCAAAGTTAATGCATCTGAAGTCCTATGTCCATAATAAAAGCTTTTTGGTGTTAAATGGATGTTCTCGTTTACATTTGTTCATGAGCCTGGCGCCAAAGGCCCCAGGACAGTGTCCACGCAGGTCTCCTGTGCATGCGACCCCTGCATGCCTGTGCCCCCGACTTCATGAACATGACACTTATAAGAAGTCCATATAAAAGCTTTCTCAAATTTAAGATACCCTATTCAATGAATACCAAACAGATCAAATGTGGAGCCAAATGTGCTCTGGACAAAGTACTATTTTAAAGTTAGCGCTATTCCACATGTGGGAACAAATTACAAATATGATATTGAATTTATGAACATTTTATTTTAGTAGATAGTAGGAATTGTTTTTATTAAATAGTGTTTAGATTTGTGATTATAATACACAGTAGAATTTTAATGCAGAATTGTTATTTTAGGTTCTTGAATGATTTATTATAGCTATTTCATATTATGTATTTTAACGACAAATGTATGTTGATTGTAAAAATTATGATTCCTATTTTATAAAATTAGAAAGTTTGTGTAAATTGTTAAAAGGTGTAATTAACCAATAAAATAATTTTTAAAAAGAAAGGTTCGCCATCTGCACACATACAGGGGCAAGTGGAAGGTTTGCACACAGCTAACAGAACAGTCAGTTCCTTTTAGCTGAAGTCCCAGTCTCCATTCCTCAGCCTCTCAAAGAGACACGCATGCAGGTTGAAAGGGTCTGAGTTCAGGTGAAGCACATTGCCTCCCCGACTGTGACAAGAGGTCCAGCCTCTGAGGAAGCCAGAGAGGTAGGCATACAGCCAGTTCCAGGAGATCCAGGTACTACATTCTCCTTGCCCAGTTCAGGGTGATCAGGATCAGGTGAACCCCAAATCTCTGTAACCTCCTGAGAACCCAAGGGAAGACTGGTATCGGCGGGAGTGCAAAATGGAGGTGAAAGATCTACTCCACTAAAAAACATATGCCAATTCCTCCCTAGGGGGAAATTCCCTCTAACAGAACTACTTGCATTTCACGTTTTCCACTGTCGCAAACCGATCGACTGATGGGGTGCCCCACTGGGTGAAGACCAGGGGAGTTGCTAGGTCTGGAAAAGACCCGGGGCAACGCTGATGTCGGAAATGTTGGGACTGGGGGCTAGCTAGTCTTTGGGCTGTAGCTCCTGAGATTCTATCCGGGGCTACAACCAAAAGATCAGGGGCTATAGCCCCCTTAGCCCCCCCTAGCAACGCTCCTGGTGAAGACCTCTGCAGTGACAGCCAAGCATAGCTCCCACTTGTGGGAGACTGAGGTCTGCCTGTTCAGAGCATATGCCAACCCATCCTCTACTCCTGCCAGATGAGCTCGAGAGGATGAGATGTTATTCTCCAGCATCCAGAACCATAAGTGCATGGCCTACGTGCACAGAGGTAGTCATCTCACATCTTCCTACTTGTGGAGGTAGTGCATGATCACAGTGTTGTCCGTTAACACCAGGACATCTTTCCCCTAGATGGCAGGTGCAAAAGGCGTCAGCACCAGTCTGACCGCTCCAAGCTCCAGCAGATTTATGTGGGAGCGTTTCTCCTCCTGAGACTAATGGCCGCTGATCTGAAGCGAGCTGCAATGGGCTCCCTCCAACTCTTCAGCGAGAGCTCCGTGACCACCTGCTCTTCCGGCCATGGTGCCCAGCCAGGTTCGCCTGCCAACCTGTTTGGTCTGTCAACTCCACCGACCTGGACACCTGGAGCATCACAGACATCTGGTCATAAAATTGAGACCACTGGCTCCTGAGAAGCCATTACCGAGATCTCAGATGGAGTCTCCTCTACGGCACCAGGAAAATAAAGGATGCCATGAGGCCCAGTAGGCACATGAACACCTAAGCAGGTAGACTGCTCGAAGTCTGGAAACGACTGACGATCTGTGCTATGTTGGTGACTCTCTCCTTGGGAGGAAAGGCCTTCCCTTCCCGAGTGTCCAAGACTGCTCCAAAGAACTAGAGCTTCTGTGCCTCGAAACCTGCTTCGATGACCATGCTCAGATGAGCCAATCGTCCAAGTATGGAAACACAAAGAGGCCGGCTATCCGGAGGTGGTCCACCACTACTGCCATTAGCTTGGTAAAGACCCTAGACAAGGAGATCAAGCCAAAAAGGAGCCGTTTGAATTGGTAATGTGCATCTCCAATGACAAACCCCATGGACCGTTTGCCTCCTGTGGATTGGCATTTGAAAACAAGCATCCTGAAGGTCCAGCAACACCAGTCAGTCTTGGAGCTGTAGAGCCTGGAGTATTTCTCTCAACGTCACCATCCTGAATGTGTCCTTCCTCAGGAACTTTTTCAAATATCTGAGGTCCAGGATGGGACAGAGGCCACCCCCTTTCTTGAGAACCAGGATCTATCGAGAGGACTAGCCGAGTCTATCTCCTTGATTGGAACCACTTCCACTGCTTGCTTCACAAGAAGGGCTTGCACCTCTTCCAGTATCTCCCATTTGGGCTGACGAGAAGGGGGTTCTTCTCACAAATGGGAGGCAGTAGCCCCACTGGATTAGTTGGAGGGCCCAGACGTTGGATGCGATTTCCCACCATTTACCCAAGAATCCAGAGGTTCTCCCTCCAACTGGCAAAATATGTGGAGAGACCTCAAAGAGGCTTCTTAGGCACCTTGGAAGTCAAAGCTGCTGTCTTGTCTACTGTCTCATACCTATCTACCTCTGCCTGGCCATGGGAATTGGTGTTGCCCTTGTTTGGTCTGCTGGGGCGCTTCATCCTGCTAGGAATGGAGTATCTCCTATACCCGCTTCCTCTCGAAAGAAAAGGCTTGGTGTGGGGGTTGCTGTTGCACCACCAGTCACAATTAATTGGCTGTGCGCTTAGAATTCTTAAATTTCTCAAGGGACTTGGTTTTGGGTCCAAAAAGCCACTCCCCATCGTAAGCCAATGTTAGGGAGAAGTGTCTGTTTAGGCTGAATTTCCTAACCTAATGAGTCCCCCAGCAGCTTTGCTGGATTTCTGGAGTTTGTTTTTTTCTCCTGCCCAGAGTGAGACTCTTTTCCTCACACTCTTGGACATGATTTGAGGGGTTCCTTTGAGTGTTAATGTGTTTTATGGGCTATGGGGTCTTTTACTCCATAAGGTCTCATGTGTTTTTACTATGTGTTTTACACCGCACCCTCAGTGCAGTGACACAGGGGTGTCATAGTGACCCCCCACCATGGACTCCATACCCTGGAGTTATTATTTAATATTAATTCACCAGTTGGTATTTTTTGCCAGAATTCGATTCTAAAATGGCGTTTGTGTTCTCTTCTGTGACTCCAACCAAGTCGAGCCCTTTCTTCCCCTTTTTGGCGGGCTTCTCCAGCCTCCAAAAGTGGTGCCACTCTGTCTGGGTACCATAGGGGGTGTGGGAGGGGGTATAGACACTCTGGATTGAGTTGCCTTGGCAACTCAAGTCGCACTCTTGTGTGATTGGCCCAAGTGGTGAGCCGGCCAGCTCACCACTTAGCATGTTTGATTGACAGCTAGGCTGAATGAATGGGGGTTTCTTGCATAAAAGCAGGGCGTTTGGGACTGGAACTTCAGAAGTCGCTACAGGACTTGAAAATCCGAAGAGGGAGAAGCTGAGCCGACCTGCAACGACGACACCACCGGTGGAGCCCTGCTGAACCGTCTCACCACTTCCCGACGACAGAGGAGATCTTCTTGCTGTAGAGTATCTTCCCCTTGAGCTGGTGGGGACAACCAGTTCGCTTTCCTTTTCGCCTACCAGGACGTCTAGTGGTCGAATTGCCCGTGCCAAGCACCCCAGCAACCGGATAGCTACTTACCACTGAACCGCAAATAAAAGGACCGCTCCTTTGAATCGAGAAACTCTGCGGCTGGTTTCTTCCCAGGCAGTACCACGACCCTCTGCTTTCCTCCCCGACGAGATCTTCTCTTCTGCCGGACGAAGCGCTGACTCGCAACCGCTGCCAGGAACAACTGCCTCCGCTGGAGTGTTCTCACCATTTCAAGGTACTGCGTCTGCCTGGCCTCCCTTTCTATAGATTGCTACAAGGTGACAGTAAATCCTTAACCTTCTAGACTGGGCTGGCCTCTTGAACATCTAACTGGTCCTTTTCTTTTGGTCCAACTCCTTTCTGAACCTGTTTGAGACTTTTGTGCACTTTTCAACCGTGTGACCTTTGGCACATTTCGTTCTGATCCTCTTAAAGTGGATCCGGCTTTCTGAACTCTAACTTCACGTTTTTTTTCTGCCTTCCTCTCTTGCTGTGTTCTTTCGAAATTGTTGGGATCTGATTCAATTTATGCTCTGCCTTTCTCTCCCTTTCAACCGAATTATTAGAGTGCCATCTGCGTTAGGCGCTCACCGCTGTCTGAAAATAAGTGGTGCTTTACTTAAGACTTGTCTAATATTCTGCGAAGGGAGTGTATAAACTTTAGTAACTGTGTGTTTGAAATTGCTTGATATTAGTGCCAGTGTGTTTTTATAGATGTGTTTTTAAATAAATAATGATATATCTTTTACACCAAAGCTCTGGTCAGTGTTTGTTTGTTTTACTGCGTTTACCTGCCCTATTGTGTATGCTCTGTATACTGCCTAACTCTTCTTGAGAGAAGTCTGACTGCTCAGCCACAGCTACCAGGTAAATCTGGGTGGTACAGACTGCTACCAATTGGGTTTACTGCTAACACCTGTGGTCTTAAAATTTTTGCAGTGGTCCCTAAGGGAACTGCACAGGTTTCTGCCTAACAGCCAAGTCCATTAATTTTGCTTGGACTTTCGGAAAAAAACCCTGGCCCATCAGCCCAAGGCATCCACCACTCTTCTTCCAATACTGGGCATTTGCATGGCCATAGGGATGACCCGGCTTCATGTTCAATTTGGGGACATCTTATTACTTTTTTGTCACAGGTAGATTTCCCGATAGAAATACTGACTGTTCAGGGAAGACTTTTAAGAGTAAAATCAAGGTCAAACAAATTCATCTAATTAAAACTTTGAGGGCCTCTGTATATCATCCACAGATGGTCTGGTTGAGCGTTATATTTATTTATTTGATCTTATAGATATAAAAAAATAACTTTTGAACATAAAACAGCTTTACAAATCCACATACATAAGATACATCAAGTACATCAAAATTAATCTCTCCATAAAATACATAAAAACCTTAGAATTCTTCCATAACAAAAATAATCAATATTAATCAATTCAACCAATACCCTCTGCATAGGTAATCAGTATAGAGGAGAAGAACAAGTTACATACCAACTGGTAACGTTCTTTCGACTGGATGTTCCTCCAACGTATTTCACATCTTTCCACATCTTTGACATGTAATGTCCACAGCTGTGTTACTTTGGAAATATTTCGTCAGAGTGCGTCCTGCATCGATGGCGCTGATCGATGTCCCTCGAAGACCTCCGTCGAGGGCGACGTCACCGGATGGTATAAATAGGATGCACGGCGCCCGTAGCCTCCGTTTATGTTTTTTCCTCCAAAACGTGTGCCATGCTTGTACACTATGCCTGCTTGACTGCAAATAGCCTTGAGGGAACGTAAGCTGCAATACGATAGGAAATTCTCCAGTGGGGCAGACTGGAAGGGCGATGTCGAAAGAATGTTACCAGTTGATAAGTAACTTGTACTTCGAATGGATTGTGTCCTCCAACGTATTCCACATCTTTGACAGACTCCCAAAGCAGTACCAGAAAATGGAGGAGGGAAAAGAATTTAGAAAACCCAATCATATGGCAGAATAAAGAACTGCTTTACCAAAGGCCATATCTTGACCATGGAGTGTATCCAGAAAGTAATGTTTGACAAAGGTGTGGATAGAAGCCCCTGTCTCTGCGGCACAAATATTCCCAATAGGAACTCCCCGCTGTAGGGCTGTGGAAGTAGCCGCTCCCCTAGTGGAATGAGCTCGCAACCGTTCAGGAGGGCCCTTGCCCACCAATCTGTAACATTCAGTAAAGGTGAGGATAATCCACCTGTACAAGGTCTGTTTGGTAACAGCCTGGCCCAATCAGTGTCCAGCGTAGCCCATGAAGAGTTGGTCGTCCACTCTGGCCCTGGCCATTCTAGAAATATACAAGCTCAGAGCTCTCCTAGGGTCCAACCTATGGAGTCGCTCCTCTTCCTTACCAGGATGAGGAGGAGGATAGAAAGCAGGAAGTATCACCTTCTGGCTTAAATGAAACTCAGACACTACCTTAGGTAGAAAGGAAGGATGTACCTTCACTACAACCCTATCCTTGTGGCTTAGATGAGAGTGCCTGCAATTCACTCACACTGCGAGCGGATGTAACCGTAACCAAGAAAACCATCTTGAAAGACAACAGTTTCAAAGGACAAGAGTGCAAAGGTTCAAATGCAGCACCCATCAGGAATTTCAAGACCAAATTCAGATCCCAAACAAGCACCTGAAACGGGGCCGGCGGGAACACATTAGTGAGCCATTTTAGAAATTGGGAAATCAAAGGAATCTTAAAATAAGAACATTCTTCAGACGAGCGCTTGAAGATACACAGCGCCGCCAGGTAACCGTGAATGGTACCCACTTGAAGGCCCCTGTGGGCCAAAGAAAGCAAGAAAGACAGGACCATGGTAATGGAACAGTGAAAAGAATTGTCATTGTGTCCTCTGCACCAATCGATAAACTTACGCCAACGGTACAGAGATTTGGTAGCTGGCCTCCTGGCCAAAAGCAACACCTCCATCAAGTCATCCGGGAGGTCCCAATCCTTATATCTCAACCTTTCAGATACCAAGCGTGAAGGTTGACCGTCTTGACCTCCGGATGGAGAACCCGACCCCCCCCCACGTGAGAGAAGAGGCTCTCGGTAGGTTAGACGGCGTGGAGGGCAGATGGACATTTCTAGAAGGTCTGGGTACCATGGTCTCCTGGCCCAATCTGGAGCAATGAGGATCATGTGGGATCTGATCCTCTGAAACTTCCTTAACAATTGAGGAATGACGGGGACCGGAGGAAACTCGTACAGAAGTGGGAATGACCAATCCATGACAAAGGCGTCTCCTAAGGCCCCTCTCGGAGGACATTCCCTTGAGCAGAATCTTTCGCACTTTCGGTTGGCACTGGTCGCGAAGAGATCCACTTGTGGGGTTCCCCAAAGGGTAAGATCTCCAGAAGGACTTGCTGAGCCAACTCCCACTTGTGAGAGACCGTGCTCTGCCTGCTCAGAGAGTCCGCCGCAGCATTCTCCTCTCCAGCCAGATGTACTGCCGAGAGTGATATTCCCTGCTGGATTACCCAGAACCAGAGCTGCATCGCCTCTATGCGCAACGGAAGTGACCCTACCTCCCCCCCTTTTTTTTGTTGAGTTAATGCATGGCCACTGTGTTGTCCGTCATGATCAGGACAGTCTTCCCCGCACTGACGGCAGAAAAGCCGCCTGGGCCAGCCTGATGGCCCTCAGCTTCAACAGGTTGATGTGGAGTTTGGACTCCGACGGAGACCAACGACTGCTGTCGGTCAGATCGTCGGCATGACCTCACCATCGTGTGAGGGAAGCGTCCGTCACTACTGTCACCTCCGGCCACGGTTGCCAAAACGGCTCCCCCTTCATCAGGTTCCCATCGTTGGCCCACAACAGAAGATCCTAGGAGACCGAGAGTGGAATCTGCACGGGATCAGACATCTTAACTGAGAATTGTGATCACTGCAACTTGAGGACTCATTGCAGGGATCTCATGCTCGGCCTGGCCTCTAGCACCAGAAAAATGCAGGATGCCATGAGGCCGAGCAACCTTAAGAATTCGAAAGCCGGGAGACGCTGGGCATGTTGAAATTTGTCCACCATCTGCACAATGTGATGAGCCCTCACCTCGGGAGCGAGCACTTCCTCAAGTACGTGTCCAACACAGACAGCCCTGATGTACTGGAGCTGTTGTGAAGGTGTCAGATGCGACTTCTTGAAATTGAGGGAGAAGACCAGCTTGATGAGGGAGCGACAGATGAGACTGAGATGATCCATTGCTTGCTCTGGAGAATGAGCATGGATCTGCCAGTCGTCCAGGTAGGGGTAGACGTGAATCCCTGGTCGCCTGAGATACGCAGCCACAACCACCATTAGCTTGGTGAAGACCCTCGGGGTGGAGGTTAATCCAAATTGCAGGACCTGAAACTGAAAGTGCAAGCTGCCAGCCGCAAACCTCAGGTACTTTCTGTGCTTTGGATGAATCGGCACATAAAAGTAAGCATCCTGTAGGTCCAGTGACACCAACCAATCCTGAATTCGAAAGGCCCGAGAGCCTGAGAAAGAGTGACCATCTTGAACTTGTCCTTCCTGAGGCGTTTGTTCAACCAACGCAAGTCCAAGATGGGTCTCAATCCCCCCGCCTTTCTTTGGAATAAAAAAATATGAGTAATACCATCCCTTGTTGCTCTCTGCTACAGGCACTAGTTCTATAGCGTCTTTCTCCAGCAGGGTCAAGATTTCCTGCACAAGGAGTGGATCCTGAAGATTCAAACAGGCAGTCCCCGGTGGAATGTCGCGAGGCCGCTTTAGGAAGGGAAGGCAGTAGCCGTGGGCTATTGCATCCAGAACCCACGCATCCGAAATAATAGCTCGCCATTCGTCGAGATGCTGAGACAGTCTGCCCCCAACTGGCGAACAATGGAACATGGCCTCATAGTTGTTTTGGAGCGGCTGCGGCAGCACCTGAAGTCAAAAAAGAAGCTGCCTGAGCAGCCTTAGCAGCTCCATTTCCCTGACCACCACGGGTACTTTTACGAGGAGCACTTTGACTAGCGGCTCCTCGCGTCCTCCCAAAAGAGGAGTAGTAATGAAAGGAACCTCTCCTCCACTGCTGTCCCCTCGGACGAAAACGCAGAGGTTGACGCACAGCTGCGCTCAAAGATTTAGCCGCAGCTTTTGAGGTCTGCAACCTCTCACTGCTCTCGTCAGCCTTGCTGCCAAACAAATGCGCGCCATCAAAGGGCATGTTCAGAAGACAGGCTTGTACATCCGGAACAAAACCCAACTTCTGCAACCACACAAATCTGCGTATAACGGTGCTCACAGCCATGGACAAGCTATCACTGTCGGCCGTGTCCAATCCCGACTGAAGGGATTCACACATGGCATCCTTTCCATCTTGCACGAGAGCAAGGAACCCATCCCTTTCTTCCCCCTCTGGAATATGCTCGGCCGCTAGAGAAACAATTCCAGAGAGTGTGTGAAAATCTTGCTAAGGCACAAGTGGAGTTGGCTGACTTCAGCACCATACTCCCTGCAGAAAACACCTTGCATGCCCAACCATCGATGCGTTTGTCATCCCTATCGGGAAGGATGGTAGGGTACGCCGCCTGCCTTGAGAGAGCCATAGCCGCCTGAACAACCAAACTCTCAGGAGTGGAGTGAGAGGAAAGGTAGCTGGGGTTTATACTGGAAGGGCAGTATTTTTTAGTTAACGACTTGTTAACCACCGGGAGAGATTGCAGTGTCTGCCAAGCAGCTGCCACCCTTTTCTGCAACGTCAAATGAAAAGGCACTGGGTCAGAGGACGGACCTTGATCCAAAATATCTGTTAAGTCGTCCTGAACAAATGCCTCCGGAGGACTGGACCAACCAAGATATTCAGTGACCGTAACCATCGGTCTCCTATAAGTGAACTCAGCATGAGTCCCAGACTCAGGCCTGCCAAATTCCACCTCTGGAGAAGTGTCCAAGCCACTGGCATCATGAAGAGATTGACGTAGCTCTTCCAACTGACTGTCCCCGGAAAACACAGGAGCCACATTAGGCTCAACAGGGCAAAATTCTAAATCTGACCTCTCCTCATCCTCATTGATTTTATCCAGAGGAAGAAAGAACTCCTGCCTCGGAACAGAAGATGGTCTGAAATACTTAAAAAGCCTCACAGGCTTCAAAGTAGCGTTCCTTGGAGCATCCACAGTACCAGGGACCTCCATCTGCAAATTCCAGCCAAAAGGCCCGGAAGGCGTCGACGTCAACAACGGCACCGAGGGCTTGTGTGAAGGAAAAGCTTCGACATATGTGTCCAAAGGACACAGCGATGACTCCAGCCTCGAGCCCTTACCAGATTTCGGTGGTTTCGCTGGGGACGAAGACCAAGATCTGGACGGAGCACATCTCTGGCGATCAACCTGAACCTTGTCCTTACGGGACTTCGAAGGTTCCCTATGAGAATCACACCGAGGACCCGAGTAAGAAGGCGCACGAGCCACAGACCGAGACCGTTCCCGGGCGGCTTCTTCCAAAGGCGCGACGTAACTGTGTCCTGGGAGTGAAAAAACGCCAGCATCTGCTCCATGAAAGCTGCCCATTCCTGTCGAGTACTTAGTGGGACAAGCCACTTTCCTTGCGGCGCCATCCTCTGAGGAGGATGGGGAAGGCGACCGCGCTTCCTGGAATGCCAAGACGAGGAGGACGAATTGCAGGAACCACTCCGGGACCGAGATTCCTGGGACTCCTTCCGACGAGGAGAGTCACCCCTGGAATCGTCGGTGGACATCCCCTTAGCAGCTTTACGGGACTTAATGGGTTTAGAACACCTAACTACCTGTAACTTCACCTTACTCTCCCACAAGGCCCTAGCAGTCAGCGACTGGCATTTCGAACAGTCGTCATTGTCATGACTCTCGCCCAGACACCACATACAAATGCAGTACAGGTCCGTTACTGACATCTTAGACTTGCAATCCCGGCAAGTCTTAAAGCCAGACCGTGGAGTCGGAGGGGTCGAAGAAGAAGACATATTCACGAGGAATACATGAGGCGCGACAAGTTCTCGAAGCAAACACGTTTGCGGAAAAGACAGCGCTGAGGCCATGGGCGCAGTGCGTCCTATTTATAACATCCGGTGACGTCGCCCTCGACGGAGGCCTTCGAGGGACAACGACCCGGCGCCATCGACGCAGGACACACTCTGCTGAAAAATGTCCACCTCTGGACATTACATGTCAAAGATGTGGAATACGTTGGAGGACACAATCCATTCGAAGTACAATTAAAATACAATTAAAACATGCACACAGATTACTGCATGTGGTCCTCAATTAAGTGCAACAAGGAATGATAGGAATGAAATTTATCAATAGTGCCGGACCAAGTACTTTTGAAGTACTGTTGACTGGTGCAGGGTGCTGTCGGGTGCTGCCGAATTGTTGTGTGGAAGCCGTGCGAGCCTGCAGTGGCTGGAACTGACAGGAAGTCTTTACTGGTTGCACACACTCTGCCTGACCAAAGGAAGGAAAAGGAAAGAAAAAAAAAAGGTGACTTTCAGTTGGCTTATTTGAATGAGGCGTGAGGCACGCAGTATAGTGCTCGCAGTGACTTTCTACGTGGCGAGCACGGACTTTGCATTGCGTTGCATTGCATTTACGCTTGAACGTTTTGAACGCTTGAACTACGTTGTAATTACGCTGTACTGGTGGGAGGGGGGACAGCCTAAGGGTGGCCAGCCACTTGGTTAAGACACGCCTCTGCATCTGATAGACGCGATTGAGTTATAACGCAACGATTGTTAACTGTTAACTGAAAACACTCATTTCTTTTCCCTTTTCTGTTTCTTGAAGGTGTGTCCTCGTGGCGTTCCCCGCCCCCTGTAGTGGTCACACCCCCTGGCCTGCATAAAGAACGCGCATCCAGCGCACCCGCGCGCGCACCGTGGAAGTACTTTTGAAGTACTGTTGACTGTTCACGGGTTGCGGTGCACGGGGCGTTATATGCGCAACAAGTTCTGAGCGCTGATAATTGCTGAAGTTTATCTTTATAATATAAAACCAAGGTTGTTTCTCTGGGCTTCTTGGTCGTTGATAAAATTGTCCCTTTTCACCTAAGTCACAGCGGTTCTGCATTAAAAACGTAAGTTCTTTTAAAGTTTAACCTTATCTAAAGGGCAGTGGTATATTCGCAGTATAGTCCCTATGGTTTATTCTTTACGCAGTGGATGCCCCCTTGTAAAACTGCAGACAATAAAAAACACTTAAAAAAACAAAAAAAAAAATAATAGCCTTAACCAACTTGGCTCCAATTGTTGAGACGGCTACTATGGACCAAAACCAGGTCGCATCAAGTAATCCATCTGGCCGGTCACTTGAAGTGATAAATGATACAATTTGCCACGAAGTGGCATTTGCATATGCACGATCACAGTGCATGGGGGACGCAGAAGCGCCAGTTATGTCGAAATTGTCAAATGACATTGAGGAGGGTGGTCCGGGTCGTTTGTACTCTTCTAGGAAGAGTTTTATGAGTATGCGAATGGACGAACCATCGAGCATGGGGGATGAACCGAATGACGTAGGGATCATCTCACCATCTGATAATTCCATTCTTGCCCCGGCAGTTCTTGCGGCCCTCGAAAAACGGGTCCGCCTGTCCGATGGTCCTTCCACGCCGGTTACTTTACAGAGTTACAAGAGAGCTGATGTTCACCTGCATTGTAGAGAAAAGGCGTCTCTGGATACTTCTAATATCATCCCCTGCACTGTGAGGTCTAGTAATCCCGCAATCAAAATGGAACCGCCCACGGAGTTACCCCTGTTGTTTTCAGATTTGGCTCAAACGGCTGCTGCAGCATCCTCTTCTCCTACCTTGAAGCCTCATATGCCTCCACTTGGTTTTGATCTCTTGGAGCCCTCAGATGACTTGCAATCCTTAGAGGCCTCTTATCCAGTTTTAACACGCATACTGAACTTACTGGATAAAGGTCATGATTACACTCATTATGAGCTTAGGGATTGCAAGTCATCGTTGAACCAAATACTATTTAAATTTAACAAATTAGAGGGCTACATCTTTGCTGAATCTCTCCTAAATGAGGGTACATATCCTAGTAATGTTGCACAACTACCTGTAAAAACTGACACCTTAACAAAGGTAGAAACTGAAAGCATAGCTACGCAAACCAAAATGAATGAACAAGGGGAAGTTGTAGCCACCATGCCCCCAACTCGGTTGCACACATACTCATTTCCGCAATCTTTTGCGCAAGCTGTTGCCACTTCTCCGGCTCCGATGCATTGCCACATCTTCACTCATGCCCTGTTATGTCAAATGGTCAGCAAGAATTCTGAAAAAATCGAACAATTACTTTTCTTTGTTCAAAACAACCCGGTTGAAAGTGTAATGGGAGAAAAAGAGACGCAAAAGGAACTAGAGGTAGATCCAATTTTTCATCCGGATAGCCCTTCGGCCTTGACCAACCTCTTTATGGAGTCTGGCACCGATTTAATGGCCCCAAATGGAAAAAGCAAGGCTAAGATTGGTGATTCAGCCAGCGCTGGACAATTCTTCACCTCACGTAAAGAAAAGCGCCTATTTCTTAGAGCCCTAAAGAGAAAGGAAGGAAGGCAGCCTTTGTTGTCCGAGGAAAAACTCTGTATCCCAAAAATAAACAAAAAAAAGAATAATGATAATAATCAAAATAAAAATATTGGACCAGTACAAAGTGTTACTCCCACACAGGAAGCCAAACAACCTTCTGTAAACGATTTAGGTACTCCCAAATATGCCTCCACAGACACACTAAAGGAAGCATCACAGTCCCCCTCCAAAAGCAGAGAGACGGGCACGCCATCTATAAGCAATAAAGGAAGAAAAGATGTGTGCAATCGCAAAGAACCAAAAGGGAGCATTCTCTGTGGACCTCCTGTGCCCCAACTTAAGCCAATAAATACTGCTCAAACGCAACTATCAGCTTTTTTTAAGCCTATTCCGACCAAAGCATCACTGGTAGGCAATAAATCACACCAGCTCCCCTCCACTCACGGTGTATCAGAAATACAAATTACAGAGTTTGAGGAAAAAAATGCTCATTCTCACTCTATTCATCCCATGGGAAGGGAGTTGAATTCTGAGGAGCACGAGCAGATAAACATATATAATGTTTCGCACAAGGAAGGTCCAATCGCGGGAGAGTTACCTTCTGATGGCACAGATGCCCTAAAGTATAGGACTGATATCAACACAGTGGTACCCACCATTCTTGGATGGGAAACTGATCCAAACACATACGGAAATAAGCGTGTAAATCTTACTGCCTTGCTGAAAATATTTAAACAAATTCCAGCTCTTAGGACGCTGCATTCTGATGATATAGGATGGATCACCCTGCCCCAAATCCAAAATTTTAGGATGGTATGTAAGGTACAATCCACCATCATCTCGAACCTGATATGGCAACACAGAATTGAACTCATCACGATCGGACTTCAACTTACACCATTTGAAATCCTTGATGAGGCAATAGTGTTTAATGAAACACCTTTGAGAGAACCCTCTCCACCACCTAGGAACGAAATAGCCCACAAAGATCAGGGCGGTATTCATCCGGAAGTAATTAGCCAACTGGTTGCCTTATCAAATGCTAGCAAGGATTGGTCATGGCTAACCTCATTGGCTAACTCACTAAATCCTGCAATGGATAATATTCCCAATCACTAAGCCTTATAGACTTACCATAATTTCATGGAACCCATGTGGTTTTACTAATCTCTTTTCTTGGTTTAATAATAAATCCAATGACAAACTGTGATATATTGCTCTGTCAAGAAACTATGGCAACACATAATATCTCACTGTCTGCTTTTTTAGTATTGCAAAAAAAGGCTGTACGAGGTCCTAGTGGTCGTCCATATGGTAGTACTGCAATTTGTATTAACACTCAATTACACTTTCATATTCAGGAAGTGTATGAATCACCATTGTATATAGCTGTTGTTATATCTTTTCAATCCTCTCCAGAGGATTTCTTTTTATGTGTTTCCCTATATCATAACCCAAACAGTGTTAATATTAATAATGCTCTTGACCAGTTAGACATGCTCTTAGACAAAGTACTTACCAAATATACGGCATGCAGGATAATTATTGGCGGCGACTTTAACGCTCAATGTCAGAAGAAACTGGTTCACAGCATAGCCAACGAACCACTCCAAACACCATATGGAAGGGGAGAAAAGTGGAATTTGCATTTAGAATCATGGGATATAACATTTCTTCCCTTCCAAAACACACGGCTTGACTATACCTGGAAGAGAGGCATACTTAGATCCAGTATAGACTATTTTGCTATTTCTGCAAATCTTCTAGAATGTTGTTCTGATACTCTTATAACTGACCCTGGATTTGGAGATCATATGCTTATCTCACTCACCCTATTTACAAATGTGACCGAATTGGCTCAGGATCCGAAACAGGGACTATTGGAAAGCGATAGACCACAACTCTCAATAAGATGGAATAATCGCTTATGCGATAGGATCAACGCTCATATGGACAAATGGCTTGAGGGCTCGCTGGACAGTTATGGAATGTTGCAATTAAACTATAAAGATCCAGTAAATTATTTGCAGACGTTAATGCAACTACTGGCTAGAACACATAGCGCAAACAGTAATGCGAATAGAACAATCCCACTTAACAGATGTTCAGATATCATAGTAGCAAAATGGAAAAAAATGCAGAATTACGTATCTTAAAAAAATATATATATATTTGCACCGCAGACGAATACATCCAGATGAAAACTTCAATCTGTACCACGTATCGTAACAAATGTAAAAATATCAGATGTCACAAACATAAGTTGGCTAATCAACAGATAATTAGTGCACTATGTCGAAATGATCGGAGATCAACGTGGGCAATCTTGCGATCGGATGCTTGCAAACTTGACAAGAGCCAAGCCTCTACGATATCTGCTGCAACTTGGGAGAAATACTATGAGAAAAAATATGCAGTACCCACATGTTTTTCAATTATAAACGCTATTACTCCTCCGACTCCAAAACTGCCACTAATTCCCTGGTCACTCCAAGATATTGAATGTGCCATCAACGCGCTGAATTATTCTAAGGCAGCTGGCCCGGATGGGATCCCTCTTTGTGTTCTGAAGCGACAACCATTACTCTGGGCTCATATATTGAAACACCAATGTGACAAAATATTAGTGTCCTTAGTAATTCTGTCCTCATGGCTAGGTTCTATTATTGTTCCCATTCACAAAAAGGGGGATAGGAGTAATCCCGCGAATTATAGGCCAATTGCATTGATAGATGCGTCTGCCAAAGTATTTGCTATCTTACTATTATGGGAACTCCAAGTATTCATGAAAACTAATAAAATCTTATCCCGATTTCAGATCGGCTTCAGAGCACAGATGGGAACTTCCCTAAACGCAACATTGATGGCACACATACTTGCGAAATCGAAGATTATGAACACAGGGCCAATATATATAGCTTCAGTGGATTTAACTGCAGCCTTTGACAACGTATTACGTGGTTTACTATGGCAAAAAATGCGGTCAATGGGTATTCCTGATCATCTTGTCTACTTAATCGCCAAACTGCACACCAACACTGTATACTTTATCAGAGTCAACATGGCTGGAGCTACCACGGGACCTATTCCGACCACATTAGGGGTCAAACAGGGCTGCAATTTGGCTGCCACCCTGTTTAATCTTTATCTCTGCAGTATCAATGAAATATGGACACAAAAAATTAGCTATCCAGCATGACTGGGCGAACTAAAAATCCAGTGGCTAGCCTTCGCGGATGATATAGTAATCTTTGATCGAACTCCGTCGGGCCTCCAAACGAAGCTTTCATTGTTTGCCGATTATTGTTTATCTCATAATCTGCAATTTAATGCAGACAAATCAAATATCTTTTTGTTCAATAATCTAAAGAAAAAGATATGCCCCAGAAATTGGACTATTGGACTGACTCCTATTCCACGGACGGCCAATATTCGATACTTGGGCTATTTGATTTCTGACTCAATTGCGTTAGCAATGTGGAAAAATACTTTGAATCAAAAAGCAAAAATATTAACGACTCAAATGCGTATGATTCTAGCGAAATACTGTAAGTTTTCACTGGCTCCATTATTTGAGTTTTATACTCTTAAAGTCGAGGCAATCCTATTATATGCCCTTGATATGTGCTTGGCTAAAATAAATCCATTTCTAGACCAATTACAGGGTCGCATTTGGACAGACGTGTTGCGTCTTGCTAATTCACTCCCAAATGCAGTTCTAAGACAAGAACTAGGATTGATATCATTATCTGCCCGATACAACTGGCGACAACTCACAAATTACGCAAAAATGCTTTTTCCCCCCAATAATTCTTTATATGAAGATTTGGGGATGATGATCAAAAATCGCAATCCACCGTCCATTGTAAATTATCACAAAAAAATGGAAGCTCTTCTGAATGAAATGGCACTTACTTCAGCTGATTTAGAACATCGCCAAGCACATATCAAAAACCGACTATATGCCCACGATTGGTGTAAAACCATTAACGCTATGGAAAAATATCAGTCATATAAAGAAGCCGGTAAATTTGTAACGGCGCGCTGTCCGCGCAAGACTTATCTTCAACAATTTCCTTGTCCCATAGCTAGAGGCATCTACTTAAGATTTAAATTAAATCAACTGCCGACATTAGAAAGAACAAAAAATTGGATAAACTCAGAGGAAACTGTGTCTAGTGGCACATGCAGACTATGTAAAGGGTCAGACTCTTATGAAACACTTAAACACTTGACCATTCACTGTACTTATTTTGAACTACAACGAAATGAAATATTTGAAACCAACTATGAGCATGATAAAACCGAAAGCAGACAATGGCTGTGGATGGCATGTATGTGGGGATTTACAACGAAAGCTATATTGAGAACTACGCGTTTTGTTACCCTAGTGAATGACCAACTAGAAAAATGACACCTAATTCAATCAAACAGTGTAGTTTCAAAATAAAAATTGGTTAATGATAAAGAATTTGCAAAATAGGAAACCTGACAATAGATTCATATGATTGGTAGTACAGACTTTATGTTGCATTGTCTAAGCAAGTTTAAAACAAAGGGTTATGAGTGGGGAATTGATACTTCCTTATACTGTGGAAAATTAGAGTGTTTCCTTTCTAAGATTGGTTGTCTAATGGGAATAACTCGAACCTTTTTAATGGAAAGATTGTACAAGTAAAAATGCATATGATGATGGTATGAAAACTGTATGAAAATTGTGGAATGTAAGAATAATTATGTTGTAAAAGTTTGGTAATCAAACTATAAACAACGGTTTGAATAAAAAAAAAAATTAAAAAAAATAGTGCCGGACCAATCATATCTATGACTGGAGCCCAAAGGAAAGATCGCCGAGGCCCCCGGAGGTGCAGGAGCACCCACCACTACAGGAGCAGTGCGCCAACAACCTCAGCCACCTTTATGAGACTCAAGGTAGGCACCACTGCCTAATCCCAGCCTCCGTCACCATTCTCCCCCCGACACGGAGATTGCTGCATTCAGCAGCATTATTTGCATTTAGCAAGGATAAATTCCTTGCAGGCTCAGAATCGAGCCACAAAGCCCACTTTTGCCCCCCCCATTCTGTGGCCACCATTTGAACACACGAGGTGTTCCCAATCGAAAATGGCCGCAGGCACCCTCACTGCGTCCACATGACCTGGGCCACCTGATCCTATTGGCCCAGCCCCTGCTCATCAGGGCCAACCATACGCCGGCAGGCGAACGCCGGGCTTCTCACTAAGGAGCTTCTCAACAAGGGGCGCTTCCTGTCTGGAGCCTGTCCGGAGGCTTCCGAAGCCCTGGCCACAGGACTCTGCAAAATACCGGGTAAGCCTCCCCTGATCTTAGAACCTAACCAGAACACTATAGATCCGACTAACCAGAGACATTACACCTGGAAAGGTGACGGAGGGAACACATTAGTGAGAGAGAGATAGAGTCCCTCAACGACCTCGGCGCCATAGGCGTTGGCGTCTTCTTCGAAGACTTCACAGGTGCACACGGTCTTGAGCGCGTCGAGGACCAGGACCTGGAACGGGCATGGCTAGAACGATTCCCCTTGTCCGAGCGGGACCTTTCCCGCAAAATTGTGCTGACCACCCTAGCTCGAAGGGGTACGAGCAGTGTCTCTAGTACGGTCACGCCCGACCCCACTCGGAGGCGCGGGCGGACCGGTGCCTGCGATTCAAGAATCGCCAACATTTTCTTACCGAAGGAAGCCCATTCCTCCGGAGTCGCATGCTTGGTGGGATAAGCAACCCGCCGACGGGCAGAGTCCTCGGATGAGGACGGGGAAGGCGACCGATGATGGCACTTCCGTGAGTGCCTCGAAGAGGCAGAGGAGTGGCGGGACCCACTCCGGGACCGAGACCCCCTAGACTTATGACGACGATGCAGAGTCGCCCCTCGAATCATCCGTCGAAAGCCCAGTGGACCTCGACTTCTGGGGCTTGGACACCTTACCGACCGATGGCTTCCTCTTACCCTCCCGGAAGGCCTTGGACGTAAGTGACTGGCAGTCGACACAATCATCCGTGTCGTGGGCCTCCCCGAGGCACCAGAGGCAGGCGTCGTGCGAGTCCGTCACCGACATCTTGGACCCGCAGTCCCCACACTTCTTGAAGCCCGGACGCGGGGTGGAAGAAGAGGAAGACATCCTGATAAACTTCACAACGAACAGGTTCGAAGAACCGAAAGAACAGAAACTCCAAAGAGTCGAGGTGCGCCGAGATCTCCGAAGCGAACACGTTCGCGGAAAAAACGGAACTGAGGCTACGGGCGTTGTGCGTCCTACTTATAACATCTGGTGACTTTGGCCGTCGGAGGAGGTCCTCGAGGACGGCGTATCGACGCAGACGCCAAAAGATTTTTTCCGAAGCAGCACAGATGTGGTGATTACTGTCATAGATATGGAATACGTCGGAGGACCCAATCCCCTCGAAGTTCCTTTTTTCTTCTTTTTATCAGTGCCATGCCTCCAATATTGAGGAACGGTGAGACCCCAGCAACCCCAAGGCTAATACATAACGATCATGTAGAGCGGGGGGACCCTCGCAACCCCCGCTCCACATGTTCAGCATGTATCAGCCTAATAGTTTGTTTTTATTTCGATGATGATACATTTGACTAAATTTGGCCAGTAACATTCGATCAAATAAAAACAAACAATTATGCTAATGCCGTATGAAATGACCTAAGCCCTGAGACGAGCTGGCCTAACCGCTACCCCAAAAAATGCCACTTAGTGCAATCAGCAGTTAAGTACTTGGGTTTCTTTGGGGAAAAAGACTTGCGCAACCACAGTTAGAAAAAATCTCGACTGTCCAAGAAACACCAATTCCTAAAAGGGATCGGAGGGCCTTTTTAGGAGTTGCTGGCTACTACAGGACGTTCATCCCCAATTACTCCACCATTACGGCATGTTTAACCGATTAACTAAAGAGCGCCGAACCTTAAAGGTCCCTAACTTTAATAAAGAGTTTTTACTCCAAACTGATGCCTCTAAAGTAGGTCTTGGGGCAGTTTTATCACAAGAATTTGATGGCAGGAAACATCCAGTGCTTTACATCAGCTAAAAACTACTCCCCAGAGCGAGGAATTACACCACCATTGAATTAGAAGCTTTAGTGATAAAGTGGGCCGTAGTATACCCAACATACCCAATGGGTAGAACGTTTAAACTTATCACGGACCACTCACCCCATACATGGCTCAGTCTTAGAAAGGACACTAACCCTAGAATAATGCATTGGTTCATTGATCTTCAACCCTTCTGTTTCAGAGTCAAACACAGAAGGGTTACGGAACAATGAAACTTGGATTTCCTGTCCCGTTTTCCTTTAGAAGATAAGGAAAGCAGCAGCATTAGGGGGAAGGTTATGTGACAAATCTCTAGATGTCATCCCTTCTCCCCTAGGGGGTGCTCGTTCACATAAGGCCAGGGAGGTGAGACCGCTACCCGATAGTCCCCCCTGGGGGTGGTAGAAAACGGATGGATCTCATGCAGAGGGATCACCACTATAGGATTATGACAACTGTCGGCTAAGAATGCGGTATGCTTAAAATATATCCCCACCTCCCTCATCCTCCTACCCTATACATGGTCCCACAATCCCACACACCTCCATGTATTTCTGCAGGGTAGCTGATTTGGTCTCCCTAAAACGTACTGGGACGAGTAAGAGTAGGGACTACCTATGTGAGTCATATGTGGAAACTGGGATGGAGAAGATACAAGTAATGCTGTTGAGTATGAGAACATCATTACTGTGATGAAGAAGAGGCACAGAGTCATAAAAATACCCTGAGGAACCAAGATCAGCATTCTAGTCAACACAGACAATCTGTAAGTCAGTGGAAAATATGAAGGGTAGAATGAATGAAGCAAGCGTTAAGCCCTCCCTTGAGGAGCATCGAGCAAAAAAGCTGTATCACCCGAGACGGGACAGGAGTCCGGGACGCAAGAGCCGCTCAAAGGGCATACCTTTTCAGTCTGCATTCCGAAGACAGACAAGGGGGCTGCAGAAACGGAAACCAAGTGAAACCACTGAACCATGCCGACATGGAGAAATTCTCCAGCCACCCAGCCTTCACTGCTGCAGAGCGGCCACAGACCGCGCGATGGAGAGAGAGCATGCGGGATACCGAACGGAGCAGTACGAGCCCTCTGAGCAGGCAGAGAAGACACAGCAATGAACCCGGAGGTGCCAGAGTTGTTGGGGGAAGCTAAGAAGTCCAAGTACCATGGTCTGGGACCCGTTTAGAAATACAGAGACTGCCTTAAGTAAATGGAGCCACATGAATACCTGGCATGGTAGTGAACCAGGTATATCAGCCACAACCTGTGAAGAATCAAGAGTGGTCTGGGAACAACCGCCAAGGGAGAAGGAGATCACTAACCCTCTCCGTCACAATACCTGGCAGCCTAGTGAACCAGGGCGGCTACCCAAAACCCCAAATGTGAACACTGCAAGAAATCCGAAGAGGGCCAGGGACAGGGAGTAATTTCTCTGGTACTGTGAGAAACCGGAGAAAGACCAGGGGAAGGGAGTCATTCCCCCTGGCATTGTGAACATTGTAAAAATAATACCATACTTGGCAGGCTAGCGAACAAAGTTGGTACAAGTCTGGTGAAGGAAGTAATTCCCCCAGCCTTCATGAACTGTGGGAAAGGCGTGAGAAAAAGCAGGGGAATATAGTTTCACTCATGAAGGTGAAGCTACAAGCCGAGAGAGATCAGAGGAAAGGAAACATATCCGCTGGTACTGACTACTGCAAAGCAAAGTTAAGGAAGGCCCAGGGGAATGGAGTAATTTCCCTGGCATTGTGATGTTGATCCTTATTAACACTGATTGTGTACTGAGACTTCCAAGCTGGAACTTTCTGTTGTATCTGTGAAAAGGACTGCAAACTGGGGAAGGGAGTCATTCCTTTAAAAAATTGTCCCTCCCCATCGCTGGCACCATAGACCGCTCTCTGAAGAAGGGCGCCACTCCTGCACATCAACTAGACTCACCAATCCTTTACTTTTGTTACAGGTCTAAGGAAAGGAAATAGGTTGTTGACACAGGACGGTGGACTTTTTAGTTATGGACATTCTGGTACATCTCTAGTATTTGGTTGAGACAGAGAAATCCCTCTTAGAAAATAGGGAAAGGTAGGGTTTTCTCTTAAATTTTTGAACTAAATGAAAGTTTTAGCCAAAAGTCAGATTCCTCCTTCCACACCCTTACGAGGACATCATGCCCAACAAGCACCTTTAAGTGTGATCTGAAACTGCTGTAGAAGCAGTAAGTTGGTGTACCTTGAGGAGGAGGGCTACAATCCGCTCTCCAATGGGACAGCAGTGCAGGAGATTGTGTTGTTTTCTGCAACAAGGTATAGCAATTGCTAAGCTGGGATCAGACAAGACTTTGGAAAGTTTATCGAGAAACTGAGGGATTGCAGACAGCAAATGGTTAACATAGTGCTGTGTGCCGCCACAGCATAAAATGGTGATCATACTAGCTAATCATCGAGATATATGTAGACCTGGGTACTGTAAGGAAGGCATGCTATCAAACAGTAAGACAGACACAAGTGATCACAGTTAAAGGGTGTTTATTGAACTTCAATTGGGTTTGAAAAATGCCTATGTAATCATAAATGTAAAGATGGAAGCAAGCTATACCCATCTAATAATAATAAATTCCAAGTTGAGTGTCAAAATAAAAGAACTTATACTAATAAACCGACTGCCAATCTTTACTTCCAACTACAAATAGTGTGGGAAACAGTGTTATGTAAAAAGGAAAGTGTTCAAGAAATGATATAGCAGGATATTCAAGCCGCTAGCATCCCTTAACTATGTTTTTAGCACAGGACAAGGTGGCACACACAAGTTTAGCAATATCTGACTTCTCTACCACGAGGACACAGTTCAAATCTCAGTATCAGGGTATTCTTTCTCAAAGTCTCTTACTTCAGAGGGCCTGATGTGACAAACAAACATTGAAAAGTTCCGTTCTCCTCAGGATTCTCATGTACAACTTCTTGGGTAATTCTCAAGTCACCCGAGGCCCCATTCCACCAGGCTCAGACCCACTTTAACACAACGCTTTCACTTGATCTCCCCCAGACGGGCTCGGACCAAATCCATGTGCTTTTCCAAACTGATTCTCATGTACTTCATCGAAATTGAAGACTTTCGACTGTGCGCGGGATTTGACTGGATCCGTCGCAGGACCACTTCGATTCACATGTATTCGTTCTCTCTCAAATGATCTCCCTCCGCTGGGCTCGGACAAACCTTTTCTACTTTTCTCACTTCTTAGCTGGCTAGCTTACCGAGACCTTCGATTGAGCATCCATGCGGTGCCGGATCACTATGTCAAAGGTATTGTAGTTTGATTTAAAGTTCAATCACTCCTCTGCAGTTTAACTTCATTCACGTCTCTTATCACACACATTTTAACAATGTCCGTTCCAGCGCTCGCCATACAATGTTGCTGTTTGCAACCTTGGCTTCAACACAGACCAGTCTTGTATTGGTCTCCCCAACTCACCGGCTGTTTTGCTGTCACTTAAGCAGCTTTGTTCTTGGAGCCAAGGACAGTACCACAGTGGCTGGAGATTCTCTGTGCCTGGATTACTCACGTCAGGTACACGGCTTGGGTGTTAGTCTGTTTCCCCATTAGAGTGAGAAGGAGAAATTACTTACTGTAATGATCTTTCTATGGATTCTTCTCCTGCAGATTCCTCAACTTAATAGTTATCCATCATCCAGCTCTGCTGCTCAGAAATTCTTCAACAGTGGACCTCGACACTTCCATCAATCCGTCTTGCGCAGTGGTCGATCGTCGGCTCCGGAAGTGACGTCAGGCGCCATACATATACGATGTCACTACACCCCATGCTTCAGTTCCTCCCAATTTTTCCCATGCTCAACCACTGCATAGGAAAACAGAAGGAGGCTAACCAGCCTTCAAAAGCAACTATGGAATAGAAACCAACAGGTTACAAATATCTGAATTAATTTTTTTTTTTTAATTTACTAACTGAGATGAGCACCCCAAAGCCATCTCCAGCGCACTTCATGAAATCAGAAGCAAAGAGTCACAACACTTTCAGATGGCTGGGAGGGGTGATAAGGAATCTGCGGGAGAAGAATCCATACAAAGACCATTACAGGATTTTTCTCACGCAGATTCCTCATCTTGATAGACTCCCCAAGCAGTAAGCTAAAGGAGGAGGGCAGAAGGATTATACAAACAGGTTCTGCAGAACCGCTCTGCCAAAACGTGCATCAGCCCCACATGCAACGTCTAAAGCATAATGCTTTGTATAAGTATGTAATGAAAACCACCTGGCAGCACAGCAAATGTCCTGAACAGGGACCCCCTCCCCCCCTTTGGAGGCCTTGAAAGCAGAGACTACCCTAGAGGAATGAGCCCTGATTCCCGGTGGGACTTCTTTTCCCACCGACTGGTTGCACTCAGTGATGCATAAAATGTTCCAGCGTGAGATGGTTTGTTAGTGATCACAAGACCCTTGCAGAAAAGAGAATGGGTGACTAACTGGTCTGACTTCCTGAACCCAGCATAGTGGGCAACATAAAAGGCTCTTTTTGGGTTGAGATGGTGAAAGGGCTCATCCTCCTTTGAGGGGTGAGAAGGAGGGAAGAACACCAGCAAGTCAATAGACTGTGAAAGGGGGAATTTAAAACAACCTTCGGAAGGAACCCTTGTCTAACTTTAAGATAGACCTTCTCTTCGAAGAAACGCAGAAAAAGGGGCTTGAAGCATAAGGCCTGCAGCTCGCTAACCCTCCTGGTTGATGTGATGGCAACCAAAAAGGCTTTTGTAAGGGACAAAAACCTAAGTGAACAGGAAAGCATAGGCTCAAAAAGAGCTGCCATAAAAAAGGTCAGAATCTGAACAACAAAGGGAGTTGGTGGAAATTTGTTGGGGAGGCCCTTCAGGAATAGGGTCATGACCGAGATGGTGAAAAAAGAACCTTGATCCGGGGATCTTTTAAATACAGAAAAGGCTGCCAAATACCCTTTGATAATTGTAACCTGACGGGCTGCGGAGGCTAGCGAAAGAAGGAACTCCATCACCGTGGTGGTTGTGCAAGAGATGGGCTCTACCTTGAGCTCCCTACACCACACCTCACATCATCTTCACCTGCACGCATACAGAGATCTCGTAGATTATCTGCGTGCAGCCAGCAACACCTCAAGAACTTCTTCTCTTCTGAGAGGTCCCAGTCATCATACCTCATCCGCTCAAGAGCCATGCATGTAGGTTGAGGGAATCTGAGGTTGAGTGCAGAATCCGATCCTCCGACTGGGTAAAGAGATCCAGCCGCTGAGGCAACCAGTGAGGTGGACAGATACAAGAGGTCAGAGAACCACTTCCTCCTCGCCCAATCTGGGGCGATCAAGATCATGGTTGCTCGAAACCCCTTCAGCCTCCTGAGGATCCAAGGAATGACAGGCCTCTGAGGGAACACAATGTAGAGGGAATGTCCAACCCACGAGACGCATCTCCCAGTGCACTGTTTGTTGCAAATTCCCTTGAGCAAAACTGTTGGCACTTCTTGTTGGCTTCCATGGCAAACAGATCCACTGCTGGGGTACCGCAGAGTGTGAAGACCTCTTCCAGCACATCCTGGCACTCTTCCCACTCCTGTGAGACTGTGCTCCTGTTGCAAAGCTGCTTCCATAATAACAAGCCAGCTCTGTAGTACAGTTCATGAGATTTACTGCTTCAAGTTACATCAAGGGACAATCAGGCGACATCAAGAAAGATACTTGTGGAGAGCCCACTGGCTCCCACCACCCAGGCTACATCTTCATCAACTGTCTAGGTTAGAACCCCACCCACACAACACTCTAATCAGGCACACAAGGTTCCACGCTAACATTCCACACTGACATCACCACTCACCAGACATGCATACAGGGCCAGGCCTCAGATATAACACACCTCCCCCCGTTAGAAAAAGAAAAATGGAAACATACAATCACCTCCATATACCACACACCTACCCCTGTTGCCAAAGGAAAGAAAAAAAATAATCCCACTCAACCATCACCCTCACATTAGATTTGCAAACACCATTCAAACGACTCTCGTACATCCTCCAAGACCAAATAATTCCTCACCAGGAGACAGAGACACCCACCCAGGCATAACTAACCTGCTACAGAAAGAGGCCTCACCACCTATATATTACAAACCCTAATAAACCCCATCTAACAATGTCATAATTCCTCCCGCCCATTCATGCCACAAATGAACTAAGCTGTTACCCTAGAGCACTAACCTGCCCCACCATGGGCTACTAAACTGCATTCCTCTGCCACCAATAAAGAAAACCAAACACCTTCCATCCATCTCTGCCACAGAAAGACCTCCAGACTGCCACTCCAGAGCGCTACCATGCCTCTAAATGGGCTAATACGCTGCCCCTACCGTACCTTCAAGAAACTAAACTAACCTACAAAAATATCGTCTGACTCCCACTACTCAATTCCCACTAACATGAGGAGAACATCTAACACTTAAACACAAACACTCACACAGACTCATCCAAAATTCAACTAGAAACTACAAAAAAGCATTGAACTATGCACAAGTGCAGTCATATCTATCACATCATCTACAACTATGCACAGTGTTGTAAAGCAAGATATACAACATCTCACCCCTTCCCTTCAGTCTGCAACAAAGCACCAGGTCCTTCCTTGCAACCCTTACTTTATTTCAGACTCTCCCATCTCCAAGCACCACAGAATCACCCAGTACTTTAGTAATCATCTACTGAGTAATAAGCTGCTGACCCCACCAAATCCTTCCAATTTATTTCTCACACCTTCACAAATACATACATTGCATACTTTTCCATACAGTTCCTGCCATTTACCCTGTAAAAATAGCAAACAAAGCATACAATTATTTCTTCTATCTCCTAACATCCAATAACACCGCCTTACAAAGCCAAGTGTGCTCCGTGTGCTTACTATTGTACTCCTTTCTAAAGCACATTCAAGTAACAGATTCTAAATAAAATACATAGAATGCACATAGGCAAAGAAAAGTGCATTTACATGCTATGCACAGTTATCAGAAAGCACTACCACTGCAAAAACAAAGAAATCCATGTCTACATTAACAACAGTGCTATTAACACACATTTACTAACTTCTTTCTTTCACAATTGCAGTGAAGACCACTCTCCTGAAAAGCAACAGCATCTGAAGTACTAACGAGAACTCAGAAGAAACCTACTCTTTCCATCCAAAAAGTAAGTGCAATACTGCCATAATGTTCTAACTGGTACTCAAACACTCTAGAATTCTAGTATTCTAGAACAAACAATTATATTAACCCAGCAACATTAGATTCAGTATTAGTGCTTCCCCTCACCAGCTCCATACTTTCTATCGCAATCTGAATACCAGTATAGTAACACACAAATACAAGAATAGCCTTCGCAACCTGATGTAGCAGCCCATTGCACAATCACACACCTCTACATACATCCTTACCATTATACTCAGACACCCATGCACAAAGCACACATAACACTGCACAAGATCCCAACCGACACTTTCTTTTTTTCTTCAACAGACCCCAAAGAATGCCTACCAAAAAGCAACTCTGCAGAAAGAAAGCAAAAGCAAGCAAAATCAAACTAAAACTCTCCAAAATAAGCATCCACCTCTAGCAGAATTTGTACAAAAAGTTCAAACAAAACAGCTCATACAGTCATTAAGTGAAACAAAACAAGCTTCCAATACAGAAACTTTGCCTCCTCTTTCAAAATGTAAAACGAAACTAAAAGTGATTACCAAGACTGCAGATACCACTAGTGCTAACACTGCACCTATAAATCTTGATGTAGCGGCAAGTAAGCATACCCAAAAAATTATTTTACAAAAAATGTTCTGCCACAGAGTCCTTCAGAACCTTATAAAACAGGAGAGAAATCACACACAACCCTTAAAGCCTACCGAAGAAAATTAATCCTAGAAGCTCTCATAGACAGTGCAATCCTTCTGATTAAGGACATTATTTATTTTAGTTTTAAACAGAATGAAACCACTAACAAAACGAAGTACTAAACTACAAAAAAAGACTTCTCAATAAACAGAATATCAACAAAGATAACTTCACAAACATCTGTGGAGGTGAATGGAGTCACACCACGAGCACAGAACCATATTTCAATCAATGAAGACGCATACAAACAAAAGCAAATAAACCCAATTGCCATACATAGCAGTGGACGAGGGTATGAAAAACTTAATACCATTATAGAACAAGAAACGCTGCTCACAAAAATATCCCCAGAAAACTCAATATCACCTGTCCATTCCACTGAACCAATACGTCCAGTCTACAAATGGCCATGCACATCAATGTGTAACATTGCCAAAAAATCTTTCAAATCTTTACGCCAGTTCCTCAATCAGTATGTGAAAGGCAAAGACAAATTCAAAATTAAACTACTACAAAATATGGACCCCTTCCCAGTGCGCAAATACACAGGACTACAAGGAAATTCATTAGCCTGCATTTCTGGACCTATTTGCAAAAGCACCTTTCATCATATCAAAATTATATCAACACATCATTCGACTATAAGAAATCTGGTCCATAAACTGTACTATGCCAAAAGTCCTGCTTCAGCACAAGCCACCTTAAATAACAATCTTCTACATGGTACATCCAAACAACTACTCGAAGAAATAGAGCATATCCAGAGAAAATATTTTGGAATTGAAAGCCACTTACGAAATGCAATAGATTTACAACAGACTACCAACAACTGTACAGATGGCAACCTTCTTTTACACACATACAAAAAAGAAATACTAAAGTTTAAAAGTACATCTGCTGAAGTACCTAACCATTTGTGTGTATGTTGCCGCAGGACTTTTTAGAAGACTAGCACAAAAACTGTACACAGAACGTACAAAATAGAAGACAATGAAGATTCCAAATGGTTCCAATTAGCTCTCTATCTTGTAGCAGAAAACAAATACAAAATGACGGACCTGTTAATACTTTGCAGTTACTGCACTCCAAAACCTGACAACCACCAAACACCTTCACGTGCTGCTATCACAAATAACTTATTCCCATTACCAAAACCCCTGCAACAACTCAACTTATATGAGAGCATCATAATTCAGACAGTGCACCCATTTCAAGCAATAATACACCTTCAACCAAAAACAGCAAAACTACCTCCCTCTGAATTAGTGAAAGGCATTTGTGGCAAAGTAGTTTATTTGCCATTAGATCTCAAAGAAAATGTACACACTCTGGGAGTGCAATGTCCAATAGATCAATCTTTAATTATGTTAGTTAATGACGCACCTACAAAAAACAAAACAATTTGGCAACAACTCGTGGATTTACATAAAGTTAGACATGCCCAGCAATATCTAAAAGACAACAATGAATACTACAGAGAAATTAATATTGAAGAAAACCCGAGGGAACCCACTGAAATAATTCAAGAGTCATCAGAAACTGGTCAATTTCAACTTCTAGATCCTTCTACAGAATTCACTATACTATGAACACTATTACACTACTACCAATCAGTACTCACATTTTTTAAAACATATCCCCCTAAGCAGCCCACATACCACAATCAAAATGTTTGATAGCATTGTAGAGTTATGCTGCGGTGGTTGTGGCCAGGGCCTAGACTCTTCGGCCATGCACCCAAGACTCTGGGCCTGGCCACAACCACCGCAGCATAACACACACATAGAAACAAACACCTACCAAATGACCACAACCCAAAGATATAATACATCCACCTCAAAACTATGCACTTCAATTAACATTCTAAAAAATAATTACAACCAACGTACAAACTCTTCAATACATACCCTCTTCACCCAATGCTCCTCTAACGACCCAAAACCAACATCATACTAAACTAAAATAGCCAGTAGTGTGCAAAGGTATGTCTGCGGACAACCGCGGTGACGGCGGACACCGCAAACACATCACAGCCTTCTCCCACCTGAACAAATACAGCATTTGACCCATCTCGTACTCCCACACACTCTCAAAGCACTCATACACACCAACTCACCCCCCAAAATTGGATTTATGCTCACTTCCAGCGCATGTTAGCGCATCCAATATGGCGGGCGCATCAAAACAATTTGCCGCACCTAACGCTTCATCCCAGCCAACCTTTGCTCTATGTCATGGCATTCCTGTTCATATGCTGCTTGCGTGTTGCAGTTTCTTTTTGCGCTATGGAATTCCCCCACTGGAATTTGTTAATGACTGACCTCCGGTGGCAACTTTACGCATGTTATGTTGCATTAACTGCTATGGCTTTCCTGGACGTTCTTGTGTGAAGGGTGTTGTTAATTATGTCGATCATCAGATCGAGAAATTCCAGAGATGTGCTGCTTATACTACCCGGAAATTTAATAGCAAACATATTCTGGTTAAGATACTGGGTGAAACAGGTAAATTGTTCAGAGGTACCATTCTATACCACTAGAACGTCATCTATGTAACGTTTCCAAACTATGATTTCTGCCGCAAATGCTTGCTTACTGAAAATGTGTGCGTTCAAAGAAACCCATGAACATGGGTACATGTTCTAATTCAGTTGTGTACACTAGCAAGACAAGTTGTTTTCTAAATAAGCCCTTGCCTGAAAAATACCTCAAGTAGTCAAAAACGCGTGTCGGTATAGGCAGTTACAGGTAAAGACACATTTTTGTGATTAAACACGTGACTGTCATTTGTGTGATCTTGGTTATTGGTTCCTTATTTGATTTCATTCTATGGACAGCGCATCTTCCATGGAACGATAGCTTGTTTTTCTCTTTCAGGAATTGTGCCATTACCGGGATCGTAAAAAACAAACCTTGATCCGGAGTTCTCTTGAACACAAACAAGGCCACCAAATATCTTTGACTGTGGTGACTTGAAGGCCTGCAGAGGCCAGTGACAGAAGGAACTCCACCACTGTAGTGGTGGGGCAAGAGATGGGGTTGATCTCGTGTTCCCTGCACCACGCCTCAAATTCTCTCCATCTGCACGCGTACAAAGATCGTGTAGATGTCTGCGTACAGCCAGGAACACCTCAAGTACTTCCTCAGAGAGGTCCCAGTCATATCTCATCCTCTCAAGAGCCAAGCATGTAGGTTGAGTGATTCCGGGGTCGGATGGAGTATCCGGCCTTCCGTCGACTGGGTTAGGAGAACTGTATGTCGCAGCAACTGGTGAGGTTGACAGATGGACAGATCCAAGAGGTCCGAGTACCACATTCTCCTCGCCCAGTCCGATCAAGATCATGGTCGCTCGAAACCTCTTCAACCTCCGGAGAACCCATGGAATGACAGAAACTGGAGGGAATGCATAAAAGAGAGGGAAGGTCCAATCCACCAGAAATGCATCCTCTAGTGCACCGTTCACTAGGAATTCCCTCGAGCAGAACAGTTTACATTTCCTGTTGGACTCCATTTCAAACAGATCACCTGCTGGGGTACCCCAGAGAGTGAAGACCTCCTCTAGGACTTCCTGGCACACTTCCCCCTCCTGCGAGACCATGCTCTTCTTGCTAAGAGCATCCACCAAGTTCTTCTCTGTGCCCGCCAGATGAACTGTCGAGACCGAGATCATGTTCTCCAGCAACCAGAACCAGAGCATCATCGCCTCCGTGCAGAGAGGGGCGGGAGTGCACACCACCTTGCTTGTTGAGATAGTGCCACTGTGTTGTCCATCAGAAGGAGGACATTCCTTTCCTGCAGAGACGGAGTGAATGCCTTCAGGGCTAGCCCGATAGCTCATAACTCCAGCCTGTTGATGTGCCACCTGGCTTCCGTCTTTGACCAGAGGCTACTCACCTGCTCCAACCCTTCAAGGATGCATCCGTCACCACATGGGTCTGAGGCCAAGGAGGCCTGAAGAGTTCACCCGCCAAAAGACGGTTCCGATCCGCCCACAAGCAACCATTGCAAGGATCTCATGCGCAACCCGGCCTCTGGCACTAGAAAAATGCAAGAAGCCATGAGGCCTAGAAGGCGGAGGAAGAAAGCGGTTGGTAGAGTGCCATTGTTCTGGAACAAATCCACCATCTATGTCAAGCTGACTACTCTCTACTCGGGAGTGAGGCCCTTTCCCACCCATGTATATAGGACTGCTCCGATGAACTGGAGCCTTTGGACTAGTGTCATGTGGGGCTTCTTTAAGTGTAGGCAGAAGCCAAGTCTGTGTAGCTGCAAGAAGGTGTCCTGCAAATGGGAAAAGAACTGCACTACAGATTTCCCTCGATCAGCCTGTCGCCCAGATGTGTAAATACGTGGACTCAGGATCTCCTAAGGTGAGCCGCAACTACCGCCATGAGCTTCGCAAAAGCCCTTGGGCCGGAGGTAAGATCAAAGGGAAGCACCTTTGGGCACAACCAGTTTACCTTCTTTTCCTCGCATCCCAGGACGTCTTGTGGTCGAATTGCCAATGTGTATTTGCCAAGGCCACACCCAGGGCCTGGAATGTTCGTCCACCTGATTTGAGAGAAATAGAATCAACACCAGTTTTCAGAAAAAAACAAAAAACGTTGCTATTCTGCTAAGGGTATTTCGCAACTCGCTGACCTTTCTTAGTGTTGATCACGTCTGTTTTCTACGCTAGGTTAGAATAAACTGTTTTAGATGTTTATTTTTCGCTTTAATGTGTGCCATTAAGCCTCCATGCCCTTTGTTGCCGGTCATAAATGTATTAAAGTAAAGGATCTCCCCGTGCCTTCAGAATTCACATGAGGGGTTGAACAAGGTTTTTGTCACAGGGCGACAGCAGAGTCAGCAATGGCTATGTTGAAAGGTAAGGTCCTCTCTGTCAGGGGCCCTTGGTCAAGGATGTCTGAGAGTGCATAGCCGGCAGGGGTTTTACCACAGGCAGCGCAGGAGAAGCCACAAAGAGTCAGTGGGCCTCATTACAACTGACGCGGAATGGGTTAACGGGCTCCGCTAAAGGAGGCGGACCCGTTAAACCTGTTCCGCCTCATTACAAGCTCCCCTCGCGGGACCCGGTAAGTAACGCCTGGTCAAACCAGGCGTCCTTACCAGGTCCCGCGAAGGGAAGAGGGAGCAAACAGGCCGCTCGTAATCGGCCATTGTTTGCACTCTCTCACATTCGCATTGAGCCCTATAGTGCTCGAATGGGGAAGGTCCGGGCCCGGGTTCCTGGAGGGAGGAATTACCGGGCCCTCCGAACTCAGAATGGCCCAGTAATTCCCCATTCTGGGAACCCGGACCCGATTTCGGCAGCAGCCATGCCGCCAATAGCGGCATGGTTCCCGTGAAGTCGTTAAGAGGCTGAGTGAGTCCACGCTGGGACAGAGGGAGCGTATTGGCCAAGCATGCTGTATGTTAAACATTGAACAATGCAAATCGGATAAAGAAAGGAAATCCTTTTTCGATACTGAAAGTGAGAAGTTAAATGTAGGTTTGCCTCAAAAGAGCATCTTTAATGGACAATATGAGGTGGTGAATGCTGATAGAGACAAAATCGTGTCTTGGCACATAAAATAAGAAATTAAGAACAGGGTTACCTCAGAAAGGAATCTTTAAATGACATTGCACATTAACCCACAATGCTAAGGGGGTGAATGATTGGAAGTGTGAGCAAAATACTGGTGAAAAAATAAACTACTCCACAAAGGAATTAGACAAGAAAGTTAATGTGATAAACTATCAAAGTTGGATTCACAAAAAACAGACAACGACACAAAGTCCTGGCAGGAGAGTTTACTAAGCAATTACAAGTGTGAGAAAACCAGAAGCCCTGGAAGGAAAGTACACCAGGGTGCCCAAAGTGTGTGAAACTAGAGAAACAGAGAAAAGCCTTGCAGGAGAGTATACCTGGTATCCTGTCAATTTGAAGGCCAAAAGATACACACAGAAGTGCCCGTGATATTGAACAAGAGGAAAAGACAAGGCTTACTATTGACGAGAAACTGTGAAGAAAATTCCAGGGGAAAGGTGACGTCCAATGGAATTAAGGAACTACATCCTTGAGAGACTTTATGTACGAGTAATTCATTCTTTTCTTTTGAACACTTTTGGAACACTGAAGGCCAAAGACATTACCCATTTCACATTAAGATTTATTTTATTAGAATGTGAGGGTCAGAATAGCATTTTAGACACAGGACAGTTTTTGTTTTCGACACCATGACACTGACGAATCCTTACTTTTTGGTTTAGGTAGGGAAACACCTCTAGCACAGGGATAGTAAGGCCTTTTCCCAGCCCCTTTATTTTCATCAATAAAAGTCTTTAGCCATAACTATGTTCAAAGTGTGGCTGACTTTCATTCCTGACCTTTCATACATCCCTCAGCCCATCGGCCAAGGTGAGTAAATCTGCCTGGTCTTAGAAGAAATTCAGGCCCCCAGAGCCTGCATTTGCTGGTTCGAGACCAAAAGGCATTTGGTCACAGCCATTGTTGAAAATCGTCAACATGGTGAAGAAAAACACAGATCAGGGCTGCAAGACTTATGAACGATTGGGCACTGGGATCGGTGCCGACGCTGATATACCCCTGCCTCATGGTACTGATGACTGCTTCGTTGACGAGAAGGTTTTGGAAACGGGTAGCACTGAGCCTGAGGGCATCGGTACTGAAACAGACTTCTTGGGGCCGGGATCACCGTGGGCTAATGAAGTTGCTGAGGCTTGCTGCGCCGCAACATGAGCCATACCTGCAGCCACCTTAAACATCTCAAGCATCTGCTCTTTAAAGGCCTCCCCATTCTGCCCTAGATGTTGGGCCCGATGACGACTTACTGCGATCTTTGGAAGAGTTGGACTCATCCCTATGCCGATCACTCTTTCTTTTTGTGGGAAGAGGACGAAGAATGGCTCTGGGACTGTGACCGTTTTTAGTTTTCTTCAGGTGCCTGTCCTTCTTTCCAGGAGTGGGCTTTTCCGTATTGGGCTTTGACAAGTGGCTGAGCAAGCCCAGAGACTTAGACAGGGGCTGACTGAGCATGGGTGATCTCATTTTGATCTTCATGCAATAACCGCAATAGTCGGTGACGTGACCAACACTGAGGCACCACACGCAGACACCGTGTGGGGCCACAACAGACATCCTGAAATTACAGTTGTTGCACCGTTTGAAACCAGACACTGTGGGAGTGGACATTCCGGCAAAGTCACGTTGCTTTTTCTAAGCAAAATTTTAACAAAAAGAAGGTTCTCTAACGAGATGTTCCAGTGAGCAGTGTGCCGAAAAAAGGTACTGAGGTACGGGGGCGTAGTGATGTGATATATGTGAGACGACCGCAGTCACATCCAGAGTCGACGACCGCTGCATCAAGTCAAGAGGGATCAACGACCGAGTTGAGGTGCACTACGCCCTATGTCAAAATGTTTTCTGAGCTGCTAAAACTGGAAGGACATCTATATAATGAGGAATCTGGAGGACAAAAGCAATCCATTGAAGAGCCTGTAGCTCGATCAGTCGCAGAAGTGATGGCAACTAGGAAGATTGTCTTTAATGTCAACCTGAGTGACAGGAATGGAGAGGTTCAAACGGAGCTCTCATTAGGAATGGTAATAGCAAGTTTAGATCCCAAGTCAGGACTATGAAAGAGATTTGGCAGTCTCTTGAGGAACGGAATGACAATGGGTATTTTAGAATAAGAGCATTGCTCTGGTGTGCATTTAAAGATGGATAACACTGCCAGGTAGCACTTTGTAGTAGCCACCGGCTGTGTGTAACAAAAAAGAAAGAACTGCAGGTGTATCACAAGTAAAAGGATCAATATATTTAGCTCTACACCAGCTGCAAAACGTGTTCTAACAGCAGTGCTTTTGTTGATGGTCTTCTGGACAAAAGCAACACCTCCATCCCGTTTCCGGGAGGTCCAATCTTTGTAGCTTAACCTCTCATGAACCAAGCATGAAGATTTAGAGTTCTGATTTGAGTGAAGAAGATGGCTTCCCTCTTGATAGAGTAGGTCCACCCTCTGAGGAAGACTAAATGGAGGGCAGATGGACATGTCGAGAAGTTCCGGTTACCACGTCCTCCTGGTCCAATCCAGAGAAATCAGGATCAGGTACTTCCTGAATTTCCTCAACCTCCTGATGACATGAGGAAATGACGGTGACCGGTTGAAACATGTACAGGAGTGGAAATTCCCAGTCCACTATGAACGCTTCCCACAATGCTCCTCTCGGAGGAAATTCCCTGGAGCAGAGACGGTCATATTTCATGTCGATATTGGACCCAAACAGATCCCCTTGATGGGTTCCGCAAAAAGCAAAGACCTCTGGAAGGACTTCCTGAACTCCCACTCGTGGGAGACACTGCTCTGCCAGCTCAGAGCATCCACCTTCATGTTTTCTTCTCCAGCTAGGTGAACGGGTAGAGAAATTCTGTTTTGCATTTCCCAAAATAAGAGCTGCATTGCAACCTTACACAGTGGTAGTGACCACAGACTACTGTTAGGGAGAATTCTCTCTAAGGGCTGAATTTCCTAACCTAGTGAGTCCCCCAACAGCTTTAGATTTCTGGAGGTTTTTTTTTTTCCTCCTGCCAAGAGTGAGACTATTTTCCTCCCACTCTTGGACATGATTTATGGTATTACTTTGGCTGGTAATGTGTTTTATGGGCTATGGGGTCCTTTACTCCATAGGGTCTCATATGTTTTTTTCCTATGTGTGTTACACCGCACCCTCCGTGCAGTAACACAGGGGTGTCATAGTGACACCCCACCATAGACTCCATACCCTGGGAGTGACTACTGTCTCCCAGGGCATGTAAAGTCACCATTGGCTTTACTAGTCCCAAATTATTAACAGAAACCAGTACAAACCATCATATTGTGGACGTACTGGTCGGGGCAATTCGATTGCCCCGGGGTCTGTTAGTCGAGGGGGCACGTCTCCGTCCCCCCGATCGAGTTTTGGCTGGTGGCAGTGGAAACTACTTTTTATATTCAACCGCAAATATTTTCCTATGGGATTTTCCCATTGTTTGAGGCTACCAACTTTAATTATTTAATTTTCAGAGCCTCGAACATACCGCCGGTTTATTTAATTAATATTAATTCTCCGGTTGGTATTTTTTGCCAAGACTCGATTCTAAAATGGCGTTTGTGTTCTCTTCTGTGACTCCAACGCAAGTCGAGCCCTTTGTTCCACTTTTTGGCAGGCTTCTCCACAGAAGCCTCCAAAAGTGATGCCACTCTGTCTGGGTACCACAGGGGGTGTGGGAGGGGGTTTAGGCACCATGGACCGAGTTACCTTGGTAACTCAGGTTGCACTCTTGTGTGATTGGCCCAAGTGGTGAGCCGGCCGGCTCACCACTTAGCATGTTTGAGTGACAGTTAGGCTGAGTGAATGGGGGTTTTCTGCATAAAAGCAGGGCTTTGGGAACTGGAACTTCAGAAGCCGCCACATGACCTGAGAATCCGACGAGGGAGAAGCTGAGCCGACCTACCACGACGACACCACCGGTGGAGCCCTGCAGAACCGACTCACCACTTCCCGACGACAGAGAAGATCTCCCGGCTGGAGAGGCTTCTTCCACTGACTGGTGGGCACAACCAGTTTTCCCTTCTTTCTTCGCACCCCAGCCCGGTTTGTGGTCGAACTGCCCGTGCCAAGCACCCCGGCGGCCGGATAGGCACTCACCACTGAACCGCGAATCACTGGACCGCTCCTTGTACCTGAGAAACTCTGCGGCTGGTTACTTCCCTGGCAGTGCAACGGACTCCTCTCTTCCTCCAAGACGAGATCCTCTCTTCCACCGGACGAAGCAACGACTTGCACCCGCTGCCAGGAACAACTGCTCCCGCTGGAGCATTCTCACCACTTTAAAGGTACCGTGTCCGCCAGGCCTCCCTTTCTAAAGATTGCTACAAGGTAATAATAACCCCTTAACCTTCTGGACTGGGCTGGCCGCCTTGACCCTCTAACTGGTCCCTTTCTGTGGTCCAACTCCTTTTTGAACCTTTACAAGACTTTTGTGCACTGCAACCGTGTGACCTTGGACACATTTCGTTTGGATCCTCTGAAAGTGGATCCGGCCTCTTGAACTCTAACTTCACGGTTTTACCTTGCCTTCCTCTCTTGTTGTGTTCTTGAAAAAGTGTTGGGATCTGTTTCAATTTGTTCTCTGCTTCGCTCTCCCTTTTTAAAACAAACTATTAGAGTGCCATCTATGTTAAGCGCTCACCGCTGTCTGAAAATAAGTGGGGCTTTACTTAAGACTTGTCTAATATTCTTTTAAGGGAGTGTATATCTTTTAGTGACCGTGTTTTTGAATTGCTTATTATTAGTGCATGTGTGTTTTTCTAGATGTGGTTTTAAATAAATAATTATATCTCTTTTACACCAAGCCCTGGTCAGTGTTTACTTGTTCTATTGTGTACTCGTGACCTATTGTGAATACTCTGTATACTGCCTAACTGTTCTTGAGGGAAGTCTGACTGCTCAGCCACAGCTAACAAGTGAATCTGTGTGGTACATACTGCTAGCAAGTGGGTTTACTGCCAAACACCTGTAGTCCTAAATCTTTTGCAGTGGTCCCAGAGGGAACTGCACAGGTTTCTGCCTAACAACTACCTCTTTTGTTAAGGTACTGCATAGCTACTGTGTTGCCCATCATTATCAGGACATTCTTCCCCTGTACGGATGGCAAAAAGATTGTCCTCCGCCCCAAAAGGTTTGTGTGTAGTCTGTATTGTGATGGGGACCAAAGACAGCTGATCGTGAGATTGCACATGTGAGCTCCCCATACAGTGAGGGCAGAATCTGTGACTCCTCTGCGGCCAGGGTTGCCAAAAATGTTCCCCAATCATCACATGCTTCTTAACGGCCCACCACAGTAGATCCTGTACAACCTTGCTCTGGATCTGAAGAAGGTCTGTCATCCTGCCTGAGAATTGTGACCATTGGGATCTGAGGGCCCACTGGAGGGATCTCATTCTTAGGCAGGCCTTCGGCACCAGAAAAATGCAAGATGCCATGAGATTGAGCAACCTCAGAAAATCGAAGGCTGGTAGATGCTGGCCATTCTGAGATTTCATCAAAGATATGTTCAGCCCTCAACTACGGTGGCAAAGCCTTTCCAGGTGAAGAGTCCAGGACTCCTCCAATGAATTCCAGCTTTTGGGAAGGTGTCCCCTGGAACTTCTTGAAGTTGAGAGAGAAGCACAGTTCAGATGTTCCAGAACCCAGGAGAACGAGCCATTTCTCTAGGTAAGGATAGATGTGAATCCCTCCCATCCTTAGATTTGCTGCCACCAACACCATCAACTAGGTTTAGACCCTTGGAGCAGAGGGCAGCTCGAAAGGCAGCACTCAAAACTAAAAGTGAGAACTGCCAATGGCAAGCCTCGGGTACTTCCTGTGCATGGGATGTACGGTCACGTGAAAGTAAGCATCCTGAAGATTGAGTGACACTACCCAGTCTTGAAGATGAAGGGCCTGGAGGATCTGTGAAAGAGTGACCATCTTGAATCTGTCCTTCCTGAGGAAGAGTCTCAGGTTCAAGAAGGAGTACCAACCCTGGTATTGCTCCGCGACAGGTATCCTTTTCCACTGCACCTTTTTCCAGCAGGGAGAACATCTTCTGCAGAAGGAGTGGGCCTGGGTCCCGAAGAGATTGTTCGCTTGGGGACAATGTGGGGCTCTTTCAGAAATTGGAGGGAGTACCCTAGAGCTACTTTCTGCAGTGCTCAAGCATCAGACGTAATGTACTGTGTAAGGGTATGGAAGGGGGAGACTGACACACGTGTCATGCTTGTTTTTAAAGACTTATTCTTTTCAGAAAATATAGGAAAACCCTACCTGACCCTATTACCAAGAGGGGTGTCCCTGTCTCAACTCAATTATAAAGATGTCAGACCCGAGCATTCTTTCTAGATGAACTCTTATGGACAAAATCAACTCTTACAAGTGGGGAATGGTGGAACTGGATGTTAATTGGTGATCAGCCCCGCTTGGTTATTGCTGCGATGAAAATGCTTGATGCTGTGCTATCCGATCAGGGGGGACGAGGGAGAGAGGGAGGGTGTTAATGGAATTTTGAATGGATGTTGCTGATTTCAACTGTCTAATGGTCTGTTTTCTGGGGAATTAGTGGGATGGATTTTGCTTTAGCTCATGGATGATTTTTGGAAATCGAAAGGCTAAAGGTTTATTTTTTTGGTGGAGTGGATTTTGTTGTAGTTTGTGGATGTTCTTTATTGCTTTATACATATTTGACTTTTAACCAATAAAACATTAAAAAAATAATAATAAAGATGTCAGAATGTCTGAAACCAAACAGACTAATTCCTGAGGGAGTGACTTTCTTCCCCAGGTTGCAGTTCTTTTCAAAGATCGCACACCGAGTTCCAGATTGAAAAGTATCAACTGAAAGTTTAAAGCAAAGGTTTCAATTCAAAAACCTCAGTACCAACACTCTCCCTTCCCTTGGTCTTCACCAGGTTTCTCACAAAGTTCATAAACACCAGGAGGATTAACTCCCATCCCCTGGCTCTTCGTAGGTTTCTTGCAATGCCAAGAGAATGATGCCCTTCCCTTGGCTTTGTTCACAATGTTCACAGATACCAGGGGAATGACTCCTTTCCCCTGGCCTTTCTCAAATGCCCATTACTGATTGTGGGTCCCTGGTAGGGAGAATTCTCTGTAAAGGCTAATTTCCCAAACCTAGTGAGTCCCCCAGCAGCTTTGCTGGATTTTTTGGGGTTTGATTGTTTTCTCCTGCTAAGAGTGAGACTCTTTTTCTCCCACTCTTAGGCATGATTTGAGAATGTCCTTTGACATTGTAATATGTTTTATGGGCTATGGGGTCTTTTACACCATAGGGCTTCATGTGTTTTTGGTAAGTGTGTTACACAGCACCCTCAGTGCAGTAACACAGGGGTGTCATAATGGCCCCCAAACATAGACTCCATACCCTGGGACTGACTACTGTCTCCCAGGGCATGTAAAGTCACCATTGACTTTACTAGTCTTAAATTGTGAACAGAACCAGTACAAACCATCATATTGTGGAAGTACTGGTAGGGGTAATTCGATTGCCCCAGGGTCTGTTTTTCAAAGGGGCACTGTCCAGTCCCCCCTTGTCGAGTTTCTGGCTTGTGGCAGTGGTTACCAGGCGAAATATTCCACCGGAATATTTCCTATGGGATTTTCCCATTCATTTTAAACGCACCATTTTTTTGGTGCAATGTTAAAGATACCGCTGGGTTATTTATTTAATATTTATTCCCCGGTTGGGTCTTTTTGCCAGGACTCGGTTTTAAAATGGCGTTTGTCAGAGGCGTTTGGCCTCTGTAACTCCAACCCAAGTCGAGCCCTTTGTTTTTCTGCACGAAAGCCTCCAAAAGTGGTGCCACTCTGTCTGGATCTACAGGTTGTATAGGCACCCTGGACTGAGTTGCCTCGGCAACTCAAGTCGCACTCTTGTGTGATTGGCCCAGTGGTGAACCGCCCGCTCACCACTTAGCATGTTCGAGTGACAGCTAGGACTGATGAATGGGGGTTTTCTGCATAAAAGCAGGGCTTTGGGGACTGGAACTTCAGAAGTCGCCACAGGACCTAAAGAATCTGAAGAGGGAGAAGCTGAGCCAACCTGCAATAACGACACCACCGGTGGAGCCCTGCTGAACCAAACTCACCACTTCCCAACGACAGAGAAGATCTTCTTCCAGGAGAGTCTTCTTCCTTTGAGCTGGTGGGGTTAACCAGTTTGCCTTTTTTTCACCTTCCTGGATCGTCTTGTGGTCGAATCGCCCGTGCCAAGCACCCCTGCGGCCGGATAGCCACGCTTCACCACTACCGCGAATAAAAGGGTAGTACCTTTTAACCGGGAAACTCCGCGGCTGGTTTCTTCCCTGGCAGTGCAACGACCTTCAGCTTTCCTCCACGTCGAGATCTTCTCTTCCCCTGGACGAAGCACCGACTTGAACCCACTGCCAGCAACAACTGCCCCCACTGGAGCTTTATCATCATTTCAGGTACTGTGTCCCACCTGGTCTCCCTTGCAACAGACTGTCTAAGGTGTCCCGTAAATCCTTGACTCTCTATCCTGGGGTGACCTCGGACCTGTTAACTAATTTTCTGAACTGATCCAATTCCTTTTTGAACTATCTGCAAAGGCTTTTAAAGTATACTTCAACTGTGTGATCTTGGGCACATTCCGCCTTGCTCTCTCCAAGAGTGGGCCTGGCCTATGAACTTTTTGCTCTACGGTAGACCCTGCCTTTCTTGACTTGCTGTGGTTCTTTTAAAGTGTTGGTATTGTGTGTTTTCCTATTTCTGCCTTTTCTCTCCCTTTTTAAATCATTATTGGAGTGCCATCTATGGTTACACGCTCACCTCTGTTTTGCTAAATAAGTGGTGTACTAACCTAGACTTGTCAAATAATTAATCAGGGAGGTGTATATATTTCTAGTGACTGTGTTTAAACTTGCTTGACATATTAGTGCCAGTGTATTTTTACAAGTGTGTTTTTAAATAAATAATTATATACTTTTATACCAAAGCTCTGGTCAGTGTTTGCTTGTGCTACTGTCTCTCTGTACCTAATGTGCAGACTCTATATACTGCCTAAGTCTTCTTGAGAGAAGTCTGACTGCTCAGCCACAGCTACCAGGTAAATCTGGGTGGTACAGACTGCTACCAATTGGGTTTACTGCTAACACCTGTAGTCTTAAACTTTTTGCAGTGGTCCCTAAGCGAACTGCACAGGTTTCTGCCTAACAGTCCCAGACCCATTTCCCTGCTGTAGCTTGTCTGGGCAGACCTAGTTCACTACCCGTCCAGGTACTGCCACAAGTAGGATGGGGAGGCAGTCCTCTGCTTCACGTTGCAGGTCCCAGACCATTTTCTTTCTACCTAGTCCGATAGGGGGGGATCCCTCCCCATGAGATCCACCCGCAGAGTACCACCCCCAGGGGGACTATCGACTAGCATCCTCACCTCCCTGGCCTAATAGGAAGGGGCTCCCCTAGAGGAGAGGGACGACATCCAAGGTTTCATCACAACTGCTATTCTTCTAGCTGCTGAGTCAACCTGCCTGTGAGTGAAACACTCAGAGCGGTTTTGGGGCTGTGGCCAAGTGCAATGAGGAGGTGACTGCCTGAGCTGCTCTTCCTCCACGTCCTATAGAACCAGGTCGAAATCACCTTTGGCCTCTTTGGGCGGGCTGACCTCCACCCCTTTGTACAAAGGAAGAGGAGAAACAAAAAGGCCATCCTCTCCAACTCTGAGAAGGCGGGTGCTGCTGTTGGGGCTGAGGGATGGCTGTACCAAAGGATTTGGCAGCTGCCTTTGAAGCTTGCAGATTCTCCAAGTTGTCATCAGCCTTTGCTCCAAAGAGGTTTGACCCATGGAAGGGCATTACCAACAGTCTACACTGGGGTTCAGGAGCAAATCCAGATTTGCGTAGCCATGCAAACCTCCTTATGACTGAACTCTAACCCATAGAGCGGCCAACACAATTTGATGCATCCAAACCCGATTGGAGAGATTGGCATGCTGCTTCCTTCCCATCATTAATAATGTTGTTCAAGCCATCCCTCATTTCCCCCTCAGGGATTTTATCAGCTGCTTGGGCAATTGCATTCCACAAGTGAATGTGTACTTTGCTGATGCACAAGACACATTAATGGGCTTGAGTGCCATACTCATAGCAGAGAACACCCTTTTGCCAGCTTTTCATATTTCTTGTCATCCCTGCCAGGTGGGGTGGAAGGATAAGCAGATGCTTTAGAGGTGAAAGTAGCTACCTGTACCACTAAACTCTCAGGAATAGGGTGCCTCGAGAGAAAACCAGGATCAACAGCTGATGATCTATACCTCCTAACCAACTCCTCCTTATTGACTGCCGGAGTGGCATCAGGCGTTTCTAGGAGGCGTCTGAGGGGGCTACAGCCCCGGGTCTTTTGGTGTAGCCCAGGATAGAAGCTCAGGGGCTACAACCAAAAGGCTAGCTAGCCCAGAGTCCCGACAGTCCCGACATTAGCATAGCCCCAGATCCTTTCCAGACCTGGCAACACCCCTGGGTTTAGGTGCTTAAAATGGTGTTTATAGTGCAGAATGAAAAGGCAGCACAAGTTTTTTGGGTGAACCTTGTCCAGGATATCCATAATATCCTGTACTATGTCCTTTGCAGCAAGCCCTCAATCACAAAGTGACCATGTTCATCACTGTCCTGTATGCAGCCCTTGGATGAGCAGCTAAGCCACTGGCTTCTTTAAGGCAAGTAGCCAAATCCTCTCAGCCGGATTCCTCACAAGTGAGATCCTCGGAGACAGTGGGTATGCCAAAACATCGTACCCAAAAGGTACAATGTCCTCATCTGGATCCAAAGGACTTAAAAAGTCTATTGTCTTAAAGCTCAAAGATGGATCAGAGGATGACGTAGCTGGTTTCAACACCGAAAACTGAGTTAAGCCCTTCGATAATGAAGCTGGTGAAGCTTTTGTGTTAGATGAACTCTCTGCGGTTTACCCTGTTGGCGTCTTTTGAGTAGATATCTCAGAGGCCGTCCGACCTGTGCTTTTGGACACGCGAGTCAAATCCTTTGATGATTCCCTGCCGGCTTTTGAAGGCACTGTGGGATTGTTCTGTTTTTTTTTTGTGCTCTTTCGAGGGGCCAGGAGGGGCTGCCTTCGAAAAGACGTCCTCATCTTATGACAGAACTCTTCCCAAACTGCTGCTGAGGAAGACTTGTCTGGGAAATGTACCTATATATATGTATATATTAGGTTCCTTTCATACAGCAGTGATTTCACCGACTGGTTACCTCCCATTGTTAGGATTCTTTTTTTCACGCGTTATATGCCGTCTCTTCTACAGTTCCCACTCTGCTGACTTTCGTGACATTTGTGGCAGCATTTCTGATTTTAAGACGTTATTTAATGTCCAGATTACTAAGATGTGTACTCTATTTTGTTGTACATTAATGAATGCATTGCCTTTAGTACACTACAACATGGCCACCTGGTGTACAATACATTGTATTGACTTGTGCAATGGTACGCTCTATGCACTGTTATCATAGAGTTTGAATAACGTTTTAAGGAGTCCCTTGTCTGTGTTTCCCCTACCTACATGAATAAGCGGTCGGAGTACCGTGAAACGCGTTGTCGTGTTATTTCAGGTTCCTCTTTCCTGTGCACTTTTGATAAATAAAGAACATTTGGTGCTGCCTGATTTTGCCGTCAAGCCTGTAATTTTGCTGAAGATTGGATTCTCTTTATTCAGCTGCTCTCGGGAGTGCAACCCGCTGGTTTTGCCCTGTTCAGGGGCTCAATTTTCATTTGAAAAAAAAAAATAAAAAAAAATATATATATATATATATATATATATATCATTTTTTAAAATTTTTTTTAAAATTTGTTTATTGGTTTAATAACATGAGGTAACAAAAAAACGATATCATTAGGAGATTGGTCAAGCATATCAAGGTAATAACCACAACCCTACCCCATCCTCCTCCCACCCCCGAGACCACGGTTAGTTCATTGTTCCTCTCTAGTCCGTGCCCGGGTCCGGGCAACCCACTCCACTCAGCTAAATAGCATCCACCTCAGGGTGGAGTAAGGGCACCGTCAGGGCCACCCAACGGTGTAGTTCCTCGCTGGAATCTAGTATTTGCACATGGATAGCCGTTTCCCACGTCGCGGTTTCAGCTGTAATCCACTTTGTAAGGTCCCCCCACCATAGGGACATATGTGGACCTCTGGGGCTTTTCCACCCCATGGCAATACGTCTTTTGGCCGTTATGTATATAAGATCTGTGAGCTTAGTTAGGGGTATGTTCTTCCTGTTTCGCCTATATCTGCCCAAGATACAGGCCGTAGGCCCGTCCACCTCAACTTCGATGTCTGCGCCGGCCACTCTGTCCTTCACTTGTGACCAGAACTCCCTAATCACTGGGCAGCCCCAGAACATGCGAGTCATTCCTGCCCTGGGCTCACTGCATTTGGGGCATAATTGGGTCCCAGCACCTGTGAATCTTGATATGGCTTCAGGTGTGAGGTACGCTCTCTATTGGTGATGTACAGCTGGATAAGCTGCAAGCGGGCGTTTCTGGAAACTTTCTTATGGTAGTGGGTTATATCACCCCAATCTTTGTCTTCAAAAACAAGGCCCAGTTCAGTTTCCCCACTTACTCCTGCATTTAAGGTCTCCCCTGGTCGTACCCCACAACAGGGCCTCGTAGATTCGTGAGGTTTCATGGCCCCCCTCAGCGGAGTTCAGTATCGTTACAATGCATTCATTTTCCTCAATCATGTCAGCAGCGACCGGCCATCTCTTGTTCAAGGCCTGTACGACCACCCTGTGCAACAGGAACTGTCCTGCCGGAAGGCCCGTGGCCTCACAGAGTTCCGAAAAAGTTAAGATTTCCGGTTCTTGAATCAAGTCCCCAACTGTGGCCACCCCGAGGGGCACCCATTGTGTGCGTGTTTCAAGTTGAGTGATTAGCCATAAGTGCAGCAATGGGGATCTGTGGGGAGAACGGGTCCTCCGACCCAACCAGCTTGCAGGCCCTTTTCCAAAGCCAGATCCCAAGCTTAGCGAGGTAAGGGCAGTGTCTCATAGCACCCTCCCCGGCCCAGAGTATGTCTCTTAGTAACAACCGGGCAAGGGCCGGTTGGAGGAGGCGAGTGTCCGTCGTGCTCTCATCGGCCATCCATTTATGGGGGTAGTGTGAGCAGTGGAGCTAATCCTCAGTGCTCCAAAGATACCAGTTCAGAGAAGCAAAGTGCATTATTGACGTTCTTGGTCATCGGCATCAACATCTACCAATATGCCTATTTCTTGATTTTGCCAAGTCAAGGGTCCCCGGAATTCTAAGTTCTCTGGTTGCCTATAGAATGATGTAGTCCCTTCTACAAGTATCCATATAATTCACTCTTACAAGTGTTTCGTAGAATCTGGTTACGCAAGTTCTTGTCCCCAGTATTTATCAGCGCTATGCACTGGTCTCTGCTTATTTGCTGTATCGCTGGTAGCTGCCGTCGCGGTCAGTCTCCCGAAATGCACCTGTCTCTTGTCAGGCAAGGAGTTGGATGACAAGAGTCTCTTTTTAGATTTTCTTCACAAGACAAAGATAAAGAGTGACGCAAATCGCTTATTGACCTTGGCCACCTAGAATGTTTGGAGCGTTTTTTAGGCCTTTGAGGTGATTTGGCCCTTAAACTCCTATATATACTGAGGATTTCCTCTTCGAAATAGTAAAGGAGAGGGATTTAGAAACTGACCGACCTAGGGCGAGTTTAGACTTCCTCTCCTTCAAGGACTTGCTAGTCATTGACTCACATGAGCCACAGTCGTCGACTTTATGCCCCTCACAGAGTCACCAGAGGCATATCCTGTGCAGATCTTTGATCAACATCTTCAAATCACAGTCCACACACGTCAAACCCAGAAATAGTAACTATGTAGTAGAAACTCGAAGTAAGAATCGCAGAGACATATCAAATCGTTCCTAAGCATGCTGTGTATGCGGAAAAACAGAACTGTGGCAACTGGCGCAGTGCGTGCTATTTATACCACCGTAAACGTCACACCTGAGTGCGGGAATGGAAGCCGCCAGAGGACATTGAATCAATGCCACATAATACCCTCTGCTGTCAAAAAAAGTTTTAGAAACTGGAGGACACAATCCATTAGAAACCATCCATCTTGCAATAGTAGCTTCAGGGTATCCCCCTTTTCTTCACCCAGGAAACATTGTCAGCACTTTGTCTTCATTCACATTGCCAGACAATTACTTTATCATGCATTTACATCATGTATTTACTTCATTTGCATCTTCATATTGTGAAGGTGGCAACGGATGCGGTTAAGGTTAGGGTCAAGAGGTGGCAGAGAAGAATATGGGATAGAAAAGAAGGGGGCACAAGGGGACCTCTCCCTGTTATGACAAAGTGGATGCTAGGAGAAGTAAAAGACAGGAAAAGTAAAGGTATGGAGAAGTAACAGTGTCAAAATTAATGTACAACATAGTGAATGCATGCGTAGTAAAGACATTCATCCAGTTTTAGCCACCTGTTTGCCAGAATGTACGCCACCAAAGGTGACAAATAGTCTGTCCGAGGACCTGTGAGGCCTAGTCCTCTCGAAGTAGAACCTCAAGGTCCTTTATATATTAAGTGATGCAAAGTTCAATCAGCGTCCGATTGTGGATCGGGATAAAATAAGCAGTGTAATTTCCTGGTTTATGTGAACGTCCGAGAGCTCCTTGGGTAAAAGAGAAGGATGTTTCTGTAAGACTACCTTTTCTCTGCGAAAAGAGAGCCAACGTTCCTCGATAGACAGAGCTTGGATTTTGGTGGTTTGGTGGGCCGATGCATTTGCCACAAGAAAGGCAGTCTTCCAAGTGATCAGACATAAATAAATTACCGCCATTGAGTCGAAGTGCTTGTGTGCGAGGACTGTCAAGACTATTTTCAGATCCCAACTCACGATTGCCTGTCTGAACAAGGTTTGTCAAAAGAAGAGAATGTCACCTATGGATGACTGAGGGGGATTCTTTTCACATTCCCAACATCCAATGGATAAAACAAAACCATTTTCTTCTATATTGTGAACAAGTGAAAGCCTTTGTGGGAAGGAGTGTTGCACGCCCCTCCCGCCCCCGCTGAAACAGGAGAGATGGTCTACTTGCCATAAACACTAGGTTTCAGAACCAATGCCTCTGTGGCCAATGGGGGGCTATCAGAAGGTCTTAGGCTCCGATTGGAGGCTCTGAACATCTGCAAGACCTTCCGAATCAAGAGGAAGAGGTGGAAACGCATATGCGAACAGGTTGTTCCATGAGATCAATAAACAGTCTCCCAGTGACGCTCCCTCTGCCCTTCCATGAGGCGTAATGTTGACACTTGCTTTTCAGTTCTGTAATCAATAGATCCACCGGAGGGAGACCATTGAGGATCTCGTAGAGTGCCTGCTCCCTTCAAATCCTTCTCTTGGTTGGTGAAGGATTTCCTGCTCAGTTTGCCTGGCTGAACATTGCCTGTTCCTCCATTTATGGCTATGTTGTGGATCAGTGCTGTGCTAAGTCAGACACAGGAGACAGATCAGAAGACATGGTTCAAATGTATTGGTTTGATTAAAGAAAAGAATACCTCTCATATGCCTGCTGCTTGAAGATGTTTTCCTTACACGTCTAAGAAAATAATAAATTGGTGCTCGTTAGGATGTCTTACAAAAATTCCATCCTTCAGCCAAACCTATTCTAACCTACTGTCTGATCCTACCACTAATGAAAACAATACATTTTGACAAGGCATTTTTACTCTCCCTTTCTTGGCTTGTGGTGGCTGGTTCCTGACTCCTCATCCAGTTGTGTGCTTAGTTCTCTCTCTTTCAGGCCCCGCCTGCTACTACAGCTCAAAATTAGGTCATTGATTCTTCTTCTCTTCTTAGAGAAGGTTACACCGGATCCCCACGCAATGTTTTATCATTCAAACAGTTCAACTCACTTGAAAAAACTTGGCTTGAACGTTTACTCATTTTCTGTCTTGGCTTCCCTTGGTTCACCTTGAAATGTCTTTTGTCCCAGGTTGGGGTCTCTGGTATCTTGATGGTTTGGCGCTAAAGTCATCCCTCAACTTTGCAGGTCTTGCATTCCTCCCTAGCCCAGTCATCCGTAGCGGAGTGTTAGTTGCTATTGCCTGATCTTCTAGCAGGGACTAACAGTGTTTTTCCTAATACTACCTGTCCTTGCTAGGGGTCTTATTCCAGGCCCTGACCTAGCCCTGCTTAATGTTCTAGGGAGTTAGGGATGGTGCATCCTTACACCGACTCGACAGTTACACGCTCTTTCACCTGACCCTCTCCTATGCTGGGACCCAATGTGTTCTCCTCTCAACTCACTATAGTCCCTCCAATGTTACACTACCTCCACTCATTGATGTTACCTCTCCTGTTTCTCATTTCCTCCACTCATTGCTGTCATTACCTACTATCTCCAATATGCCTTCTCCTCCCACTTATCTCTTACTCCTTCTAGTCCTACGCTATGGCCATCACTTCTCAACACCTACCACTACCACTTTTCATGACTACCAGCTATTTACTGCCACTACCTCTCACTACCACTACTCCCACTCTACTGCTACTACGCTGCTACTACCACTCCTACTCTGCTCTTCTCTCTCTAATCTCACTGTTCACAACCGCTATTTCTAATACTATGGACTAACACACTACCTCCAATACCACTTCTCTACTACTACCACCATTTGACTAAACTGGCTCCCGCTCTACTGCTACTACCACTACCGCCCTACTACCTTTTCTACTCCCAGTGTTACTCTTTACAGCTACTACCACTCTTACTACCTCTCCCTCTAACTGCAACTCTACTACTCTCATTACCACTACCTGTATTCCCAACTACTAACACTATCTCCCCTCTGTTGCTATTTCAAACACTCCACAGACCGCCCTCTCTCCAACAGCACTCACTCCCTTTGCTCACGCCTCCTCTGCTCTCCGAGATGTCCCCCTCCACCTCTTCTGCTCACCCAACTAACTACACCGCGCAACAAACGCACATTTAAATATCTCACCCCCTCCCAGGATTGGTCCACTTACCTTATCCAATAGCTTACCTGTCTCCAGTAGGTGTAACATGGGAAGGGCATTGGAGGCTTCATAAGGGATTGTAAGCCCACCACTTCTTTAGGCACTGTGGCAGGTACTGTGGCTGTTTCCAACATAACCCAGATGGGGTCCAGGGTGTTCTTCCTCCGAATATCCCTAGTGGGAAAACATGGTTTTTATTGGAGCCTTAAATTCTTATTTTGACGACTTTCCCTGGTGGGCTAGTGGATTGCCTGCCTGCCTGCGTGGACTCCAGCTGACACTGTCAGTTGAAGCTGCTCCCTTCTTCAGACAGCATGCAGGGTGGTTGCGCTCGCTGCATCACACAGTGAAGCACAGCCCACCCCTGAGTTCTGTGTCCCGTGACGTTGTCTTTCGGTTCCCAGCGACTTCTGGCTGCTGGGCAGTCTTCTGAGTGCTGGCCACCTCTGAGCTCTATTGAAAATCTTTGACTTGCGGTCAGACCTTCCACAGCCATGCTGCCAATGCTCTGGTGAGGAGGCATTGAGAGGGGGCCCGCCCATACCCAGGACATCGGGAAAGGGTGTTTAGGGGTCAGGCATCCCACATCCCCATTTATAGGGCCAATACGCTGGCCCAATTAAACACCCCTTCGTAGAGTGTCTCGATTCTCACCTCTGCGTGGGCTAGGAGGGTTCTCAGGGCTTTGTGAATTCCCTTTACTTTCACCACCTTGTGAGGTATCTCGATGGTCAGCCCAAGGTGGGCTATTTGGCCTCTTGGGTCGTCTTGGTTTGGTAATGCTTTCACTCCTTTGTGGGGTATTTTAGTGCATCACCCCCTTACACTCGCTCCTCTCTGTCAGCCAAGTACCTGTTTCTCAGCGGCATTGCTCGTCTGGGGAGGCGGCTTCTGCGATAGGTGGGGAACAGAGAGTTTGACTTCTTCATGGTTGGGTCTCCTGATTTGGTTCCTTCAGTCTGCGACTGACAGGACTTTTGCACCGAGCCTTGTGAATGCTGGTGTACCACGTCAGTTGTGGCCCTGTCTCGCGTTCTTTAGGCGGCTCAGAGCACCTTGCGCTCTGTGCCATCCTCGACTCTGCAGTGTTCTGTGGGCTTCTGGCTTCCTTTCTCCACCATGTCATTTGCATGGCTCTGCATCCAGGGTGCAGGCTTATGTCTCTCACCCTCAGGCTGAATCTCCCTCTCTCTGTATGGGTCTCGCATCGCTCGTTTTACTCCTGGGAACAAGATAGAAGACTTCATTGCTTCAGCTATTGAGACATGAATGTTAAAATTGGGCCAGAAATCAAACCATCCACCTTTTCCTTGTATTTTTCATTATGTAAGAGTGCAGGAGTTAGAGGCTGTCATAGGGGTGGCTTATTTCAAAAATATGTATTGCGATTTTAAAGAAAAACCTATCTGGACCTATCACTATGAGGGGTTTCCCTGCCTCAGCCAAAACTAATAGAACTGGGGCAGGGGATGGATGGACGCTGCAAATGTATGGTTGATTTTGATTCTGGTTCCATGTTTTAATTATACAACAATTGCAAATGTCAATAGGTCCTCCTTCCATGTTCATTATGTTAATATTTTATTGTTTTACGGTTATTGCTAATAAAAACAGATTACATTTAAAACTAAAAGAACTGTCAGAATGTCAGATAAACAAATAGTCACCGTCCTGTGACAAACCTATCTCTAGCCCTTACACTGTACAACTAAGGAGATTCAATAACACAGAAGTTCTCCCACCAAGGGAATTACTCCCTTCTCCTGGTGGATGCTGAAAGTTCTTCTTGACAACTGTTTAAAAAGTTCTCAAGCCAGGGGGACTGACTCCCTTCCCCGGACATCGATATCTTATTCCGCAAATGTTCACACAAAGAAAATAGATCTTGATCCTGGAGTACGACTCCTTTCTTCTGGATTTGGTATGGACTTCCACGTCCTGTCACAGTGCTGGGGAAAAGAGCTCTCTCTCTCTCTCTCTCTCTCTGATGCCTTACTGTTCACCTGCTATGTTACACAGTCATTTAATAGAACTTCCACTCTTCTTATTGGTATTCTCTTTGTTGGAGTACCAGATCTTTTTCACACTTCTTTTGTAGAGGTCCCGGACCCTTCTATTGCAAACAGTGTGCTTTGCCTCCCCACTCAGTTGAGGAAGATGTTATCCTTGACTCAGTGCTTATTGTTGGGGTTGTGACCCTTCTCTGGTGATCAGTGGCTTTGAGTTTGTCACTGACGTGAAGAAGCTTTCCGTGGATGCACACTTTGTACACTTCACTTCCTTCAACGTTGGGTGCTCGACCCTTCTCTTATAAGCAGTAGGCTTATGACTGCCTCCACAATGAGGACGGTCTACTCTGTTGCTTATCTGGACTTAGTGGTGTCTTCAACCCTTCCCCTGGTGGTCAGTGGACTTATTGGAATGGCCACTGGGATGAGGAAGAAGTCCTTGGATGCAGTATTCTTGGTGGTAGGGGTTGTCAACCCTTCACTGGTGGTCAGGGGACACATTGGTACGGCCACTGGGATGAATAATATGAGCTGTGCTACATGGTGGGCCTTACCGGGTGCCCTGGGCACTGTGGTTACCAGGAGGCTGAGAGGAGTTAGCCTTAGCCTGCTTTACTTGCTCCTGCAGTCCTACCCGGAAGCTCACACAGCCGACCTCCGGTGCCTAACGTGCTCTCCTTCCTCGGGTGTGCTAAACAAGTTTGAAACTCCTGTGTCGGACGAACTCTGCACTCCCAGCTATCCCAGCTGATCTTGACACATTACTTAGTCCATTGTCTGTTTTTATATGTAGCAAAGTGTCATTCGATCCGCTGTGTAAGTAATTTAGCTCTCCCTTGGTCTCAATTCTCATGTCTCCGCAGGGCCACCAGTACTTCCATAATTAGTCATCTTGATGGTTTCCATGTTCTTTGTCGTGGACTTGTGGTCACACTTAGGTCTTCGGTATTACAATAGTACATGGGTCTACTGTCTTAACAAGAGATTAGAAGAGAAAAGAGATACTAGAGTATGTATTGGTGTGTTGGTACAATGGTGTTTACCGGGCCATACCCCAGCTGGTCATTCTTGTCCCCATTAGAGTCCTAATGCATTAAACCTCCCCTAGAGGGAATATTGGGAAGTGGGCGCACGCCCCTAGCCTCATGGGCAAGGTCTCCCTCCTGGGCAGAAGTGACGACACCTAGTTACTTGTCACAAATCCCATATCCATATAGCCAAAAACCACTTGGGATTTACAGGAAGGTTTAGTAAATCCCTTGCTTGGGCATTCCTTGTCCCCTAAGCAGGGGTCTCCCCCAGTGGAATCCTGCTTGCCCTTTCACCTACGGTGCGTTATGCTGAGCCGACTCACTTCCTTAGTGCTTGGGAAGAATAGACAAATTCCCTGGATTTGTCACAGTGCCCCCACCCATAAGCGCAACAGCAGTTCTGGTGCCTCCCGGTTTGTTGATGTAAAACATTGTTAACGTTTGTTTGTCAGTAAAAGGACATTTCGAGTTTTCTATCAACGACAAGTATGCCTATAAGGGTCGGTATGACACCTTCAAATCCAAGAAATGGATGCACTCCTGAGAATCGCCGTTCCACAAGATGTACACTTGGAGAGTTCACATTGTTGCTCACAGTGTGATAGGGGAGAGTTTATCGTGATGGTAAATAAAGATCCTGCTAGAGCCATGATGGGATGGGGACTATGTTAATTAGGGGTTCCGATACCTGTGTCAAACTGCCAGGTGTAGATGGGTGCATCGCATTCAAAATCTAGCCATGGGCACTGGCAGAACATAGATAGCCAGCTGGCCCAACAGATGTTAGAACAGCCATGCCATTATTAGGGCATGAAAACGGAACAATGTGACAGTCTCCAAGAGGTTGTTTATCCTTGTTTCTACAGGTAAGACTTTGCCTATAGATGTATCCCAGAGTAAGGCTGTGAATCCCAGCTACTGTGTCGGGAGAGTGTGGATTTCTTTATGTTGACTGATGGGCACAGTGCATACATCAAGTCCAGAAGGTAATGCAGATACTGCAGGTGAGCAGAGGCTTAGACTGGTGCCATGCTTTGATCAACCAGTTGTCCAAGTAAGGATACAGGTGAATTCCCTTAAGGTGTAGAAATGCTGCCACTACGGCCATCAGTCTTGCTCTTCGGAATGTTGAATAACCGTGCCCTTTCTGCGATGGAGGTACCTTCTCTAGTGTCTCTATAAGCAGCATCTTGGCTGTCTCCTGTGAGAGGAAGTCTGAGCCTCTCTGAAGAGGGAGAGAGGAGATGGAGGATTAGGGGGTTGGGGGGGATTGAGGTGACCGCCTCTGTAGACCTCAGACAGGGACCAGTTGTATCAGGTTATAGTACTAGTCACCAAGATAACTAGATTTTAAGGTTGGCCTCTGCATTACTGCTTCCACATTGGCCTGCCTGAAACTCAGTGTGCAGTTTTGATAGACTTTCTTCTCTAAATTATCCTGGAGGTAGTCCTCACACTCCAGAAGACAGCGAAGAGGTAGAGAAAGACTGTTTGACTCTATCCAAAGAGTAGCCTCTGCTGGTAGGGCTCTAACTGATGTACACCCTTTTTTCAACTGGTTGAACCAAAGCAGTTATTTGCCAAATTTTAATGACTCCCCCAACACGTCAGGTAAAAGGAGTATGCCCGACCTTTGGTGCTTTCCTCTAGAAGACTGATGAAAGGACTCCTTGCTCCATCTGTGGACTTTCTAGAACTTGAATTCCCACATACTCCATAAGCCCTTGTACCCGGTTTTGGAACGCTTTAACAGACACGGGAACTTACTCTGTGTCTTCTGACATGCCAACAAGGTTGTCCGGTGTCTCATCTGGGGGACTAGGAGGCAGAGGAGGAGGATCATCTTTTGGAGCCCTACGTGGAACTGGCACGATGGGTTGCAAGCCCATATCCCCCGGTGGAGGGGTAGGTGGCAGCTGCTGTCACTATCTGAGGAACTGCAGGTTGGTTATGTGGGTTGTGGCAAGTCAGAAGATGGAGGTGGACTCTGATAAACCATTTCTCGATCAGATTTATTAAAGATAAGGAAAAAGGCTGACCCTTAATGATTCTATAAGGCGTCCCTACCTAACACAACTAAACCTCGTCAGTGAATGTCTTACCGTAAATTGTCCACCGTCCAAAACAAACCTAACTGAACCTACCACTATAACCACAACTAAAGACAGAAGAGTGAATCCCTTCTCCTGTTGTGTGTTTTGCTTCTCACAAACTTTTACTTCAATAATTAATCTTCAGGTAATCTCTGGTCACAGTTTTGATTAGTTCATACAGTTCATATACGACTTGACTTGGCTTTGCCTTTCTGAGACGATTATCCTCCTGGCTTCTATAACTTTCCTTTTGATTCTTCCTATAGAAGGAGAAATTACTTCTGGTAATGTTCTTTCTATGAATTCTTCTCCCGCAGATTCTTCATTAGATAGATATCCCTTCCAGCTTCAGCTGCTCAAAAAGATTTTGACAGGGGGTGTAGTGGACCTCGACTCAGCAGTCTATCCGCCTTGACTCGCTGCTCGGTCGTCCGGTTCCCACCTTTTACCCCCAAGCTCAGCCACTGCGGAGGAAAACTAGCAAGAAAAATATGGCCAAACAGCCAAAAGAAGATAGAAAACCAAATCACAACTGGGAGTTTCTCTTTTTTTTTTAAACAGAGGCTGCAAGGAGCTTTCAGTACCGAATCAAGAAAAGGGCAGAAGATCCTAGAACCATTGTTAACTCTTCTCTCAGAAGAAAGACAGCCTCTGACAGCAGACACTTTCAAGCAGGATGGATAGGAGGGGTGATGAGGAATCTGCTGGAGACGAATCCATAGAAAGAACATTGCGTTAAGTAATTTCTCCTTCAATGGATTACCTTTCTCCCGCAGATTCCTCATCAGAGATATTCCCAAAGTAGTAGTAGAGTTGAAGGAGGGATGAAAGCTTTCACAGCAGGAGACTCTGCAACACTGCTCTTCCAAAGCATGCGTTATCCCCATGACCGAAATCCAGGCTGTAATATCTTGTGAAGAGAAGACCAGGTTTCAACCCGGCAAATGTCTTTAACCAGTACTCCCCTTTGCAGTGCCGTAGAGGTGGAAACTCCTCTAATGGAATGGGCCTCTAAGGCCCGGAACCGACACATTCACTGGGTTGTGATAGCACTCTAAGATGCACATTGTGATCCACTGTGAAATTGTTTGCTTAGAAACTGCCTGAACTTTTCTAGCTACGGAGAATGCTAAAATACAATTGTTCGACTTTTCTGAACTTAGCCATCCTGGCTACATAAAAGACAAATGCCCTCTTAGGGTCCCATCCTGTGAAAGTGCTCATCCTCCTTAGAGCGGTGTAGCGGTGGATAAAATACACAGAGATCAATTGCCTAGTACAAGTGGAATATAGACACCACTTTTGGCAAGAAATGGCCTCACTTTCAGCAAGACATTTTTGTGAAAGAAGCGAATAAAAGGGGGCTTACATGAAAGGGTCTGCAGCTTGATAACACGCCTGACCAAAGAGATGGCCACCAAAAACAGCTGTTTTCAGTGTTAGTAACCGCAGAGAACAAGAATGTAATGGCTCAAACGGAGCCACCATAAGAAATGTGAGTACCAAATTCAGGTCCCAATCAAAGGGAGTGGAATTGGGTCATAACCAGAATCGTGAAGAAGGATCGTTGATCCAGAGACCTTTTCAACACAAAGCCGCCAAGTATCCTTTGACTGTGGTTACCTGAAGGCCTGAATAGACCAGTGACAGAAGGAACTCCATCACTGTAGTGGTGGGGCAAGAGATGGGGTCAATCTCGCATTCCCTGCAAGACGCCTCAAATCAACTACACCTGCATGCATGCAACAATCTTGTTGATGGTCTGCATCAAAAAGTTCCTTTCCGCCTGCACCTTGGTGATGCCTTTTCAACCTTGGATCCCCCTTATTCGGGCTCAGATCACTCTCGATTGGTAGCCTCCCTCAGCCGGGTTCACTATGCCTTTCAACACAATTACTCTTTTGGCAATCACAAATCTGAAATAAGCTCAGAACCTTTTTTCAACACTGTTTCTTTTGATACTGCCATCACCACACTTTGTATGCCTTTAGTTGTGAGGGCAAGTATAGGTTTTTGACACAGACAGACTTTTAAGTTGAAATTACTAACACAACACAGATGATCCTTAGTTTCTTTAGGTAGTCCCCACCTTAGCGTGGGGCAAGTTAGGCCTTAATCCATCCTGACATATAAAATAAAATCATTTTTGTTCAGAAAGTGAATCAGTTGTCTGTGTCTTGCATCATGATGCCTTCGGAGTGAACATGGCCCACTTCTGCACCCTCTCTAAATTCTTAAAGGGAAAGTGTGCTTAGGCTTGCCTGTCCCCGTTCTGTGTGATCTCCCATAGGTATAGGAGAAAAGGGGCAGGAGGTACCAATATTGTTCATCACTGAAATACGGAAAGTATGCTGTAAAGAGTTGACTGCCAGTTAATGTCAGCAGTTGAGCAGTGGAAGAGCAATGATTATAGAAGTCAGAAAAAATGCATCTTTTTCTTGTCTGTTTAACAGTGGTATATTTTTTCTAACAAAATAAAGTTTCTCTCATTTCAGAGTTACAAAATCACCTGTGTATTATGTACTATGACAAATATGTATATTTCTAATTTTATTTATATTGGGAAACTGGGTTGGCAAATGCATTTTGCTTTTCAAAAATGTGCAGCAGTCTTTCAGGCTACCATCAGCTTCTTCCTCCTCGCTCATTCCTGACTGTCTACAATTCAGTCATGGTGTGCTGCTTATGATCTCTGCCTTAATGCCAGCAAGCCAGAGATCGTCCTCATTGTGACCTCTGCTCCCACTTTCCCACTCGCCCTCTGGTTGGCATTGGTTGGTCCTGCGCGCCTCAACCACCAGTGAGGCAACAAATCTGGGGGGGGGGGGCTGTCATCTTCGTCTCCACTCTCTCCTTCTCTTCCCACATCACAGACATGGCCAAAGTCCCACTACCAGATGCACATCCTCAGAGGTATTTACCCTTTCTCACCATCTACCAGAGACTCACAGTCGCCAGAGCCCTGGTTCTCTCCAGACTGGACTACTGCAACAGTCTCATTCTCAATCTTCCTACTTCTACTCTCCGACCTATTCAGGTTATCCAGAACCGAAGCGCAAGACTTATCCTTGGCCTCAAGCCCGGGGGCCGCATCTCTCCGGCACTTTAATCACTGCACTGGCTCCCCGTGGCTGCAAGGATCAAGTTCAAGGCCCTCTGCATAGTCCACAAGGCTTTCTGGGGACGGGCCCCTACTATTTACAACACTCTCTTCCCAAAGACTCTCCGTCTAGAGCCCTCTGCTCGTCCACCTCCAACTCTCTGCAGTTGAGCCGTTTTCCCAAACCCAGATTTGGGGATAGATCCTTATCCTCTGCAGGTGACTCCCTATGGAACAGCCTCCCTGCCTCTCTCTGTCTTGAGCCAGACCTCCTTAAGTTCCAGAACCTCCTCAAGAACTTCCTCCTCTCGCTCCTTCCTTCTCCCTCTCCCCTGCTAACCTCCTTTCTCTTTGCCTTTTTCCCTCCTCCTTACTCTTCCCTAACCTGCTCAGTTTGCTGACAGGTCGCCTGGTGGACCTCCAGATCCTCACAGGTCCAAGGCTCCCAAGCCAGTCCTGCACTTCCCTCCGGGCCTCTGCACTCTGTTTGGCACTACTGCAATATGCTCCATGAGAGGGGCAACCACTCTGCCCCTGCTGGAATGGGCGCACTTGTCCCTCTGCCTCGCACTTCCTGTTTTGCGTAGTTCCATGACCTTGAATGTACTTGGCCTAGCAAATCTGTCTGTCCGGTCCTCCCTCCGTCTCTCCTCCCTAGCTTGGTCGTGCCTGAAATACTCATGCATGGGGGCATTGGATGACCAACCACCAATCAATGTGAAATGTCGACAGGTCTAGTACTGTAGTTTACTTTTCTTTATGTTCTTTTCCCTTTACCTCAAACACCATTTCTCCCCTCACTCTTTGTCATGTACTTAAACTGGTAGATATGCCTCTGGCCTAGTATGCTAGTTATTGTTAGATCATTTGGAATCTTCAAGGCCTAAGAATGACAACTCTATTCCCTTGTTCCCTTCCAGCCTAGAAGCTCTTTGACGCACTTCACTTGTGTATAAGCGCTTTACAAATAAACAATTAAAAATACAAGGGAATGTAATTCTCCTGCTGCTCATTGGGAAGCACTTGCTTCTGATACCTGACTCTATACTCTTCAGGAAGAGACAAAACCCTGTGGTTCAAACTGTCAATTTACTGCCTGAGGTGCTCTATGAACTATTCTGCCTGCATCCTGAAAGGATAACTGTTGCACTACTTTTTCTCTATGATCACTTTTCTCTAGGGTTAGAGTTAGATTGCACATAGGTCACCTGGGCAGAGTCATGCTATATGCTTTCCCGTTATGCTATTACATTACAACATTTTAATTACTTGCTTAATTAGGAGTGCATGGGGATAAATTATGTTTTACCGTTGGTGCATTGTCAAATATATCAGAGTCGGTTGGAGATGGACAAGCAGCATGCAACAGATCGTCATCAGCATGTTGTTCTTCTGAGTGGTAATATTCTCCTGCAGGTAGACAAAACACATTTTAATTTCAAGAAATTCACAGTTCTTTACTTCTACACAAATCAAAGCAAATGCAATGTTACAATGTTTCCATAGGTAAACATTTCAAATGCAATATTGTTATTTGCATTTGTGTAGCAGCAAACTGCCATTGGTGTGGCCTGGCAGAACGTTATGATCATGCATTGCTCTATTGGTCTAACCTCCAGCAGGTAGTACAGTGGAGACGAGACTTTTTAGCGTAGTAGGGCCTATGTTCAGAACTGTGTCCCATGTTGTATGTGATGGTCTACCAGGTTTCAAGAAATGTGTTGCTGCATGCCAGTGTTCCCTATGTGAGAGTTCGTCAATAGTGGTAATGGATACCACCTACTACACTGAAAAATGTCTGGGACTTCTTAATTACACGACCGCTTATGTCAAACTACATGGTGACCCCCTACAAAAAATGATCCTCTTGATTAACAAATCCATTGACCATGCATTTGAAAATGAGTGGATTAGTGAGAAGACTAGCCAGTTTTTACTGAATAAGCATCCAATAACACCTGTCTTTTATGGTCTGCCTAATCTACATAAGAACAGTACAACCCCTCCATTGAGACCAATAGTCGCAGGGACTGACAGCATATTTGACACGCTCGCGATATATGTAGATCGTCTGTTGCAACCACTAGTACAGGCCATCCCTACATACATGAAAGATACGACCGATTTTTTGAACTGTCTACAGGAAATATCAGCACTTAGTGAGGGCTGCATTCTCTTTCGTATGGATGCCTGCAGCCTCTATAACATCGATCCCCCATGACGAAGAAATTCAGTCTGTACTTTGGCTACTTTCTATATCACCGGACATTAAAGGTAATCCTGAATTTACAGTGGAACTTTTGGACTTGATCCTAAAAAAACAGTTACTTCCGTTTCCAAGGGAAGCATTTTGGTAAAATCTCCGGAACATCAATGGGGTCAGCAATGGCACCAGCTTATGCAAACACATATCTATCACTTCGAACATACATGTGTCTTGGAGCATCAGCACTAGGCACCACATATTTTGATGTGGAAGCGCTACATCGACAATATTTTTGGGATATGATATAGTATAGTGTGGCCCTAGGAATGAGCTAGACCAGTTCTTTGAATATTTGAACAAAGTACATCAAAAAATCAAGTTCGCAATGGAAATTGGTGCACCATCTTTACACTTCCTTGATGTGGAACTTAACATTAAAGAATGGAGATTTACCACCTCCATATACCATAAACCTACTGATGCAAATAATCTGTTGCATTACCCAGGTTTCCATCCTAAACCAATGCTGAGTAGTCTGCCCTATAGCCAAATGCTCTGCTTGAAAAGGAGTATCTCAGATCCAGAAGGTCTTGACCCTGAAGGTTCTAAACGTATTGACAGATTTGAGAAAAGGGGATACCCAGGAGAAGTATTGGGCACAGCAATAGAAAGAACAATTCCACTCAGCAGGGAACAACTGCTGACATCTAAAGTAAAAAACAAATCTATACTACTATTCCTACTCTATATCTCGAAGTTCTCACGTCAGAGTTTTGAAATTAGCAGAACAATAAAGAGGAATTGGAACATCTTGCATAATGACCCTACCTTATTGGAATCATTTCCCAAAGTACCCATGATACCTTCTAACCTCTACCTTCTAACTCCCCATATCTTCTAACCTCCCCATATCTACCATTGCCCGCAACCTTGGCCTCCATCTCATCTCTCTAACTTCCCGAACCGGTCGTCACCACCTCTTCAACATCTGCAAGATCCGCTCCTCTCTCACATTCCATGCCTCCAAACTCCTAATCTCCTCCCTCATTTTCTCCTGCCTCTTCTACTGCTCCTCACTCCTCTTTGGACTCCCGGTCTCTCGTCTAACTCCCCTAAAATCCATCTACCACTCCTCTATTCGTACTCTATGTCTCCTCGGTCCTCGAGACTCCATTTCTTCCTCTATCTCTCAACTCAACTGGCTTCCCTTCCTCTCACAACTGAAGTTTCATTTCCTCTGCCGTGTCTACAAAACTCTCCACGACCTGACCCCCCCACATTTCTTCCCTCCTCTCTTTATTCATCCTCCCACCCTCTCCGCTCAGCAGACCTCTACCTCCTCTCCGTACCCCCAGCCCCATGTCCCTCCTCGCGCTTCCAATCCTTCCAACTCTTGGACCCCAACATTGGAACTCCCTCCCCAGCCGCTCCTCCCCCACCTACTCATCTTTCCGCTCCTCCCTAAAAGCCCTTCTTCACTCCCCCCCCCCCTGACTTCCCCTTCCCCTCTCCCCTTCTAACTCTCCCCCCTCCTTCCCCTCCCTCTGGACCACAAATTCGCCACTTATACCACTTGAACTTTAAGGTCACCAGACCACTCCTCCTTCCCTTCCCCTCCCCCTACCCCTTCCTCCCACTCCCAGATCACAATACAAACTCTAGAACCCCCCCTTCACCTTCCCCCACTCTCCCCCTCCTTCTTGTAAATTGCTCTACGTGTTGTTCTAATGACTTGACCGTTACGCAGAAACCTGTTCAGTTCCCTCTGGGACCACTGCAAAACATTTAAGACTACAGGTGTTTGGCAGTAAACCCACTTGGTAGCAGTCTGTACCACACAGATTCACTTGGTAGCTGTGGCTGAGCAGTCAGACTTCCCTCAAGAAGAGTTAGGCAGTATACAGAGTATTCACAATAGGTCAAAAGAACACAGTAGAACAAGTAAACACTGACCAGAGCTTGGTGTAAAAGAGATATAATTATTTATTTAAAAACCACATCTAGAAAAACACACAGGCACTAATAGTAAGCAGCTCAAAAACACGGGCACTAAAAGATATACACTCCCTTAGAAGATTAGACAAGTCTTAAGTAAAGCCCTACTTATTTTCAGACAGCGGTGAGCGCTTAACACAGATGGCACTCTAATAATTCGTTTTAAAAGGGAGAGAAAGGCACAGTATAATTTGAAACAGATACCAACACTTTCACAAGAACAAAACAAGAGAGGAAGGCAAGTAAAACCGTGAAGTTTAGAATTCAGTTGGCCGGATCCACTTTAAGAGGATCAGAACGAAATGTGTCCAAGGTCACACGGTTGAAGTGCACAAGAGTCTTGCAAAGGTTCAAAAAGAGTTGGACCAAAAGAAAGGGACCAGTTAGAAGGTCAAGGCGGCCAGCCCAGTCCAGAAGGTTAAGGGATTATTATTACCTTGTAGCAATCTTTAGAAAGGGAGGCCTGGCGGACACAGTACCTTAAAGTGGTGAGAATACTCCAGCGGGGGCAGTTGTTCCTGGCAGTGGGTGCAAGTCAGTGCTTCGTCCGGGGGAAGAGAGGATCTCGTCTGGGAGGAAGACAGGAGTCTGTTGCACTGCCAGGGAAGAAACCAGCCACGGAGTTTCTCAGGTAAAAGGAGCGGTCCTTTTATTCGCGGTCCAGTGGTAAGTGGCTATCCGGTTGCCGGGGTGATTGGCACAGGCAATTCGACCACAAGACATCCTGGGATGCGAGGAAAGGAAGGTAAACTGGTTGTGCCAACCAGTCAGGGGAAGAAGCCTCTCCAGCCGGGAGATCTTCTCTGTCGTCAGGAAGTGGTGAGTCGGTTTCCGCAGGGCTCCACCGGTGGTGTCATCGTGGTAGGTCGGCTCAGCTTCTCCCTCGTCGGATTCTCAGGTCCTGTGGCGACTTCTAAAGTTCCAGTCACCAAAGCCCTGCTTTTATGCAGCACACCCCCATTCACTCAGCCTAGCTGTCAATCAAACATGCTAAGTGGTGAGCCGGGTCGGCTCACCACTTGGGCCAATCACACAAGAGTGCGACTTGAGTTACCAAGGTAACTCAGTCCAGGGTGCCTAAACCCCCTCCCACACACCCTGTGGTACCCAGACAGAGTGGCACCACTTTTGGAGGCTTCTGTGGAGAAGCCCACCAAAAAGTGGAACAAAGGGCTCGACTTGGGTTGGAGTCACAGAAGAGAACACAAACGCCATTTTAGAATCGAGTCCTGGAAAAAAATACCAACCAGCGAATTAATATTAAATAAATAAACCGGCGGTATGTTCGAGGCTATGAGAATTAAATAATTAAAGTTGGTAGCCTCGAACAATGGGAAAATCCCCTAGAGATATATTTGCGGTCGAATATAAAAAGTAGTATCCACTGCCACCAGCCAAAACTCGATCAGGGGGGACGGAGACGTGCCCCCTCGACTAACAGAACCCAGGGCAATCTAATTGCCCCGACCAGCACGTCCACAATATGATGGTTTGTACTGGTTTCTGTTCATAATTTGGGACTAGTAAAGCCAATGGTGACTTTACATGCCCTGGGAGACAGTAGTCAGTCCCAGGGTATGGAGTCTATGGTGGGGTGTCACTATGACACACCTGTGTTACTGCACGGAGGGTGCTGTGTAACACCTAGTAAAAACACATGAGACCCTATGGAGCAAAGGACCCCATAGCCCATAAAACACATTAACAGTCAAAGGAACACCATAAATCATGTCCAAGAGTGGGAGAAAAAGAGTCTCACTCTTGGCAGGCGAAAACAAAAACTCCAGAAATCCAGCAAAGCTGCTGGGGGACTCATTGGTTAGGAAATTCAGCCTAAAGGGAGAATTCTCCCTAACATTGACTCATGTTGTAAAATGCTTCTCTTACTCTTGTACCTGTTATATTGTAAAGCGCTTTGGCTTTAAGCGCTATATGAATTCAATAAACAAACATGATGGCCTTTAAAAGGGGTAGGAACTTAAAGGATAGACTAGTTAGAGCAGAGAGGCCGAATAAGACCAAACAACTACAACTGAAAACAAAGAAGAAAGGCACCTTCCCATGTCTTAACTGTAAACACTGTAATAATGTAATAAAGGGTGACACCATCTCCCACCCACACACTGGGAAGAAGATCAAGATACAAGATTTCGCCACCTGCCTGTCAGCAGGGGTAATATACTGTATTAAATGCCCTTGTGGCAAACTATACATTGGACAAACCACCAGGACTGTGAAAGACAGGTGTACGGAACATAATTCTACCACCAGATGCAAAAATATGAAATCACCAGTAGCCCGCCACTTTGTAGAAAATAATCACACCATAGCACAAATCAAGTTCCAAGTGATTGAAGTGGTAAAAAGGCCCTAAAGGGGTGGAGACTATCTCCCTCTCTCCTCTCACGTAGAGAAAAATTCTGGATTGATCAACTTGACACCTTACAACCTAGAGGACTTAATGATGAGTTCTCTTTGAGTTGCTATATCTAAATTTGGCTACACTTCCCTTGAACCAGTGTATGGACGTTTACCCTGATTTTACTTTTGATCTTCTTCGTAAATGGAAATGCTGTTAACCTTTTGAATATGCTCATGCTGTGGTATGTACCTATAATGCTATATGCATATGTCAATATTGATCAGGTGTCGAAAAATTTCCTTTTTTGGTTTTGCTTTGCAAATGAAAGAATGGATATAGTTAGGAGAGACATCGCTGTAACTTAATATGTCACATTATAAGTACCAACCGTGGTTTAACATGTCCATTAGCATCTATGTTCAGAATCAGCAGGAAAATGGGAGAAATTATATAAATGATTCAATTTACAACTCTGTGGAATGCGATGTAACTCCGGTGTATACCACCTTTATGTTTACTTATAATTTATCTTTAATCTATGCTTTCATTCTGTGAACTGCGTATCCTGCTTAGATACTATTTTAAAATGTATATATATGCACATGGCACTGAACATGCATCTTATATATTCTGTGCCCAACATCGTTTGTTTTCAAAGTATTCTCAATACTTTCTGTATATTGGAGCATAGTTACCGTTAGTCCTCCTACATTCTAATGATGGCCCCCGCGATTTGCCGATTTCTTGAGCTAAGTCGGTCATTGATGTTGTTAGATACTCACCCATTCAGCATAGAAGTATGCTGCTTTACGGCTTCCATGGTTACTGTGACCATAGCTCCTTTAGCGTCTTGATTCACTACCTGAACTGTTGCCATGAGGTACATTAATACGAGATTCCAGTTTAAACTCACGACCGCATTGTACGGCTACTGTCCTTTGAATATATGTGTCTAAATAATGTACGCTGAACTGAGCCATATGTCCTCTTCTAGGTAGAGGGCACCCTGATCGCACGGTTTTCCTTGCTAAATGCCAACTTTCTCTACCGACAGCATCCCGCGCGCCTGACAACCGGGCTCCTTCACGCAAGTGCATTGAATTTGAGCACTTTTCCTGACATCCATGCTCATGATTTGAGTGTCCCTTTACATCGGGATATAAAAGAAATATATTTACTATTCGGTACATATTGTCTACCGCAGGTTAGGTAGCAGCATCTCGACTTTAGCATATAGCATCCCTAATACCTCATATATGTTTTTCCCAATCAGGCGATGTGGATTCACATGAGTATCGCCCTCCATTACTTGGTTGGCTTAGCTACCATTTACTGAATCAGCTAGAAGCTCGCCATACGGCACTTATTTATGCTGTGAGGTACGTATCCTAGTAACATGTTCCTTTCCATATATTCTCTGAAATGAACGCCCATTTTCAGTATTACTCTGTCTCACTGTGGCATTTATGTGTTTTGTCTAGGTTCAGATATCTCGCACTTTGGGACTTTCTAAGCCTCTTTTCGAACATTGACTATCTTGGTTGGGACTTTCCTGACAGCTATGCACAGTTCACATTTACACACAGGTGAGTGTGCATTTTCTCATTAATTGTGGACTCTGATCGAGTCACCTAGACACATATTCAGCTGCTATGTGCATGTAGATATAAATCTAAACAGCTTCAGTTCCCCGCATGGATAACATATCCCTTTGAGTCGTTCCACAAAGTAAATTCACATTTAATAGGTGTAGATCCCACATTGAACTGAACTGAATTATCCCTCTTTTGGAGTTGTTTTTTATCTTGAATATTCACGCAGAAAATGCACATTATTTTAAGTAGCCTATGTTTCACAATTATCATAGTTATTGACCAAATGGAAAGTGTACCGAGATTGAACCAAATCACCCGGATTAGAGTCATTGGCTTACCTGAACATTTGCATTGGTTATTTACACTATAGTAAATGCTTGGTTTTTCACAAATATCTTGGTTGATAATCTAATTAAAAGTACTGCTTTCTCTTTTCTTTCCTTTTTGTTTATTTTTATTATTTTTCCTTCTATTACGTGTGTAAACCTTCTCAACTACCAGCAAAAGCCTCTCAGGCTTATGATGAAGAGGTTGATTTCTCGAAACGCGTAAAGCCGACAATTTTGTTCATAACAAATATGTATTTTGCCCATCTCGCTACTTGAATGTTATATACAATTAAAAATGTGACTGTGTGCTTTTACAAATTCGGTGTAGAAGTCATATCTCTATTAACAAAAGAATACCTGGGGTGTTTTCTATTACTTAACTACTTCTTATTAACATCTTTTAGGTGGATATTTGATAGTGTGCATGGGACGGGAGGGATCCAGACTAGGGTCCTTTTCGCTCTTTACATTTGTATATTAAGCCGTTGTGCCAAGGCTTTATTTCCTCCCATGCACCTTTATACTTTAAAACCAGCACTGCTGGGACTTAACCAATTTTTTTACTAAGTTACCGACTATAATGTGTGCACGGCGGAGTCGGGAGTGAGTCAGTCTGCGTCAGGCTCTGTACTTTTTTTTTTTCTAGAGGAGCTGCAGCGACACGACATTGTGGACATTGCACCTTTAACGCTTGAACGAGGTGTGGCTACGAGGTGTGGCTACATAACAGGAAGCAGAGAGTGAGTCAGTCTGCGTCAGTCCGTGGCGGGACGAGGCGACAAGGAGAAAATGACTTACCTCGACAAGCACGGGCCATGACGGGCCTGGAACACGGCGTAAGACATTGCAACAACGCAGGATGCAAAATCCTTGGACGGCCTTGAAAGCAGACGTGCCTTCAAATGTATCGAAGGTAAGCGCTACGGCCAGCAAATTGTTAATTTGCGATGCCCCACACTAGCCACACTCTGAGTCAGAGCCTGAATCAGCACCAGTCCACGTGTGGCCCCGATGCTGCCGATATGGGCTTTCTTCCTTCCATCTTAGGGACGCCCGTTAAATCGGACGTTGCCAAGTTCTATCCCCAGCCCTTAGGCTCCCAGCTAAACAGCGTGGAGGTGTCTTCGGAAGCAATTCTGGTTACAGAGCCTATGCCTATGCCAAACACTGCTCCAGGTTTAAGCGCTATGGTCACATCAACTGAGGTAAACATGATGCAAACCCTACAGCCACAGACATCACAAATATTAGAAATTCAATCCATCGCCCTAGACACTGGAACAACGTCCACGTCGGTCGTGGAGGGCGCAGGTAATGTCTCTTCTTTACCTCTGGAATCTGCCGACGCCTTTTTTTTCACCCTTTGAGTTCACTGATGTTGAACTAATGGAGGCATCACAAATCGAAGACGGGTCTGAGCTACAACATGAGCTCATTGCCTCCCAAAACATTGCATCCTCTATCAAACCAGCAAATTGTGGCGAGTGCACAGATTGCCCAATTACAGACACGCCGAATTCAATAACAAGAGCGTTCCACACTGTCGAAGGGTCAATAACCAATCAAAATACATAACTAATGGACGAAATAACAACCCCTTTCAGTGTTGGTTTTGTGATACATCCAATAGCTTCACAACAGTCATCAGAAAAAGTCAAGAGGTTAAAAGAAAAACCGATTGAAGGGCAAATGAGCCCTGAGGTGTCTGGAAACTCTGACAGGGGATATCTAGTCACTCAGAGCTTGAAGAAACATAGGAACAGCAACCTATAATTAATAAAAACAGCTGGAAAGATTGCTGGCTCTCCAGCACTTGATCCATTGAGTGACCAGAGGACTCGATTTATTGGCGGAGCGGCACCTAATATCAAGTTTGCCTCAAACTAGAAAATCTTGACTCAGGACCTCTAGGAGAGGTTGCACCCAAACCTTACCAGACCCTCTAGTGGGTGAAACGGGTGGGAATGTGACAAAGAAAGCCACAAGAAATAGTGATGTTCACTCGGAGTCTGTTAACTCGACGCATCTAAGTGGGGATGATCTATGTGGGCCGCGAGTGATACCAAGTCTTTCGTCTGCAGCCACGATACAAATCTATAACAATGTTTTAGCGGCATCTTCGACCGCACTGCTTCTATTCTTAAAAATGTATGAAGCTCTGCATGATACCCTAAAAGATCAATCTTCTCTAATCATCAGTTTGAAAGAAAAAATGGATAGGTTTGAATCAACGACCACATTTCTTCAAAACCAATTGTTACGTGAAGCAGATCACACAACACGATGGCAAGAGAGGATAAGTGATCTTGCAGCTCGACATCATTGTTAGAATGACACACTGACAGAAGGTTTGTTGGAAGTCGTGAAGTGGATGCGTCATTCTGACTCAGCCACTTCACGGCAAGAAAAAAATCATCTTGCTTATGTCACAAAATCTACAAGTTTAAGTGACAGGCAGTTATCTCAACATTAGCCACAAGTTATTCAAACTCAGCAATCATGTGACAATATGCAAAGTCTCAACAAATTGGAAACGAGGAAAACTGATCAATGCTCAAATCCCTACCAGAAGAGATCTTACAACCAGATGTTAATCGAATAAAACAAACGGTTGTATCTAGCCTGCCCGAGACCAATACAACAAATGAGAAAGAAAGGCCAACTGAGGCCATTGTTTTGACAAATAATGAAAGTCAACCAAACACTAGACCAATCGTAAGTTCAACCTCGTCCAAATCATTGGTTTCTTTTGGCATCTTTGATGGAGCGGCAAAATCCATCGTTTTAAGTCCAAGGTCCAATCCTAAAACCACAAAAAAAAAACATTTCAAATTTGCAGGAGGCGTTGTCAAGTAAGAGAACGTTAGGGGCTACGAGATCGAAAGTTGCCCCCTTAAAAAAGAAATATATAAGAAACATACCTCCGCAACCCGACTTAGGTTCGGCTAGTGGAATTGCGATGGACAAAGACTGCTCCCATCAACCTACTGGAAATATTGTCAATATGCCCCTCTGTCAACGTGGTCCGCTGCCTCCACAAAATAAGCGAGGCCGTGCTGAGTCGGAAGAAGTGGAGCAAAGAAGTAGATCCCAAGGGTCAATAACTGACCTATGTGATCTCTCTACTTACTCAGACGAACCTGAGGAGTTCTTGTCGGTTCCGCAGCATGAGACTAGTGACCTTAATAGCGAAAACCGGCAACGACCCAACAACTTAGAAGTTCGAAGAGACGTAAAGGTGGTTGAATCCAGGAATCGATTGAAGAACAACAGTGGGAGGAGTACAACAAATAATACTACCCTGGTTTCAAAATTGAATCCCAAACAGAGTTTAATCCACAGAAAGAGTCAAATTCACTACTCAACTTGTGTTCATTCCGCATCCAATGGTAACAATGCAAACTCAACTTGTAAACTAAGACTTCAAAATCTTCATGCAGAGGATGGCGAGTTGAATTTGAATGTGATGAAACTCTTCACCTGTGTCCCGTCATTGCGTACAATTGTGTCTGAGGACATCAAAATTCTAGAGTATGCAACAGAAAAGTGCTGTGATCAAGTGCTTCTTCACATCACCTCTGCTTCAGTACGTAACACTATTCTGAAAGCCGCAGACAAACTACTAATCTTCGGCTTCGACATCACCCTAGAACCAAGAGTTGATGGAGACCATCAGAAAAGCCAAAGTAAAAGTCGAAATTTGCTGGAATCTCAAGTAGAAAGAAGTGCAATAGTGCGAAGATCTATGAAAGTTGTTGATAATAGAAGCAGAGGAGATGGCAATTCTCATACTAATTCCAAATACAAGGATCTTCATTTGAGGAAACATGACGCTTGTAATTAGCAACAACAGGAGTCGAGGGACACGCAGTGTATTTTTTTTTTTATCATGGAATACAAGAGGCTTCTCTCATTTATTTGATGTCCCCTGGAAAAGAAAAGAAGGTTAAGTGATCCTCCATCACGGGACGGGTATGTTATCTTACTGAATCCTGCTATAAAAAATCCTATAGGTAGGCCCTCATCAGGACTCCTAATGCTAATAAAAATCACTCCCTGGTGGTCCATCATAGATTCATTTTGTCCAAATCCATTTCTTCAAGGAGCCGTATTACGAACTGACAATTCAGACGCTGAAAAAAGGAAACACCTGTTAGTATTAAATGGATATTGGAATCCGAAACAAATCAGCTGTAAGAACTTCGTAAATTCAGTTACCCGACATACTGATGAGGCCTTAACAAGATTTAAGAGCCTTCCCATCATATTTTGTGGGGATTTAAATTACGCCTGGTTTAAATTAAACCAAACAACTCAGTTGTTTCGACCACTAGTTGAAGATGAGGAAACAGCAAAAAATCACATGTGGAGAAGTGCACTCAATATTCGTAACTGTTAAATGGTAAATGGACATGTGAAAGGCGACCAACCTCCACATGCAACCTGGTCAAATAACAATTCACAGTCTATAATTGACTATTTTTGGGTCTCCCAAAATCTTTTTGAACAGGAACTATCACTCGAAATTTGTGAAATGCCAACTAGTGATCATAAGCTCCTACAATTTTCCTGTGCGATTGAATTGCCAGAAAAAACTAAGAACTATTGTGTTCCAGTGATGGTCAATACAGGTGGAAACCGACTGCGAATTAATGCTTCTCAAATCCAGCTTATGAATCAACAACTATCAAAACAGACTAAAGGGTCGATAGTTGACTATGTGCCGCTACTCTCAAACTATAGTTGTAGGAAATCATCCAATACAACCTTCGTAATTCAACATAAACATTGTTTCACCATGTCAATCACAAATGCTTAGAGACTGATGCGAAGAGATATTCGAGTGCTAAAAAAAGCAGGATTCTCGAAGTCGTGTGTAAAGGACATAAAAGCTGCTATTGGAGCACGAAGATCAAAATACAGAAATTGGTTAAGATCGCAAAGAATGATAATTGAGCAGGATCAATCAGAAAACTTCCCGAAATATCTGATCACATTGAATTCCTATGAAATCTGGAAAATATTAAACTCAGGAGATTTCCAACATCAACGTTCTGTAGCGCATGAGATTGACGCTTCAAGGTGGGAAGCGCATTTTGCAAATACGTTCTTTAAACCTATGAGTGAATCAATCAAAGAGTGTCAAATCAACATTACAACTTGGGGCATGCAAATCTCGTCGACTGATATCGAACTTGCAATAAAAGACCTAAAAAGGTCTCGTGCAGAGGGCCCCGATATGATTTCGAACGTAATGTTAAAAAAGAAAGTTTTCGATTGGGCTGCCCTCATTGAGACACTTTTTCAGCGGCTATCCGTCCAAATGGTGATACCGGATTCTTGGCGAGAAGCCATAGTTGTACCAATCCATAAAAAGGGCAATCGGACAGATCCAAACAACTATCGCCCGATTGCCCTTTTAGACACTATTGGCAAAATGTTTGCATCTTTCTTATGACAAAGATTGGTTTCTTGGACCTTGAGTGAACAAATCTGTGACATCCGAAAAACCGGATTCACCAAGGGCGTTGGAGTGGATGCAAATTTACTGATACTAAATGTTTTGAAACTCGAAACCTTAAAAGCCAAGAAGAAAATACATTTGGCATTTATTGATTTACGTGGTGCATTTGATAGTGTCAACCGTGGACTGTTATGGAACAAAATGGTTGCTTGGAAATGCTCACTAGACCTGATTGCCCCAATAAAAGCACTACATACTGAGACTTACCATCCGAATTTGCTTGAACCATCAGGGCGAGCTATCAAAGAGTGTATCTACAAACAAAGGCGTGAAACAGGAATGCCCTCTGGCGGCAAAGTTATTTAAACTGGTCATTTCCGACTTTGCCTGAATACCTACACCCTGCTCGCTGTTTTTCACCAATAACAAACAACACGGAAATTCAGTGCATCATATGTGCAGACGATATTGTTCTAATAGACTCAACAGCCTACAATGGCTACTAAACAAGTTACAAGAGTACTTGACAATAAATGAACTGGACTTGAACTCTGAGAAAACCCAAATCATGTCAATTGGTGCCGGGGACTCAAAAAAGCAGAGATCGTACAAATGGCACTTAAATGGAACACTATTAAGCTCAACAAATTCCATTAAATATCTGGGCTTAATGTTCAATACATCGATTAATGAACAACACTGGAAGGCGGATTTGATTAATAAAATGACTCAATTCAGTATCGAAGGTCTTAAGTTATACAAATTGCATGGCAAATTTAGTTTAACACCGATTCTCACCTTTTATTGCCAAAAAGTTATACCGGCAATCACATTTGGATCTGAATCTGGATGGAACATTGAAACACAGTTTTGGCAGAAGTTGGAAGGCCTTTTCTGGCGAAGAGTGTTGAAATTACCTTCTTATATATCAATGATCCAACTACAATATGAGCTGTCACTGAATTCTTTGCACACGTGTGTCATGTGGAAATCTTTAATGACACTGCCAAAAATAAAACTGAGTCCAATAGCTCCAGCTTACCAATTATTCATGGTAAAAGCAGATCAACGGCAGTCTTCACTTTTGCAAGAGTGGTGTCAGCTGCTAATAGGAAAATTGACACATGCAGATTCAACACTAGCTGATTTAATTTCTCGACCACAATACGTTAAAAAGAAGTTCGAGCTTTAGAGTTGGATACAGAACTATGATCAGCAATTAACAATGCCAACGACGCTGAAATCAGGAATCGGAGCACATAAACTAAATGTGCAGAGTCGATATTTAACTAACTGTCCATCATGACACCATTGAGATCAGTTCTTGAGACTACGATTGAATGTGCTACAGACCAAAGAGATGCAAACCTGTCGCCACATTAATGAGGCGGGTAACAATCTTTGTCGATTCTGCAGCCTTCAAATAGAGTCATTAGAACATCTTCTGACTGGTTGTACATCGCTAGTAGCCCGGCGGATGCAACACTTGTAGTTTTGTTCCAGCTACCTTGAACAATCGAAATTGCTGGCAATATGCAACCTCCGGTCAAAATATCAAATTGACGTGCGCTGTAGTAGATTTTATGGACTCGTTGAAGTTAAATGATACATGACAAACAAGTAATGTAGTATGATGCAAATAAGGTGTACAATTCCACACCAGTAAAGTGGTTGTTGTATGGGTAACAAGTTATGGTTTGTGAACTTGATGTTCGTGTTGACGTTTTGAGTAGAAATGTGTAATAAAAGCACGGGGATCAGTAGGTTTGCATGCAGGCCTGTCGAGCTGAAATTTTTACAATAAAAAAAAAAAATAATAATAATGTGTGCACGTAGTCCCCCACTTTCCTTTGCAGTTTGTCACACTGTGAACACCAGATATTTCATTATATTTAGATTGATGCCAGGGTGTTGGAATGTGGCCTACATATCAGGATGAATGATCTCATACAAACAAAGTAAATGTTTGATGGACTGGTTTGCTTTGTTCTGTGTAGGAATAGAATACATACACTTAATAGTTTGAGAGGGGATTTAATTTTGCAGATTAAGTAAGTTTCCATTTGCTTTGGGGGTGAGAAAGGATCGAACAAATAACTTACCACTCAGCAAATGTTCTTTCTTTTCTATTTATTAAAGTGTTTGGTTTATTTAGAACAAAAAAAAGAGTAAACCTTTTAACACTTAAGAGACAGGAAAGGCAGAGCATTTATCCATTACAATTTACATCCACATCATTGTTAATCATACATTTCTAAAAACATTAACAGATAAAACCTCCCAATTCACTTTACATCCTCCATTCATTCTTAAACCCTTGTCCGCACACATCTCTCACAAAATACAATACTTTCCGCAAACTTCATACCAGCAAGTACCATGCTCACCTTTTCCCCCCTTATGAGCATTTTCAACCATTCCTCGGCCATTAGGGATTTGGATTGTTCAATAAAGTCTCCCAAGTAACGATGTCTTAACTCCCTCAAACCGCTACATGTGACCATCAGACGGAATAGTGACTCAACAGCTCCTTCTTCCCTGCAAAATCGACACATTGCGTCCACTATTCCTACCTGTCTCCTCCTAAATTGAATCTCTCTAGTCGGCAGAATATTCAGACATGTTCTCATGAACAGGTCTCGATAATGTGCTGATGGGAATTTTTGCAGATATCGGGGGGTTTGATTCAATGACCCATATCCGCAGACCAGTCCCACTCGTTGTTTCTTAGCCTTCCCAAGTTCTTGTGAAAGGATCCAATCGCATTCTTGCAATTTCCTTTTAACCTTCAATGGGTTCTATATCAGCATTTCACTTGGGATATTGTTATGCTTGAGAATAGTCTGGCATTTCTCTGCCATATCCCCGCCATTTATTTCCTAGTTTTTGATCGTCTTCTCTTATGATTTTAAGTGGGGCTATATTATTGACAACCATGCACTTCCTAAACAAGATATTGTCCTCCATGTTAAAATATATTCCATCGATTGGAGCCCCAGCTCCAATCGAATGGCCATCACTGACAATGAATTTGGAAGACTCAATACCTTTCTCCAAAAGTGCCCTTCGAAAAAAACGTCCCAGACTTTCCATGACATACTCAGCATACTTTTGGCCCCAAAGGTTAGAATTTGGACCACCTTCTGTTTATAAAAGGTTATCAAAGGACACATTGAGAAAGTGCCATATCTCTTGTGCATTGCTCTCCCCTGTGCCGCCAGTTGTTTAGTCTTGGGCCAGAGTTTCCTGAGATGCGCTTGATTATTAATATTCTTGTTTAGCACCACTCCCAGGGATGTCATTGTTTCTACAATCTTTAGGTGTTCCCCTCCTACGTTCCAATGGTGATGGTTCCTTTGTTTCCTTTTTGCTGATGTTATAACGAAAATCTTAGATTTTTTTTTACATTTACACAGAGCCCATTTGACTCCAGATACAGTTGGAAGGCATTCAGCATACGCTGCAGCCCTATCTGCGTTTGGACAATAAAAACCAAGTCATCTGCATTTAGGACCCAGGGCACCTGAATGCCATTTATTTTCAGAGGGAAAGCCTGAACAGACTTCTGAGAGTCACCTAAGTTTACCATATATTGATTAAACAAAAAAGGGGCCAGCAACAAGCCTTGCTTAATGTTAGGGAGAATTCTCTGTTAAGGCCAATTACCCAAACCTAGTGAGTCCCCACCAGCTTTGCTGGATTTTTGGGGTTTAATTTTTTCCCCTGCTAAGAGTGAGACTCTTTCTCATGATTTGAGAATGTCCTTTGACTTTGTAATGTGTTTTGTGGGCTATGTGGTCTTTTACTCCATAGGGCTTCATGTGTTTTTGGTATGTGTGTTACACAGCACCCTCAGTGCACTAACACAGGGGTGTCATAGTGACCCCCAAACATAGACTCCATACCCTGGAACTGACTACTGTCTCCCAGGACATGTAAAGTCACCATTAGCTTTACTAGTCTTAAATTGTGAACAGAACCAGTACAAACCATCATATTGTGGAAGTACTGGTAGGGGTAATTTGATTGCCACTGGGTCTGTTTTTCAAGGGGGCACTGTCCAGTCCCCCCCTTGTCGAGTTTCTGGCTGGTGGCAGTGGATACCACACAAAATATTCCACCAGAATATTTCCTATGGGATTTTCCCATTCATTTTAAACGCACCACTTTTTTTGGTGCAATGTTAAAGATACCGCTGGGTTATTTATTTAATATTTATTCCCCGGTTGGGTCTTTTTGCCACAACTCGGTTTTAAAATGGCATTTGTGTTTGCCTCTGTAACTCCAACCCAAGTCGAGCCCTTTGTTCCACTTTTGGCGGGCTTCTGCACAGAAGCCTCCAAAAGTGGTGCCACTCTGTCTGGGTCTACAGGATGTGTGGGAGGGGGGGAAATAGGCACCCTGGACTGAGTTGCCTTGGCAACTCAAGTCGCACTCTTGTGTGATTAGCCCAGTGGTGAGCCGCCGGCTCATCACTTAGCATGTTTGATTGACAGCTAGGCTGATGAATGGGGGTTTTGCTGCATAAAAGCAGGGCTTTGGGGACTGGAACTTCAGAGGTCACCACAGGACCTAAAGAATCCGAAGGGGGAGAAACTGAGCCATCTACGACGACACCACCGGTGGAGCCCTGCTGTACGAAACTCACCACTTTCCCGACGACAGAGAAGCTCTTCTTCCAGGAGAGTCTTCTTCCCTTTGAGCTGGTGGGACCAACCAGTTCGCCTTTTTCACCTTCCTGGATCGTCTCGTGGTCGAATCGCCTGTGCCAAGCACCCCGGCGCCCGGATAGCCACGCTTCACCACTACCGCGAATAAAAGGGTAGTACCTTTTAACCGGGAAACTCCGCGGCTGGTTTCTTCCCTGGCAGTGCAACGACCTCCAGCTTTCCTCCACGTCAAGATCTTCTCTTCCCCTGGACGAAGCCCCGACTTGCACCCGCTGCCAGGAACAACTGCCCCAGCTGGAGCTTTCTCACCATTTCAGGTACTGTGTTCCGCCTGGTCTCCCTTGCAACAGACTGTCCAAGGTGTCCCGTAAATCCTTGACTCTCTATCCTGGGGTGACCTCGGACCCGTTAACATTACCTTTCTAACTTGATCCAACCTCTTTTTGACTTTCCTGCAAAGACTTTGAGTGCATTTCCACTGTGTGATCTTGGGCATATTCCGCCTTGCTCTCTCCAAGAGTGGGCCTGGCCTATGAACTTTTTGCTCTACAGTAGACCCTGCCTTTCTTGACTTGCTGTGGTTCTTAGTGTTGGTACTGTGCAATTTTCCTATTCTGCCTTTTCTCTCCCCTTTTACACAAATTATTGGAGTGCCATCTATGGTTACGTGCTCACCTCTGTTTTGCTAAATAAGTGGTGTCTTAACCTAGACTTGTCAAATAATAAGTTAGGGAGGTGTGTATATTTCTAGTGACTGTGTTTGAACTTGCTTGACATATTAGTGCCAGTGTATTTTACAAGTGTGTTTTTAAATAAATAATTATATATACTTTTATACCAAAGCTCTAGTCAGTGTTTGCTTGTGCTACTGTATTTTTAGCCCGATTGTGCATACTCTATATACTGCCTAACTCTTCTTGAGAGAATATATAATGGTTGTGTTGAGCTATCCCTTGATAGTGCGCCGAAAAATAATGGAATGGCAAGTAGTGATGATTAATCAATTACTGTTTATTTTTGTGATGTTAGAGCCTTTGTGGATGACACGTGTTTCGGCAGAGCTGCCTTGACAGGACACTCGTACATACGGAGGACTTCTTTGTATCAGGTGGGATTCATCCCTGTGAACTTCAGCACCTTTATGCATTATGCAGTGACTTATGAGCTATCTATATAGCCTGGATTCGATAAAGGCAGCTGTGCCGGGGACGTTATGAGGTAGAGGGTTTAATTTTGGGTTCATGTTTATTACTACTTGTGTCTGGAGTTTGGTGGACTGCATCCTCCGTGCTAGAGGATGTATGGGGTGGGTTGGTTGGTTGGGCCTGCTCTGGAGGGTGAGGAGGGGGAGCTGGGTGGTGTCTATGGCGACAAACAAGTATGATTGGTAGTGTGCGTGTGGTCACGTGGAATGTTTGCGGTCTGAATGGTTACATTAAAAGACTGAGTGCTTGCATATCTGTGTAGGGTGGGAGTTGGGTTAGCTCTGTTACAAGAGATGCATCTCTCTAAGGACAGGCAGAATAAGCTTGTGGGGAAATGGGGTGGCCAGCTATGCGGAACCCCCTACTTTGCATTTGCCAGAGCTATCTTGGTGCAGATTGCATATACGGTCCCTTTCAGGATCCTAGAAACCAAGGAGGATGAGGGTAGAGTGGTGCTGGTTTTGGGGCTCTTGGAAGGGAGGGAAGTGTGCAATGTAAATTCCTATGCTCCCAACCACACTGCTATGCCTTACTTTGTCTCATTATATTCAAAGTTGTCCAATATAGGGGTGCCCTGTGAAGATATGATATGATAGTGTATATATATAGCGCCTATACACAATGTGTTTCAAAGCGCTTCAAGGCAAGGGAGGGAACAAGGGAAAATGCATCTACATTCTTACAGGCTATGAACAGTAAGGATGTGAAATTAACTATCGTACTCTGCCTGACGACATTTCAGATAGTGCAAAGAGCTAAGGCATAGATAAGGAACGGAGGGAGGGAGGGAGGGAGGGAGGGGGGGGGAAGTGAGAAGGAAATGGAAACAGACGGGTGACTACCGTACTAGGCCTAACAACATTTTTGATAGAGTCTGAGAAAAGAAAAGGTGAGGGAGGGAAGGAAGGAAGGAACAAAACAAGTCACTATCATACTAGGACTGAGGACATTTCAGATAGTGCTGGGGGAGGGGGGGAACAAGTAAAGGGAGGGTGGAGGAGACAGATGAGGTTGCTATCATACTAGGTCCATGGACAATTCTGATAGTTTAAGCGCATAGAAGAAAGTAAGGGGAGGAGTTAGGAAAAGGGAGAAAGGGAGAGGAGGAGAGAACAGAGAGTAAGCAGTCAAAAAGAGTGCAGAAGCAAGAGGGGAGAGCGAATACAATTGCAGAAGTCAGTAGACACATAATGTTGCAAACTATGATATAAAACAGCATGATTCATATACACTATGAGTACAAGATGCAAAGGAAGTCCAGCATGAGAGGTGAGAAAGGGTGACGCACCGTGAATCCATGAAGTCCAAAAAAGTCAAATCCAGCATTGGCCACAAGACGGCGATGGTGAAACCAGAATGTATCAGGACAGGCTCCTGCAGAAGTAGGCTGGATGGGGAGAAGGGTAGAAGACATGGGGGAGCGATTTTAATTGAACGTTGGACCAAACTGTTGATGGATCAGATAATAAATGTAAGCGGCCTGCCCCCCGTGCGAAAGCCTTAAGGGGTCTACTGAAGGATTTTGAGCTGAGAGATGTGTGGGGGGTATTGCATGCAGAGGCATGGTCCTATGCATATTTTATGCCCCCACATGGAGTGCACACCCGCATAGACTACATTTTCACGGGACAGAAGTTCTTGGGGGAATTCACGGAAGTGGTTTATAGGGCCTGGGACCTATCTGATTATGCACCATTGACGGTCATGTGGCAGGGGAGATTGCAGAGGCCCCAGATCCCTACTTGGCGGTTGAGATCGGAGGCCATATTGGATGACACTTTTTGAGAACATCTGGGTGAGGTGATAGAGTCTTTCTTTGACATTAATAGAGGCAGTATAAAGAGGGTGGGTACGTTGTGTGATGTCTTTATGACAGTGGGGCGAGGCGATATGCCAAATGGGTTCTCCAGTACGAGTGGCTGGATTCCCTCAAGGACTGGGAGCATAGAGTGGAACTGGCTGAGGGTAGGGCTCCAGAAATGGGACAGGAAGCTGCGGAATACATGAGGAAGCTACATGTGGATGATGATCCGCTTGGGCGGTTGCTGGCCTGGCTCAGTAGAAGGAAGGATAAGAGAAATGATCAGCGCCATACGAGATGCACAGGGGACGATTAGGCCTGGGCAGGAGGAGATTAATAAGGTATTTGCCAAATTTTACAGAACTCTATATTCATCGAGCATAGAGGCCTCTGGCATTGAGGTGGCTGAAGCCTCGTCTTACATAGAACTGCCTTGCTTTCAGGCTGATCAGTGGAAGATGCTCGGCCCCTCACACTCAGTTGAGGAGCTGGTGGCAGCAATGAAAGCATTACTGTCTGGCAAAACCCTGGCAGCGGATGGCTTACCTGGAGAGTTTAATAAGGAACAGGCTGAGAGGCTGGCTCCATGGCACCTGGAGACATTTGAAGAGGCATATGAGATGGCGACATTGCCTGGCAGCTTGCAGGAAACAATTATGGTTGCGGTGCTCAAGCCATACAAGCCACCGCTGGACTGGGGCTTATACAGACCCTTTTCCATAGTCCATCAAGAATGCAAGATTTTGACGACCTTGAACGAAGCTAGGCTTAAGTGGGTGATAGGCACCCTGATACATGTGGACCACACATGGTACGTGTCAGCAGAAACACCACGTGTAATTTAAGGAGACTTCATCACATCATTGACAGTGCTAGGGATTTGGACTTGGATTGTGCAGAAGCCTCGTTGGACGCTGATAAGGCATTCAACACGGTCTGATGGGACTGGCTGTATGAGTCTTTGTATAGTTTTGGGATTGGGGATGGGTTTCTGCGGTGTAGACCGGCCCCGTGACCAGGGTTTGTATGGGCAGACAGGTCACTAGACAGGGTTGCCCACCATCTCCGATTCTGTTCATTCTAGCTTTGGAGCCGCTCACAGTTTTCCTTAGGTTGAGTATTCAGAAGCGGGCATCCTTGTGGACGGGATGAGACATTTAATTTCATTGTAGGCAGATGATATGCTCCTCTATGTTACATACCCGTAGGATAATTTACAGCATCTTTTGTATGTAACTGATCGGTTTGGGGTGGTCTCAGGTACATAGGTTAGCAGATGATAGTCATGATTTTTTACGCTAGCGGGGTGGAAGACCCGCTGCAGCTCATCTCTGCCTAATTTAGGTTTGCCCTGGGAGACAGAGACCTTTGTACAGGATTGTAATGAAGTTTTAGAGGAAGTTCCCACTGTCGATCTGCACTTTTAAAGATGATGGTGCTCCTGCGTTTGTTACATTATTTCATCAACATACCATTTGACATTCCCAAAATATTTTTGGGCAAGCTGAATATTTTTGTCAGAGAGTTTGTTTGTGGGGGACAGAGTAAAAGGATTGCGCTGGGCACTTTGCAGAGGGACTATGGGCATGGCGGTTCACAGACCTCATTTTGAGATATATTATCTGGTGGGACAGTTGCAGTTAGTCACAGGATGGCTGGCAGATGAGCATTCTTGAAAACATCCTTTTTCAACTTGCCGTCAAGCGGTTCTATCTTAAGGAGGTGCTGTGGGTGCGTGAGGGTGCGTGTTCACACAGGCATAGGATGCGGAAGCTTCTGGGGGTTGTGGATCCTTACTCTCCTAATAGTCCCCTAGTGGGGTTGGTGCAGGATGGATCCCGTTAGGTACAAGGGATTAGGAGACACCTAACGGTGGCCTGAACTTGGTGAGGGGGCGGAGTCAGAACTGGTGCTCGAGGCTATGTATGATATGTCTGAGGGAGGCCACGTGGTCTCCAGAATATATGAATTGGTTTCTGGTAAAATGGCAGAGCCGGTTTTGAGGGGGCGTTTGTAATGGGAAGCAGACCTGGGTAGGACCTTCACAGATGCGGAATGGACCCAGGCTTTGGTATATACTAGAACGGTTTCCAGGAATGCCCATGCAACTGATTGTTACGCATAGGGCATATATGACCCCCGATAGAATCTTCCAATTCCCAGGAGCAGCGCAGCAGGCCTGCCCTAGATGTGCGGATGATGCCGCTGATATGCTGCACATGGTTTGGAGCTGCCCTGTGGTTCATAGGTACTGGGAGGCGATTGAAGATATAGGCCTGCCTCCAGGGAGAACCATATATCCCATACTGCCAGAATGAAAGATCTGATCTGCGTGTTGGCCAAACACAGGGTTGCCTGTAGTGTAAGGCGAAGGAGGGTGTGGATGCATGGTGGAGCGATCTGTATCAATGACGATGGCAGAGACTTTGGTATGGTACAGAGCAGTATACAGAGGTATGAAAGGAATTAGCGAGGATGTGGCCACTTGGAATTCTTTGACCCAGGAGATGTTTCGGCCTTCAGATGATATGCCCCCATAAAAGTCCAGATTGGCATTGCATACAGGTGTGGAATTTCACCCACCCATGGGCCCTGTGAAATGGGAGCGTGCCTGTTAGGGAGAATTCTCATATATGGCTAATTTCCCTCACCTAGTTAGTCCCCCAGCAGCTTTGCTGGACTTCTGGAGTTTTTTTCCACTTGGTAAGAGTGAGAGCTTTTCCCCGACTCTTACCTGGGTTTTGCTGTGTGTTTCTACCTGTTTTTTGTGATTGTGGACTCTGAAATGCACCACTTCAGTAGCCCCCTTCTTTTTGTGTGTCACACAGCACCTTCAGTGCCGTGGCACAGGGTTGTCTTTGAGACTTCCCTCGACTCCATTTCTGAGGCGACCACTATCCCCCAGAAAAGGGTAAAGTTACCATTAACTTTACTTAGTCAATCTACCACAGATCCAGTACACCCCATCTTCCATGGAGCACTGGAAAGGGTTAACTCGTATCCCTTTGTATCTGTACCTCCTAGAGCATTGTTTCGCTCTTTTAACATTTAGATTTGGCTGGTGGCAGTGGTATCTACCCTAACTTTTCTACCGCGATTATATTAGATAAATGTGGTACTGTTCTTGGCTATTATATTAGCCTCGAACATAAACCCGCTTCACCAAATCGTCTTTTTCTTGGCTCGGGTTGGGTTTAATCGCCATTTCTTTTTGTTAAAGTCCTTCTTGTGTTTTACTTTCCGCGGCAAACTAGGTTTGCCTTCTTTGTTCACTGTCGTTTGGCTGGCTTCTGCCCAGAAGCCCTCCTCAAGGCGCCTCGGTATCTAGGTGGGCTGAATGTGAGGGAGGGGTGTAGTCACCCCCTGCACAGGGTTTCCTAGGAAACCCAAGTCACACTTTTTCATGATTGGCCAGGGTAGTTGTCCAGGCTGGACAACCCCCCTGCTGGGTGATTGACAGCCAGGCTGCGTGAATGGGGGTTTTTCGCATAAAAGGCAGGTCTCTTGGGCTCGAAGTCAGAGGGTCGCTACTGGAACTACAAGGAACCGAAGAGAAGCGGAGAGAACAACGGCTGCTGCAACTACCCGTCCCGGTGAAGCCCTGCTGCAGTCCTGAGCTATCTGCCCTTCAACGACTCAGAGAAGATCCAGTCCGGAGTCTTCTTCCCTTGAGCTTGGTGGGGATAACCAGCTCATCTTCTACAGCCAGAGGATCCTCCTCCGTAGTCGAAATCGCTGCACACTGCTGTAGTGGTCCGGATAGCCACCTGAAGAGCCTCTCCTGTTTTTAAGGAGCGCACCTTTTATCCCTTGTCGCTGCTGCCGGCTTCATCCCTGTGTGGTGCAGACCCCCTTCAAACGTCCTCCTTCACAACGAAGCTCCAGGAATCGTGGGTCTGCGGGAAACCAACAGGAACAACTGCGAGGGCACTAGCTGCATCACTGGAACAAGGTACTGTGTTCTGTTGAGGAAACTGGGTGAATCCCTTTTTCTTCATTTCCAAGGCTTGCCCTGGTCTTCCCTCCTTCTTATAACTTTTGCTTCCGAACATTGACAATATCGAAGTACTTTTGCCTACGTTGAATCGTGAACTGTCTGACCGTGTGATCTTTGGCAACTGGCCCCGTTGTCTTTCGACCCTGGCTCCGGCCCTTTGACTTTTGACCTCCTGCCTCTGAGTGTTTCTTGATTCTGCCTGCCTAACCAAAATATTGCCTATGATTGTTGTCTCCAACTCCCTCTGGGTATCTCAGGTGCTAAGTATGTTTTTGCCCCGGTAGCAGGTCATGTCACGGATACGCTTTTGTTTAGTAGACCAACCTGTCAAAACATTATCGCAATCGTGTTTGTGGTAACGTGTTTTGTTCATAAAACCGGTTCATTCAAACACAGGGTACTTACCATGAGACTTACTGTACAAACTGAATTGGTTAGTTGTATATTTTACGTGTGGTTTTTTTGTTTAAGTTTAATAGAAGTGTTGTGTTTATAACGAATGGTTTAAAAATAAATGTACTTCTATTTTTCTACCGGAAACCTTGAGTCAGTGTTTGCTTGAGTCACAGTAATTGTGGTCCCTTTGTGTAATCTCTGCTACTGCTCATATACTCTTGAGATAAGCCTGGCTGCTCCGCCACTGCTACCACCCTGACATAGCAGTACAGGCTTGTACCAAAGGTAAAACTTGTATTGCCACCTGTGGACTTAATTGTGTGTAGTGGTCCCTAAGGGCACTGCACAGGATTCTGCCTAACAGTGCCTGGCACGGATGCCTGAGGTTCGGAACCAGGACAGCGCAAACAGGTGTTTTTGAATGTTCGTTTGTGGGGCTTGACTGCATTTTCATTTTCTTCATGATCTTGATTTCGCAGTAAATCCATCCTTTTTTTCTGAGGGTTTTGTTTGTGAATTATTGTGTTCTGATCTTACATTGTTTACCTTGATTGTACGGAGTGTAACATCCGCGAGCCGTTGGTTGTATGTGTTTGTTTATGGAAAATAAAAACACAGATGAAATCACACATGGGTATTGGGGGAGTGGGGAGTGTTAAGTCAGGCCTTTTAAAAACTGCACCATCAAGAGGATTGAGAAGTAGCTTGAAGATTGATAGCACAGATAAATAGCCTTGCTGCTGGGAACCTGAAGGCCCTGTCTTGCCAAATGAAGAAGGAAGGAAAACACCTTTGTGGTGTCACATAAGAAAAGATCCACATTCTGTGCTCTGTACCGGCTGCAGAATTTCTTCCAACGGCAGCGTTATGGAGCTTTAGCTGCTGGCCTTCTGGCTGAAAGCATCACATCCATCATGTCTTCCGGAAGGTCCTAATCCCTCTACCTCAGCCTTTCAGAAGCCAAGCATGCAGATTGAGCGTGTGTACGCTCGAGTAAAGAACCAGCCTCCCCCACCTACCGAGAGAGAAAGTCTGGATTCGGGGCAGATGGTGTGGATGGCAGATGGCCATGTCCAGAAGGTCTGGGTACCACGTTCTCCTGGCCCAGTCCGGGGCAATCAGAATCATGATTGCTCCGTACCTCTTCAACATCCTGATCACTTGAGGAATGACGGGAATCAGTGGGAATGGATACAGGAGCTGGAAATTCCAGTCCACCACCAATGCATCCCCCAGCACTCCTCTCGGGGGAAATTCCCTGGGGCAGAAGAGCTTGCACTTCCTGTTCAAACTGGAGGTGAACAGATTCATTTGAGGGGTTCCCCAGAAGGTGAAGATGATTAGTGGGAAACCGAGCCCTGCCTGCTCAGGGTGTCTGCCATCATACTCTTCTTCCAAGCAAGATGAATTGTCAAAAGGGAGATTTTGTTCTTTAATGCCCAGCACTAGAGCTGCACCACCCCTCTTGTTGATGTAGTGCATGGCCACTATATCATCCGTCATGATCAGGACAGTTTTCCACTGTATGGAGAGCAAAAAGGTCATCAAGCACCAGTCTGACCGCCCTCATCTCCAACAGGTTCATGTGAAGTTTTGTCTCCGCCAAGGATCACAACCTGCTCAATGCCAGCTTGTTCAGGTGAGCACCCCAGTCTTACAGGGATGCCTCCGTCACTACAGTCGTCTATGGCCACGGTTGCCAAAATGGTTCTCCTGCCTACACATTATCTTTGGAAGCCCACTGCAGGAGATCCTGCTTGGGACTTTAATCAAGTCCACCACACTGCCAGATAACTGCGATCACTGAGATCTGAGGACTGTTGGAGAGATCTCATTCTGAGTCAGGTCTCTGACACCAGGAAGATGCAGGATGCTATGAGGCTGAGCAAACGTATGAAGTTGAGGGCTGGCAGATACTGGGTGTACTAGAACTTGGTGACTATTTGTGCAGGATGAGTAGAGCCCGCTCCTCGTGAGGACAAACCTTGCCCGAGGGAGAATCGAGGACCGCTCAGATGAATTAGAGAGTTTGAGAAGGTGTCAGCTGAGGCTTCTTTAAATTGAAGGAGAAGCCCAGTTTATAGCGGCGATGGCAGGTCTGGTTCAGATGATAGAGCTTTATCCGCAGACCGCATCCAGATTAACCAATCGTTCAGTTAAGCAAAGATGTGAATCCCTCCCTTCCTGAGACTGGCTGCCACTACAACCAACAGCTTGGTGTTAGGAAAGATTTATCTTTATTGCACCTTTCCTTCCATCTTTATGGAACCACCAAACGTGTTGCTTTTATGTTTGAATCTGACCTTTACTTTTTACAGTGCAGTGAAGCCTTAAGCTTTACTCGACTGGCCTTAGCTCATATGTCATGGGAAAAACTGACATGTCCTTAAGGCTGTCAGTACTGGGAAACATTGTTTCCCTTATTCGTGTTACTGTTTTACTACTTTTGTATCACTTGTGGTAACTTTTTATCATTGTACAATGCAGCTTACACTGCGGTACAATGGGGTACAATTTTGTTTTGCCCTACACGAACACTCAGAGGATTTTTGGTTACTCTAGGTGTGCTAAAAGTATAAGCTGGTGGGAACAATTACTTTTTCCCACTTTTTGTTGGGAATTTTCATTTTAGCCTTACCACATTTGGCTACTAACTGTGGCTACTGGTCAAACATGGCTGTGCCACAAGATTCTTCGCTTGTCCTTTTCCCATCTTGTTCTTTAGTCTTCTTCCTGGCGTGAGAATTCAGGAAAATCCATATAAGGACTTCCAGTGCCCAGGAAAGCAGAAGCTTTTGGCACGCCACTGGAGGGCTGTGTGTGTTTGCTTGTGGGACTGTCCGGTCCCAATCGACAAACTGGTTTCAGTGTGTCAGAGTGGTATGCAGGAATGTTCCCGCCAGTGGTACTGTGTGTGTCAGAGTGGTATGCATGAATGTTCCTGCCAGTCCGGGGGGGGGGGGGTGTGGTGTGTGTGTGTGTGTGTGTGTGACAGAGAGACAGAGAGACAGAGAGAGACCTGCTCAATAGCTAGTGAGGGCAGCAGCTCTTTCCTGGTTTTTTGAATAAGAGTGTAAAGCACTGGATGGGGTGTCTGTACTCCTGCTCTCTATACTGTAGAGGAAAGGCACAGAGGACCCCAGCCAAGATTCTCTATTTGGTAGCTATGGTTGAGAAATCAAGGCTTAAGGTCTTAGGAGGTGATGCAGGCTGGTTCTTAAGTACGGTGTAGTCCCCAAGCACCCACAAAGGAATGTCCACACACTATTAGTGAAAACACAGTATTTATATAATTAAAGTTATATACACAATTAAGTATACATTTGGGAAAAAACAAAATTGTTATGTATGCTCCGAAAAGGACTCGTAATGTAATGAGTTGGACCATACAGAATGTCAAAATTGGCGTAGTAAGTCAATATGTTTACCTTGGCGTCACTATTGACATGAGTCAATGCAATCAAAGTCATCTAGATCGATTGCAACAAAAATTACAAATAGCAATATCTCAAACTAAAATCATAATGAGAAAGTATGGTAAATTTTCCATCATGCCAGCATGGACCTAGTACACTAAAAAATGCACCCCTGTTCTTTTATACCGAATGGAAGCACTAAAGTTAATTGATGATTACACCTTTGACAAACTGAAAGCATTATTCTGGAGACAGATTCTACATCTAACCCAAGGGGTTCCAGTAGTATGGATCCTCTATGAATTAGGGTCAATCTCACTAGCTACTCAGTATCATTGGCGCCTGTGCGCTCTTTTTAGGAAATGTCTCATGTGTAATGACCCTACTACTGTTTTGAAAACATTATCATCTTATCCGTTACTATCTAGTAATGCATTCGCTAGAAAATGGCTGTGTAGTATTAACAATACGCTTGCAAATGCAAATGTTTCAATCGATCTTCTAGTCAAAAACCCGATGAAGGCCAACCTTCAAATCTTTACCATCAATTGGATTCATACTAGAGCGTTATGTTTGAATTATAAACACTTTGATGGTGATTGCATGATTGACAAAAAGTACAGAACTATGTCACCTTACTTAGTAAAAAGTCCATCTCTGAACGTTCGATCAGCAATCATGCGTTTAAGTTTTAATTTATGGCCAACAAAGGAAGTATTGGCTGACAGGCGCATAATTAAGAAACTAGATAACATCTGTCGGTTCTGTAATTTGCCAGGAAAACAAGAAACCATCAAACATCTTATTATGGATTGCTCTCAGTATTATTGAGGAACACACTTTGCCAAATTATGCTACTTTCTTGCAGACATAAACCAAGAGTTAAGATGGAAAATAATTTTCTCTGCTCTTTTGGTGAGAAACAGAATTGCAACTGTAAACTTCCTGAATGCTCTGAATCTATAACCTCATAATGAAGTGCAACTTTGCCTTGTTTTGTATTAATTGTGAATTTCAATTGCAAATTCTTGAAGGCTTTGATTCTATAACTCTGATTTGCTTTGGTATTAATTTGAATCCTTTTCCTGCCTTTCGGATCATGGGTATTTATAAGTGTGTCTAGCAGGCAATAATGAAAATGAACTTCTTACTATGTAATGATGCAAATGAATTGTTTTATCTTCTTTTGTACAAAATATAAGATTGTAAAAGTTAATTAACTAAATACAATTTAAAAAATAATATATATATATATATACACACACAATCACAATAACTCACTTTGTGCTCAGTTAATCTCCAATGGCAAATATATACACAGTTCTATGTGGTACCACAATTACTATCATATTTCATTAAAGTGCATCAACTGGACTTAGTTTAAATTTCATTCAACTGAAGTAATTAAGAGAACCAACAATAGACAAAGGAGGAAAGCAGTTGGTTAGAACAATTGGCAGAATACTGGCCCCTTTACCAAGACACAGTTCTGTGTGAGGATCCCCACACCTGGGCAACCTGTAAATAAAGATATAATACAAGCCCTGTCCATATTTTGTTCACAAGAGTCTTATTTCCTTCTAAATAGTTCTACAACCCCAATGTACATGGAATAGCATAGTTCCATGTCGGGTCGTCGACGGATCCTTCTTGAGCGGTTCCCTTTAAAGCAGGAGCCACAGATCGTCGAGATCCCACGAGCAAAAGGGGTGAACACTGTCGTTGTGGCAGCAGCTTCGGTTCTTACGGTGCTTGTTAACGATCGGTTCAAAACGTCCTGCAAGTGGAGTCGTGCGGTGCACCTCGACGACAAGTGTTAGTTGCCGCAGGGAGTCATTGAGGACCTTTGGCCCAGCAAGGACGTCAAGTCGTCAGCGTCTCTGCAGTCTTCGGGTGGCGGGAAACCTACCGGCGGATTCTCCTTGGTCGTCGGCAACCTTGACTTTCTCCAGCAGGACGAAAGCGGTCGACGAGGGTGAGCAAGGGAGTCCTTGTTTCAATGATCTTTGGCAAATGGAGCACTGCGGCTCCGCTCGGCAAAAGTGAACGGCTGTCCGGTGCTTCTCTTTATTCTCCTCCGCGGTCCCCTTCTCCGGACAACAGCCTTTTGTTGGTCTGTCTACCAGGCAGCTTTGGCAAAGATCAGCTGGTGCACAATGGACCCTCCTAGCTCGGGAAGAGGTCTCCTAGCCAGGTCCTCCCTTGGATCAGTTCTTGAAGGCACAGCAGCTTTCAGATTGCAACAAAGGGAACAGCGGTTTACCTTCTTCTGGCTCGGCTTCGAGAGTAAGCATCAACTTCAACTTCTGAACGATTTCTAGCAGTGAGAGGCCCCCAAATATACTGTTGATCTCCCATTCACTCTGCTGAGTCACACTCAGGCAACCAATCACTCAGAAGGGCATTCAGGCAGTCAGGCAGCCAATCAGGCGCACAGTGCATTCAGGCCATTCTTCTCCATCCAGACACTCACAACACAGAATGTGGATTCGGACAAGCACTCCACCATTCAGCACTACACACTGCATTCATACCAGTTTCGGGCAGGGCTATCTCAGTCATTGTATCAAGCACCAGATACTAGACACCCATAACACGGAATGCGTCACATACTCCATTCACCTAGGTCCCACCCCACGTGCGTACCCACAACATACAGTCGTTGGGAAGGCTGCAGCCAGTCTGACCTGGACTTCCCCACAACGCCATATATGGAACTTTTACCCAACAGCCAGTCAGGGGGAAGGGACAGAGTCAGGGCTTCCCGGGACTTCGGGAAAAGTAAGGGCACAGGCGATAGAAAGCAAAAGGCCACATCTTGTTTCCTATCAGGAATCCACTGATTCCAATGACAGGGCCAGGGCATCCCAAAATGGAGGATACTCGGAGCACCTGTCAATTCAGCACAGAGCTGCCACCAGCCCGTACCCTGCTCTGTGGGCCACACACAGGTGCCCAAAAACATACACTTCGGAGTACAGGGTCGTACTCACACCCATGAGTGCCATAAGGGTATTCCAAGGGTCTGTTCACCAAACCAAATACAGGAAGAGCCGCACCACCAGGAGTCCCACATGAACTCCTGTGTGGAAAACAAGGCAGAATACATGATAAAAAGCAATAAAGGGCAAGGCTACGGAGGCCCCGTCCCTCCGATGCATTTCCAGCATCACAAAGAGGACCCCTGCATCCATTCTTGAGAGATCCTGCAGAAACCTGAAGGAGCCAAAAATCCTATCCAGCTGCAAGACCCACAAAGAAACCGGAGACCTGACTGAAGGCAACCTGGCGACCAACTTCTGCTGCTGTCCTAGAGGAGCCCTATCTTGCTTGTGATCTTTAGCAGTCCTGCGAAGGAGCTGTGACCCTTAGAGTGGAGGGACCATCCATTGCCGATGTCTGCTCGGTGCCCTGCCAAAAGAAGCCTTTGGAAGTGCCCTGGAACCGTCCCGTGGCTGAACAGCTTTGATTTTGGGCTACCGTGTTGCCGCCATCACCGTTCTGAGTTTCGACCTTGAACTTGGTGGATCCTCAGCTGGCACTACGAGACTGACTTCAACAAAATGTCAGCATCCTAACATGGAGCAGACCTGAGATAGGAGGGAAAGTCCGACTGCGGCTGCCGAGTCTCTTTGCGTCACCGTGCTGCGGTGACCACCATCTGAAATCGCTTACCTGACCAGAGTCTAATTCTGAGAGGGGTCCTGCATCGTGTTTTTCTGCAACCTTCCATCGAGAGTCCTTGTAACAGTGAAAGACACCAACCGGAGATCAGCTAGAACTTGATTACGGGGGTAAGTTGGAAAGCTTGTAACCTATCCCTATACTCCCATTATAAGTCAAGGGGCTAATAATAAAGCTTTATTCTAACACTTTTGGCTTTGCCATTGCTTGCTTGCGCAAGACCTCTGAAAGTTGGGGCTACTTTTGGTAGTTAGTTTTACTTGTACCCCAACTATAAGAACCCTTCCTGGACCCCAGAGCCCATACCTGCATTTCTTCCTGTTTCATAACTTCTGTGGAACCTTAACCTGAAATATTGGGCAAAAGGCCCATACAATTTAGGGCTGGAGAATTTTAGTTGGGGATCATCTCTGTGGACCTTCAGTGCATAGTACTAATCTAACCTTTCCTTTGCCGGAGTTTCTGATATGCATTATGCCCTATAATAAGTGACTGTATATATGTATCTATTTTTTATTAGTCTTGTGTGGTAACTCTACTTGCTAGTAGTCATTTTTCATAGTGTGTTTTGGTCAATAAATAATAACTATTTTTATACATCCTGTAATTTGTGATTCCCATTGTGTGACCTCATTGTGGCCCCTTTACAAGCTTACCACCTCTGAAGATCATTGCTACCTGAACTGGTTTGGCTACAGCTCCCCTGAGTTGTCCCTGTCACAATATAGGTTGGCCCTCTATACATCTGTCCACCAGGCCAAAGTATAGGCAACCAGTCCTAACAAATTGGTGTACAGTGGTGGGATGACCCTCTCTACATAACCTCTGGGTGTTTTGTGAAAAGGATCTGTATTGGGTACCTCAGTGTAGATCACTGGTGGTGTTGCCAGATAATACTTAACCAGAACACTATAATTTTTGATTGCCTTGTAGATAAAGTCACCACTGTAATAGATATCATGGAAAGAATCACTTTCACCACTTTAAGTGCCTCCAAAGTGGACCACTTAAGAAAGTTGTGTGCTGACAGGGGCTTAAAGCAGAGTTGGTTGTCAAAATTCTGGATTTTGAAAGAATTAAAGGTTGTGCCTAACTTTGCAAATGGTCCCGATTATATAGCTGGGGCTGGACCCAGCACCAGTAATGTACTTGCTGCCACTACAGTGACTAATGTAGAGGATGAGGAGGAAGAAAGTGCATCCTCTGAACTATGGTCTGTCACCACCTCAGGTGCCGAGGCATTATTTGACCTGAAAAGGGAGAAACTCAGGATCAAAGAAAAACAGCTGGCGTTCAATATGGCCAGGTTGTGTTTTGAGAGGGTGGAAAGGCAGAAAGACAGGGATCACCAGCTGGAGCTTGCCAAGATTCAGGCTTCACGAGATTCTTCCAGAGGATCTGGAGAGGGTTCTGGGTTCTCTTCACATCCTAGCTTTCCGAAAGAAGTATGTATGAAGAGAAGAATGACCTAATTGACTGGCTTGTAACTTTTGAGTATACATGTGAGGTAGTACAAGGAGTGAGTGATGCTGACAGGATTGCATGGTTGATCAGCAGACTGCCCCATTCTGGCTGAAGTGCCATTATGGAAATGTCAAAGATTAGACTTTGTGAAACTAAAGCAATCTCTTATCCTCATGTTTGGGAAGATTCCTACTCAATTCTTGAGGAGGTTTAGTATGTCACTTTTGTTGCCGATTCCTTAAAATACGTGTGTGGCTGGATATAGGGCAATCAAATAACTGCCTTTGAGGGTATGATCAATTTGGTCATGCTTGAACATATTTTTGCCTGTTGTTCCCCAGAGCAACATTTGGCTGACTCAAAGGAGTTACATCCAAAGAGGCTAGCCATTGCTGCAGACGTATGGGTATCACAGAGTGTCCCATATGGACAAGCGGGCTTCAGCTAAGCAGGAGGAGGTAAAGAAAGAGAAAGAGGGTGGGTACTGATAAAACTATGTCCAAGAAGACCCACAAAAGGTTTAATAAGGGGAAGTCATCAGAATCAGGACATGGTAGTGGGACTAACCCAGCCAAGAATGTGAGTGGTTTCTGTAAGCCTCCCTGTGTGTTAAGTTCCTGTTACACTTGTGGAGCAAGTGACCACAGGAAGGGGCAACCCCAAATGTAACGGTAAGACCTTGGGGGTCCACTCTGCCAGTCTGGCCTATCAATATAAGGAAGAAGAGATGGCAGCGGTGTCCTTCCCTTTAGACTGAAATCCTTCAGAGGAAGAATCTGAAGTTAGCCTAGATTCCTTGGAAACTGGTAGTGCTGGAGCATTGGCTCCCCTCCCAGTCCCGTTGCCTAGTAATAATTCCCACGAGGATAGTGTTCAGGTAGAAGGTGTAAATACCTCTACTGTTAGGAACATTGGGCCCAGTCCTACTGAAGTAGATGCCTTCATGGTAAACCCATAGGTTCTTGCCAGAGTTCCATGCCAACATTCCAACGCACCTGGGAGGGATATTTCATCAGAGAAATTGTGAGACAAACATTTTGCCATATGAATGCATTGGGTAAAGAATTATTTTAGGTGGGAGAACGTGAAAAATATTGCTATTTTTCACAGGAAAATTGGGAGTCTCCCGCCTAATCGGGAGGGTTGGCATGTATGCAGCAGCATCTGTCACTCAATCTGTGCTTAAAGAAATGGTCAGGGCATCTGTCAATATGAGGGGAGTGGTTCCTAGAAGAGTGCTGGGTGAGTTGAGTCTTCAAGACTTCGGTCCTGATAGGCCCTCACCAGACCCTTCACAGACTAGGTTTCAGAATCAGGCTGTCTTAGCCAACCCTAAGAGTGTCAGAACCTGGTTACTACGGTACAGTGAGTAATGGTAAGGCCTTACCACGAACACGGTTTGATCCTGATGGTTGCAAGCTTCCCCTTTACAGTTCGAATTCTTTAGAAGAAATAAAGATATTCCAAATGATGTACCTCACTAGCTGATAGTAACAAAAGCTAGAGGAATGAGCTGTTACCTAGCTTAAATACAACCGCGAGGCATTCCGGCCATGTGACGTTCTTGATCATGTGAGGACTCTTGAACACAGCAGCCGCACGGGGAGTGCAACGTCCCAGACACGCAGCCTGTCTCCAGGAAAACTTCCCAGTGAGTCTCCAGCAGGAATACAACGGTCTAGCCGCCGTTCTATGAGCGAACTGCCCCTTGCTGTAACTCGAGTCTGTAGGCAATCTCAACCTGGCTTTCACGGAAGGGGAACCGGAGGAAGGAGCAGGGGCAGACATGACAAAGAGAAAGCCTAGCCCCAAGGGGAAACCCATGGCTAGAGGAGTCAGAAATGGAGGCACAGGGAAGGAGACTATTCCCCCTGCCTTAACTACATCTGTTGAGGTAGTTGAAGAGTCCCTATTCCTAGTTTGGAAGATGGACCTCCAGAAGACCTTGAATCCTATTGGCCTCCTCAGCTGCCCAGTATACATATAGAGGAGAATCCCAGGAGAGAGAGAAGCATGGGCCAACAGAAACGGAAACCATCATGGTTAGGCTTATGGAGAAAGGCCTGCTTCCAATGGGAGGATTCTCCTCAAGTGAAGCAAAGGATTCACAAGGAAGGTGCGCTACTGCAAAGTAAACCCACAGAGCCCACCAGAGAAAAGCTTGAGTGGTTTCAGGTTACTCAGGTTGTGAGGCCCCTCCTCCTACAGTTGGTGTGTGACATTTCCCTGGTGATGCATCCTAGTGTCAGGATTGCACCTGTGTGGTCTAACACACATTTTTACTGGTCCATGATGGGGATCCCAGAGGAATACCACTGTTGGAGTCACCAGGTTGACAGGAGTGAGACAGGAATTCAATTACTCCAGAGTTCACTTTTAGGAGTGAACTCCTTGCTACTAATTTGGGAATTTTTGTTTTAGCCTTACCACGTTTGGCTACTAACTGTGGCCACTGGGCACTCATAGCCATGCTACGAGATTTCTTGCTTGTCATTTCGCCATCTTGTTCTTATACCATGGGCTTTCCCCTAGGTATACATAGGATAAGACCTGTCCCTCTTGAGCCAATCTCGGTCTTTCCCTTTCTATGCTACTTTTCCTCCCAGGATGTCTCCACGCCCTGATGCCTGCGGGCTGTCGACGCGTTACAAACACATAGAAATAGAAATAGAGAAATTCCTAACCTGAGAGGCCAGGAAAATCCATATAAGTACCTCCAGTGCCTGCGAAAGCAGAAGCTTTTGGTAGGCTACTGGAGTGATGTGTGTGTTTGCTGGCTTGGACTGTCTAGTCCCAATCCACAAATTGGTTTCAGTGCATCTGAGTGGTATGCATGAATATTCCCACCAGTGATCCTCATTGGACCACTGCTGGGTTGTGTGTGTGGGGGATAGTCCTGCTATTGGCAAGTGAGGGAGGGCAGCAGCTCTTACCTGGCTTTTAGGAGAAGAAGAGGACCCCTGCAAACATTCTTCATAGATCCTGGAGAAACCTCAACGAGCCAAGAACCCTATCCAGCTGTGAGACCTGAGGATGCCTGGCGACCAACTTCTGTTGCTGTCCTGGAGAAGCCTGGTCTTGCTTGTGATCTTTATCAGTCCTGCGAAGGAGCAACGACCCTTGGAGTGGAGGGATCATCCATTCCTGACATCTGCTCGGTGCCCTGCCAAAGGAAGCCTTTGGAAGTGCCTTGGAACAGTCCTGTGGCTGAACAGTTTCAATATTGGGCTACCATGCAGCCAGCATCACCATTCTGAGTGTCGACCTGGAAATTGGGGGATCCTCAGCTGGCACTACGAAACTGACCTCTACAAAAGTTCGGCATCCTAACATCGAGGAGACATGAGATAGGAGGGAAAGTCCGACCACAGCTTTTGAATCCCTTTGCGTCGCCGTGCTGCGGTGACCACTGTGGTGTCGCCATTGTTTACTTGTTCAGAGGATGAATCCTCTGTTTGTTGCCATTAATCAGTGGGCTGCGACCCACGTGTGCGAAGGGGCGGGGCTACCGCCAGAGTTCAGTTTGAAGCTGATACGCATTAAGTAAAGAGGTGTTGCACCCCAGCTCCTGTGTCGGTGTATCCTTGTGTGCATGAGGGTGACTGACTGGCAGCGTGAGGCGGTCCACGAGATACTACATTGGTGACGAAGCGGACATGTGTCTTCCACCGTGCCCGCCACCTCACGTCCAAAGCGCTTGTGGTGTGCAGTGAGGCACCACTGGAGCCGTGGGACTTCTTCCGGTCGAGGACTCCTGGAGACAGTGGGTTGGAGCGTGAAGGCTCCCCACCGTCGAAACGAGCCCCTGCGCAAGCTCCGTGAAGGCTCCAACGCGCACGTTTTACACGGGTGGAGCAGCTACAGCAGCTCCCCATGTAACATCCATCGGGGCGGGGGGGAGGGAAAACCTCTCCCGCCAACAGCAACGACGCCGGTAGGCTCATCCAATCACCTGCAGGTGGAGCAGCGGCTCCCTGCTCACATCTCCGGGCGGTTGAGGAGCACTGGCCTCCCGCTGACGGCAACGGCTGAAAAACAACTCCAAGAGGAGCGGCAGAGACACGGCTCTCCCGCTTTTTCTCCACAACGAAAATAAGGGTAAACTCACAAACCCCAACGCGTGCAAAGGGAATTCGGACTCCCACGCCACAAGGCCTCAGGCCGTGCCACCAAAGCAAGACCCCACAGGCCCGTCAACACGTAGCACAGTGCCCCCCCCTACCCCCTGGTGTCCAAGAACTGCTACACACAGGTCAGTAGGCCTCTCAAGCCACACACAGCTACTACAGCGCCCTCACCAGACACAAAGGGCTCGCCACGCCAAGGAGGAGCAGATAAGATCAGTCGATGAGTGGATCGGAAGGGGTGTCACTGACAATCCCAGTGACTCCAGCCAGACCAGAGCACAGAAAAATGACAGACAGCCTCCTAGCCCAATTGCCAGCAAACTTTGACCTCACTGACACCGGCACCCTCGGACCAAGATGGAAAAGGTGGCTGAGGGATTTCGAAGTATGCCTAAAAGCGGCCGGACCACTAGAGGATGAACAAAAACTAAACCTCCTAAACCATGCGTAGGATCTAACGTGCGAGACATCCTTGACGAAATACCGGAAAACACCATAGACACGCCAAATTAAAGACAACGCTCACGGAATACTTCATGCCCCACACAAATTTGGACTATGAACGGCATGTATTCCACACCACCAAGCAGAACAGAGGAGAAACCATAGACGCATTTGTCATGAGATTACGATCAAAAATGAAACACTGATTTCAACAATTACTCCAACGAGGAGGCCCTCAGGTCACAAATCATAGTGGGGTGCGAAAGCGCTGACTTTCGCAAACGACTACTACAACAGCCGAGAAACCTAGAGGAAATCTTGCGTCTGGCACGATCAGATGCTGCCCTCGCGGCGCAAGTAGAGGGCCTGGATGAAATAAAAATCACGCACAGTAAGCACGAAAGTCTCAACAAATTAGAAGGAACAGCGAGAACCAACAGTGATCCTTTCTGCTACCGGTGTGGACACGAGTACCCCCATGAAGGAACGTGCCCCGCTATGGGCCAGACATGCTCCACATGTGGTGGTGACAACCACTACAAGGATGTGTGCTTGATATTCTGCAGCAAGATGAGAGGGGCAGGAAGAAGTGGGAAGCCCACAACAGAACTGGAACAAAACCCGCCCACGCAACACCACCGGGTAGCGCACCAACCCCACGAACAAGGGCATCACAGACACTACGACGAACAACCGGAAAGAAGACAAGAGAAAAGGGGTTGGAGGGAGAGCAAAACCACCCCATTCAAGACAGGGAGAAGACCCAGGAGATATGTACAGTGCCTTATAGAACAGTCGCAATCGGACAGCATGTCAAGTGCATCATCAGAAGAGAGAGCCCGCAGACCGGAGAAACACCAAGAGAAACAGCCAAAAAAGGGATATCTATACGCCCTTGGAAACAACACGGCAAAGGAACACAGCCCAATATTAAGAATACAAATCAATCAAACTGCTGCAGAGTTCTTGATGGACACAGGGGCAACCGTGAACGTAATCAGTGAGGAAGTCTACAAAAGCATACCAAACGCCCCTCGCCTACAGCCAGCAAGAGCCCTCATCTATCCATACGGCTCAAAAACATCCCTGGCATGCAAGGGATTCTTCATGGCATCATGCCGATACAAGGAACATGAGAAAAACATCCCCATGCATGTGCTAGAGGCTGCCACCGAGAGCGGGTGCATACTAAGCTATCAGGCAGCCATAGAGATGGGACTCATTCACATACTATACCACCTCATGGTACATAAATACTTAGACCCGACGGCAAGCATTGACCAAGTTTTCACATCATTATTCAAAGGCCCTGGAAAACTGAAGTACAGACAGATCGAACTCCACATCAACGCCAGCGTCCCACCAGTAGCACAACACTACAGGGTATCCCCATCAACATTCAAAAGCAAGTCGAGAATGAACTGACCAAATTGCTCGAGGCAGACATCATTGAGCCAGCAGAAGGCCCCACACCATGGGTCTCCCCCATAGTACCGGTGCCCAAAAGAGACTCCCCCGACATCCTGATATGTGTAGACATGAGGAGATCAAACGAAGCCATCCTGAGAGAACATCAAGCTCCTCGAATAACAGACATGGTGCATCTATTAAATGGAGCGACAGTATTCTCCAAGTTGGACCTAAACAAAGGCTACCAGCAGTTGGAACTCTGCAAGAGCGCCCGCTACATAACAACTTTTGCCACCCACCTAGGTTTGTTCCGTTACAAACGGCTCAGCTTTGGGGTATCCTCCGCGGCAGAAATCTTCCAAGTAGAAATCCACAATGTCATCAAACACGTGCCGAATTGCTTGAACTATAGCAGCGACATCCTGGTCTTCGGCCAAACTCAAGATCAACATGATGACACGCTAATGAGAGTCTGCATGGCCCTAGAAGAAGCCCGGCTCTCCTTAAACAAGGAGAAGTGTGAGTTTCGCAAAAAGACACTCCGATTCTTTGGACACATATTTTCAAAGAAGGGCATGATGCCAGATCCGGAGAAAGTTAGCGCAGTCCGAGAAGCTGAGCCACCCACCACCACCTCAGATCCTCCCTAGGACTTGCAAGCTATTGCACAAGATACATACGAGACTTTGCGTCCATCAGCGAACCTCTCAGAGCCCTCACCAAGCTGAACACCGAGTTTGTCTGGTCACCCAAATGCCAAGAGGCATTCCAAATCATTAAGGACCGCATCTCCGACGCCAGAAACATGGCATCAATTGACCCAAAGAAAACCACGGAACTCATCATTGACGCCAGTCCCTTCGGCCTAGGTGCCATTCTCACGCAACTGGACGACAGAGAAGGGAGTGGGAAGCACATAGTATCCTACGCCAGTCGAAGCCTCTCCAAAACTGAGCAAGCCTACTCTCAGGCAGAGAAGGAAGGACTAGCGGTCGTCTGGGCCTGCGAGCACTTTCACCTCTTCCTGTATGGAAAGCCTTTCCTAGTAGTAACAGACCACCAGACACTTATTCATTTATGGCAACCCCCAGGCAAAAATGCCACCAAGAATAGCCAGGTGGGCACTTCGACTACAGGACTACCAGTTCACCATCACACACAGGCCAGGGAAAGAACAAAACCCTGCAGATTTTCTCTCCCGTCATCCAAGAGAAAAGTGCGGACCAGAACCGTCCATAGCTGATCAGTACATAAGATACGTCATCCACAGCAGCACACCACAGGGGTTTGATATGGAGCAGATAACGCGTGAATTTAATACTGAACAAGGAATACAAATCATACTAAAATGCCTAGAAACAGGGCGATGGAAGCACGCAAAGCAGATACGCGAAACAATGAATGATGACACGAAACAAGACGTTACATGTCTTCTAGCCGTAAGAAAAGAACTCGCAAAGTCGGAAGAAGGACTACTACTAAAGGGGACCAAGCTCGTAATCCCGCGAAGTTTGCGACAGAAAGTGCTAGAACTAGCACACGAAGGACACAGGGGCATTATATCCACTAAAAGGATGCTAAGACAAAGACTATGGTTCCCCCAACTAGACACATCAGTGGAAGAACTACTGCAGAACGGTTCCACGTGTGCACTTGTGAAGCCGCACACATCACCTGAACACCTGAGCATGACAGCGCTGCCCGAAGGAACATGGGAGGAAATAGCCATCGACCATTTTGGGCCCATGGAAGGGGGTGAGTACATACTGGTAGCTGTGGACGAATATTCAAGATACCCAGACCTGCAGATAGTCCCGTCCATCTCAGCACATCACACCATCCCAGCCCTAGATCGGATGTTTGCAACCTACGGAATACCTAAGGTAGTCAAGTCTGACAACGGACCTCCATTCACTTGACAAGATTTCTAAAGATTTGCCCAATATATGGGTTTTTGCCACAGAAAGGTGACACCCATGTGGCCACAGGCAAACGGAACAGTAGAACGATTCATGAGTAACATCAAATGCACAACACAAATTGCGGGCCTCACAGGAGAACCTGTCGAAAAACTGCTATACCAACTCAGGCGAGACTACAGACACACCCCACACAGCACCACTGGGAAGTCACCATCCGAGGTGATGTTCTGGCGAACGATCAGAACGCGGCTAACACATGTGGCAGCTGATGAAGATCAATATGAGAACGACACTGAAATGAGAAAGAAACGATGATGAAAGAGAACATGAAGAGAGCTGCCGATGCCACTCGCAGGGCCAAGGGAAGTGACCTGGTACCAGGGGACCTGGTAGTGGTCCGACAACCTCAACAGCGCACAAATGTAGCTCCATTCAGTGAAGAACCACTCACCATTGTCAAGAAAAAGGGATCACTCATCACTGCGGAAGGAGACCGCAGGTTCATAACAAGAAACTCATCTCACTTCAGATGGATGCCTGGTACCCCATCCTCAGGTGACATAAACATGAATGACACTTTATCTCAATGGGACACTCCCTATGGAGGAGACAGAGAAGACTCCGAAGGCGACACGGCACCAGAGAAATAGAAAGATCCATCGGCAAGAGTGGATTGTCGACCACAGAGAACAAGAAAGAAACCCGATCGCCTCATTGAAGAAATGAACTGAGAGCACGACTAAATGTTTAGTAATGGGAGGGTGTGGTGTCGCCATTGTTTACTTGTTCAGAGGATGAGTCCTCCGTTTGTTGCCATTAAGCGGTGGGCTGCGAACCACGTGTGCAAAGGGGCGGGGCTACCGCCAGAGTTCAGTTCAAAGCTGATACGCATTAAGTAAAGAGGTGTTGCACCCCAGCTCCTGTGTCAGTGTATCCTTGTGTGCATGAGGGTGACTGACTGGCAGCGTGAGGCAGTCCACTTACGAGATACTACAACCACCATCCGAAATCGCTTCCCTGTCCCGAGTCCAGTCCTGAGAGGGGTCCTGCATAGTATATTGCTGCAATCTTCCATCGAGAGTCCTTGCAACAGTGAAAGACACCAACCGGAGATCAGCTAGAACCTGCAACCCCTGTGAATCGAGGACTGTGACTTTTGGTGGGAAAAGCAACATCAGACCCTCTTCCTTTGTCCTGCCAAGTCTGGGGAAGAATCGGAGTACAGTGGGTAAGTTACAAAGCTTCTCACCTACTCCTATACTCCCATTATAAATCAATGAGTAGAAGAGGGGGCGTGGCTAGGAGGCTACAACAGATAGATACATTGTCATTGTTCAAGAGACGCGATACTGCAGCATGGTGCAGTAAAAGGTGTACATAGGAGCCAGCGGATACAACATGGTACGTGAGGCAGCAGAATAATGGCATGATTATGATTGTAATGGCACTTTCCCATGCACAGTCTCACCATTGAACACGAACCGAGACGTGTAACCCGCCGTGGAATGAAATCCAAAATGGCACCTGGCCATCATTGTGACAAAGGCCCACGAGGATCCTAGACAACTCTGTTACTGCTTTTCCACGAACATAGTGGAGACTGGTGCACAGGAAGACGCCAAGTGCTGCATAAAGGCACATGACCAGAACAAACAGCATACGGGGAACGGGATGGGTAGGGCTTGAGGGGCAAGCCAAGTGACATTAGCTCACAGTAGCCCCGAAGTGCTGTGCGTGGTGCCTGATCCGGAAGCAAGCGAGTATGAGCTATGCTGGTGGACAGGACTGTTACGCTCGCCTGGTTCCCACAGGGGCGTCGATCGGACCCGGACAGCTGCGGTCTCCACAACGTGATGCGTAGTGAAGAGATGACAGTCTGGACTGGGCCGCCTAATCTTGTCTGCTGGACTCGTAGAAGTATTCTCCTCCAAGTGAAGAAAGGGATTTACCCACCCGTGGACTTTAGTGATGGCCCCCCAACAGTTCTGTTCTCCCCACTAATCACCTCCGATATCCCCTTTTGGTAACCTCACCTTATGTCTTTAAATGATGAGCTCTCCATCCTGCATCGCATGCAGGGGCGCATAGATACCAGTTACTTCATTGGGTTGAAGGTGCTGGAGGAGTTCCGGAGGAATATTGACTCCAGTGACTATAAAGTTCAAAGAGTTCAAAATGTCCGATGTTCACTCTTTTTCCATTCCCTCGTTAGGTTGCAGCTGGGTCCAAAAGAACATTGCCTTGAGGAAGCTGATGGCGTTCAGGTAAGAGTCTGTATTACCAAACACTGTCCGGTAAAAGTTGCATGAGTTTAACTTGCTGTCTCTCCCTTTATAGGTGCGGCATAGGAAGATGCGGCGAATTAAAGAATAATACCTCCGGTGGTAAAGCAGGTAAGCCTATGGTGGCAAAGAGATTGTCTTTGTCAGTTTTCTCGGCTCACCTGGTTATTCCTTTTGTTTTCCCCCCAGGTGCTGGGTTTCGACGAAGAAAATGATGGAGGCAGCGCCGAGTCGAAAGATGCGGTGGACTGGAGAGTATAACACGGCGCTGCTGCTGGCAAAGCGACGCATGCTGAAATAATGTCCTTTCCAGGCTGGGAGATGTTCTGGGTCCGGAATCAGGTAAGGAATCAAATAATGTCTGTGATCTAACCTCTTCTCCTTTCTTTTTCCTTTGTCTAGGAGCTCCGGATTCGAGGCGGGCGTGGCAGAACACTGGATGCTGACTTGCAGACACGGTGAGCATCACGCTGCTGGATGCAGAATAAAGCGAAGCATGGGCTGCTGTTCGGGCGTGGTTTAAATAGCCTGCAAAGTAGTCCTAGGTAAGAAGTTCCCCAGAACCACACCCGAGTGAAAAATAGTCCCTGTAATAAAATAGTCCCATCCAGGCCTCACGTTGGCTTGGACTCATTTGCAGTAGGGTCTGCATAAGGTAAGTAAAGTCCATGAGCCTGGCGCCTATGGCGCCAGGACTGATTTCTATGATGAGCCTGGCGCCTAAGGCGCCAGGACTGAATCCAAACAGCCCCCAGCCGGGGCTGTTGGGGTTTTAATGAGTATCTGGATGCCTGCTCCCAAGGCTGATAGACTCGATCCGGATGCCCGGGGGTAGGCATCATGACAGCGACACTAAGGCAAGAGGAGGCACACCTGAGAGGAACAGGCGGCGGGAGCCAGACGAGCGGTGCCCAATTCCGAGCACATGCTACAGACACTCAGGGGCCTAGCACTGGACATCAGGGACTGGCACTCTTTGGTAGCAACATGGCGGCCAAGGGACCCAAACTGAAAGGGAAGCCAGCAACTATGGAGGACTTCACCAAAACGTCCCCGGCAGGAGAAGTGGTGAGGCCCAAGAAATCGGAAATACAAGGGGAGATGGCCCAACTGCGGAATGATCAGCAGATCCTAGACGCCATAGCGGAACTAAAAGACGTTGTGGGAAGGCAAAATTGATACGGCCATGGCAGAACTGAGGACCTCGCTCGAAGCCAAAATTGACAAGGTCAGCATAGATGTCAATCTTTTGCGACAGGATGTCAGGAAACTGACGGAACGTACCAGTGAGCTGGAAGCAGATATGAAAACTAACACAGACATCGGCAATGGAACTTCTGCAGAGGTTGCTATCCTACAACAACAGGTGCACAACCTGGAAAACAGGGCCGAAGAAGCGGAAGGGCGGGCGCGGAGAATCAATATCTGCATTGTGGGACTCCCGGAAGGAGAGGAAGGCTCAGACCCGATATACTACATGGAGAATATGCTGCTGCAGGAGATAAGCAGAAGAGCGCTCACCCAGGGATTTACAGTGGAGAGAGCACATAGGGCACAGACTAGGCGACCGCGCCCAGGGCCAACCCCTCTTCCCATCCCCCCCCCAGACCACTGATTGCAAAAATATGAAACTATAAGGACAGGGAGAAGATCCTGGAGCATTTCCGTAAAGGGGGTACTATAAACAGAGGAGCGGCAACGATCACAGTTTTCCCGGACTACACCTTCTTGGTGCAACAACAGCGTTTCAACTATGTGTCCATCAAGAGACGGCTGCACGAAGCTGGTTACCAATACATGCTGCTCTACCCAGCAAAGCTGAAGGTGATACACAACAGTTAAGCTAATTTCTTCAACACCCCTGAGGAAGCCGCGACTTGGCTAGATGCACGGAATTGTCCAGCCGAAGCAGCAGATCAGACGGGTAACGGGATGGAGGAGTGAACGAAGATTTTGCAGAGAAGTAAACTGGCTTGAGCAGGGGGGTGGGCAATTGGGATGGGTACATGGACTACAGACTAGATTATAGTGTGCAACGTGTGGAGCTTAGGTTGGAGAGATTATAGCGGAAGTTTAAGTTGAAATTAAGAGGGAGTTATAAGGGAATGCACTAGCAACCCCACTAGTTAGTTTAGTTGAGATACCGCTTGGTCGGTATCCCCCCGCATAGTTCTGAGTATCGGCTAGGCCGGAAGGAAGGACTAGATGTTGGGTGGCCTGAGATCCAGGGTTGGAGCTGGGCAACAGTTTGGGGGAAGGGGTGTGAAGTGTGTTTGGGGAGTTGGGACAGTGGATGGGTGGGGGGAGTGGGAAGTCTACAATCATAAGCCAGTTCTTAAGAGAAGGAGGGTGGGGGAGGAGTCAGGAGGAGTAGGGAAAGGCTGACATGGGGGACCTTAAGATAGTGACTTGGAAGGTGAGAGGGCTAAATAGTTATATCAAACGGAATAAGGTTATGTTGTACCTGAGGAGACAGAAAATAGACATTGCACTGTTACAAGAAACCCATTTAACCCAAGACAAACTAGAGATATTAAGGAGGAAATGGAAAAGGACCACAATATGTGCATCATATTCAAGGTATGCGAGAGGCGTTATCACATGGATAGCACCACATGTCCCGTTTAAACTACTACGACATAATATAGAGATGGATGGTAGCATGATATTGCTAAAAGGCTTAGTGGAAAACAAAGAAATAAGCATTATAAACACATATGCCCTGAATAACGACACTGCAACATACTTTAGGAACCTGTATGCAAAGATCGGACCATACATGGAGGGAGCAGTCATAATGGGGGGAGACTTTAATTGCACACTAGACCCTAGGGCTGGACAGGCCAGACAGGAAAGTGGTCAAGCCTACCCCAGCGGCAAAGGCCCTGAGGTCCCGTTTGAGAGATTTTCAGTTGGTAGATGTGTGGAGGATGCTTTACCCACATACTTGCACTACTCAGCCCCATAAAACCTACACACCTGGTTGGATTATATATTTGTTGTCAGCGAACTAACAGGAAGTATAAAGGAAGCGGAATATAAGGCTGCGGTCCTCTCAGACCATACATCGCTGATCGTAGCCTGGCAATTCTTGCCACCCAGATCGAGCGTCCTGAAATGGAGGCTCAGAGTCGAGGCACTGAGAGACACAGTATTCAGGGAGCATCTGAGGGGGCAATAAAATAATACTTCGAGCATAACACGGGGAGCGTGAGATCAGCCGGCACTTTGTGGGAAGCTTTTAAGGTGGTAGTGAGAGGGGAAGCAATATCCAAATCCAAAGGACTGCAAGGGGGCATAGTGCGGGAATTACAAGACACAGAAAAGAGAATAGAAGCTGAAATGCAAAAAGGAATGAGTTCCCCTGAGGAGGCCGAGGTCATACCCCACTTACAGGAAGAACGCAAAGGCCATTGGGAGAGATTATGCAACCTGAACTACAGGAAGTATATAGAGAGGCACATGCATGGGGCGACAAACCAGGCAGGTTACTAGCCTAGTTGTAGAAGAGCAAATCCCCCCGACAAGCTATCGGGGAAATGCAAGGGGAGGATGGGACGATGATGGACACCCAAGAAAGGGTGAATAGTTGTTTTTAAGAATATTATCGGAAATTATACGCAAACACTGCTGCGGAAGAGGAAATAGATATTTAAGAAACACTGACGTAGATCAATTTGCCCAAGCTCGGCGATGCGGACAGGGAGAATTTAGAGGCTCCACTTACGCTAGATGAGCTGGAGCGAGTGATCCACACACTACCAACCAATAAGGCCAGGGTGGATGGTCTCCCAAGTGAATTTTATAAAACATATAGAGCAGACTTGCTCCCACCGATGTTGGCCATGTTAAATGAGGCGTTTGTTATAGGTAGACTGCCAGAGACCCTCAGGGAAGCAATTATTATCCCGCTCCTTAAGCCAAACAAGCCGAGCACGGACTGTGGATCCTATAGACTGTTGTCGATGCTCAACCAGGACAGTAAGATACTCACTGCAGTGATGGTTAACAGGTTAAAGCTGGTAATAAACAAACTTACATATCCTGATCAGACTGGATATGTCCCGCGCAGGTGTATCTCTGACAATCTCAGAAGGCTCCATCATGTCATTGACCGGACAGAGGGGAGCCTTCAGGAGATGGCAATTGTGTCACTGGATGCGGTGAAAGCCATTGACTCGGTCAAATGGCCGTGGCTGATGGCTGTCCTGAAAGAATATGGGATAGGACCAGCGTACTTGAAATGGGCCCAGCTCCTATTCAGTGAGCCGGTGGCCCGAGTTCGTACAGGATCGATCACATCAGAACGATTGACACTGAGCAGAGGCACTAGACAAGGATGCCCCTGGTCCCTGATGCTTTACATTTTGGCATTGGAACCCCAGGCAATATATTTAAGGTAACAATATGGGGAGGTGGGAATCAGTACGAAAGGAGGGCAGCATCTGATATCACTGTACGCAGACGATATGTTGTTATATTTGACATATCCAGAGGAAAACCTACAAAACATTCTAGAGGTAATGGAATGATATTCAATACTTTCGGGCATAGTGGTTAACCCAAAAAAGTCCAGCATATTTCCCCTAGGAAGATATGTTGGAATACCACGTCAAGAACTGCCGGTGCTACAGATAAGGTGGACAACTGATACGTTTAGGTACTTGGGAGTGGATATTTATCATAAAGTTGAGGATGAACACAAATTCAACACAGAGAAGGCAGTGACGAAAATTGAGCGCAGTATGGTGTTTTGGGCCCGGTTACCTTTGACTATGATGGGGAGGGTGGCACTACTGAAGATGGGGGTATTACCCAGATTACTACACTACTTTGCGAATATCACGTACATGATACCAAAATGGTTTTTCACCAAAGTACAGAGTGTATGAAGGGGGTTCATTTGGCATAATTCTAGAAATAGGATAGCATTGTGGAAATTGAAAAACCCGTATGAGCAAGGGGGGGGATCAGACTGCCTAATTTTGAGGTGTACTACCTGGCTGGCCAACTTCAATATGTAGCGAGATGGTTATCTGAGGACGCCACTCCAGAGTATAAATTGTTGGGGGCAGAGTGTACACCGTACTTTCTGAATGAATGGATGGATGTAGCTGACAGAAACCCCGAAATGGAAGGGGGCTGCATTACTGGAACTGGGGAGGAAGATGTGGCGGAGAGCCTGTCAAGTAATGGGGAGTCCGCTCCCATGCTCCCCACGGATACAGTTGGTGGCATTAAGGGCAGTAGATGAACAACTGAGGAGAATTATTAGAGAGCACTAGGAACCGGTAGGAGTAACAACCATCTGAGATGTTTGGCAAGAGGGGGAATAGATGGAATTTGATGCACTGGGAGTGGACACCGGCCTACAGAGGGGACAATATATTACTCACGCTAGACTGGTGAAAATGGTAAAAGGGATGTGGTCAGAGACAGAGCTGACCCGGCAACCAGATGCTGCCTTCAAAACATTTAAGGCCATGTCTGATGGAGGCCACAAGGTCTCCCGAATCTATGAACTGATGTCTAAAGTGGGAAAAGAGGTTACCCAGGCAAGGCGGGACTGGGAGGAGGGTGGAGGGGAATCAATGGGAGACAGCTTATGGGTCAGGGCGCAAAGGTACCATAAGAAGGTGTCAAGAAATGTGAGACTGCAACAGATTCAGTTATATGTCACTCACAGGGTGTATATGACCCCGAAGAAAATTGCCAAGTTCAGGAATGTTGCAACACAGTCATGCCCAAAATGCAGGGAGGTTGATGCAGGGATGGTACATATGTTTTGGGCATGCCCTGAAATAGCTAAATACTGGAAAGAGGTAGCGCGTCGCTTGGCAAGTAAAGGAATTAACCTGGATGTGAATTCTCTGTGGGCGTGCATGTTGGGGGGATTCCCTGGACCGAGCAAACTCAAACATGTGAGCAAACTTAAAGACCTGGCATATATACTTGCCAAACGCAGGATAGCGATGAGCTGGAAAGCTAGCAATAAGCCGATGGCAGAGGCTTGGTGGCGCAATCTCTTGAAATGGGCGGATACTGAAACAGTGGTATGGAGAGAAGCGGTGGTCAGAAGGGGGGGAGAGGAAGTGAGCGCACTAACAGCTTGGGTGCAGCTGGTGGCCTTGCTTGCGGGGTCTGGTCATGAGAACCCAGAAGAGGATAGCTCCTCGGATGGTGAGGAATGTGGGGCGTCTGCGAGTTGGAAGGACAGGCAGTAGTATTGTGAGGCTCGAGAGGGAGGGAGGAAATCTTTGGAAATTTTATCTGTGCATGGAGATTGATGTAATGTATGGTAATTAAGTTAACCAATAAAAACATTCTTTTAAATCAATGAGCAGATAAACCTTTATTGTAACACTTTTGGCTTTGCCATTGCTTGCTTGTGCAAGACCTCTGAAAGTTGGGGCTACTTTTGGTAGTATGTTTTACTTGGGGCCACTTTATTTGTACCCTAACTAGAAGAACCCTTCACTGAACCCAAGAGACCCTACCTGCATCGAGCAGACCCAAGATAGGAGGGATAGTCCGACTGCGGCTGCTGAGTCCCTTTGCGTCGCCGTGCTGCAATGACCACCATCTGAAATCGCTTACCTGACCTGTGTCTAGTCCTGAAAGGGGTCCTGCATCATGTTTTGCTGCAACCTTCCATCGAGAGTCCTTGCAACAGTGAAAGACACCAACCAGAGATCAGCTAGAATCAGAGTAAATGGGAAAGTGACAAAGCTTCTAACCTACCCCTATACGTCAAGCGGCTTATAATAAAGCTTTATTCAAACACTTTTGGCTTTGCTATTGATTGCTTGCGCAAGACCTCTGAAAGTTGGGGCTACTTTTGGTAGGTAGTTTTACTTGTACCCTAACTATAAGAACCCTTCAATGGACCCCAGAGACCATACCTGCATTTTACCCTGCTTCATAACTTCTGTGGAACTTTAACCTGAACTATTGGGCAAAAGGCCGCAGCCAATTTAGGGCTGGACAATTTTAGTTAGAGGTCATCTCTGTGCACCTTGAGTGCATAAAACTAACTTTTCCTTTGCATGAGTTTCTGATATGGATTATGCCCTATAATAAGTGACTGTACAGGTATCTATTGTTTATTAGTCTTGTGTGATAACTGTGAGAAACCTGAAGGAGTCTGACCTGCCAGTCCCCGGGGATCTGTCATCTAGGTGGCCAGAACACGGCCATCGCTATTATATCCAGTTCCTTGGGGTGGAACAGTGAGGGTGGATCACCTGGATGGGGGGTCCTTGGAGAATGGAAGTGGGACACCGACGGGTGAGACATGGTATCCCCCTTCTTATAACACCTTTTCCCCATCCTACCACGTAGGATACTCAAACATTCTGCACCCCACTTTTCCAGCACAAACACTTTTGCACACCATGCAAGACGACGGGCAAACACCAGAGCCATTTACCTGACATGTCCCAACACAAGGGTCAGGCAAAGTCAGGCAATTAACCAGAATCACACTCACCTGACGGCCCTTTCCCTTCCCCACAGGGATAAAAGGTGGAGCACAAGAGCACAATACGAGCAAGGCAGACGGCACGACGAGAGAGCTAACCTAGCACAGTAGTTCAAGAGGAGGAGAAAGGCGGCCACAACCGAAAGGGTGACAAGGAGAGACACAACCTTGCCCTTTCCAACACAGGCCCGCGTAACCTCCGTGGAAGGAATCCTAAGACCGTGAACAATAGCCAGCGTGCATTGCAGCAGCTGTCAGCGGTACACAGGGCCTTCCTCTGTTGATAACACAGCCAGGGAGAGATGGCTGCCACCGTGGTACCGGCCTTGACTCCAGAGACAAGAAAAGCCAAGCGGTTCATTACAGCCGGTGAGTCGAGGAGAAGCTGATAAGAAACCGAACTCTGTTGAACAAAAGTAGCAAATTGATAAGAAAAGTACAAAGAACTGTTAATGTGATTGAACAAAGTACACAACTGTTTATACGAGAGGGGAAAACCGGCTACAGAGGAGTACGGTCCCACGTGGGGGCTCACTCTAGTAACGCAGGGCGATTACCCTATGGTTGAAAACTACCATTACCAGAAGGCCTTGAGAAACGTGGGAAAGGGCTCAAAGTGGTCCTACAGGGGTCCAGCAAAATCCTCTGTACAGTGGAAAGTCGTTGACCGGCAGATGATTGTAAAGCTAAGGGAAGTGAATCCCTGCATTGTACGAAAGTAGAAGGAATGGGGTGATTGGCAAAAGTTGGTGTTAGGAAAGAGTTTACTGCACCTTTCCTTTCATCTTCAAGGAACCCCCAAACTTTAAGCTCATACGTTAGGGGGAACTGATATGTCCTTCAGGCTATTAGTACTGGGAAACATTGTTTCCCTTAGATGAGTTACTATGTTACTACTTTGGTTACTTTTGTATCACTTGTGGTAATTTTTATCATTGTGCAATGCAGCTTACACTGCTGTACAATGGGGGTGCATTTTTGTTTTGCCCTAGACTAACACTCAGTAGGATGGAGGAATTTCACCGATTTCTGACTAATAGGGAGAATGTTAGGGAGAATTCTCATTCTATGGCTAATTTCCCTTACCTAGTGAGTACCTCAGCAGCTTTGCTGGATTTCTATAGTTTATTTTTTACCCCACTCTTACCTGTGTTTTGCCATGTGTATTTCAACTGTTTTTGTGATTGTGGACTCTGGAGTACACCACTTCAGTAGCCCCACTCTGTGCGTTACACAGTACTTTCAATGCAGTGACACAGGGTTGTCTCAGACTTCCCACCGACTCCATTTTCTGGGGCTGACTACTGTCCCCCAGAAAAGGGTAAAGTTGCCATTAACTTTACATAGTCACTTTTACCGCGGATCCAATATACCCCATCTTATATGAAGTATTGGAAAAGGTTAACTCCAAGCCCTTTTTATCAATGCCTCTTTGAGCATTGTTTCGCTCCCTTAACATTAAGACTTGGCTGGTGGCAGTGGTATCTACCCTTATTTTCCTACCTCGATTATATTCAATAAAGTGGAATCGTTTTAGGCTATTTTAGTAGCCTCGAACTTTAAACCCAATTTCACAAAATACTTTAAAATTTCGGCTCCGGTTCGGTTTAATCACCATTTTTTTTTTTGTTAACATCCTTCTTGGGTCTTTCTTTGCGCGGCAAACCAGGTTTGCCTCCTTTGTTCGCCAACCTTTGGCAGGCTTCTGACCAGAAGCCCGCCATTGGCGTCTGGGTGTCTAGGTGGGCTGAATGTGAGGGAGGGGTGTAGTCACCCCCTGCACAGGATCTCCTTGGATAGCCAAGTCGCACTTGGTGTTGATTGGCTGAAGTGGTTGTCCGGGCTGGTCAACCCCCCTGCTGAGTGATTGACAGCCAGGCTGTGTGAATGGGGGATTTTGGCATAAAATGCAGGACTCTTGGGCTACAAGTCAGAGGGTTCCATGTAATAATGTCCCCTCAAAAATATCTCCATGCAAAAATAACGCCGAAATATTGCCGTTTTTTATGGGGACATTATTGCATGGAACACGCGGGGGGCACCCTCGCAACCCGCAACCTCTTTTTTTAACTTTTTTTTTTTTGTTGCTGCCCCTGTCCCCATATATATGGTCACCCATATAATATCACCACAACCTTTTCCCGGCGATATTATATATGGCAACCATATATATGGGGATAATATTACCCGATACCAGTCAGAGTTGCCACTGGAACGGCAAGGAACCGAAGAGAAGCGGAGAAGAAGACGGCTGCTGCAACTCCGAGTCCCGGTGAAGCCCTGCTGCAGTCCTGCGCTATCTCCCCTTGGACAAGAGAAGATCCAGTCTGGAGTCTTCTTCCCTTGAGCCTGGTGGGATCAACCAGTTCACCCTTTCTTCAGTCAGAGAATCCTTTCCTGGGTCAAAATCACTGCTGTACTGTAGTGGTCCGGATAGCCATCAGAAGAGCCCTCTCCTGATTTAAAGGGGCACACCTTTTATTCATCGTTGTCTTTTTCGCTGCTGCTGGCCTCATCCCTGGGTAGTGCAGATCATTCCAGACGTCGTCCTTCTTGTCCAGTGACTGAAACCGCAGGAACCGTGAGTCTGCAGGAACTACCAAGAACAACTGCCGTGGCACCAGCTTTCTCCAACAGAATTAGGTACTATGCACATTTGGTCGTTCTCTCCGACTGCCAATCCAGAATCGGGGTGAACCCTTTTCCTCCACGAAGATTTGTTCTTTCTTCACTCCCTCTTATAACTTTTCCTTAAATCTGACAATATCGAAGTACTCTTGGCATCTCGATTCTCGAAATGTTCAACGTGTGATCCTCGGCAACTGAGCATCTGCTCCATTGACACTGGCGCAGGCCTATTGACTTTAATCTGTATCTTTGAACGAGTCCACCGATTCCCTTACCTTGACAAAAGTATTGCTTGTGATTTTGCCCACTTTTCCCTTGTTTGAAATTCTAAAGTACAAAGTGTTCTAACTTCGTGAGCATTCTATCCGCGGGTTCGAGTTAGTATCGCAATACCGGTCTGTCAAATCCTAATGTACTTAACTTGAATTTGCTGGAACAAGTGGAACTGGCTGTGTGTAGTGTATTTTACGTGTTCTTTTGAATTTATAGAAGTGAAGTGTTTTGTGAACAGATGGTTATATTTTTTACCTGAAACCATGAGTCAGTATTTGCTTGAGTCACAGTAATTGTGGTCTTTTGTGTAATCTCTACTACTGCTCATTCACTCTTGAGCGAAGTCTGGCTGCTCCGCTACTGCTACCACTTTAACAGTGTAGTACAAGCTTGTACCAAAGGTGAACTTGTATTGCCACTTGTAGTCTTAATTGTGTGTAGTGATCCCTAAGGGCACTGCACAGGATTCTGCCTAACACTGACTCTTAGGCGCACAAGGTGGTTGGTGAGTCGAGTGCGTGATGACGATCAGGCGCAGTGGGCTCAGAGGACTTCTTTCCTGAGGGAGAGAATGGACAGGAGGGGTTTCTCGAAGATCTGCATCACCTTAATGAAAAACTCTTCCCACTTTTCCGCCATGGTGAGTTTGGATGGGAACCCTGCATGTCTCCCTGGCGAGTCCATCGACAACTGTCTTCTCCTTCTCTTCTTCGTCGAGGAAGAAGATAAATTATGGATCTTTCACAGTGTTTTTTTTACCATTCTCTTGTCCTTCTCAGGTGTTTTATCGACCGCAGAGCTCTTTTCATCAGGTCCTGTCTCCAATGGTGTCATACTAGGAGACTTCGAATATTACTGGCCTAGGGCCAATTTGGAGGCTCACTCCTTTAAGGCCTCTGGTGTCATAACTTGACACGAGCTGCAATTCGCCACAACGTGGTCAGTACTAAGGTAACAGACAGATGTTGTGGGCATTGGTAAGCAACATTATTTTGCTGCAATCACAGCATTTTTGGAAACCAGAGGTTTTGGGAGTAGACATGCTGTGAAGTCTACCAAAAATGCAAAGAATCTTGAAGAAAATTAAGTGCGTCAGAAGATTTCTAAAACAAAGTTCCTGAGTAGCGTGCTTGGCATATGGAAAAAAGGAACAGAGATCATGGGTCACAGAGAAGGCCATTTCTACCTGCATCAATGCCACGTCGCGCCATGGAGACAACTCCTGGATGGCCATCTACTCAGGTGTGTACGACACCCCCTGGTGGGGAAAATGTTTGAGAGGTGCAGAGAAGGAGAAATTACTCATTGTAATGATCTTTCTATGGATTCTTCTCACACAGATTTCTCATCCTGATAGACATCCATCATCCAGCTCTGCTGTTTGGAATCATTTTGACATGGGGCATAGTGGACCTCGACTCAGCAGTCGATCCGTCTTGTCTGGCTCTCGAACATCGGCTCTACAAGTGACGTCAGGCGTCGTGTGTATATATAGCACATCACTACAACCCCCCTATGCTACAGTTCCTCCTTTTTCCCGCCCGCGCTTAAATGCTGCAGAAGGAAAAACCACAGGAGGTGGCTAATCAGCAATTAAAAACTTTAACAAGGATACATCACAACAGGGTGATACCACACAGGGGCGTTGCTAGGGGGGCTAAGAGGGCTATAGCCCCTAATCTTTTGGTTGTAGCCCCGGATAGAATATCAGGAGCAACAGCCAAAAGACTAGCTAGCCCCCAGTCCCAACAGTTCCGACATTAGTTTAGCCCCGGGTCTTTTCCAGACCTAGCAACTTCTCTGCTGGCACACAACAATGATTGAATCATTTAAAAAAATGTTTTTATTAAGAATAAGACAGAAGCGGTAATCTAAGAGCCATCACCAGATGCCTTCTCATTTGAACAAAAGCGACAAGCCACAGAATTTTCTGAGCAAGGGTGGATGGGAGGGTTGATGAGAAATGTGAGACACCAGTAGGTGCCTCACCCACTAGTCCCCGGGGATCTGTCATCCAGGTGGGCCAGGACACGGCCATCGCTTTTGGATCCAGTTCCTGGGGGTGGATCAGTGCGGGAGCATCACCTGGGTGAGGGGTCTTCGGGAGTGGGACACAGGATGGTGAGACGCAGTATGCCCTTCCCTGTAACACATTTACCTCATCCTACCAGGTAGGATACTTAGGAACTCAACCCTCCCCCCGTTTCACAACATGGACAGCCCGCTATGAGAGAAAACGGACTAACACCCGAGCCGTATACCTGATGTGTCCCAATACAATGGTTAGGCTGGGTTAGGCAATTACTGACCACCCCGCACACCTGACTTCCATTACACTTCCCCACACGGATAAAAGGTGGAGCATGAGAGCACACTCTGAGTGAGGCAAAACAAACGAGGAAACAGCAGTTCCGAGATGACACTTTTGAGGAGGAAGACGGCGAAACCGAAGGGGATCACAAGGAGGCAAGTTCTTTTTGACAAGGAACTGTTACTTTCACGAAACCTTGACAATAGAAAGCGTAAAACCAGGAAACCAGGCTGAGGAATCCTGCATTGTTTGTCGGAAATATTCGTGACCCTCTTGCGCCGATAATCAAGGTGGGGAGAATTGCCAGCTGCCGTGGTACTGTCCTTGACTCCAACAAAAAAAGTGTCAGTAAAATCAACACAGCCGGTGAATTGGGGAGACAGATACAAGACTGGTATGTGTTGAAGCCAAGGTTGCAAGCGGCAACATTGTATGGCGAGCGCTGGAACAAATATTGTAAGAAACGCGTGTGAATATCAACGCAAGTCAAGTTGAACTGTAGATGAGTGATTCAACTTTGAAGCCAGGATATATGAAACCTTTGACAGAGTGGTCCAACACAACATGCGTGCTCAAGCAAAGGTCTCTGTAAGGTGTCCAGCTAAGAGCTGACAAAAGTGAAATAGTGGCATTGGATTGTCCATCGAAGTGGTCCTGCAACCGGTCAAGCCAAATCCTGTGCACAATCTAAAGTCTTAGATGTTGATACAGTAAAGAAAGTTGATGGCAAAGTAGATAAAGTTAGTCCAAGCCCAACGGAGGGAGACCAATTGAAGATTTTGTGTTAGAATGGATCTGAGCCCAGCAGAGGGGTATCCGGGGTGAACCGCAAAACACTTGAGAAATTGGATACATGGAAATCCTAAGAAAATTGTGTATAGGTGAAAAAAACAAGAACTTTGTGTTAAAGTGGATCTGAGTCTGGTGGAGGGGGATCCAAGTTGAATGGTAAATCACCCAAGAAGTTGTACACGAGAATCCGGAGGAGAAAGGAACCTTTGAATGTTTGTCGTATCGAGCTCTCTGAAGTAAGAGACTTTGAATCGAAAAGAGACATTGGCACAGAACGCCCCGATACTGAGATTTGAACTGCATCCTTGTGCTAGAGAATCCAGAGACTGTGTAAAGCTCTGATGTGCCGCTTTATCCCCTGGTGAAAACGTGGAGAAGGGAAACCAACGGCTTAAATATCCTGAGATATGGGTCAACCGCTCTTCCTCTTTTGAGGGTTGTGGAAAAGTGTAAAAGACTGCGACAAGTGAAACTCAAAAACCACCTCAGGAAGGTACTCGGGCCTGACTTTGAGAGGCTTTCTCAAGAAATAAACTCCTCAAACGGAGCCGCCATCAAGTAGGTCAAAACCAGATTAAGATCCCAATCTGGGACAACAAAGCAGGTTTGGCGGAAACTTAATGAGAATGCCCTTCAGAAATTGAAATCCACATACTACCCACCTCCACATGCGTTAAAAGTGGAATCCCAGACCTTTGAAAAACTAATTCTAAAAAAACTAGAAGAGATCGCGACAGAACAAATAACTGGCTGCTTCCACAACGTGACCAAAATGGAAAACTTAGCACTGAAGGAACTGCAGACCAATGATGAAATAGTCATAAAACCGGCTGACAAAGGGGGAGCTTTTGTCACATGAACAAACAGGACTATGAAGGGATGGTGAATACTCTTATTGAAGACCACACCACATATCACAAACTAGGGAGCGACCCAACAGAAAAACTCAGGAACATGATAAACCCCATCATAGAGGAAGCAGAAGCCGAAGGACATCGAAGTGCTAAAAAAATCAGCTTTTTTGAGCCCACAAAATCCAAGGCGACCAGTCTTCTACGCCCCGCCCAAAATCCATAAGGCGGTCTTTCCACCACCCGGACGACCCATAGTATCAGGAATTGGTTTCATATTGGAACCACTATCACAATTCACAGACTTCTTCAAGATGCGTTCATATACCAAGTACATTTGGAAAGTCTCATCCTAGCAAGCCCTGACATGTTCATTGTGACCATGGACATAGAATCCCTGTATTCTAAAATACCACAAAGAGAAACCCTAAAAGTCATTGAAAAGGTATTACAAACCAGATCCCTTGACATGCCCATCTCGTCACTAATGCAACTGGCAGAAATAGCACTCACAAAGAACTATTTCCTTAATGAAGAAAGCTATTATGAACACATAGCCGGAACTATGGGCGCGACCTTCGTACCAACTCTAGCCAAACTTTACGTTGCAGATTTTGAGGAAAAACATATCTACCTCAAGTCTAATCCATTCGCCAAGCACATTGTGAGCTGGCGTTGATACATCGACAAAATTATTATGCTGTTTGATGGAGACAGAACAAAATTAGATGACTTTATTGGATGGATTAACAAATTGAACCCTTTTCTCAAATTCACACATGAAGCCAGTAAAACAGAGGCTACTTTCCTAGATCTTAGAATCATTAGGACAAGACAATCCTTCGAAACTAGTTTCCCAAAAGCCGACAGATAGGAACTCCCTTCTTGACTACAACAGTTACCATCATAGATCGCTGAAAGAAAATCTATTGTTCGGACAGTTCCTCCGATTCAGAAGGAATTGCATGACCAGCAAGAGTATGACAAACAGTCGGAGAGACTTGCAAACAACCTCAAGGATAGACACTATCCCCACAGAATCATCAAACAAGCCAGAAAGAGGGCAAGGAATATACCTAGAGAAAAAACCCTCACACAACATGGCAAAAGAGATAGAGGTGACAACACAATTACAGCAGTCTTTAGCCACTCAGCAGTCACCAACTGCTTGAAAAAAGAAATTCGAAAAGCCTGGCACATATTGAATGTGGAAGAGAAAAATCTACCAGAACCTCTGTTCGCGATAAAAAGAAGGAAAAAATCTAAGGGACAGTCTGGTACATACATACAAACAGGTGCCTAAAATCACCAATACACAGACATTATGGCACAAACCCAGACCACTGGGCCACACACCTTGCAAGAATTGTACGGTATGCAAATTCACCAAATTAACAACCTCTATTGACATAGGTTGGAAATACCCCTGGGAACAGAAATACCTCACAAATTGCAACACCACGAACGTGGTATATTTGATCCAGTGTCCATTTAGTAAAAAATACATTGGAATGACCACGAGGGCCATAAAAATACGCATTGGAGAACACAGGTCCAGCATCAGGACAAAAAAGGTACTGCCCCTCTTGTTGAACATTACATCAAAATGGACATACAGAAAATGAACTTACCTGGAGAATACTTGAAAAAGTCACAATACCAAAAAGAGGTGTCAACATAGTGGCACTCTTACTTAGAAGAGAACAACAATGGATCTTTAGACTCCAGAGCCACAAGATTGGTCTAAACAAGGAAATCTGCTGGCAAACCTTGGCAGTACAATAAAAGGGAACACTTACAGAAGAAATGCCACTTGGGCATCCATCACATCTCATTCATACTCCATACCTGCGGCGTTAGGCATGGGAAAAAAGCAGAACCAATTCAAAATCAGTTTGAGCCCTTTAGACACCAAGAGCGGGGCTCATTACGCATAGAAAGACCTTCAAAAACGCTTCCGCCCATCTGCAAATTAAAATTATAAATATTACCTCACTTTGCGGACCCAATCATGAATAGGAAAGGAGACATAGCCTCCACATGAACACGCTATCAAGTGTACTTTGCCTAGATACAATCAAACAGGCTTGGCACAGCACTATATACATGTCCATAACTACATCTCCCATGAACCCGAGGGAGCCATCTGCATGAGAAACCAATACAAACACAATACAACATCTCACACGTGACCATTTTCCGGTTTTCACGTCAAGTGCAAAGCTAAGTAACAACTATAGGACATCCCATGATTTATGGGTATCTTTTGAAGTCCAGACCGGGACACACGATTCCGAAAAACATTGACCATATAATCAATACACGAATATCATGAATATAGTATAGGAAGCCCCTTATGGCCAGTATCTCAACTGTCACCTCGAAGATCATAATTGCCAAGCACTGCAGGCGAACTCAATGTGGTAACGTGACCGCACTGTTCACACGCCAAGCACAAAGCGAAGTAATAACTATAGGACTACAAATCCCATGATAGATTGTGTTTGTAGTCCATATCGGGACACACGATTGCGCAGAAAAACATTGACCAAGTAATCAGTACATGAGTAACTGGCTATATTACAGGAGGCCCATTATGGAAAGTATATATAACATCTACCTCGGAGATCACAATTGCCAAGCACTACACACAATTGCAATGTAGTCACGTGACTACACCGCCCGTTTATATGCGAGCCGACATCTAAGATGGCGATCGCAAGAACAACCAGAGTAAACAAGACGCGGCGTAAACGAGAGAAAGAAATTACTAGGTAAGCGGGGGCAAACAGAGATATCAGATGCACTGATGTACCTTCTGGCTCACCCCACCCATTACCAGCATGCAGCTATAGGCACAGAGGCATGCCACGTAACGCCCTATAAGTAATGGACTCCTTTGGGTCATTTTGATTCTGGTAAACTACCAGTTCTACACACTGATGGACCTACTGGCTCATTCCTCTATAGGCACAGAGGCATGCCGCATTACGCCCCAAAAGTAGTGGACTCCCTTGGTCACTTTGATTTTGGTATACTACCATTTCTACACAGAAACAAGTCTCCAGTGGCATGAATGTGTACTGCGGAATGCACAAGAGGTGGTGGGGATCCACACAAGCAGGGCCATCCTCCTAATAACAAAAAAGACCTCAAACATTAGTGATACACAAAAACAAGTGTGCCCCCACGCACAATGACACTATGGGAATTCTGTAGGAACACTGGCTCTATAGTGATGGGGCTTTTGTCTCTTATAGGATCTACAAACACAGAACAAAAAACCTGAACCTCCACTGTGAAACCAATACAAGGATCACGCACGGAAGACCGGTAAATAAGTTCCCCTTTCCTCCTTGATACATCCACATATGGCCATGCTTTTAAAATACACATTAGCACAAGGAGGGGTACTAGTTGTACTATCCCATCTATTCCCAGATTCCAAAAGGACACAGAAGGCGGTAAAGTAAGAACAGATCCCTCTAAGACACCCTTGGAACAGGAATACATAGGGAGCCTCAAACAAACACAGGTATGAAGGAACTACTCCTGTTTAATGTGGACCAAGAGTTCCACTTGAGGACAGAAGAAACCTACCTCTAAAAAGCACTCTAAGACTGATGATGGTTCCATCTGTCTTTCTTCTTCTTTTTAAATTCCATAGGACTCAGGGACAGACCCTATAAGCCCATTGGACATCTGAAGATACCTCTCAGCACACATGAAAAGCAATCAAATCGCACACAGAGTACAGTACTAAGAAGCATTCGTCCTGAAGAAAGCGGCCATTAACTAGTTCCGCTGAAACCGGTTGACTATTGTTGAAGTAGTATTGGACTGATAACCCATACTCCGAGAGCCTACATAAATAGACGAAAGAGATCGTATAAGAAATCTATCCAAGCTATCTATACCCAACATGAAATCACTGTTTGATGAATAGAAATTCAGCTTTTAAACAATTCTCCGACCTTAGTGGTCACAGAAATAACTTTGATAAGACACACATATTGGAGGCGGTACTAAAAAAGATTAAAACCGACCACCAGTAAGTGCACACTTAACTTTTTTAGAAATTTAGGAAAGTAGTGAGAGAGGAAAGGGTCAGGACCTCTACATCTTTTTGTAGGAGGCACACCAGCACACACTAGGGCTGACTCTAGCCACGTAGAAGGTTCCTCACACACAGGGCTTAAACAAGTTTTGCTAGGGACTCAGCTGTAGGAATAACTTTTTAATAATATTCCTTCTGTTTATAACGTGTTAAAAAGACCAGGGTACAAACAGGAGGTGACCACCCGTTTACTCCAATTTGTACCTACCCACCCTTCAGAAATTGGGCCATGACAGGAATAGTATAGAAGGAACCTTGGTCCGGGGACCTCTTGAACACAGACAGGGCCACCAAATACCCTTTGACTATGGTAACCTGAAGGCCTGACGAGGCCAGTGTTAGAAGGAACTCCATCACTGTGGACAATCTTGCATTCCCTGCACCACGCCTCAGCTCTTCTCCACCTGTACCGGTACAGAGATCTTGTAGAAGGTCTGCGTGCAGCCAGCAACACCTGAAGTGCCTCCTCTGAGAGGTCCCAGTCATCCTACCTAATCCTCTCAAGAGCCAAACATGTACATGAACCACTCATCCCTCCGACTGGGTCAGTTGATCCGGATGCTGAGGCAACCGGTGAGGCAGACAAAGGGACAGTTCGAAGCGATCAGAGTACCATGTCCTCCTCGCCTAACCTGGGGCGATCAAGATCATGGTCGCTCCAAATCTCTTCAACCTCCAGAGAACCCATGGAATGACAGAAATTGGGGGGGGGGCATAGTGGAGAGGGAAGGTCCAATCCACCAGAAACGCATCCCCCGTTGCACCAATCGCTGTAAATTCCCTTGAGCCAAACTGTTTACACTTCCTGTTGGCTTCTGTGGCAAACAGATCCACTGGCAAACAGATCCACTGCTGGGGTACCGTAGCGTGAAGACCTCTTCTAGGACTTCCTGGCAAACTTCCCACTTGTGTGAGACCATGTTCTATCTGCTCAAAGCAGCCGCCAAATTGTTTTCTGTCTCCGCCAGATGAACTTCTGAGACCGAGATTTGATTCTCTAGCAACCAGAACCACCGATGCGCCGCTTCTGCCCAGAAGGGATGGGAATGCACTCCACCTTGCTTGTTTCAGTAGTGCATGGCCAGTGTGTTGTCCATCAGAATCAGGACATGCTTCCCCTTGAGCGATGGGGCGAAAGCCTTCAGGGCTAACCTGATGGCTTGCAACTCCAGCCTGTTGATATGCCACCTGGCTTCCGACGCAGTCCAGTGGCCACACACCTGCAAGTCTTCACAGTGAGTGCCCCAACCCTTCAAGGACACATCCGTGACTACTCAGACCTGACGCAAAGGAGGCCGGAAGGGTTCTCCCACCATCCAGATCTGCTTATGCCCCACCAGTTGAGTCCGCAAACTACCTGGCTTGACACCTTGAGAGGGTCTGAGAGCGTTCCCAGAAACTGAGACTACTAGTGCTGCAGGAGCCACTGAAGGGATCTCATGTGCAGTCTGTCCTCTGGCACCAGGAAAATGCAAGAGGCCATGAGGTCCAAAAGGTGGAGAAAGGAAGCCGCTGGTAAGGTGGTGTGGTTCCAGACCAACTGGACCCTCTGTTTTAAGTTGTTGGCTCTCTTCTCGGGAGGGAAGGGCTTCCCTGCTCGAGTGTCTAGGACTGCCCCGATGAACTGGAGCCTCTGGACTGGTGTCATGTGGGACTTCTTCAAGTTCAGGGAGAAGGCCAGTGATATAAACTATGCCTCCTACACCAATCAGGAACACGATAAGGTAAGTAGTTTACATGAAGGTTTATTCTCTTAATTGTAATGTAGAGAAAGCACTGGGACATCCATCCAGCCCAGCACATTAGGTCCAACTGACCCCACTAGAACCCTGCACTCCAAACATACATCAACACTCCACCTAGAGTCCCAGTGACATCACCACACCCAACACTCCACCTATAATATCAGTGACATCACAGCACTCATAGCCATAATCAGGCCCAGCACAGCTTATGACATATCTCCCTCTCTTCAAGTAACACAACATTAGACCACTGGTAGAGACCCAGCACAAGTGCAATATTACCAGAAAAGTTACAGCCCAAAACCATTTTCTACTCCCCCTGAGCCGAACCGCTACACCCCAACATCAAACCAAGATCTTAAAATGTAAAACACAAAACTAACTCAAACCACATGCTCTCCCCAGAACCAGAACCCACTCAGCTACAAACCCGCTGAATGAACTACAACAATGGAAGAACCAACAATAAGTCCTTGACTGCGGAGACCCCTTGCATTGCAACCAAAACTAACCCACTCACCATCTAATCCCCACACAGACATGTGGCCACCATGTCTGTGTCCAACACAAATATAAAAACTCCAGCCAAAACTTTGATCCTACTTTGAAACTCCTTAACAACACACTGTCCCCATAACTTACTCAAACAGCACCTCACTGTCCTTAAAACCCAGACAGCACCTCACTGCCCGCTAGAGAGTACCTCACTGCCCCCCTAAAATGACCCAGACAGCACCTCACTGCCCCCCTAAATGACCCAGACAGCACCTCACTGCCCGCTAGACAGCACCTCACTGCCCCCCTAAAATGACCCAGACAGCACCTCACTGCCCACTAGACGGCACCTCACTGCCCCAAAAATGACCCAGACGGCACCTCACTGCCCGCTAGACAGCACCTCACTGCCCCCAAAAATACTGGCATCATCCACACATAACCAGGGGACATGCCCCTACGAACACGACAAACAAAACACTGCAGGACAACATGTAAAACCCCACAGTAAGTGATAACCAGATCAAGACCATGGCGCTAAAGTCCCTGCGCCAAACCCCAACATGTCCCTGAAATGCAAAACAATAAATTGCACGGCAAGTAATTGTAAATGCAAAAATGGATGGATGGAAGTGACATGGCGCTAAAGTCCCTGCGCCATACCCCCACCCACATGTCCACTTAACCAACCTGCAAAGAAAACAGTGTTAAAACAAACATTACAATTTTTTTTTCCCCCATGAACACCAACCCACGAGTCCATACTGTGAACCCAGGGAAAGTCCTAAACATTAAGCCACCACATAAACACAACAGCAGAACATCAAATTTACAGGCCTTAAACTGCTAACATTAAATCAAGACCAAACCCAATACATCTGATAACCCCGAGGCCACTACATCAACACAAATTGTAATAACACTGGCCTCACCCAACACCTACCTGATAAGAACTTATTAATTTGATAGATCCTCCACGCCATGCGAGCCCCAGAGGTCTGGGTCCAGCGTTCGCCACCTTGCCATCCTACGTGTCAAAGCACCCACTTGTTGCTTCATCCGTCTCCCAGCACAAGCATAATAAATGCCCATTCTTGCAAACATGGGCACCCAGCTTCTCACCAGCACCAATAATACATGTCCTTCTGCAGGCGTAATCTCAGCGCCCTCCTGTCGTGCCAAAAAAGTCCAGTGCTACAGGACCGACCGGTCCATATGAGGAGCGCTCCACCTTAAAATGTGCAAACTAATAACTATGATCCTCCGGAACATAGTAACTTCCGCATCCATGAACGTTGCGTCGCAAGCCGACGTAGCTGCCCATTCAAACGTTGTATTCCAGCATAGCACGCTGGGCCGACTGCCCTTCTTCCTGTGACGTCATCAGTCCGCTTGCAAACACAAAGCTGACAACGCCACCAACAGACACAGAGCTAATAGCCACGGCCATACCCCAATGCCGCTCCAAAGGGCCAACGTGCCCCAGACGGCTCCAAATTGCACAACGATGCAGCGTTACCCTTGTGGCTGTGCCGACACGCTCCTGATACTACAGCACCCGCTGCACCCGCTCCGACTTCACAGCGGGAACTTCTGCTCCAAACAGCGCCTACGGGCGCTAAACTCAAAGCTGCATCGCACCGCTTCTATGCCTCATTCGGACACCCTCGGGCCACCTCAGAGCTGACCCTCTCCTGAATGTGCAGCACTCACCGCACTTACGGCACCTCCACAGAATCCCCGGGCCACTCGACAAGGGCCCATACACCGCCAGCCACACCAAACAATGGGCCGCTTCAGCCCTTGCTCGACCGCTTGTCCAACCGGTCCCAATAGCGCCACCTGGCTGTACCAGCCCTCCACTGATACAGGAGCCGCCGCAGCTCCTGCCAACACCACAGCTCCCAACCTGGACAGCTCCCCAGGGGTCACGCACCGACCGCCGCTACAGCCAGCAGGCCCTCTCAGCTCAGCGCTGCCTGGGGGTCTCACCTTATGGACCAACAACTGTGTGCTTCAGCAAAAACAGGTCCCCAGCCTTGGACCTTCACTGCACCGCCCGGCCTGCAGCTCCTTGTTGCTGGATGGATGTCTAAACTGGAAGGCAGTACTTCTCACCCACTGCCCCTTCCCAGCAATCCCATCCTCATCAACAGTGATATAAACTATGCCACCTACACAACACTCCACCTAGAGTCCCAGTGACATCACCACACCAACACTCCACCTAGATTGTCAGTGACATCACAGCACTCATAGCCATAATCAGGCCCAGCACAGCTATTGACATATCTCCCTCTCTTCAATCAACAACACTCATAGCCATAATCAGGCCCGGCACAGATTAAGACATGTCTCCCTCTCTTCAACTAACACAATATTGGAAATGCTGGCTGGGGCACTGCATATGTGTATGTGCGAGGGGGTGCTCCTTTGCCTCCTTGCACATACGGGCAGAGCAACTGGAGCGGGGCATTTTAGCAACCACGCGAGGTACGTTTATGGCGATTTATTTTTTATTTAAATGTGTATGGATGTGTGTATGCTTCTGTTATGGGACTGTGGTCGGAGCAGGATGGGCGGTAGCACTGGGATAGTGGTGGGAGTAGGGTGGGGAGAGCCCAGGGTCTGTACTGGTAGTAGGGTGCGGTGACGGCACGCAAAAGTTCATAGCGATTTCTACATACTGTCCATCTGGCATTTTTGGGGGGGCCCGGCCTGCCCAAACTTTGCTCAGGGGGGGCCCACGCCAAAAAAGTTTGAAGACCACTGGCCTATAGCCTCTGCCTCTAGAGGCAAAGGTCAAAGCAGGCTTAGCCGGCTGCGCAGCCAGACCCTGCGATTTAGCAGCAATTTTAGACTCCTTGAATTTCTCCAGAGAGTTACCTGCCTTCTGTCCGAAAAGCATCTCCTCCTCAAAAGGCATGTCAAGAAGGTGGTTTTTTACATTAGGGCAGAGCCTGGATGTTTTCGAATAGGCCTGCCTGCACATAACTACTGCCGATCCCATGGAGCGGCCAACACAGTCAGCAATTTCCAGGCCTGTTTGCAAGGACCGCTTGGCAGTTTCCATCTCAGGCCCCACCAGCTGTATAAATCCATCCTGCATATGACCTTCCGGGACGTATTCTGCTGCATGCTCTACTGCCTTCCACAAACCGTAAAAAAAACGGTGCGAAACCGCGAGCTACGTTTATGGCCTTGAGATCCATGCTGACGGAGGTAAATACCTTTTTGGCCAAAGCGTCAATCCTTTTCCCTTTCTTGTCTGTAGGGAGATTCAACGTGGATGCTGCGGGCCTGGAGGATATAGTGGCAGCCTGAACTACCAGGCCTTCTGGGGAAGGGTGTGTTGAAAGGAAGGAGGGTTCCCCTCTTTCCGGCATGTACTTCACTGTGACATTGGTACTCACTGGGGCAAAGTGCATGGAGTCCGGAAGATGGAAGCCAAAGGAATAGCTATGGCCTGATTGAAAGGCATGTTGTGTAACAGCCAAGCCCTCATCCAGGATGTCTGTCGGGTCATACCCTTGATGGGGAACGGCGGATGACTTCAGGATGAGTGTGTCAACCCCTTTCTCTACCAATGCCCTGAATTTGACATGAGAGTGAGTGCAGGGTTGTTTCTGTTGCATCTTAAGATCTGGAGATGTGTCCAACACACTGGCATCTTGAAGACCTTGAGCCAGTGCCACCAAGTTGCCTCGATCCTCAAAATAGTCGAACACGCCGGATTCCATTAAGATGGGGGTCGACATCTTCACATTCTTTGGCTTGATCGGCGCCAAAAATCAACCTCATTGAGTCGAAAAACCGTGTCCGCGACAGCGATTGAAAAGCGCCAACGTTGATGGTCGAAGTCAAAGACTTCTCTTTCGACTCCACCGGTCACTGGCTGCTTTCAGTCTTCTGTGTCCTGGGGCACTCGCACATGGAGCTTTCTCTTCCCCAAAGGCTCTATGGTGCTTGCCTACAACCGGAGACAACCTCACTATGCGGAAAGCTTTCTAAACTGTCGCTTCCCGCTGCCCCGCCTCTGCAATTAATGATTTTGGTGGCAAAGACCCTCCCAAGGCCGGAAACTGCTCGACAGTGTTCCCGGCATATTCTTCCCCCTCCAGATGTGTTAAACTCACCTGATCTCTGCGGGGGCATTGGGGCACGGTTGTAGCCCTCCCTGGACTTGGCTCCCCTGGATCAGACTTCTTCCCCAGCTTCTGTAGTGTGGACTGCGCTGGTTGCTGACACTGCCCCTGAGAGAATATGAGAGGCAGTGAGAATGCTGTGGTTGGACTGTGATTTCCCTCTAACCCTTCTTCCCAAAACGAGGTGAGCATGCATCTCCCCATGTAGTCTCACCTGGTTATTTATGAAGATGAGCTCTCCGTCCTGCTTCTCAAGTGCAGGGGCACCTTTAATGGACCTAGTTACTTCACTGGTCTGTGTGCGTGGCAGCCCAGACCGGCTGTGTCTGACCCACTTCAAATGTAAGTGTTTCTTAACAATGATTATTGTCTGTATCCTTTTGCAATGTTTTTTTTCTGTGATTATTGGCTGTAACCCTTGTAATGACTTTCCTTCTCCCCAATAGGTGTGATGAAGGCCCAGCGGAGTTGCAGTGTTGGGAGCTAGTCCAAATGGGTGCCAGAGGAGTTTACGAGGTCCCCAGTAGAAGGTAAATTGGGTTTCGAGGTCAAGCGCAAAGATTGTGTAGCGCGTGACCTCGCGTAAAGTCTTTATGTAGTTTCTAAACTTGTTGTCCTTTTCTCCTGCAGGGATGACTTGTGATTTCTGACAAGAGGCAGCTATCCGAAGTCCTGCCGTCAGTTACTGGATGGATGGATCTGCAAGCATGCTGGGCAAGATGAGCGCCTCGTAGCTAGACACCCAGAACAGGTGAGGATGCGCCTCAACTGCAATGACTGTTGGAATCAGGTAAAATGCGCTTCAGGCGATAGTATGGCTGAAATCAGGTAAGATGCACGTCTGTCGATGGTGTTGCTGGAGTCAGGTAAGCTGCGCTTCAAGCAATGGTATTGCTTCAGGCTGCGGTGAGCGTTACACTGCAAGAAGCAGACTAACACGAAGCGCTTGCATGCGGGCGGGGCAGGTTTAAATAGCCGGGTCCCAGCCACACCCCCTTGGCTCCGCCTTGGCTCCCAGAGGATGCTGCACGTGCCTCCCAATGTTTCGTCTGCCTTTCCCTGGCCACCTGGGAGGAGACTTTAGGTAGGGTCTTTGTGAGGACTCCGCAGGTTTCATCACAGTGGCTACCGGGGCATGATCAGAGATAATCCTTGGGACCTCACTTGTTGAGGTAGTGCATGGCCCCTGTGCTGTTTGTCAGTACCAATAGTCTTGGCTCATATGTATTTATTTATTTATTTTGCATTTGTAAAGCGCCTAGCAGCCTGAGGGCACTGTGGCGCTGTTTCAAGGAAATGTCTTAGTTACAGGGGTTAGGTTCGTGCAGGTTACAATAGACGGTACATGTTACAGAGAATGCGTGACTAACATTAGCCTGGAAATGGAAGGTTGCATTACATTATCTATGAAGTTGGAAAGATGAGCACAGACATATGAGAAAACATACTTCCGGTACAAGGTCCAAAGTGTGGTTTACACAAACAGCATGGTTTAGCATGGTTTTTATTGCTTTTCTGAAGACCAGGTGCAACCAGAGAAAAGTAAACAGGGCATTCCTGATTGCCCTCGGAAAACTGATGTGTTCCTAGAACGCCAGTGGGGACAATCATCAATCACCATCAGATCTTCGAAGTAAGCACCCCAGCCCTCAGTGACTAAAGTCAGTTGAGGCCAGGGTGGGTTGAAGCAATGAACCCCTCAGCAGGTTGTCCCTTCGGGTCCACCATTCCAGGTCCCTGGACACCTGTGTCAAAACCTGCATAAGGTCCAAGTGCATCCCTGAAATTGAGACCACTGTCAGCTGAGCAGCCACTGGAGCAACCTCATGCATAGCTGAGACTATGGCACCACCAGTATGCAGGAGTCTATAAGACCTAACAAGCGCAGAAAAGCTGAGGCAGGACAGGTTTCCTGATGTTGGAAGACATGTACCATATTGGAGATGTTCGCGACTCGGTCCTCTGGCAGGAAGGCTTGGCAAAGGCGAGTGTCCAAGAATACACCAATGAATTGGAGAGACTGGGATTGCAAAACCTGAAAATTATTGCAGTTCAGGGAGAAACCCAAGCTGTGCAATAGACTGCATCTCTGGTGCAAATGCACCAATGCGTGGTCTGGGGAACGAGTTTGTATGAGCCAGTTTTCCAGATACAACATTAATGCCTTCCCTTCTTAGGTGAGCAGCCACCAATGCCAGCAGCTTGGTGAAAACCCTGGGTGCCGAAGTGAGACCGAATGGCAGGACCTTGAATTGGTAATGGCAATTTTCCAATATAAATCTCAGGTACTTCCTGTGCTTTCTGTGGATGGGTACATGGATGTATGCAACCTGGAGATCCAGGGACACTAGTCAATCCTGCAGGACCAGGGCCTAAAGGATCTGGGCTAGGGTAATCATCTTGAACTTGACTTTGTGCAAGAACAAGTTCAAAAGCCTCAGACCCAGGATGGGACAAAGGCCTCCAACCTCCTTCGGCACCAGACAATACGTTGAATAGATGCCCTTGCCTCATTCCGAGTAGGTCACTGGGTCTATGGCACCTTTTTCGAAAAGCTAATGGACCTCTTTCAGTAGGAGCGGGTCCAGAGGCAAGAACATGCCATCCTGTGGATGGTCCAGAGGAGGATTAGAAAAAGGGAGACCATATCCCTGGTGAACGGCCTGTAAGGCCCAGGCATTGGACGTGATAAGAATCCATGCCTTGCTGAATTGCGATATCCTGCCTCCGACAGGGGAGTGATGGTGAAAGAGGCTTCATACCAGGGGCAAAAAAGGGCACAGTCAAGGTGGAAATGCTCCTCTGGGGACACCTCTATCCCGGCCACTGTTGGGGCATCGCTGCATCTGCTTGCCAAAGAGTGCTTTACCTCTCCCTCTGTGGGCATAGAAGTCGAAGGGGCAAAAACCCTGGCCACTGCATGATGAATTAGCAGGTTGTTGTCAACAACTTTGCTGTCACCTTTAAAGCCTTGAATGTTTGTAGGGATTTGTCAGTCTTGGTACCAAACAGGCTTTTGCCTTAAAATTGCATCTAAAGGAGTATTTTCGGGACATCTGGGACAAAACCAGACTTTCTCAGCCACAGTATCTTCTGACCACGGTACTCATTGCCACTGTCCTGCTTTAACAGTCCACTGTGTCCAGGCTTGACTGAAGGATTTCGCTGGGCCATCCTTCACCTGGTTCTCACCCTCTGGGATGTCCACTGCCACGTCCGAAATGACTGACCAGAGCCCAAGCAAAAATCTGGCCAGGGTACAGGAGGCATTGATGCACTCAAGGCCAAGGATGGCTGAGCGAAAAACCTTCCTTCTCCATGCATCCAGTCTCTTGCTCTTCCTTGTCCGGGGGCAGAGAAGGGAAAGATGTAGCTTTCAATTGAGCCAGGAGAGCCTTCACAACTAAATGCTCTTGAGATGGATGGGCAAACCGGAACACCGGGAATGAGGATCCTAGTCTACGATTGGAACCAAAACCTGTTCGTACCTTAGCTCTAGGAAGGAGCCTCCACTGCTTGGTTGAACAGCAGTAGTGTCTCCTTCTTTGGACCTTCGTAACAAGATGTCCATGAGTTCATACTGCACCTTGGGCCGGTAACTAGGAGATATCCACCACTTTCACAATTAGGTTCTAAAAAGCAATCAGAGGTTTGCCTGGGGTCGGGGCAGGGAGCATTTTCATGTATGATGAGGTGTCCAGGTCTCTTGCATCCTGCAAGCTTGCAGCAAGGTCCTTTAAGTCACCATAATCCTCATAAAACTCCCCTGGGAAGTCCCTAACTTTCCTAGGTTCCAGGGGTTCCAAACCAAAGGGAATGGGGACCACTTACTCATCATAAATGGCCTTCAGGCAGAACATGAATGTACCCCTAGGGGGCATGGTATATGCTCCAGAAATTCTGCCATCACTGATGTAGTTTAGTGCCTATGGCACTATGAAATGGATGAACGAGGTTGTAGGATGCGTGTCCTAAAATGGATCAGTGCATCCTCTAGGATGGATCTTGTCCGCCTTTCGCACAGGCCCGAAGGCGCATGGTTGTGCAATTTGTCAGCGTCTCTGCTGGCTCGTCTGAGCATGGTGGACTCTGTTGGTGCTGGGGCCTTGGCAAAGAGGCTAGCCTCTTCAGCCTAAAGGCCTTCCATTTCTCTGGAGTAGAGGACTGAGTTGGGAAAGGTACCTGCAGAGCCTGGTCATCCACAGAGCCCCTGAAGTGGTTGGCTCCTCTTCGATGTGGAAGAATAGGTCTTTGAAGAAACGTTTAAAGACCGAAACCTCTTGCAGTGCTTCTTTTTCTTTTTGTCCTTATGTGCCAGGGACCATTCTTTGGTGAGACGATCGACGCCAGGCCACCTGTGACGTGTATGCTCATTTTTGTTTAAATGTGACAAACACATATTTACATAGAAACGGGTCAGTTTTCTGTCCCACTGAAATCGGTCATATATTCTGAGCTCGGTCATACTGCTAGGTCTGCCGAACTAAGCGGGACAAAATGCCAACAGGTCTCCCAGTGCATAAAACAGACCGGGCAAATATCCAGCATTTTCCTTTTTTGCCCAACATTCCACTCTATGGCTTCATAGCTCAGGTGTGGTACCAATCGTAGATAAGGGGACAAAGTGCACATCCTCCACACTTTAACTCTGATTGGTTGGGGAGAGGGGGGCTTCTAATACATAGTACTTTATAATACGGGGAGGATGAGAGTTCATTCAGGAGTATTCTCCAGTTCATGACCATATTCCTCCATTTGTCCTCTCTTGCTTGACGTTATAGCACCACATTTTCAGACACCACCCATGTTTTCACATCCCTAAGCAATTGTACCATTAATAGCCCTTTCTGACACTTTAATGAAATAGTCTCTCTCCTAACAGCGAAAAAAACCAAACACACAGCCATTTTATTACTAGGCTTTTTCCTTCGTCCTCCCAGCACTAGATCCAACAGGCACACTTTAGGGACATAGTCGAACCTCGCTTTCACTAATGTATTCACTCTCTCCATCACCCTTTGCCAGTAGCAAGTTATAACCGAGCATTCACCCATCATATGCCAACAATCAACATTGACCTGTTGACACCTAGGGCACTTCTGTGAGACCTCTTAAGTGCATTTTTTGGGGGGGGGACATGTACACCCTATGTATATCGTTGAATCGAATCAACGTAAACCTCTCGTTACACGATACCATCTAACCTGAGTGTATACCTTCGACCATTCCTGTCTGTTAGGGAGAAGAACAAATTACTTTCTTACCTGGTAACGTTCTTTCGATGGGATGGTCCGACGACGTATTCCATATCTATGACATGTAATCACCACAGCTGTGCTGCTTCGGAAACTTTTTTCGGCGTCTGCGTCGATGACGTTGATGCGCCGTTGTCGAGGACCTCCTCCGACGTCCGACGTCATCCGATGTGATAAGTAGGACGCACGACGCCCGTAGCCTCAGTTGTAGATTTTTCCCCCAGAACGTGTGACATTAGTCAACTGCCAGTCAGACACAAAGCCTTGCGGAACGTAAGCTGCAATCGCAAAAGAAATTCTGCAGCGGGGAAGGCAGGGCGGGAGCAATATGGAATACGTCGTCGGACCATCCCATCGAAAGAACGTTACCAGGTAAGAAAGTAACTTGTTCGAGGGGATTTGGTCCTCCGACGTATTCCATATCTATGACAGACTCCCAAAGCAGTACCAGAGCAAGGAGGAGGGAAAGAATTTAGAATCAAAATTTAGAATAGTCAATCAAATAGCAGAGCAAAGGACCGCCTTGCCAAAGGCCAGATCCTGTGCTCGGATGGAATCAAGGGAATAGTGACGTACAAATGTATGTACTGAAGCCCAGGTGGCTGCATCACAGATGTTGCGAATAGGAACACCCCTCTGCAGGGCAGTAGATGCAGCCATACCCATGGTAGAATGGACCCGCAAGCCAGCCGGTGGGTCCTTATCCGCCAAGCGGTAGCACTCTGAGATGGCCAAAATAATCCAGCGAGACAAAGTCTGTTTCGTCACAGCTTGCCCTAAACGCTTTCCAGCGTAACCAATAAAGAGTTGATCGTCCACTCTGACCCGGGACATGCGTGAAACATAAAAGCTTAAAGCTCTCCTAGGATCAAGCCTATGGAGCCTCTCCTCTTCCTTACCAGGATGCGGAGGAGGATAGAATGCCGGAAGAACAACCTTCTGGGCAAATGAAATTCCGTCACTACCTTCGGAAGAAAAGAAGGACGAACTCTAAGGACAACCCTGTCCTTGTGAAATACAGTGAAGGGTGGCTTAACTGAAAGTGCCTTTAACCGCAACTAAAAACACAGTTTTCAGAGTTAACAGCCTCAAAGGGCAAGAATGTAAAGGCTCAAACGGAGCACCCATAAGAAACTTAAGAACAAGGTTTAAATCCCAACCGGGCACCAGGAAAGGTGACGGAGGGAACACATTAGTGAGCCCTTTCAGAAACTGTGAAATTAAAGGGATTTTAAAGTAAGAACACTCTTCAGACGAGCGCTTAAAGATGGACAGCGCCGCCAGGTAACCTTTAATGGTACCGACTTGCAAGCCCCTGTGGGCCAAAGAAAGTAAAAAGGACAGAACCATGGGGATGTCACATGCAAAAGGATCCACATTCTGAACTCGGCACCAGTCGCAGAACTTACGCCAACAGCAACGGTACAGAGACTTTGTTGCTGGCCTTCGGGCCGAAAGCAACACCTCCATCACGTCTTCAGGGAGGTCCCAATCCATATACCTCAACCTTTCAGAAGCCAAGCGTGAAGGTTGAGGGATCTGACCTCTGGATGGAGAACCTGACCCCCCTCCCGTGAGAGCAGATCGTCTCGGTAGGGAAGACGACGCGGAGGGCAGATGGACAAGTCGAGAAGGTCCGGGTACCACGTCCTCCGAGCCCACGCCGAAGCAATGAGGATCATCCGGGAACCGAACTTCCGTAACCTCCGCAGCACTTGCGGGATGACGGGGACTGGAGGAAACGCGTACAGCAGCGGGAACGACCACTCCACCACAAACGCGTCTCCCAAGGCTCCTTTTGGAGGAAATTCCCGCGAGCAAAACCTTTCGCACTTCCGGTTGACACTGGAGGCGAAGAGATCCACTTGAGGGGTCCCCCAAAGGGCGAAGATCTCCAGGAGAATCTCCTGAGCCAACTCCCACTCGTGAGAGATCGTGCTCTGCCTACTCAGAGCGTCCGCCGTCACGTTTTCGTCTCCAGCCAGATGAACTGCCGAGATCGAAACTTCCTGCTGGATGGCCCAGAACTCGAGCTGCATCGCCTCCCTGCACAGAGGAAGTGACCCTGCCCCCCCCCTTTTTGTTGAGGTAGTGCATGGCCACTGTGTTGTCCGTCAGGATCAGGACACTCTTTCCTCGCACAGTCAGCAGAAAAGCCTTCAGGGCTAGCCTGACGGCCCTCAGCTCCAACAGATTGATATGGAGTCTGGACTCTGACGGAGACCAACGACCGCTGTCAGCCCGTTGGCATGAGCTCCCCAACCCGTGAGGGATGCATCCGTCACGATCGTCACCTCCGGCCAGGGAAGCCAAAAAGGAGCCCCCTTCATCAAGTTGCCTTCGACGGCCCACCACAGAAGGTCCCGGGCGACCGAGGGCGGCACCTGAACCGGGTACGACATCCTGCCGGAGGACTGCGACCATTGCGTCTTGAGCGCCCACTGCAAAGATCTCATCCGCAGGCGAGCCTCTGGCACCAGAAGAATGCAGGATGCCATGAGGCCGAGCAGCCTCAAGAACTCGAACGCTGGGAGCGTCTGGGCATGCCGAAACTTGTGCACCATCTGCTGAATGTGAAGAGCCCTCACCTGGGGAGGAAAACACTGCCCCAGGGAAGTGTCGAGCACTGCTCCGATGTACTGGAGCCGCTGTGTTGGCGTCAAATGGGACTTCTTTAAATTGAGGGAGAAGCCCAGCCTGTGAAGGGAGTGGCAGGTGACGGACAGATGATCCAGGACTTGCTCGGGAGAGCTCCCCCTGATCAACCAATCGTCCAGGTAGGGGTAGACGTGAATCCCCCCTTGCCTGAGATGCGCTGCCACCACCACCATGAGCTTGGTGAAAACGCTCGGGGCGGAGGTCAATCCGAACGGCAGGACCCGAAACTGAAAGTGCGAGTCGCCAACCGCGAACCTCAGGTACTTCTTGTGCTTGGGATGGATCGGCACATGGAAGTAAGCATCCTTGAGGTCGAGTGACACCAACCAGTCCTGAAGCTGAAGGGCCTGGAGGACTTGAGAGAGAGTAACCATCTTGAACTTGTCCTTCCTGAGGAGTTTGTTCAAACCGCGCAAGTCCATGATGGGTCTCAATCCCCCGTCTTTCTTCGAAATCAAAAAATAAGGGGAATACCATCCCATGTTTCTCTCCGCTACAGGCACCAGTTCTATGGCGCCTTTCTCCAGCAGGGCTTGAATTTCCTGCGCAAGGAGCGGATCCGGACTCTGCAAAGAGAGGTTCCCCGGTGGATTGTCGCGAGGCCTGTGCCGAAAGGGAAGACAGTAGCCGTGGGTTATGATCTCCAGAACCCACACATCTGAAGTAATGGCTTGCCACTCTACAAGATGCTGCGCCAGCCTTCCCCCAACCGGCGAACCATGGGACATGGCCTCATGACTGAGTGGGAGCGGCCGCGGCGTTACCTGAGGGCAAAGAGGCAACTGCCCGAACTGCCTTGGCACCACGGGTACCCTGTCGTCCACCTCTGGTACCCCTGCGTTGGCCTCTTTGACTGCCAGCTCTTCTCGCTTTACTGAAGGACGAGTAATAGCGAAAGGAACCACCCCTCCACTGCTGTCCCCTAGGACGAAAAGGCGGAGGTTGGCGAACTGCAGCGCCCAACGACTTCGCTGCAGCTTTCGAGGTCTGCAACCTCTCAAGGCTCTCGTCAGCCTTGCTGCCAAAAAGGTATTCACCTTCAAAGGGCATGTTGAGGAGCCGAGACTGCACATCAGGAGCAAACCCCGACTTCCGCAACCACGCAAACCTGCGTATCACGGTGCTCGCCGCCATGGACCTACTGACGCATTCAGCTAAGTCCAAACCCGACTGAACGGCTCACACATGGCATCCTTACCATCCTGGACCATAGCAAGGAAACCATCCCGTTCGTCCCCTTCGGGAATATGTTCAGCCGCTAACGCAACACAGTTCCACAGAGTGTGTGTGAAACGAGACAAGGCACACATGGAGTTGGCCGCCTAAAGCGCCTTACCACCAGAAGAAAACACTTTCTTCGCCCAGCCATCAAAATGTTTGTCGTCCCTATCAGGAGGGATGGTAGGGTATGACGCCTGCTTTGCCGGGGCCGTGGCCGCCTGCACCACCAAACTCTCCGGAGTAGGGTGCCTGGTCAAGTAGCAGGGGTCGCTACTGGCTGGACGGTATTTTCGCGACAAGGATCTGCCCACCGCCGGGAGACTCTCCGGAGCAGTCCAAGCCGCCGCCACCCTTCTCTGTAAAGCCATATGGAACGGTAGCACCGGATCAGTTGGGGGACCAACATCAAGGATGTCCGTCAGATCATCCTGCACAAACTCCCCTGGGGGAGCAGACCATCCCAAGTACTCAGAAACCCTAGCCATAAGGCGTCGGTACGAGGAATCGGCATGAGAGCCAGGGTCAGGCCTAGAAAACTCCACCTCCGGAGAGGTGTCCAGTCCACTGGCATCAAGCAGTGACTGTCTCAAATCGTCAAACTGACTATGGCCCGAGACAATTTCATCTGGAACCTGACTAGGAACCAGGCCATCAGAATCTTCATCCGCCTCTGAAATATAGTCCAGGTGGCGAAAAGAAGGCACCCGAGAGTGCTTGCTCTTAACCAGAGCCTTCCTAGGGGGTTCCCCCGTGCCACGGGGTACCTCCGACACGAAAGGCGTCGAGCGAATCGGCGCCGGCGTCGAGAGAACCGGCATCGGTGCCGGCGTCGAGAGAACCGGCATCGGTGCCGAGAGGATCGGCGTCGACGTCAGATGCAGCGCCTCCAGCAACGGCGGCGTCGACACAGCCCTCGAAGCCGGAGCCCCGAGCGTGTCCCTCGACGACCTGAGCGTCGACGGCTTCGACGACTTCCTCGGAGCCTCGAGAAAGCCTGTCGACGCCCTCGACGCCTCAGACGTCGATGTCTTCCTCGAAGACCTCACAGGTGCACGCGGTCTCGAACGCGTCGAGGACCGGGACCTGGAACGGGTACGTCGAGAACGAGCCTCCTTGTCCGCACGGGACCTCTCCCGTGACTCGTGCCGACCACTCTTGCGAGCGGTGTCTCTCGACCTCTCACGACCGACCCCACTCGGGGGCGCGGATGGCATAGTACCCTGCGACTCAAGAATCGCCAGCATTTTCTTCCCGAAGGAAGCCCATTCCTCCGGCGTCGCACGGCTGGTGGGGTAAACGACGTGCCGGGCAGAGTCCTCCGAAGAGGACCTGGAAGACGACCGGTGTCGGCGCTTCCGAGAATGCATCGAAGAGGCTGAGGAGTGGCGAGACCGACTCCTAGAAGGAGACCCACGAGACTTCCGACGATGACGCGGAGAGTCACCCCTCGAATCATCCGTCGAAAGCCCCGCAGACTTCCACTTCCTGGGCTTGGACACCCGACCTACCGACAACTTCTTCTTACGTTCGCGTAAGGCTTTGGACGTGAGCGACTGGCAGTCGATACAGTCATCCGTGTCGTGGGCCTCCCCGAGGCACCAGAGGCAGGCGTCGTGCGAGTCCGTCACCGACATCTTGGACCCCACACTCCCCGCACTTCTTGAAACCCGGACGCGGGGTCGAAGACGAAGTAGAAGACATCTTCACACGAAGGATTTTCACAAAACGAACAGGTTCGAAGAACCGAGAAAGACAGAACTCTAAAGAGTCGAGGCGTGAACCGAGAATCACGAAGCAACACGTTCGCGGAAAAAACGGAACTGAGGCTACAGGCATCGTGCGTCCTACTTATCACATCGGATGACGTTGGAGGAGGTCCTCGACGACGGCGCATCGACATCATCGACACAGGACGCAGACGCCGAAAAAAGTTTCCAAAAGCAGCACAGCTGTGGTGATTACATGTCATAGATATGGAATACGTCGGAGGACCCAATCCCCTCGAATTCTCACTTATGGCTACTTTACCTTACCTATAGAGTCCCCCAGCAGCTTTGCTGGATTTGAAGGGTTTATTTCTTTTTACCTGCTAAGAGTGAGACTCTTTTTCCCACTCTTGGGCATCTTTGCTATGTGTGTTCTAGGCTATTTTTGTGTTTAATGCCTGTGGGATCTTTTCTCTCACCCATAGGAACCATCTCCATGCACATGTGTTACACAGCACCCTCTGTGCAGTGACACAGGGGTGTTGTAACGACCCCCAAACATAGACCCCATACCCTGGGGCTGACTACTGTCTCCCAGGGCATGCAAAGTCCCCCTTGACTTTACTAGTCAATCTCTATGAACTAAACCAGTACACCCCATCTTAAAAATGGAAGTACTGGAAGGGTTAATAGTTTTTCCCCTATGTTCATTTTCGAAAGGGTACCTTAAAGTCCCCCTCTACAAAGTTTCTGGCTGGCGGCAGTGGTTACTACCTTTTATATTCGACCGCGAATATTTTCCTATGGGATTTTCCCATTGTTCGAGGCTAATACTTTTACTGACAGCCTCTAACATACCACCGGTTTATTTTATTATTAACTTTACTCCGGTAGGTTTTATTTTCCAGAACTTTGATATAATTTCTTTCTCGTGTCTTACTCTAAACTCCGAAACCAGGTCGGGATCCCTTGTTCGATCTTTTGGCAGGCTTCTGCCAAGTAGCCCTCCTTTCGGCGCCTGAGTCTGGGGTGGGTCTGTTGTTTGGGAGGGGGAGTAGAGCCCCTGGACAGAGTTGCCGCAGCAACTCAGGTCTCACTATAACCTGATAGGCTGGAGGGTCTCCCTCCAAGAAGACCACTCCATTGTGTGAGTGACAGCTAGGCTGTATGAATGGGTCTCTTTCTTCATAAAAGCAGGGTCCCGAAGACTGAAGAGCAAGACGTCGCCACTGGAACTACAGAACTGAAAGGGAGAGAAGCCACAGACATCTTCAGCATCTACACCACCCGTGAAGCCCTGCCGGATCGTCTCACCACTTTTCTTACACACGACTAGAGGAGATCTTCAGTGAAAGAGCCTCCTTCCCTTGAGCTGGTGGAGCCAACCAGTTCACCTATCGCTTCCTCGGACCTGCCTTGGTCGAATCGACAGTGCCTAGCACTTGGGGACTGGCTAACCAGGCAGCTATCGACCCAGACCGCGATTAAAAGGAGCGTACCTTTTAAACTTCGTTTGGCAGCACCGCGGCTGGCTTCATCCCTGGGTAGTGCAGCGACTCGAACCTTCCTCCACGACGAGAGCCTATCTTCTTCTGCAGGATCCCTCGACCTGCAGGAACTACCAGGAACCACCGCCACCGCAGGAGCCACTTCTTCACGTTTAAGGTACATTGTTCCGCCAGGCCGCCCTTTTTCCATGGTAGCCCTAAAGGTGTTTTAAATCCTTTAACTACTTGTGGGGTCGGCCGCCCTCTCTCTTAACATTGTCTTTCGCCTCGCATCTACCACTTCAACATTTTTCTACTAAAGACTTGACTGCAGCTACAAGAACATTTTTGCTCCTAAACTCTTGGTCCTGTATCACTGACTCTGGCTCAGACCCATTGACTCTGGCTGATTTGTTAGAACTGCTCTCACTGGATTGATTTTCAATGAGAAATGTGTTGATGCACCTAAATCTTCTAAACCCCTCTTCCTTCCTATTGTTTTAACTTGTGGAGTGCCATTTTGCTCAGTTTTCATTCACTTATCTTTTCGACTAAAGTGTTACTGTGCATTACTTGTTCACAAAACATCAGGGAAGTGTTGCTAGGGGGTGTCTGAAGATATTTCGGTTTGACTTGTGCTTTCCCTCCCTTTCGTTGAATTGCTAGAGTGCCATTTGTAGTTGGTTTTCACGGTGCCGTTTTGCTCAGTTTTCACTCTACCGCAAACTTGTCTACAATTAAATAGGGAGTTGTATATACTTTTCCTTGACTGAATTTTAACTTACTTTACCAATTGTGAGTATGTGTTGACTTAGAAGTGTATAAAATAAATATATATTCTCTTTTTAATACAAAGCGTTGGTCAGTGTTTCCTTGCTCCATAGTACTGTACTACCTATTGTGTAGACTCTGAATACTGCTCATCTCCCTCTTGAGATAAGTCTCACTGCTCAGCCACAGCGACCAACTAAATCTTTGTGGTACGGACTGATAACAAAGGGGATTTATTGCTCTCACCTGTAGTCCTAATCTGGTGTAGTGCTCCCTAAGGGAACTGCACTGAATTCTGCCTAACACTGTCTCTCCGTGATTCACCAATATCAACCTCCCATTGATCTTTCACTTTAAGCGGTCATATCTTTACACCATCTTGCAAACTCTGATGTAGGCGAGAAACTTTGCACCCTGTCGCCCCCATGTTCAGTAATGTGTGAATTATCTGCGATATCAGAGGCCCCTGCGGGAATCGATGCCAGTTTTGTACCAAACCTAAAATAATTCAGGAACTGTCTTTGTGGCATTCCATATTTACCACACCAATCAGCAAAGGACATAAGACGACCGCCTTCAAACAGGTCACCTATCGATGTGAATCCCTTTCTAGTGCCTTTCCTCATGGTGGTTTTAATCACAGCAGCTACCTGTGTGAATGCTCTCAGGGGGATATCCTGTACCAAGTACTTTCATCACCTTTTTCCTTGTGAGGGAATGTGAATAGTTTTGCTTCCCATTCATGAAGAGTGCTGAGGTACATCGACTAACACACAATCCTGCATGTCGTGTCCCACATTGAGGCAAGAAGGACAGATCCTATGAGGATCTGAGACAGACATCTGGCGTCTGCTAGCAGGTGCAGGGTTTGAACTCCAAAGACTTTGATAGATGTGACATAACATCGACAAACAAGAAAAGCTTCAAAGAAGCTATGATCCTAGAGCAAGCAGAGTGTGTGGAAAAAAGGAACTAAGGTTACGAGCGCAGCAACTCTATATATACTGGCTTCGATGTCATGCCGGACACGGCTGTGAAGGGGCATGGAGCGAAGCCAAGGCATCAAGACATGCCCTGTGGCAACATAAAAGTTCCCAAAGAGCATCTGCGCTCTGAGAAATATGCCAAAGATGAGGAATCTGTGGGAGTAAGGAATCCATTAGAAAAAGCTACAAAACGCCACATCTAATTTGGTTAAGCGTTATACCTTCAAGACAGTCACTTTACACTGCAAATGCACACTAGAACACATACTATTTATTCATCTATTGTCTATTGAAAGGAAAAGACTGCCAAGCCTTGAGCATGAAATACTGATTAAATGAACAGGTCCATTGCCAAACCGTTCCCTGAATCTACTTATGACCCAAGTACAGCAGATCTTTGATATAGATAAATCCATATTACAAGGGACATATATGATAGGGAGAGAAATGCATTCAAAACTGTGCAATGGCCCGTGTACACTGCTTCTGACATTTTATATTTGGAATGGAACAAATAAAAGATGCAAATTAACAAGGGGGGTCCTGGGAGTCCCTCTGCCAGACATTAGTCCTGGTTACGAGAGACTTACCCAGAGTCTTTAGCTCACTATCTTTCACAGAGAAGAAATATCCCAAACATATCAGTGTTTGTCCTGCCCTGGGGGGCAGTCCAGCACCGAAATGCAAGGCAATTCTCCTCTGAACAAGAGTACCAACAGAAACCCCAGACACGTGTTTCGGTCTGGTTGGACCTAATCAGTAGGGTGGATCTGTGCCTCTCTAAGAATAGTGAGCAAGGGGTCCACGTCTGGATTCCCCTAGTAACTTAGGGTGAGACCCAAAGTTACTTAAATATGCAAATGAACAAGGGGGGTCCTGGGAGACCATCTGCCAGACATTAGTCCTGGTTACGAGAGACTTACCCAGAGTCTTTAGCTCACTATCTTTCACAGAGAAGAAATATCCCAAACATATCAGTCTTTGAAACCAACAGAAAGATATTTCTTCTCTGTGAAAGATAGTGAGCTAAAGACTCTGGGTAAGTCTCTCGTAACCAGGACTAATGTCTGGCAGAGAGACTCTCAGGAACCCCCTTTTCAATTTGCATATTCAAGTAACCTTGGGCCTCACCCTAAGTTACTAGGGGAATCCAGACGTGGACCCCTTGTTCACTATTCTTAGAGAGGCACAGATCCTCCCTACTGATGAGGTCCAACCAGACCGAAACACGTGTCTGGGGATGCTGTTGGTACTCTTGTTCAGAGGAGAATTGCCTAGCATTTCGGTGCTGGACTGCCCCAGGGCAGGACAAAGACTGATATGTTTGGGATATTTCTTCTCTGTGAAAGATAGTGAGCTAAAGACTCTGGGTAAGTCTCTCGTAACCAGGACTAATGTCTGGCAGAGAGACTCCCAGGACCCCCCTTGTCAATTTACAAATAAAAGATGGCCATTTCATTTGTTTGGGGTTGTCATAATGATAAGGTCTATAGTAATCATTCTTGCGGTTTACTGTTGTTGTACACATAGTACTCAAAGGACAGTTATTGAAAACACTATCACCAAATAGTCTGAAGCTCCGCCTTGGAATAATGTTTTCTATTATTTTTATAAACATTTTTATCAAAGAGAAGAGGCACTTGAGGCCCTGATGAAAATAAACTATTTCTAGACATTGTGTCAAGGGATACATAATGTCAGTTTGCACTGTACCAATTCCCCAAAGCAAACATCACTGTAACAAGACATCAAATGTATGAATAGAATTGTAATTTGCGCAAAAGGGGGTGGTCCTTCTCCTATAATAGGGTAATTGAATGATGAACATACGTAGAAAGGCTACCTCCGAGATGATCCATTTCAGGAGAACTAAATGACATGATGAGGAAAAGTGGCAGGAGCAACAGACATTTATGATGAACAAGCAGGAGTGTGTTCCCTGAAATAACAGCATGCTTCTTTCCAGGAAATGTATCTTTACTTCAAGATTGAATTAGTTGGCTTATATCTAGGCCCACTGTGAGACCCAGTGAGGTGTAAAAGACAAGGTTTGGTCATAAGGGGGTGGCTTGTTAGTTTAGACGGGGACTCTGACATATTGCAGGTTATTTTATTTCATTGTAATGTAATACATGGACTCCTCTCTTGTTAAATTACCACATTGGATTGTGTGGACTTTGTTTTACTTATAAAAGGTATGCTCCAGCCCAACACAGGTGTGCTCTCTACAGAAGCAGCCATAATAATGACAACAGTGTGGAAACCTGGATCAACTTCAGTAATTAAAATGTGTTTTTATGATTTATTTATTTTTTACAACCATGGTCCAGATGAGAGGTCTTTGGACAGTCAGTGATTGTGCAACAAGCACGAATGGTGCCCAAATAAAAGCCCTTCAACTTCCCCATAGTCCCAGATTTCCTTGGTGCAAAATCCCAACATTTGGGTTGGGTAAATTGTACAAAGTAAAAGCCTCCAAGTGAGTGCTAATTATATTGCAGCTGCTAACACTTCAAATCATAATAGTTGTTCATGCACTTAGATGGGGACCCTTGCAGTCTCATGAGAGCGTACAGGTTGAACAAAAATCAGTATGACATTTATTTGACCCCAGAGACTATTGGAGATACTGTTGATATGCAAAGGCAATAATATCCACAAGGGCATGACTGCAAATAAGTATCTTTTCTTAAAGGAAATAAATGTTAAAATGCTCAGATTAAAATATTTAAATGAAACAAAATACCTGCAGTCTTCACTTTAGAATCTCCAGATGATAATATTGCAGAAACATCTGGCACCAATGCCCCAGAACATTCGAGTGCTGACGTATTCCTTTCTCCTTTCTTCAAATGTGTTTCAATGTTTGGTGTTGACTTTACAATGCCTCCCTGAAAAATATTCTGCAGTTTAATTTTCTTGCCAAGCTTTTAACTGCTACTGTACACTTTATTCCATATAACCCTATCAAATCGAATTCTGCTTGTAACCTCAAGATAGAATGCCAATAGTGTCCTAACATACCCACTGAGCAATAGACAACATCAAGGACATCTTCAAGACAGAGAGGTCTCCAACAATACCTGCCACAAGACAAGCATGAACACTGTCCACCAACCACATTTAGAGCCCCAAAATAAAACCTTCAGCTTTAATGATGCCCTGAACAAATACAATGCTGACCTTAGTTGTCAGTACTGGATGTGTAAACAAGATTTAGGAGAGTTCATTAACCAAGGTAAATTTACAAAAAGGTAGCACTGTTCTGTGGTTTTTTTCTCACTTTGAGAGTCCTCAGCCATCACATTTTGCTCACTGTACTTTTCACAAAGGAGGAATATCCATTAGCATAGCAGTCTTTTTCCCGCCCACAAGGGCAGTCCAGCACCAAAATGCCAGGCAAACCTCCTTTAAACAAGAGTACCAACAGCAACCCCAGACACGTGTTTCAGCCTTGTTAGGTCTCATCATTGAGGTGGAACTGTGCCTCTCTGAGCACAGTGAGCAAAGGGTCCACGTCTGTGTTCCCCCAGGCAACTTAGACTGACCAGCCCCAAGTGCCTTGGAAAGATACAAAAAAGGTAGCAAGCGCCCCTCTCTAGAAAGAACATGGTATGATAACCTGTTCTATGGTTTTTCCCACTTTGAGTGTGCCGTAGATGTCTAGATGTGAAGGATGGTGGGAGAGTGGTCGATGAATCGCCCATAGGGGGGAGTGTAGAGAAGGAGCCAAGTGCCCCCACCTCAAGCACCGCTCCCATGTTGCCTAGATGCTGGGAACCAGAATGTGAAACATGTGCAGTGCCAGTGACGATACCAATACCAAGGAGCATCCTGGAAGCAAAGTTCTCACTGCGAAAACCATACGTGCATACACCACAGTATGATGGCCATTTGAATGAAATCCCAGAAGAAGTGGGGAAAGTGAGCGAAAGGGAAGAGTGGCAACGTCACATGAAACAGGGCTGATGCACTCAGAAGAGATGCAGAGGCAAGAGAACATAGATATTCTATAGGCATCAAGAAAGTCTCAAAGATGAGCAATATTTCAGGTTCGGGGTGAAGATGCTTATGCTACAGAAAAGATTAAGTCATTTTACATGCGTACAAATGCAAAGAAACGCAAGCAGACAAAGTAAGGTTAGCTATGTAGTGAATAAATTGTGGCATGCGCCAACACACATATATATATTACATGGCCTGCGGTAGCGGCCATGTAGTTATTGTTAAGTTGCTAAACCCATAGGAAGAACACTTTTTGGGTGGCTTATAACTTCGCTCCCCCTGGACAAATCCTCAACGAACTTTGCAAATAAAGTATATGGTCACTCTGAAATGTTTTGCAAAGTTTGGTGAGGTTTGGTTAAGGGGGCACAAAGTTATAGACTGATGGAGAAAGAACTTTGCTTATGCCTAAAGCCCAAACCGCTGGAAGGATTTTCACAAAATCTGCAGCAGGAGCGGCGGCTTAGTCCCAAAAGCGTGATTTTGTAAATTTGGTGGAAACCCATCCAGTAGTTCTTTTTAAAACGACCAAAAAGTAGGTCTAAAAGAATTTGTGATATCTCGGTCCGCTCCGCGGACACACTTCCCTGTTCGCTCCGTCGACAGGACAACGATTGGCCAACCGTCTCACATCATGCCCACGGCAGACAACGTGTTCACCGATTGGTTAGTGTGAAGCGTGAGGTACGTCATAATTTCTCGATGCGCCCGCCATGTTGCGTCTGCAAATATCCGCAGACAGCCTGGCGTGGAACTGAGCAGAAATGCAATTTTGGGGAGTGTGTTGGTGTGCAGGAGTGGCTGGTGTCATGATGCCTACCCCCAGGCATCCGGATCGAGTCCATCAGCCCCGGGAGCAGGCATCCAGATACTTATTAAAACCCCAACAGCCCCGGCTGGGGGCTGTTTGGATTCAGTCCTGGTGCCTTAGGCGCCAGGCTCATCATAGAAATCAGTCCTGGCGCCATAGGCGCCAGGCTCATAGCCTTTACTTAACTTATGCAGACCATGCTGCAAATGAGTCCAAGCCAACATGAGGCCTGGATGGGACTATTTTATTACAGGGTCTATTTTTCACTCGGGTGTGGTTCTGGGGAACTTCTTACCTGGGACAACTTTGCAGGCTATTTAAACCACGCCCGAACAGCAGCCCATGCTTCGTGTTATTCTGCATCCAGCAGCGTAACGCTCACCGTGTCTGCAAGTCAGCACCCAGTCTTCTGCCACGCCCGCCGCGAATCCGGAGCTCCTAGAAAAAAAGGAAAAGAAAGGAGAAGAGGTTAGATCACAGACATTATTTGATTCCTTACCCGATTCCAGACCCAACACAGCTCCGAGCCTGGAAAGGACATTATTTCAGCACGCGTCGCTTCGCCAGCAGCAACGCCACGTTATACTCACCAGTCCACTGCATCTTTCGACTCGGCCTTGTCTCCATCATTTTCTTCGTAGAAAACCCAGCACCTGGGGGGAAAACAAAAGGAATAACAAGGTGAGCCGAGAAAACCGACAAAGACAATTTCTTGCCACCATAGGCTTACTTGCTTTACCACCAGAGGTATTATCCTTTAATTCGCCGCATCTTCCTATGCCGCACCTATAAAGGGAGAGAAAACAGCAAGTTAAACTCATGCAACTTTTACCGGACAGTGTTTGGTAATACAGACTCTTACCTGAACGCCATCAGCTGCCTCCAGGCAATATTCTTTCGGACCCAGCTGCAACCTAACGAGGGAATGGAACAAGAGTGAACAACGGACATATTGAACTCTTTGAACTCTATAGACACTGGAGTCAATATTCCTCCGGAACTCCTCCAGTACCTTCAAACCAGTGAAGTAACTGGTATCTACGCGCCCCTGCATGCCATGCAGGATGGAGAGCTCATCGTTTAAAAACATAAGGTGAGGTTACCAAGAGGGGATATCGGAGGTGATTAGTGGGGAGAACCAGAACAGTTGGGGGGCCATCACTACAGTCCACGGGTGGCTAAATCCCTTTCTCCACTTGCAGGAGAATACTTCTACGAGTCCAGCAAACAAGATTAGGCGGGCCAGTCCAGACAGTCATCTCTGCACTACGCATCACGTTGGTGGAGACCGCAGCTGTCTGGGTCCGATCGATGCCCCTGTGGGAACCAAGTGAGCGTAACAGCTGGAGAGGGTGGGAGAGTGAGAGATGGCTCAAATGCTGTATTTGTTTAGGTGGGAGAAGACCGTGAAGTGACGCGGTGTCCGTGGTTGTCCACAGACATACCAAACACTGGTCGCACTACTGGGAATTTTACTATGCTCTGATGTATTGGTTTTGGGTAGTTAGTAGAGTATTGGGTGAAGAGGGTTTGTATTGAAGAGTTTGTGCATTGGCTGTAATTTTTGTTTTAGAATTTTAATTGAATTGGATAGGTTTTGAGGTGGTTGTGTTATGTTTTTGGGTTGTGGTCAGTTGGCAGGAGTTTGCTTGCATGGGTGTGTTATGCTGCGGTGGTTGTGGCCAGGGCCTAGAGACTTGGCTGCATGGCCGAAGGCCATGGCCACAACCACCGCAACATAACACACCCATGCAAGCAAACATTTTGAGTGTAGTATGTGGGCTGCATAGGGGGTACGTTTTAAAAAGTTTGTGTACTGATTGACAGTAGTGTAGTAGTGTTTATAGAATAGTGGACATGTGTGGTAGTTGGTTTGTTGGATTGTGTTTAGAATGTTGGCACCTAAGACTAAGTATTTTGGGGTTGTAGTTAGTGGTCAGGTGTTTGTTTGCATGGGTCTGTTATGTTGCGGTGGTTGTGACTTCATTGTATATTTATTGTTTGCTCTGTTGAGGCTGTATGTAGAGTTTGTGCCAGGCCATGCAGTGAAGACTACAGGCCTTGGCCGCAACCACTGCAGCATAAGATACCCATTCAAGTAAACATTTTGGGTTGTGGTTTATGGTTAGTGTTTGCTTGCGTAGGTGTGTTTTGTTGCAGTATTCTTGAGTCCAAACATTATATACTTACTGTTTGCTTTGTTGAGGCTGTATGCAGTCGTTTCATGACATGGGAAATTGGAGCATACATTGTTTTTTCAATCTCTGTGATAAAAGAAAAGATCAAGTTAGTGTACGTAGTTTGTAATGAGTTATTGCCTTGCATAGTAGATATTTCTGTAGTTTGTTGACCATCATAGTTAGTACTTCACAAGTACTATGGTTCAAACCAGTGTACTGTGCAATTTGCTCAGTTCCTGTGTTTATTCATAACATCATTGGGTCTGTGGGAAAAAATCCATGCAGGATTAAAAAAACCTTTCTACGTTATGATACAATATCTTTCTGTGGTTGATTTCAATAGGAGGAAATGAATAAGCATATGGTTTTTGGTTTGGAAGTGGTGGTAGTATTGTTGCAATTAGATACCTGTTGGCGTATTCTAACTGTTTATTTCTTGTTGCATTTTAGCAGTATTTATTTATCTATTTGGTTGGTGCAGAATTTTGGGGCAGTTCGATACCTCTTGGCTTATTTTAACTGATGATAGTTTTGAAGTTGTTGAGGGTGGCACAGTTGCACTGTTAGCTAGCTGTTGTCTTATTCTATTAGTCTATGGATTTAAAGGTTACTGAGGACATTTTGTAGATGTTTATACTCAGATTAGTGAATACATTTTGGTTTTAACAATATTAAGTAAGAGTTTACAAGATTTGCTGGTAATCTCTGCTTTAGAGTAATGGAAGTATCATTACATTTGTACCATCCACAATTCTTTTTTATGTATGCAGTGTAGTGACCTGCATTGGTTGTGGCTCCTGCGTGGCCGATTATGCCTACTGTTGTGAAGGTTTTCTTACCAAGTGACACTTGTCCATGTGTGAATCCAGTCAGTTTGCAGTTGTTTTTGGTACCATCTGCATTGTAACGCAAAAGCATTACATTTAGGTATTGACTACGTGACTGTATTTGTAAAGTGGAATGATTATCGGAATTGCAGTTAGTACATAATCTGCCATAGTTTGCATTTTGTACAAGGTGCTGAAATTGAATGGATTCACTTTTACGTATAGATACATACACAAAGCGTTCTTTAGGGACTTGTTCCTGTGCCACATGGCTGCAGAGAGTGCATGTATGTTTCCACATGTATGAAATCTGGAAAATTTCATTTATAGGTATGTTTTTGATTTCCAGTACTTGTAGTAATAGTAAGTATATTAGTATATTAGAAATTCTTGTGTATCTTCTTGTGTGTTTATAGTGGATCTGACTATTCCAGCACAATAGTCAAATTACTGTCTTATTCCAGAAACACTAAGTGATGTCAGTATTGTTGGTTGCATTTCTGTGAAGGACTTGCATTTTCAAACATAATTGGTCTGTCCCGTTTAAGTAAATGTTTTGAACAATTGGTGGCAATTGGAATAAAATATTGATTGCTGCATTTGCATAGCAATTTACACCAATTGTTATTTGTTGGGAGTCCGCAATGTTTCTTTGAAGCGTTACTTGGTTTCGTTTCTGCAATAGATGCTTCTTTAGTTGTGGTTATTGATGAAGTAGTAGCTTCTTTTAATTTCTTTGGAGGTATTGCTGTGAGGTCCTGTATAATTTGAGTCTGAAGTAATTTTCTTTTAGAAACTTGATTGTTCAGGAACAGGATAGCTTTTAAGATGGGGTGCATAGAGTGCGCGCAGTCTATTGTATTCTAGAATGCAAGGAATATCAGCGTTTAATTTACTTGCTTCAAAGTTAACTAGAAATAGTCCTTCAAGTGTATGTAGGCGTGATAGTGTTACACAACTCATTCCTTCTTTAAACACTGTGCTGCCAATATCTATCAGTGCTTGATCTAGGGTAAGACATTGTGATTTATGAATGGTGACTGCGTATGCTAGAGATGGAGAAAATTGTTCTCTGCGGACATACATGTCTTTGAAAAGAAGGAATCAGGCTGTTGGGCATCCTATCTTTTTAAATTCTGATAGTTTGTCAAATCAAATATTGAGAAACTGAATGTTTTTGTCACGTGGGTATGTTTGAACACCATCAACTGTAGCAAGTGCTCCATTAACTAGTCCTTGCTCGACATCAAGGTTACGTTTGAGCATTACTCTACAGTTTAAAGATCATTTTAATATTTTCTCCAAACCAGCTGTGTTAGAGATAGAGTTTTCTAAGGTATTTAGTCGTGCTGTGGCTTGTTAAAACATGGGTAGTGTCACACCATGCACGTCTAGTTTGTCTGTGGAGCAAATTTGAACTATTGGTTGCATTTCTTTTTTCAACATTGTTTAACTGAATTGTGCACAGCTTGCAAGAGTTGGCATCAAGGACATACAGTTTACATTTTTGAATGCTAATTGTTCCATGACATCAGTTATGGCCATAGAGTGCATGTATGTGCCTGGTATGTAATATAGATTGTGCTTCTTGAGATAGTACACCAACTCTAATACTTTTTAAAATGTTCTTTAAAGCGTAGGTGAGGTATGCATACTGACGCATGTTTTCAGTTAATTCTTTGTATTGGAAATGTTGCCAAAACGTTGACATTTCCTATGCTGCCAAGAGTTTTACGGCATAGTTTGTGCCCTAAGGATTTAAAAATAGGTTCACCTTTAACTGGCGTTAATTGAAGATCTCCGAAAACAATAATGAGTTTTTTCGTCCAAAGAGTTCTTCGTAGTCTGTTTTGAGGACCTCTTATAATCTGAGGTGAATCAAGGCTAACATTAGGTTGTAAACCATGCTCACTCATATACTAGCAGCATTTTGATTTGTTTTAAAACTCTGCATAGTTCCATTGCAGCTTCTGGAGAAAATTTGCAGTAGTCTAATTTGTTTTGGTGTTCTACTGGAAGGAGTAGTAATCGGTGTAAAGTGACACCGCCTATGCTGTAGGTGGCTAAACCTGAGGGGGCAGTTAAAACAGCAGACAGTTTGTTTGTCAATTGTTGAGGAACTTGCTGATGATTTTTATTAAGAATGTTTTGCCTGAACCAGCTTGACCACTCACCTATAGTAGTATAGGTTTATAGTCTTGATGACAGGTACATTTTCTAGTTTCGTACTGCATACCATGTTCAATTTGTTTTGTTATTTCTAGGAAAATGCTACGCTGCTCATTGTTTAAGTGTGATTTCAGTAGAGCAAAGTCTTCTGCAGATTGCTCATCCTGACGCATGTTGTTTTCTACTTCAGTCATGGCTAATTCTGCCTCATGTTCTATGAGTGGCTGCCCAAGTGGTTCTTGGCTTCCTGTTACAGAGGGTTGACTGCTGTCAGGAGTGTCTATAGCTGTGCCTGGAGTAGTAGTTCTTGTTGCTGTTCATGGTGTAACATTGTTTTGTACTGCGTAAAGCTTAAGTCGGTTTCATTTGCTTTGAAAGCATCTTCATAGAAGTCATGGGTATCTAATAAATCTTCTTTTCTCCATGGATTAAAAAGTTGTAGTAGAGACATGTAATACAGTTCTTTATGCTGAGGGGTTTTTAATGACAATTTCATATAATTAATTAAGCTTCATTTGGTAAGTTTCACTAGGCTGCCTTCACAATTTTCGAAGCTGTATCTACCTTTCTTCTTATCTGGTTTAATATTGTTTTTGTATGTGAGGTTTTGGACTATGTGGTATAGGCACATGGTTTCCAAAGCGGTACTCCTGTTTTGGTAGAGATTGGTAATGCTTAACTGTAAAACTTCATCTTTTTCTTGCACTTTTTGTAGTAATTTCGTAGCTGACATTTTGGTACCTGATTTCAATGTGTGTGCAACCCCGTAGCATAGAGTTGCTAGTTCACTTTTTTTATAATGCTCTCATACAAGTTAAGTTATTGTAGTTATTATTGATAGCATGTGAAGGTATTTGGTTATTGTCAAGTTTTGCAGTGCAGTATCTGCAAAGTATTGAGGGGTTAGTAATTTCGTATTTGTTTTTCGTCACTGTGGTAAAGTTGAACTTGTGTGCCCTAATAGCGTCACTGTGGTAAAGTTGAATTTAGAGGGTATTCCCTACATCATTGAGTGTGCCCTAATAGCGTCACTGTGGTAAAGATGAATCTAGAAAGTACACCGTAATAGCGTCACTGTGTAATTGTTGAATCTAGAAAGTACACCCTAATAGTGTCACTGTGTTAATGTAGAATCTACAAAGTATGCCCCACTAGCACGACCGGGTTAAAGTTGAAATTAGAAAGTGCGCCCTAATAGCATCACTGTTTAAAGGTGAACTTAGAAAATGTGATCTAATGGTGTCACTTTGTTAAAGTTGAACTTAGAAAACGTGCCCTAATAGCATCACTGTGCTAATGTTAAATCTAGACGCTATTTCCAACATCATTGAGTGTGCCCCAATAGTGTCACTGTGTTAAAAACTGAATTTAGAAGGTATTCCCAACATCATTGCCCATTTGCATACACTTTACTGATTACCACAATATCACACTACTACGCATACTCTCTCCTATACACCACCATTCAACTAGAACACAGCAGTACTATGACACATTCGGTAAAGCTGTTCTCATACTAACATGACTCATCAAACTACCCATCATCCTAATAAAATACAGCTAGCTAGCACATACCAGATAGCTTTGGCATCTCCTCAGGCATAACGCAGGCAGAACTCAGTCTGGATGTCCACCCTTCAGACTGAACACATTCAACTGCTCTCCTCAGCACCACACCTACTGCTAAGAAGCAGCTATCATGCAACAACCACACCAGCAGCAAACATATCTGGTGCGCCCATGCACTTTACGACTCTCTCTCTCAACTGACTTGAACTGCGGTTCCCGAGGGCGTTCAACCTACCAGCGCCTTGAGATCATACCAATGATACATAAGGCGCTATACAAATGCAAAATAACATAGCATAACATATAAGATAGAAAGCTAATTGGAACTACTTGGAATCTTCATCGACTTCTATTTTGTACATTATGTCTACAGTTTTTGTGCTATTCTTATAAAAAATTTAAAAAAAGGCCTGCAGCAACACACACACAAGGTTCGGTGCTTCAGCAGATATGCTTTTAAACTTTTGTGTTTCTTTTTTGTATGTGTGTTTTAGAAGGTTGCCATCTGTAAAGTTGATGCTAATCTGTTCTAGAGATATTGAATTTTGTAAGTGGCTATCAAGTCCAAAATATTTTCTCTGGATGTGCTCTATTTCTTCGAGTAGTTCTTTGGCTGTACCATGTAGAAGAATGTTATTTAAATTGGCCAGTGCTAAATCACGACTTTTGACATAGTAGAGTTTCTGAATGAGATTTCTTACAGTTGAATGGTGTGTTCCTATCATTTTGAATTTGTGGAAGGTGCTTTTGCAAATAGGTCCAGAAATGTAGGCTAATGAATGTCCTTGTAGTCCTGAGTATATTCACACTGGACAGGAGTCCATAGTTTGTAATAGTTCTATTTTCAATTTGTCTTTGCCTTTCACCTACTGATTGAGGAAGTGGCGTAAAGATGTGAAAGATTTTTTGCTTACGTTACACATTGATGAGCATGGCCATTTGTAGACTGGACGTATTGGTTCAGTGGAATGGAGAGTTGATACTAAGTTTAGTGGAGAAATTTGTGTGAGCAGCATCTGTTGTTCCATAATGGTAATATTAAGTTGTTCATACCCTCGTCAACTGCTATGTATGGCAATTGGGTTTCCTTGCTTTTGTTTGTATGCTTCTTCATTGAAATATGGTTCTGTGCTGGTGGTGTGACTCCAATCACCTCCACAGATGTTTGTGAAGCTATCTTTGTTGATATTCCGTTTGTTGACAAGTCTTTGTTGTAGTTTAGTAGTTAGTTTTGTTAGTGGTTTAAAAATAAAGTAAATAATTTCCCTTTGAGAAGGATTGCACTGTCTATGAGAGCTTCCAGGATGTGTTTTCTGCGATAGGTTTTAAGGGTTGAGCATGATTTCTCTCCTGTTTTTATAAGGTTCTGAAGGACTCTGTGGCGGAATATTTTTTGTAAAATGTTTTGGTATGCTCACTTGTAGCTACATCTAAAGTTATAGGTGCAGTGTTAGCACTAGTGGTAGCTGCATTCTTTTTAATAACTTTCAGTTTAGTTTTACATTTTGAAAATGGAGTCAAAGTTTCTTTACTGGTAGCTACTTTAGTTTCGCTTTGTGACTATTTGCTGTTTTGAACTTTTTGTATAAATTCTGCTAGAGGTGGATGCTTATTTTATACACTTTTATTTTAATTTGCTCTACTTTTTCTACGGAGTTGCTTTTTGGTAGGCATTCTTTGGTGTCTGTTGGCGAAAAAAATTAAGTCTGGTTGGGATGTTGTGCAATGTCTGTGTGCATTGTGCATGAGAGTCTGAGTATGATGGTAGTTATGTATGTAGGGGAGTATGATTGTTGAATGGTATGTTACTTCAGGTTGGGAAGGCTATTCTCGTACTTGTGTGTTACTATACTGGTGTTGAGCTAACAATACAAAGTGTGCACTTGATGAGGTGCAATCAGTAATACTGAATCTAATGCTGTAGGGTTAATACAATTGTTTGTTCTACAATACTAGAATTCTACAGTGTTTGAGTAACAGTTAGAACATTATGGCAGTATTGCACTTTGTTAGATGCAAAGAGTAGGTTTCTTCTGGGTTCCCTCTTGTACTTCAGACGCTGCTGGTTTTCAGGAGAGTGGTCTTCACTGCAATTGTGAAAGAAGGAAGTTAGTACATATGTGTGTTAATAGCACTGCTAATGTAGACATGTATTTGTTTTTGCAGTAATAGTGCTTTCTCATGAATTGTGCATAGCATGTACATGCATTTTCCTTTGTCTTTGTGCATTCTGGATATTCTACTTAGAATCTGTCAGTTGAACATGCCTTAGAAATTATTACAATAGTAAGCACACAGAGCACATGTAGGTTTCTGTGACAGTGTTATTTCATGTTAGGAGATACGAGAAATAACAGTATGCTTTTTTTGCTGGTTAGACAGGGTAAATGGCAGGAACTCTGGCCAAAAGCATGCAATGTATAAATTTACAATGCAGGGTACCGACTACTTACCCTGTATAACTAGTAAAAATATAATGCTGTTATTTCTCTCATCTTCTATGATCAAGTGTCACTTTCAATGGTGTGTGTTTTCCAAGTTTCCATTTACCCATATCACAACACAGAACAGGAACCATACATTGCATGCATTTAAATATTGCCATTTACAATAATACTGTTAGTTCTACCATCTTTTAACATGAAATAACACTTTGTTAGAAAGCTGTGTGTGCGGTGTCCGATTACTACTGTAATAATTTCTAAAGCAAGTTCAAATGATAGATTCTATGTAAAATGCCCAGAATGTACACAAAGGAACTGTGTGTACATCTGATGCACTATAATGCATGGAATGCTATTATGCTTGAAATGTGGATAAATAGGTGGCAGTGGTTACAAAAATGACAGAATGAATGAAGATGAATGAAGAGAATAACAGTTTGCGCATTACAATCAGTAATATGGGTAAATGAAAATATGGAAAGCACACAGCTTTGCAAGTGACACTTGATCATAGCAGATGGGAGAAATGACAGTAAGCTTTTTCAGGTTATACAGGGTAAGTGGAAGGTACCCTCTTCACATGCATTTATAAGAGTTGTACATGTACTGTGCACAAAATATTCATACCTGTAGTTTGTGTTCATGTATGTGGATATGCATGAATCTGCAAGCAGAAATCTTGGAGAGTTTTATAGTAATTTTTTGCTGTAGGTGCTTTGAAATCACAGCAGACTTGTACTCAGTGATCAACAGTACATCTTAAGTGCTGAACTGTGATGACAAAGTTAGATGTAGAGTTCTTGGATGTGATTGGTGGATGGGCTTCACAACATATCTGGCTTGGGAATAGGACTAGGGGAATCAGCCAATCAGGTGCTGAGGGTGTCATTCATAGAGAGAGAGGGTAATCATTTTGTTCATTGCTGTATGCAGTGAAGATGGCTGTGGTTGCTGAGATGGAGTTAGAGTGTGGATAGTGGGATATGGTTTTATAAGTAATATGCAGTGGTATGCAAACATGTGTGGCATTTCAGACAATCTTGGAATGCAGGGAGTGGAGGCTATGTGGTTTGCTGTGCCAGTGAGACATTTTCAAGGTGTTATTACACTTTGTAGAAATATGGCTGATTTTAACACTCCGGATATCCTGTGGTAAATTGTGGAGGAATGTATTTGGGCTCTCTGAGAGCAATAAGTTAGCAGGGTGCACTGATGCAGTTGCTAAAGGAACGGATGTGCCTATTTCCATCTGCAAAGTTTTTTTTTCCCAATATACCACAGAGGACTGCATGGAAGCCTTGTCATGTCTTTAATCCTCAACAAGACATAGCAAGATGTCTTGTTAATAAAGGAATATCTTGTTTTATGTATTCTGTAGGCATGTCATCATTCCAAAATGAGAACCTTCTGGAAGATGGTACAATTCTTTTTGTGATGTAATGACTTTCACAGATTTTGGTCATACAATATTTCTTAGTAATATGCAGAACTCAATCAGAAAGCTAACATTAAAAGGGAAGTGGAGTGCACTAATTATATTTTCATTCCCCACTCTCAGATTTTACGATCTGTCCGTGGATCGCGTGTGTTACATACACTGATTTTTAGGCTGAGAGGATTGTAAATGAGACTGTGCAGGCCAAGGGACTGGTCAATAAGGTTTGATGTATAAGGAGGGACTTTGGCAGAAAGTCTGTTTCTGAGAGGAGAGCAGATAGCTATGGCTGTGTCGTTCAGAAGGCAGATTGTCTGGATTTTGGATGACTCACGGATCAATTGGTTAGAGGTGCATGCAGATCACTGTGGAGTGGCTGCACATCTTAGATTCCCTCATGTGAATGTGCACTGGCATGGAGGGCATGGAATGAAGTGGCTGGATTTGGTTCCTTTTTGTGCTACTTTGATGACACACTGTCATCCAGCCCTTATTATTATTAATTGTGGAGGGAACAGTTTAGGACATATTACTGGAATCTCCTTGCAGTTTGCAATGAAAGAAGGACTTGGACATGTTTCCAAACTCCCGAGCAATTTTTTCTCGTATTGCGCAGAGACAAATGTGGCTGCGTTGTTCTTCATTTGGTCCACAAATGGAGAAAGCGAGGCGCAATGTCAACAAGGCTGTTTGCGATTTTTTGAGAGATGATGGTATGTTCTCTTTTCACAATCAAAATATGTTTCGTAGCGCACACATTTTACGCAGAGATGGAGTCCATCTTACTAATGCTGGGAATCAGATTTTTCTGCAAAATATACAAAATGCATTGTAACCCTTTTTGGAAGTATAGCAATCCTTTTTCTAGTAGCTGTTGACGACTTGAACTTTTTGAAAAAGAAAAAAAAAAAACACCACAAAAAGGCTCTTTTCAGAGCCACCACTTACTCCCGGAAAAGAGTGCAATGGTTTTGATAGCGCAGTACCCCAAAAATGTCAATGTCCGCGGACTGTCTGTGGACTTTTGAAAACGCACAGGACCCTGCAGCATTTCATTGCCACTTCTATTTTTAAACTGTGAAAGGCGGCTCTGAAAAGAGCCTTTTTTGTTTTTTGATGTTTAGTATTTTTTTTTTTTTTAACAAGACACACAAGGGAAGGGAAGGGTGGGTATTGAAGAGGCACCAACCACAGGGATAAGAAAGGGCAGATTGAGAGAGGAAGATGTTGGGTGGGCCTAATCAGGTAGGTGGCAGTCTTTCTCATGCTCCCGGACTGCAGCCTCGAAAACACTTCCCCCCTGCAGAGTACTGCGTCACAGTACATACACAAAACGGTGACGCTCGAAAGGTAAGGGTCTACTGTGTTGCGTAAGGTCTGCGCGGCAGCTTGAGGGATGCGCTGCCCCACAGGAGTGTTTCTTGTGGTGGCAGGAGAAGAAACTCAGGATGCTGTAGAGGAACTCAACCTACTAATTTCATCGTAGGGGACGACCATCCGAAATGCCACAGTGTGGAACGATCTTAGGTATCGTCGCATGGAGGTAGTCCCGTAACTGTACAAACCCGGTTTGCCATGACTGAGCACCATCTGGCACTCAGTGCAGCACACCTTGTGTGCATGAGCTTTGGGTACCCCTCCAACGGTGGCAGACAGCCTCCACACCAAAGATCCACTGGGGCTACGAGTAGTATGGACTTCCACTACCTCAACCTCGTCATCCTCTTCATCACTCTCAGCATCTTCACACCTGTTCCCCTCTGAAGGCCCTTGGGAAGGTGGTTGTGGTGGAGGGGGCGGTGCTGAAGCCGAAGCAGTAGCAGCAGGAGCAGACTGGGATGCCATCAGGAAGGTTATCAAGAACCAGGAACCAGGAACAGCAGGAACACAACAGCAACCTGCACCAATTCTCCTGTTGAACCATTAGGAATGTGAAGACAGGAATGTCAGCCAATGTTAGTGAATGCCAAAGAGAAGCAGTGCTCGGTCTTGGAAATCCAAAAGCAGAATGAGAAGCAGATCTGTGGTGTGGCCTTTTATAGGGGTGTTGGGGAGAGCTCCGCAGACAACTGTGTCGTCCGTGGACAATTCAAACACGAAAAAAGGGCTCAAAAAGATCCAAAAAGTATCCAGATTGGTAGGGGCATAGTGTGGGACCTCTACAAGGGTTAAGTTTCATTGAACATCATCTTGGATTGCTCATAAAAGTAATTTTTTAGTGTCCGGGGGCCCGGACTGTGTTCATGAATAAGGACCCGCGGTTAGCGTTGGTGAGGTCACATGATGACGTTGCGGACACGTTCGCGAATGGGACGGCTGTCTGTAGGACACCGAATGCACTGGGTCAGCTGTACGCATGCGCGTGGGTGTTCTAAGGACAGTGTTTGGGTCCCCGAACTAAATAAAAGTGTGACACACGTGCTGCAGACAGTTACGGACAGGCTCGATGTTCGTAGGACCCGAGGGTGGCAAGCGCATGCACACAAATGTCCGCCGGACAGGGGTTGGTTTCCCAAACTAATTAAAGGTGCAACTTAACTTTGCGGATGGGTTATGTGTTCTATTGACACATCCACTCTGATTGCGGAAAATACGAACTTGGGGGGTGTTCTTAGGACACCCTACTTTGATTAATAGCGGACATGCAGACAAATGATGTGTCCTACGGACACCTCCATTTTGATTACGGACAGTGCGAACAGACATGGTGTCCTTAGGACACCCCCATTTTGGTTAATTGAGGACATTGCAAACAGCCGTGCTATCTGCGGACACCCAAATAGCCTTTTTCTTTTTTTTTTAAAACACAAATATAGGAACAGTATACATAATATTTTATTATTGTACAAAAATATAGAAATTATGAAAGAGGGGGAAGCAGACATTTAGATATATACAGAGGAGTTAGGGTTTTCTACATGTTGGATGGTAGGGCAGGAAGGGATTGAGGTCGCATCATAACGTTTTTGGTGATGGGAATTTATGGGGGATTTTTGACTGGGACATGGAAAGGGAGTACAGGTGAACGTGGGACAGTGATATTTAATTTTTTCCATGATATGGTTCTTCAAAATAATGAAATTGGTCATTAATTGATCCATTTTTTGTTCTAAACGCTGTATATGATTTTCCACTTTGTCTGTAAAAATGTGTTAGGTACATATAAAATAATGTGTATTAATTGGCTTACTTTGAAAACTGCAGTGTATACCATTAGTATCACTGTTTTCACTAATTTCATCCCAGAGAAAATTTTCTTCAAGCCACCCCAGAGTGCTAGCCATTTCTGTGTAAAAAAAAAATAATCTTTTTTAGTGTATCCTACTAAAGAAAGTTTATTACTATAGGAATTAATGTAGTGTACTTACCAGTTTGTTTTTCAGTTTTCCTGTTACTGCTTTGTAGGTGTGCTGTTGATATTTGCTGTGCAGTTTCTGTGAGGTAATTCTGCTGGAGGCATATGTTTTTTTTATGGTATGTTCCATTATGTTTCAAATACTATGTAATTGGACTGTTGGTGTCTTACATATAGAGTTTGTACTACTTATTTATTTTTGTATGTAATTTATTTATATGCTGCTCTTTGAACATGATCAGTGTGTTTGTTGTGTGATACAAAAACGTAAGATACCCCCTGAGCATTTGGACAGTGTTGATGTTGACCGAGAACGTCCGCGGACATTTGCATGGTCCGTGGACATTACAGCCACTAGCATGGGACAGGGGGTTCAGTATGTTGTGTGGTATATATAGATAAACTGAGGGTATTCTAGTAAAAACCTATCAAATTCATGATATCTATATCTATATTCAGTGAACTAAATTTGCTTAAGGGACGTTATGGTTAAGTTGCGCTACTAAAAATGTATGAAATTCAGTGAAAAAACATTGTTAAAGGGACGTTATGGTTATAAGTAGAACAAAAAAAACCCAGAAATTTGCCAGTTATGGTAAGCTAAGCAACCATAACTCGCGCCACCATTGTGTACTGCTAATAGTAACATCCATGACATCAAAGATGACAACACAAATGTCATTGATGACATCACACGCGCGACCTCAAACTGAAAGTTCGTAATGTCTAACCTTGCCTTTTGTCCTTTTACAGGGTCCGCCTTCATGGATGAAGAAGATGTCATGCTGTGGTGCCCAGAGCTTAAGTGCTGTGTGCCGGAGGATGAAGAAGATGTCGTGCTGCGGTGCCAAGAGCTGAAGTCCTGCGTTCCGGAGGATGAATAATGGACACCAGGCTCAGCGGTGAAGAATGCAGATGAATGCTGACTCCAGGAGGTAAGCTTATGGGCAGGAGACTGGATTCCCAAAGGTAAGTGCTGCTTTAACCCAAGCGGCGGTGAGTGTTGCGCTGCATGTGAATGCAGAATAAAGCGAAGCGTGCGCCTTGGGGTTGGGTTGGCTTTTATAGCTGAGCTCTTAAGGCCACGCCCGCTAGGTCTGTTCTGCTTGCCACACTCTGCCACTCCTTGAAGTAGCACATGCAGCTCAAGATGGAATGCCACACCCAGACTGACTGCACACATGTGGAAAGTTCCTGAAAAGCACTGCTGCCCATAATAAAGAATCTTGTTTATGTTTCTCCATGAGCCTGGCGCCAAAGGCGCCAGGACTGAGTCCAACCGGGCCCCCTGTGTATAAACTTCCCAAAAGGACGTGCGTGAACCATGCTACCCGTTGCTCCCACAACCTGATGGTGCAGCTCCTGTGATCCTGGGAAAGTGGCCATGACAATTGTGTTATTTTTCTGAAACATATTTATAAAGTGTAAAACTACAGTGAGTATTCATAGTCAAGTGTGACAAGTCCAAATGGAGGATATTACTCCGCTTATACATCTATGCAAGCAGGTGCCAAAATAGGCACCCAAGCTTAAACAGTACACTGCGGAATGGGTTAAAGGCACGGCAGATAAGATGTTCATGCCATGGCCACAAGGGGGATCACTATCAAAAGCAGTTTTGCAACACATGACGACATACTTGCACGCAGCATACACAGGGAAAAAGTTAGAAAAGAGGTTAGCAAGCTTAGACCTCCGAAAAATGTGCCAGGATGATAGGGAAGAGCCACTACCTGAAGACTGGATGCTTAACCAGTGCAAAGAGGGGGGGGGGGAGCCTTCTGTGTAGGATGACGGAGTGTACCCATTAAGAGAGCTTAAGGCAGCAATAGGGTACAGTAATCTGGCATATGAGTCACCTGCACAGAGCAGCAACGAGAGTCCAGAAAAGACTCCAGAAAGAGATGCGATTCCTAAAGTCCCTAGGGACAAAGAGAGAAGGGACAAGGAGAGAAGTGATCGACCAAGTACATCCCTAGACATAGGGCTGGAATTAAAGAGATGGGAAGGAGAGAAAGATAAGGCTGATGAGGTAGCGCTCACGCAGAACGAATGGATGGGAGGTCAGATTTTGCTCAAATTTGACGGAAAGAGCATTGATGAAGCAAGACAAAAGGAAAGATCAAGACGAACAAGATAAAGATAGAGAACAAGAGGAACGATTGAAAGAAGATGAAGCTAAAAGAAGAAAGAATAGACAAAGATGAGCAGCTGAAAAAGCAGCAAAGGGCTGAGGAACAAAGAAAGTATGATAATAGATGGAAGGTAATTGAAGAACGAGACAAGCTAGAAAAAAAGGAACAGCAGAAATTAAGAGATAAAAAACAGACGAAGAGATACGTAGGGCAAACGAAAGAAGAGGTGAAAAGACAGGAAGAGGAAAGGGTAAGAGAAGAGGCAAGGAAGAGAAGAGAACTTAGAAATAGAATGCAAGAGAAGATGGAAGTTAAGCAACATTGATCGCAAAGAGAAATAATTAATGGAGCCAAATCCAGTAGTAGCATGGGACAATATAGAAGAATTCTTCCAGACACATGAGCCAATGCAGGTCTGTCTAGAGCAAATCTAGAGGATGAGTTTGATATGAGAAGCATTGGGAATAAAATCGCAGTTGCATGGGAAGGAGGGAAGTTTGTACAATCCTGAGCATAGAGCTTCGTCTTTGGACAGGCTAAGAGGGAAGTCATACAAGTTGGGGACAGGATATGTCAGACGAGGACAGAGAAGCCTTCCGTGGGGAGGAAGGAGATAACTCCTGTGCTCCTGAAGGATGTTATCCGACGGACAGAGAAGTGAGGTGGTCAGATCTAGACCTACCTAAATCTAGCGTGTCGGAATATCTAGCGCGGCTAGATCGACCCAGAGGGCGATCCCATACTGAGAGGGGGGACTAGCCACCTTATGTGAGCAGGCTAAGGTCGCTACCGGGAAGAAGGTAGTGCAGAACCATTGACCCTGCTATGGACAGACAGACGATGGGGGATGAATATGAGTTTGGGATCTCACAGTTTCCTTTACTAGAGAAAGGAGGGGTCAGACTGCAGTACATACGATGGCCACAATGAATAAGGATAATTTAAGGTGTAAATATCAGAGTTTAACTTCTGGTGCTTGGAAGTGGATACATGAGTTAGAGAAAATGACAGGAGGAAACTCATTAGATATAGAAGACATTAAATGACTTCTAGCTGCTGTTATGGGGGAGAGAGCAGATGACATTTGGTGAGAGCTGGATACAAGAGTGTCACTACGCAGAACACTGCTCATGATCGAGCACCATTTAATAACTGTAGAGCAGCAGTCTGGAAAGCGCGTAGAGTGCAGTATTGAGACAGGCCAGATATGGGAGCTATAATGGCACAAAAGATGCAGAAAGGGGAGGATCCTCTTGTTTACATTCAGAATTTTCAAGAGCAGTGGTCTTTGGAAAAGCAGGAAACGTGTATTCTACCATATATTATGTCAAGGGTTGCCAGATCAAGTGCAGAAACAGCTCATGTAAATGGTGGGTATGGATGCAAAACCATGATCAGTGATACAGCTGGCCATTGCGCATTAATGTGGACTGCTACAGGAGAAGGATCAAAAGAAAGATGATGTTAGAAAAGGTGAAGAAGCAAAATTGGTGCAAAAGAAACTGTTAAAATACATCACAGAAGGGGTGGGCGATGTTGACAAGCGGAGAAGGGTTGGGTTTGCAGCAGGTATGCCACAGGTGAATAACCTAAGGAAGTTTGATCATGGTAATAATGGATTTGTACCAAGAGGTAGGGGAGGTTTCCGAGGAAGGGGCTTCCAGAATAATCAAGGAGGCTTCCATATTAATCGGGGAAATTTCCAGAATAATCAAGGTGGGTTTAAGAATATGCAGAAGGATAGCCAGGGCCTGCAGGAAGGGCAAATTAGGAGACTCCCTCCTATTTGTTGGACATGTGGAATGACAGGGCAAATAGCGTGCATATGTGGAAGTCAAGGTTTTGTGCAAAATGGGCAGTTCAAGAGGGGGGACCACTCAACCGCCTGCATATAGCCAGTAAGGTAGGGAGGGGTTTGCTCAGAATCAGAATGCAACTAACTTTGCAAACACAGCAGACACTGTCGAATCCGTCACAAGGACAATCACATCACGCACCCATGCAGATACAGCAGGGCCCAAAAAAGGGACAGTTAATGACTCCTAGGATAGGGGTTGTCACCGTCGAGGGAGGGAATCCTTTGACGGGCACGGGAATAAGCATCTACCCACAATAGGACAGCTCACTGGGTGACTTGATGTGTTCAGTGCTATCTGTGACTCCCACTCCTCAAGAGGAACCGAGGGTTGATGTTACTACAGGAGGAAAATCTTTTTTTTTTGGTAGACACGGGTGCTCAAGGTTTCACAGAAGCTACAAGTAGAGTTCCTTTTACTGAGAAATTGCTAGTCTCTATAGGAGAATGTGATATGTCTGTACCATTATAGTATTCAAGGCAGACACCAGTTAATATACTGGGTCGAGATTTAATGACAAAGTTAAACATGGCGATTTTGTTTACTGATGAAGGCATAGTGTGTTCAACTCCAGGAAAGCATTTTTTAAACGTAAATGAATTTATAATGGCATTTACAGTGCACATGGCCATACGAGGAATACCGTTAGAACCAGAAGTCTTTCACTATGGGGTACGCATTTTGTTAACGTGGTTACCTGGCCTAATGGGTAAGACTGTGAGGATAGCTGATGAGTTTTTATTTAGGCCAAGGATACCTATGGATGAAGAGGGGGGACAAATCTTTCCCTCAGAGTTACAAGCAGCTATAGTGCGAGGAGAATTAGCAATGCTTGATGGAGTTGATAATGAGGGTAGACAATGGAGCACAGTGATTGCCATTGGAGAGGGTTACAGATTGACTAACGTCACTGACGAGGATATGTTTAGACACCACACGTCAGATGACTAAGTAGTATTTGAAATGAGTATTACTTATTGAGTGAGGGCAATAAGAAGTGAAGTTCCTCAGAGGATGATGATGATAGTACAGCAACATGCTGTATTTTTTTTAGGTAGACATGACGAAAGTGCCATTTTCATTATGGACAATAGGCCCTTATGACGTAGGCCTATTAAAAGGGATAGGAGAAGTTTAGATTAAACCGAAACCAGGAGCAATTTTGCCTCGAGCACAACAGTATCCCATATCTCCAGAGGCAGAAAAGGGTATTTTTAAGATGATATGGAACAAGGCATCTTAGTGATGTCAGAGTCACCATGCAATACCGCAGTGTATCTGTCAGGTTTCCTTTAAGTATTCCATTATTCCCCTTTATTTCTGTGTGGGTTAGAAGTTTTCTACTGCAGTTGGTTTCTACCCTTTATTTCTGTGTGGGTTATAAGTTTTCTACTGCAGTTGGTTTGGCCTTGACTTTTCTATACAGATTCCTGGCTCTGGCCCAAGGCAAGATGGATTTTTACAATAGAAGCTTTGATTGGCTAGAGAACTGCAGGACAACAATGAACGTTCTAAATTGTCACTCTCTGCCTTTCATTGTCGTAACCCCAGCTGAGAGGACATGTTTGTAGCTGCTCCTGCTGAAGTCTTGGGCCTAGTGGATTTGAACTTTCAAATCTTGGCAGTCGAGCGGCTACTTATTCGGGGTTGTTCAGGAGAAGTATTCAGGTTCACAGGAGAGTTTTCGGAAGTTCTTTTGGAAAAGAAACATTCTTAAGCTAAGTGACTTTATTTGGATATGTAAATCTGTTGCTCAGATTCATTAGTGACTTTTAGAGAAAGTAAATGTAAATTCAATAGTAGAACTGTGATGTTACACTGTTAATAGTTCCACGTTTAATTCTTAAAAGCGCGTGTGTGTTCATTGCGCGTGTATTCATAGCGCGTGTACGCAAGCGCGTGAAAAGACTGCTACGTGATTCTTCAGCGCGTGTTTTCATAGCGCGTGTGTTCCTCAGTGCAGGTTTTTCTCCGGCGCGTATTTTCTTCAGCGCGTGTTCTGCACGTGTAAATCTTTGCGCGTTTGGACAAGTTTGCAAGTTCTTAAAGAGACTATGTACTTTATTAAGAAAGAAGAACTGGATTCCTTTTAAGCCCATCATAACTGGAACATTATACAGTTTTAAAAGGCATGAGTCAAGGTTCTTAAGGCTACATTACTCGAAAGGAGTTGCTGTTATTTTCAAGATTTTCAAAGCAAAAAAGAAGGTAGAAAGATTTTATCAGCAATTACTCCTATCTTCTCTAAGATCCTTAAAGAGAAGACCAGGTATGATTCTTTACATTTTAGTTAAGGATATAGAGTTTTCAAAATCAAAAAGGTAGTTAAGTAATTTGAGGATTTTGTGTGTTCTTATGAACTCACTGCAGGTTCTGCATCAGCTAGTCTAAACGTCGCCAGCCTGGTGTTTCTTAGGTTATCCACTTCCCCCTTTCCCTTTGGGATGTAGTTAACAGAGCCGAGTATAAACTGGTTCTGAGGATTACATTTCAGGGGGATTGTCGGGGGTTCAGCAGCTTCCACGGACACAGGATATCTCTCAGCCTGACAGTATCCGATGAAAAAAATCGGAAGGGGGGTCATGGTGTTTAATTCAAGACATGCGCCCAATTAATCAGATTGTGGAGTCCGAGTTTTCTCTAGTTCCTAATCCAGCGACGATCTTATGCAATATTCCTGTTGAGGCACGATATTTCACTGTGATTGACTTGAAAAATAAAATGTTCTCAATCCTGTTGCATAAGGATTCTCAAGATCTGTCATCATTTACGTTCAGACAGACCAAGTTAAAAAGTACAGACGTGATTCAGTTCAGCTAATGATTATTCTAGCAGAAAAAGGATATAAAGTGGATAAGGAAAAATTCGAGTACTGCCAAGAAGAGGTGTTCTATATAAGGCAGTTAATTCTCGAATGAAGGAAAAAAAAAAAAGTTACACCTGAAAGGGCTGAGGCTATTTTGAAAACAGCAAAGCCACACACGATAAAGCATATGCAAAGATTTTTGAGACTATGCAATTATGTTAGAACATGGGTATTCGATTACAGTTCATATTTAACACCCTTGTAACAAGCTCTGAAAAAAGCACAGGCAAATCAGGAAAATATTGTCTGGACTAAGGAAATGGAGGAAGGGTTTGATGAGTTGAAAAAAGCAATTTGTACAGCTCCAGTCTTCGGGATTCCTAATTATGCTGAGGAATTCTTCTAATTTTTGCACACAAATTGTACAATCATGACAGCAGTACTCGCGCAGAGAACTACGTTGGGTTACAAGCCTCTAGCATATTACAGTGAGATTCTGGACCCAGTAATGAGGGCTCACTTCCCTCGCAAACAATCTTTTGCTGCCGCTGCATTCGCCATTGAGAAAGCTGCCAGCATAGTGATGGGGTGTTCCATGACGTTATTTATTCAACATGCTTTGTTTACTATTTTGGGTACTTTGACGTCTCAAAGGGCTTCTGCCTATGAGGTGGTCATATCGAATCCAGCGATTAGATTGTCAGATGTAGAATAGTGAACCCTGCCATGTTTGTAACAGAACCACTGGCAGAAGAAGAGCATGAACATGATTGCTCGAATTATGAGGAATTCTATGATGAGATCCAGAGGGTGAAAGAAAATGCATTGGCAGCTGGGGAAATTCTCTTTATCGTTGGTTCTTCAAAAATCGATCAAAATGATGGGCAAAGATATACAGATGCCACTGTGGTAAAGCACAGGGCCAATGGGGGGAGGGAGGGATTTGAAGTATTGATAAGTGCACGACTACGTCTCACTTTTCAGCACAGACTGCAGAAATAGTGGTGCTGAGTGTCGCGCTAGAGAAAAACGCAGACCAGGAAGTAACGGTGTACAGTGACTCCGCCTATGTGATGTCGACAGTACACGCAGGGCTAGCACATTGGAAGAGGCGGGGCTACCTCCGAGTGGATGGCATACCGGTGCAACGGTGCAACATGCCGCCTTATTGGACAGACTTATTAGAGCAGTACAGCTCCCAGTAGCCAGGTCGTTAAGTGCACAGTGCACACTCAAGGAGCAGACTTTATCTAACACGGAAACCAAGCCGCAGACTAAGAAGCAAAATGAGTTGCATGTTCTGAAGTTATAATGAATTTTGATACGCCTGAGATGAATGAGATAATGGTGGTGATGATGAGTGTGAATGACAGTTTTAACAATATGTCCAAGACTCAACTGATGGAAATTCAAGGGGAAGCACCAGAGGATGAGAAAGACCTTTGGACACGGAGGTGGTGTTCATTAACACCTTCCGAAGCATTGTGGCGACAGGAATGCACTGGTAAACCAGTGATATCTGAAGCCTTAGTAAGGGTGGCGTTGGAACATCTGCACTACCCTGCGCATGTCACTAGAGAAAGCCTCACAACAGATATTACGGAGGAATGGTTCATACCAAACCTGTTACAACACGTTGCATTTATGTCAAAGGTTAACTGCTGGGCACATGCTGTGTACAGTTAAAGGAGTTATCCCGCAACCTAATGGTCCTTTTTCAGCATTTACACAGACTACATCGACATGCTGCTGATCTGTAATGGATACAGATATATGATAGTGGTAGTATATCCCTTTTCAAGGTGAATTGAAGCTCGTCCGTGTACACATCCAGATTCCACCTGCACAACAACATTTTTAGTACGAGAAGTGTTTCCTAGATGGGGGATATGTGAAGTATTAAGGTCAGATAATGCCCCCCATTTTGTCAACAAAGTCTTTGAGCAAATAGGCTTGTTGCTGTGTTTAAAGCACAAGTTTTCTTCGGTTTACCTGCAAGCGAATATAATCTGTGAGAGACGGCTTGCTTAAAGAAAGGATAGCTAAATTGAAACTTACGTTGAAAAAGAACAAGTTACTTCTTACCTTGTAAAGTTCTTTCGATGGGATGTTCCTCCGACGTATTCCTTATCTATGATATTTGTATCTCCAGCTTGCTGGCCTCGAAAAAATGTTCCCAGTAGAGGGCGCTGTGCGTCGACGTCCGTCGAGTAGGTGCTCCTCGACGGCCACCGTATCGATGCCGACGTCCTATAAATGGCCACGCGCAGCATCCGTTGCTCAGTTCCGTTTTCTAGAGTAAAGTAGTTATTGTATGAATGGTTACTACCCTTGAAGGAGGGTAAGCTGCAACCACAAGGGAAATGTTACTGCGGGGATGGATGGGAGGGGCGATAAGGAATACGTCAGAGGAACATTCCATCGAAAGAACGTTACAAGGTAAGAAGTAACTTGTTCTTCGAAGGGATTGTGTCCTCCGACGTATTCCTCATCTATGATAGACTCCCATAGCAGTGGTATGTGATTGGAGGCGGGAGTAAGAGATGCCATATTACCCTTTAAGAATGAACAGAGTGTAACACAGCTTTGCCAAATCTAGTCTCTTGACTAGAGGAGGAATCCAGGCTATAAAATTTGGTAAAGGTATGTGCGGACGACCATGTGGCAGCCACACATATGTCTCTAATTGGTACCCCTCTCTGAAGAGCTGAGGATGCTGCGATACCCCTGGTCGAATGAGCCCTTAGATTTTGAGGGGGCTCTTTCCCTGCCAGTTTGTAGCATTCCAGAATGGCTAAAATAATCCATCTGGAGATGGTTTGTTTGGTTATTGGTAATCCTAACTTATGTCCTGCGTAACCTACAAAGAGTTGGTCTGCTTGTCTAATTTTAGCAAGTCTACTGATATAAAAACTCAAGACTCGCTTAGGGTCCAGCCTGTGTAGTCTCTCTTCCTCTTTCCCCGGATGGGGAGGAGGATAGAATGAAGGTAGAGTAATCTTCTAAGGAATGTGAAATTCCGAAACTACCTTTGGGAAGAAGTTAGGCTTCACCTGTAGCACTACTTTGTCCTTGTGAAAAGTTGTATGAGGAGGTTTACAAGACAGGGCTTGTATCTCGCTAACCCTTCTAGCAGATGTTAATGCTACCAATAAAACAGTTTTGAGGGTGAGAAACTTGAATGAACAAGAGTGGAGTGGTTCAAAAGGAGCACCTTTTAGGAAGTTTAAAACTAGATTTAAGTCCCATAAGGGAACTTGGAATGGCCTTGGAGGGTAAACATTAGTTAGACCTTTCAGGTATTGTATTACCAATGGAATTTTGAAATACGATGGCTCCTCTGCAGTGCGCTTAAAGATTGATAGCGCTGCGAGATAGCCCTTAATAGTGCCAATTTGAAGGCCCGAATTTGCCAAATAAAGTAAGAAGGATAACACCGCAGGTGTACCACATGAAAAGGGTTCGATATTCTTTTCTCTGCACCAGCTGCAAAATATATTCCAATTGCAGCGGTATAGAGTCTTAGTTGCTGGTCTTCTGGCCGAAAGCAACACCTCCATGACGTCATCTGGAAGGTCCCAATCCTTGTACCTCAACATTTCAGATACCAAGCGTGAATGTTGAGGGTCTTGATGGCTGGATGGAGAATCTGACCTCCCTTCTGCGAGAGAAGATCCTCTCTGTACGGTAGACGAATTGGAGGACAGATGGACATGTCCAGAAGGTCCGGGTACCACGTTCTCCTGGCCCAATCTGGGGCAATTAGGATCATGGTTTTCCGAAACCTTCTCAAACTCCTGATCTTTTGAGGAATGACAGGGACCGGAGGAAACGCGTACAGAAGTGGGAACTCCCAGTCCACTACGAACGCGTCTCCTAGAGCTCCTCTCGGGGGAAATTCCCTTGAGCAAAATCTGTCGCAATTCCTGTTGATACTGGTGGCGAACAGATCCACTTGAGGGGTTCCCCAAAGGGCGAAGATCTCTTGAAGGACTTCCTGAGCTATCTCTCATTCGTGGGAGACTGTGTTCTGCCTGCTCAGAGCGTCCGCTGTCAAGTTCTTCTCTCCGGCTAGGTGAATTGCCGAGCTGCATCGCCTCTCTGCACAGTGGCAGTGACCCTACGCCTCCTCTTTTGTTGAGGTAGTGCATGGCCACTGTATTGTCCGTCATTATCAGGAGTTTTCTCCCCAATACAGACGGCAGAAAAGTCTTCAGTGCCAGTCTGATGGCTCTCAGCTCCAACAGGTTGATATGTAGTCTGGACTCCGATGGAGACCAACGACCGCTGATGGTCAAGTCGTTGGCATGGGCTCCCCACCCCGTGAGTGAGGCGTCTGTGACTACTGATATCTCCGGCCATGGTTGCCAAAACAGTTCTCCTTTCAAGATGTTCTCTGGAGAGGCCCACCATTGAAGGTCGTGGGCTACCTTGTCCAGAATCCGGAGGAGATCTGTCATCCTCCCTGAGAATTGTGACCACTGAGTTCTTAGTGCCCACTGAAGGGATCTCATTCTCAGGCGAGCCTCTGGCACAAGGAATATGCAGGATGCCATGAGGCCTAGCAACCTCAAAAATTCGTAGGCTGGGAGACGTTGGGCATTTTGAAACCTGGTGACCATCTGCAGAATATCTCGAGCCCTCACCTCTGGTTGTGAGGCTATTCCCAGGGATGTGTCCAGGACTGCTCCAATGAACTGGAGTCTCTGTGATGGTATCATCTGTGACTTCTTTAAATTGAAGGAGAAGCCCAGCCTGTGAAGGGAGTGGCAGACATAATATAGTTGGATCCAAGCTTGTTCCGAAGAAACTGCTCTGATCAACCAATCGTCCAGGTAGGGGTAGACGTGAATCCCTTCCCTCCTTAGACTTGCAGCCACAACCGACATTAGCTTGGTGAAGACCCTCGGGGCGGATGTCAGCCCAAATGGCAGAACTCGAAATTGATAATGAGAGTTGCCAATTGCGAACCTCAGGTACTTCCTGTGCTTGCGATGGATAGGCACATGGAAATAAGCATCCTGAAGGTCCAGAGATACCAACCAGTCCTGAAGCTGGAGGGCCTGAAGGATCTGAGAGAGAGTTACCATCTTGAACTTGTCCTTCCTGAGGAACTTGTTCAATTCTCGTAAGTCCAGGATGGGTCTCAGTCCTCCGTCTTTCTTTGGTATGAGAAAGTAGGGGGAGTACCAGCTCTTGTTCCTGTCCGCTACAGGTACCGGTTCTATACCTTTCTCTAGCAGGTCTACAACTTCCTGCAAGAGGAGCGGATCCGGCACTTTCAGAGAGCTGTTCCCCGGTGGATGTCTCTGAGGGATGCGTAGAAAAGGCAGGCAGTAACCTTGGGCAACTGTCTCCAATGCCCATGCAATTCCGTCAGATGGTGAGTTAACCTCCCCCCTACAGGTGTCTTGTGATGGGAGACCTCAGAGTGATTTGGGACCGGCTGATGCAGTTGCGAAGGTAAAGCGGCTCCTGCTCCTGCTGATGCGGCTTTCTTTCCTTTACCCCGTCCACCACGGGTAAATTTTCCTTGGCCTCTTTGAGTCGGCCGTCCTCTGCCTCTTCCATATGAGGAATAATAGCGAAAGGACCTTCCTCTCCAAGAGGATCCTGAGGGACGAAAATTAGTTTGTCGGATTGCAGCTCCTAGTGACTTAGCTGCTGCTTTAGATGTTTGTAGTTTTTCCAAACTGTCATCCGCCTTTTTACAAAATAGGGAAGAACCGTCAAAGGGCATATTTAAAAGTCTGGCCTGTACGTCAGAAGCAAAGCCGGACTTTCTCAACCACGCATGCCTGCGGATTGTGGTACTTGCCGCCATGGCCCTGCTGATACTGTCAGCAGAATCAATGCCAGTTTGAAGGGACTCACACATTGCATCTTTACCATCTCTGATGATATTTAAAAATGCGTCCCTTTCTTCTCCTTCCGGTATGCAGTCAGCCGCCGATGAAGCACACTCCCAAAGGGTGTGGCTGAACCTAGCGAGCGTACAAGTTGCATTAATAGATTTTAAAGCCATGCTACAGGCTGAGAAGACTTTCTTAGCCATGGCATCATATTTTTTAACATCCCTATCCTGAGGAGCAGTGGGGTAAGCAGAAGTACTGCCTGATGAGGTTGCAGCCTGGACCACAAGACTCTCTGGAGTAGGGTGCTTAGATAGGTATTCAGGGTCAGCAGCAGATACCTATATTTCGCTGACAACTTCTTGTTAACCGCAGGGACAACTTCAGGAGTTTCCCAGTTAGTTAAAATCTTTCTTTTAAAGCAGAATGAAAGGGAACCACAGGATCCTCCTGTGGACCTTTATCCAGAATATCTGTGAGGTCATCCTGTTGAAAAACAGGTGAAGGCGCAGACCAACCCATGAACTCCATAATTCTTGACATTAGGGTTCTATAAGGGGTATGAGCATGTTCCCCTGGGTCTGGTTTGACAAATTCCACTTCTGGGCAAGTGTCTAGGCCACTTGCTTCCTGTAATGCATCCTGAAGGTCTTTCAACCTTCTTTCCTCAGAGGCAAAAGTCTCTGGTTCAGGTAATGTGGTCCTCTGCATCCCAAAAGGCCTTTCTTGATCAGAATCTTCCCTTTCTTCAAAAATTGAAGTTAAGGGGGGATGCTCTGGTCTGTGAAATGGTATAAAACCCATCTCTAAGGCAGAGGGAGCCATCATCAGTGGCCTTGAAAAGGTCGATGTCGTCGACGCTGATGTACAAATCCTCGAAGGCGCCGAGAAAACTGGAAGAAGCCTCGAAGAACTCGAGAGGATTGGAATCCTGCTCGAGGACGTCGACGATGTTCTCGATGTCGTGTCGGAGGCTCTCGGTGTAACCGTTGGCTGTGGAGTAGCCGTGGGTCTTTCTTTTATCGGCGTCGATGCCGGCGTCGACTCGATCGACGGATGCGTCGAAGAACCCTTCGATAACGGCGTCGATGGCGCCGATCTATGCTTCGAAGGGGCTTTCGACGATGGCGTCGAAGATGCTTAACTTCCCGATGGCTCATGGTGCTTTTTCGCCGGGTTCTTCGACTCGCGGCGTTTAGATTTTTTGGGCTTTTCACCCAGGGTATCACCCTCAGCTGACTTCGAGGGGGACAAGGCCACTTTCTCGAAGACGCTTCTGAATTCCTCCCACTCAGCTTGAGAGCTGTGTTTAGTGGGGCAATTTACTCTTTCAGGGGAACTAGAAGACGACGATAAAGGGGATCTTCTTCGTCTTTTTTTCGAGTGTCTAGACCTCGACGAGTGGTGGGAGCCACTTCGAGACCTAGACCGAGAATGCTTTCGACGGTGAGGAGACGAATGTCTCGACTCTACCGCGGAAACTTTCGAGGAAGTTAAAATTGACTTACCTCTCTCGAGCTTCCCCTTACGCTCCTTCAAGGCTTTCGCTGTCATGGATAGGCATTCCTTACACTCCGAACACTGGTGTTCGATTCCCAGACACCACAAACAGATCCTGTGAGGATCCGTCAACGACATTTTCTTCCCACAGTCTCGGCATTTTTTGAAACCGGACCAAGGAGTCGTCGGGTCGGAGGAGGAAGCCACCGAGTACGAGTCGGTTTTCTCGAGGAAATATGAATATATATCGACTGATGAACTGAGCAACGGTATTCCGAGGCACATGAAGAGCGGAAAAACGGAACTGAGCAACGGACGCTGCGCGTGGCCATTTATAGGCATGATGACGTCGGCGTCGGTACGGTGGCCGTCGAGGAGCACCTACTCGACGGATGTCGACGCACAGCGCCCTCTACTGGGAAAAATGTTTCCGAGGCCAGCAAGCTGGAGATACAAATATCATAGATAAGGAATACGTCGGAGGACACAATCCCTTCGAAAGGATGGTTACATTGCCTGGCCCTTGGATTATATACGGAGTGGAAGGGATGTTGGGCTCAGAACGCAGATGGAGATCCTGCAGCAACTAGACCTGAACAATTATGCCTTCCCAAACCTTTTCCTGGAGATGAGATCCGGATTACAAACTTAACAAGGAAGTGGTACGAGCCCCGATTCAACGGGCCGTTTGTCGTAGAGGACGTAACGCCAGCCGCTGTGAAGGTCCTAGGAAGACAAGCTTGGATATTCCTAAGAGACGTAAAGATGTCCCCCGGAGAGTCCCCTTCACGCCCAACCCAGTTGGAAGCAAGCATCGGGGAAGAACTTCAGCATATGCAGACTAGATCGATAAGGAAGGACGACGCATAGACTGTCCAATAAGACAGATAAAGAGTACATTGGACTGTGGTTCTTCCGGGATGCTCTGAGATTGCTAAACAAGGAGTGAAAGAAAAGTTATTTTTCTTAAGCCACAGGAGCTTGCTAAACATTGGACTGAGACACATTTAAGTCTTGATCGAGAAGCAAGAGATGCCAGAATTGGAATTCCTTTTTGACAACTGGAAGAGGGAACAGTTCCCCGATTTCTTTCTCCCCGAGTTTCTCTTTGGAGGCACCCACGGTAGTGCCGGATGGCCACATCCACTGGATCATTCTCTGTGTTTCTCTTCATTCTTCGTGTATACCCTGCACTTGTGGGGAGAACTGTTAGCGTTCATATGTTGCCGCAGGATCCTAAAAATGGCCCAATCATGAGGTGATTGCTTGCAGCCATAATAGAGCAAGTACTCCAGCCTCCAGAGAACAGTTTGGAAAACACAAATGCCCCTATCTGAGGAAAATGCCAATAGACTATTTGGAATGGTCTTTTATTTCCTGATTGAAGAACGTCCTCATCTTGTTGGAAGGCAAACTGACGTTCGTACTTTCCTGAGAGATCCGAGAAATCTAGTGGCACTTAATTGCCTTGTTACATTAAGGAGCAAGTATGTTTATTTCCTGAGAGAATCTAAAGAACAATTCTGAATGAGGCTTTTGAGGGAAGACATTCAGAACTTACTATCTTTGGTCTTTTATTATTTACTGGAAACACATCCTTATTCCGTTTGGTGAAAGGATGACTCCTTTGTGTACATCAGGAATCCTGTTAATCGTCTAGCAATCAGCCAGCTGCTTGAAGAGCTTGTGGAACAGATCCAGAGGCTGCCAGAGTATTTTATGATGTTGCCCGAATATAATTTTATTTTTCCTTCCTTAAAAAAGATTGCGAATGGGCAACATTGATAGCAACAACAACATTGCTAACAACGAAAGGCCGCCACGGCGAGAAAGATTATATTGCTGCGTCAAGTAGTCCTATTGGTACATCATTTACACCTGCATCTTGTTTAATGTGATTCTTCTCTCATTTAGAGTATGTACTGTCTATTATGTAGACCCAAATAGAGCAAGGGTCCCTGTGCAGCAGGAGGGTACAGATGTGGCAACTACAGGACAACCAAGACCTTATTTAATTGTTCCCACTCATAGGGTGCATATGAAAGAACCTATCTGCAACAGATAAGTCTAAGCTGCCCAATGGATAGGGGTTCAGCGTTGTAGGTTTTCAAGGATATTTGGTTACCCTCATATTATGCCAAAAGAAAGACACATTTTGTGACTGATCCTATACCAGAAGCACATGTAAAGACAATGATTTCACTGACAAATGTTTCTAGGATTCCGCCAGTAGGAAGAAATGATGCTGATATAATTTATGAAATGATTAAGAAAGCTCATGAGACAAGAGGGAGACTTAACAGAAGTACTAGGGAGGATGATCATGACTTGAATGATTACCCGGATAGTACAGCACATTTGGGAAACAACATGTGGTATCAGCACATGAAAAAACTGAGATGGAGATATCGAAGGAGGAATGCTATGTATGTTCACTCCTGCCTTATAGTATGGGGAAATCTGAGATCTTCATAGCTATTGAAATAGATGTCCTGGCAGCACATTGTCTATTACACATTGCATTCTGATATGATATGATAGTTTATTTATATAGCGCCTATACACAATGTGTTTCAAAGCGCTTCAATGCAAGGGAGGGAACAAGGGAAAATACAACATTCTTAGAATCCATGAACAGTAAGGATGTGAAATTAACTATCGTACTCGGCCTGACGACATCTCAGATAGTGCAAGAGCTAAGAAATAGATAAGGAAGGGAGTGGGAAGGAAATGGAAACAGACAGGCGACTACCGTACTAGGCCTGATGACATTTCTGGTAGAGCCGGAGAAAAACAAAAAGGTGAGGGAGAGGGGTGCAGAAAGGGAGCGGAGGAACAAAACAAGTGACTATCGTACTAGGCCTGACAACGTTTCAGATAGTGCTTGAGGGAGGGGGGGCAGTAAGGGGATGGGGGAGCGACAGACGAGGTTGCTATCATACTAGGTCCAGGGGCAATTCTGATAGAGTAAGTGCATAGAAGAAAGTAAGGGGAGGAGGGGAGGCGATAGGAAAAGGGAGAGGGGAGGAGAGGAGAGAACAGAGAGTAAGCAGTCAAAAGAGTGGAGAAGCAAGATGGGAGAGCAAATACAATTGCAGAAGTCAGTAGTAACACATAATGTTGCAAGCCAGGATACAAGATGAAGATGGGAACAGCATGATTCTTGGCCACCATGAGTACAGGATGCAAAGGAAGTCCAGCATGAGAGTTGGGAAAGGGTGACGCACCGTGAATCAATGAAGTCCGTAAAAGTCAAATCCTGCATTGGCGACAAGACAGTGATGAGGAAACTAGAATGTATCGGGACAGACTCCTGTGTGCGGGAAGGGGGGGGCACAAGGGAACAACACAGCGGGACCACAGAGGGTGGGGATGGCCTGTGGGGACAGAGGGTGTAAACACATGTTGGTGCATGCTTACCTGCTGTCTTAGCAGGGGGTCGGACCCTAGATCCTCCTGGTCCAAACTAGTCCAAACTGGTCCAAACAGGAATTGGCCTTTTCTCTGACTGCCTTTTACTAAGAGTTAATAGCAGGAAGGAAGAGGCAGGGCTAAGAAGGTGGGTGCTGCTTAGGCCAGGTGACCTAGATCCACTTACACCTGCTCCCCAGCTGCAAATGAAGAGGCTAGAGGGCTCCCTAAGAAGGGAAAAGAGCGGCAAGCAGGAAGGCACCAGGTGGGTGGGGTTTGCTAAATTGTGAAAAAGAGCGGCAACCAGGAAGGCACCAGGTTGGCGGCGCTTATGCCAGGTGACCTAGATCCACTTGGACCTACTCCCCAGCTGCTGAACAAGAGGTCAGTTAATGGGTTGAAAAGCCTATCTAAAATGGGCAACTGAATGGACAGATCCGGATTAAGATGACTATGTTCAAGGCACAAAGACAAGACTAAGAGCACATACAAAAAATAATGTGATAAGATATGAAAAGCCTAGAGTAAAAGGAGCTGGAATCAGATGGGAAGTGAACAAAAAACTTGAGTCCAGAAAAATCTGCAGAAGAAATTCGAAGATGGAAGGAAAGAGGACAAATGCAGATTTGGGGTTCAGTACTTTCAGCAGATCGCTGAAAAGAAGGTGTGGTAATCTGCAAAGATTGGGTAAGAGTTGGTCATTACAAGTCAACTGTTGAAAATGCAGAAAAAATGTGAAAACCATTATGGTCAAAACTTGCTAAACTACTGACATGGGTCGAAGACAAAGGAGTACCTCTGCAGATAGTGCCTTTTGAAAGTGCAAAGTCGTTTTTCAGAAACAATAGCCCAAGAAAAGTTGGAGAGAACCAGAACTGTGGTCTAATCTTTGAGGCACTGGGAATGAGCATTGGACAGCAGTGATAATGGATCACTAATGGGTTTCTGGATCCAGAGCTTATATGAAGCAGCCCAAAGATTGGGGAGGACTATATTCAATGGTAAATGTTCATGTTCGAGCATTGGTGATTCCTAAATGTGACTTGAACATTGGCGAGTTTCCAAAAGCGGATGCTCATCTGAGGAAGAAGAGATCAGCAGAGTTGATAAATCGAACGAAGAGAGAGATCTATTTCTCAGCCAAGTCAATAGAAGCTTTTGATTCCATCCCATATCAGCACAGATTGTTCAGTCAGACATAATCGATATTCGCAATAATCTTCGTGTCAAGGATCCAGACAGCAGCAAATACTAAGTGGTTACAAATAAGCAGATGGGAGTTGTTGCAGACAATCAACACTACCGTAAAAGGATTTAATGCTATTAGGGAAGAGCTGAGAGCCACACAACTGATGACTCTTCAGAACAGATATGTCCTGGACATGATTATAGCTATGGATGGATCACTCTTTTCGTGGGTTCCGCAATGGATGGCTGATATGTTCAAGTTCCTTGGAGCCCTGATAGTGATGCTGATGCTTGGATTCTGTGTAATCAGATTGGCTATCTCACAATGCAAGAAGACTGCAAAGAAAGTTATAGGGATGAAAATAATGATTGATGTTGAATCGGGATGGAAGACTAAAGAGCTAACAGATGAAGAAATCAGAGATTATGTGAAAGCTAGTATCTATGCACCTGAGGGAAAGAAATTCCTACACCCAAAGAACCGTAAGAAATATGTGGGGAAATGCATCTACTGCAGTCCAGCATACAAGATGGAGGTGCAATATTCCTAATCTTGCCATGTTGAACAGTGAAATGATAACTGCTTTCTTATTAGAGTTTTGCGTACTGTGAAACATGTAATAAGTAGCTAATGAAACCCACTTACTACATACTTGCATTATCACGGACAAAACACAAAGATACAACAACACATACAAATATAAGTATGTACAGGGAAAGTGAAGTAAGCAAAAAAGCAAAAGTAGTAGCAGAAAGTGTTCATAACCTAACTGATTATCTTAATGCAGAGAAATGGTTGCTCTGTTTCAAAGCTGTTTCTTACCCTATGTATATGTATAATATGATGTGATACGACCCTAAGGGAAGTAGTGCGAGTACAATGTATACAAATATGAGCATATACAGGGAAAGTACAGTAATAAAAAAAACAACAGAACTATCAGAAAGTGCTGATAACCCTACTGATTATCTTTATGCACAGAAAGCATTGCTGGCTTTCAAGATTGGGTCTTCCCCTATGTATATGTTTCGTATGATGTGAGTGGACCCTAAGGGAATTACTGTAAAAACATACTTGAAGGATAAGTCTACAAATATAGTACCTTTTCAATTTTTAGTTCCTGACTGTTACTGAAGAAAACCATGTGGCCTAGATGAACAAGTTACTCTCTTACCTGGTAACGTTCTTTCGATGGGATGGTCCGACGACGTATTCCATATCTATGACAGTAATCACCACAGCTGTGCTGCTTTGGAATATCTTTCGGAATCTGCGTCCTTCGTCGATGCGCCGCCCTCGAGGAACTCCTCTGACGGCCGACGTCACTGGATGTTATAAGTAGGACGCCCGACGGCCGTAGCCTCAGTTGTAGTTTTTTCCCAGAACGTGTGGCACCAGTCTTCTGCCAGTCTGACCACACAAAGCCTTGCGGAATCGTAAGCTGCAATCGCATAAGAATTTCTGTAGCGGGGAAGGCAGGGAGGGAGCGATATGGAATACGTCATCGTCGGACCATCCCATCGAACGAACGTTACCAGGTAAGAGAGTAACTTGTTCTTTAAGGGGATTGGGAGGTATTCCATATCTATGACAGACTCCCAAAGCAGTACCAATGCAAGGAGGTGGGAAAAGAATTTAGAAAACAGAAATTTAGAATGCCCAATCAAATTGCGGAGTAAAGGACCGCCTTGCCAAAGGCCAGATCCTGCCCCCAGATGGAATCGAGGGAGTAGCGACGTACAAAAGTATGTTCCGAAGCCCAGGTGGCTGCATCACAGATGTTACGAATAGGAACACCTCTCTGTAGGGCAGTAGATGCAGCTATGCCCCTGACCCCTGGTAGAATGGGCCCGCAAGCCGACCGGTGGGTCCTTACCCACCAAGCGGTAACACTCCGAGATACCCAAAATAATCCAGCGAGACAAAGTCTGCTTTGTCACAGCTTGTCCCAAACGCTTTCCAGCGTAACCAATGAAGAGTTGATCGTCCACTCTGACCCGGGACATGCATGAAATATAAATGCTTAACGGTCTCCTAGGATCCAGCCTATGGAGCCTCTCCTCTTCCTTACCAGGATGTGGAGCAGGATAAAACCCCGGAAGAACAACCTTCTCGCCTAAATGAAATTCCGACACCACCTTCGGAAGAAAGGAAGGACGAACTCTAAGGACAACCCTGTCATTATGAAACACAGTGAAGGGTGGCTTAACGGAAAGTGCCTGTAACTCACTCTGCGAGCGGAAGTGACCGCAACCAAAAACACATTGTTTTAAGAGTTAACAGTCTCAAAGGGCATGAATGCAAAGGCTCAAACGGAGCACCCATCAGAAACTTGAGAACAAGTTTCAAATCCCAACTGGGCACCTGGAAAGGTGACGGAGGGAACCCATTAGTGAGCCCTTTCAGAAACTGAGAAATTAAAGGAATTTTAAAATAGGAACACTCTTCAGACGAGTGCTTAAATATGGACAGCGCCGCCAGGTAACCTTTAATGGTACCCACTTGAAGGCCCCTGTGTGCCAAAGAAAGCAAAAAAAGACAGAACCATGGGAATGTCACATGCAAAAGGATCCACATTCTTAACCCTGCACCAGTCGGAGAATTTACGCCAACTGTACAGGGATTTTGTTGCTGGCCGTCTGGCCGAGAGCAACACCTCCATCACATCTTCAGGGAGGTCCCAATCCTTATACCACAACCTTTCAGAAACCAAGCGTGAAGGTTGAGGGATCTGACCTCTGGATATAGAACCTTACCCCCCTACCGTGAGAGCAGATCGTCTCGGTAGGGAAGACGACGTGGAGGGCAGATGGACAAGTCGAGAAGGTCCGGGTACCACGTCCTCCGGGCCCAGGCCGCAGCAATGAGGATCATCCGGGAACCTAACCTACGTAGCACTTGCGGAATGATGGGGACTGGAGGAAATGCATACAGCAGTGGGAATGACCACTCCACTAGGAAGGCGTCTCCTACACTGGAGGCGAAGAGATCCACTTGAGGGATCCCCCAAAGGGCGAAGATCTCCAGGAGAATCTCCTGAGCCAACTCCCACTCGTGAGAGATGGCGCTCTGCCTGCTCAGAGCATCCGCCGTCTCGTTTTCGTCTCTGGCCAGATTAACTGCCGAGATCGAAACTTCCTGCTGGATTGCCCAGAACCAGAGCTGCATCCCTGCACAGAGGAAGTGACCCTGTCCCACCCATTTTTGTTGAGGTAGTGCATGGCCACCGCGTTGTCCGTTAGGATCAGGATATTCTTCCCTCGCACAGTCGGCAGAAAAGCCTTCAGGGCTAGCCTGACGGCCTTCAGCTCCAACAGATTGATATGGAGTCTGGACTCCGACGGAGACCAACGACTGCTGACTGTCAACTCATTGGCATGAGCTCCCCATCCCGTGAGGGATGTGTCCGTCACGATCGTCACCTCCGGCCAGGGTAGCCAAAATGGAGCCCCCTTCATCAGATTTTCTTCGTCGGCCCACCACAGAAGGTCCTGGGCGACCGAGGACGGCACCTGAACAGGGTCCGACATCCTTCCGGAAGACTGAGACCACTGGAGCTTGAGTGGCCATTGCAAAGATCTCATCCGTAACCTGGCCTCCGGCACCAGAAGAATGCAGGGTGCCATGAGGCCGAGCAATCTCAAGAACTCGAACGCTGGGAGACTCTGGGCAAGCTGAAACTTGTGCACCATCTGCTGAATGTGATGAGCCCTCACCTGGGTAGAAAAACACTGCCCCAGGGACGTGTCGAGCACTGCTCCGATGTACTGGAGCCTCTGAGTTGGTGTCAAATGGGACTTCTTTAAGTTGAGCGAGAAGCCCAGCTTGTGGAGGGAGTGGCAGGTGACTGACAGATGATCCAGGACTTGCTCGGGAGAGCGCGCTCTAATCAACCAATCGTCCAGGTAGGGGTAGACGTGAATAGCCCCCTTTCCTGAGGTGCGCTGCCACCACTACTATGAGCTTGGTGAAAACCCTTGGGGCGAAGGTCAATCCGAACGGCAGGACCCGAAACTGAAAGTGCGAGTCGCCAACTGCGAACCTTAGGTACTTCTTGTGTTTTGGATGCATCGCCACATGAAAATAAGCGTCCTTGAGGTCGAGAGACACCAACCAGTCCTGAAGTTGAAGGGCCTTGAGGACTTGAGAGAGAGTAACCATCTTGAACTTGTCCTTCCTGAGGAGTTTGTTCTTTCTTGGAAATCCAAAAATAAGGGGAATACCATCCCTTGTTCCTCTCCGCTACAGGCACCATTTCTATGGCTGTAACACTTAGAAAACAGAAGGCTAAATAATTATAAAGTTATTCCTATGGCTTAATTTGTCGCCCCCATGGTGTGTGTCTTATCATTAAAACAAAACAACTATTTCTATGGATAATGATCGATAGAATAGATTTTTTTTAAAAACAATATTCTTCCGCCAAACAATGGTGCAAAAGTATATGTGTGGATTACACTTTCAATTTCTTTTTAACAAGCCCTTTATTTTCTTTATACGGGGATTGAAGTCTGGGTTATCAGCCAGAACTATTGAACAGTCTGTTTAATAGTCCTGGCTGATAATCCATACTTCAATCCCCGTATAAAGAAAATAGTTGTTTTGTTTTAATAAGACACACACCAGGGGGGCGACAAATTAAAACACAATATATCGACCTCCTTTTTTGTGTGCACTTATTAGACACCAGGAAAGTGTTTTAGAGAGAATAGGGACAGGATCTCGACACCATTTGTAGTCGGCCCAGCAGCACCAACTAGGGCCCACATCCACTTGGTACGAGATTATTCACAGATCGGGTCATTTAGGTGGTTGGCTAGGGACTCAGCCATAGGAATAACTTTATAATTATTTAGCCTTCTGTTTTCTAAGTGTTACAATTATTGGGAATTAACGGGAGGGAATTGCCTTTTAACTCTCCTTTGTGGTTACCAGTTCTATGGCGCCTTTCTCCAGCAGGGATTGAATTTCCTGCGCAAGGAGCGGATCCGGACTCTTCAAAGAGAGATTCCCTGGTGGTTTGTCTTGAGGCCTTTGCCGGAAAGGAAGACAGTAGCCGTGGGTTATGATCTCCAGAACCCACACATCTGAAGTAATGGCGTGCCACTCTGAAAGATGCTGCACCAGCCTTCCCCCAACCGGCGAACCATGGGACATGGCCTCATGACTGAGCTGAAGTGGCTGCAGCGTTGCCTGAGGGCAAAGAGGCAACAGCCCGAGCGGCCTTGGCACCTTGAGTACCCCGTTTTACACCTCTGGCACTCCTACGGTGGCCCCTTTGACTCACAGCTCCTCTCGCTTTACTAAAGGATGAGTAATAAAGAAAGGAACCTCCCCTCCATTGCTGTCCCCTAGGACGAAAAGGCGCAGGTTGTCTAACTGCAGCGCCTAACGACTTTGCTGCAGCTTTTGAGGTCTGCAACCTCTCAAGGCTCTCGTCAGCCTTGCTGCCAAAAAGATGTTCCCCGTCAAAGGGCATGTTGAGGAGCAGGGCCTGCACATCAGGAGCAAACCCCGACTTCCGCAACCAAGCAAACCTGCGTATCACAGTGCTCGCCGCAATGGACCGGCTGACGCAATCTGCCATGTCCAAACCCGACTGAACCGCCTCACAAATGGCATCCTTGCCATCCTGAACCATGGCAAGGAAACCATCCCGTTCGTCCCGTTCGGGAATATGTTCAGCCTCTAAGGAAACAGTTCCACAGAGAGTGCGTGAAACATGACAAGGCACATACGGAGTTGGCCGCCTGAAGCGCCATACCCCCTGAAGAAAACACTTTCTTCGCCCAGCTGTCAAAACGCTTGTCGTCCCTATCAGGAGGGATGGTAGGATACGACGCCTGCTTTGCTGGGGCTGTAGCCGCCTGCACCACCAAACTCTCCGGAGTGGGGTGCTTGGACAAGTAGCAGGGGTCGCTACTGGCTCAGCGGTATTTTCGCGGCAAAGACTTGCCCACTGCCGGGAGACTCTCCAGAGCAGTCCAAGCTGCCGCCACCCTCCTCTGTAGAGTCATATGAAACGGCAGTACCGGGTCAGTTGGTGGACCAAGGTCGAGGATATCCGTAAGGTCTTCCTGAAGAAACTGCCCCGGGGGAGCAGACCATCCCAAGTACTCGGTGACCCTCGACATAAGGCGCCAGTACGAGAAGTCGGCATGAATGCCAGGCTCAGGCCTACAAAACTCCACCTCCGGAGAGGTGTCCAGCCCACTAGCATCGAGCAGGGACTGCCTCAGGTCCTCAAATTGGCTATGGCCCGAGAGAATCTCGTCTGGCACCGTATTAGGAACCATGCCATAATCAGAGCCCTCATCCACCTCTGAAATAAACTCAAGATGGCGGTAAGAAGGCACAGAATGTGAACCAAAGTCATGCTTGACCTTGGCCAGAGCCTTTCTAGGGGGTTCCACCGAGCCTCGTGGTACCCCCGTTGACACAGCCTCGAAAGGCGTCGAGGGCATCGAGTGAATCGGCGTCGACGCCGAATGCGGCGCCGACAGCATCAATGGCGTTGACACAGACCTCGAGGCCGGAGCCCCGAGCGTGACCTTCAACAGCCTGGGCGCCGATGACTTCTTCGGAGGCGGGGCCTGAAAAGAGTCCGTCGACGACCTCAGCGCCACCGGCGTCGACGTCTTCCTCGAAGACGTCACAGGTTCACACGGTCTCGAGCGCGTCGAGGACCGGGACCTGAACCGGGCAACGAGAACAATTCCCCTTGTCCGAGCAGGACCTCTCTAGCGAATCGTGCCGACCACCCGAGCCCGAAGGCGTGCGAGCGGTGTCTCTCGACCGATCACGATCGACCCCACTCGGAGGCATGGACGGACCGGTGCCCTGCGATTCGAGAATCGCTAACATTTTCTTCCCGAAGGAAGCCCATTCCTCCGGCGTCGCCTGCTTGGTAGGGTAAGAGGCAGAGGAGTGGCGGGACGACTCCGGGTCCGAGACCCACTGGACTTCCGACGACGAGGAGAGTCGCCTCCCGAATCGTCCGTCGAAAGCCCCGCAGACCCCGACTTCCGTGGCTTAGGCACCTTACCTACCGATAACTTCTTGCGCTCCCGCATGGCTTTAGACGTGAGCGACTGGCAGTCGACACAGTCATCCGTGTCATGGGCCTCCCCGAGGCACTAGAGGCAGGCGTCGTGCGAGTCCGTAACCGACATCTTGGACCCACAGTCCCCGCACATCTTAAATCCCGGACGCGGGGTGGAAGACGAGGTAGACATCCTTCACGAAGAAGAAACTTCACAAAACTGACAGGTTCGAAGAACCGAGAAACAACAGAAACTCTAAAGAGTCGAGGTGTGCTGATAATCCCGAAGCAAACACGTTCGCGGAAAAAAACGGAACTGAGGCTACGGGCGTCGTGCGTCCTACTTATAACATCCAGTGATGTCGGCCGTCGGAGGAGGTCCTCGAGGGCGGCGTATCGACATCATCGACGCAGGCAGATTTTCCGAAGCAGCAGAGCTGTGGTGATTACTGTCGTAGATATGGAATACGTCGGAGGACCCAATCCCCTCGAAATGTCAGTAAAGGAAAAAAGGGGTAGCCAGACATGTGAAGTAATCAGTGATGCCATCAATGACATGTGTGATGTCATCTTTGATGTCCTGGGTGTTAGTCTCAGCAGTGCACGGTGGTGGCGCGAGTTATGGTTGCTTAGCTTACCATAACTGGCGAATTTCAGGGGTTTTTCGGTTTTACTTGGAACCATAACGTCCCTTTAACAAAGTTTTTTTTCTGAATTTCATAGGTTTTTGGTAGCGCAACTTAACCATGACGTCCCTTTAACTAAGTTTTTTTTCTGAATTTCAAAGTTTTTTGGTAGCGCAACTTAACCATAACATCTGTTTAACAAAGTTTTTTTTACTGAATATACATTTTCATAGTGTAAATTTGATAGATGCTTACTAGGATTGCCTTACTTTATATACAATTAACTTATAACATACCGAACACCCCGCTAATGATTTTGATGTCCACAGACGACATCAACACTATCCAAACACGCAGGGGGTATCTGTAATTGTTCTATCATACCATATAAGGAACAAGTTACTTACCTGTAACTGTTGTTCTCCAGCATGGGTCTGGCATGGATTCACATGCTCATGAATATTCCCCGTCGTCAGGCTGGGAATCCTCGGTAAAGAAAAAACCAGTATCAGTTTCGTTTCTGATCTGTCTTTCGTAGTAATAACCAATCACTGATCTCTGCGTCATACTGACCACAGCCAATGACTGCCCTCTACCTAAGCCCCGCCTCTGGCAGCCATCTTCAGATTTGGAAGCACGTGAAGTGGCAGTATGACCAAGTGAAGAGCCGCAGAGGGGTAGGCGGGAGGGTTCGCATGTGAATCCATGCCAGACCCATGCTGGAGAACAACAGTTACAGGTAAGTAACTTGTTCCTTCTCCAGCATGGGGTCTGGCATGGATTCACATGCTCATGAATAAAGAATACATAGCAGTACACACATGCACAACCACGGGAGGTGGCAAAGGCTCAATATTAAGCATCACATCAAACTCAACATTAAGCATCTTACCTCCTCACCAGGCTCACCTCAGGCGAACAGGTTGCGCAGCACTGCTTGGCCGACCCTGGACTCCTCCCTGGAATCCCGGTCGACGCAGTAGAATTTCGTGAAGGTGTGCGTCGACCTCCACGTAGCAGCCCTGCATATGTCCAGCAGGGGCACACCAGATAGGAACGCCGTGGTAGCTGCGATCGCTCTGGTGGAATGGGCTCTCGGACGGCCAGGCAGCGGTCGGTTTGCCAACCGGTGACAGTACATGATACAGCCGGAGAGCCATCTGGAAATGGAAGCTTTCGAGAGAGCCTTCCCATGATTGACAGGTCCAAAGTTCACAAAGAGTTGTGACGTCTTCCGAAAACACTTTGTGCGGTCCGCGTAGAACTTCAGCGCTCTAGCCACATCCAGCGAGTGCAAAGTCCTCTCAGCCGGCGACGAAGGCGGCGGGAAGAACACAGGCAACACCAAGGGTTCGTTGAGATGGAAGTCCGACGGTACCTTGGGCATGAAGGAGGGGTGCGTCCTGAGCACTACCCTCGTGTCGTGAAAAGTCAAGTACGGGGCCTTGCAGGAAAGGGCCTGGATCTCTCCCACTCGTCGTGCGGAGGTGATGGCCACAAGAAACGCTGTTTTCCACGACAGAAATTTCAACGGAGCTGAGTGCAGAGGCTCGAACGGAGGTCCCATGAGCTTGGTCAGCACCACGTTGAGCTCCCACGTCGGGGCCGGAGCCTTCACCGGCGGGAATGATCTGAACAGTCCCTTCATGAACTCTTTCACCAGACGATGAGACCACAAGGACGTCCGCCCCGTGGTTCTGGTGTATCGGGAGATCGCAGCAAGATGAATCTTGATGGACGCGTGTGCCAGTCCAGCTTTGGACAGCGTCAGCAGGTACGGCAGTACTTGGGGGGCCGTAATCCGTAGAGGGTTAATCTTCTGTGCGTGGCACCAGACAGAGAACCTCTTCCATTTGTGTCCGTAGCATTTAAGAGTCGAGGACGCCCTGGCCTTTGCAAGAACCACTCTGCAGTCGGCCGGTATGTCGTATCCTCCAAACTCTAGCGCTGCAGGAGCCAGGCCTGCAAGTTCAGCGATTTCGGGTCGTGGTGGAGGATGGCGCCTCCTTCTCTGGAGAGTAGATCCGCGTCCACCGGCAGCTTGATTGGCGGGGACGCTGACAAGTCCAGAAGGTCCGGGAACCATATCTGCCTCGGCCACGCAGGTGCGACGAGGATCATCCTGCACCGTGACCTCTTGAGCTGGTTGACGAGCCGGATTAGCAGTGGCAAAGGAGGGAACGCGTAGAGGAACAGGCCCTCCCAGGGGAACGAGAAAGCATCGCCCATGCTCCTCGCCAGGGGAAACCTGCTGGCGAACCTCCGGCACTTGGAGTTCGTCGCCGTCGCGAACAGGTCGATCTGGGGTGTGCCCCACCGTCGGAAGAGGCGATCCACTAGATCCTGCTGTAGCTCCCACTCGTGGCACGAGCGCAGCTCCCTGCTGAGTGAGTCGGCGATGGTGTTTTTTTATCCCTGCCAGATGAAACGGCACCAGAAATATCCTTTGGGCGATGGCCCAATGCCACAGGTCCTGCGCCTCCTTGGACAGTGCTGGGGACCTGGTTCCGCCCTGTTTCCTGATGTAAAACATGGTGGTGGTGTTGTCGGTGAAGATCCTCACCACCTTGCCCTTGAGGGACGGAAGGAAGGACCTGAGGGCCCAAAACACTGCACGGAGCTCCAGGACGTTGATATGTAGGGATTTCTCCGTCGGGAGCCAAAGGCCTCTTGCGTGCAGATTTTCGGTGTGCGCTCCCCACCCTTCCAGGGAGGCATCCGTGGTCACTGTCTCCTGGTGGGCTGGGGTCTGGAAGTCCAAGCCCGCCGTCAGATGCGCGCGGGTGCCCCACCACCGGATCGCTCGTCGGAAACTCTCGTCAAGTGTGATCCTTTCCTCGAAGCTGCCCGTCGTTTGGATCCAGCGTGCGTCCAGGAACTCCTGCAACGGGCGCATCCGGAGCCTGCACATGGGAATGAGGTAGATGCAGGAAGACATCATTCCGAGGAGGGACTTGATGGACCTCACCTTGGCCGCGTCAGCCACAAACATCCGCTGCACCTTGCCCAGGATGGTCCTGGTCCTCTCCTCCGACGGGGAGGCCAGAAGGGACACTGTGTTGAGCCTCGCTCCCAGAAACAGAGCGTCTTGCGCGGGTACCAGGTGGGATTTGGCGTAGTTCACGGAGAATCCCAGGTCCGTGAGAAGTTGGACGGTCCTTGCCATGTGAACCACGGCGAGCTCCCTCGTCTTGGCTCGGATGAGCCAGTCGTCCAGGTAGGGGTAGACGTAGACCCCCTCGCGGCGCAGCTGCGCCGCCACCGGTGCGAGGCACTTGGTGAATACCCTGGGTGCCGACCGTAGTCCGAAGGGGAGGGCTTTGAACTGGTAATGACGCCCTTGGACCACAAACCTGAGGAATTTTTGGTGCCCCTTTAGGATGGGAATATGGAAGTAGGCATCCTCCAAATTCAACGACGACAGGAAGTCTCCTTCCTCCAGCTGACCCAGGACGTGCTGGAGGGTGACCATCCGGAACTTCTGCGCCTTGATGAACTTGTTCAGACGTCGCAGGTTCAGGATGGGGCGCCATCCCCCCGTCTTCTTCTTCACGAGGAAGTATCTCGAGTAAACTCCGGAGCCCCGAAGCCTCTTTGGGACGAGTTCGATGGCGCCCTTCCTGAGCATCGCTTTTACCTCCAGGAGAAGTTGAGGGACGTGTAGTTCTTTCCTGGCCACGGGGGGGACGCGCGGGCACCTTCTCTGGAACTCGAGCGCGTGGCCCTGGGCCAAGGCGTCCAGCACCCAACGGTCGGTGGAGATGGACTCCCACACGCTGACGAAGCTCGCCAGCCGGCCTCCCACCGGGGTGCTTCGGTGGGGGCCCGACCCCACGGCCGGTTCAATCCTGCTTCGACGAGGCTTTGCCGCCTTGACCTCCTTGGCGACGACGGCGGGGTCCGCCAGACTTGCCTCGTCCTCTGTAGGCCTCCTGAGACGACGAGCGGGCCGCTTGACGGTAGGTGGAGAAACCGCCGCCGGAACCTTTGGAGGCGCCCTTGCCTCCGCTGCTCCGAAAGGGCGTCCGTCGTTGTTGCAGAACTCCCAGGGCCCGGGCCGTCTCAGTGTCCGCTTTAATGGCCTGAAGGGAATCGTCCACTGTTTTCCCAAACAGGTTGTTCCCATCGAAGGGCATGTCCAGGACTCTGGTCTGAACGTCTTGACGGAAGTCCGTAGCCTTGAGCCATCCACGCCGCCTAAGGCAAACACTGTTGCCCAACTGGCGGAACCCAGTGTCGGCGATGTCCGTCGCAACGGTAATGGCGTGGTCCGAAGCCACCTCACCTTCCTGCAGGATCTCCAGGGCCTCTGTCCTCTTGTCGTCCGGCAGGAAGTCCAGCAGGGGAGCCAGTTTGTACCAGAGCTCCCTATCGTAGCGGGCCACGATAGCCAAGGCGTTGGCCGCTTTAATCGTCGTCGCTGCCGACGAGATGACTGCTTCCCATAGCGTCCAATTTCTTTCCCTCACTGTCCGGTGGGGAAGTCGATGTGGAGGCCGCACCTCCCCCCGCTTTCTTCCTGGCCGCCGCGGAGACGACGGAGTCCGGGGTAGGCTGCGCCCGGAGGCACAGGGGGGCCGTGTCCGGGACCCGGTACTTCTTCTCGTACCGGTCTCTTCTAGTTGGCGTCGTGGAAGGGTTCTTGAGGAGGGTGAGGCCCTCATCCCAAATGTCGTCCAATAGAGGCACTGAGAGGACCGTCTTCCTCTTGGCCTCGCGCCGCTGATAAAGGAAACCTTCCTTCTTCTTCTCCTCAGGGCAGAGTTGGAAAAGCTCGGATGCCCTGGCGATCATGGAGTGGAACGATCCAATCTCGTCGGGCGGAGAAGCCCTGGTGGGAGGCGACGACGGTAAATCCTTGTCGTATACCTCGTCGTCCGTACCCGTCGCTGCCGTGTCAGTCCCCGTATCATCCCCTCGGGTGGACGGGGAGGAGGGCTGGACGGGGCGCGACGGCTGAAAAGGAGGTGGAGGGTAGATCCTTCTTTTCTTAGTAGGGGGAACACCAGAAGGTCCCGGTTCCCCCGACGGGAGAGGTTCCTCCGTCGGCAACGGTAGTCTCGTCCTTATCTCTGAACATAAGGACTGTATAGCCAACAAAATGGCCGCCGAGTTGTCTTGCGGTGCTGGCAGAGGGGAATCCGACGGGCGATCAGGGGCCCCGTCGGTACCCTCGACGATGTCGTCGTCACCTGCGTCGGGAACCATCCCGACGGGCCGGTCTTCTTCCACGCCGAGGCCGTGGCTTAAGACCTCGACCAATTCCTCCTCCGAGGTTGAAGCCGAATCTAAGACGACGCCCTGCCCCCCTTTCTCTTCCCCTCGGGGGATTTCACGGGGGTCCTATCGATGGGCACAAAAGAGGACTCCCTCCGAGGTGGAAGGGAGACTCTGAGCCCCGAGGTCGCCACCACTGGTATAGCCTGCCAGGCTGAGCCAGGGCCGCCGCGACAGTTTCGATAGAGGGCTTGGCCGGATGGATTAAGGCCTTCACCACCTTAGGTGCGCTCACCTCCTTATCCTTGAGGGGGGGGACGCCGCCTCGCTCCCCCTCCGCCTTCGAGCTCGACCGGGGCCTCTCCAGGAGCTTCGCCGGGTGCTCGGCCTTCCTCTTACCCGACCCAGAGCGTTGGCTCGTGGTTGATGGTGCCGGGGAGGGTGCGCCCTGCCTGGCGCCCGTAGAGCCCGACCGTTCGGCGCTCCCGGTGCCAGCGGACTCGCGGTGCTTGGCCTTATGTTGGACCCCCGTCGCCGGGGCGTCCTCAAAGGTCTTAGAAGACCGCTCGCTTTTCTTCTTCTTCTTCTCGCCGGACGGGCTCTTCCCTTCTAGCCAGTTGGCGAGACGTTGATGGCGGTCCTTCATGGTCCGCTCCGACATGTTGCCGCAAAACGCACAGTCCTTCTCCACGTGCGTCTTGTCCTCATGTAGGCAGTAGAGACAAAAAGAGTGTTCGTCCTCCTTGAAGACGTTCTGAAGCTGGCATCCAGGGCAGACCCTGAACAGCTTTCCGGGCGTCAAGCTTCACTTGTCCTGGGCCATGACCGGGCCTGAGAAACTTCTGGAGTCCTCCAAAAGCGTAGCTCGACGAATCTTCACCCTTGAGGGGCGCAGACGAATCCGACACGGGTCCCCGTTGATCGGATAGAGAGTCGGTGGAGCTTGAGGCTCTTTTGACCGAAAAAACAAAGTTTTTGAGAAAAAAACGTGAAAAAATAGCACTAACGCTCGGGAGCAATAGCACGAGGATCCCTACACATGAACGTGCGGTAAAAATCTGAAGATGGCTGCCAGAGGCGGGGCTTAGGTAGAGGGGAGTCATTGGCTGTGGTCAGTATGACGCAGAGATCAGTGATTGGTTATTACTACGAAAGACAGATCAGAAACGAAACTGATACTGGTTTTTTCTTTACCGAGGATTCCCAGCCTGACGACGGGGAATATTCATGAGCATGTGAATCCATGCCAGACCCCATGCTGGAGAAACACTGCGCAAGTTCAAAAAGCAGCACATAAACACATTATATATAGGAATAAATAAGCAGTGGAACCCACATATTTAACACATCAACCATCCATTTAAATACGATATGTAATAAAATGGATTATACCATAACAAAAAAGATATACCTCCAACATAATTACCTCACAGAAACTGCAGAGCTAGAAGCAACAGTAGACCTACACAACACAATTAATACAATGTTTACTAGTAAGTAAACTTCATTTTTCTTATATATTGCTATACTTTTTGTATGAGGTACAGTACAATTAATATATTTTTGTTTTTCACACAGAAATGTGCAGTACTTTGGAGTGGCTTGAAGAACATTTTCCACATGAGGAAATGTCTGAAAACAGTGATTATAATGGTAGACACTTCTCTATATAAGTAAACTAATAATCATTACCTTATGTGTACTTAACATATATATATTTATTTTTACAGACCATACAAACATTGAAAATGTTACTCCAAAAGACATATTGGAAAAGACTCTGGAACGCATGGAACGGAAAGTAGACATGCTCAAGGAAAATTCAATGGTTTGAAACAGTTAGTGGAGGACCACATAAAAGGAAAAATTAAATACCATTGTCCCACCTGTACCTGTGCCCCCTCTCCATGTCCCAGTGAACTAGCCCCAAACCCTAAACAACAAGATAAACGTTTTGATGAGACTTCCATCCCTTCATCCCCTCCCACCCATTCTCTCCAAACCCTTAATTCCCCTGTTTTTGTATCAGTTTCTGCTTCACCCTCTCTTTCATAATTTGTGTATATAATTAAAAAAATGTTATGTTTCGTGTAATGAAATTCTGTGGGTCTTATTTTTTTTTTAAACAGTTAAAATGTCCGCGGACAGCGCGCCTGTCCGGCCTGTCCGTAATTAACAAAATCTCGATGTCCTAAGGACACTACACCAATCCGTACCGTTCGCAATCAAAATGGAACTATCTGCAGAACAGACGCGGTGTCCAGGATGTCAGTAGTCAAACAAAATGGAGGTGTCCTAAGTACACTATACGTGCCGTACAGTCTGCAGAACATCTACGCACATGCGTACCACACCCGTAAGTCCTGCGAACATCGCGCCTGTCCGTAACTGTCTGTCTCACTTGTGTCGCACTTTTAATTAGTTTCAGGACCCGAACACTGTCAGTAGAACACCTGCGGACACCAATTCCCTTCGTGGACGTGTTCCCGACTTCATCATGTGACCAGACCCACAGTGAGCATGTGTCCTAATTTGTGGACTCTGTCCGGTTTCCCAACATTTTAAAAGAACTTACTCAGACAATCCAAATTATTTCACAGTAGAAAAATCACCATTTCACATGTCCCAGACAATGGCCCAGGCTTTCCACATATTGTTTGTAACTTTTTGAACGTTTTTGAGTGTTCGATATGTTCTCGAGGCGCACCCCTCCACCCCTATAAAAGGACACACCCCAGAGCTGATCTTCATTGTACTTCTGGCTATTGCAGATTGACTTTTCCTGCCTTTCCTGCTCTGGCTAAGATTACCTCATCAACCCTAATGGCACCCATGGCTGCTGTTGCTACATCTGCCTCAGCACCATCCCCAAACCCTCCACCACCACCTCCCCAAGGGCCTGCAGAGGGGAACATGCGTGAGGATGTAGAGAACGAGGATGCAGAGAATGAGGTCGAGGAACTCCCTACTACCAGCACTCTAAGGGAGTCTTGGGTGTGGCGGTTGTTTACCGTTTATGGTAACGTACCAAAAGCACATGCAGACAAGGTCACCTGCACCAGTGCAAATTAGTGCTGAGTTGTGGGAGACGTGGTGCTTACAGCTTTGGTACGACATCCATGAAGCAACACCTAACTTCGTTCCACGGTTCGGACATTCGCAAGGTTGTACCTTGTGATGAACATAGTAGGTTGAGTTCCTCTACATCATCCTCCTTTTCCGCTCATCTCACCACAAGAAACACTCCTGCTGCTTCACAGGTCATTTGCAATGCTGTGGGTCACAATATTGTGCATGTACTGCGATGCAGTAATCTGCAGGGGGGAAGAGTCTTCGAAGTGCTTTTGAGACTAGAGTCACAAACCACCAGAAGACATGCTACCTACCGAAATAAGGCCAACCCTACATCTTCCTCTCCCCACCTGCCCTTTCATATCCCCGTGGTTGGTATCCCTTCCTTACCCTCCTTTCCCCTCCTCTCCTAGTGTGTCGTGTATAAAAAAGGAAAAAAATATAAAACAACAAAAATAAAAAAAGGATCTTTTCAGAGCCGCCTTTCACAATTTAAAAATAGAAGTATCAAATAAACAGTGCAGGGCCCTGTGCATTTTTTAAAAGTCCGTGGACAGTCCTAGGACAGATACAATTTTGGGGTGCTGCCCTAGCAAAACCAATGCACTTTTCTCTGGGAGTAAGTGGTGGCTCTGAAAAGAGCGTTTTGGTGGTGTGTTTTTGTGTTTGAAAAACTTGGATTCATCAACATCTAATGCAAAATAGATGACTAATTCCAAAAAAGGTTACAATGCATTTTGTATATTTTACAGAAAAATCTGATTGCCAGCACATGTAAAATGGACTCCATCTCTGTGAAAAATGTATGTGCTACGAAACATAATATTTTCATTATGGAAAGAGGACATGCCAACATCTCTTAGAAAGGCACAAACAGCCTTATTGACATTGCGCCTCACTTTCTCCATTTGTGGATCAAATGAAGAAGAACGCAGCCAGATTTGTCTTTGTGCAATACGAGAAAAAATTACTTGGGAATTTGGAAACATGTCCATGACCTACTCAAGTCCTCCTTTCATTGCAAATTGCAAAGAAATTCCAGACAAATGTCCTAAACTGTTCCCTCCACAATGAATTATAATTATGTCTGGATGATGCTCTGTCTGTAAAGTAGCACAGAGAGGTACCAAGTCTAGCCACTTCATTCCACGCACTCCATGCCAGTGCACTTCCACATGAGCGAATCCAAGATCTGCTTATACACCACAACGTTCTGCATGCATCTCTAACCAATGTATCCATGAATCTCCGAAAATCCAGATAATCTGTTTTCGAAAACACACAGCCATAGCTATCCGTTCTTCTCTCAGGAAAAAGACGTTCTCACAAAATCTCTCCTTACACAACACACCCACTAAACTTTACTGATCAATCCCTAGCTCCGTTCATTCTCATTTGCATGCCTCTCCACCCCAGAATCCCTGTATGTAATATGCGCTGTCCGCAGACTACCACCCTGTCCGCGGACTTATAGAAGATCTGAGCATGGTGAATGTACATTTAAATAGTGTGCCCCATTTCCCCTTTCGGGTGGGCTCAGAAAAGAGCCTTGTTTTTTGGGTTTTTTGCAGATGCTCGAGAGACACCTGTTATTTTGTATTTTTAGGGGTTTTTTTTCTTCTTATTTTACAACTAAAATCTTCACATAACCTGTTCCAAAGCAACCCTTACATTCTAAAACAGCATGGTGTTTCCCAAAAAAGATAAATAAACCCCGTCTGCTTCAAAATAAGCAGCATTACTCAAAACAATATTCTCGTTGTTACAGAAAAACATAGCAGCTCTAAGCATGAAAGCACGTATGCCTCGATTGATTGCACACCTAGCAATGTTTTGCTGAGGACAAAAAACAGAACTATTGTCCCATATTGCCCTAGGGAGTAATCCAGAAAAAATTACTTTTGCATTTGGAAAGATATTGATTACTGCTTGAACCAACTGTTCCAAATCTGCCAACAAAGTAGGGGAACTCACGTAGACCAAATGGAAAGCACCATAGTGCAAAACTACCAGATGGGAACCCTTCATCCTACGCATATCTTCACAAACTTGGAGAATTGCCTCTACATTGCAATCAGACACAGTGCTCCACACCACCTCCACTGCTCTAACATGGAAATTGTTTGCAACATGCCTGCATTGAGAATACTGCTGAAAACCATGGACAAACATATCTCCGAGCACCAACACCCTGACTTTCTCCACCTCTGCCATCTTCACTACACACACTCTCTTTCTACACAAATCCACAACGTCAACATTCGATTGGCTGATCCCTATAGTACCCTTTCCATGCTGGATTTGCTGGAAAACCCAGTATGTGGCACGCCTTACCCGCGGACAGCCGCGGCATCTGCGCGGCACGTAACTCTTAGCCAGCCCTTCTACACTTTCCACATCACTCTCGGTTCCATTCCCTGATTGGATACAGCTAAGCAGTCACACAACCATCCACTAATCACATCCAAGACCTCTACATCTAACTCCATCATCAGAGTTCCGCACTTCAATAGTACTGTTGATCTCTCTGAATACAAGTCTCATATCATTGGAAAGCACCTACTACAAAAACTACTGTACAAGTCTCGAAGAGTTCTACTTACAGCTCCATGCATATCCACATGCATGATTACAAAGTACAGGTATGCAGATTTTATTCATAGTACATGTTCAACTCTTATGAATATATATATATAGACAGAGTAATGCCACTAAATCTGCATAGGCTATATATACATTCCAACGCTCCCGATTTACGCGCAAGACTCTCGATTTTTCATTGAAAAACAGCACAATTTTTGTACGGTCTCCTGCATAAATTAATGCTAATCCCAATGCAATCCTATAAGAAAAATAAACGTTCCCGATTGTTGTGGTGAAATCTCCCTCTCAGGTGGCTCCCGATTGTTGGCATGTCTAGCTATAAGATGAAAATATTCAAATTTTTCCCATCTACTACAATGAACTATCACTTCCAAACCTGTCTGCTAGCTACAACACAGCTATTAAAAAACAAGTGAATTTCATGAACTTAAAATTCTACTCATTTGCAAAGCATGTTGATCTTACATACTGTAAATAACATATGAAGGCTGCACAGTCAAACAAAATGCATATATACACTATGTTCAGATATCAAACAAGAATACTACCACAAAAACATAAAAATCAACGTGTACATTAACATCCGTGCTATAAACACACAAAATTACTAACTTCTTTCTTTTACAATTGCAGTGAAGACCACTCTCCTGAAAATCAGCAGCATCGAAACTAAAAACATATCCGAAGAAACCTGCTCATTCTACAAAAAAAAGAGTAAGTACAATACAACCTTTATATTCTTACTGTTCCTCAAAGACACTGTGTGGTTCATTCATGTAATTTGCACACCAGAAAAACAGATTTCTGAACCATTCTGCCCACAAATCCCCATTTATTAAACAGAGATTAGCAGGCAGAATGGCACACAAATCCCCATTTTTTGGAACACAAATAACATACTCAACCCTTAAAATGTTAGTACTACAAAACAATGAACTGTTTTAATTTGATACCATTACGTTTACTATTAATGCTTCTCGTCACCACTTGCACACTTTCTACTCTCATCTGAAGCGCAATGTAGTAACACACAACCAGAAGAATACCCTTCCCAACTCATTGTAACTGCCCAATGCACAATCACAAACCACCACATACATCTTTCCCATCAAACTCATGCACACAGCACACAAACATTGCAAAACATACCAACCCATACCTTCTTTTTTTTCATCAGACCCCAAAGAATGCCTACCAAAAAGCAAGTCCTTAGAAAGCAATGCAGAAATAGAGCAAATGAAAATAAAAGTGTCCAAAATAAGCATTCATCTCTACCAGAGTTTGTACAAAACGTTCAAACAAAACAGCTAATGCAGTCATTTAGCAAAATAAAATAAGCTTCTAGTACAGAAACTTTGCCTGCTCTATCAAAATGTAAAACGAAACAAAAAAAAATAATAATTCGGCTACCACTACTGCTAAAACTGCTCCTATAAATCTTCATATACTAGCAAGTAACCATAGCAAAAAAAGTATTTAAGCAAAAATGTTCCGCCACAGAGTCCTTCAGAATCTTATAAAAACAGGAGCGAAATCATGCACAATCCTTAAAATCTACCGTAGAAAATTAATCCTAGAAAATCTCGTAGACAGTGCAATCCTTCTCAAAAGGAAGTTATTTATTTTAGTTTTAAACAGGATGAAACCACTTACAAAACTAAGTACTAAACTACAAAAAAAAATCTCAATAAACGGAATGTCAACAAAAATAACTTCTTAAATATCTGTGGAGGTGAATGTAGTCACACCACGAGCACAGAACCATATTTTAATGAAGAAGCATACAAACAAAACCAAACAAATACAATTGCCATCCATAGCAGTGGACGTGGTTATGAAAAAATTAATACCACCATAATGGAACAAGAAACGCTGCTTACAAAAATATCGCCAGAAAACTCAGATTTACCTCTCCATTCGACTGAACCAGAACGTCCAGTATACGAATGGCCATGCACATAAATGTTTAACATTTCCAACAAATCTTTCAAATCTTTACGCCAATTCCTCAATCAGTATGTGAAAGGTAAAGATAAAATCAAAAAGAAAGTGCTGCAAAATATGGATACCGGTCCAGTGCGCAAATACACAGGACTACAAGGACATTCATTAGCCTGCATTTCAGGACCTATTTGCAAAAGCACCTTCCATGATATCAAAATGATATCAACACATCATTCAACTATAAGAAATCTAGTCTATAAACGGTACTATGCTAAAAGTCCTGCTTTAGAACTAGCCAATTTAAATAACACTCTTCTACATGGTACACCCAAAGACCTACAAGAAGAAAGACCGTATCCAGAGAAAATATTTTGGAAGTGAAAGCCACTTACAAAATGCAATAGCTTTACAACAGACTAGCAACAATTCTGCACATGACAACCTTCTACTACACACATACAAAAAAAGAAATACTAAAATTTAAAAGTATATCCGCCGAAGTATCAAACCATGTGTGTGTGTGTGTGTTGCTGCAGAACTTTTTACAAAAATAACACAAAAACTATAGACGTAACAAACAAAATAGAAGACAATGAAGATTCCAAATGGTTTGAATTAGCTCTTTACCTTTTAGCAGAAAACAAATACGAAATAAGTGACTCCTTAACACTTGGCAGTTGGGGGGGTATGGCCGGAGCTCATGTAGTGAGGCAGCATCAGAGCTGAGCTCCCGTCCTGACTTTTACATTGATCCTGATATTCCTATCAAAGCAATAATTTCTGGCAAATAATCACTTCGCCGGCTGGCGTAAGCGCTCCTGTGCCTTACTGGCGAAAATCCGAGGAGAATCAGAGACTTCTTACTCCGAAACGAGGTTTGCGATTGAGCCGCGGGGGTCCCGCTGCAATGGCGGCCTGATCAAAGCTGCGGACTCTGGTGGAGGAGGAGCTTACCCAGGCGCGGAAAGCCAGCAGAGCACCGGGAGGACGACGACGGCGGAGACTACCACGGCCCTGACTCGAAGACCGTTGGCGCTGAGGGACCAGGGAGGGCGTAGCTGCCCTCCGAAGTGCTTATATGCAGGAGCCGCCGCACGCCGGGCCTGCTGTGGCTCGCCCAGACTGTCCACATAGCAGCAACATGCGCAGTGGTGCTGCTGTGATACGGACCTGCTTGGACACCCACATGGCTGCCGCCTCAAGAGAAGAGAACGCCGGTGAAGCGGCTGCAGCGCTGGGGTGAGGGCCGACACACCGTCCTCCCCCTGAATCGCCCGCGCATTCTATTGGTTCCTTGCCCAGCTTCATTTGCAGGTGGGACCCTTGAACGCCAGAGGGTGCGCGGCAACAGCACAGACAGGACTTTTGTCTGCAGCACTGTTTGCGCCCCCCAGAAGTGCTCCCCATTCGAGTGGCCTCATTTACTGGGCCGTGAGAGTCCCAGGGACATCATCAGACCCGTGTGACAGGGAGCAGGAAAGGGACCCGGTTCCCCACCGCGCCAGGACACTTTCTGGCTGAGTACAGCCCATCGCTTTTCTGGAGCTGGAGTGCGCCTCAGCGGAAAGTCCCAGTGGAGTGCTGCGCCCGAGGTGTGTTTGGGAACACTGATAGACGCAAGTCACTGGCAGCCAGGTTATAAGTGGCCCCGACACTAGGGCAAAGGATTAATGCTATAAACAGGAAGGACACTTTGAAGGCCGGTTTGCAACATAACGTGCTAAAACCTGCTGGCATAACCCACGCAAAACAGCGCAAGATGTCCGCCTCACGACACAAGAACAAATCAGCTACAATTATGGACTCCTTTTCTGGGACAAAACCCAAATGACAACTCCAACATGAAATTACCACGCAAACGGAGCCACCCCCACTTGAAGATGACCCTAAAAATACCCAGGTACTGCAGGATATTGTGGCGCTTCAGACATTTATTGAGACCAAACTAGGCGAGTTCAAGGCTGACATGCAGCTCATACGTCAGGTCGCCTGCAATCGCACAGAAAGGGTGAACAGGGTTGAGGTGAATTTGCAGGATACCACAGATACCACCTCAGACTTGAAAACCAAGGTAAACGAACTGGAAAAGCAGGTGGCACAACTAGAGGCGAGATCTGAAGAGGCAGAGGGGAGGGCTCGCTGTATTAATATATGTATCCTTGGAATTCCGGAAGAAATGGAGGGAACCGACCCCACAGAGTACGTGGAGTCCATGATACTTCAGGAGATTGAGCCCGGCAAGCTCACGCAGGGATTCTCAGTCGAGAGAGCTCATCGATCTCTTCAAAAAAGAACCCCACCAGGATCACATCCACGCCCAATGATTGCGAAGATTTAAAATTTCTGCGACATGGAGACGATACTTAAATTCTCGAGAGGGAGGCGAGATCAAACGGAATGATTCCAAGATCGTCATGTATTCTGATTATACCCCCAATGTGCAGCGAGCCAGGAATTCATTCATACCAATTAAAGCCTGACTACGCAAACTCTACTTTACAAAGGGAAGGCGGTCTTCATGGAATCCCCGGCTGCAGCTAATATGTGGCTGGAGCATAATAATCTAGCCGAAGGCGATGAACGCAATTCAGGACCAGATGGACCAGGCAGGAATCAAGAACCCTGCAAATGAACCTCATCAAGTTACGAGACCAGAACATTGCACCTAGACAATGCTCCTCCGTGGTGAAGATATAATGTGTTCCTACAGACGGGAGCTCAGATGGTCACACATGGGCACTGTCAGAACCCACCCCGTCGCAACCAGTGCCGGCCTGTTGCCAGCACTAAATCTGCATCTCACGACCTGGCTAGGCCAACGGGAAGCGGAAGCCCCCCCGAGCGTTGCCCTCCCAAAGCAACTTCTGGGGGCAGTTTACAATTGTTCCATGTTGTTAATCCACCTATTCGAGTGGAAGTTGAAACCGTTAACAAGTCTCTACTTTCTACAGCAATTCAGTCACCAGAGACACGGGAGGGAATGGAGTATACACCGATACTAACCAGCCATGAGGGGCGGCGTTCTAAATACAAATCCAACAGGGGGGCGAACTGGGTCAGCATGGAGCAGGCACTCAAACTTTACCTCTCATTAACATGGCCACACGCATTAAGGATGTAACCTGGAACGTGAGGGGTTTGGGCACCTACCTTTGTCGCAATAGGATTAAATCCTACCTTCGCAGGAAGAAGGTGGGACTGGCCCTCCTGTAGGAAACCCACCTAACAAAGGAGTCCATCGCAATGCTTCAGACCCACTGGGGTGGGCAGGGGTTCGGATCCTCATACTCCGATATGCCAGAGGGGTGTTCACATGGATAAGCCCCCAAATTCCCTTTCAACTCAACAGAGCCAAATCAGACCCGGCGGGAAGGTATGTAATATTGTGGGGCCACATCGAGCAAACTGAAATATACATTGTTAATTCATACCTCCCCAACAACAACATATCAGCATACTTGGACCTTATGTATGCCAAGGTTACACAGTATAGGATCGGATTCCTCTTCTGGGGGGGTGATTTCAACTGTGTCTGCAACCCCGAAATTGACAGGTCCACCGGCATCCACCGCAGCACTGAATGCCATGCTGAATCGCTTAGACTTGGTGGACATCTGGCGGGAGCAACACCCGGGAGATCGGGGCTACTCCTTCTATTCCTCTCCGCATAACCTCCACACCAGGATTGACTACATCTTCACTGGCAGAGAAAGCCTCCCCCAGATCGACACGATACTTAGGCCGGACCATCTGGGATCACTCTCCCTTAATAATAGAATGGTGCACCGCAGGGCCGAGATCTCCAATACCCACATGGAGGATGCCTACTGAAGTGCTGAAAGACTCAGCATTAAGAGATGATCTCAGAGAGTCCCTCGTGAACTACATAATGGAGAACACAAATAGCGTTGACCACCTAAGTACAGTATGGGACACCCTGAAGGTAGTTACACGAGGAGAAATCATAGCAAAGGCGGGTGGAATCAGGAAGCATCTTAGAACGGAACTGGAGCAACGTGAAACCGAAATTGAACAGCTGGAATCCGGCACTCGAGTTTCTCAGCAATTGGAGGAAGAGCTCAAGCAAGCTAGAACCGAATGCAAAAAGGCTTGGGACAGGTTAGCCAAGTTTGATTATACTGCCAGGACCAACAGGGCACACACCCAGGCGGATAAACCCGGCAGATTAGTAGCCTGGCTATGCAGAAGAGAGCATCCCAGACACCCAACCACATCCTTGAAAGGTGCAGACGGCACACTACACCAGACCCAACAGGGCATCAATGACACTTTCAAACAATTCTACGCCCAGCTGTACTCCCACAACACCCAGGTGCCCCCAGGTGAGATCTCAGACACCCTGGACGAAATAAATCTGCCTAAACTGCCGCTCACATACAGGGAAGCCCTAGATGCAGACATCACCAAGGATGATATAACTGAGGCGATCAATTCCCTGGCCACGTGCAAGGCCCCTGGCAGTGATGGGCTGCCCACCAAATTTTATAAGACCTACGAGCCTGAGTTAACCCCACTGCTGCACAATGTTTTTCAGGAGGCTTATGACCGGGGGATCCTACCTGAGAGCATGCGTGAAACGTTGGTGATTCCAATGCTTAAACCTAACAAACCTGCTGATGATTGTGGCTCTTATCGCCCACTTGCAATGCTCAATTACGACGTCAAGATTCTGACAACGATCCTAGCCAAGCAGCTTTCTAGGGTAATAGGAGAGGTGGTGCATCCTTACCAAAATGGCTTTGTACCGGGCCGCAACACCATCGCCAATCTTCGCAGGCACCAGCATGTTTTGTCTCAAACTAACCTAGACAGGGGTTCCTACGCTTTGCTCTCCGTGGATATCATCAGGCGTTTGATTCCATCTACTGGGAGTGGCTGCTGGCGGTGCTCCGGGAATTCGGCTTTGGAGAAAAATTAATCAGATGGGTCGAGGTTCTGTATACTAAACCAAGGGCAAGAGTGAAATCCGGTCGGCTTATTTCTGCAGCCTGGGACATACAAAGGGGTACTAGGCAGGGTTGCCCACTCTACCCCATGCTCTACATACTTGGGCTTGAACCCATTGCCATCTATTTCAGAAAGCAATTTTTTGACGCCGGCATTCGACTGGACGGAACAGATCACATGATATCCCTGTACGCGGATGATGTCCTCCTCTACATAAGGGACCCGAACCTGAACGTCCCGACTATGCTTGACGTCCTTGGCAACTTTGCCAAAGTATCGGGCATACAATTCAGCAGAAGTAAATCCTGCCTCTTCCCTCTGGGAGGTCTCAGAAGTATACACTTAGATGACCTGCCTTCATTGGAGGTAAACTGGCACCCCACCACATTCCGCTATTTAGGAGTCAACATATACCACATGCCTGAACTCATGCATGTAAATAACACAGCGGCAGCACTGCCCCCTCTGCGCAAGTCGATAAGGTTCTGGTCTCTACTTCCCCTGTCCATTATGGGAAGGGCGTCCATCATCAAAATGATTGTTCTCCCCAGATTTCTCTACAGATTTCAAAATGTGTTTTACTATATTAAAGCTCTCTTTTTCCGACTATTAGAGACGTTGTTTAAAAACATCTTATGGGGAAAAGGTAGACACAAACTGGCACTATCCACGTTAACCCTTCTGTACCGACAGGGCAGCATTCAACTCCCTGATCTTGAGAAGTACTATTTGGCAGCCCAGCTCAGCTTCATAGCCAAATGGCTGGCTGATGACGTCACTCCGGAAACGGCACTACTACAACACTCAATCGCCCCAATCCGGCTGAAGGAACTCATTTGGGCTCCCCAACATCTCGCAGGCGAGACCCCTTTTTTTGCCCACCTTAGGCAAACAAATCTGGCACAGAAGAAAATCCCTTCTCCACCTGAAGCACGCATATACCCCAGACATTCCGCTCCTCTCAGGCTTGTGCCAGAACAGTGTTGATCTAGCAACCATTAGATATTGGGAACGGCTGGGAGTGTACACCTGGGGGGACCTCTACAGTGAAGGCTCCTTACGCGACTTTTCCTCCTTGCAACTTGAAGATGGCATACCCACTGGCCAATTCCTTTGGTATCTAAGGATCCAGAAACTAGGGCAAACCAAATGGGACGCTTGGCCTGAGGTGCCTGAGTGCAACCCCTTTATAACACTTCTATAGACCTTGGGAGATGGGTGACCAGTGTCTCAAGTATACTGTCACCTTATGGACAAGCCAAATCCCCGTAGCCCTAAACAAACTGAAATGGGACAGCGACCTGAGTCGAGAAATGACCGATGGAGAATGGGAAAGAGCACTGGCGTTCCCTAAAGAGGTTACCAGGAACTCCAGATTCAGACTGATCCAGTTCAATGTACTGTATCGCTCGTACCTAACCCCACACAGAATAGCAAAGATCTACAATCAACCCCAGCAAAACTGCCCATGGTGCAACAGAGATAAAGCGGATCTAATGCACATGTTCTGGGAATGTTTCAAGGTCTGACAACTCTGGGCTAAAGTTGAACGAACCTGCAGGAGTGCTGGTATGACTAGGTACGATTGGACCTCTGGAGAGTGCCTCCTAGGAACTTACCCCAGACCGGTTAAAATGAAGCACACAACAAAGCTCATGGACTTGGCCTGCGTCCTCACCAAAAGGACCATCGCCATGGCGTGGAATCGACCAGATGGCCCACGTTTTCACGCATGGCGCAACAAGCTTGAACGCTGGGTCGGGGCAGAGACTTCGGCCTGGGAAGAAGGCATTGCCAAGTTCCCTGAGGACGCAAGTCAAGCACTTGAAGCTTGGAAGGCCCTCACGTGGGCTTTGTTCCACCCCTCCAATGACGACAAACCCCCTTGAACAATTCATCCCTAGGTTTACCGACCTACTCATCATAAAAACTCCTGAATATACCATCGCCAGAATATACCTGGTCCCCCCCCTTTTGTACCCCTCCCTTTCTCTATCCGTGTTGACCCTTTCAAAACAAATTATTAACCGACCACTTGGAGACATTCGTTGTTACTGTTAAATACTTTATGTTGTAGTTGTTTATTGCTCATTAAATGACTGGCTTACACATACAAATTTATTCTATGCTGCAGTTGGCAATCACTACCACACTGCTGTTGTACCTATTATAAATGCCAATAAAGATATTTAAAAAATAAATTAACACGTTGCAGTTACTGCACTACAAAACTTGACAACAACCAAACTCCTTCACGTGCTACCAAAACCCCTGCAACAACTCCATTTATAATGAGAGCATCATAATTCAAACAGTACGCCCATTTCAAGCAATAATACGCCTTCAACCAAAAACAGCAAAATTACCTCCCTCTGAATTGGTGAAAGGCATTCGTGGCAAAGTAGTTTATTTACCATTAGATCTGACAGAAAATGTGCACACTCTAGGAGTGCAACGTCCAATAGAGCAATCTTTAATTGTCTTAGTAAATGGTGTACCAACAAAAGACAAAATAATTTGTCAACTCGTGGACGTACATAAAGTTAGACAACCCTTGCAATATCTAAAAGACAATAATGAATACTACAAAGAAATAAATATTGAAGAAAACTTAAGGGAAACAACTGAAATAATTAAACAGTCACCAGAAACTGGTCAATTTGAACTTCTAGATCCTGCTGCAGTATCCAATATTCTAGACCATTATACAATTCATCCATTACAATGTAATGACAGCATAGATGATGCACTAGAAACATACCAAATGCGACAAACCAAAGGATCGTCAATGAGCATATGGGAAAAAAGTATAGAAGCACATGCTTTTCCTCTACTATTTCCTACTGGCAAAGGAGGAAGGTATGATGATAGACCCCCTCAGATAACAGCATCAGAATACCGCTCATTAAGAATGTATTCTGAAGATCCCAGGTTTAGACAAAATGTGGAATACATATTCCACCTACTCTTTGAAAGTGAACTAGTAACTGTTACGGAGTTGCACACATATTGAAATCAGGAACCCACTTTCAAAACATGTCAGCTACGCAATTAATACAAATAGTGCAAGAAAAAAATGAGGTTTTACAATCAAACATTACAAATCTGTTTGCAAATATGCGTGGTACAAAAGAATACTGGTTCAGACGTCATGGAGATATACGTTGTATGATCAGAAACCTTGGACCACCCACTTTGTTTGTTACATTAAGTTGTGCAGAATATGCATGGGAAGATTTACATGATTTCCTACGCATATCAAACAAAAACAAAACAAACATAGATATACTAACACCTGGATAACTTTGCTTTCTAGATCCTGTTAATGTTTCAAGATATTTCCACCATCATTTCATTGCTATGCTAAACTATTTGTAATAAAACTGTTCCTCCCCTCGGAGATGTGCAACACTTTTTGGAGAAAAGAATACCAAGCCAGAGGAGCACCACATATCCACAGGCTTTTATGGATTAAAGATGCTCCTAAATTTGGCCAGGACAGTGATGCCACTGTTTTGCAGTTCATCCAAAAATATGTCACTTGTGAAATCTCTTCACAAATGAGACCTAGTGACCTTCATGCACAAATTGTACAATTTCAAAGACACAAATGTGGCAAATATTGTCGTCGCAAATATAAAAACAAAGGGAAATACTACACCAAATGCCGCTTTGGTTTGCCTAGACCAGTTACAGAAACAGGTGAAGTGAACAACTTCATGTCTTCAGTTAGACATAGTGTTAAAAGGTAAATCACCTAAGAACACATATTATATAAAAAGAACAGAAGAATCAAAATATATCAATGATTACAATGCAATCATTGCCCTCTTATGGAATGCAAACATAGATGTGCAGTACATTGCAGACAATTCCACTGCAGTTGCACGATATGTTACAGCCTACTTAACAAAAGCAGAAAAAACAGAGCTTCAAGACCTCTGGAATGACCTATCATCAGAGAAAACACCATCTCAGAAATTGTACAGCTTAGGCATAAAAATGCTCTCTCATAGAGAATGTGGCTCCTACGAAGCTGCAGATCGTTTAACCGGTACTGCTTTCTATGGAAAATCTGAAAATATAGTATGGCTAAGTCTTGGTCCTGCTAAATCTAGAAAAAGAGTTCTCAAATCATATGAGGACACAGAAACAATAGCCAAAAATGATCCCAACACCCAAAATATTTTGAAAAACAATTTACTAGACACATACTACCCGAACAGGAGTACCACTTTGAAAACCATGCGTCTATATCACATAGCCCAAAACTTTCCATACAAAAATAATATAAAACCTGATGAAAAAAAGGTAGATATAGAGTGACAGATTGTGAAGGCAGCTTAGTGAAACTTACCAAACGAAGCTTAATTAATCATATCAAATTGTCATTAAAAACTCCTCAACAGAAAGATCTATATTACATGTCCCTGCTACAACTTTTTAAACCATGGAGAAAAGAAGAAGAGATACTAGATAACTATGACTCCTATGAAGACACTTTCAAAGCAAATGAAAGCACTATCACCGATGTAAACTTTACGTAGTACAAAACAATGTTGCACAATGAACAGCAACACGAAGAACTCCAGGCCCAACTAGATAAGGACACTTCCGACAGTAGTCAACCTTCTGTAACAGGAAGCCAAGAACCAGTGGTACAGCCACTAATTGCAAATGAGGCAGAATTAGCTATGACAGAAGTAGAAAACACCATGTGTCACTATGAAAAAGATAAAGACTCAACTGTACTACAATCAAAACTAAACAAAGACCAGTGCACCTTTTTTGAAGAAGTAACAAAAGAAATTGCACATGGTGTACAACACAAAAATAAAGAATGTACGTGCCAAAATTACAAACCTATTGTCAGGAATGGCACTCTGTCAAGAGTGGCACAGGGTACCGAGGTAGATTTTGGGTGGCTGTGCCGAAGTAAGGTAGCAGATAAGCACACACAGCAGGGAGTTAAACAAGAAAGACGAGTAGGAAACTGTAGCTGTGAGCCAAAAGGGGCAAAAGATGCAAAGATACAAACAAACCGGATTCCCTCTTGGGGTGTATGCGGAAATGGGAAAGAGTGTTCCACGAACCTTAGGAAACTCCAGCCTTCTGCACAGATCGCTATAACAGAGGCCCACGCTGTATGCTCATGGCTGGGAACAACAGCAGTGGGTGTCTAACACTGAAAATGCGACAAGGGAAGGGGCAGAGGTTGCCTGCCGGAAACCAACAGGCAAGTTCTGTACAAAGGGATTACATAAGACACATGAGAAGACAAGAACAGATATATCCAGCGAAAAGGACGTCAATGAGCAATCTAGCAGAAGGAAATGAAGGAAAGGCAGTTAGACTTAAGTAGATAACCTAAGGTGGATTACAGAGGACTCAAGGAAGAGAACAAGGGAGCAGCAGTCAGGAAAACAGAAGGGCTGCAAAGTAGGAAGCAGGTCTGCAGTCAAGAGTGGTACTAGGTGCAGGCAAACTGTAGTGGACTGCGGAGGACTGTAGTAGGCTGCAAGGCAGGGATTCCAGAATAACATGACAGAGAGAGATTAGTAGTAGGCGACAGACAGAGAGCCCAAAAGAATAGGGCCGCGAGGTAGGGAGCCCAGAGGAGCAGGGCCGGAGGTAGCTAAGTGTAAAACAGGCTGTAAGGCAGAGTGTAGCAAGCCGCAAGGCAGGGAGCCCAGAGGACAAGGGCTGTAGGCAGCGGAAGGAGACAGGCTGCAAGGAAGGAGCCCAGAGGACACGGGCTGTAAGCAGCGGAGGGAGCAGGCTGCAAGGAAGGAGCCCAGAGGACAAGGGCTTGGAGACAGCAGAGTGTTGCAAGCGGCAAGGTAGGGAGCCTAGAGGACAAGGGCAGTAGGCAGCCGGAGTGAGGCAGTCTGCAGGGCAGGGAGCCCAGAGGACAAGGACTGTAGGCAGCCGGAGTGAGGCTGGCTGCAGAGCAGGGAGCCCGGAAAGGGCACTGGATCAAAACAGGATAATGCAGCAACAGGAACAGCATACAATGTAGCAGGTCAAGGCAAACAGGAGCGGGGAGATCTCAAGATGCAAGACACTGTGCTCCTGCAGGCAGCTGTTTATATACAGCCCTGCCCTGTTCTGAGGCAGGCTAATTGACAGCACCTGGGGCAGCGCACCTGACGACAATCTGCCTCCTCCCTCTCTGGTCCTGAGCAGGTGGAAGCAGCACTGGCCGCTAGGGCTTCTGGGGATTGTGGTCCCAATAAGGATGAATGAGAATAGCCAGGGATTGAGGACTGTAGCCAGGTGCATTATGGTAAATGTAGTTAATTGAATAAAATAAGAAAGAACCAAAGTTGAGCAAATGGAAATAAAAGACCAAGGCGTGAAAAGGAGTTGTTCAAGGAGTATTAGGAGGATGAGTACCAAGTAGTCCATGATGGTTGCCAATGCGTGTGCCAGCGGCACGGGCATGACACCTATACTGCTATACGTCAGTGGTGAAGCTGGTTCAAGCAAAACATTTTTAATCAAAATCATCAGCAAGTTCCTTCAACAACTGACAAACAACAAACTGTCAGCTGTTGTAACTGCCCCAACAGGGTTAGCTGCCTACAACATAGGCGGTGTCACTTTATACCGATTACTACTCCTTCCAGTAGAAGACCAAAACAAATTAGACTATTACAAACTTTCTACTGAAGCTGCAATGGAACTACGCAGAGTGTTAAAACAAATGAAAAAGCTACTAATAGATGAAGTGAGCATGGTCTCCAACCTAATGTTGGCTTTGATTCACCTCAGATTGCAAGAAGTACTTAAAACAAACTACAAAGAGCTCTTTGGAGGAAAACACATTGTTTTCGGAGATCTTCTTTAATTGACACCAGTGAAAGGTGAACCTATATTTAAAACCTTAGGACACAAACGCTGCCGTAAAACGGTTGGCAGTATAGGCAATGTCAACCTTTGGCAACATTTCCAATACAGAGAATTAACAGAAAACATGCGCCAATCTGCAGACCTCACTTACGCCAACATTTTAAAAAGTATTAGAGTTGGTGTACTATCTCAAAAAGCACAAGCAATATTAAAAACCGAGCACATCCATGCACTTTATGGCGATAACTCATGTGCTACTGATGTTATGGAACAATTAACGCACAAAAATGTCAATTATATTTCCTTAATGCCAACTCTTGCAAGTTGTTCCAAATTCAATGAAACGATGTTGAAAAAAGAAATTCAACCAATAATTGAAATTTGCTCCACAGACAAACTGGACGTACATGTTATGACACCACCCATGTGTCAACAAGCCACAACAAGACTGAAAACCTTAGAAAATTCTATCTTCAACACAGCTGGTTTGGAGAAAATATTAAAATTATCCTTAAACTGTAGAGTAATGCTTAAACGTAACCTTGACGTGGAGCAAGGACTAGTTAATGGAGCACTGGGTACAGTTATTGGCTTTCAAACATACCCACGTGACAATAACATTCAGTTTGTCAATATTCTCTTTGACAAACTTTCAGAAGTAAAAAGGATAGGGCGCTCAACAGCTCGATTCCTTCTCTTTAAAGACATGTATGTAGGCAGAGAACAATTTTCTCTAACTCTTGCATATGCAGACACCATTCATAAATCCCAAGGTCTTACCCTAAACAAAGCATTGATAGATATTGGTAACAGTCTTTAAAGAAGGCATGAGCTACGTAGCACTATCACGCTTACGTACACTTGAGGGTCTATTTCTAATCAACTTTGATGCAAGTAAAGTAAACGCTGATATTCCTTGCATTTTAGAATACAATAGACTACGTTCACTATACACCCCCATCTAAAAACATATCCTGTTCCACAAAAAGGAAAACATTGTAAAAGAAAACTAATTCAAACAGAAATGCAACAGGATCTGACTGTAAATCCTCCAAAGATAGTAAAAGAAGCTAATACTTCATCAATTACCACAACCAAAGAAGACCCTATTTCTCAAAGTAACTCAGGTACTTCTTCAAAGAAGCAACACACACTCCGAAAAAATGACTTGGACACAGAACTATCTGGTCCATTCAAATTTTCAAATATAACTGGTGTAAATTGCTACGCAAATGTAGCAATGAATATTCTATTTCAATTGATATCAATTGTTGACAACATTTACTTACACAGTACAGACCAATTGTGTTTCCAAATGCTAGTCCTTCATAGAAACGCAACAAACAATCCTGACAACACATATAGTGTTCACGGAATAAGACAAGAACTGGACTACTGTGCTGGAATGGTGAAATTCACTATAATCTCACAAGAAGATCCACAAGAATTTCTAATGTACTTACTACAAGTACTGGAAAACAAAAATATAGCTATAAATGAAATCTTCCAGATTTCATGCATGTGGAAACATACATGCACTCTCTGCAACAATTTGACACAGGAACAAATCCCTAATGAGCGCTTCGTGTATGTATCCATACCTAATTGTGAATCTGTTCCATTTCAGCAACTTGTACAAAATGCAAACCCTGGTAGATTATGTACCACCTGCAATTCAGATAATCGCTCCACCTTACTAATACAAACACATAGTAACTACGTAATACTAATGCTTCTACGTTACAATGCAGATGGTACAAAAAACAACTGCAAGCTGACTGGATTCACACACGGTCAAGTATCACTTGGTAAGAAAACCTTCACAACAATAGGTATAATCTACCACGCAGGAGCCACAACCAATGCAGGTCACTACACTGCATATATAAAAAAGAAATGTGGATGGTTCGAATGTAATGATAGTACCATTACTCTAAAGCAGAGATTACCAGCAAATCTTACAAACGCTTATTTAATCTTCTTAAAACCAAAATTTAATAACTAATCTGTATTTCAACATTAACAAAAATTAAATAAAAAAACTATAAAGAGTTAGGATACGCCAACAGGTATCTAACTTCCCAAGATTCTATAACAACCGAACAGATAAATGAGTACCACTAAATTATAACAAAAAATAGACAGAATACGCCAACAGGTATCTAACTGCTTCAAAAATCTGCAACAAGCCAACAGATAGAACATTAGCCAGAAACAAGTGAACACTGAAAACAAACAAATAGAATGGAGCATAACAAAAAAAGTTTTTTTTTAATCCGACATGGATTTTTTTTCCCACAGACCTAATGATTTGAAAAACAAACACAGAAACTGAGCAAAATGCACAGTACACTGGTTTGTAAATTAAATATGAGGGTCGAAAAAAAGCTGAAATGTCTATTATGCAATGTAATACGTCTCTATAAAATACATACACTAACATGCTCTTTTCTTTAACCACAGACATTGAAAAAGAAGATTTCCTCCAGTTTCCAAACCCATGTAAAAAATATATCGAATCTCAACAAATCAAACAGTAAGTATAATTTCAAAAATTTGATAGATGTTCGATTCTATGAGTGCGGCCATGCATCCAAGTCTCTAAGCCCTGGCCACAACCACCACACCATATGACATCCATGCTGGCTTATAACATCAGTACTTAGAACTTTGGTCTTGGGTGCATGGCCATGCACCCAAGACTCTAGGCCCTGCCCACAACCACCTGATAGATATTCGATTCTATGGGTGTGATATGCTGCGGTGGTTGTGGCCAGGGCCTAGAGTCTTGGGTGCATGGCGGTAGGCCATACACCCAAGACTATAGGCCCTGGCCACAACCACCGCAGCATATCACACCCATCGTGGCTTATAACTCAGTATCACACCCATAGAATCAAAAATTCTAACTGCGGCATATACTCAATTTTAATGTCCGCTGACACCACTCGTGTCCTTAGAACAGTTTCAACTTGCCTGCGAACAGCACGGACAGAAATACTATCCTTAGGACACCCCTCATTTTCAGTAATTACGAACATCCCGCACAGTGTGGGCATGGCGAATACATCAGTAGCACCTCCCTAAACCTCCCCAAGCACTCTTACACACCAAAACACTCCCCAAACTGCATTTCGCCTCTGTTCACCGCCGCGCTGTCGGCGGATCCAAGATGGCGGGCGCATCCAAACAATCTGACGCACATCACGCATCACTCCAGCCAATTGACGGACACGCCGCGTGTCCGCAGACATGACGCAAGCCCATTAGACAATCGGTGTCCTGCCCGCGGAGCGAACAGTGAAATGTCTCCGCGGAGCAGCGATAGATATCACTAATTTTTTTAGACCTACTTTTTGATCATTTTCAATTGAACTACTGGACGGATTTTCACCAAATTTACAAAAGTACGCTTTCAGGACCAAGCCCCTGCTCCTGCCGCAAATGTGGTGAAAATCTGTCCAGCGGTTTGGGCTGTAGGCGTGCGCAAAGTGTTTCCCCCATTCAGTCTATGGGAAAAAAAGACGTTTTGGGACCGCCATATAACTCCCACCCTGGACCAAACCTCACCAAACTTTGCACAAAAATTCAGAGTGGGCCATATACTTTTTTTGGAAGAAGAATAATTGGACAGATATGGCACACCCTAGAAGTGAGAATAAAAGTGTGTAGGATTGAAGCTAAATGTTTAGAATTTAGAGAAGTAGGTAGAATAAGTATGAGATGCAGAGGAGAGAGAAACAACCTTGACACTGAGGTTGTACAATATAGTGAGAAACAAGCCAAGTTCCCAATTTAGGAACTCACGTCCCCTGCACACTTTCTAGTATCTGGAATACCAGACCAACTGTTAAGTTGATATTTAAACAGTGTTTCTAAACATATTCAAGGGAATCTGGCTTTCTGAATTTAATATAATTCACAAACTATTAAGGAAAAAGACATTCGGTCAAATAAGGTCACAAGAACCAATCTTCATTTTTATTCTTTATGTTGAAGCGGTGGATGGCCCAACGCGTTTCGAGTGGTGTAACAGTTCATCAGGGGAAAAACAATATTTCTAGAGAAAGATATGTACAATATTTACTTTAGAATTTTGCTTAAGTCCAAACAAATGTAAAATAATCATTATGACACATTTTTGAAGATATATAATGTACATGTGAGAGCATTATTGGGGTTCCATATCCATGGTTAAATGTAGAGAGTACAAAGTACACAGTAAAGAACATCATGTCAGCCACTTATGTATCATTAAATTAAGGTAGGGGCAAAGTTGAAGGAAGGTATCAAGAGATACCCTTATCAATGGTAATGGGTACAAAATGCAACTATTGTGTAATCTGAAACATCAAAAGAGAAATAATGGCAGTAATAACTCCAACCTTGTGCTTTTTTAGTACAATTTTTTCAAGAGAAAAAGGGGAATCCGGGTCAGGGATCCCGAGTATTCATGGAAACAGGACTAGAAGTCTTGAGGAAGAACCCTTGTCTGTAAGGAAAGAATAGACATAGGAGACGTCTACTGAGCAATCTATCTATAGATAATGAAGAAAGAATGTACAAAAGATAACTTATAAAAGATAATTTACAGCTATTAGCAGTCATCCAGGAGAAAGTCCTGACCAGAATGTAGTTCCAACACTACGAAATAGTAGAGGGATTTTCAAAAAATCGGGGCGGTTACCAGGGCTTGACCACTGGATTTGCATGAAAGGAAAGAGAAAGGCAAAAGTCAGATAAATGAAACAGTGATACTATGGTAGGGGGGTAATGGGCTGTGAGAAACCCTGCACTTGGCTGGTTGGAGAAACACTTACCTAATAACCAACAGCGTTGCAACATGGAGCCTGGAGACCAGGAGGTTATCCGACTCCATTTGCAACGCCGTTGGTGTATATATAATGAAAGGTGGCGTGACGTCATCACGCGGATGCGCGTGAAACGTCAACGTCGTCACTGTAGATGTTGGAAAAACTGAATAAGTAAATAACATGTAAAAGACCTGTGTAGATCTTGTGTAGTAAATAGTCCGTCCATAGAGACAGGGTACAAAAAGAAGTACAAAGTGCTAAAGATTTTAGCAAAGAAACACAGTGTGTCTACATCATGACGTCATCACGCTTGCGCGTGCATGACGCCATATGTAAAGAAAACCGAGCAAGTGGTCATATTGGACTCTGGCAAAGAACCAGGTGAGGATAAGTCTAGTAAATGCATTGAAATGCATGAATTTCCAAAGAATGGACTGAAAGGTCACTGAGGATTAAATGATGTATGAATATGCGGCTCATGGAGCAGAACACGTAGGTATACAAAAAATGCCCAATCGTATAAAATCGGACTGGAAAACTCAACTAGTGCTAAAACAATACTAGATGGCCGGTATATGCTAATTATGTGACCGTCGCCCGCAAGCGTGGTTCGTGTCATACGGACACAATCCGGGCTCAGAAGATATTTCACAAAGTCTAAAGGTATAAAGTAGCTGTGCATAAGGCTTAGCTACGAATGATACAACTGAGGTAAGACCATAAGACAAAAATGTCAGAGAGAGGGAAAATTGCACAAAGAGCTCAGAAGAATATTTGATAGTGGGATGTTAAAAAACAGTGGGAATCAAACACAGAACACAACAATGTTCTGTAAGGATGTAAAGGACTATATAATAGTCACCCGCTGGTGTTGGTTCTGCAGGGAAATCTTATGAAATATATACTGATGTGCAATGTTAGGAAAGTTTGGTAAGGATTTGTCCAGGGGAGTTTTAGTTATAAGCCACCCAAAAAGCGCTCTTCCTATGGAAACAGCAACTTAACCATAACTACAGAGCCACTACTGTGGCTGTATATGGGATACATTACTCACCGTAATCGTATTTCTGATGCTTGTATCTGCTTAGATTCACATGCTGTGCATAGGCTGACATCTAGTGGAAGCTGCGGAGTATTACAGTTTGTTTTCAGAAACTCGAAAATGGGCGTTGACACAGGGCGTGCCAGTAATACTATCCCTAGTGTGACGTCCACTGTACCCAAGATCCCTCACGCGTCTAGGATCCTCAGATTGTATTTTTTCTGACATGAGGTAGCATGAGGAGTAGCGTGAGTACAGATAATCCAAGCAGAAAGACAGAAAGGTAAGACTACAAGCAATCATGCGCCTTCTCTCGGAGGGGAGGAAGGGTGGGTAGCATGTGAATCTAAGCAGATACAAGCATCAGAAATACGATTACGGTGAGTAATGTATCCCTCCTGAGGCTTGTGGAATCTGCTTAGATCACATGCTGTGCATAGATTAGCGAGCAGTACCAGAAGAAGGAGGTGGGATGTGAGAAGGGTCATGAGCAAATAAGTGTCTTAGAACCGCTTGTCCCACTTGTGTATCTGCCTTGGAATGGGTGTCAATGCAGTAATGCCGAGTAAAAGTGTGAATAGAGCTCCAAGTAGCTGCTTTGCAAATGGTGTCAAGGGGAACATTTGCAATGAAAGCCAGAGTGGCCCCAATGCCTCTAGTAGAGTGGGCCCTTGGCGTAAAAGGCAGAGTCTTTTCAGAGAGTGAGTAACACAGCTGGATACAGTTAATAATCCACTTCGAGATGGTACCTTTAGAGACGCGATCCCCCTCTCTGCCTGTAGCTACGGAGACAAACAGTTGATCTGTTTTCCTTAGCGGTCTTGTTTTATTTACATAGTAGAGGACCGCCCTACGCACATCTAGGGTGTGTAGTTTCACCTCAGCCGAGCTTTGCGGGTTCTGCAAGAAAGCCGGAAGCTCGATGGACTGGTTTACATGGAATTTTGATATAAATTTAGGTGAGAACCTAGGGTGTGCGCGTAAAACCAGTTTGTCTTTATGGATAGTAAAGAAGGGATCCTGCACTGACCTGAATTTCACTGACCCTTCTTATAGAAGTAATAGCTACTAAGAAGGCCGTTTTATAAGTTAGGTGTTTGAGACTGCTTTTATGCATGGGTTCGAAAGGGGGGCCCATGAGCTTGGCTAGCACCACATTAAGGTCCCACCCTGGCGGTGGGTTTGAAATAGGAGGGTGAAGTCTCTTTACTCCTTCCATGAAGGCTTTAACTACTGGTACTTTCCACCACGACACCTTGCTATGGGAAGTGGTGTAAGCCGAGAGGGCTGCCAGGTGTACTTTCAGTGAGTTAAAAACCAATCCTGCATCTAGCAGGTGGAGCATGTATGTAACAATAGTGGAAGGAGTGCAATCAACTGGGTTGATTTGTCTACTCTGGCACCAGATAACAAACCTCTTCCACTTGTCAAAGTAACAGTGCCTTGTGTTTGGTTTCCTAGATTCCTTTAGGATGTCCATACACCTCTGTGGCAAATTGAGGTGTCCAAACTCTATGACCTCAGGAGCCATGCTGCCAGGTTCATTGAGTTGGGTTGCTGGTGCACTGTTTGACCTTGGTGCTGGGACAGTAGGTTGTACCAGGCTGGAAATTTGATGGGCTCGCACACCGCCATCCTGCGTAGGTGTGGGAACCACGGTTGTCTTGCCCACATGGGAGCAACTAGGACGAGCGTCATCGATTCCCTGTTCATCTTGTTCACCACTTTCCTGATGGGAGGAGTTGGTGGAAAAGCGTACGCAAACATCCCTGACCAGTTCATCCACAGGGCGTTCCCCTGGGAGTCTGGTTGGGGGAACCTGGATGCAAATCCTGGGCATTGTCTGTTTTCGCTTGTGGCGAATAAGTCTATAGTGGGGAAACCCCACTGAGAGAAGAGATCTTCTACGACCTCTCTGTGAAGAACCCATTTGTGTTCCTCTGGGAGGGAGTCTCTGCTCAGAGCATCCGCTAGGGAATTGAGCGCCCCTGCAACATGTTGTGATGACAGGAAGATGTTCCGTCTGAGTGCCCATATCCAGATTTTCTGGGCAAGCTTGGACAGATTTGGCGAGCGAGTCCCTCCTCGCTTGTTCAGGAAGAACATGGCTGTAGTGCTGTCCGTCCGGATTTGCACTGACAGGTTTAGTAGGTGGGGCTCGAACGCCTGAAGCGCTCTGAATACTGCCAGAAGCTCTAGCAGGTTGATGTGGTTCTTGGCCACTGAGTGAGACCAGAGACCCTGAGCTGTGTGGTGGAGATGGGAATAGTTTCTTACCTGTAACTCCATTTCTCCAGCATTGGTATCTTTCATGGATTCACATGCTTAGAATATTCCCCGTCGTCAGACTGGGACCCCTCGGTACACATATATAGCCTTTTCCAATAGGAAAACTTCCGACACTTTTGTGTCCTATCTACATCCTTTTAGGACCCGCCTACGCATGCTCCGTAGGCCGTCCCCGTATAAGAGGCCCGCCCCCGCGGTTCCCCTTCAGATTTCGGCCCCTCCAAAGTAGGAAGGGTTAAATTTATCAATCAAATACATTACATTCCGGGGAGGTTGGCGGGCGCATGTGAATCCATGAAAGATACCAATGCTGGAGAAATGGAGTTACAGGTAAGAAACTATTCCCTTCTCCAGCATTAGATCTTTCATGGATTCACATGCTTAGAATAGATTGTATAGCAGTAAACTTGAGACGGCGGTGAGAATGTAATGTAATATAACCTCAACATACTACACAATGCATATGTACAGTAGGAATAAGCTACCTCATATGACCATACCCACATAAAACAAACTGTCATTAAAAAGGTAGACAACAGATTCTCCACAGCGTGGAGCTTACCTTACTCAAACAGATGGCGCAGGACAGGTCTTCCCATCTGCACCTCGTCCGCATGCTGCCTGGCAAGGCAGTAGTGGCGGGTAAACGTGTGGGGCACTGACCATGCCGCAGCTTGGCATATGTCCGTCAACGGAATTCCTGCCCACCCATAAAGCTGTTGAGGAGGACATCGATCTTGTAGAATGGGCTCTAGGATGTCCTTGCAGTGGCCTTCCGGCCTTAGAGTGACAAAACGCAATCGTCGATGAGACCCATCGAGCCAATCCTTGTTTAGAGATTGCTTTTCCTCTCGTCGACGGACCATATGCGACAAACAGTTGTCTAGTAGGCCTGAATTCCTGTGTACGATGTAGGTAACATTTCAGAGCCCTCTTAACGTCCAGGGTATGAAGTGCTTTTTCTGCTGCCGATGATGGTGTGGCGAAGAAAGTAGGGAGAACAATGGACGAGTGTTTGTGATACACTGTCGGAACTTTTGGGACGAACATAGGATTAGTTGCCAGGACTACTTTGTCCTTAAAGAATCTTAGGTATGGCGGGTCTACGACCAGCGCTTGCAGTTCCGAGATTCTTCTAGCTGATGTGATAGCAATCAAGAATGCCAACTTCCACGAAATGAATTTTATGTCGGACGTGGCCATAGGCTCAAAAGGCGGTTTCATTAAGCCTGCCAACACTGTGTTGAGACTCCAAGTCGGGGGGAAACGTTTTTCCGTGGAAAAGCTCGAAATAAACCCCTCATGAAGTGTTTTACAAGTCTGTCGCTAAATAGAGGAGACGACTGCCTTTTCCTTGTGAACCTCGAGATGGCCGCCAGGTGCACCTTAATCGATATGAAGGATTAATCCCCTCTCCGCCAAGAGGAGCAGGTAAGGTAGAACTTGTTCCGGCGTCACTGACAACGGTTGTAGGCCCTGTTGTCCCCTACACCATTCACAGAACCTCCGCCACTTATAGGAGTAGGATTTGTTTGTAGAAGGGGCTCTAGCCGCCTGCAGAATTTTTTGACAATCCTCCGAAACGTCTAAAGCACCGAACTCCGAAAAGTCAGGAGCCAGGCTGTAAGGTTGAGACTGTCCGGGTCGTGATGCCACACCGTGCCTTTGTCCCGGGATAGTAGGTTCGGGACTTTCGGAAACCCTATGGGATGTACCAGCGACAGGTGAAGCAGGTCGGAGAACCACGGTTGCCTTGGCCAGTATGGTGTCACTAGAATTACCCGGCAATTGTATCTGCGTATCCACTGTATTGTCCTCCGTATGAGGGGGAACGGGGGAAAAGCATAGAGGAACATGTCCGTCCATGGGAAGGAGAATGCCTCCCCCCTGGAGCCCTCTTGAGGCCATCTGCTTGCGAATTGCTCGCATTTTTTGTTGTCTTTGGTCGCGAAGGCGTCCAGAGGGGGGTGACCCCATTTCTCGAACACTTTCATCAGGTGAACTGTGTCCATTTCCCACTCGTGTATCTGGGCCATGCTTCTGCTGACGGAGTCTGCTTGGGTGTTCCTCACTCCTGGAAGGTGATGAGCCACGATGGAAATTTCGTGCTTTAATGCCCAATGCCATGTTTTCTGGGCTTCTATGGAAAGAGTTCTTGATCGCGTCCCTCCTTGTTTCCTCAGATAAAACATGGCCGTTGTATTGTCGGTCAGTATTCGTACTCGCGAGCCCTTGATGTGTGGTAGGAAAGCCTTCAAGGCCCATCGTACTGCTCTGAGCTCTAACACGTTTATGTGTAGGAGTGACTCCCTTGGAGACCAGCTACCTTGCGTTTGGAGAGCTCCCATGTGAGCTCCCCATCCGGTTAGGGACGCATCCGTGACTATGGTTTGCTGAAACTCCAGCTCCTGTAGGGGTACGCCGTTGTTCAGATTGTGGAAACTCTGCCACCACTGAAGGGTCCGAAGCAGCTTGTCATCGTCGATGGTTATCTTGTCTGACCACGATCCTTGAGCCTGCGTCCATCGGTCCACGAGGAATTCCTGGACTGGCCTCATAAATAGGCGACAGTTTTCCACCAGATGGATGCAGGATGCCATGGCCCCTAGGACCGAAACGTATTTTCTCACTGAGATCTTGGTGTTTCGCCGTAGTCGGCATGCTGGTTGATTGAGTCTTGAGGTTCTGTCGAGAGAAGGTTTCACTAGCCCTAACTGGGTCTCGAACTGTGCCCCCAGAAATACCAGCGATCTCGATGGCTGCAGAGAGGATTTTTCGAAGTTTATGGCGAATCCCAGCTGTTGTAGAAGCTGCATGGTGGCTTGTAAACTTGTGTTGGTCGACGCTGGGGAGGATCCCCTTACCAGCCAGTCGTCGAGGTATGGGTATACATGGTGGCCTTGCTTCCTTAGCCAGGCCGCTACTGGAGCCAGGCATTTCGTGAACGTTCTGGGTGAGTTCTTGAGCCCAAAAGGAAGAACCGTGAATTGGTAGTGAGTCCGCCCTATTACAAATCTTAGGAATTTCCTGTGTTTCCGACACATTGGAATATGGAAATACGCGTCCTGCAAATCCAGGGATGCTAGAAAATCCTCCTCTTGAACGGCGCGGATCACTTCCTGCAGAGTGAGCATCTTGAATTTTAGGCTCTTTAAAGACTTGTTGAGATCGCATAAGTCTAAAATGGGACGCCATTTGCCGTTCCGCTTTTTTACGACGAAATATCTTGAGTAGACTCCTTGACCTCTCTGTGATGTTGGAACTAATTCTATCACGCCCTTTGCTAACATGAGTGTTACCTCTTATTGCAGTATCTTCAGATGGGAATGAGCGGTGAACGCAGGTGGAATTTGCGGAGGGCTGTGTTTGAATTGTAGAGAGTGTCCGTTTCTTACAGTATCCAGCACCCATTGATCCGTCGTTATTCGTTCCCATTCGTCGACGTATGCTGAAACTCTTCCCCCCAGAACGGTGTGTTGTATGTCACTGCTGATCTTTATTTTGCTTGTCTGTCGACGACGACGGATATGATGGTCTTTTCCTGGAAGTCTGGAAGTTCCGGCGACGGTTTGCCGTTTGGGAGGCACGTCTGTATCCCTGGGAGGGGTAAGCTGGTCTGCCAAAGGATCTGTCTCCAGATGCAGAGAATCTTGAATTACCTGAAGCCCCTCTAAAGGGACGAAAAGACTTGTAGTTTCTGCCACTCTGGAGGGCACCCAATGAACGTGCCGTGTCCGAGGCCTCTTTCATTCCCTTTAGGGCTTCGTCCACCTTCTCACCGAAAAGAAGGTCTCCCTCAAAGGGCATATCTAAAACTTTGTATTGTACTTCTGGCCTGAAGTAGATACACTTAAGCCATGTCTGTCGACGTAATACGACCCCATTATTGACTTGCTTGAAGCGTGACTCAGCGAGGTCCACCGCGATGTTTATTGCGTGATTTGAGGCTTCCTCACCTTCTCGGACGAGTAACATCGCTGCCTTCCTATGCTCTTCCGGAAGATGATCAAGCAACGGAGCTAGCCTGTGCCACATCTCCCTATCATATCTGGCAACAATTGCCAGAGAGTTTGCGGCCTTTACTGTGGTCGCTCCCACAGATAGCACTTTTTTGCCAAAGGCATCTTGGCGTCTCGCTTCGTTCTCAGGAGGAGTCGTGCACTTGTGCTGGGCCTTCGCCTTCCTCGCCGCTGCCGCCGACACCACTGAGTCTGGCGTTGGTTGGGAGGATAAACACTTGGGGGTAGACTCTGGAGCCTTAAACTTTTTTTCCAGGCGTCCTTTCACTGCCCGCTCTGAAAACGGGTGACGCATTGTCTGCAACCCCTCCTTCCATACATGGTCTAGTATTGGTATCGAGAACACAGACCTCCTTCTCTTACCCATGTGGTCGAACAAAAAACAGTCCTTTTTCTGTTCTTCCTGGGACAAACCAAATTCTTTGTATGCCTTCTCCATCATAGAATGGAATGACGCAATGTCGTCCGGAGGGGACGGGTGAGCTGGGCTTCTAGGGGTTTCCAACTCCACCTCTGACTCCCAGGTTGGATCCCTGCAGGGGGATGATGAGATATGCGACATGGCTCCCCTGTCAGACTCCGAATCTGGCAGCTCACCTTCCTCTTGTGCCAGTGCTGAGATTGGCGTGCATAGGTGCGTCGGTTGACGGGACGGGCCCGGCTCGTCGACGGGTGACTGTGGCAGGTTTGCCTGAGGTAGTCTCTGGTCCAACGACTGTAACAACGACTGAAGCGTGGACAGAATTTCCAACGACAAAACAGATTGAGGATTGAGAAGAGGGGCAGATACCGGTATAACGGATACCCTCGTCGACGACTTGTCAGCCACTCGTAGCCCTAGGTCTGCTGGGCCAGCTATTCTCTCATTCTCGTCCTCCGAGGACAGCAACACAGCCTGTTCTTGTAGTAAAGTATCCGGGGGGGTCGGATCAAAAACTTCAGGCCTCCAGGCCTCCTGTAGAACCCCCGTCGACGAGGCCATCGTCGACGTCGTTGTCGGTGGGACGGTGGATGCCACCTGCGTAAGTGGCAGGGTCGAGGCCGATGACTGGGCCGCCGTCGACGATGGTGACTTAGCCGGTGGTTTTGGCGGTCCCGCCTTTTCCACACTTGACTTGCTTTTACTCGACCCTCGACTCGTGGTCGATCTATGATGATAGCCCGAGGAGGATTTCCTTTCCTTTTCATGCTTTTTTGATGAAGATGATTTCTTTGACGAGGGGTCTCTAGTTGAGTGACTTCCAGACGACTCTTTTTCCGTTGGTCGAGATTTCTTCGCCGGTGGTTCCGACGAGGTAGCGCGGCGTGATGTTTTCGCCAATTGTGTGGAGCCTACCTCCGAAGGGGGGTATGCCCCCGCTCCATCATTCAGCCATGCAACCAGTCGTCGACTGCGGTCTTTGAGGGTTTTTTGAGAAAACCCTTTGCATATGTCGCAGCTATCCGCCGAATGATGAGGGTGGAGGCAATATATACAATCCATATGTCCGTCCCCCTCGTAAACATTTTTACAAGCCGCACGTGGCGCATGGGCGAAACATCGCTTTTCCTGACCCGGAGGACATTTTCTGTACTCAAATTCCAGTAATGCAACCTTGTACAAAATAGTAAGACAACGCGAGGAGATCCCACTACTTTGGAGACGGTTGAAATCTGAAGGGGAACCGCGGGGGTGGGCCTCTTATAAGGGGACGGCCTACGGAGCATGCGTAGGCGGGTCCTAAAAGGACGTAGATAGGACACAAAAGTGTCGGAAGTTTTCCTATTGGAAAAGGCTATATATGTGTACCGAGGGGTCCCAGTCTGACGACGGGGAATATTCTAAGCATGTGAATCCATGAAAGATCCAATGCTGGAGAAGGTGAGCTCCCAAACCCCGTCAGACATGCATCTGTAGTGACTACTGCCTGTACTTCGGGATCGTAAAAGGGTTTCCCCTGTGCGAGATTTTCTCTTGTCCACCAGTGAAGGCTTTGTACCAGTGTTGGCGAAACGACCACTAGATCGTCCCACTGACCACTTGCCTGAGACCACTGTTTCGCCAACCATTCCTGCATGGGACGCATGCGCAGACGCGCGTGGGGGACCAGATAAATGCATGACGCCATCATGCCCAGTAAACGCATTGCTTTGCGTACCGTTATTTGTTGACCGGACTGATAATGCGGAATTTGCAGTAGTATATTCCGAATTCTTTCTTCTGAAGGAAAGGTCAACCCCTCCTGGGTATCCAGAATTGTTTTGAGGTGCTTGGCACCAGGCTTGACTTCTTCTCGTTGATTGAGAAGCCTAACTCGTGGAGGAGGTCGATAGTCCTTTGAATGTTTGTCCTGCAAATTCCTGGGGTTTCCCCCGTTATGAGCCAGTCATCCAGATAAGGGTACACTGGGATTGCCTCCCTGCGTAGGTGTGCAGCCGCCACCGCCAGTACCTTGGTGAATACCCTTGGTGCTGAAGCTATCCCGAAGGGCAGTACCTTGAATTGGTAGTGGCGACTGTCCACCTTGAAGCGCAAGTACTTTCTGTGCGCTGGGAACATGGAAATATGAAAATAAGCATCTTTCATATCCAAGGTTGCCATGTAATCCCCCTTTTTTAGGAGGGGGATTACCTCTTGTAGCGTGGTCATACAACATTTTTGGGGCTTGACATACTTGTTGGCAGGCTGTAAGTCCAATACTGGGCGCATTGTCAAGTCTTTCTTTGGCACAAGGAAGTAAGTTGAATAAATACCCTTGTTTACCTGGTGTCCCGGGACGAGTTCTATCGCGTCCTTTTGTAGAAGAATGGCGATCTCCTCGAGGAGAATCTTCTGATGTTCTAAGGAGTGTACTCTTTGTCGTGGAGGATGGTTCCGGGGACGCTGCAGTAGCTCTATACAATATCCCGTGGATACTGTTGACAGCACCCATCTGTCTGATGTGATCCCTTCCCAAGCCTGGGTGAAGTTTGAAATGCGTCCCCCTACTGGGGTTGCGTGAGAAGGGACCCTGAACTGAGCGTCACTGCTTTGGTGGAGGCGTGCCGCCTCCCTTGCTGGGGCTGCCTCTGCCTTTACCACAACCTCTCCTATTATCTCTGCCATAACCCTGGGTAGACTGTTGGTTGTTGTTCCACTGTGTACCCTGCCCCTGGGAATAGTTAGATCCTCTCTGGGAATTTTGGCCGCGTGGGCGACGAAAATTACTATTCCCTCTCTGGTTAGGGGGTTTATTGGTTAACTGGCCAAGGGATTTGAGTGTCTCGTATTCGTCCTTTGCATTTTTCAGTGCGTCTTCGACCGCCTTACCAAACAACAGATCGGCTTCCACCGGTTTGTCTAACAATGATGCCTGAGTTTCTGCCTTAAAACCAGACTGCCGTAACCACGCATGTCTCTTGATAACAGTACCTGCTGCTATCAATCTGCCTGCGTTATCCGCGGCGTCCAAGGTTGCTTTCAAAATGCAACCAGACAGGCTCTACCCTCTGCGGAAATCCGAGCTAATTGGCCCTTTAACGGTTCAGGAGCTGAGGCTATGAGAGCCGCGACTTCTTCCCACTGATGGCAGTTGTAGCTGGCCAACAGGGTGGTGGAGTTAGCAATCCTTGCTTGATAGGCGGACGTTGAGGCTACCTTCCTGCCGAAACCGTATAGTTTTTTGCTCTCCTTGTCGGGAGGAGCTTCTGACGAAGACAAGGGTGTTCCAGCCCTCTTACGAGTGTTGGTAACAACTAGGGAGTCTGGCTTCAGATGTCCTCTTATATAGAGAGGGTCAGACTGAGCTGCCCTGAAAAGTTTTTCAACCCTGGGATTGACTGCTCTGGTGAGGTTTGGGTTCACCAGGGACGGATCTATTCTCCGCTGAATGGATTTAAGGATAGGGATCGTCTGGGCAACCGGCCTCCTTTCTCCCACTAACTCTTCTGCGAAGTCCCTTTCCTCCTGTACACCGTGGGTGTCAATGTGGAAATGTTCTGCTGCGCGAGCGAGAACCTCATTTAGGAGGGGCTGGTTATCGACCGGGGAGTCGGTAACCGGGGCTTCGTTCTCTACAGGGGAATCTACTCTGTATGTTTCCGGGTCATCCTCTTCTTCTTCCTGGTCCTCATCATCCCCATAGTAGCCCGTCCCGGTTTGCTCTTCTATCATACCAAATTCTTGGTCTCCACAAAAGGAAGCCTCTCCTTGATACCGTGAGTATGGTGTTGCGTAAGGTTGTACCTCGAAGGGTTCAGACCTCATCGGGGTTTCAAACCGGGCTTTCTTACTCGGGGGGGATAGGATCAGTAGAGCCTGAGGGTGTGGCCCCTTGTGGATCATACGAGAGGAAATGTTCTGGATTTTTATCATAAAAATCAGCCAAAGAAGACATTCTTGACATGACCCTATCTATGTCTTCACTGGACCATTTTTTGGAACTGGCAATGACTCTCTCAGCAAGTCTATGGGATTTATCTTGAGTAGCTTTGCTGGTTGTGGACCTATCAGCAGACCTGGGCTTGTCTGTCTGTTTAGGGGGAGTGGAGTGTTTCACAGGTGTAGAAGAATGTACAGGTAGTTTATTCTGCTGTTTTCCCCCCTCCCCGTGCGTAGAAAAATGTTTTCCCTGTCCCTTAGTGGCTCCGGAGTTTTTCGACGCCTGGCGTCGAGGATCGGGAGAGGTGTCCCTGTCCTTCGAGCGTGGGGCCTCGCCGTCTTTAATTGCGGGCTCTGCCTCCTGGAGCGCGGCCTGGAGGTGGAAGTCGTCTTCGTCTTCCGACGATCGAACTTGTGTTAGCCTAGGGAGCGAGGCACTCTTGGCAAGAGTGGATGATTGCCTGGAGTCATGCGGCGATCTTGATCGAGAGCACCCAGAGGACACCGAATCGGACCGTTCTGTCTGTGCCTCTTTCCGAGAACTCGACGTCGTCGAGTCTCGGTTGGACTTAGTGTGTTTAGTGTGTGTAGTATGTGAAGCGCTTGCGTCGCCGGGGGTCTTCCCCATAGCCACCCTGCCGGACGACCTTCCGAGGTCGGGGACCTGCGCTCGGCTGTCTTTCGACGCCGTAATGCCCTCGCCGTCCAAAAGTACGGCGTCGCTGCCATCGCTGAAGGCGCCCTCCGCTGCCATGGCCGCCTGCCTGGCGTGGTGGGCCCAACGCTTCGTCGAACGGTCCTTAAGTGTCTTAGGTTTAAACCTACTACACGCTCTGCAGTTCGCTTCGGGGAGGTCCCTCGGCAAGCAGAGATTGCACGTGGCGTGCCTGTCGACCCAAGGTTATTTGCGGTTGCACTTGGGGCAGAATTGAAAAGGGGTACCCTCCATACGCACCTTGAGGCAGCGGGCTATTAAGTGTAGGAAATGTATAAGGTGTACCTATATACCAAGAGTGTAGAGTATGAACCACCCCCCACTCTCACTACTTGCAGGGCCGAGGCCAGCAGCCTACCAGTCCCGGGCCGAGGCCAGCGGACTTCCGAGGCCCAAATCCGTCGTGCAGCAGCCGACGGTCGATTTCTTCTCCAGCCGGCGTCGAGTGTCGAAGTTCGACGTTGGGGTGGGGAAGGATGTCAATAGATTCATATTTTAAAATTTTAGCAAAAGTATGGCTAAGGCCAGGGGACTCCGCAAGATGCTTCCGACCAGTATGGCGGAAAAAAACAATCTGAGGATCCTAGACGCGTGAGGGATCTTGGGTACAGTGGACGTCACACTAGGGATAGTATTACTGGCACGCCCTGTGTCGACGCCCATTTTCGAGTTTTGAAAAACAAACTAATACTCCGCAGCTTCCACTAGATGTCGGCCTATGCACAGCATGTGATCTAAGCAGATTCCACAAGCCTCAGAAATATATATATAATATATTCACTACAAAAAAAACTTTGTTGAGGGGACGTTATGGTTAAGTTGCCCTAACAACAAACTGTACACTTCACTAAAAAAAAAACGTTACACCACCCCTTTTTATGCTTCAAATTAAAATCGAAAAACCCCTGAAATTCGACAGTTATGGTCTACTAAGCCCCCAACCCTGCCACCACCCATGTGCACTGCTAACACTGACACCCAGACCATGAAAGATGTCATCTCACATGTCGATGACATCAATGACGTCACTTGTTTAGCCCCTTTATTCCCTTCCCTGCCATACATATATATGTACATTCAGTAAAAACATTTCACTAAAGGAATCTTACACTTCACAGTGCTACCAAACACCACTGCACATTCCCCCTTTATAGTAAGCTAAGCAACCATAACACGCATCATCTACGTGCATTGCTAAGGCTAACACCCAGGACATCAAAGATGACAACACAAATAACATTGATGGCACGTCCTCACGCTCCAGAAGACAGCCAAGAGGTAGAGAAAGACTGTTTGATTCTATCCAAAGAGTAGCCTCTGCTGGTAGGGCTCTAACTAATGTACACCCTTTTTTCGACTGGTTGAACCAAAGCAGTTTACCAAATTTGAATGACTCCCCCAACACGTCAGGTAAAAGGTGTATGCCCGACCTTTGTTGCTTTCCTCTAGAAGACTGATGAAAGGACTCCTTGCTCCATCTGTGGACTTTCTAGAACTGGAATTCCCACGTATTCTATAAGCCCTTGTACCCGGTTTTGGAATGCTTTAACAGACACGGGAACTTACTCTGTGTCTTCTGACATGCCAACAAGGTTGTCCGGTGTGTCATCTGGGGGACCAGGAGGCAGAGGAGGAGAATCATCTTTTGGAACCCTGCGTGGAACTGGCACCATGGGTTGCAAGCCCATCTCCCCCGGTGGAGGGGTAGGTGGCAGCCGCTGCCACTATCTGAGGAACTGCAGGTTGGCTATGTGGGTTGTGGCAGGTCAGAAGATGGAGGCGGACTCTGATAAACCATTTCTCGGTCAGATTTATTAAAGATAAGGAAAAAGGCTGACCCTTAACGATTCTATAAGGTGTCCCTACCTAACACAACTAAACCTTGTCAGTGAATGTCTACCATAAATTGTCCACCGTACAAAACAAACCTAACTGAACCTACCACTATAACCACAACTAAAGAAAGAAGAGTGAATCCCTTCTCCTGTTGTGTGTTTTGCTTCTCACAAACTTTTACTTCAATAATTAATCTTCAGGTAATCTCTGGTTACAGTTTTGATTAGTTCATACAGTTCATATGCGACTTGACTTGGCTTTGCCTTTCTTAGACGATTATCCTTCTGGCTTCTATAACTTTTCTCTTGATTCTTCCTATAGAAGGAGAAATTACTTCTGGTAATGTTCTTTCTATGAATTCTTCTCCCGCAGATTCTTCATTAGATAGATATCCCTTCCAGCTTCAGCTGCTCAAAAAACTTTTGACAGGGGGTGTAGTGGACCTCGACTCAGCGGTCTATCCGCCTTGACTCGCTGCACGGTCGTCCGGTTCCCACCTTTTACCCCCAAGCTCAGCCACTGTGGAGGAAAACTAGCAAGAAAAATATGGCCAAACAGCCAAAAGAGGATAGAAAACCAAATCACAACTGGCAGTTTCTCTTTTTTTTTTTTTAAACAGAGGCTGCAAGGACTTTGCAGTACCGAATCAAGAAAAGGGCAGAAGATCCTAGAACCATTGTTAACTCTTCTCTCAGAAGAAAGACAGCCTCTGACAGCAGACACTTTCAAGCAGGATGGATAGGAGGGGTGACGAGGAATCTGCTGGAGATGAATCCACAGAAAGAACATTGCGGTAAGTAATTTCTCCTTCAATGGATTACTTTTCTCCCGCAGATTCCTCATCAGAGATATTTCCAAAGTAGTAGTAGAGTTGAAGGTGGGATGAAAGCTTTCACAGCAGGAGACTCTGCAACACTGCTCTTCCAAAGCGTGCGTTATCGCCATGACCGAAATCCAGGCTGTAATATCTTGTGAAGAGAAGACCAGGTTTCAACCCGGCAAATGTCTTTAACCGGTACTACCCTTTGCAGTGCCGTAGAGGTGGAAACTCCTCTAGTGGAATGGGCCTCTAAGGCCCGGAACCGACACATTCACTGGGTTGTGATAGCACTCTGAGATGCACATTGTGATCCACTGTGAAATTATTTGAGAACAAACTGCTTGAACTTTTCTAGCTAAGGAGAATGCTAAAAACAATTGTTCGACTTTTCTGAACTCAGCCATCCTGGCTACATAAAAGACCAATGCCCTCTTAGGGTCACATCCTGTGAAAGTGCTCATCCTCATTAGAGCGGTGCAGCGGTGGATAAAATACACAGAGATCAATTGCCTAGGACAAGTGCAATATAGACACCACTTTTGGCAAGAAATGGCCTCACTTTCAACAAGACATTTTTGTGAAAGAAGCGAATAAAAGGGGGCTTACATGAAAGGGTCTGCAGCTTGATAACACGCCTGACCAAAGAGATGGCCACCAAAAACAGCTGTTTTCAGAGTTAGTAACCACAGAGAACAAGAATGTAATGGCTGAAACGGAGCCACCATAAGAAATGTGAGTACCAAATGCAGGTCCCAATCAAAGGGAGTGGAATTGGGTCATAACCAGAATCGTGAAGAAGGATCGTTGATCCAGAGACCTTTTCAACACAAAGCCGACAAGTATCCTTTGACTGTGGTGACCCGAAGGGCTGAATAGGCCAGTGACAGAAGGAACTCCATCACTGTAGTGGTGGGGCAAGAGATGGGGTCAATCTTGCATTCCCTGCACCACGCCTCAAATCATCTACACCTGCATACATACAAATATCTTGTTGATGGTCTGCATCAAAGGTTCCTTTCAGCCAGCACTTTGGTGATGCCTTTTCACCCTTGGATCCCCCTTATTCGGGCTCAGATCCCTCTCGATTGGTAGCCTCCCTCAGACGGGTTCACTATGCCTTTCAACACAATTACTCTTTCGGCAATCACAAATCTGAAATAAGCTCAGAACATTTTTTCAACACTGCTTCTTTTGATACTGCCATCCCCACACTTTGTATGTCTTTAGTTGTGAGGGCAAGTATAGGTTTTTGACACAGACAGACTTTTAAGTTGAAATTACTAACACAACACAGATGGTCCTTAGTTTCTTTAGGTACGGAAGTCCCACCTTAGCGTGGGGCAAGTTAGGCCTTAATCCATCCTGACATATAAAATAAAATCATTTTGTTCAGAAAGTGAATCTGTTGTCTGTGTCTTGCTTCATGATGCCTTCGGAGTGAACATGGCCCACTTCTGCACCCTCTCTAAATTCTTAAAGGGAAAGTGTGCTTAGGCTTGCCTGTCCCCGTTTCGTGTGATCTCCCATAAGTATAGGAGAAAAGGGGCGGGAGGTACAAATATTGTTCATCAATGAAATACTGAAAGTATGTTGTAAAGAGTTGACTGCCAGCTAATGTCAGCAGTTGAGCAGTGGAAGAGCAATGATTATAGAAGTCAGAAAAAATACATCTTTTTCTTCTCTGTTTAGCAGTGGTATATTTTTTCTAACAAAATAAAGTTTCTCCCATTTCAGAGAGTTACAAAATCATAACCACCTGTGTATTATGTACTATGACAAATATGTATATTTCTAATTTTATTTACATTGGGAAACTGGGTTGGCAAATGCATTTTGCTTTTCAAAAATGTGCAGTCTTTCAGGCTACCATTAGCTTCTTCCTCCTCGCTCATTCCTGACGGTCTACAATTCAGTCATGGTGTGCTGCTAATGATCTCTGCCTTTATGCCAGCAAGCCAGAGATCGTCCTCATTGTGACCTCTGCTCCCACTTTCCCACTCGCCCTCTGGTTGGCCTGGTTGGTCCTGCGCGCCTCAACAACCAGTGAGGCAACAAATCTGGGGGGGGGCTGTCATCTTCGTCTCCACTCTCTCCTTCTCTTCCCACATCACAGACATGGCCAAAGTCCCACTACCAGATGCACATCCTCAGAGGTATTTACCCTTTCTCACCATCTACCAGAGACTCTCAGTCGCCAGAGCCCTGGTTCTCTCCAGACTGGACTACTGCAACAGTCTCAATCTCAATCTTCCTACTTCTACTCTCCAACCTATTCAGGTTATCCAGAACAGAAGCGCAAGACTTATCCTTGGCCCCAAGCCCGGGGGCCGCATCTCTCCGGTGCTGAAATCACTGCACTGGCTCCCCGTGACTGCAAGGATCAAGTTCAAGGCCCTCTGCATAGTCCACAAGGCTTTCTGGGGACGGGGCCCCTACTATTTACAATACTCTCTTCCCAAAGACTCTGCATCTAGAGCCCTCTGCTCGCCACCTCCAACTCTCTGCAGTTGAGCCGTTTTCCCAAACCGAGATTTGGGGATAGATCCTTATCCTCTGCAGGTGACTCCCTCTGGAACAGCCTCCCTGCCTCTCTCTGTCTTGATCCGGACCTCCTTAAGTTCCAGAACCTCCTCAAGACATCCTCCTCTCTCTCCTTCCTTCTCCCTCTCCCCTGCGAACCTCCTTTCTCTTTGCCTTTTTCCCTCCTTCTTACTCTTCCCTAACCTGCTCAGTTTGCTGACAGGTCACCTGGTGCACCTCCAGATCCTCACAGGTCCAAGGCTCCCCCGCCATTCCTGCACTTGCCTCCGGGCCTCTGCACTCTGTTTGGCACTACTGCAATATGCTCCATGAGAGGGGCAACCACTCTGCCCCTGTTGGAATGGACGCACTTGTACCTCTCCCACGCACTTCCCGTTTTGCGTAGTTGCATAACCTTGAATGTACTTGGCCTAGCAAGTCTGTCTGTCCGGTCCTCCCTCCGTCTCCCCTCCCTAGCTTGGTCGTGCCTGAAATACTCATGCATAGGCGCATTGGATGACCAACCACCAATAAATGTGAAATGTCGCCAGGTCTAGTACTGTAGTTTTTTTTATGTTCCTTTCCCTCTACCCCAAACACCATTTCTCCCCTCACTCTTTGTCACGTACTTACACTGGTAAATATGCCTCTGGCCTAGTATGCTAATTATTGTTAGATCATTTGGAATCTTCAAGGCCTAAGAATGACAACTGTATTCCTTTGTTCCCTTCCAGCCTAGAAGCTCTTTGACGCACTTCACTTGTGTACAAGCGCTTTACAAATAAACAATTACAAATACAAGGGAATGTAATTCTCCTGCTCATTGGGAAGCACTTGCTTCTGATACCTGACTCTATACTCTTCAGGAAGAGACAAAACCCTGTGGTTCAAACTGTCAATTTACTGCCCGAGGTGCTCTATGAACTATTCTGCCTGTATCCTGAAAGGACAACTGTTGCACTACTTTTTCTCTATGATCACTTTTCTCTAGGGTTAGAGTTAGATTGCACATAGGTCACCAGGGCAGAGTCATGCTATATGCTTTCCCGTTATGCTGATATTACATTACGACATTTTAATTATTTGCTTATTAGGAGTGGATGGGGATAAATTATGTTTTACCGTTGGTGCATTGTCAAATATATCAGAGTCGGTTGGAGATGGACAAGCAGCATGCAACAGATCGTCATCAGCATGTTGTTCTTCTGAGTGGTGATATTCCCCTGCAGGTAGACAAAACACATTTTAATTTCAAGAAATTCACAGTTCTTTACTTCTACAAAAATCAAAGCAAATGCAATGTGACAATGTTTCCATAGCTAAATATTTCAAATGCAATATTGTTATTTGCATTTGTATAGGAGCAAACTGCCATTGGTGTGGCCTGGCAGAACGTTATGATCATGCATTGCTCTATTGGTCTAACCTCCAGCAGGTAGTACAGTGGAGACAAGACTGTTTAGTGTAGTAGGGCCTATGTTCAGAACTGTGTCCCATGTTGTATGTGATGGTCAACTAGGTTTCAAGAAATGTGTTGCTGCATGCCAGTGTTCCCTATGTGAGAGTTTGTCAATAGTGGTAATGGATACCACCTACTACACTGAAAAATGTCTGGGACTTCTTAATTACACCACCGCTTATGTCAAACTACATGGTGACCCCCTACAAAAAATTATCCTCTTGATTAACAAATCCATTGACCATGCATTCGAAAATGAATGGATTAGTGAGAAGACTAGCCAGTTTTTACTGAATAAGCATTCAATAACACCTGTCCTTTATGGTCTGCCTAAGCTACACAAGAACAGTAAAATCCCTCCATTGAGACCAATAGTCGCAGGGACTGACAGCATATTTGACACGCTCACAATATATGTAGATCGTCTGTTGCAACCACTAGTACAGGCCATCCCTACATACATGAAAGATACGACCAATTTTTTTAACTGTCTACAGGAAATATCAGCACTTAGTGAGGACTACATTCTCTTTAGTATGGATGCCTGCAGCCTCTACAACATCGATCCCCCATGACGAAGGAATTCAATCTGTACTTTGGCTACTTTCTATATCACCGGACATTAAAGGTAATCCTGAATTTACAGTGGAACTTTTGTACTTGATCCTAAAAAACAGTTACTTCCGTTTCCAAGGGAAGTATTTTGGTAAAATCTCCGGAACATCAATGGGGTCAGCGATGGCACTAGTTTATGCAAACACATATATCACTTCGAACATACATGTGTCTTGGAGCATCAGCACTGGGCACCACATATTTTGATGTGGAAGTGCTACATCGACGATATTTTTGGGATATGGTGTGGCCCTAGGAATGAGCTAGACCAGTTCTTTGAATATTTGAACAAAGTACATCAAAAAATCAAGTTCGCAATGGAAATTGGTGCACCATCTTTACACTTCCTTGATGTGGAACTTAACATTCAAGAATGGAAACTTACCACCTCCATATACCATAAACCTACTGATGCGAAAAATCAGTTGCATTACAAATGTTTCCATCCTAAACCAATGCTGAGTAGTCTGCCCTATAGTCAAATGCTCTGCTTGAAAAGGATCATCTCAGATCCAGAAGGTCTTGACCCTGAATGTTCTAAACGTATTGAAAGATTTGAGAAAAGGGGATACCCAGGAGAAGTATTGGGCACAGCAATAGAAAGAACAATTCCACTCAGCAGGGAACAACTGCTGACATCTAAAGTAAAAAACAAATCTATACCTCTACTCTATATCTCGAAGTTCTCACGTCAGAGTTTTGAAATTAGCAGAACAATAAAGAGGAATTGGAACATCTTGCATAATGACCCTACCTTATTGGAATCATTTCCCAAAGTACCCATGATACCTTCTAACCTCCCCATACCTAGCATTGCCCGCAACCTTGGCCTCCATCTTGACTCCTCTCTTTCCTTCACCCACATCTCTCTAACCTCCCGAACCTGTCGTCACCACCTCTTCAACATCCGCAAGATCCGCTCCTCTCTGACATTCCATGCCTCCAAACTCCTAATCTCCTCCCTCATTTTCTCCTGCCTCTTCTACTGCTCCTCACTCCTCTTTGGACTCCCTGTCTCTCGTCTAACTCCCCTAAAATCCATGTACCACTCCTCTATTCGCACTCTATGTCTCCTCGATCCTCGAGACTCCATTTCTTCCTCTCTCTCTCTCAACTCAACTGGCTTCCCTTCATCTCACAACTGAAATTTCATTTCCTCTGCCTTGTCTACAAAACTCTCCACGTCCTGACCCCCCCCACCTTTCTTCCCTCCTCTCTTTTTATTCACCCTCCCGCCCTCTCCACTAGGCAGACCTCTACCTCCTCTCTGTACCCCCAGCCCCATGTCCCTCCTCGCGCTTCCAATCCTTCCAACGCTTGGCCCCCCAACATTGGAACTCCCTCCCCATCCGCTCCTCCCCCACCTACTCATCCTTCTGCTCCTCCCTGAAAGCCCTTCTTCACTCCCCCCGACTCCCCTTCCCCTACCCCTCTCCCCTTCTAACTCCCCCCCTTCCCCTCCCTCTGGACCACAAATTTGCCACTGATACCACTTGAACTTTAAGGTCACCAGACCACTCCCCCTTCCCTTCCGCTCCCCCTCCCCATTCCTCCCACTCCCACACCACAATACAAACTCTGGAACCCCCCTTCACCTTCCCCCACTCTCCCCGTCCTCCTTGTAAATTGTTTACGTGTCTAATGACTTGACATGTAAAATGCTTCTCTTACTCTTGTACCCGTTATATTGTAAAGCGCTTTGGCTTAAAGTGCTATATGAATTCAATAAACAAACATGATGGCCTTTAAAAGGGGTAGGAACTTAAAGGATAGACTAGTTAGAGCAGAGAGGCCGAATAAGACCAAACAACTACTACTGAAAACAAAGAAGAAAGGCACCTTCCCATGCCTTAACTGTAAACACTGTAAGTATGTGACGCCATCACCCACCCACACACTGGGAAGAAGATCAAGATACAAGATTTCGCTACCTGCCTATCAGCAGGGGTAATATACTGTATTACATGCCCTCGTGGCAAACTATACATTGGAGAAACCACCAGGGCTGTGAAAGGCATGTGGACGGAACATAATTCTACCATCAGATGCAAAAATATGAAATCACCAGTAGCCCGCCACTTTGTAGAAAATCACACCATAGCGCAAATCAAGTTCCAAGTGATTGACGTGGTAAAAAGGCCCTAAAAGGGGTGGAGACTATCTCTCTCTCCTCTCACGTAGAGACAAATTCTGGGTTGATCAACTTGACACCTTACAACTTAATGATGAGTTCTCTTTGAGTTGCTTTATCTAAATTTGGCTACACTTCCCTTGAACCAGTGTACGGACGTTTACCCTGATTTTACTTTTGATCTTCTTCGTGAATGGGAATGCTGTTAACCTTTTGAATATGCTCATGCTGTGGAATGTACCTATAATGCTATACATATGTCAATATTGATCAGGTGTCGAAAAATTTCCTTTTTTGGTTTTGCTTTGCAAATGAAAGAATGGATATTAAGTAGGAGAGACATCGCTGTAACTTAATATGTCACATTATAAGTACCAACCGTGGTTTAACATGTCCATTTGCATTTATGTTCAGAATCAGCAGGAAAATGGGAGAAATTATGTAAATGATTCAATTTACAACTCTGTGGAATGCGATGTAACTCCGGTGTATACCGCCTTTATGTTTACTTATAATTTGTCTTTAATCTATGCTTTCATTCTGTGAACTGCATATCCTGCTTAGATACTATTTTAAAATGACCAAGCTACAAGTTGTAGCGAAACGAGTCATTGTCGTGGGATTTTCCTTTGGCTGGCCGTGGGCTGGAGGTTTCCACATGGACTTTTTAACATGTGTAAACAATAAAGAAGAATTTTTTAATTTCAAATTCTGCTGTGGCAAGTTTTGTGAGAACGTAAGTGTTGACTTCGAGGTTGGCACACAACTCCGGGAGTGCGGCTCAAGATTGTGCCATGAAGGCGGTGCAAGAGATTGTGTATATATATATATATATATATATATATATATATATATATATATATATATATATATATATATGCACAAGGCATTGAACATGCATCTTATATATTCTGTGCCCAACATCGTTTGTTTTCAAAGTATTCTCAATACTTTCTGTATATTGGAGCATAGTTACTGTTAGTCATCCTACATTCTCATGATGGCCCCCGCGATTTGCCGATTTCTTGAGCTAAATCGGTCATTGATGTTGTTAGATACTCACCCATTCAGCATAGAAGTATGCTGATTTACGGCTTCCATGGTTACTGTGACCATGGACGCGTGAGCAGCTCCTTTAGCGTCTTGATTCACTACCTGAATGGTTGCCATGAAGTACATTAATACGAGATTCCTGTTTAAACTCACGACCGCATTGTGCGGCTACTGTCCTTATGTGTCTAGATAATGTTCGCTGAACGGAGCCATATGTCCTCTTCTAGGTAGAGGGAACCCTGATCGCACGGTTTTCTTTGCTAAATGCCGACTTTTTCTACTGACAGCATCCCGCGCGCCTGACAACTGGGCTCCTTCACGCAAGTGCATTGAATTTGAGCACTTTTTCTGACATCCATGCTCATGATTTGTTTGTGCCTTTACATCGGGATATAAAAGAGGTATATTTACTATTAGGTACATATTGTCTACCACAGGTTAGGTAGCAGCATCTCGACTATATTTAGCATATCGCATCCCTAATACCTCGTATATGTGTTTCCCAATTAGGCTACATGGATGTGGATTCACATGAGTATCGCCCTCCATTACTTGGTCGGCTTAGCTACCATTTACTGAATCAGCTAGAAGCTAGCCATACGGCACTTATTTATGCTGTGGGGTACGTATCCTAGTAACATGTTCCTTTCCATATATTCTCTGAAATGAACGCCCATTTTCAGTATTAATCTGTTCCCACTGTGGCATTTATGTGTTTTGTCTAGGTTCAGATTTCTCGCACTTTGGGACTTTTTAAGCCTCTTTTCAACTACCTTGGTTGGGACTTTCCTGACAGCTATGCACAGTTCACATTTACACACGGTTGAGTGTGCTTTTTCTCATTAACTGTGGACTCTGATCGAGTCACCTAGACACATTTTCAGCTGCTATGTGCATGTAGATATAAATCTGAATAGCTTCAGTTCCCCGCATGGATAACATATCCCTTTGAGTCGTTGCACAAAGTAAATTCCGATTTAATAGGTGTAGATCCCAGATTGAACTGACCTGAATTATCCCTCTTTTGGAGTTGTTTGTTATCTTGAATATTCACGCAGGAAATGCACATTATTTTAAGTAGCCTATATTTCACAATTATCATAGTTATTGACCAAATGGAAAGTGTACCGCAATTGAACCAAATCATCCGGATTAGAGTCATTTGCTTACCTGAACATTTGCATTGGTTATTTACACTATAGTAAATGCTTGGTTTTTCACAAATATCTTGGTTGATGATCTAATCAAAAGTACTGCTTTCTCTTTTCTTTCCTTTTTGTTTATTTTTATTATTTTTCCTTCTATTACGTGTGTAAACCTTCGCAACTACCAGCAAATGCATCTTAGGCTTCTGATGAAGAGGTCGATTCCTCAAAACGCGTAAAGCCGACAATTTTGTTCATAACAAATATGTATTTTGCCCATCCCGCTACTTGCATGTTATATACAATTAAAAATTTGACTGTGTGCTTTTACAAATTCGGTGTAGAAGTCATATCTCTATTAACAAAAGAATACCTGGAGTGTTTTCTATTACTTAACTACTTCTTATTACCACCTTTTAGGTGGATATTTGATAGTGTGCATGGGACGGGAGGGATCCACACTAGGTTCCTTTTCTCTATTTACATTTGTATATTAAACCGTTGTGCCAAGGCTTTATTTCCTCCCATGCACCTTTATACTTTAAAACCAGCACTGCTGGGACTTAACCAATTTTTTTACTAAGTTACCGACTATAATGTGTGCACGTAGTCCCCCACTTTCCTTTGCAGTTTGTCACACTGTGACAGTGAATACCAGATATTTAATTATATTTAGGTTGATGCCAGGGTGTTGGAATGTGGCCTACATATCAGGATGAATGATCTCATACAAACACAGCCAATGTTTGATGGACTGCTTTGGTTTGTTCTGTGTAGGAATAGAATACATGCACATAATAGTTTGAGAAGGGATTTAATTTTGAAGATTAAGTATGTTTCCATTTGCTTTGGAGGTGAGCAAGGGTCGAACAAATAACTTACCACTCAGCAGATGTTTTTTTCTTTTTTATTTATTAAAGTGTTTGGTTTATTTAGAACAAAAAAAAAAGAGTAAACCTTTTACACTTAAGAGACAGGAAAGGCAGAGCATTTATCCATTACAATTTAAATCCACATCATTGTTAATCATACATTCCTAAAAACATTAACAGATAAAACCTCCCAATTCACTTTACATCCTCCATTCATTCTTAAACCCTTGTCCGCACACATCTCTCAGAAAATACAATACTTTCCCCAAACTTCATACCAGCCAGTACCATGCTCACCTTCTCCGCCCTTATGAGCATTTTCCACCATTTCTCGGCAATTAGGGATTTGGATTGGACAATAAAGTCTCCCAAGTAACGATGTCTTAACTCCCTCAAAGCGCTACATGTGACCATCAGACGGAATAGTGACTCGACAGCTCCTTCTTCCCTGCAAAATCGATACATTGCATCCACTGTTCCTACCTGTCTACTCCTAAATTGAATCTCTCTAGTCGGCAGAATATTCAGACGTGTTTTCATGAACAGGTCTCGATAATGTGCTGATGGGAATTTTTGCCGGTATCGGGGGGGTTTGATTCAATGACTGATATCCGCAGACCAGTCCCACGGGTAGTGTCTTAGCCTTCCCAAGTTCTTGTGAAAGTATCCAATCGCATTCTTGCAATTTTCTTTTAACCTTCAATGGGTTCTATATCAGCATTTCACTTGCGATATCGTTGTGCTTGAGAATAGTTCGGGATTTCTCTGCCATATCCACAGCCATTTATGTCCTAGTTTTTGATCGTCTTCTCTTAGGATTTTAAGTGGGGCTATTTTATTGACAACCATGCACTTCCTAAACAAGATATTGTCCTCCATGTTACAATAGATTCCTTCGATTGGAGCCGCAGCTCCAATCGAATGGCCATCACTGACAATGAATTTGGAAGACTCAATACCTTTCTCCAAAAAGGCCCTTCGAAAAAAACGTCCCAGACTTTCCATGAAATACTCAGCATACCTTTGGCCCCAAAGGTTAGAATTTGGACCACCCTCTGTTTATAAAAGGTTATCAAAGGACACATTGAGAAAGTGCCATATCTCTTGTGCATTGCTCTCCCCTGTGCCGCCAGTTGTTTAGTCTTGGGCCAGGGTTTCCTGAGATGCGCTTGATTATTAATATTCTTGTTTAACACCACTCCCAGGGATGTCATTGTTTCTACAATCTTTAGGCGTTCCCCTCCTACGTTCCAATGGTAATCGTTCCTTGGTTTCCTTTTTGCTGATGTCATAACCAAAATCTTAGATTTTTTTTTACATTTACACAGAGCCCATTTGACTCCAGTTACAGTTGGAAGGCATTCAGCATGCGCTGCAGCCCTATCTGCGTTTGGTCAATAAAGACCAAGTCATCCGCATTTAGGACCCAGGGCACCTGAATGCCATTCATTTTCAGAGGGAAAGCCTGAACAGACTTCTGAGAGTCACCCAAGTTTGCCATATCTTGATTAAACAAAAAAGGGGCCAGCAACAAGCCTTGCTTAAGACCCCTGAACGTGCCAATTTTGGTTTAGAGCATCCGCTCGGGTGATAATCTTACCCGAATCAAAGTGTCCGTATATAAGGCCCTTACCGCTTGCACCAAATCTTTCGAACATTCTCTTTCAAGTACTCTATCCCAAAGCTTGTCTCTATTCACCCCATCAAAAGCTTTCTCAAGGTCCATAAACGCCAAATAAATATTTGAACCTGTCTGCGACAGGTGGAACTCAGATTACCTTTGGAAGGAATGAAGGGCGGCACGCTCTAACAGTCGTTGGAAAATACTTTAAGAGGTGGTTTACAGGACAGGCCCTACGATTCGATTTCACTACAGGCTTAAGCAATGGTGAACAAAAAAGGCAGTTGTCCAAGACAGTAATCACAGAGGACACAAATGTAATGGCTCAACAGGAAAAGCCATAATAAAAGTCCACAATGAGTTCAAAGCCCGGGGAGGCGTGACCAACAGACATGCAGTGAGCAGCTGCCTTCCCGAGCTACTGACTGATCTTTCAGTGATGCACTTGCACAACTATTAATTTGTGAATTTCTGCTCCGAAACACATCCGGAGCAGAGTGAGCCTGTTGGCGCTGCGGGGAGGAGCCGTCGCGACCTGAAACACTGTTTGAGGTGCAGCCGCGGTATGTTCAGCAAGATAGTGGCCATCACTCGATGAAACAGGGAGGGATCCAGGGGTGTGGCTCTGATCCCGTTTGCCCTAAAGGTACACAGAGCGGCAGGCAGCTGCAGCGGTGTCATCTGGAGCCACAGCAGGGAGCCATGCGGGTTAAGGCTGCTTGTCGCTGAGCAGCGCCCCGTTCCCCTGTGGCTGTGGAGGTGGACAAGTGCAGCAGCAAGCCTGGAACAGAGGCCAACGAGGTGGGTTGCCTTGCGGTCGCCTGAAGGCTGAGTGTACAGCCAACATGGAGTCTGGTGAGGAGGGGGCCGATCAGAGTGCACCAGACACTTTCTTTTACGGCCAGGCGGGGGGACACAGCACACACAGAGGAATCCAAGAGCACCAACTGCATCCGAAACAGTGGGCCTTCATGACACGGACCGGATTGCGGTACATGGTCACATATAAAGCCCTGCCATTGGAGGCACGGTTTATTCGCCATCTGCCATTTTTCTGCCGGTAAGTGAGGATAGTGTAGAGTGTCCTGGTCTGTACCCTGAACCTCACGCTGCCATTATGACCTTCCTGCAATATATGAGCTCCTGATCCTCCCTTGGTCTGCGGGATGGTAGCAGATTGGGGGAACTGAGTGGTGGTATTGGAATAGCATCCCAGCAGCTCGATTGGAGTGGTCTTGACAGATTAGCAGCCGGGGGTGTCTTCAGACAGTGCAGGCCTGCTTTGGCTGTGGTGTGGGGTTGCTGGACAAAGTGAGGTGTGTTTCCTAGATCTGAGCAGGTGGCCCTGCGGTGGGGTGGGAACTGAAGAGGGCGGTGGATGGCTGCTGCACCTTGCCCTCATTCTGAGTGAATACAGCAGTGATACCAGTGAGGAGAAGAGAGCTGTTGCGCTGATCTGCTGCAACGCCTGGCCCACTCTGGGGGGACTTGACACCTGGGTTGTCCTGCGGGCAGCTGTGCTGCTGGATCATTTTAAGTAGTTTGTGTAGGAGAGAATACGGGTACGTGGCTCTTGCCGGACCGGCTCTTCATAGTACCAGGCTTATGCAGACCTACCTACAGATGCCTGACAAACATAGTAGGGGAAGGGCAAAGCAGACAGTCATGGAGGCCTTTACTCAGAAGGAGGGAGGAGGCACGGTGTAGCTCTTGCCGCACAACGGTGCAGAGGCCGCTGCTGGCTCTGTGAGTCAACAAGGAGAGGACCGAATATTAGCAGCAAAAGAAATTCTGCAGGCGTCCCTTGAACATAAGATCGACACAGTGATTATTTATTTTGGCCTCTTGAGGCAGGATGTGCATACGCTTGTGGACCGGCTCGGTAACAGAGGCTCAGGCACAGGAGAGCAGGAGCAGCATCGCTGGTGCTCAATCTGACATTTTTGCAGTAATGGTGAAGGTAAGAAAACTGGAGCGACGGGCTGAGGATGCAGAGGGCAGATCAAGTACGAACAATATGAAGATCCTGGGTCTGCTCGAGAGGGAAGATGGGCAGGACCCATTTCCTATGTCGAGAATTTGCTGTTACAGGAGGTGAGACTTGGAACGCTGACGCTGGGGTTTAAAGTAGAGGAAGCCCACACATCTCTGGCTCAATAGCCCCCGCCGATTGCCCCCACGAGGCTGCTAATTGCTAAGATCCTGAACTATAAAGATAGAGAGCGTATACTGAACTTCTCTACGGAAGGTGGGCTAACTCAGCGAGCGTCCTCCAAATTGACTACTAACCCGGACTATACGCAGTTGGTGCAGAGTAAGAGTGCAGCGTTTGGCCCTACCAAGGCTAACTGCGTAGGGCCCAGCTGCGCTTTATGTTGATTTACCCTGTCAAGTTGATGGTGTTGCATAATGGCCTATCACACTTTTTTGAGAACACCACGACTGCATACTCTTGGATGGGCTTGATGGGATTACAGTTACCAGCGTCGCAGAACAATTTCCCCTGGTTGTAGTATTTACTCAGTGATTGCACTCATAATAATAATAATTTGCATTTCAGGCATCTGAGCATTGTTCATTACCCATGGTGTGTGGTGCTCATTTATCGATCTCGGAAGGATGAAAGGCTGAGTTTGGCCTTGCAAGTATTCAAACCTGTGTTGGCAGGCTCTGCAGTATGTCAAAGCGAGCGCTCTACTCGCTGTGCTATGCGACCTGCAAGTTTACAGTGTTTTGATGAGCTAAGGAGGGAGCTAAGCAGTTGGCGCTCCAGCTGGTCATCCTTGTTTTTGTGTATTTTGTATCTGTCTTTCTTGGGGAGGATTTGCTGCTGGCTGTGTGTGCTGCCGACATGCTACTATATAGACATTTTGAAAAACAGTTTTAGGGTATCTGCTGCCGTTTGTTGCCTGGGAGGTTGGGAGGGGTGCATGAGAGGCAGTTTGGCCCAAATATCTGTTTTGCTAATGGGTCTGTATTATTGGATTGGAGGGAGGGACAGTTGGTTGGGAGGTTTAGGTTGGTTGCTAGGGTGCGGGGACGTTGTGAGGTAGAGGGTTTTATTTTGGGTTCATGGTTATTACTGCTTGTGTCTGGAGTTTGGTGGACTGCATCCTCCGCGCTAGAGGATGTAGGCAGTGGGTGGGTAGGTGGGTGGGCGGGAGGGAGGGCCTGCTCTGGAGGGTGAGGAGGGGGAGCTGGGTGGGGTCTATGGCGACAAACAAGTATGATTGGTAGTGTGCGTGTGGTCACGTGGAATGTTTGCGGTCTGAATGGTTACATTAAAAGACTGAGTGCTTGCATATCTGTGTAGGGTGGGAGTCGGGTTAGCTCTGTTACAAGAGATGCATCTCACCAAGGACAGGCAGAATAAGCTTGTGGGGAAATGGGGTGGGCAGCTATGCAGCACCCCCTACTCTGCATTTGCCAGAGCTATCTTGGTGCGGATTGCATATACAGTCCCTTTCAGGATCCTAGAAACCAAGGAGGATGAGGGTCGAGTGGTGCTGGTTTTGGGGCTCTTGGAAGGGAGTGAAGTGTGCAATGTAAATTACTATGCTCCCAACCACACTGCTATGCCTTACTTTGTCTCATTATATTCAAAGTTGTCCAATATAGGGGTGCCCTGTGAAGATATGATATTGTATATATATATAGCGCCTATACACAATGTGTTTCAAAGCGCTTCAAGGCAAGGGGGGGGAACAAGGGAAAATGCATCTTCATTCTTACAGACTATGAACAGTAAGGATGTGAAATTAACTATCGTACTCTGCCTGACGACATTTCAGATAGTGCAAGAGCTAAGACATAGATAAGGAAGGGAGGGAGGGAAGGGGAAAGTGAGAAGGAAATGGAAACAGACATGTGACTACCGTACTAGGCCTGACAACATTTCTGGTAGAGTCTGAGAAGAGAAAAGGTGAGGGAGGGAAGGAACAAAACAAGTGACTATCGTACTAGGACTGGCGACATTTCAGAAAGTGCTGGGGGGTGGGGGGGAACAAGTAAAGGGAGGGTGGAGGAGACAGATGAGGTTGCTATCATACTAGGTCCATGGACAATTCTCAGAGTAAGCGCATAGAAGAAAGGAAGGGAAGGAGTTAGGAAAGGGGAGAAAGGGAGAGGAGGGGAGAACAGAGAGTAAGCAGTCAAAAAGAGTGCAGAAGCAAGAGGGGAGAGCGAATACAATTGCAGAAGTCAGTAGACACAATATTGCAAACTATAATATAAAACAGCATGATTCAGAGACACCATGAGTACAAGATGCGAAGGAAGTCCAGCATGAGAGTTGAGAAAGGGTGACGCACCGTGAATCCATGAAGTCCAAAAAAGTTAAATCCAGCATTGGCCACAAGACAGCGATGGTGAAACCAGAATGTATCAGGACAGGCTCCTGCAGAAGTAGGCTGGAGGGGGCGGGAGGGGGAGATGGGTAGAAGATATGGGGGAGCGATTTTAATTGAACATTGGACCAGACTGTTGATGGATCAGATAATAAATGATAGCGGCCTGCCCCGCGTGGGAACGCCTTAAGGGGTCTACTGAAGGATTTTGAGCTGACAGATGTGTGGGGGGTATTGCATGCAGAGGCATGGTCCTATGCATATTTTATGCCCCCACATGGAGTGCACACCCGCATAGACTACATTTTCACAGGACAGAAGTTCTTGGGGGAATTCACAGAAGTGGCTTATAGGGCCTGGGTCCTATTTGATTATGCACCATTGACGGTCATGTGGCAGGGGAGATTGCAGAGGCCCCAGATCCCTATTTGGCGGTTGAGATCGGAGGCCATATTGGATAATACTTTTTTAGAATATCTGGGTGAAGTGATAGAGTCTTTCTTTGACATTAATAGAGGCAGTATAAAGAGGGTGGGTACGTTGTGGGATGTCTTTAAGACAGTGGGGCGAGGCGATATGCCAAATGGGTTCTCCAGTAGGAGTGGCTGGATTCCCTCAAGGACTGGGAGCATAGAGTGTAACTGGCTGAGGGTAGGGCTCCAGAAATGGGAGAGGAAGCTGCGGAATACATGAGGAAGCTACATGTGGATGATGATCCGCTTGGGCGGTTGCTGGCCTGGCTCAGTAGAAGGAAGGATAAGAGAAATGATCATCGCCATACGAGATGCACAGGGGACGATTAGGCCTGGGCAGGAGGAGATTAATAAGGTCTTTGCCACATTTTACAGAACTCTATTTTCATCGAGCATGGAGGCCTCTGGCATTGAGGTGGCTGAAGCCTCGTCTTACATAGAACTGCCATGCTTTCAGCCCGATCAGTGGAAGATGCTCGACCCCCCACACTCAGTTGAGGAGCTACTGGCAGCAATGAAAGCATTACTGTCTGGCAAAACCCTGGCAGCGGATGGCTTACCTGGAGAGTTTAATAAGGAACAGGCTGAGAGGCTGGCTCCATGGCACCTGGAGACATTTGAAGAGGCGTATGAGATGGCAACGTTGCCTGGCAGCTTGCAGGAAACAATTATAGTTGCGGTGCTCAAGCCACACAAGCCACCGCTGGACTGGGGCTCATACAGACCCTTTTCCATAGTCCATCAAGAATCCAAGATTTTGATGACCTTGTTCGAGGCTAGGCTTAAGTGGGTGATAGGCACCCTGATACATGTGGACCACACTGGGTACGTGTCAGCAGAAACACCACGTGTAATTTAAGGAGACTTCATCACATCATTGACAGTGCTAGGGATTTGGACTTGGATTGTGCAGCAGCCCCGTTGGACGCTGATAAGGCATTTGACTCGGTCTGGTGGGACTGGATGTATGAGTCTTTGCATAGTTTTGGGATTGGGGATGGGTTTCTGAGGTGTAGACAGGCCCCATGAACAGGGTGCGTATGGGCAAACAGGTCACTAGACAGGGTTGCCCACTGTCTCCGATGGTGTTCATTCTAGCTTTGGAGCTGCTCGCAGTTTTCCTTAGGTTGAGTATTCAGAAGCGGGCATCCTTGTGGACAGGATGAGACATTTAATTTCATTGTACGCAGATGATATGTTACATACCCATAGGATAATTTACAGCATCTTTTGTATGTAACTGATCGGTTTGGGGTGGTCTCAGGGATATAGGTTAGCAGATGATAGTCATGCTTTTTTACGCTAGCGGGGTGGAAGACCCGCTGCAGCTCCTCTCTGCCTAATTTAGGTTTGCCCTGGGAGACAGAGACCTTCCGATACCTCAGAGTGAATGTCCAACATAACTTTGCAGCTGGGCATTTACATAATACAAAGAGCTTTGGACAGGATTGTAATGAAGTTTTAGAGGAAGTTCCCACTGTCGATCTGCACTTTTAAAGATGATGGTGCTCCTACGTTTGTTACATTATTTCATCAACATACCATATGACATTCCCAAAATATTTTTGCGCAAGCTGAATACTTTTGTCAGAGAGTTTGTTTGTGGGGGACAGAGTAAAAGGATTGCGCTAGGCACTTTGCAGAGGGACTATGGGCATGGCGGTTCACAGACCTCATTTTGGGATGTATTATCTGGTGGGACAGTTGCAGTTAGTCACAGGATGGCTGGCAGATGAGCATTCTTGAAAACAGCCTTTTGCAACTTGCCGTCAAGCGGTTCTATCTTAAGGAGGTGCTGTGGGTGCGTGTTCACACAGGCATAGGATGCGGAAGCTTCTGGGGGTTGTGGATCCTTACTCTCCTAATAGTCCCCTAGTGGGGTTGGTGCAGGATGGATCCCGTTAGGTACAAGGGATTAGGAGACACCTAAAGGTGGCCTGAACTTGGTGAGGGGGCGGAGTCTGAACTGGTGCTCGAGGCTATGTACGATATGTCTGAGGGAGGCCACGCGGTCTCCAGAATATATGAGTTGGTTTCTGGTAAAATAGCAGAGCCGGTTTTGAGGCGGCGTTTGCAATGGGAAGCAGACCTGGGCAGGACCTTCACAGATGCGGAATGGACCCAGGCTTTGGTATATACCAGAACGGTTTCCAGGAATGCTCACTTCAAATTACTGCAGCTGTTTGTTACGCATAGGGCATATATGACCCCCGATAGAATCTTCCAGTTCCCAGGAGCAGCGCAGCAGGCCATCCCTAGATGTGCGGATGATGCCGCTTATATGCTGCACATGGTTTGGAGCTGCCCTGTGGTTCAAAGGTACTGGGAGGCGATTGAAGATATAGGCCTGCCTCCAGGGAGAACCATACAGCCCATACTGCCAGAATGAAAGATCTGATCTGTGTGTTGGCCAAACGCAGGGTTGCTGTAGTGTAAGGCGAAGGAGGGTCCCAGTGTGGATGCATGGTGGAGCGATCTGTATCGATGACGAATGCAGAGACTTCAGTATGGTACAGAGCAGTATACAGAGGTATGAAAGGAATTAGCGAGGATGTGGCCACTTGGAATTCTTTGACCCAGGAGATGTTTCGGCCTTCGGATGATATGCCCCCATAAAAGTCGAGATTGGCATTGCATATAGGTGGGGAATTTCACCCACCCATGGGCCCTGTGAAATGGGGGTGTGCCTGTAAGGGAGAATTCTCATTTATGGCTAATTTCCCTCACCTAGTGAGTCCCCCAGCAGCTTTAATGGACTTCTGGAGTTTATTTTTTTCCACTTGGTAAGAGTGAGAGCTTTTCCCCCACTCTTACCTGGGTTTTGCTATGTGTTTCTATCTGTTTTTGTGATTGTGGACTCTGAAATACACCACTTCAGTAGCCCCCTTCTTTTTGTGTGTCACACAGCACCTTCAGTGCCGTGGCACAGGGTTGTCTTTGAGACTTTCCTCGACTCCATTTCTGAGGTGACTACTGTCCCCCAGAAAAGGGTAAAGTTACCATTAACTTTACTTAGTCAATCTTTTATCCCTTTGTATCTGTACCTCCTAGAGCATTGTTTCGCTCTTTTAACATTTAGACATGGCTGGTGGCAGTGGTATCTACCCTAACTTTTCTACCGCGATTATATTAGATAAATGTGGTACTGTTCTTGGCTATTATATTAGCCTCAAACATAAACCCGCTTGACCAAATCGTCTTTTTCTTGGCTCGGGTTGGGTTTATTCGCCATTTCTTTTTGTTAAAGTCCTTCTTGTGTTTTACTTTGCATGGCAAACTAGGTTCGCCTTCTTTGTTCACTGTCTTTTGGCGAGCTTCTGCCCAGAAGCCCTCCTCAAGGCGCCTGGGTGTCTAAGTGGGCTGAATGTGAGGGAAGGGTGTAGTCACCCCCTGCACAGGGTTTCCTAGGAAACCCAAGTCGCATTTTTTCATGATTGGCCAGGGTTGTTGTCCAGGCTGGACAACCCCCCTGCTGGGAGATTGACAGCCAGGCTGCGTGAATGGGTTTTTTTTTTGCATAAAAGGCAGGTCTCTTGGGCTAGAAGTCAGAGTCGCCACTGGAACTACAAGGAACCGAAGAGAAGCGGAGAGAACGACGGCTGCTGCAACTACCCCGTCCCGGTGAAGCCCTGCTGCAGTCCTGAGCTATCTGCCCTTCAACGACTCAGAGAAGATCCAGTCCGGAGTCTTCTTCCCTTGAGCTTGGTGGGGATAACCAGCTCATCTTCAACAGCCAGAGGATCCTCTTCCGTGGTCGAAATCGCTGCACACTGCTGTAGTGGTCCGGATAGCCACCTGAAGAGCCTCTCCTGTTTTTAAGGAGTGCACCTTTTATTCCTTGTCGCTGCTGCCGGCTTCATCCGTGTGGTGCTGTTAGGCAGAATCCTGTGCAGTTCCCTTGGGGAACACTGCAAAAAGATTAAGACTACAGGAGTAAGCAGTAAACCCAATTGGTAGCAGTCTGTACCACCCAGATTTACCTGGTAGCTGTGGCTGAGCAGTCAGACTTCTCTCAAAAAGAGTAGAGCAGTATATAGAGTATACACAATAGGGCTAAAAACACAGTAGAGCAAACAAAGACTGACCAGAGCTTTGTATCAAAAGTATATAATTATTTATTTAAAACACACTTTAGGAAATACACTAGCACTCTAAATCAAAAGCAAGTTAAAACACAGTCAGGTAAAGTATAGACACCTCCCTTGATAATTATTAGACAAGTCAGAGTTAAAATACCACTATTTGTTAAAACAGATGTGAGCGTGTAACCTAGATGGCACTGCAATAGTTAAGTTAAAGGGAGAAAAAAAGGCAGGGCATAAAAATAAAACAGTTCCCAACACTTTTAGAAGTTCAAAGCAAGGGAGTAAAGGCAGTATACAATATAGAGCCAAAGTTCATAGGTCAGGCCCACTTTAGATCCACTAAAAGTCCTTGCAGAATGTTCAAAAGAGGTTGGGGTGAATCAAGAAGTAACGTTAGAAGGTCTGGGGCCAACCCAGTTGGAAAGCCAAGGATTTAAGGGTCACCTTTAGCAATCAGTGGAAAGGGAGGCCAGGCAGAACACAGTACCTTAAAGAGAGAGCAAGCTCCAGCGGTGGCAGTTGTTCCTGGCAGTGGTTGCAGTTCCTTGTTTCGACCAGGGGAAAGAGAGGATCTCGTCGAGGAGGAAACTTGGAGTCGTTGCACTGCCCAGGGATGAAACCAGCCACTGAGTTTGTCGGTTAAAAGGTGCGTTCCTTTTATTCGCAGCCAAAGTGGTGAAGCTTGGCTATTTGGCCGCCGGGGTGCTTAGCACGGGCGATTCGACCAAGAGACGTCTTTGGAAGGCAAAAGGGGCGAACGGGTTGATCCCACCAGCTCAAAGGAAGAAGACTCGTCCAGCAGAAGATCTTCTCTTGTCGTTGGGAAAGTGGCGATTTAGTTGCAGCAGGGCTCCACCGGTGGTGTCGTCGTTGCAGATGGCTCAGCTTCTTCCCTCTTCGGATTCTTAGGTCCTGTGGCGTCTTCTGAAGTTACAGTCCCAAAGGCCCTGCTTTTATGCAGAAAATCCCCCATTGAACAGCCTAGCTGTCATTCACACATGCTAAGTGGTGAGCCGGGCGGCTCACCACCGGGCCAATCAGAATAGAGTGCGACTTGGGTTGCTAAGGCAACGCAGTCCAGGGTGCCAATTCCCCTCCCCACACATCCTGTGGAACCCGAACAGAGTGGCACCATTTGGAGGGCTTTTGTGGAGAAGCCCGCCAAAAAGTGGAACAAAGGACTCAACCTTTTGTTAGAGTTACAGAGACGGACATGAACGCCATTTTAGAAAAGAGGTCTGGCAAAAAGACCCAACCATTGCTTTAATATTAAATAAATAAACCGGCGGTATCTTTAACATTGCACCAAAAAGTGGTGCGTTTAAAATCAATGGGAAAATCCCATAGGAAATATTCTGGTGGACTTTTTTGGGTGGTAACCACTCCCACCAGCCAGAAACTGGACAAGGGGGGACTGGACAGTGCCCCCTCGAAAACAGACCCGAGGGGCAATCGAATTAACCCTTCCAGTACTTCCACAATATGATGGTTTGTACTGGTTCTGTTCACAATTTGGGACTAGTAAAATCAATGGTGACTTTACGTGCCCTGGGAGACAGTCAGTCCCAGGGTATGGAGTCTATGTTTGGCGGTCACTATGACAACCCTGTGTTACTGCACTGAGGGTGCTGTATAACACATACACAAAAACAGATGATACATTATGGAGTAAAAGACCCCATGGCCCATAAGCACACAAAGAGTCAAAGACATACCTCAAATCATGCCCAAGAGTGGGAGGAAGAGAGTCTCACTCTTAGCAGGAGAAAAAAACAAACCCCAAAAATCCAGCAAAGCTGCTGGGGGACTCACTAGGTTTGGGGAATTAGCCTTATAAGAGAATTCTCCCTAACAGCTGCAGACCCCCTTCAAACGTCCTCCTTCACAACGAAGCTCCAGGAATCGTGGGGTCTGCGGGAAACCAACAGGAACAACTGCCAGGGCACTAGCTACACCACTGGAACAAGGTACTGTGTTCTGTTGAGGAAACTGGGTGAATCCTCTTTTCTTCATTTCCAAGGCTTGCCCTCGTCTTCCTTCCTTCTTATAACTTTTGCTTCCGAACATTGACAATATCGAAGTACTTTTGGCTACGTTGAATCGTGACCTGTCTGACCGTGTGATCTGCGGCAACTGGCCCTGGTGTCTTTCGACCCTGGCTACGGCCCTTTGACTTTTGACCTTCTGTCTCTGAGTGTTTCTTGATTCTGCCTGCCTAACCAAAATATGGCCTGTGATTTTTGTCTCCAACTCCCTCTGGGTATCTCAGGTGCTAAGTGTGTTTTTGCCCCGGTAGCATTTCATGTCACGGATACGCTTTTGTTTAGTAGACCGAACTGTCAAAGAGTTATCGCAATTGTATTCGCAGTAACATGTTTTGTTCATAACACCAGTTCATTCAAACACAGGGTACTTACCTTGAGACTTACTGTACAAAGTGAATTGGTTAGTTGTAGTATATTTAACGTGTGGTTTTTTTATTGAAGTTTAATAGAAGTGTTGCGTTTATAACGAATGGTTTAAAAATAAATGTACTTATATTTTTCTACATGAAACCTTGAGTCAGTGTTTACTTGAGTCACAGTAATTGTGGTCCCTTTGTGTAATCTCTGCTACTGCTCATATACTCTTGAGATAGGCCTGGGTGCTCCGCCACTGCTACCACTCTGACATAGTAGTACAGGCTTGTACCAAAGGTAAAACTTGTATTGCTACCTGTGGTCTTAATTGTGTGTAGTGGTCCCTAAGGGCACTGCACAGATTCTGCCCAACAGTGCCTGGCATGGATGCCGGAGGTTCGGAACCAGGACAGCGCAAACATGTGTTTTTGTATGTTCGTTTGTGGTTTGTGCGTCTTGACTGCATTATCATTTTCTTCATGATCTTCATTTCGCAGTAAATCCATCCTTTTTTTCTTAGGGTTTTGTTTGTGGATTATTGTGTTCTGATCTTACATTGTTTACCTTGATTGTACGGAGTGTAACATCCGCGAGCCGTTGGTTGTATGTGTTTGTTTATGGAAAATAAAAACACAGATGAAATCACACACGGTATTGGAGGATTGGGGGGGGAGGGGAGTGTTAAGTCAGGCCTTTTAAAAACTGTACCATCGAGAAGTAGCTTTAAGATTGATAGCACAGCTAAATAGCCTTGCTGCTGGGAACCTGAAGGCCCTGTCTTGCCAAATGAAGAAGGAAGGAAAACACCTTTGTGGTGTCACATAAGAAAAGATCCACATTCTGTGCTCTGTACCGGCTGCAGAATTTCTTCCAACGGCAGCGTTATGGAGCTTTAGTTGCTGGCCTTCTGGCTGAAGGCATCAACTCCATCATGTCTTCCGGAAGGTCCTAATCCCTGTACCTCAGCCTTTCAGAAGCCAAGCATGCAGGTTGAGCGTGTGTACACTCGGGTGAAGAAGCAGCCTCCCCCACCCACCGAGCGAGAAAGTCTGGATTCGGGGCAGACTGTGTGGATGGCAGATCGTCATGTCCAGAAGGTCTGGGTACCACGTTCTCCTGGCCCAGTCCGGGGCAATCAGAATCATTATTGCTCCGTACCTCTTCAACATCCTGATCACTTGAGGAATGATGGGAATCAATGGGAATGGATACAGGAGCTGGAAATTCTAGTCCACAACCAATGCATCCCCCAGCACTCCTCTCGGCGGAAATTCCCTGGGGCAGAAGAGTTTGCACGTCCTGTTCAAACTGGAGGCGAACCGATCCATTTAAGGGGTTCCCCAGAAGGTGAAGATGATTAGTGGGAAACCAAGCCCTGCCTGCTCAGGGTGTCTACCATCATACTCTGCTTCCCAGCAAGATGAATTGTCAAAAGGGAGATCTTGTTCTTTAATGCCTAGAACCAGAGCTGCACCACCCCTCTTGTTGATGTAGTGCATGGCCACTATATCATCCGTCATGATCAGGACGGTTTTCCACTGTATGGAGAGGAAAAGGTCATCAAGCACCAGTCTGACTGCCCTCAGCTCCAACAGGTTAATGTGAAGTTTTGTCTCCGCCAAGGACCACAACCTGCTCAATGCCAGCTTGTTCAGGTGAGCACCCCAGTCTTACAGGGATGCCTCCGTCACTACAGTCGTCTATGGCCATGGTTGCCAAAATGGTTCTCCTGCCTACACATTATCTTTGGATCCTCACTGCAGGAGATCCTGCTTGGGACTTTAATCAAGTCCACCATACTGCCAGATAACTGCGATCACTGAGATCTGAGGACCGTTGGAGAGATCTCATTCTGAGTCAGGTCTCTGACACCAGGAAGATGCAGGATGCTATGAGGCTGAGCAAATGTATGAAGTTGAGGGCTGGCAGATACTGGGTGTACTAGAACTTGGTGACTATTTGTGCAGGATGAGTAGAGCCCGCTCCTCGTGAGGACAAACCTTGCCCGAGGGAGAATCGAGGACCGCTCAGATGAATTAGAGAGTTTGAGAAGGTGTCAGCTGAGGCTTCTTTAAATTGAAGGAGAAGCCCAGTTTATAGCGGCGATGGCAGGTCTGGTTCAGATGATAGAGCTTTATCCGCAGACCGCACCCAGATTAACCAATCGTTCAGTTAAGCAAAGATGTGAATCCCTCCCTTCCTGAGACTGGCTGCCACTACAACCAACAGCTTGGTGTTAGGAAAGATTTATTTTTATTGCACCTTTCCTTCCATCTTTATGGAACCACCAAACGTGTTGCTTTTATGTTTGAATCTGACCTTTACTTTTTACAGTGCAGTGAAGCCTTAAGCTTTACTGGACTGGCCTTTGCTCATATGCCATGGGAAAAACTGACGTGTCCTTAAGGCTGTCAGTACTGGGAAACATTGTTTCCCTTATTCGTGTTACTGTGTTACTACTTTTGTATCACTTGTGGTAACTTTTTATCATTGTACAATGCAGCTTACACTGCAGTACAATGGGTACATTTTTGTTTCGCCTTACACTAACACTCAGAGGATTTTTGGTTTCTGTAGGTGTGCTAAAAGTATAAGCTGGTGGCAGCAATTACTTTTTCCCACTTTTTGTTGGGAATTTTCATTTTAGCCATACCACATTTGGCTACTAACTGTGGCTACTGGTCAAACATGGCAAAACATGGCCGTGCCACAAGATTCTTCGCTTGTCCTTTTGCCATCTTGTTCTTTAGTCTTTAGTCCACTGGTTGGCTGTGTGTGTTTGCTTGTAGGAAGTGGGCTGGGACTGTCTGGTCCCAATCGACAAACTGGTTTCAGTGTGTCTGAGTGGTATGCATGAATGTTCCCGCCAGTGGTACTAATTGGACCAGGGCTGGGGAGAGGGAGTGTGAGTGTGTGTGTATGTGTGTGTGTGTGTGTGTGTGTGTGTGTGTGTGTCCCCTGCTCAATAGCTAGTGAGGGAAGCAGCGCTTACCTGGCTTTTAGAATAAAAAGAGTGTAAAGCACTGAATGGGGAGTCTGTACTCCTGCTCTCTATATTGTAGAGGAGAGGCACAGAGGACCCCAGCCAACATTCTCTATTCGGTAGCTATGGTTGAGCAATCAAGGCTTAAGCTCTTAAGAGGTGATGCAGGCTGGTTCTCAAGTACGGTGTAGTCCCCAAGTACCCACAAAGGAATGTCCATAAACTATTATTGAAAACACAGTCTTTATATAATTAAGGTTCACGGTTATATACACAATAACAATAACTCACTTTGTGCTCAGTTAATCTCCAATTGCAAATAAATAGTGTTCTACGTGGTACCACAATTACTATCAGATTTCATTAGAGTGCATCAACTGGACTTAGTTTAAATGTCACTCAAATGAAGTAATAGAGACATAGGAGGAAAGCAGTTGGTTCGAACAATTGGCAGAATACTGGCCCCTTTAACAAGGGACCGTTCTGTGTGAGGATCCCCACACCTGGGCAACCTGTAAATAAAGATATAATGCAAGCCCAGTCCATATTTTGTTCACAACAGTCTTATTTCCTTCAAAATAGTTCTGCAACCCCAATGTACACGGAGTAGCATAGTTCGACATCGGGTCGTCGACGGATCCTTCCTGAGCGTTTCCCTTTAAAGCAGGAGCCACAGATCGTCGAGATCCCACATGGAAAAAGGGTGAACACTGTAGTTGTGGCAGCAGCTTCAGTCCTTATGGTGCTTGTTGACTATCGGTTAAAAACGTCCTGCAAGCGGAGGCGTGCGGTGCACCTCGACGACAAGCGTTCGTTGCCGCAAGGAGTCATTGAGGAACTTTAGCCCAGAAAGGGTATCGAGTCGTCAGCGTCTCTGCAGTCTTCGGGTGGCGGGAAACCCACCGGCGGATTCTCCTTGGTCGTCGGCGGCCTTGACTTTCTCCGGCAGGACGAAAGCGGTCGACAAGGGTGAGCAAAGGAGTCCTTGTTTCAATGTTCTTAGGCAAAGGGAGCACTGCGGCTCCGGTCGGCGAAAGTGAACGGCTGTCCGGTGCTTCTCTTTATTCTCCTCGGCAGTCCCCTTCTCCGGTCAACAGCATTTTGTTGATCTGTCCACCAGGGAGCTTTGGCAAAGATCAGCTGGTGCACGATGGACCCTCGTAGCTCGGGAAGAGGTCTCCGTCCTCTCTTGGATCAGTTCTTGACGGCACAGCAGCTTTCAGATTGCAAAAAAGAACTGCAGTTTACCTTCTTCTGGTTCGGCTTCGAGAATAAGAATCAAGTATCAACTTCAACTTCTGAACAATTTCTAGCAGTGAGAGGCCCCCAGATATACTGTTGATCTCTCATTCACTCTGCTGAGTCACACTCAGGCAACCAATCACTCAGAAGGGCATTCAGGCAGTCGGGCAGCCAATCTGGCGCACAGTGCATTCAGGCCATTCTTCTCCATCCAGACACACTCAACACAGAATGTGGATTCGGACGAGCACTCCGCCATTCAGCACTACACACTGCATTCATACCAGTTTCGGGCAGGGCAATCTCAGTCATCACCAGATACTAGACACCCATAACACAGAATGCGTATTTGTCACACTCCATTCACCCAGGTCCCACCCCACGTGCGTACCCACAACATACAGTCATTGGGAAGGCTTCAGCCAGTCTGGCCTGGACTTCCCCACAACATCATATATGGAACTTTCACCCAACAGCCAGTCAGGGGGAAGGGACAGAGTCAGGGCTTCCCAAGACTTCGGGAAAAGTAAGGGAACAGGCAATAGAAAGCAAGAGGCCACAGGGGCCATCTTGTTTCCTAGAAGGGATCCACTGATTCCAATGACGGGGCCAGAGCATCCAAAAATGGAGTATACTCGGGGCACCTGTCAATTCAGCACAGAGCCCGTACCCTGCTCTGTGGGCCACACACAGGTGCCCAAAAACATACACTTCGGAGTACAGGGTCGTACTCACACCCATGAGTGCCATAAGGGTATTCCAAGGGACTGTTCAGCACACCAAATACAGGAAGACCCGCAACACCAAGAGTCCCACATGAACTCCTGTGTGGAAAACAAGGCAGAATACATGATAAAAAGCAATAAAGGACAAGGATATGGAGGCCCCATCCCTCTGATGCATTTCCAGCATCACAAAGAGGACCCCTGCATCCATTCTTGAGAGATCCTGTAGAAACCTGAAGGAGCCAAGAATCCTATCCAGCTGCAAGACCCACAAAGAAACTGGAGACCTGACTGAAGGCAACCTGGCGAAAAAATTCTGCTGCTGTCCTAGAGGAGCCCTGTCTTGCTCGTGATCTTTAGCAGTCCTGCGAAGGAGCTGTGACCCTTGGAGTGGAGGGACCATCCATTGCTCATGTCTTGTTGTCCTGCCAAAAGAAGCCTTCAGAAGTGCCCTGGAACCGTCCCGTGGCTGACTAGCTTTGATTTTGGGCTACCGTGCTGCCGCCATCACCGTTCTGAGTTTCAACCTGGAACTTGGTGGATCCTCAGCTGGAACTACGAGACTGACTTCAACAAAATGTCAGCATCCTAACATCGAGCAGACCTGAGATATGAGGGGAAAGTCCGACCGTGGCTGCTGAGTCTCTTTGCGTCACCGTGCTGCGGTGACCACCATCTGAAATCGCTTACCTGACCAGAGTCTAGTCCTGAGAGGGGTCCTGCATCGTGTTTTTCTGCAACATTCCATTGTGAGTCCTTGCAACAGTGAAAGACACCAACCGGAGATCAGCTAGAACTTGAGTACGGGGGTAAGTTGGAAAGCTTGTAACCTATCCCTATACTCCCATTATAAGTCAAGGGGCTAATAATAAAGCTTTATTCTAACACTTTTGGCTTTGCCATTGCTTGCGCAAGACCTCTGAAAGTTGGGGCTACTTTTGGTAGTTAGTTTTACTTTTACCCCAACTATAAGAACCCGTCACTGCACCCCAGGAACCATACCTGCATTTTTTCCTGTTTCATAACTCTGTGGAACCTTAACCTGAACTATTGGGCAAAAGGCCCGTAAAATTTAGGGCTGGACAATTTTAGTTGGGGATCATCTCTGTGGACCTTGAGTGCATAGTACTAATCTAACCTTCCCTTTGCAGGAGTATCTGATATGTATTATGCCCTATAATAAGTGACTGTATATATGTATCTATTTTGTATTAGTCTTGTGTGTTAACTCTACTTGCTAGTAGTCATTTTTCATAGTGTGTTTTGGCCAATAATTAATAACTTTTTATACATCCTGTAATTTGTGATTCCCATTGTGTGACCTCATTGTGGACCCTTTACAAGCTTACCATCTCTGAAGATCACTGCTACCTGAACTGGTTTGGCTACAGCTCCCCTGAGTTGTCCCTGTCACAATATAGGTTGGCCTTCTATACATCTGTCCACCAGGCCAAAGTATAGAAAACCAGTCCTAACAAATTGGTGTACAGTGGTGGGATGACCCTCTCGACATAGCATCTGTGGTACCCAATACAGAACCTTTTCACAAAACACCCAGTGTAGATCACTGGTGGTGTGTCCATATAATGCTTAAACAGAAAACTATAATTTTTGATTGCCTTGTAGATAAAGTCACCACTGTAATAGATATCATGGAAAGAATCACTTTCACCACTTTAAGCGCCTCCAAAGTGGATCGGTTAAGAAAGTTGTGTGCTGACAGGGGCTTAACAGTCTCTGGCACTAAAGCAGAGTTGGATTTTGAAAGAAATAAGGTTGTGCCTAACTTTGCAAATGGTCCTGATAGTGTAGCTGGGGCTGGACCCAGCAGCAGTAATGTACTTGCTGCCACTACAGTGGCCAATGTTGAGAAAGAGGAGGAAGAAAGTGCATACTTTGAACTATGGTCTGTCACCATCTCAGGTGCTGAGGCATTATTTGACCTGAAAAGGGAGAAACTCAGGCTCAAAGTAAAAAAGCTGGCGTTCAATATGGCCAGGTTGTGTTTTGAGAGGGTGGAAAGGCAGAAAGACAGGGATCACCAGCTGGAGCTTGCCAAGATTCAGGCTTCACAAGGTTCTTCCAGAGGATCTGGAGTGGGTTCTGGGTTCTCTTCACACCCTAGCCTTCCGAAAGAGAATGAAGAGAAGACTGACCTAATTGACTGGCTTGTAACTTTTGAGTATACATGTGAGGTAGTACAAGGAGTGAGTGATGCTGACAGGATTGCATGGTTGATCAGCAGACTGCCCCATTCTGGCTGCAGTGCCATAATGGAAATGTCAGATTAAACTTCGTGAAACTAAAGCAATCTCTTATCCTCACGTTTGGGAAGACTCTGACTCAATTCTTGAGGAGGTTTAGTATGTCACTTTTGTTGACGATTCCTTAAAAATACGTCTGGCTGCATATAGGGCAATCAAATAACTGCCTTTGAGGGTATGATCAATTTGGTCATGCTTGAACACATTTTTGCCTGTTGTTCCCCAGAGCAACATTTGGCTGACTCAAAGGAGTTAAATCCAAAGAAGCTAGCCATTGCTGCAGACTTTTGGGCATCACAGAGTGTCCCATACGGACAAAGCGAGCTTCAGGTAAGCAGGAGAAGGGAAAGAAAGAGAAAGAGGGTGGGGGTACTGATAAAACTATGTCCAGGAAGACCCACAAAAGGTTTAATAAGGAAATCCTGAAAATCAGGACATGGTAGTGGGACTAACCCTCCCAAGAATGTGAGTGGTTTCTGTAAGCCTCCCTATGTGTTAAGTTCCAGTTGAGCCTTGTTACACTTGTGGAGCAAGTGACCACAGGAAGGGGCACCCCATATGTAACGGTAAGACCTTGGTGGTCCACTCTGCCAGTCTGGCCTTCTAACAATATAAGGAAGAAGAGATGGCAGTGGTGTCCTTCCCTTTAGACTGCATTCCCTCAGAGGAAGAATCTGAAGTTAGCCTAGATTCCTTGGAAAATGGTAGTGCTAGAGCATTGGCTCCCTTCGCAGTCCTGTTGCATAGTAATAATTCTCACGAGGATAGTGTTCAGGTAGAAGGTGTAAATACCTCTACTGTTAGGAACATTGGGCCCTGTCCTACTGAAGTAGCTGCCTTCATGGTAAACCCACAGGTTCTTGCCAGAGTTCCTGTGGGGGATACTCGGTTGGCTGGTAGGCCCTCTCAATGTTCCAGTGGCATACATGCCAACATTCCAACGCACCTGGGAGGGATATTTCATCAGAGAAATTGTGGGACAAACATTTTGCCATAGGAACGCATTGGGTAAAGAATTATTTTAGGTGGGAGAACGTGAAAAATATTTCTGTTTTTCATGGGCAAATCGGGAGTCTCCCGCCTAAATCGGGAGGGTTGATTCCACATTATCTCTTAAAAAACAAACTAATTCCCACGCTTACTCCACTGCTTACACCTGCAAATTAATCGGGGCTTGCAGACCTTACCTCTCCAAAATCAATTGTATCACACTAGCCAATGCCGTCTTAATGTCTAAATTGGACTACTGTAACGCCCTATATACGGGCGCCAGTAAAACCATCATAAACAAAATGCAAATACTGCAGAATAATGCTCTCAGAGCACCCCTGTACATACCCCGCAGAGCACAATATCCAACATTAGGAAAGACCAACATTGGTTAAAAATCAGTGACAGAGTTCTCCTGAAAACGCTATCTCTCACCCACAAAGGACTGAACACCACCACGCCCCCATACATTTTGGCCAGACTGACGAGAAAATCCTATACCTACCACACTAGAGCTTCTAATCACTTCCTACTTGAAACGCCTAGATTCAGACTAACAAAAGCGGGTGAAGCTAGCTTCCCTGTTAAAGCTGCCCGTGCCTGGAATGCACTCCCCACTGCACTGAGAGCTAATCTAACCTACTCTAGATTTAGATGTAATGTGGAAAGTTGGCTCTGGACTAATGATGACTAACAAACTGATCCTCTGTTCTAGGCCCGGATCAACCACTGTAAATAATTACCATGATACTTCTGAAACCAGAAGTCAGGCTATCTCATTGCATATGAGCCCCTCACATCTTGTATCCCTTTATATCTGTATGTTAAAAAAAGTTAATAACACTTGTAATGTATCTTCTGTATGCATCCTCTGTATGTAACCTAAGCTCAAGTATTCTTGTAACTGCTGCGCCCGGCTACACCTGGGTTTGGAGCGCATTTTCAAATAATAAACTTAACTAAGCTAAACTAAGCTATGCTTAAAGAAATGGTCAGGGCATCTGTCAACATGAGGGGAGTGGTTCCTAGAAGAGTGCTGGGTGAGTTGAGTCTTCAAGACTTAGGTCCTGATAGGCCTTCACCAGACCCTTCACAGACTAGATCTCATAATCAGGCTGTCTTAGCCAAGCCTAAGAGTGTCAGAACCTGGTTACTGCGGTACAGTGAGTAATGGTAAGGACTTACCACGAACACGGATTGATCCTGATGGTTGCAAGCTTCCCCTTTACAATTCGAATTCTTTAGAAGAAATAAAGATATTCCAAAATGATGTACCTCACTAGCTGATAGTAACAAAAGCTAGAGAAATGAATCACTGGAAAGTGCGAAGCATCCACCAAGTTATAGGAGATGACCATGCAGAGAACAATGGATCAGACTTCTGGGCCGACTCATGTTCAATTCTGGTCTTCTCCTAGGAAGGCAAGATCACCAGACTCAGTATTGATCAATTAGACACAATCAACACCCTCCTTTCCTAATGCCCCTGAGATGCTAACAGCTGCTGTGTCCCCTTGCCTTAGAATGAAGCAAAGAAGTTCCAGATGGAATCCAAGAAGACACAAAATGGGAAAGGGAAGGGTTAGTAGGGTGCTGTAGCCGTACAGCACGAGGGTTGCACTAGAGTTGGGTTGGTGCACTATTGGTATCCTCTGGAAAGAGTCCACATGTCCAGTGCACAATTTAGGAAGTTAGAAATAAGAGGTATCAAAGTTCACAATGATGGATCTCGTTATAAGAAACAAAACAGGAGTCCAAGACAACTTGGTATATGCGTTGCAAAGAAATTAGCCCTTGTAGCAGGTAGCCACCGTGGGGGCTAGAAGCAGGAAAATGGATTAGGTAGTTCCTTAATCCAAATCCAAATGTATGCCGTGGAAACGGGAACGAAAGGAGACAGGCCGCAGGTAAGCAAAGTGCAGTCGTAGTGCCGTGGAGAATGGAAATGGAGGTTCCTTTAAACAAGCCGCAGTCATGTTGCCGGGTAAGCAGAGAGCAGCCGTAATGCCGTGAAGAACGGAATTAAAGGTTCCTTTAAAGAAGCCATAGTCGTGATGCCGGGTAAGCAGAGAGCAGCCGTGGAGCCGCAGACCCAGGAAGGAATGCAGAATTAACCCAGGAACAACGAAGGACAATCGGGCAGAGGAGCGTTTGTAAAACGCCAGAGCTTCAGGAAACGAATGAAACGCTAATCAGAAGCACCGGATGTCTGCAGTTACCTAGCTTAAATACAACCGCGAGGCATTCCGGCCACGTGACGTTCTTGATCACTTGAGGATTCTTGAACACAGCAGCCGCACGGGGAGTGCGACGTCCCAGACACGCAGCCCATCTCCATGGAAATTTATCAGGAATAGAACGGTCTAGCCGCCGTTCTATGAGCAAACTGACGCTTGCTGTAATGTGAGTCTGCAGGCAATCTCAACCTGGCTTTCACGGAAGGGGAACCGGAGGTAGGAGCAGGGGCAGACATGACAAAGAGAAAGCCTAGCCCCAAGGGGAAACCCATGGCTAGAGGAGTCAGAAATAGAGGCACAGGGAAGGAGACTATTCCCCCCTGCCTTAACTACATCTGTTGAGGTAGTTGAAGAGTCCCTATTCCTAGTTTGGAAGATGGACCCCCACAATTCCTTGAATCCTATTGGCCTCCTCAGCTGCCTAGTATATATGTAGAGGAGAATCCCAGGAGAAAGAGAAGCATGGGCCAACAGAAAAGAAAACCATCATGTTAGGCTTATGGAGAAAGGCCTGCTTCCAATGGGAGGATCCTCCTCCAGTGAAGCAAAGGATTCACAAGGAAGGTGGGATACTACAAAGTAAACCCACAGAGCATACCAGAGAAAACATTGAGAGGTTTCAGGTTACTCAGTTTGTGAGGCCCCTCCTCCTAGGGTTGGTGTGTGACATTCCCCTGATGATGCATCCTAGTGTCAGGATTTCACCTGTGTGGTCTAACACACATTCTTACTGGTCCATGATGGGATTCCTAGAGGAAAACCACTGTTGTAGTCTCACTCTGTCACCAGGTTGACAGGAGTGAGACAGGAATTCAATTACTCCAGAGTTCACTTTTAAGAGTGAACTCCTTGCTACTAATTTGGGATTTTTCTGTTTTAGCCTTACCGCGTTTGGCTACTAACTGTGGCTACTGGGCACTCATGGCCATGCCACGAGATTTCTTGCTCGTTGTTTTGCCATCTTGTTCTTTAGCCTTCTTCCTGACCTGAGAGGCCAGGAAAATCCTTATAAGGACTTCCAGTGCCTGGAAAAGCAGAAGCTTTTGGTAGGCTACTGGAGTGATGTGTGCGTTTGCTGGCAGAATGTGGGCTTGGACTGTCTAGTCCCAATCCACAAATTGGTTTCAGTGCGTCTGAGTGGTATGCATGAATATTCCCACCAGTGGTCCTGATTGGACCACTGCTGGGTTGTGTGTGTGGGGGACCGTCCTGCTATTGGCTAGTGAGGGAGGGCAGCAGCTCTTACCTGGCTTTTAGGACAAGAAGTGGACCCCTGCACCCATTCTTTATAGATCCTGGAGAAACCTCAATAAGCCAAGAACCCTATCCAGCTGTGAGACCTGCGAAGAAACCTGAGACTTGACTGAAGGAGGCCTGGCGACCAATTTCTGCTGCTGTCCTGGAGAAGCCCTTGTCATCTTTAGCAGTCCTGCGAAGGAGCAACGACCTTTGGAGCGGAGGGATCATCCACTCCTGACGTCTGCTCAGTGCCTTGCCAAAGGAAGCCTTCGGAAGTACCCTGGAAAAGTGGTGTGGCTGAACAGCTTCAATATTGGGCTACCATGCAGCCGGCGTCACCATTCCGAGTGTCGACCTGAAAATTGGGGGATCCTCAGCTGGCGCTACGAGACTGACCTCTACAAAAGTTCGGCATCCTAGCATAGAGGCGGCATGAGATAGGAGGGAAAGTCCGACCGCGGCGTTTGATTCCCTTTGCGTCGCCGTGCTGCGGTGACCACCATCCGAAATCGATTCCCTATCCTGAGTCCGGTCCTGAGAGGAGTCCTGCATCGCATATTGCTGCAATCTTTCATCGAGAATCCTTGCAACAGTGAAAGACACCAACCGGAGATCAGCTAGAACCTGCAACCCCTGTGAATCGAGGAGTGTGACTCTCGGTGGGAAAAGCAACCTCAGACCCTCTTCCTTTGTCCTGCCAACTCTGGGGAAGAATCAGAGTACAGTGGGTAAGTTACAAAGCTTCTCACCTACTCCTATACTCCTATTATAAATCAATGAGCAGACGAGGGGCGTGGCTAGAAGGCCATGAGCTAGACGCAGATCCCGTGTGCTTCCAAGATCTGACATCGATTCACTATATAATAGGATCATTGAAACGGCTCCAGCTGCTCACACTGAGGACATGCATGTGTGAACAAGCGAGACGTAAGTGGAGCGGAAAACCACTAAGAAACGAGGGCTGCATGAAGTTGTCCCACCGAAATGAAGACGGGAGACCAGAGTAACAAAGGGAAGATGGTGCTGGCAGTGAGAACGGAAGAGGAGCCCTGGTGAGCGTATCGGTGATAGGAATAAACAAGCAAGGACATACGCCATGAAACACATGCAACAGAGACGGAATGGGCCTGTGATACGGTTACAACCATCAGAGGCAGCCGGTGAAGGGCTACAGTGGATACATTGTAATTGTTTTAGAGACGCCAAACGGCAGCATGGAGCAGCTACAGGAGGTGTACATGGGAGCCGGCGGAAGCGACAAAGTACGCGAGGCAGCAGAATACTAGAATGATTGTTGCGATACTGTGCCGCGTACAGCCTCACCACTACCTGAACCGAGACACTTAACCCGCTGCGGAACCAAAAGGGAAGATGGCACTGGCTCTGTGACCGTGTGATGTGCTGAACCGAAGAGGGGCCCAGGTGAGCGCGGCTGCCAGGAGAATAAGTAAGCAAGGACAGACGCTGTGGAACACACGCAACAAAGACGGAAGAGCCTGAGATACTGTAGCAATCATCAGAGGCAGCCGGTGAAGGGCTATGACAGATACATTGTCATTGTTCAAGAGACGCAATACTGCGGCATGGTGCAGTAAAAGAAGGTGTACATGGAAGCCAGCAGATGCAACATGGTACGTGAGGCAGCAGAATAATAGCATGATAATGATTGTAATGGCACTGCCCAATGCACAGTCTCACCATTGAACACGAACTGAGACGTGCAACCCGCTGTGGAACAAAATCCAAAATGGCGCCTGGCCATCATTGTGACAAAGGCCCGCGAGGATCCTAGACAACTCTGTTACTGCTATTCCACAAACATAGTGGAGACTGGTGCACAGGAAGACGCCAAGTGCTGCATAAAGGCACATGACCAGAACAAACAGCACCCGGGGAACGGGATGGGTACGGCTTGAGGGGCAAGTCAAGTGAGTTCAGCTCACAGAAGCCCCAAAGTGCTGTGTGTGGTGCCTGATCCGGAAGCAAGCGAGTATGAGCTAAGACCAGCCCACACAGGATTCAGAGGGGAGCGCAGACTAAAGGGTGCCCCGGATCACTGCTACCGGAGCTGCCAAGAGTGAGCCCCCCCCCCCGTAGGGGGCAGATAGCAAGCCAGTGTTCGTAGGTGTCTCCCCGAGACACAGGTGGAATCGGAACTGCCCGCATTGGGGTGTGAAGCCCCACGTTGGTTGCCTACCAAGCTTGGTTTACAAGGAACACTGGAAATAGGGAACGTGCATGGAAGATCGTGGTGCAGGTGAAGGTGGACAACAGCTATGCTGGTGGACAGGACACTAAGGCAAGAGGAGGCACGCCTGAGAGGAACAGGTGCCGGGAGCCAGACGAGAGGTGCCCAATTCCGAGCACATGGTACATACACCCAGAGGCCTAGCACAGGACATCAGGGACTGCCACTCTTTGGTAGCAACATGGCGGCCAAGGGACCCAAACTGAAAGGGAAGCAAGCAACTATGGAGGACTTCACCAAAACGTCCCCCGCAGGAGAAGTGGTGAGGCCCTAGAAATCGGAAATACAAGGGGAGATGGCCCAACTGCGGAATGATCAACAGATCCTAGATGCCATAGCGGAACTAAAAGACGTTGTGGGAAGGCAAAATTGATACGGCCATGGCAGACTGAGGACCTATCTCGAAGCCAAAATTGACAAGGTCAGCGTAGATGTCAATCTTTTGGATGTCAGGAAACTGACGGGACGTACCAGTGAGCAGGAAGCAGATAAAAACTAACACGAACATCGGCAATACGACTTCTGCAGAGGTTGCCATCCTACAACAACAGGTGCGCAACCTGGAAAACAGGGCAGAAGAAGCGGAAGGGCGGGCGCTAAGAATCAATATCTACATTGCGCACTATCAGCTTGGGTGCAGCTGGTGGCCTCGCTTGCGGGGTCTGGTCATGAGAACCCAGAAGAGGATAGCTCCTCGGATGGTGAGGAATGTGGGGCGTCTGCGAGTCAGAAGGACAGGCATAAGTATTGTGAAGCTCGAGGGGGAGGGAGGGAGGAAATCTTTGGAAATTGTATCTGTGCATTGAGATTGATGTAATGTATGGTAAGTTAAAACCAATAAAACATTTTTTTTTTTAATCAATGAGCAGATAATAAACCTTTATTGTAACACTTTTGGGTTTGCCATTGCTTGCTTGTGCAAGACATCTGAAAGTTGGGGCTACTTTTGGTAGTAAGTTTTACTTGGGGCTACTTTACTTGTACCCTAACTAGAAGAACCCTTCACTGAACCCCCTGAGACCCTACCTGCATCGAGCAGACCCGAGATAGGAGGGATAGTCCGACTGCAGGTGCTGAGTCCCTTTGCGTCGCTGTGCTGCGGTGACCACCATCTGAAATCGCTTACCTGACCAGTGTCTAGTCCTGAGAGGGGTCCTGCATCATGTTTTGCTGCAACCTTCCATTGAGAGTCCTTGCAACAGTGAAAGACACCAACCAGAGATCAGCTAGAACCAGAGTAAGGGGGAAAGTGACGACGCTTCTAACCTACCCCTATACATCAAGGGGCTTATAATAAAGCTTTATTCGAACACTTTTGGCTTTGCCATTGATTGCTTGCGCAAGACCTCTGAAAGATGGGGCTACTTTTGGTAGTTAGTTTTACTTGTACCCTAACTATAAGAACCCTTCACTGGACCCCAGAGACCATACCTGCATTTTATCCTGCTTCATAACTTCTGTGGAACTTTAACCTGAACTATTGGGCAAAAAGCCACAGCCAACTTAGGGCTGGACAATTTTAGTTAGGGATCATCTCTGTGCACCATGAGTGCATAAAACAAACTTTTCCTTTGCATGAGTTTCTGATATGGATTATGCCCTATAATAAGTGACTGTACACGTATCTATTGTTTATTAGTCTTGTGTGATAACTGTGAGAAACCTGAAGGAGTCTCACCTGCTAGTCCCTGCGGATCTGTCATCTAGGTGGCCAGGACACGGCCATCGCTATTGTATCCAGTTCCTTGGGGTGGACCAGTGAGGGAGGATCACCTAGATGGGCGGTCCTTGGAGAGTGGAAGTGGGACACCGACGAGTGAGACACGGTATCCCCTTTCCTATAACACCTTTCCCCCATTCTACCACGTAGGATACTCAAACACTCTACACCCCACCTTTCCAGCACAAACACTTTTGCACACCATGCAAGATAACGGGCAAACACCAGAGCCATTTACCAGACATGTCCCAACACAAGGGTCAGGCAAAGTCAGGCAATGAACCAGAATCACACACACCTAACGGCCCTTTCCCTTCCCCACACGGATAAAAGATGGAGCACAAGAGCACAATACGAGCAAGGCAGACGGCATGACGAGAGAGCTAACCCAGCACAGCAGTTCAAGAGGAGGAGAAAGGCGGCCACAGCCCTTTCCAACACAGGCCCGCGTAACCTCCGTGGAAGGAATCCTAAGACTGTGAACAATAGCCAGCGTGTATTGCAGCAGTTGTCAGCGGTACACAGGGCCTTCCTCTGTTGATAACCCAGCCAGGGATAGATGGCTGCCACCGTGGAACCGGCCTTGACTCCAGAGACAAGAAAAGCCAAGCGGTTCATCACAGCCGGTGAGTCGAGGAGAAAGCTGATAAGAAACCGAACTGTGTTGAACGAAAGTAGCAAATGGCTAAGAAAAGTACAAAGAACTGTTAATGTGATTGAACAAGGTACACAACTGTTTATACGAGAGGGGAAAACCGGCTACAGAGGAGTACGGTCCCACGTGGGGGCTCACTCTAGTAACGCTGGGCGATTACCCTATGGTTGAAAACTACCATTACCAGAAGGCCTTGAGAAACGTGGGAAGGGCTCAAAGTGGTCCTGCAGGGGTCCAGCAAAATCCTCTGTACAGTGGAAAGTCGCTGACCAGCAGATGATTGTAAAGCTAAGGGAAGTGAATCCCTGCATCGTACGAAAGTAGAAGGAATGGGGTGATTGGCAAAAGTTGGTGTTAGGAAAGAGTTCTCTTTCCTTTCATCTTCAAGGAACCCCCAAACTTTTAGCTTTTATTTTTTAATCGGACCTCTACTTTTTGCAGTACAGTGAAGCCTTAAGCTCATACGTTAGGGAGAAACTGATATGTCCTTCAGGCTATTAGTACTGGGAAACATTGTTTCCCTTAGATGAGTTACTATGTTACTACTTTGGTTACTTTTGTATCACTTGTGGTAATTTTTTATCATTGTGCAATGCAGCTTACACTGCAGTACAATGGGGGTGCATTTTTGTTTTGCCCTAGACTAACACTCAGAGGATGTTTGGTTACTCTAGGTGTGCTAAAAGGATATGCTGGTGGCAGCAGTAACTTTTCCCCACTTTTTGGGGATTTTCGTTTTAGCTTTACCACGTTTACCGAATTTGGCTACTAAATATGGCTACTGGTCAAACATGGCCGTACCACAAGATTTTTCACCTGTTCTTTTATCATCTTGTTCTTTAGCCTTCTTCCTGGCCTCAATGGCCAGGATAATCCTTATAAGGACTTCCAGTGCCCAGGAAAGCAGGAGCAGGCTACTGGAGGGATGTGTGCTTGCTGGCAGAAAGTGGGCTGGGTCAATCTGACTCCAATACACAAACTGGTTTCAGTGTATCCGAGTGGTATGCATGAATGTTCCCGCCCTGGGAGGGGAGAGTGGGGTGTGGGTGTGTGCGTGTGGGAGTGAGGGTGTGTGTCTGTGTGTGAGGGTGTGGGTGTGTGCGTGTGCGTGTGAGGGTGTGTGTGAGAGTGGGTGTGTGAGAGTGAGGGGGTGTGTGTGAGTGAGAGCCAGGGGGTGTGTGTGTGTGTGAGGGTGTGTGTGAGTGAGGGTGTGTGAGTGATGGCGAGTGTGTGTGTGTGTGTATTGAGAGTTTCATCTCTTACCTGGCTTTTAAGATTAAAAAAAGGACACCTGCACCCATTTCTTCAGAGATCATGGAGAAACCTGAAGGAGCCAAGTATCCTATCCAGCTGGGAGACCCTCGAAGAGACCTGAGGCCTGGCAACCAACTTCTGCTTCTGTCCTGGAGGTGCCCTGTCTTGATCTTTAGTAGTCCTGAGAACAAGCTATGACCCTTGGAGTGGAGGGACCATCCATTCCCAACTTCTGCTCGGTGGCCTGCCAAAGGAAGCCTTCAGAAGTGCCCTGGAACCATCCTGTGGCTGACCAGCTTCATCTTTTGGGCTACCGGGCTACTGGCGTCACCGTACTGGGTTTCAGCCTGAAACTTGGGGGATCCTCAGCTGGCCCTGCAAGACTACCTCCTGAAGAATTTCAGCATTCTAGCATCAAGGGAACCTGAAATTGAAGGTAAAGTCCAACCACGGCTACTGAATATGTTTGCATCGCCATGCGCGGTGTGCACCATCGGAAAATTGCTTACCTGACCAGTGTCGAGTTCTGAGAGGGGTGCTGCATCATGTTTTTCTGCATTTTTTGACCAAGAGTTCCTGCAACAGTAAAAGAAACCAACCGGAGATCAGTTTGAACCTGCAATCCCAAGGGAATCGACGACAGCTGCTTCGGCGGGAAAAGCAACGTCGGACCATCTTCCGTTGTTCTGCCAAGTCTGGGGAGATTCAGAGTAAGGGGGCTAAATTACAGAGTTTCTAACCTACCCCTATACTATAAATCAATGGGCGTATAATAAACCTTATTTCTAACACTTTTGGCTTCGCCATAGCTTGCTTGTGCAAGACAGACTGTTGGGGCCACTTTTGGGCATTTGTCTAACTTGAACCCTAACAGCAAGAATCCTTAACTGGACCCCAGAGACCCTACCTGCATGTTTTCCTGCATCCCAAGTTCTGTGGAACTGCATCCTGAAATATTGGGCACAAAGCCCCATACAACTTAGGGATGGCAATTTTAGATAGGGATCATCTCTGTAAACATTTTTGTGCTCAATACTTGTCTAACCTTTCCTTTGTAGGAGTTTCTGGTTTGCATTATGCCCTATAACTAAGTGAATGTATATATGTATTTAGTTTGATAGTGTTGTGTGTTACATCTACCTGCGTGTCGTCATTTTTCTTTAGTGTTTTGGCCATAATTAAATAACTTTATTTTTATACATCCTGTCTAAGTCTAATTTGTGATTCCCATTTTGTGACCTCATTGTGGACCCTTTACAAGCTCACCCCATCTGAAGTACTTAGCCTAGACCGGCTGTCACTGCTACCTAAACCGGTTTGGCTACAGCTTCCCAGAGTGGTTCCTGTCACAATATAGGTTGGCCTCCTATACATCTGTCCACCAGGCCAGAGTATAGAAAATCAGTCCTAACAGTTGGCAAGAGTGAACCCAATAGAGGGATGCTGATGGAAAGGGGCAAAGCCTAAAGCCCGATGAACAGTGTGTTGGCAAAAATGAACCCGACAGAGGGACGTCCTCAGTGAACTGTTTAAAAGGACATTGAGATTTGTGAAATGTGGTTTATAAAGACATTAAAACTCCTGAATGTAATAAGTGAAAGTATTTGTGAATCGGATGAAGGGAGGCAAAGAATTCAGGGTCAGAGTCTGGAAGAGAGGGATCCAAGGGTGAAAAGCCATCACCCACCGACCCGTGAATACAACAGAGAAAAATGCAACAGAGAAAGTCTTCTGAATTCATGCCAGAGGGAACCCGACGGAGGGTGGCTGATATTCGAGAGGTGTCTGAGCCGGCAACTACCAAATGTCCTGATATCGCAAAATAACTTTTTTTTGGATCTGAGCCAGGAAGAGGGGGTCCAAGAGTAAAGGTCATCACCCAATGTGCATTCATCAGATCCTCGTAGCTTGCTCCCTTCTTAGATTTAGGTTTACATTAGACATTTTTTCAACCTACATCTACAGTTTAATAAATACCCTTGCACTGTGATCACTTGTGTCTGTCTTTACTGTTGCCACCCTGAGATCCTTACACCCCATGAGAGCCCGACGTAAGAGGTCAAAGTGGTCATACAAGGGTCGAGTAAATCCCCTTGTACAATCGAAAGTCTTTGACACGTTGTCAAGAGGAAAGCTAAGGGAAATGAATCCCACATTGTGATAAAGAACAGTGAATGGTGTATCTGGCAAATGTGAACCTGGCTGAGGGTTGCCTGCAAGTCGAGGTGAAGCATAATAACCCGGTGAACATCGTGTTGACAAGAGTGAACCCGGCTGAGGGATGTCCACAGTGAATGATTGTTTAAAAAGATATCGAGACTCATGAACATTACAGATAAAAATATAAAGAGTGAAAGGCCATAGTGAAACCGACAGAGGGAGGCTAACATTGTCTAACGGATTGGAGCCCAGTTGAGGGGATCCAGGGGAGAAGAGGCATCACCCAACTTACAAGATAACGGAAAAGGACTTTTGTTTCATTACTGTTGACACATCAGGCCCTCAGAGGCAAGAGACTTTGTATGAAAGAGACATGGCTACAGAAGGTCCTGATATCGCTGAAAAGAACTGCAACATCGTGCTCTAGAAGTCCAGATGTGTGTTGTGCTCAGGAGTACCAACTTGTCCACGTGGGGAAGGGTGACCTCGGCTATTACCATCCTGACTTCTCATTTTGCGAACACTTCTTTTCTGGTGAACATTATCCCACACTATTTTGTAACTTAGCAATAAGGATTGGCAATAGTTATTTTGTTTTTAGTATAGGCCCTTTTTACTTAACAAGATGACACTAGGACTGCCTTATTATTATTTGATGGTTGTAGCTTGCTCCCATCTTAGATTTAGGTCAGGCGTTTTTCTCACCCTTTTATACAGTTTAAAAAACACCCTTGACTGCGATGACTTGTGTCTGTCTTTACTGTTGCCACCATGAGTTCCTTACATAACTCTACATGCTAGCAGTCATTTTTCATGGTGTGTTTTTGCCAATAAAAAAACCTTTATAAGCTCACCACGCCTGTCCCTGCTACCTGCACTGGTTTGGATATAGCTCCCTAGAGTTGTAGTTGTCACAATACAGGCTGGCCTTCTATACATCTGTCCAGCAGGCCAGAGTATAGAAATCAGTCCTAACACTTGGTGAAGACCCTCTGGGGAGGGAGGTAATCCTAATAGGCAGAACTTGGGTAGGGAGTGCTGCATACGGCGAATCCCAGGTACTTCCATGCAATCCTGATTTTCTAGGGCCTGTATGATCTGTGAGAGGGTTAGCATCTTGAATTGGTCTTTCTTGTTCAAGCGCCTCGGGTTCAAGATGGGTTGCAGATCTCCTGCCATTCTTTGGGACCAATAGGTACCAACTCTATGGCTCCCTTCTCCATAGGAGAAGAAATCTCTTGCAGAAGCAGTGGCTCTGGAACAGGTGGTGGTCTGGCCATAGGGGGTAATCCAAAGGGCGCTTTAAAAATGTAAGGCAGTACCCCTGGGAGACTACCTGAAGTGCCCATGCATCCGAAACAATTCACAAGAATGGTGCGGCAGGTGGCCCCCCTACCAGCATTGTGAGTCAGAAGTCCTTAAGGAGGTTTTGCGGAGGGGGCCACTCTGTAGTGGACAGACGCAGAAGTGGTCTGTGTTTTGCCTCATCTACTGCTGGAAGGTTGAGGCAAATATCTCTGGCCTTGCCCTTGATGGGCAGCGGGCTGTTTGCGATTTTGCTGTAATTGTAGAAACAAAAAGGCTTGTCCTTCCAATGAGTGGAAGGTTCCTGAATTTCCATCCCTGAAAACTTTGCCGTAGCTTTGAATACCTGCAATTTCTAAGGCTACCATCTGCCTTTTGGCCAAAAAGATGTGACCCGTCAAAGAGCACACCAAGCAGCTTTGCTTGGACGTCCTGCACAAAACCCGATTCTCTCAGCCATGCGAATCTTTGTATGACAAAGCTTGTTGCCATAGATCTACCAACACAATCGGGCGTGTTGAGACCAGACTGCAGGGATTGGCACATTGCTTCCTTGCCATTCTCCACCATGTTGAGGAAACATTTCCTCATTTCTCCCTCTGGGATGTGCTCAGCTACCTCCGCTATCACAGACCAAAGGATATTTGTGTATTTTGATAGAGTTCATGAAGCATTAACTGCTTTGAGTGCCATAAAGCCAGAGGCAAAAACCTTTTTTGATAAAGCGTGTAATGATTGTCACCCGGGGCAAGAAAGGATAGGTGCTTGACTTATTGCTCACATTCGCTGCCTGCACTAGAATACTATCCTGAGCCGGATGTCTGGTTAGGAATTCTGGTTCAGCTAGAGCTGGTTTATACTGCTTGGCAAAATACTTATGGAATGCTGGCCCGAACAGGGTGTCTTACATAGCTCCATAAGGGGATTATTTTTTACGGCGTTGTGTAAACAGCCTCAATGGATGTGCTCTTGTATACAATGTCAAGTCACATTACGTATTTCGACAGGTGGGGGTGCCCCAACCTAATGCATCCATTACAGCAGGGGAGGTGTGCAAGCCACTTGCATCGTGAAGGTCTGAAGCTAAATCATACAACAAGCTTTCCTCATCCTGAAACTCCCATAGGTTCAAGCCCGAAGGGTACCATGTGGTCGTCCTCATCAAGAAATCTCCTGAAAAGAGAACAAACAATCGTTAGTAGATTTTGGAAAAAATATACTCTAGGGATCCGCAACTGCCTTCAACGGTTCAGGCTGTGACGTCCATGGCGCTGACAGTCGGATGGAAGAATTTCACTGATTTCTGACTGTTAGGGAGAATTCTCATTCTATGGCTAATTTCCCTTACCTAGTGAGTCCCTCAGCAGCTTTGCTGGATTTCTGGAGTTTATTTTTCCATCTGGTAAGAGTGTGAGGTTTTTCCCCCACTCTTACCTGTGTTTTGCCATGTGTATTTCAACTGTTTTTGTGATTTTGGACTCTGCAGTACACCACTTCAGTAGCCCACTCTTTGTCTGTTACACAGCACTTTCAGTGCAGTGACACAGGGCTGTCTCTTAGACTTACCACCGACTCCATTTTCTGGGGCTGACTACTGTCCCCCAGAAAAAGGGTAAAATTGCCATTAACTTTACATAGTCACTTTTACTGCATATCCAGTACACCCCATCTTATATGGAGTATTGGAAAAGGTTAACTCCTAGCCCTTTTTATCCGTGCCTCTTGGAGCATTGTTTTCGCCCCCTTAACGTTAGGACTTGGCTGGTGGCAGTGGTATCTACCCTAATTTTCCTACCGCGATTATATTACATAACGTGGTAACGTTTTTGGCTATTTTAGTAGCCTAGAACTTTAAAGCCGCTTGCCCAAATACTTTTTATTTTGGCTCCGGTTGGGGTTAATCGCCATTTCTTTTTGTTAACATCCTTCTTGGGTCGGTCTTTGCGCGGTAAACCAGGTTTGCCTCCTTTGTTTGCTGACCTTTGGGGCGCTTCTGACCAGAAGCCCTCCTTTGGCGTCTGGGTGTCTAGATGGGCTGAATGTGAGGGAAGGGTGTATTCACCTCCTGCACAGGGTCTCCTTGGAGACCCAAGTCGCACTTTGTGTTGATTGGCTGAGGTGGCTGTCCGGGCTGGACAACCCCCTGCTGAGTGATTGACAGCCAGGCTGTGTGAATGGGGGATTTTGGCATAAAAGGCAGGACTCTTGGGCTACAAGTCAGAGTCGCCACTGGAACTGCAAGGAACTGAAGAGAAGCGGAGAAGACGACGGCTGCTGCAACCCCGAGTCCCGGTGAAGCCCTGCTGCAATCCTGAGCTATCTCCCCTTCGACGACAAGAGAAGATCCAGTCCGGAGTCTTCTTCCCTTGCGCCTGGTGGGATCAACCAGCTCACCCTTTATTCAGTCAGAGAATCCTCTCCTGGGTCGAGATCACTGCTGTACTGTAGTGATCCGGATAGCCATCAGAAGAGCCCTCTCCTGATTTAAAGGAGCGCACCTTTTATTAATCGTTGTCTTTTTCACTGCTACTGACCTCATCCCTGGGTAGTGGAGATCGCTCCAGACGTCGTCCTTCTTGTCCCTACGACTGAAGCAGCAGGAACCGTGAGTCTGCAGGAACTACCAGTAACAACTGCTGTGGAAACAGCTTTCTCCAACATAATACGGTACTGTGCACATTTGGTCGTTCTCTCCGACTGATCATCCGGAATCGGGGTGAACCCTTTTCCTCCACGAAGATTTGTTCTTTCTTCCCTCCCTCTTATAACTTTTCCTTCCATCTGACAATATCCAAGTACTCTTGGCATCTCAAACTGTTCAATGTGTGATCCTCGGCAACTGAGCATCTGCTCCATTGACACTGGCGCAGGCCTATTGACTTTAATCTGTATCTTTGAACGAGTCCACCGATTCCCTTGCCTTGACAAAAGTATTGCTTGTGATTTTGTCCAATTTTCGCTTGTTTGAAATTCTAAAGTACAAAGTGTGTTTTAACTTCGTGAGCATTTCTAGTTAGTATCGCAACACCGGTCTGTCAAATCCTAATGTACTTACCTTGTGTGTAGTGTATTTTACGTGTGGTTTTGAATTTATAGAAGTGAAGTGTTTTGTGAACAGATGGTTGAAAATAAATGTCCTTATATTTTTATACCTGAAACCTTGAGTCAGTTTTTGCTCGAGTCACAGTAAGTGTGGTCCTTTGTGTAATCTCTTCTACTGCTCATTTACTCTTGAGATACGTCTGGCTGCTCCGCTACTGCTACTACTTTAACAGTGTAGTACAGGCTTGTACCAAAGGTGAACTTGTATTGCCACGTGTAGTCTTAATTGTGTGTAGTGGTCCCTAAGGGCACTGCACAGGATTCTGCCTAACACTGACTCTTAGGCACACAAGATGGTTGGTGAGTCGAGTGCGTGATGGCCTCATCAGGCGCAGTGGGCTCAGAGGACTTCTTTCCTGAGGAAGAGAAAATGGGCAGGACAGGTTTCTCGAAGATCTGCATCACCTTGATGAAAAACTCTTCCCACTTTTCCACCATGGTGAATTTGAATGGGAACCCTGCATGTCTCCCTGGCGATGAGTCCATCGACAACTGTCTTCTCCTTCTCTTCTTCGTCGAGGAAGAAGAGAAATTACGGATCTTTACAGTGTTTTTTTACCATTCTCTTGTCCTTCTCAGATGTTTTATCGACCGCAGAGCTCTTTTTACCAGGTCCGGTCTCCGATGGTGTCATACTAGGAGACTTCGAATATTACTGGCCTAGGGCCAATTTGGAGGCTCTCTCCTTTAAGGACTTTGGTGTCATAACTTGATACAAGCTGCAATTCGCCACAACGTGGTCAGTACTGAGGTAACACAGACAGATTATGTGGGCATTGGTAAGCAACATTATTTTCCCGCAATCACAGCATTTTTGGAAACCAGAGGTTTTGGGAGTAGACATGCTGTGAAGTCTACCAAAAATGCAAAGAATTTTGAAGAAAATTAAGTGCGTCAGAAGATTTCTCAAAGTTCCTGAGTAGCCTGCTTGGCATATGAAAAAAAGGAACAGAGATCATGGGTCACAGAGCAGGCTATTTCTACCTGCATCAATGCCATGTCGGGCCATGGAGACAACTCCTCAATGGCTATCTACTCAGGTGCGTACAACGCCCCCTGGTGGGGAAAATGCGAGGTGCAAAGCAGTACTCATTGTAATGATCTTTCTATGGATTCTTCTTCCACAGATTTCTCATCCTGATAGACATCCTGTCACGATGCCCGCTCCCGGGGAGCCGGCTCAGGCCCTGCGTCCCCGAAAGCGGACATCAAGTCCCCGGGGAAGGTCCCAGCAACCCCTTATAGGGGCCCTTTGGACAGCGTCCTGGCGCCTATGGCGCCAGGCTCATAGAAAACGTCAGTCCTGGCGCCATAGGCGCCAGGCTCATTATGAAAGTGTTTGGGTGCACTTACCTGATGCAGACCATGCTGCAGAACCCCGGCCTCCTTGAGGCCTGAAAGGAACTACTTTACCTGTGGGACTCATTTACCACCCGGGCGTGGTCGGGGAAGGATACATACCTGATTGGAGGAAGGACACATTCTAGGATCTTCTTCCAAGGCTATTTAAACCACACCCGATCAGCCACACATACTTCACGTTGTTCTGCATCTAGAAGCTGGACGCTCACCGTGTCTGCTCCTGCATCTTGACTTCTGCCACACCTGCCAGCATCCTGAATCACCTGCAAAGGAAGGGAACAAGAGAACAGATGAAGGAAAAGGCCTCACCTGCTAAATCTGCATCCCAGAGACATTTCACCGACAATCCTGAAAAGGAAGACATTTATTTTTAAAAGCACATCGCATCAATCGCTGCAGCGCCGCATTCTACTCACCTTTACAGGGCGCCTCCACGTTCAGCAGCGACCATCCAGATTCGCAGTCGCGCCCCCGCGCCTAGGGAGAAAAAGACAAGAACAAAGGTGAGAGAAAGAAGGGAAACTCCATGTAAAGACTTACCTGTTGGGTCATTCCCTTTTCATTTCGGGTCCGCGCCACATCCAGGCATTTTCGGACCCCGGCCCCTAAGGGGAAAAAGACATCAGCGTTAATGAGTGAATGAAAAGACATTACCAAAACACTCATTAAAGACTTACCCGATTTCCACAAGGATTTCACCGCTCACCTCGGGTCGGTGCCTGTTCCCCGGCATTCCGTACCCCGGCCCCTATGGGGAAAAAGACACTAGCATTAGAACATTAATGCATGGACACAAGGGGAACCACTTATAGAAAAACTTGCCTGGAAGCCAAGCAAGTTTGGTTCTCACCCATCCGAAAATCCAGTGACGTAACTGGATACCAACGCGCCCCTGCATCAGAAGCAGGATGGAGAGCTCGTCCTTCCAGACCCTAAGATGAGACGCTACGGGGAAGCACAGAAGGGTTTTGAGGAGGGTGAGAGAGGTAAGGGGGAAGCCGATTGCATTACCCCGCAGACAGTTAACCCCCTATTCTCACCTACAGAAGGATACTTCTGTGAGTCAGACAAGCCAGATCTGGGGCCCGGTCCAGTCCGTCTTCCGAACCCTGCGCATCACCTTAGACGAGGTCACAGCAGCGCAAACCAGGCCAGCGCCCCCGTGGGAGTCAGGTGAGCGTTACACATCCATCATCCAGCTCTGCTGTTCAGAATCATTTTGACATGGGGCGTAGTGGACATCGACTCAGCAGTAGATCCGTCTTGTCTGGCTCTCGAACATCGGCTCCATAAGTGACGTCAGGCGTTGTGTATATATAACACATCACTACACCCCCCATGCTACAGTTCCTCCTTTTTCCCACCCGCGCATAAATGCTGCAGAAGGAAAAACCACAGGAGGTGGCTAATCAGCAATTAAAAACTTTAACAAGGATACATCACAACAGGGGGATACCACACAACAAAGATTGAATCATTTTAAAAAAAATGTTTTATTAAGAATAAGACAGAAGCAGTAATCTGAGAGCCATCACCAGATGCCTTCTCATTTGGACAGAAGCGACAAGCCACAGAATTTTCTGAGCACAGGTGGATGGGAGGGTTGATGAGAAATGTGAGATACCAGTAGGTGCCTCACCCACTAGTCCCCGGGGTTCTGTCATCCAGGTGGCCAGGACATGGCCATCGCTTTTGGATCCAGTTCCTGGGGATGGATCAGTGCGAGAGCATCACCTGGGTGAGGGGTCTTCGGGAATGGGACACAGGATGGTGAGACGCGGTATGCCCTTCCCTGTAACACATTTACCTCATCCTACCAGGTAGGATACTTAGGAAGTCAACCCTCCCCCCCCTTTCACAACACTAACACTTTCTCATGGACAGCCCGCTATGAAAGAAAACGGACTAACAGCCAAGCCGTATACCTGACATGTCCCAATACAATGGTTAGGCTGGGTCAGGCAATTACTGACCACCCCCCACACTTGACTTCCATTACACTTCTCCACACGGATAAAAGGCGGAGCATGAGAGCACACTCTGAGTGAGGCAAAACAAACAAGGAAACAGCAGTTCCAAGATGACACTTTTGAGGAGGAAGACGGCGAAACCGAAGGGGATCAAAAGGAGGGAAGTTCCCTCGACCTTTTCGACAAGGAACCGTTACTTTCACGAAACCTTAAGAATAGAAAGCATAAGACCAGGAAACCAGGCTGTGGAATCCTGCATTGTGTGTCGGAAATATTCGTGACCCTCTTGCGTCGATAATCAAGGTGGGGAGAATCGCCAGCTGCCGTGGTTCTGTCCTTGACTCCAGAGGCGGGGCTTAGGTAGAGGGCAGTCATTGGCTGTGGTCAGTATGATGCAGAGATCAGTGATTGGTTATTACTACGAAAGACAGATCAGAAACAAAACTGATACTGGTTTTTTCTTTACCGAGGATTCCCAGCCTGACGACGGGGAATATTCATGAGCATGTGAATCCATGCCAGACCCCATGCTGGAGAAATATGTGCATACAAAACCCAAGACTTGTGTATACTAAAACCCAGGAGAAACAATAATACCTATATATGAAAAGGAATGTGGGGTAAGCACTTAGAACCTCCTTATGACTGAAAGGAAAGTCGGCAAACTCCTTACCCACTATGCTATTACAGATACTGACAGCGCTAAACCCACGTAGAGGGCAAGCAAGGACAGGATCTGTGAGCGGACACTCTGGATGATACAGAATAAGGAACTTAGAAACTGTACTCACGAGGACCGGAAAGACCACTTGAATGTCAGTAAACTCACGAACCCAGTTGATCAAACAGGAACCCTGAAGGCTATAACAGCAATGGGTGGAGGAAACTAAATACATAAGACCCTAGTCAAGGGGCAAGTAGAAATAGTGAGGAAACAAAAAGGGCATTTACACTGGGACTAGTTACAATAACACCAACACCTAATAATCCATGGGAAATGAATGCAGAAGTGAGATGGAAAACATGGAATGGATCCCAATAGAAAGTAAGGATCAGGAGCAGGGAAAATGATATCACAAAAGGAAACCTTGAGGCAGGAAGCTGAATCTATAAAGAGAGAAAGACTAAAGCATCAGGTTTTTCAGTAGCAAAAGACAGCAACAAAGAAACAGAAAACACAGGCGAATTGGGCAGCATTAAAGGGTAAAGCACAGAGACAGGCTGCCTGCAGACAGAGGAAGACAGAAAGGGAAATCCAGTGAGCAGAAATCAATTAAGCACAAGAATCCGAAATCCAGGGCAGAGGAACAAGAAACAGGAACAGGAACTGGGCACTAGGCACAAAAGCTAGGAACAAGGAACAGGAACTAGGTACTAGGCACAAAAGCTAGGAACAAGGAACAAGAGACCAGTCACAACAGGAACACAGCAACAATGACCAGCGCTGGACTGAAGCAAACTGAGGCTTTTAAAGCTGCTTAACGAGCACACCCCTCAGGCGTGCCGCCTGCTGCACCTGCAACCACAGGTGTTGCCTATCCTCCACCCAGCCTTGTCCTGCAAGGGAGGAGGTGAAGCAGTGAGCCAGGCATTCTGGGAAGCATAGTCATTTGATTAAAGTAGCAGTAGCATGCTGGCTGCCAAAAACCTGGAATGGATCCGGAAGGGAAGTAATTTGGGAAATAAGGTTTTAGCGCTCCCAATTCATCAGGACACTGTAGCATAGGGTTCGGAGGAAATGTCCAGTAGGGAATAAACCCCAAAACATGCCCCCAAGTGGCGGGAACGGGAGCGAAGGGAGCGAGCCGTGACACATTGGAATGACCACGAGGGCCATAAAAATACGCATTGGAGAACACAGGTCCAACATCAGGACAAACAAACGTACTGCCCCTCTTGTTGAACATTACATCGAAATGGGACATACAGAAAATGAACTTACCTGGACAATACTTGAAAAAGTCACAATACCAAAAAGAGGTGGCAACGTAACGGCACTCTTACTTAGAAGAGAACAACAATGGCTCTTTAGACTCCAGAGCCACAAGATTGGTCTAAACGAGGAAATCTGCTGGCAAACCTTGGCAGTACAATAAACGGGAACACTTAGAGAAGAAATACCACTTGGGCATCCCTCACATCTCATTCATACTCCATACCTGGGGAATTAGGCATGGGAAAAAAGCAGAACCAATTCAAAATCAGTTTGAGCCCCTTAGACACCAAGAGCAGGACTTATTACGTATAAAACAACCTTCAAAAACGCCCCCCCCCCCATCCGCAAATTGAAATTATAAATATTACATCACTTTGCGGACCCAATCACGAATAGGAAAGGAGACATGGCCTCCACATGAACACGCTATCAAGTGTACTTTACCTAGATACAATCAAACAGGCTTGGCACAGCAGTATATACATGTCTATAACTACATCTCCCATGAACCCCAGGGAGCCATCTGCATGAGAAACCAATACAAACACAATACAACATCTCACGTGTGACCATTTTCCTGTTTTCACGTCAAGTGCAAAGCTAAGTAACAACTATAGGACTGCACATCCCATGATTCATGGGTATCTTTTGAGGTCCCTAGTGGGACACACGATTCCGAAAAACATTGACAATATAATCAATACACAAATATAGTATAGGAAGCCCCTTATGGCCAGTATCACAACTGTCACCTCGAAGATCATAATTGGCAAGCACTGCATGCGAACGCAACGCGGTCACGTGACCGCACTGTTCACACGCCAAGCACAAAGCGAAGTAATAACTATAGGACTACAAATCCCATGAATCATGGATTGTTTTTGTAGTCCCTATCGGGACACACGATTCTGCAAGAAAAACATTGAACCAGTAATCAGTACATGAGTAACTGGCTATATTACAGGAAGCACATTATGGGAAGTATAACAACATCTACCTCGGAGATCACAATCGCCGAGCACTACATGCAAACGCAATGCAGTCACGTGACCACACCGCCCATTTATATGCGAGCCGACATCTAAGATGGTGATCGCAAGAACAACCAGAGTAAACAAGACACAGCGTAAACGAGAGAAAGAAATTACTAGGTAAGCAGGGGCAAATGGAGATATCAGATGCACTGATATACCTTCTGGCTCACCCCACCCAGTAACAGCATGCCGCTATAGGCAGCTATAGACACAGAGGCATGCCGCGTTACGCCTAAAGTAGTGGACTCCTTTGGGTCACTTTGATTTTGGTATACTACCATTTCTACACAGAAACAAGTCTCCAGTGGCATGAATGTGCACCGCGGAGTGCACAAGAGGCGATGGGGATCCACACAAGCAGGGCCATCCTCCTAACATCAAAAAAGACCTCAATCATTAGCGATACATGAAAACAAGTGTGACCCCCCCCCACGCACAATGACACTATGGGCATTCCATAGGAACACTGGCTCTATAGTGATGGGGCTTTTGTCTCTTATAGGATCTACAAACACAGAAGAACAAACCTTTATCTCCACTGTGAACCAATACAAGGATCATGCACGGAGGTTCCCCTTTCTTCCTTGATACAGCCACATATGGCTATGCTTTTAAGATACACCTTAGCACAAGGAGGCGTACTAGTTGTACTGTCCCATCTATTATCAGATTTCAAAAGGACACAGAAGGCTGGTCAAGTAAGAACAGATCCCTCTAAGGCACCCTTGGAACAGGAATACATAGGGAGCCTCAAACAAACACAAGTAAGAAGGAACTACTCCTGTTTAATGTGGACCAATAGTTCCACTTGAGGACAGAAGATACCTACCTCTAAAAGCACTCTAAGACTGATGATGGTTCCATCTGTCTTTCTTCTTCTTTTTCAATTCCACAAGACTCAGGGACAGACCCTATAAGCCCATTGGACACCTGAAGATACCTCTCAGCACCCATGAAAAGGAATCAAACCGCACGCAGAATGCAGTACTAAGAAGCATTCGTCCTGAAGAAAGCGGCCATTAACTAGTTCCGCTGAAACTAGTTGACTATTGTTAAAGTAGTATTGGACCGATAACCCATACTCCGAGACCCTTCATACATAGACAAAACAGATTGTATAAGAAATCTATCCAAGCTATTTGTACCCAACATGAAATCACTGTTTGGTGAATAAAAATTCAGCTTTTTAACAATTCTCTGACCTTAGTGGTCACAGAAATAACTTTGATAAGACACACGTATTGGAGGCGGTACTAATAAAGATTAAAACGGACCACCAGTATTACCTTTTTTAGAAATTTAGGAAAGTAGTGAGAGAGGAAAGGGTCGGGACCTCTACATCTCTTTGTAGGAGGCACACCAGCACATACTAGGGCTGGCTCTAGCCACGTAGAAGGTACCTCACACACAGAGCTTAAACTAGTTTTGCTAGGGACTCAGCTGTGGGAATAACTTTTTAATAAAATTCCTTCTGTTTATACCGTGTTAAAAAGACTAGGGTACAAACCGGAGGTGACCACCCGTTGACTCCAATTTGTAGCTACCCACCCTTCAGAAATTGGGCCATGACAGGAATAGTATAGAAGGAACCTTGGTCCGGGGACCTCTTGAACACAGACAGGGCCACCAAATACCCTTTGACTATGGTAACCTGAAGGCATGACAAGGCCAGTGATAGAAGGAACTCCATCACTGTGGTCAATCTCGCGTTCCCTTCACCACGCCTCATCTCTTCTCCACCTGCACCAGTACAGAGATCTTGTAGAAGGTCTGCGTGCAGCCAGCAACACCTCAAGTGCCTCCTCTGAGAGGTCCCAGTCATCATACCTAATCCTCACAAGAGCCACGCATGTACATGAACCACTCAACCCTCCGACTGTCAGTTGATCCGGACGCTGAGGCAACCGGTGAGGCAGACAAAGCGATCAGAGTACCATGTCCTCCTCGCCTAACCTGGGGTGATCAAGATCATGGTCGCTCAAAATCTCTTCAACCTCCAGAGAACCCATGGAATGACAGGAATTGGGGCGGGCATAGTGGAGAGGGAAGGTCCAATCCACCAGAAACGCACCCCCCAGCGCACCAATCGCTGTAAATTCCCTTGAGCCAAACTGTTTGCACTTCCTGTTGGCTTTTGTGGCAAACAGATCCACTGCTGGAGTACCGTAGAGTGAAGACTTCTTCTAGGACTTCCTGGAAAACTTCCCACTTGTGTGAGACCATGCTCTACCTGATCAAAACATCCGCCAATTTTTCTCTGTCCCCGCCAGATGAACTTCTGAGACCGAGATTTGATTCTCTAGCAACCAGAACCACAGATGCGCCGCTTCTGCCCAAAAGGGATGGAAATGCACTCCACCTTGCTTGTTTCAGTAGTGCATATCCACTGTGTTGTCCTTCAGAATCAGGACATGCTTCCCCTTAAGCGATGGGGCGAAAGCCTTCAGGGCTAGCTTGATGGCTTGCAACTCCAGCCTGTTGATATGCCACCTGGCTTCCGATGCAGTCGAGTGGCCACTCACCTGCAAGTCTTTGCAGTGAATGCCCCAATCCTTCAAGGACACATCCGTGACCACTCAGGCCTGAGGCCAAGGAGGCCAGAAGGGTTCTCACACCATCCAGATCTGCTTGTGCCCCACCAGTCGAGTCTGCGAACTTCCTGGCTGGACACCTTGAGAGGGTCTGAGTGCGCTCCCAGAAACTGAGACTACTAGTGCACCAGGAGCCACTGAAGGGATCTCATGTGGAGTCTGGCCCCTGGTACCAGGAAAATGCAAGAGGCCATGAGGTCCAAAAGGTGGGGAAAGGAAGCCATTGGTAAGGTGGTGTGGTTCCAGACCAACTGGACCCTCTGTTGTAAGTTGTTGGCTCTCTTCTCGAGAAGAAAGGGCTTCCCTGTGCGAGTGTCTAGGACTGCCCCGATGGACTGGAGCCTCTGGACTGGTGTCATGTGGGACTTCTTCAAGTTCAGGGAGAAGCCCAGCCTGTTCAGTAGCCAACAGGTGTTGTCTAAATGAGTCAAAACCTGTTCCATTGGCTTCCCCCGGATCAGCCAGTTATCCAGGTATGGAAATGCGTGGGCTCCGGCTCTCCTGAGGTGAGCCATGACTATTGCTTCGAGTTTGGTGAAGACCCTTGGAGTGGAGGTTTACCCAAAGGGCAGCACTTTGAACTGATAGTGCATGTCCTCAACGAGGAACCGTAGGAATTTCTTATGCTTCTGAAGTATGGGCACATGCATGTGCCGGTCTATGGACACCAGCCAGTCCTGAAGCTCGTGAGCATGGAAAATTTCTCTCAATGTCACCATCCTGAATTTGCCTTTTCTCAGGAACTTGTTTAAAGCCCCGGGGTCCAGAATGAGATGGAGACCTCCTCCTTTTTTGGGTACCGGAAATACCAGCCCGACCCTCTCTGATCTGAAGGCACCTCTTCAACGGTAACCATTGACAACCAGGCTCTCAGTTCTTCCTGGAGCTCCTGTCCCAATTGGATCGGTGAAGACAAGGGTCTGTCTTGAGGTTTTCTCAAAAAGGGGAGAAAATAAGCCCACTGAATTTACTGTAGGGCCCAGGCATCTGAGGTTATCGCCTGCCACTGGGCCCAATGCCCTGCTAAACGTCCACCGACCAGTATGTCATGGGAGGGGAAAATCAAAGCAGCTTCTAAGGTGCCATTGCCCCTGCTGCAGCTTCAGTCTGCTTGCCCTTAGAAGCTCCCCTGCCCCTTCCGGGATGTGGGAAACACCTCTGCCCCTGCTGGGCTTGTGGGGGCTGCACTTTCCTGCCATAAGGCACATAGCGCCTATAGCCTCTGCCTCTAGAGGCAAAGCTCAAAGCAGGCTTAGACCAGGCCAGGCCCTGCGACTTAGCAGCAATTTTAGACTCCTTGAATTTCTCCAAAGAGTTATCTACCTTCTGTCCGAAAAGCATCTCCTCCTCAAAAGGCATGTCAAGAAGGTGGTTTTGTACATTAGGGCAGAGCCTGGACGTTTTCGAATAGGCCTGCCTGCACATAACTACTGCCGATCCCATGGAGCGGCCAACACAGTCAGCAATATTCAGGCCGGTTTGCAAGAACAGCTTGGCAGTTTCCATCCCATCCCCCACCAGCTGTATAAATCCGTCCTGCATATGACCTTCCGGGACGTATTCTGCTGCATGCTCTACTGCCTTCCACAAACCGTAAGAAAACTCTGCGAAACCGCATGCTACGTTTATGGCCTTGAGAGCCATGCTGACGGAGGTAAATACCTTTTTGGCCAAAGCGTCAATCCTTTCCTCTTCCCTGTCTGTAGGGAGATTCGACGTGGATGCTCTGGGCCTGGAGGATATGGTGGCAGCCTGAACTACCAGGCCTTCCGGGGAAGGGTGTGTTGAAAGGAAGGAGGGTTCCCCTCTTGCCGGCCTGTTCTTCACTGTGACACTGGTACTCACGGGGGGAAAGTGCATGGAGTCCGGCAGATGGAAGCCAAAGGGTTAGCTATGGTCTGATTGAAAGGCATGTTGTGTTTAACAGCCTGGCCCCCATCCAGGATGTCTGTCGGGTCATACCCTTGATGGGGAACGGTGGATGACTTCCATTTTCTCTATAAATGCCCTGAATTTGACATGAGAGTGAGTGCAGGTTTGTTTCTGTTGCATCTTAAGATCTGGAGATGTGTCCAACACACTGGCATCTTGAAGACCTTGAGCCAGTGCCACCAAGTTGCCTCGGTCCTCAACATAGTTGTCCCAGCCGGATTCCATTAAGATGGGGTCGACATCTTCACATTCTTTGGCTTGATCGGCGCCAAAAATCAACCTCATTGAGTCGAAAAACCCTGTCCGCGACAGTGATTGAAAAGCGCCAACGTCGAAGGTCGACGTCAAAGACTTATCTTTCGACTCCACCGGTCACTGACTGCTTTCAGTCTTCTGTGTCCTGGGGCACTCGCACATGGAGCTTTCTCTTCCCCAAAGGCTCTCTGGTGCTTCCCTACAACTGGAGACAGCCTCGCTGTGCGGAAAGCTTTCTAAACTGTCGCTTCCCGCTGTGCCGCCTCTGCAATTAATGCTTTTGGTGGCAAAGACCCTCCCAGGGCCGGAAACTGCTCGACAGTGTTCCCGGCATCTTCTTCCCCCTCCAGATGTGTTACACTCACCTGATCTCTGCGGGGGCGTTGGGGCACGGTTGTAGCCCTCCCCGGACTTGGCTCCCCTGGATCAGACGTCTTCCCCAGCTTCTGTAGTGTGGACTGCGCTGGTTGCTGACACTGCCCCTGAGAGAATACGAGAGGCAGTGAGAATGCTGTGGTTGGACTGTGATTTCCCTCTAACCCTTCTTCCCAAAATGAGGTGAGCATGCATCTCCCCATGTAGTCTCACCTGGTCATTTATGAGGATGAGCTCTCCGTCCTGCTTCTCAACTGCAGGGGCACCTTTAATGGACCTAGTTACTTCACTGGTCCGTGTACGTGGCAGCACAGAATGGCTGTGGCTGACCCACTTCAAAGGTAAGTGTTTCTTAACAATGATTACTGTCTGTATCCTTTTACAATGTCTTTTTTCTGTGATTATTGGCTGTAATCCTTGTAATGTCTTTCCTTCTCCCCAATAGGTGTGATGAAGGCCCAGCAGAGTTGCGATGTTGGGAGCTCGTCCAAATGGGTGCCAGAGGAGTTTACGAGGTCCCCAGTAGAAAGTACATGGAGTTTTGAGGTCAAGCGCAAAGATTGTGTATCGCGCAAACTCGCATAAAGTCTTTATGTAGTTTCTAAACATGTTTGCCCTTTTCTCCTGCAGGGATGGCCTGGCGACTTCTGATGAGAGGCAGCTATCCGAAGACCTGCCGGCGGTTACTGGATGGATGGATCTGCGAGGATGCTGGGCGAGATGAGCTCCCGCGTAGCTAGACGCCCCGAACAGGTGAGGATGCGCCTCGACTGCGATGACTGTTGGAATTAGGTAAGATGCGCTTCAGTATGGCTGGAATCAGGTAAAATGCGCGTCTGACGATGGTGTTGCTGGAGTCAGGTAAACTGCGCTTCAAGCAATGGTATTGCTGGAATCAGGTAAGAGCGCTTCAGGCTGCGGTAAGCGTTACACTGCAAGAAGCAGACTAACGCAAAGCCCTTGCATGCGGGAGGGGCAGGCTTAAATAGCCGGGTCCCAAACACACCCCCTTGGCTCTGCCTTGTGGCCCCAGCTTGCCAATCCCAGAGGATGCTGCACGTGCACCCCAATGTTTCCCTATGGCCACGCCCAGCCTGGATGCACGTGGGGAACCTGCTGGGGAGGAAATAACACGTGCCCCAGAAATAAAGTGTGCAGAGCACACTTTCTCATTAGCCTGGTGCCAAAGGTTCACCTGGACGCTTTAGATGATGGAGCTAGTGGTCCTTGCCCTGTGGCCATGATAAGATGCTGCTTCTACTGCAATGTGAAGAGTCCACCAGTCCTCCACCCACGACTACTGCTCTGCTCCTTCTGCTTCCTCTTGGCATACACCCAAGAGGGCCTTTTGAGTCTCATTTTCTTTAATAAGATGCACTTTGCAGTTTCATGCCTCTTGAGCCCTATTCCATGTCCCAGTACTTTGGGGATTATGGGATTTTAAGAGTCCGCAATTTAAAAATCCACTTTTCTAGTGGGAATTTTAATTTCATGCTCATTTATTTCCCCAATCATATTCCCTTAAGGAATATCACAAGGATAAATTGAAAGATTTGGCTTTACAGACAACAAAGATCTTCAGGGCCTAAATTGGTATGATTTACAGATTTATCTTTACAATTTGTTCGGCAGGTAGGGGAGCACCCAGCTTTATGAATCTCCATGTTTTTAAAAGGGGTTTCATTTCTCCCAATGCATAAGGGTTTATGAATGTTTTCACCCAAATTAAGATATTATACTTGGTCGGTTAAAAGCTCTCTCTGACAGCAAGCCATTACAGATTTGGCAACACTAATATTTCTTCCGTAGAGGAAGACAAATACTGGGCCTCACCCAACAGAGTCCTCCTGTTCCCCTGGGCCCTTTCTCCTCACAGGTGATCCCCTCCTGCAGAACCCCAGCCCCAAAGTCAGGATCAGAAAGCGTCTGCCTTCCCCTGGCCACCTGGGAGGAGACTTTAGGTAGGGTCTTTGTGAGGACTCTGCAGGATTCATCACAGTGGCTACCGGGGCGTGATCGGAGATAATCCTCGGGACCAGACTTGTTGAGGTAGTGCATGGTCCCTGTGCTGTTTGTCAGTACCAATACAGTCTTGGCTCATACAAACCAGAGAAAAGTAAACAGGGACAACCTGATTGCCCTCGGAAAACTAATGTGTTCCCAGAACGCCAGTGGGGACAATCGTCGATCAGCATCAGATCTTCTAAGTAAGCGCCCCAGCCTTCAGTGACTAAAGTCAGTTGAGGCCAGGGTGGGTTGAAGCAATGAACCCCTCAGCAGGTTGTCCCTTCCGGTCCACCATTCCAGGTCCCTGGACACCTGTGTCAAAACCGGCAGAAGATCCAAGTGCATCCCTGAAATTGGGACCACTGTCAACTGAGCAGCCACTGGAGCAACCTCATGCATAGCTGAGACTATGGCACCACCAGGATGCAGGAGTCTATAAGACCTAACAAGCGCAGAAAAGCAGAGGCAGGACAGGTTTCCTGATGTTGGAAGACATGTACCATATTGGAGATGTTCGCGACTAGGTCCTCTGGCAGGAAGGCTTGGCAAAGGCGAGTGTCCAAGAATACACCAATGAATTGGAGAGACTGGGACTGCAAAACCTGAAAATTATTGCAGTTCAGGGAGAAACCAAGCTGTGCAATAAACTGCATACGACTTTGTATGAGCCAGTCTTCCAGATACGGAAAAAACTTTAATGCCTTCCCTTCTTAGGTGCGCAGCCACCAATGCCAGCAGCTTGGTGAAAACCCTGGGTGCCGAAGTGAGACCGAATGGCAGGACCTTGAATTAGTAATGGCAATTTCCCACCATAAATCTCAGGTACTTCCTGTGCTTTCTGTGGATGGCTACATGGATGTATGCAACCTGGAGATCCAGGGACACTAGTCAATCCTGCAGGCCCAGGGCCTAAAGGATCTGGGCTAGGGTAATCATCTTGAACTTGACTTTGTGCAAGAACAAGTTCAAAAGCCTCAGACCCAAGATGGGACAAAGGCCTCCAACCTCCTTTGGCACCAGACAATGGGTTGAATAGATGCCCTTGCCTCATTCCGAGTAGGGCACTGGGTCTATGGCACCTTTTTCCAAAAGCTAAGGGACCTCTTTCAGTAGGAGAGGGTCCAGAGGCAAGAACACGCGATCCTGTGGATGGGCCAGAGGAGGATTAGAAAAAAGAGAGACCATATCCCTGGTGAATGGCCTGTAAGGCCCAGGCATCAGACGTGATAAGAATCCATGCCTTGCTGAATTGTGATATCCTGCCTCCCACAGGGGAGTGATGGTGAAAGAGGCTTCATACCAGGGGCAAAAACAGGGCACAGTGGAGGTGGCAATGCTCCCCTGGGGACACCTCTATCGCGGCCACTGTTGGGGCATCACTGCACCTGCTAGCCAAAGGGCGCTTGACCTCTCCCTCTGTGGGCATAGAAGTCAAAGGGGCCAAAACCCTGGCCACTGCATGATGAATTAGCAGGTTGTTGTTGAAGCACCAGTCTCAACAACTTTGCGGTTACCTTTAAAGCCTAGAAAGTTTGTAGGAATTTGTCAGTCTTGGTACCAAACAGGCTTTTGCCTTAAAATTGCATCTACAGGAGTATTTTCTGGACATCTGGGACAAAACCAGACTTTCTCAGCCACAGTACCTTCTGACCACGGTACTCATTGCCAATGTCCTGCTTTCACAGTCCACTGTGTCCAGGCTTGACTGAAGGATTTCGCTGGAGGTCTCTGTGTCATCCTTCACCTGGGTCTCACCCTCTGGGACGTCCACTGCCACGTCCGAAATGACTGACCAGAGCCCAAGCAAAAATGTGGCCAGGGTACAGGAGGTATTGATGCACTCAAGGCCAAGGATGACTGAGCGAAAAACCTTCCTCCTCCATGCATCCAGTCTCTTGCTCTTCCCTGTCCGCGGGCAGAGAAGGGAAAGATGTAGCTTTCAGTTGAGCCGGGAGAGCCTTCACAACTAAATGCTCTGGAGATGCATGGGCAAACAGGAACAGCGGGAATGAGGATGCTGGTCTGTGCTTCTTGGCCAGATCCTGGTCTATGATTGGAACCAAAACCTGTTCGTCCCTTAGCTCTAGGAAGAAGCCTCCACTGCTTGGTTGAACGGCAGTAGTGTCTCTTTCTTTGGACCTTCGTAACAAGATGTCCATAAATTCATACTGCACATTCGGCCGGTAACTAGGAGATATCCACCACTTTCACAATTAGGTGCTAAAAAGCAACCAGAAGTTTGCCCGGGGTGGGCGCAGGGAGCATTTCCATGTATGATGAGGTGTCCAGGTCTCTTGCATCCTGCAAGCTTGCAGCAAGGTCCTTTAAGTCACCATAATCCTCATAAAACTCCCCTGGGAAGTCCCTAACTTTCCTAGGATCCAGGGGTTCCAAACCAAAGGGAATGGGGACCCCTTCCTCATCATAAATGTCCTTCAGGCAGGACATGAATGTACCCCTAAGGAGCATGGTGTATGCTCCAGAAATTCTGGCATCAATGATGTAGTTTGGTGCCTGTGGCACTATGGAATGGATGAACGAGGTTGTAGAATGCGTGTCCTAAAATGGATCAGTGCTGACTCTGGGATGGATCTTGTCCAGTTTCCGTACGTGCCGGAAGGCACATGGTTGTGCAATTTGTCAGCGTCTCTGCTGGCTCATCTGAGCACGACGGATTCTGTCGGTGCTGGGGCCTTGGCAAAGAGGGTAGCCTCTTCAGCCTAAAGGCCTTCCATTTCTCTGGAGTAGAGGACTGAGTTGGGAAAGGTACCTGCAGAGCCTGGTCATCCACAGATCCCCTGAAGTGGTTGGCTCCTCTTCGATGTGGAAGAATAGGACTTTGAATAATCGTCTGAAGACCGAAACCTCTTGCAGTGTTTCTTTTTCTTTTTGTCCTTATGTGCCAGGGACCATTCTTTGGTGAGACAATCAACGCCAGGCCACCTGTGACGTGTATGTTTAAATGTGACAAACACATATTTAACATACAAACAGGTCCATTTTCCGTCCCACTGAAATCGGTCATATTATATTCTGAGCTCGGTCATATTATATTCTGAGCTTGGTCATACTGCTAAGTCTGCGGAACTAAGCGGGACAAAATGCCAACAAGTCTCCCAGTGCATAAAATGGACCAGGCAAATATCAAGCATTTTCCTTTTTTGCCCAACATTCCACTCTATGGCTTTCTAGCTTAGGCGTGGTACCAATCGTATATAAGTGGTACCAATCGTAGATAAGGGGACGAAGTGCACCTCCTCCACACTTTACCTCTGATTGGTTGGGGAGAGGGGTGCTTCTAATACATAGTACTTTATAATACGGGGAGGATGAGTGTTCATTCAGGAGTATTCTCCAGTTCATGACCATATTCCTCCATTTGTCCTCTTTCGCTTGACGTTAGAGCACCAATTTTCAGACAACACCCATGTTTTCACTTCCCTAAGCAATTGTACCATTAATGGCCCTTTCTGATACTTTAATGAAATAGTCTCTCTCCTAACCGCGAAAAGCAACAAAAACCCAGCCATTTTATTAATAGGCTTTTTCCTACGTCCTCCCAGCAGTAGATCCAACAGGCAGACTTTAGGGACATAGTCGAACCTCGCTTTCACTAATGTATTCACTCTCTCCATCACCCTTTGTCAGTAGCAAGTTATAACCGAGCATTCACCCATCATATGCCAACAATCAACATTGTCCTGTTGACACCTAGGGCACTTCTGTGACACCTGTTAAATGCATTTTTTTGGGGGGGGGGTCATGTACACCCTATGTATATCGTTGAACCGAATCAACGTAAACCTCTCGTTACACAATACCATCTAACCTGAGTGTATACCTTCGACCATTCCTGTCTCTCCGAAATTCACCAATATCAACTTCCCATTGATATTTCACTTTAAGCGTTCATATCTTTACACCATCTTGCAAACTCTGATGTAGGTGAGAAACATTGCACCCTGTCGCCCCCATCTTCAGTAATGCGTGAAGTAGCTGCGAGATCGGAGGCCCCTGCGGGATCGATTCACGCTTAGATGCCAGTGTTGTACCAAACCTAAAATAATTCAGGAACTGTCTTTGTGGCATTCCATATTTACCACACCAATCAGCAAAGGAGATAAGACGACCGCCTTCAAACAGGTCACCTATCAATGTGAATCCCTTTCTAGTGCCTTTCCTCATGGTGGTTTTAATCACAGCAGCTACCTGTGGGAATGCTCTCAGGGGGATATCCTCTAACAAGTATGTTCTTCACATTTTTCCTTATGAGGGAATGTGAATAATTTTGTTTCCCATTCATGAAGAGCGTTGAGGTGCATCGACTAACACACAATCCTGCATGTCGTGTCCCACATTGAGGCAATAAAGACAGATCCTATGAGGATCCGAGACAGACATCTGACGTCTGCTAGCAGGCGCAGGGTTTGAACTCCAAAGACTTTGATAGATGTCACATAACATTGACAAACAAGAAAAGCTTCAAAGAAACTATGGGTCCTAGAGCAAGCAGAGTGTGTGGAAAAAAGGAACTAAGGTTACGAGCGCAGCACCTCTATATATACTGGCTTCGATGTCATGACGGACACGGCTACGAAGGGGCATTGAGCGAAGCCAAGGCATCAAGAAATGCCCTCTGGCAACATAAAAAGTTCCCAAAGAGCATCTGCACTCCGAGAAATTTGTCAAATATGAGGAATCTGTGGGAGTAAGGAATCCATTAGAAAAAGCTACATACCGCCACATCTAATTTGGTTAAGCGTTATACCTTCAAGACAGTCACTTTACACTGCAAATGCACACTATGACACATACTGTTTATGCATCTATTGTCTATTGAAAGGAAAAGACTGCCAAGCCTTGAGCATGAAATACCGAAGTACAGCAGAGTTTTGATATAGATAAAACCATATTACAAGGGACATATATGATAGGGAGAGAAATGCATTCAAAACTGTGTAATGGCCCATGTACACTGCTTCTGACATTTTATATTTGGAATGGAACAAATAAAAGATGGCCATTTCATTTGTGTGGGGTTGTCAATGATAAGGTCTATAGTAATCATCCTTGTGGTTTACTGTTGTTGTACACATAGTACTCAAAGGACAGTTATTCAATACACTATCACCTAATAGTCTGAAGCTCCTCCTTGGAATGTTTTCTATTATTTTTATAAACATTTTTATCAAAGAGAAGAGGCACTTGAGGCCCTGATGAAAATAAACTATGTCTAGACATTGTATCAAGGGATACATAATGTCAGTTTGCACTGTACCAATTCCCCAAAGCAAACATCACTGTAACAAGGCATCAAATGTATGAATAGAATTGTAATTTGCGCAAAAGGGGGTGGTCCTTCTCCTATAATAGTGTAATTGAATGATGAACATACGTAGAAAGGCTACCTCCAAGATGATTCATTTCAGGAGAACTAAATGTCATGATGAGGAAAAGTGGCAGGGGCAACAAATGTTTATGATGTACAAGCAGGAGTGTTCTCCCTGAAGCAACAGCATGCTTCTTCCCAGGAAATGTATCTTTACTTCAAGGTTGAATTAGTTGGCCGATATCTAGGCCCACTGCGAGACCCAGTGAGGTGTAAAAGACAGGTTTGGTCATAAGGGGGTGGCTTGTTAGTTTAGATGGGGGCTCTGACATGTTGCAGGTTATTTTATTTTATTTCATTGTAATGTAATAAATTGAGTCTTCTCTTTTTACACTACCACATTTGATTGTGTGGACTTTGTTTTACTTATCAAAGGTATGCTCCAGCCCAACACAGGTGTGCTCTCCACAGAAGCAGCCATAATAATGACAACAGTGTGGAAATCTGGATCAACTTCAGTAATTGAAATGTGTTTTTATTATTTATTTATTTTTTACAACCATGGTCCAGATGAGAGGTCTTTGGACAGTCAGTGTATGTGCAACTAGCACGACTGGTGCCCAAATAATAAGACTTTCAACTTCCCCATAGCCCCAGATTTCCTTGGTACAAAATCCCAACATTTGGGTTGGGTAAAATGTACAAAGTAAAAGCCTGCAAGTGAGTGCTAATTATATTGCAGCTGCTAACACTTCAAATCATAATAGTTGTTCTTGCACTTAGATGGGCACCCTTGCAGTCTCATGAGAGCGCACAGGTTGAACAAAAATCAGTATGACATTTATTTGACCCCAGAGACTTTTGGAGATACTGTTGACATGCAAAGGCAATAATATCCACAAGGGCATGACTGCAAATAAGTACCTTTTCTTAAAGGAAATAAATGTTAATGTGCTCAGATTAGAATATTTAAATGAAACAAAATACCTGTGGTCTTCACTTTAGAATCTCCAGATGATAATATTGCAGAAACATCTGGCACCAATACCCCAGAACATTCGAGTGCTGACGTATTCCTTTTTCCTTTCTTCAAACGTGTTTCAATGATTGGTGTTGACTTTACAATGCCTCCCTGAAAAATATTCTGCAGTTTAATTTTCTTGCCAAGCTTTTAACTGCTACTGTACACTTTATTCCATATAACCCTATCAAATCGAATTCTGTTTGTAACCTCAAGATAGAATGCCAATAGTGTCCTAACATACCCACTGGAGCAATAGACAACATCAAGGACATCTTCAAGACAGAGAGGTCTCCAACAATACCTGCCACAAGACAATTAAGCATGAAACACTGTCCACCAGCCGCATTTAGAGCCCCAAAATAAAACCTTCAGCTTTATGATGCCGTGAACAAATATAATGCTGATTGTAGTTGTCAGTACTGGATGTGTAAACATGATTTAGGAGAGTTCATTAACCGAGGTAAATTTACAAAAAGGTAGCACTGTTCTGTGTTTTTTTCCTCACTTTGAGAGTCCACAGCCATCACATTTTGCTCACTGTACTTTTCACAAAGGAGGAATATCCATTAGCATATCAGTCTTTGTCCCGCCCACAAGGGCAGTCCAGCACCGAAATGCCAGGCAAACCTCCTTTGAACAAGAGTACCAACAGCAACCCCAGACACATTTTTCAGCCTTGTTAGGCCTCATCATTGAGGTGGAACTGTGCCTCTCTGAGCACAGTGAGCAAAGGGTCCACGTCTGTGTTCCCCCAGGCAACTTAGGCTGACCAACCACAAGTTCCTTGGAAAGATACAAAAAAGGTAGCAAGCGCCCCTCTCTAGAAAGAACAGGTATGATAATCTGTTCTGTGGTTTTTCCCACTTTGAGTGTGCCGTAGATGTCTAGATGTGAATGATGATGGGAGAGTGGTTGATGAATCGCCCAGAGGGGGGAGTGTAGAGAAGAAGCCAAGTGCCCCCACCTCAAGCACCGCTCCCATATTGCCTATTTGCTGGGAACCATAATGTGAAACACGTGCAGTGCCAGTGAAGATACCAATACCAAGGAGCATCCTGGAAGCAAGGTTCTCACTGCGAAAACCATACCTGCAAACACCACAGTATGATGGTCATTTGAATGAAATCCCAGAAGAAGTGGGAAAAGTGAGCAAAAGGGAAGAGTGGCGACATCACACGAAACAAGGCTGATGCACCCAGAAGAGATGCAGAGGCAAGAGAACATAGATATTCTATAGGTATCAAGAAAGTCTCAAAGATAAGCAATATTTCAGGGTCGGGATGAAGATGCTTATGCTACAGAAAAGATTAAGTCATTTTACATGTGTACAAATGCAAAGAAACCTAAGCAGACAAAGTAAGGTTAGCTATGTAGTGAATAAATTGTTGCATGCGCCAACACACATATATATATTACATGGGCTGCGGTAGAGGCCATGTAGTTATGGTTATGTTGCTAAACCCATAGGAAGAACACTTTTTGGGTGGCTTATAACTTCGCTCCCCCTGGACAAATCCTCACAGAACTTTGCAAATAAAGTATATGGGTCACTCAGATTTTTTTTTGCAAAGTTTGGTGAGGTTTGGTTAAGGGGGGGGGGCAAAGTAATAGGGGAGGCCCAACATATTTTTTTTTCTCCATAGACTGATTGGAGAAAGAACTTTGCTTACGCCTACAGCCCAAACCGCTAGAAGGATTTTCACAAAATCTGCGGCAGGAGCGGCGGCTTAGTCCCAAAAGCGGGCTTTTGTAAATTTGGTGGAAACCAGTCCAGTAGTTTTTTTTAAAATGACCAAAAAGTAGGTCTAAAAGAATTTGTGACATCTCGGTCCGCTCCGCGAACACACTTCCCTGATCGCTCCATGGACAGGACACCGAATGGCCAACCGTTTTACATCATGTCCGCGGACAGAAAACGTGTTCGCTGATTGGTTGGTGTGAAGCGTGAGGTGTGTCACATTTTCTCGATGCACCCGCCATGTTACATCTGCAAATATCCGTGGACAGCCCGGTGTGGATCTGAGCTGAAATGCAATTTTGGGGAGTGTGTTGGTGTGTACGAGTGGCTGGAAAGGATGGGGGAGTGAGAGATGGGTCAAATGCTGTATTTGTTTAGGTGGGAGAAGACCGTGATGTGATCGCGGTGTCTATGGTTGTCCACAGACATACCAAAAACTAGTCGCACTACTGGGAATTTTCCTATGCTGTGATGTATTGGTTTTGGGTAGTTAGTAGAGTACTGGGTGAAGAGGGTATGTATTGAAGAGTTTGTGCATTAGCTGTAATTTTTGTTTTAGAATGTTAATTGAATTGGATAGGTTTTGAGGTGGTTGTGTTATGTTTTTGGGTTGTGGTCAGTTGGCAGGAGTTTACTTGCATGGGTGTGTTATGCTGTGGTGGTTGTGGCAAGGGCCTAGAGTCTTGGGTGCATGGCCGAAGGCCGTGGCCACAACCACCGCAGCATAACACACCCATGCAAGGAACATTTTGTAGTATGTGGGCTGCATAGGAGGTATGTTTTAAAAGGTGTGTGTACTGATTGACAGTAGTGTAGTAGTGTTTAAAGGATAGTGGACATGTGTGGTAGTTGGTTTGTTGGATTGTGTTTAGAATGTTGGCGCCTAAGACTAAGTATTTTGGGGTTGTGGTCAGGTGTTTGCATGGATGTGTTATATTGCAGTGGTTGTGACTTCATTGTATACTTATTGTTTGCTTTGTTGAGGCTGTATGTAGAGTTTTTTGCCAGGTCATGTAGTGAAGACTGCAGGCCTTGGCCGCAACCACTGCAGCATAAGATATCCATGCAAGTAAACATTTTGGGTTGTGGTGTATGGTTAGGTGTTTACTTGCATGGGTGTGTTATGTTGCAGTATTCTTGAGCCCAAACATTATATACTTACTGTGTGCTTTGTTGAGGCTGTATGCAGTTGTTTCATGGCATGGGAAATTGGAGCATACATTGTTTTTTCAATCTCTGTGATAAAATAAAATATCAAGTTAGTGTATGTAGTTTGTAATGAGTTATTGCCTTGCATAGTAGATATTTCTGTAGTTTGTTGACCCTCATAGATAGTACTTCACAAGTACTATGGTTCAAACCAGTGTACTGTGCAATTTGCTCAGTTCCTGTGTTTATTCATAAAATCATTGGGTCTGTGGGAAAAAATCCATGCAGGATTAAAAAAAACCTTTCTACGTTATGATACAATATCTTTCTGTGGTTGATTTCAATAGGAGGAAATTAATAGGTATATGATTTTTGGTTTGGAAGTGGTGGTAGTATTGTTGCAATTCGATACCTGTTGGCGTATTCTAACTGTTTATTTCTTGTTGCATTTTAGCAGTATTCATGTATCTATTTGGTTGGTGCAGAATTTTGGGGCAGTTCGATACCTCTTGGCGTATTCTAACTGATGATAGTTTTAAAGTTTTTGAGGGTACTTTTATACGTAGTAAGTGTTGCAGCGTTTCCTTAGAAAAATGTTCATTGCCGTTTTCTGGTTGTACTAAGATACTAGTTGGTGTATTCTAACAGTTTATAGTTTTTCACTGTTAGATAGCTGTTGTCTAATTCTATTAGTCTATGGATTTAAAGGTTATTGAGGACATTTTGTAGATGTTTAAAATCAGATTAGTGAATACATTTTGGTTATAACAATATTAAGTAAGAGTTTACAAGATTTGCTGGTAATCTCTGCTTTAGAGTAATGGAAGTATCATTACATTTGTACCATCCACAATTCTTTTTTATGTATGCAGTGTAGTGGCCTGCATTGGTTGTGTCACGATGCCCGCTCCCGGGGAGCCGGCTCAGGCCCTGCGTCCCCGAAAGCGGACATCAAGTCCCCGGGGAAGGTCCCAGCAACCCCTTATAGGGGCCCTTTGGACAGCGTCCTGGCGCCTATGGCGCCAGGCTCATAGAAAACATCAGTCCTGGCGCCATAGGCTCCAGGCTCATTATGAAAGTGTTTGGGTGCACTTACCTGATGCAGACCATGCTGCAGAACCCCGGCCTCCTTGAGGCCTGAAAGGAACTACTTTACCTTTGGGACTCATTTACCACCCGGGCGTGGTCGGGGAAGGATACATACCTGATTGGAGGAAGGACACATTCTTGGAACTTCTTCCAAGGCTATTTAAACCACACCCGATCAGCCACACATGCTTTGCGTTGTTCTGCATCTAGCAGCTGGACGCTCACCGTGTCTGCTCCTGCATCTTGACTTCTGCCACACCTGCCAGCATCCTGAATCACCTGCAAAGGAAGGGAACAAGAGAACAGAAGAAGGAAAAGGCCTCACCTGCTCAATCTGCAACCCAGAGACATTTCGCAGACAATCCTGAAAAGGAAGACATTTATTTTTAAAAGCACATCGAATCGATCGCTGCAGCGCCGCATTCTACTCACCTTTACAGGGCGCCTCCATGTTCAGCAGCGACCATCCGGATTCGCAGTCGCGCCCCCGCGCTTAGGGAGAAAAAGACAAGAACAAAGGTGAGAGAAAGAAGGGAAAAGGGAAGCTAAAACTCCATGTCAAGACTTACCTGTTGGGTCATTCCCTTTTCATTTCGGGTCCGCGCCGCATCCAGGCATTTTCGGACCCCGGCCCCTAAGGGGAAAAAGACATCAGCGTTAATGAGTGAATGAAAAGACATTACCAAAACACTCATTAAAGACTTACCTGATTTCCACAAGGATTTCACCGCTCACCTCGGGTCGGTGCCTGTTCCCCGGCATTCCGTACCCCGGCCCCTATGGGGAAAAAGATACTAGCATTAGAACATTAATGCATGGACACAAGGGGAACCACTTATAGAAAAACTTACCTGGAGACCAAGCAAGTTTGGTTCTCACCCATCCGAAAATCCAGTTACGTAACTGGATACCAACGCGCCCCTGCATCAGAAGCAGGATGGAGAGCTTGTCCTTCCAGACCCTAAGAAGGATACTTCTGCGAGTCAGACAAGCCAGATCTGGGGCCCGGTCCAGTCCGTCTTCCGAACCCTGCGCATCACCTTAGACGAGGTCACAGCAGCGCGAACCAGGCCAGCGCCCCCGTGGGAGTCAGGTGAGCGTTACAGGTTGTGGCTCCGGCGTGGTCGATTATACCAACTGTTGGGAAGGTTTTCTTACCAAGTGATACTTGTCCATGTGTGAATCCAGTCAGTTTGCAGTTGTTTTTGGTACCATCTGCATTGTAACGCAAAAGCATTACTATTAGGTATTGACTACGTGACTGTATTTGTAAAGTGGAATGATTATCGGAATTGCAGTTAGTACATAATCTGCCATGGTTTGCATTTTGTACAAGGTGCTGAAATTGAATGGATTCACTTTTAGGTATAGATACATACACGAAGTGTTCATTAGGGACATGTTCCTGTGCCACATGGCTGAAGAGAGTGCATGTATGTTTCCACATGTATGAATCTGGAAAATGTAATTTATAGATACGTTTGTGTTTTCCAGTAGTAGTTGTAAATACATTAGAAATTCTTGTGGATCTTCTTGTGTGTTTATAGTGAATCTGACTATTCCAGCACAGTAGTCCAATTCCTGTCTTATTCCAGAAACACTAAGTGATGTCAGGATTGTTGGCTGCATTTCTGTGAAGGACTAACATTTGCAAACATAATTGGTCTGTCCCGTTTAAGTAAATGTTTTGAACATTTGGTGGCAATTGGAATAAAATATTGATTGCTACATATGCATAGCAATTTACACCAGTTGTATTTGAAAATTTGAAAATGGACCAGACAGTTCTGTGTCTAAGTTATTTGTTGGGAGTGCGCAATGTTTCTTTGAAGAGGTACTTGGTTTAGTTTCTGCAGTAGATCCTTCTTTGGTTGTGGTTATTGGTTTGTGGTTATTGATGAAGTAGTAGCTTCTTTTAATTTCTTTGGAGGTATTGCTGTGAAATCCTGTATATTTTGAGTATATTTAGAAACTTGATTTTTCAGGAACAGGATAACTTTTGAGACGAGGTGCATAGAGTGTGCGCAGTCTATTGTATTCTAAAATACAAGGAATATCAGTGTTTACTTTACCTGCATCAAAGTTAACCAGAAATAGTCCTTCGAGTGTATGTAGGGGTGATAGTGTTACATAACTCATTCCTTCTTTAAACACTGTGCTGCCAATATCTATCAGTGCTTGATCTAGGGTAAGACCTTGTGATTTATGAATGGTGACTGCGTATGGTAAAGATAGAGAAAATTGTTCTCTGCGTACATACATGTCTTTGAAAAGAAGGAATCAGGCTGTTGAGCATCCAATCTTTTTAAATTCTGATAGTTTGTCAAATCGAATATTGAGAAACGGAATGTTTTTGTCACGTGGGTATGTTTGAAAGCCAACAACTGTACCAAGTGCTCCATTAACTAGTCCTTGCTCGACATAAAGGTTACGTTTGAGCATTACTCTACAGTTTAAAGATAATTTTAATATTTTCTCCAAACCAGCTGTGTTAGAGATAGAGTTTTCTAAGGTATTTAGTCGTGCTGTGGCTTGTTCAAACATGGGTAGTGTCACACCATGCACGTCTAGTTTGTCTGTGGAGCAAATTTGAACATTGGTTGCATTTCTTTTTTCAACATTGTTTAACTGAATTGTGCACAGCTTGCAAGAGTTGGCATCAAGGACATACAGTTTACATTTTTGAATGCTAATTGTTCCATGACATCAGTTATGGCCATAGAGTGCATGTATGTGCCTGGTATGTAATATAGATTGTGCTTCTTGAGATAGTACACCAACTCTAATACTTTTTAAAATGTTGGCGTAGGTGAGGTATGCATACTGATGCATGTTTTCAGTTAATTCTTTGCATTGGAAATGTTGCCAAAGGTTGACATTTCCTATGCTGCCAAGAGTTTTACGTCATAGTTTGTGCCCTAAGGTTTTAAAAATAGGTTCACCTTTAACTGGCGTTAATTGAAGATCTCCGAAAACAATAATGAGTTTTCCTCCAAAGAGTTCTTCGTAGTCTGTTTTGAGGACCTCTTATAATCTGAGGTGAATCAAGGCTAACATTAGGGTGTAAACCATGCTCACCTCATCAATTAGCAGCATTTTAATTTGTTTTAAAACTCTGCATAGTTCCATTGCAGCTTCTGGAGAAAGTTTGTAGTAGTCTAATTTGTTTTGGTGTTCTACTGGAAGGAGTAGTAATCGGTGGAAAGTGACACCACCTATGCTGTAGGTGGATAAACCTGTGGGGGCAGATAAAACAGCAGACAGTTTGTTGTTTGTCAATTGTTGGAGGAACTTGCTGATGATTTTTATTAAGAATGTTTTGCCTGAACCAGCTTGACCACTCACCTATAGTAGTATAGGTTTATAGTCTTGACGGGTACAATTTTTAGTTTCATACTGCATACCATGTTCAATTTGTTTTGTTATTTCTAGGAAAATGCTACCCTGCTCACTGTTCAAGTGTGATTTCAGTAGAGCAAAGTCTTCTGCAGATTGCTCATACTGACACATGTTTTCTACTTCAGTCATGGCTAATGTTGCCTCAAGTTCTATGAGTGGCTGCCCAAGTGTTTCTCGGCTTCCTGTTACAGAAGGTTGACTGCTGTCAGGAGTGCCTACATTTAGTTGTGCCTGGAGTAGTAGTTCTTGTTGCTGTTCATTGTGTAACGTTGTTTTGTACTGTGTTAATCTTATGTCTGTTATTGTGCTTTCATTTGCTTTGAAAGCATCTTCATAGGAGTCATGGGTATCTAATAAATCATCTTTTCTCCATGGATTAAAAAGTTGTAGTAGAGAAATGTAATACAGTTCTTTATGCTGAGGAGTTTTTAATGCTAATTTCATATAATTAAGCTCCGTTTGGTAAGTTTCACTAGGCTGCCTTCACAATTTTCGACGCTGTATCTACCCTTCTTCTCATCTGGTTTAATATTGTTTTTGTATGTGAAGTTTTGGGCTACGTGGTATAGACACATGGTTTCCAAAGCGGCACTCCTGTTTGGGTAGTGATTTGTAATGCTTGACTGCAAAACTTCATCTTTTTCTTGCACCTTTTGTAGTAATTGCGTAGCTGACATATTTTGAACATTGGTACCCAATTTCAATGTGTGTGCAACCCCATAGCATAGAGTTGCTAGTTCACTTTCAAAGAGAAGGTGGAATATGTATTACATGTTTTGTCTGAATCTGGGGTCTTCAGAATACATTCGTAAAGAGCAGTATTTAGATGCTGTTATTTGTGTGGGTCTTTCACCGTACCTTCCTCCTTTTCCAGTCGGAAAGAGTAGAGGAAAGGCTTGTGCTTCTGCACTTTTTTCCCATATGCTGATTGGAGATCCTTTGGCTTGTCGCATTTGGTAAGTTTCCAGCGAATCATCTATGGTGTCTTTAGAGTACAATGGATGAATTGTGTAATGGTCTAAAATACTGGATTCTGTCGTAGGATCTAGAAGTTGAAATTGGCCAGTTCCTGACGAGTCTTGAATTATTTCGGTGTTTTCCCTTAGGTTTTCTTCAATGTCTATTTCTTTGTAGAATTCATTGTTGTCCTTCTGGTATTAGAGGGCTTCTCTAACTTTATGTAATTCCACCAGTTGCTGCTAATTTCTTTAAAATCTTTTGTAGGTGTGCCATTTACTAGGATAATCAAAGATTGATCTATTGGCCGCTGCACACCCATAGTGTGTACATTTTCTTTGAGATGTAATGGCAAATAAACTACTTTTCCACAAATGCCTTTTAGTAATTCAGAGGGAGGTAGTTTGCTGTTTTTGGTTGAAGGCATATTATTGCTTGAAATACATGCAGTTTGAATTATAATGCTCTCATACAAGTTAAGTTGTTGCAGTGGTTTTGGTAGTGGGAATAATTCCAAGTTATTAGTGATGGCACATGAAGGTATTTGGTTGTTGGCAAGTTTTGCAGTGCAGTATCTGCACAGTATTGAGGGGTTAGTAATTTCGTATTTGTTTTGCGTCACTGTGGTAAAGTTGAACTTGTGTGCCCTAATAACGTCACTGTGGTAAAGTTGAACATAGAAAGTGTGCCTATTAGAATCACTGTGTTAATGTTGAATTTACAGGGTATTCCCTACATCATTGAGTGTGCCCTAATTGCGTCACTGTGGTAAAGTTGACCTTAGAAAGTAAGCACTAATATTGTCACTGTGTTATTGTTGAATCTAGAAAGTACACCCTAATAGAGTCACTGTGTTAATGTAGAATCTACAAAGTATGGCACACTAGCACGACCGGGTTAAAGTTGAAATTAGAAAGTGCGCCCTAATAGTGTCACTGTTGAAAGGTGAACTTAGAAAACGTGCCCTAACAGCATCACTGTGCTAATGTTAAATCTAGACGCTATTCCCAACATCATTGAGTGTGCCCCAATAGCGTCACTGTGTTAAAAGCTGAATTTAGAAGGTATTCCCAACATCATTGCCCAGTCGCATACACTTTACTGATTAGCACAATATCACACTACTACGCATACTCTCTCCTATACACCACCATTCAACTAGAACACAGCAGTACTAGGACACATTCGGTAAAGCTGTTCTCATACTAACATGACTCATCAAACTACCCATCATCCTAATAAAACACAGGTAGCTAGCACATACCGGCTAGCTTTGGCGTCTCCTCAGGCCTAACGCAGCCAGAACTCAGTCTGGATATCCACCCTCCAGACTGAACACATTCAACTGATCTCAGCACCACATCTACCGCTGAGAAGCAGCTATCATGCAACAACCACACCAGCAGCACACATCTGGTGCGCCCACACACTTTATGTCTCTCTCTCTCTCTCTCTCTCTCTCCCTCCCTCAACTGACTTGAACTGCGGTTCCCGGTGGTGTTCAACCTACCAGCGCCTTGAGATCATACCAATGATACATAAGGCGCTATATAAATGCAAAATAACATAACCTATAAGATAGAAAGCTAATTGGAACCACTTGGAATCTTCATTGTCTTCTATTTTGTACATTATGTCTACAGTTTTTGTGCTATTCTCATAAAAAAAAGGCCTGCAGCATCATACACGGTTCGGTACTTCAGCAGATGAGCTTTTAAACTTTAGTGTTTCTTTTTTGTATGTGTGTATTAGAAGGTTGCCATCTGTACAGTTGATGCTAGTCTGTTCTAGAGATATTGAAATTTGTAAGTGGCTTTCAAGTCCAAAATATTTTCTCTGGATGCGCTCTATTTGTTCGAGTAGTTCTTTGGCTGTACCATGTAGAAGAATGTTATTTAAATTGGCCAGTGCTAAAGCACGACTTTTGGCATAGCAGAGTTTATGAACAAGATTTCTTACAGTTGAATGGTGTGTTCCTATCATTTTGAATTTGTGGAAGGTGCTTTTGCATATAGGTCCAGAAATGTAGGCTAATGAAAGTCCTTGTAGTCCTGAGTATTTTCGCACTGGACAGGAATCCATAGTTTGCAATAGTTTTATTTCCAATTTGTCTTTGCCTTTCACATACTGATTGAGGAAGTGGCGTGAAGATGTGAAAGATTTTTTGCTTATGTTACAAATTGATGTGCATGGCCATTTGTAGACTTGACGTATTGGTTCAGTGGAATGGAGAGTTGATACTAAGTTTAGTGGAGAAATTTGTCTGAGCAGCATTTGTTGGTCCATGATAGTAATAAGTTTTTCATACCCTCGTCAACTGCTATGTATGGCAATTGGGTTTCTTTGCTTTTGTTTGTATGCTTCTTCATTGAAATATGGTTCTGTGCTGGTGGTGTGACTCAAATCACCTCCACAGATCTTTGCGAAGCTATCTTTGTTGATATTCCGTTTGTTGAGAAGTCTTTGTTGTAGTAGTTTAGTAGTTAGTTTTGTTAGTGGTTTCATTCTGTTTAAAACTAAAGTAAATAATTTCCTTTTGAGAAGGATTGCACGGTCGATGAGAGCTTCCAGGATTTGTTTTCTGCGGTAGGTTTTAAGGGTTGAGCATGATTTCTCTCCTGTTTTTATAAGGTTCTGAAGAAATCTGTGGCAGAACATTTTTTGTCAAATAATTTTTTTGGTATGCTTACTTGTAGCTACATCTAAATGTATAGGTGCATTGTTAGCACTAGTGGTAGCTGGAGACTTTTTAATAACTTTGTTTAGTTTTACATTTTGAAAGAGGAGCCAAAGTTTCTTTACTGGAAGTTACTTTAGTTTCGCTTTGTGACTGTATTAGCGGTTTTGTTTGAACTTTTTGTGTAAATTCTGCTAGAGGTGGATGCTTATTTTGCACACTTATTTTGATTTGCTCTACTTCTGCATTGCTTTCTACGGAGTTGTATTTTGGTAGGCATTCTTTGGTGCCTGTTGGAGAAAAAAATTAAGTCTGGGTTGGGATATTGTGCAATGTCTGTGTGCATTGTGCATGATTGACTATGATGGTAGTTATGTATGTAGGGGAGTGTGATTGTTGAATGGTATGTTACTTCAGGTTGGGAAGGCTTTTCTCGTATTTGTGCGTTACTATACTGGTGTTAAACTAACAATACAAAGTGTGCATTTGATGAGGTGCAATCAGTAATACTGAATCTAATGCTGTAGGGTTAATACAATTGTTTGCTCTACAATACTAGAATTCTACAGTGTTTGAGTAACAGTTAGAACGTTATGGCACTATAGCACTTTGTTAGATGCAAAGAGTAGGTTTCTTCTGGGTTCTCTCTTGTACTTCAGATGCTGCTGGCTTTCAGGAGAGTGGTCTTCACTGCAATTGTGAAAGAAGGAAGTTAGTACATATGTGTGTTAATAGCACTGTTAATGTAGACATTTGTTTGTTTTTGCAGTAATAGTGCTTTCTGTTAAATTGTGCATAGCATGTACATGCATTTTCCTTTGTCTATGAGCATTCTGGATATTCTACTTAGAATCTGTCAGTTAAACATGCCTTAGAAATGATCACAATAGTAAGCACACAGAGTACATGTAGGTTTCTATGACAGTGTTATTTCATGTTGGGAGATAGGAGAAATAACAGTATGCTTTTTTTGCTGGTTATACAGGGTAAATGGCAGGAACTCCGGCCAAAAGCATGCAATGTATGTATTTACAATGCAGGGTACCTGCTACTTACCCTGTATAACTAGTAAAAATATCATGCTGTTATTTCTCTCATCTTCTATGATCAAGTGTCAGTTTCAATGGTGTGTGTTTTCCAAGTTTTCATTTACCCATATCACAACACAGAAAAGGAAACCATACATTGCATGCATTTGAATATTGCCATTTACAATCATACTGTTAGAAAGCTGTGTGTGCGGTGTCCTATTACTACTGTAATAATTTCTAAAGCAAGTTCAAATGATAGATTCTATGTAAAATGCCAGGAATGTACACAAAGGAACTGTGTGTACATCCGATGCACTATAATGCATGAAATGCTATTATGCTTGAAATTTGGATAAATAGGTGGCAGTGGTTACAAAAATGACAGAATGAATGAAGATGAATGAATATAACAGTTTGCACATTACAATCAGTAATATGGGTAAATGAAAATATGGAAAGCACACAGCTTTACAAGTGACACTTGATCATAGCAGATGGGAGAAATGACAGTAAGCTTTTTTTCAGGGTATAGAGGGTAAGTGGCAGGTACCCTGTTCACATGCATTTATAAAAGAGTTGTACATGTACTGTGCACAAAATATTCATACCTGTAGTTTGTGTTCATATATGTGGATGGGCATGAATATGCAAGCAGAAATCTTGGAGAGTTTTATACTAGTTTTTGCTGTAAGCGCTTTGAAATCACAGCAGACTTGTACTCATAGTGATCAACAGTACATCTTAAGTGCGGCACTGTGATGACAGAGTTAGATGTAGAGTTCTTGGATATGATTGGTGGATGGGTGGGTGACTGCTTAACAGTAGCCAATGAGGGAATGCTGCAGAGTGTGAAGTGGAAAGGGAAGAAGGGCTGCCCCAGTGTTATGCACTCAGCGGACACCGCAGCTGTTCGCAGACAGGGTGTGCCACATCCGGGGCTTCTCAACTTATCTGGCATGGAAATAGGACTAGGGGAATCAGCCAATCAGGTGCTGAGGGTGTCATTCATAGGGAGAGAGGGTAATCATTTTGTTCATTGCTGTATGCAGTGAAGATTGCTGTGGTTGCTGAGATGGACAGAGTTAGAGTGTGGATAGTGGGAGATGGTTTTATAAGTAATATGCAGTGGTATGCAAACATGCGTGGCATTTCAGACAATCTTGGAATGCAGGTAGTGGAGGCTATGTGGTTTGCTGTGCCAGGGAGACATTTGCAAGGTGTTTTTACACTTTGTAGAAATATGGCTGATTTTAACACTCCGGATATCCTGGTGGTAAATTGTGGAGGAATGTATTGGGGCTATATGAGTGCAATAAGTTAACAGGATGCACTGATGCAGTTTCTAAACGAACTGATGAGCCTATTTCCATCTGCAAAATTTTTTTTTTCCCCATATACCACTGAGGACTGCATGGAAGCCTTGTCATGTCTTTAATCCTCAACAAGACATAGCAAGATGTCTTGTTAATAAAGGAATATCTTGTTTTATGTATTCTGTAGGCATGTCATCATTCCAAAATGAGAACCTTCTGGAAGATGGTGCAATTTATTTTGTGATGGACTGACTTTCACAGATTTTGGTCATGCAATATTTCTTAGTAATATGCAGAACTCAATCAGAAAGCCAACATTAAAGAGGAAGTGGACTACACCAATTAAATTTTCATTCCCCACTCTCAGATTTTACGATCTGTCCGTGGATCGCGCGTGTTACATACACGGGTTTTGAGGCTGAGAGGATTGTAAATGAGACTGCGCAGGCCAAGGGATTGGTCAATAAGCTTTACTGGGTGTGATGTATAAGGAGAGACTTTGGCAGAAAGTCTGTTTCTGAGAGGAGAGCAGATAGCTATGGCTGTGTCGTTCAGAAGGCAGATTGTCTGGATTTTGGGTGACTCACGGATAAATTGGTTAGAGGTGCATGCAGATCACTGTGGAGTGGCTGCACATCTTAGATTCCCTCATGTGAATGTGCACTGGCATGGAGGGCACGGAATGAAGTGGATGGATTTGGTTCCTTTTTGTGCTACTTTGATGACACACTGTCATCCAGCCCTTATTATTATTAATTGTGGAGGGAACAGTTTAGGACATATTACTGGAATCTCCTTGCAGTTTGCAATGAAAGAAGGACTTGGACATGTTTCCAAACTCCCGAGCAATTTTTTCTCGTATTGCGCAGAGACAAATGTGGCTGCGTTCTTCTTCATTTGGTCCACAAATGGAGAAAGCGAGGCGCAATGTCAACAAGGCTGTTTGCGATTTTTTGAGAGATGTTGGTATGTTCTCTTTTCACAATCAAAATATTATGTTTCGTAGCGCACACATTTTACGCAGAGATGGAGTCAATCTTACTAATGCTGGGAATCAGATTTTTCTGCGAAATATACAAAATGCATTGTAACCCTTTTTGGAAGTATAGCAATCCTTTTTCCAGTAGCTGTTGACGACTTGAACATTTTGAAAAAAAAAAAAAACACCACAAAAAGGCTCTTTTCAGAGCCACCACTTACTCCCGGAGAAGAGTGCATGGTTTTGATAGCTCAGTACCTCAAAAATGTCAATGTCCGCGGACTGTCTGTGGACTTTTGAAAACGCACAGGACCCTGCAGCATTTCATTGCCACTTCTATTTTTAAACTGTGAAAGGCGGCTCTGAAAAGAGCCTTTTTTAGTTTGATGTTTTGTATTTTTTTTAACAAGACACACAAGGAAAGGAAGGGAAGGGAAGGGCGGGTAAGGAAGGGGGCACCAACCACCGGGATAAGAAAGGGGAGATGGGGAGAGGAAGATGTTGTGTGGGCCTTAATCAGGTAGGTGGCAGTCTTTCTCATGCTCCCAGACTGTAGCCTCGAAAACACTTCGAAGAGTCTCCCCCAGCAGAGTACTGCATTGCAGTACATACACACTACTGCAACGCTCGAAAGGTAAGGGTCTATGTGTTCCGTATGGCCTGCGAGGCAGCTTGAGGGATGTGCTGCCCCACAGGAGTGTTTCTTGTGGAGACAGGAGCAAAACAACCCACTAATTTCATCGCAGGGGACGCCATCCGAAATGCCCCAGTGTGGAACGATCTTAGGTGTCGCTGCATGGAGGTAGTCCTGTAACTGTACAAACCCGGTTTGTCACGACTGAGCACCATCTGGCACTCAGTGCAGCACACCATGTGTGCACAAACTTTGGGTACCCCTCCAACGGTGGCAGACAGCCTCCACACCCAAGATCCACTGGGGCTACGAGTAGTATGGACTTCCACTACCTCAACCTCGTCATTGTCATGAACCATCGGACGCGTCCCTTTTGGACTTCCTGGTCCCTGACACGTAGGGGCTTACACTCAGCAGTTCTCCCAACATGGCCGTCAAGCACGGAACGCTGTTTACCAGCTTCTGCGTCGGACGCAGCACGTTCTATAAAGAAGACACGCCCCCGTGCGTCTCAACGCTACCGCTTGCAGTGGCTAGACGTGCGCTATCGTAGTTCGCTCTCGCCAACTTTTTTAACTCCTGGTTCCTGGCCCCTAATTTCCCTCCTCATTCATCCCCTTCCTCTTTTTTACCTCTTGCATCCCGGATCTCCATGTACACTCTTCATCGTTTTCCAGGACTTCCCGGACATTCTGAAGGTTCCAGGAGTCGGATCGCCGAGCGCACGCTGGAATCCGAGGACGTACGCACAGGGTCATACAAGACCCGAACTGTGCGCAAGAAGACTCCATCAAAGAACTCCAATAAACAACACAGACAGGTGAAAAGGGGGGAAACCTGTGACAGTCATCCTCTTCATCACTATCAGCATCTTCACACCTGTTCCCCTCTCCAGGCCCTTGGGGAGGTGGGGGAGGAGGGGGGGCGTGGGGGTAGTGGTGGGGGTGGCGCTGAAGCCGAGGCAGTAGCAGCAGGAGCAGCCTGCGATGCTATCAGGAAGGTTATCAAGAACCAGGAACAGCAGGAACACATACAGCAACCTGCACCAATTCTCCTGTTGAACTATCAGGAATATCTGTGAAGACAGGAATGTCGGCCAATGTTAGTGAACGCCAAAGAGAAGCAGTGCTCTGTCTTGGAAATCCAAAAAAAGAATGAGAAGCAGCTCTGGGGTGTGGCCTTTTATAGGGGAGTTGGGGAGAGCTCTGCGGACAGCTGCGTCATCCATGGACAATTTGAACACGGAAAACAGGCTCAAAAAGTTCCAAAAAGTAGCGAGATCGGTAGGGGTATAGTCTGGGACCTCTACAAGGGTGAAGTTTCATTGAAAAACATCTTGGATTGCTCATAAAAGTTATTTTGTAGTGTCCGGGGGCCCGGACTGTGTTCACGAATAAGAACCCGCGGTTAGCGTTGGGGAGGTCACATGACGACTTCGCGGACACGTTCGCGAATGGGACGGCGCGCAGGTTTTCTAAGGACAGTGTTGGGTCCCCGAATTAAAAATTAATTAAAATTAAAGTGCGACACACGTGCTGCGGACAGTTACAGACAGGCGCGATGTTCGTAGGACCCGAGGGTTTCCCAAACTAATTAAAGGTGCATCATAACTTTGCGGATGGGTTATGTGTTCTATTGACACATCCACTCTGATTGCGGACAATATGAACAGGGGGGGTGTTCTTAGGACACCCTATTTTGATTAATAGCGGACATGCAGATAAAAGATGTGTCCTACGGACACCTCCATTTTGATTGCTGACAGTGCGAACAGACATGGTGTCCTTAGGACACCCCCATTTTGGTTAATTGAGGACATCCCAGACAGCCGTGCTATACGCGGACACCCGAACAGCCTTTTTCTTTTCTTTTTTTTAAACACAGAGAAATATAGGAACAGTATACATAATATTTTATTATTGTTCAAAAATCTAGAAATTATGAAAGAGGGGGAAGCCGAAATTGAGACATATACAGTGGAATTAGGGTTTTCTACATGTTGGATGGTAGGGCAGGAAGGGATTGAGGTCTCATCATAACGTTTTTGGTGATGGGAATTTTTTGGGGATGGTTGACTGGGACATGGAAAAGGGGTACAGGTGCACGTGGGACAGTGATATTGAATTTTTTCCATGATATGGTTTTCTACAAAGTTCTTCAAAATAATAAATTTGGTCATTAATTGATGAATTTTCTGTTCTAAACGCAGTATATGAGTTTCCACATTGTCTTTAAAATGTGTTGGGTACATATAAAATATTGTGCATTAATTGGCTTACTTTGAAAACTGCAGTGTATACCATTAGTATCACTGTTTTCACTCATTTCATCCCAGAGAATATTTTCTTCATGCCACCCAAGAGTGCTAGCCCTTTCTGTGTAAAAAAAAAGATACATTATTTTTTAGTGTATCCTACTAAAGAAAGTTTACTATAGGAATTAATGTAGTGTACTTACCAGTTTGTTTTTCAGTTTTCCTCTTACTGCTTTGCAGGTGTGCTATTGATATTTGCTGTGCAGTTTCTGTGAGGTTATTCTGCTGGAGGCATATGTTTTTTTTTTGTTGGTATGTTCCATTATGTTTCATATGCTATGTAATTGGACTGTTGGTGTCTTACATATACAGTTTGTACTACTTAATTTTTTTAATGTAATTTATTTATATGCTGCTCTTTGAGCATGTTCAGTGTTTTTGTTGTATGATACAACAATGTAAGATACCCCCTCATCATTTGGACAGTGTTGATGTTGACCGAGAACGTCCGTGGGCATTTGCATGGTCTGTGGACATTACAGCCACTAGCATGGGACAGGGGGTTCAGTATGTTGTATGGTATATCTATATAAACTGAGGGTATTCTAGTAAAAACCTATCAAATTCATGATACCTAGTTCTACATTCAGTGAAATAAATGTGCTTAAGGGATGTTATGGTTAAGTTGCGCTAATAAAAACCTATGAAATTCAGTGAAAAAAACGTTGTTAAAAGGGACATTATGGTTACAAGTAGAACCGAAAAAAAAACAGAAATTTGCCAGTTATGGTAAGCTAAGCAACCATAACTCGCCCGACCACTGTGTACTGCTAATGCTAACACCCATGACATCAAAGATGACATCACAAATGTCATTGATGACATCACACGCAGAACCTCAAACTGAAAGTTCGTAATGTCTAACCTTGCCTTTTGTCCTTTTACAGGGTCCGCCTTCATGGATGAAGAAGATGTCGTGCTGCGGTGCCCAGAGCTGAAGTCCTGCGTGCCAGAGGATGAAGAAGATGTCATGCTGCGGTGCCCAGAGCTGAAGTCCTGGGTTCCGGAGGATGAAGAATGAACGCCAGGCTCAGCGGTGAAGAATGCAGGTGAATGCTGACTCCAGGAGGTAAGCGTATGGGCAGGAGACTGGATTCCTAAAGGTAAGTGCTGCTTTAGCCCAGGCGGCGGTGAGCGTTCCGTTGCGTGAATGCCGAATAACACGAAGCGTGCGCCTTGGGGTTGGGTTGGCTTTTATAGCTGAGCTCTTAAGGCCACACCCGCTAGTTCTGTTCTGCTTGCCACACCCTGCCACTCCTTGAAGTTGCATGTGCAGCTTATAGATGGGAAGTTGCACATGCGGCTCAAGATGTAATGCCACACCCAGACTGACTGCACACGTGGAAAGTTCCTGAAAACCACTCCTGCCCATAATAAAGAGTCTTGCTTATATTTCTCCATGAGCCTGGCGCCAACGGCGCCAGGACTGAGTCCAACCGGGCTCCCTGTGTATAAACGTCCAAAAGTGACGTGCGTGAACCATGTTAACTCTTGTTCACACAACCTGATGGTGCAGCTCCTGTGATCCTGGGAAAGTGGCCATGACAATTGTGTTATTTTTCTGAAACATATTTATAAAGTGTAAAACAACGGTGAGTATTCATAGTCAAGTGTGACAAGTCCAAATGGAGGATATTACTCCGCTTATACATCTATGCAAGCAGTTGCCAAAATAGGCACCGAAGCTAAAACAGTACACTGCGGAATGGGTTAAAGGCACGGCAGATAAGATGTTAATGCCATGGCCACAAGGGGGATCACTATCAAAAGCAGTTTTGCAACACGCAGCATACACAGGGAAAAAGTTAGAAAAGAGGTTAGCAAGTTTAGCGCTCCGGAAAATGTACCAGGATGATGGGGAAAAGCCACTACCTGAAGACTGGATGCTTAACCAGTACAAAGAGGGGGGGGGGTGACGCAGTGTACCCATTAAGAGACCTTAAGGCAGCAATAAGGTACAGAAATCTGGCATATGAGTCGCCTGCACATGGCAGCGACGAGAGTCCAGAAAAGACTCCAGAAAGAGATGCGATTCCTAAAGTCCCTAGGGACAAAGAGAGAAGGGACAAGGAAAGAAGTGATCGACCAAGTACATCCCTAGATATGGGGCGGGAATTAAAGAGATGGGAAGAAGAGAAAGATAAGGCTGATGAGGTAGCCCACATACAGAACGAATGGATGGCCGGTCAAATTTTGCTCAAATTTGACGGAAAGAGCATTAAGGAAGTAAGACAAGACGAACAAGATAAAGACAGAGAACGAGAGGAACGATTGAAAGAAGATGAAGCTAAAAGAAGAAAGAATAGACAAAGATGAGCAGCTGAAAAAGCAGGAAAGGGCTGAGGAACAAAGAAAGTATGGTAATAGACGGAAGGTAATCCAAGAAAGAGACAAGCTAGAAAGAGGAAGAGTAGAAATTAAGAGATAAAAGAAAACAGACAGAGATACGAAGGGCAAATGAAAGAAGAGAGGTGGAAAGACAGGAAGAGGAAAGGGTAAGAGAAGAGGCAAGCAAGAGAAGAGAACTTAGAAATAGAATGCTAGAGAAGACAGAGGGTAAGCAAAATTGATCGCTAAGAGAAAGAATTAATGGAGCCAAATCCAGTAGTAGCATGGGACAATATAGAAGAATTCTTCCCGACACATGAGCCAATGCCAGGTCCGTCTAGAGCAAATCTAGAGGATGAGTTTGATATGAGAAGCATTGGGAATAAAATCGCAGTTGTATGGCAAGGAGGGAAGTTTGTACAATCTTGAGCATAGAGCTTTGTCTTTGGACAGGCTAAGGGGAAAGTCATACGAGTTGGGGACAGGATATGTCAGACAAGGACAGAGAAGCCTTCCGTGGGGAGTGAGATAACTCATGTGCTCCTGAAGGATGTTAGCCGATGGACAGAGAAGTGAGATGGTCAGATCTAGACCTACCTAAATCTACGGCGTCGGAATCTCTAGCGCGGCTAGATCGACCCAGAGGGCGATCCCATACTGAGAGGGGGTCTAGCCACCTTATGTGAGCAGGCTAAGGTCGCTGCCGGGAAGAACGTGGTGCAGAACCATTGACCCTGCTATGGACAGACAGATGATGGGGGATGAATACGAGTTTGGGATCTCACAGTTTCCTTTACTAGAGAAAGGAGGGGTCAGACTGCAGGATATACCATGGCCACAATGGATAAGGATAATTTAAGGTGTAAATTTCAGAGTTTAACTTCCGGTGCTTGGAAGTGGATACATGAGTTAGAGAAAATGATAGGAGGAAACACGTTTGATATAGGAGACATTAAAGGTCTTCTAGCTGCTGTTCTTGGGGAGAGAGCAGATGACATTTGGCAAGAGCTGGATGCTCGAGTGTCACTGCGCAGAACACTGCTCATGATGGAGCACCATTTAATAACTGTAGAGCAGCAGTCTGGAAAGCGCTTAGAGTGCAGTATCCAGACCGGTCAGATATGGGAGCTATAATGGCACAGAAGATGCAGGAAGGGGAGGATCCTCTTGTTTACATTCAGAATTTTCAAGAGCAGTGGTCTTTGGAAAAGCAGGAAACGTGGGGGAAATCTATACCTGTATTCTACCATATATTATGTCAAGGGTTGCCAGATCCAGTGCAGAAACAGCTCAGGAAACTGGTGGGTATGTAGGCAAAACGCTGGTCAGAGATACAGCTGGCCATTGCGCAATGCAGACTGCTACAGGAGAAGAATCGAAAGAAAGATGATGTTACGAAAGATGAAGAAGCAAAATTGGTGCAAAAGAAATTGTCAAAATACATCACAGAAGGGGCGGCGATGTGGACTAGCGGAGATGGGTTGGGTTTGCAGCAGGTATGCCACAGGTGAATAACCAAAGACAGTTTGATCATGGTAATAATGGATTTGTACCAAGAGGTAGGGGAGGTTTCCGAGTAAGGGGCTTCCAAAATAATCAAGGAGGCTTCCATAATAATCAGGTAAATTTCGAGAATAATCCAGGTGGGTTTCGGGATGTGCAGAAGGGTAGCCAGAGCATGCAGGAAGGGCAAATTAGGAGACTCCCTCCTATATGTTGGACATGTGGAATGACAGGGCATATAGCGTGCATGTGTGGAAGTCAAGGGTTTGTGCAAAATGGGCAGTTCAAGAGGGGGGGCCACTCAAACGCCTGCATATAGCCAGCAAGGTAGGGAGTGGTTTGCTCAGAATCAGCACTGAGAATGGAACAAACTTTGCAAACACAGCAGACACTGTCGAATCTGCCACCAGGACAATCACATCACGCACCCATGCAGATACAGCAGGGCCCAAACAAGAGACATTTAATGACTCCTAGGATAGGGGGTGTCACCGTCAAGTGAGGGAATCCTTTGACGGGCACGGGAATAAGCATCTACCCACAACAGGACAGCTCACTGGGTGACTTGATGTGTTCAATACTATCTGTGACTCCCAATCCTCAAGAGGAACCGAGGGTTGATGTTACTATAGGAGGAAAATCTTTTTCCTTTTTTGGTAGACACGGGTGCTCAAGGTTTCACAGAAGCTACAAGTAGAGTTCCTTTTACTGAGAAATTGCTAGTTTCTATACGAGAATGTGATATGTCTGTACCATTATAGTATTCAAGGCAGACACCAGTTAATATACTGAGTCGAGATTTAATGACAAAGTTAAACATGACTATTTTGTTTACTGATGAAGGCATAGTGTCAACTCCAGGAAAGCATTTTTTAAACGTAAATGAATTTATCATGGCATTTACAGTGCACATGGCCATACGAGGAATACTGTTAGAACCAAAAGTATTTCACTATGGGGTACGCATTTTGTTAATGTGGTAACCTGGCCTAATGGGTAAGACTGTGAGGATAGCTGATGAGTTTTTATTTAGGCCAAGGATACCTATGGATGAAGAGGGGGGACAAATCTTTACCTACAAGCAGCTATAGTGCGAGGAGAATTAGCTATGCTTGATGGAGTTGATAATGAGGGTAGACAATGGAGCACAGTGATTGCCATTGGAGAGGGTTACAGATTGACTGACATCACTGACGCGGTTATGTTTAGAGACCACACGTCAGATGAAGAAGTAGTATTTGAAATGAGTATTACTTATTGAGTGAGGGCAATAAGAAGCTAAGTTCCTCAGAAGAAGATGATAGTACGACAACATGCTGCATTTTTTTTTTTTTTAGGTAGACATGGCGAAAGTGCCAGTTTCATTATGGACAATAGGCCCTTATGACGTAGGCCTATTAAAAGGGGTAGGAGAAGTTAAGATTAAACTGAAACCAGGAGCAATTTTGCCTCGAGCACAACAGTATCCCATATCTCCAGAGGCAGACAAGGGTATTTTTAAGACGATATCCGCCATGATGGATTAAGGCATCTTAGTGACGTCAGAGTCACCATGCAATACCGCAGTGTATCCGATGAAAGAAAATCAGAAGGGGGGTCATGTTTAATTGAAGACATGTGCCCAATTAATCAGATTGTGGAGGCCGAGTTTTCTCTGGTTCCTAATCCAGCACCAATCTTATGTAGTATTCCTGTGGAGGCACGATATTCCACGGTGATTGACTTGAAAAATAAAATGTTCTCAATCCTGTTGCATAAGGATTCTCAAGATCTGTTGTCATTTACGTTCAGACAGACAAAGTTAAAAAGTAGAGACGTGATTCAGTTCAGCTAATGATTATTCTAGCAGAAAAAGGATATAAAGTGGATAAGGAAAAATTGCAGTATTACCAAGAAGAGGTGTTATATATATGGCAGTTAAAGAAAAGGAAAGAAAGTTACACCTGAAAGGGCTGAGGCTATTTTGAAAACAGCAAAGCTACACACGATAAAGCATATGCAAAGATTTTTGAGAGTATGCAATTATGTTAGAACATGGGTATTCGATTATAGTTAATATTTAACACCCTTGTTACAAGCTCTGAAAAAAGTACAGGCAAATCAGGAAAAAATTGTCTTGACTAAGGAAATGGAGGAAGGGTTTGAGGAGTTGAAAAAAGCCATTTGTACAGCTCTAGTCTTAGGGATTCCCAATTATGCTGAGGAATTCTTCTAATTTTCGCACACATATTGTACAGCCATGACAGCAGTACTCGCACAGAGAACTACGTTGGGTTACAAGCCTCTAGCATATTACAGTGGGATTCTGGACCCAGTAATGAGGGCTCACTTCCCTTGCAAACAATCTTTGGCAGCCGGTGCATTCACCATTGAGAAAGCTGCCAGCATAGTTATGGGGTGTTCTATGACGTTATTTGTTCAACATGCTTTGTTTGCTATTTTGGAAAAACCTAAGGGTACTTTGACGTCTCAAAGGGCTTCTGCCTATGAGGTGGTCATGTCGAATCCAGCGATTAAATTGTCAGATGTAGAATAGTGAACCCTGCCATGTTTGTAACAGAACCACTGGCAGAAGAAGAGCATGCACAGGATTGCTCGAATTATGAGGAATTCTATGAGATCCAGAGGGTGAAAGAAAATGCGTTGGCAGCTGGGGAAATTCTCTTTATCAATGATTCTTCAAAAATCGATCAAAATGATAGGCAAAGATATACAGATGCCGCTGTGGTAAAGCACAGGGCCAATGGGGGGTGGGAGTTTTTGAAGTATTGATAAGTGCACAACTGCGGTCTCACTTTTCAGCACAAGCTGCAGAAATAGTGGTGTTGAGTGTCGCGCTCGAGAAAAACGCAGACCAGGAAGTAACGGTGTACAGTGACTCAGCCTATGTGAGGTCGACAGTACAAGCAGGGCTAGCACGTTGGAAGAGGAGGGGCTACCTCCGAGTGGATGGCATACCGGTGCAACATGCCGCTTTATTGGACAGACTTATTAGAGCAGTACAGCTCCCTGTAGCCATCACAGTCGTTAAGTGCACACTCAAGGAGCAGACTTTATCTCACGCGGAAACCAAGCCGCAGACGAAGAAGCAAAATTAGTTGTATGTTCTGAAGTTATAATGAATTTTGATACGGCTGAGATGAATGAGATAATGGTGGTGATGATTTTTTTTTAAAAGTATTTTACTAGTTTTTTAAAATAAATAACAAAACAGTACAAACTTGCAACTGTAATAATAAGAAAAAATTAAAAAAGAAAGGATAACATAAGAACAACAGAAACAACGACAGTCTACATGTGGCATTGTATATGGGGTATGAGGTGACAAATTAAAATAAAGTTCTAGCGTTTCAGGAAGTGAGGGGGGACAGTTTCGATTAACTTTTTCTCTGTGTTGGTGTTAGGAATCAGTTTCTGTAGGACGCTGTAGTTCTTCAGGGAGGCTTGTAGTCTGCATTGAAGCGCATATCGCTCAGAAGGGCCTTCCAGGAGTCCAGAGTGCCGCTTGTGACGTCTCCGCTGGTTGTAATTCCGTCTTGCCAGGCCCTGGTTTCAGCAATCATCCATCTCGCCATTTCGTTCAACCACCGTGCATGCCGGGGGCCTGCCGGAGTCTTCCAGGCCATCGCTATAGTTCTTTTGACCAATATGCATGAGATGTCCATCAGTTTCACCACATGCTTGAGTTTGCTTGGTCTAGGGTATATTCCTAGTAGGCATTCTCCGGGTGTCCAGTCGTACCTTTCCATTCCAGCTTCTATGCAGGATTGTTTAGCTTTGGACCAGAGTAACATCACTTTAGTGCAGGTCCAGAACATGTGGATCATGTCTGCCTTGTCGTTCCCGCACCAAGGGCATGCCAGGGATACCTTCTTGTTGAATGAAGCAACCCTGTGGGGAGTCATATGTCCGGTAGAGGACATTCAGCTGTATTTGTCCGAATCTGGAATTCCGTGACACTTTCTTGGGGTATATCAATGCTCTTTCCCATTCCTTGTCGGTAAGTGGGGATTCAAGATCTGCTTCCCATCTCGCCTTCAGTGCCTGTCCTTTGGGATTAGGTTTGTCGATAAGCTTGTTGTAAAGTCTGGAAACTGGTCTCCATCCGTCCGAAAAGTCGTGCATTTCCTGTAGCGCGGGTCTGGGGTGGGTTCTTCTGGCCAGCAGTTCCACTGCTTCTTGGCGATCTGTTTGATCCTATGGTACCAGAGAAACTGGCCCTTGGATAGTCCTTCGATGTCTTGTAGCGACTCGAAGTCCCCTAATTCCCCATCTGTGAACAAGTCTCCCCATGTGTATATGCCTGCTTCCTCCCATCTCCTTGGAGTGGGGAGTTCCGCCTCCGTTTTGCACACATCCATCATTATGGGGTTATCTGGAGAGTACGGATGTTTCACTTGCCTTATGTGGCAGGTCCTGGCCCATATTTGCCTGCCAAGCCTAACAACCAGCGAGGTTTCGGAGGGTAGCCGAGGAGGGAACCATAGAATTTCTTTGGGGATTAAGTTTGTGGGAGACTCCCTCAGTAGTCCCAATTCGGCCGATGCTTCATCTGACAGCCACTTCGTGATGTGACTGAGCTGGGCAGCCAAATAGTAGAGCTGGAGATCTGGGAGTTTTATTCCACCTTCTTTATGTGGGCGAGACAGCGTGGCCAGTGTCAGTTTGTGCCTGCGGGGACCCCACAAAAAGTCCTTAATAATGGCCTCTAGTGTCTTGAAGAAGGGTGGGCGAACGTAGTGGCAAATGTTGACAAAGTAGTACAGGAATCGGGGAAGAATTATCATCTTAGCAATCGCCGCTCTGCCCACCATTGACAGTGGTAGTTTGGACCAAAATCTGATTGCCGAAGGCTGGTTACTGCAACTATAGTGCTGTGCTCGTGCGTGAGTTGCGGAGTGTGGCCCAAATTGATTCCTAAGTACATGAACTTGTCGAGTTGCCACTTTATCCCAGTAGGCGGGAGGTCGTTTTCTGCAATGCCCCGTAGTCTGGCTAGGGGGAATGCAGATGATTTGTGTCTGCTGAATTGTATTCCTGAGTATTTTGCATAATTGTCGAGTACCCCTAGTACTGTTGGTACATTGGCCTCGGGGTTCCTCAAGTATAGAAGTACATCGTCCGCATATAATGAGATTATATTGTAGACATTGCCCACCTTAATGCCAGCATCAAAAAACTGTTGACGGAAATATATGGCTATCGGCTCCAGACCCAGTATATACAGCATGGGCGAGAGTGGGCACCCCTGTCTCGTGCCCCTTTGTATTGCCCAGGATTCCGAGACAATTCTGCCTGTTTTAACCGTGGCCATTGGCGAATTATAAAGTACCTGGATCCATCTAATAAAGCCCCCACCAAAACCGAAGCTCCTTAAAACCTCCACAAGCCACTCCCAGTAGATGGAGTCGAAGGCCTTGATGGCGTCGAGTGACAGTATCGCCAGGTCTTCCTCACGGTCATGGGTTTCGGCCATGATGTGTTGTAGCCTCCTTAGGTTGGCTGTGGTGTTGCGTCCTGGGACGAATCCATTTTGGTCTTCATGGATTATGGATCCTACCACTCTAGCGAGTCTGTTGGCCAATATGGAGGTGAGAATCTTACTGTCATAATTTAGCATGGCCAAAGGTCGATAAGAATCGCAATCGGTGGGTGACTTGTGCGGCTTAAGCATGGGGATGATTATAGTCTCTTTCATGGTGTTGGGCAGGATACCATTTGTGTAGGCATCCTGATAAACTTTGTGCAGGATGGGGGTGAGAATGGATTTGTACGTTTTGTAAAACTCAGGGGGGAGACCATCACTGCCGGGGGCCTTGCCATTAGCGAGCGACCTGATGGCCACTTTCACATCTTCAGGAGTAATCTCCAAGTCTAGCTCCTCTCTCTGCTCTCTGGAGATTTGGGTGAGGCCTATCTCCTCCAGTGTTTCTATTAATTCTGCGGTGGGCAACTGGGATTCGTGGGCATACAATTTAGAGTAGAATTTGGCGAAAGCTTCATTGATCTCCATTTGCGTCTTGTGTGAAACTCCTTCCTCGTCCCTTATCTCCGTTGGTAGGTGCTTGGGGTGTTCTCGCTTGCAGAGCCAAGCAAGCAATCTACCCGGTTTGTCCGACTCTCTGTGGGATCTGGCGGTGTATGTTGCAAAGTCAAATTTCTCCAATCTGTCCCATGATTCCCGACATTTTTTACGGGCTGTTTTCAGGTTCTTCTGGATCTCTGGGGAGATGTCAGGGGTGGACTCCAGGCGTGTGATCTCTGATTCTTAAGCCTCAAGAGTCGACTGTAGTTGTCTGCGGGTGCCACCAGCTCTTGATATGATTTCTCCCCTGGTAACCACCTTCATGGCCTCCCACAATGTGCTCCAGGTAGACACCGATCCCTTGTTGATTTCGACATATTCCTCTAACCTCTCGGCGAGATCCTCTCTGAACTCTGGGTCTTCTAATGCTGCGGTGGGCATCCTCCACATGGGGATCGGGGGTTTGGGTCCCCTTAATTGCCATTGCATGACCAGCGGAGAATGGTCGGAGATAGATCTCCCCAAGTAGTCTGTGGATGCAGCCAGTAGTGTCTGTTGTTGGGTGTTGTACTCTCCAGATGTCTACCAGATTAAGTTGGTCGAGTATTTCCTTCAAAGTGCTAGATGCGGGATTGCTTGGTTGGGGAGGAGGGCGTGATCTGTCCATACTTGTGTCCATGACACAGTTGAGGTCTCCCCCCATATGAAGGTTCGACCTCGATGGTGTGCCAGTTTAGCGCTCAACGCACTTAGGTATGACGGGATTCCATGCTGTGGAAAGTACGTGTTAGTGAGGCAGATCGGGGTCTGTTCTATGGTGCCCCACATTGATACGTATCTTCCTTCCTTGTCGGAATCCCATTCTTGTAGCTGGAAAGGCACATTCGGGTTCACCCATATTAGTACACCTCTCGCATATTTGGAGTATGGAGACCCTGCCAATTTGGACATCGCGTCCTCCGAGAGATGGGTCTCCTGTAATATTGCGATCTAAACTTTCTTCCTCCTGAGGTAGGACTGTACTCGATTCCTTCTGAGGTACGAGCCCATTCCCCTCACGTTCCATGTCATCACGATAAGTTGTGACGCCATCGGGTCAGTGTTTCGGTTTCAGCATGGGGTTCCAACCCTTTGGCCTGGTGGTACATCGAACCACAGGTGGCGCTCTGCAGGCGGGGGGCCCCCGGAACATGGACTCGAGTCGTATCTTGCCACCATCTTGTATTTTACCAACATTAATGATGCGTAGACTGCGAAACTAATAGAACTAACAACATAACTCAAACTGGTGCGCCCAGCGACTACAACACTGTCGCGGTGCTCAGGCGCTCTCGGGCCGTCTGAACCCATCCAGGAATCGGGCGCGAGCTGGGTCCGTCGATGAACTGGCCCTATTGGGTTTTTTGCTGGGGGTAGGGTTGGTGTGAGGCGGCAGGGCCGGGCGAGGGCCGTTTCCTAAGTCAAACTGTTGATTGGATTACCTACTGGAGTCCGGTTGCTAGCGGTTCTTTTGCACTTTATGGCCTCATGTAGGCGGTGCGAAAGGGCTCAGGGATTTAGTCTACTTTCCGAGGGGCGTCCTTGCCGTCAGCGAAGTTATTGTCTTCTAGCCACATGTTGGCCGCCTCCGGGTTATCGAGAAATATTGTTCGCCCATTATGAACGACTCTTAGGCGCAAGGGGTAAAGTAACCTGTATTCGAGGTTCAGTTGGCTAAGCCTTGCTTTGATCGGGACGAATGAATTCCTCTCCCTCTGTACTTTCTGAGTGTAGTCGGGGTATATAGTGATTTTAGCGTCCCCCCTTTCGATAGGGCCTATTTCCCTGGAGTGTCGTAGGATAGTTTCTCTATCTTGGAAGTTCAATATCTTAGCTATTATTGGCCGTGGATGCGAGCCGGGGGGAGGGCGACTCTGGAGGGATCTATGGGCCCTTTCGACCGCGAAGCCTTGAGTCAGCTTTCCGGCCCCAATCTCTTGTAACAGGAGGGTTTCAACATAGGATGTGGTGTTCGAGCCCTCGGTTCCCTCCGGGATACCCAGGATCCTGATGTTTCCCCCGTCTGTCCCGGCCTTCGGCTTCCTCCGCCCTTTCTTCTAGGAAGGCTACCTGAGACTTCGGTCTGCAGGGCTGAGGTGGCCCCGGACGTTTCCTCTGTGGAATTCTCCATGATCGTCACCCTCTCCGCCAAGTTGCGGGCATCTTGGCGAATGAGTTGTATATCAATTTTGAACTCGTCGATTTTGGAGTCTATATGGGTTCTCAATGAGGCAATGGCATCCAATATCTGAGAGTGATTATCGTTGGCCTCCCCTTCGTTTGGACGAGTAATTTCGGAGAGGCTAGTTCTGGCCTGGGTGGAGGTTTTTGCCTTGGCTGAGACAAAGGAGTCCATGGTGGCAGCCCTAGCCTTGTTCTTGGTGGCCATCTTGGGATAACAGGGCTAAGTTGCTGGGATGCCGTTAGGGTGAAAGTTGGGGCCCCTCGGTGAATCAAGGCTCGGGGATGAGGATTGACTCTCCCCAACGCACGGGGCCAATTATGTGCCCAAGGCAGACCAGCTGAGGAACCAAGTGCAGGCGGCCACAGGGTGTGGCGGTGGTTAGGGGCCCACTTTGGGGTATTGTGTGGATTCACGCACCTTAAGCTTCAGGGCCACTGACTGCTTCGGCTGGAATCGTGTCCTCCGAGGGAGCCTGTGGGGCGGAGTGCCATGGCAGCGGTTCCTCCGTTATCTCTGCTTCCCGGAGGTGGCTGCGTGTGTCCCCTCGTGTAGCCCCGTCTGCGGGATTCAGGTTGTGCAGCAGTGTTGCGGGACACCAGCGATGCGGGAGCTCCCGTGTGTTGGGCGCGATGCGCGAGTTGGACCAGCTGGGGCGGCCCACACACGACGAAGGTCAGGAGCCCGGGAGCCGGTGTCGGTTCCGATCCAGTTTCAGACGGGTGTCCCCTCTGACGGGCGATGCCACTTCACCCCGCCCCTGGCGCCAAGTCCCAAGCGCGCTGCTGGAGGTCGTCAGCTCAGGGGTTCTGTTAAGCTGCGCAGGGTGCCATCTTGGATCGATGCACGGCGGGGGAGGGGGTACGTTCCGGAGCCTCCTCTTCCCCCCAAGGGGTTCCGAAAATTCAACCCTCTAATGATTCTCGACGGGGATCGCCTCTCCCACCGATGCGTGCTTTTCCGCTGGCTGCAGCTACTCATGTACTGGAGAAAAAGGATCAGGAAACGGCGTCTCGGCCAGAGCACGGCAGATCAGCCTCTGCCCGCCATCGGCTCCAAGCCACGCCATAATGGTGGTGATGATGAGAGTGAATGACAGTTTTAACAATATGTCTAAGACTCAACTGATGGAAATTCAAGGGGAAGCACCAGAGGATGAGAAAGACCTGTGGACAGGGTGGGGGTGTTCTTTAACACCTTCCGAAGCATTGTGGCGACAGGAATGCACTGGTAAACCGGTGATGCCTGAAGCCTTAGTAAGGATGGCATTGGAACAGCTGCACTAGGTGGCGTTGGAACAGCTGCACTACCCTGCGCATGTCACTAGCGAAAATCTCGCAGCAGATATTACGGAGGACTGGTTCATACCAAACCCGTTAGAACACGTTGCATTTATGTCAAAAGTTTACTGCTAGGCACATGCTGTGCACAGTTAAATGAGTTATCCCGCAACCTAATGGTCCTTTTTCAGCATTTACACATCGACATGCTGCTGATCTGTAATGAATACAGATATATGATAGTGGTAGTATATCCCTTTTCAAGGTGAATTGAGGCTCATTCGTGTACACATCCAGATTCCACCTGCACAACAACATTTTTAGTACGAGAAGTGTTTCCTAGATGGGGAATATGTGAAGTATTAAGGTCAGATAATGGCCCCCATTTTGTCAACAAAGTCTTTGAGCAAATAAGCTTGTTGCTGAGTATAAAGCACAAGCTTTCTTTGGATTACCTGCAAGCGAATGGGATCTGTGAGAGACTCAACGGCTTGCTTAAAGAAAGGATAGCTAAATTGAAACTTACATTGAAAAAAGGATGGTTACATTGCCTGCCCCTTAGATTATATGCGTTGAGGAATAAACCAGGCTCTGACCATCATCTTACACCCCTTGAAATAGTGACAGGGAGGCGAATGAGGACATCCCTCACTCCTCCATCGAGAACTAGAAGTGATGCCCAGACGACAGCAGAGCTGTTTAGGAATTGAGCTACATGTCTACTTAACGTGTATGACTACAAGTATCTCTGTCATTTCAGAACAACTCAAGTGGAAGGGGTGTTGTGTTCAGAACGCAGATGGAGATCCTGCAGCAACCAGACCTGAACAATTACGCCTTCCCAAACCTTTCCCTGGAGATGAGATCCTAATTAGAAACTTAACAAGGAAGTGGCTCGAGCCCCGATTCAACAGGCCGTTTGTCGTAGAGGACATAACGCCAGCCGCTGTGAAGGTCCTAGGAAGACCAGCTTGGATATTCCTTGGAGACGTAAAGATCTCCCCCGGAGAGTCCCCTTCACGCTCACCCCAGTCGGAAGCAAGCATCGGGGAAGAACTTCAGCATATGCAGACTAGATCGATAAGGAAGAAGGACGCAGAGACTGTCCAATAAGACAGATAAAGACTACATTGGACTGTGGTTCTTCCGGGACACACTTTGAAATTGCTAAACAAGGAGTGAAAGAAAAGTTATTCGTTCTTAAGCCACAGGAGCTTGCTAATCATTGAACTGAGACACATTTAAGTCTTTATCGAGAAGCAAGAGATACCAGAATTGGAATTCCTTTTCGACAACTGGAAGAGGGAACAGTTCCCCGATTCCTTTCTCGCTGAGTTTCTCTTTGGAGGCACCCACGGTAGTACCTGATGGCCACATCCACTGGATCATTCTCGCTGTTTTTCTCTTCATTCTTCGTGCATACCCTGCACTTGTGGGGAGACCTGTTAGCGTTCATATGTTGCTGCAGGATCCTATAAATGGCCCCATCGTGAGGCGATTGCTTGCAGCCATAATAGAGCAAGTACTCCAGCTTCCAGAGTACAGTTTGGAAAACACAAATGCCCCTATCTGAGGAAAATGCTAAAAGTCTATTTGGAATGGTCTTTTATTTCCTGATTGAAGAGCATCCTCATCTTGCTGGAAGACAAACTGGCGTTCGTACTTTCCTGAGAGATCTGAGAAATCTAGTGGCACTTAATTGCTTTGTGAAATTAAGGAGCAAGTATGTTTATTTTCTGAGAGAATATAAAGAACAATCCTGAATGAGGCTTTTGAGGAAAGACATTCAGAACTTACTATCTTTGGTCTTTTATTACTTACTTGAAACACATCCTTATTCCGTTTGGCGAAAGGATGACTCCTCTGTGTACATCAGGAATCCTGTTAATCGTCTTGCAATCAGCCAGCTGCTTGAAGAGTTTGTGGAACAGATCCAGAGACTGCTAGAGTATTTTATGATGTTGCCCGAATAAAATTTTATTTTTCCTTCCTTAAAAAAGATTGGGAATGGGCAACATTGATACCAACAGCAACATTGCTAACAACGAAAGGCTGCCACGACGAGAAAGAAGCTATTGCTGCGTCAAGTAGTCCTATTGGTACATCATTTACACCTGCATCTTGTTTATTGTGATTCTTCTCTCATTTACTGTATGTACTGTCTATTATGTAGACCCAAATAGAGCAATGGTCCCTGTGCAGCAGGAGGGTACAGATGTGACAACTACGAGTCAACCGAGACCTCATGTAATTGTTCCCACTCATAGGGTGCATATGCTGGAGCCTATCTGCAATGGATAAGTCTAAGCTACCCAATGGATGGGGCTTCAGCATTGTAGGTTTTCAAGGATATTTGGTAACCCTTGTATTATGCCAAAAGAAAGACACATTTTGAGACTGATCCTACACCAGTAGCACATGTAAAGACAACGATTTCACTGACAAATGTTTCTAGGATTCCGCCAGTAGGAAGAAATGATGCCGATATAATTTATGAAATGATTAAGAAAGCTCATGAGAAAAGAGGGAGACCTAACAGAAGTAACTAGGGAGGATGATCATGACTTGAATGATTACCTGGATAGTACAGCACATTTGGGAAACATGTGGTATCAGCACATGAAAAAAGTGGGATGGAGGCATCCAAGGACGAATGCTATGTATGTTCACTCCTGCCTTATAGTATGGGGAAATCCAAGATCTTCATAGCTATTGAAATAGATGTCCTGGTAGCCCATTGTCTATCACACATTGCATTTTGATATGATACGATAGTTTATTTATATAGCGCCGATACAGAATGTGTTTCAAAGCGCTTCAAGGCAAGGGAGGGAACAAGGGAAAATACAACCACATTCTTACAGGCCATGAACAGTAAGGATGTGAAATTAACTATCGTACTCAGCCTGACGACATTTCAGATAGTGCAAGAGCTAAGAAATAGATAAGGAAGGGAGGGGGAGAGTGGGAAGGAAATGGAAACAGACAAGCGACTACCGTACTAGGCCTGACAACATTTCTGGTATAGCCAGAGAAAAACAAAAAGGTGAGGGAGAGGGGTGCAGAAAGGGAGAAGAGGAACAAAACAAGCGATTAACGTACTAGGCCTGACAACGTTTCAGATAGTGCTGGAGGGAGGGGGGGGCAGTAAGTGGATGGGGGAGTGACAGACGAGGTTGCTATCATACTAGGTCCTGGGGCAATTCTGATAGAGTAAGTGCATAGAAGAAAGTAAGGGGAGGAGGGGAGGCGATAGGAAAAGGGAGAGGGGAGGAGAGAACAGAGAGTAAGCAGTCAAAAGAGTGGAGAAGCAAGAGGGGAGAGCAAATACAATTGCAGAAGTCAGTAGTAACACAATGTTGCAGGGGGGCGTGGCTAGCTGGCCATGGAATAGGACGTGCTGCATGAGGAGCTCCGGATGATCCGACTCTAATTTTGCCAAAGTTACCCGCTGAAACTGCAACGAGCGACTAGAACTTTGGGGATCAGGCGTCGGAAGCCGCACACTAAGTGAAGTTTGTTGGAGAAGCTCATAGCCCCGGGGAATCGTGAGATATACATGTTTTTGTTCGTACGGCTGTGTGACTGCTTTGGTACCAACATGGCGGCTAACAAAGGAGAGGCCTCCGAGGAGAAACAAAACTGATCCCCCGGAACTGCGGGACATGGCTGCGAGAATTGCCTGGAGGAATAGTACAAAGGGGACATATGGCAGGGTGTTCGAACTAGCACCATGAGAGAGCCCGGCCTGGCACGCTTTAATGGAGCCTCGACGATCTGACCGCAGGAAGAGATAACATTGGATGCTTGGGCGACAAGGCCTACGGGAGTTGAATGAGGAGTGTGAGGCCATAGCCCACCCGTAAAACAATTCGTAGTGCCATCTCGAATGTGAGCTAGGAGACCTGGGAGCCAGACCATGGTCGGACCAAGGACAGGACAACAGCTGCACTAAGGTGGAGTCGTACAGGAGTAAAGGGCAGCGCCATGTCGGCTAAAGGGTTGAGAGTCAAGGCTAAGCAACCTACGATGGAGGCTTTCACGAAAACGCAGCAGACCCCCTCAGCATCGGTGCAGAGCATGGTCGCGACCCCTGCGGAGGACGCCCCCGAAAGGGACAAGCACCAGATCCTGGAGGCCATAACGGGACTGAGTGCCAAATGGGACCTGGCAATGGCAGACCTACGCACAGCTCTAGAGAACAAGATCGATGCTGTAGGTACGGAACTCCCCCTGCTACGTCAAGATGTCAGGGCGCTCGCAGAAAGGACCAGCGGTCTGGAAAGTGGGGTGAAGATTAACACCGATGTTAGCACGAGCAATGCGAAAGAGATTCATGTCTTAAAACAACAGGTCGCCAACCTGGAAAATCGTGTGGAAGAGGCGGAAGGAAGGGCAAGGAGGAACAACATTCGCGTGGTTGGTCTTCTGGAGGGGGAAGAAGGCCAAGACCCCACAAACTATGTGGAAAACATGATCTTGCAAGGGATCGGAGTAGGGAATCTTTCGCAGGGATTTACGGTTGAGAGAGCGCACCATCCCCTAATGAGAAAACCCCGGCTGGGCCCCCTCCAAGACCGATCATTGCGAGGATCCTAAATTACAGGGACAGAGAGAAGATCCTCGAATACTTTCGTAAGGGCGGCACGATAGAGAGAGCATCCACCAACATCACAACATACCCTGACTGTACGATACTGGTGCAAAGGCAGAGGTACAGTTATGTCGCCTTCAAAAGAAGGCGGAGGGAGTCAAATATATGCTGCTGTATTCGGCACGACTGAAAGTGCTGCATAAGAACAAAGCGCTATTTTTTGATACCCCGGAGGATGTTGTCACATGGCTGGACCTGCAAGGCTGCCCGGAACAAGAAGCGGATAGTGATCGGCAGGATCATACCGAATGAAGATTTTGTAAACACGGACATTGTGAGAGTGAGCGGGATGAGGACCCTGAGTGTACAAAGAAACTGTAACTGACTGAACTTTGAACACAATCTGAGCACGGTGCTCGACTTGGACTGGAATATAGTGAGTGTAACTGTGATTGGTAACTTGTTGGCATCTGTATGCGTAACGTTTTCTTTTTTGAAAGGAGCAACAAACCGTGGACGACCTACCCCAATAGATTATTAGTTTCAGCGACCATTAGGGCGGCTTTACCCTACTGAGTCCTGAGTAGAAGCTTGTGCTAGGCAGGGCTAGATGTGGGGGTGCCTGAGATCCACGAATGGAGCTGGACAATGGTTGGGGAGGGTATTGTTGGGGGAGGGGTGGGTGGGAAGAAGGTGGGGGGATGGGAAGTTGAGTGTGTGTGTGTGGATTTGGGGAGTTTAAGTTTTGTTTTGAGCCTATTTGAAGGAATCAGCATGTTGTACTTGCGGTGCAAGAGGGGGCGGAATTGGCGGAGGATCGAGAGGGTGCTTATTAACGACCTATGGGGGACCTCAGGATAATAACGTGGAACGTCAGGGGCCTTAACAGTTATCTGAAAAGAAACAAGATCATGATGTATCTGAAAAGGCAGAAAATAGATATTGGACTACTACAGGAGACGTACTTGACGCGAGAGAAGTTGGACTTGGTTAAGAGAAAGTGGAGAGGGACTGTAGTGTGCTCGCCATACTCTGCATACGCCCGAGGTGTGTTAATTTGGGTGGCACCGCATGTCACGTTCAAATCTATACAAGAGGTATTTGAAACTGATGGAAGGATGGCGATATTGCGAGGGCTGGTGGAGAGCAGGGAGGTATGCATAGTAAATACGTATGCCCCCAACCAAAACACAGCAGCATATTTCAGAGCCCTGTCTACCAATCTTAGTACGTGTATAGGGAGCGCGGTGATCTGGGGTGGGGACTTTAATTGTGTGTTGGATCCTGTGGTGGACAGATCAGATGGCACGGTGGGTAAGCCTGGCCCAGCGGCGAGAGCGTTGCAGACACTGCTAACTGCTTTTGGCTTTACAGATGCGTGGAGGAAGAAACATCCCACTGAAAGGCAATACTTGCACTATTCAGCCCCGCATCAACTGCACACTAGGCTCGATTACGTCTTTGCTACAGCAGATGTGATGTCTGAGATTACCCAAATCGAATATAGGGCTAGGGTCCTCTCGGATCACTCGCCCCTGATCCTCAGATGGCAATATTGCCCCCCGAGGGCAAAGATCCCTACATGGCGCCTCCGAGCAGAGGCGCTTAAAGATCCAGTCTTTAGAGAAGATATAAGGGAAGAGATAACTAACTTCTTTGAGGAGACTACTGGGAGTGTTGATTCCGCTGGCACATTATGGGAAGCTTTTAAGGTGGTGATGCGGGGGGTGGCCATTGCTAAGTCAAGAGGGTTACAGGGTGGGGTCTTGGCTGACCTGCAGAGGACGGAAACTGAGCCAGAAACAGCATTGAAGAGCGGTGACATAGACACGGAGCTGGTACTCCAACTACAGCAACAATGTGCAGGGCACTGGAAAAGACTCTGCAATCTCAATTATAGGAAATATGTTGAGAGGCAGCACGCGGGGGGAGATAAGACAGGCCACCTTTTGGCCTGGCTATACAAAAGCGAGACCCCTAGGCCTCCGATTAGGACCATTATTAGGGAGGACGGGGAGGAAATGGCCACGCAAGAGGGGGTTAACAAAGAATTTGTGGAATATTACAGAGTGCTGTACGGAGATGATGAGATGGGTGACCAACGCAGGATAATCGAGACGTTAGAAGACATAGGGCTGCCCAAGATAAGTGAAGAGGAGAGGGAGGAGTTAGATGAGCCAATCACGTTGGAGGAGTTAGAGGAGGTTGTGAAGGAGTTGCCTACCTGTAAGACCCCGGGAGCAGATGGGTTCCCCAGCGAATTCTATGAAGTATATAGAGAGGAAATCCTCCCCCCAATACTGGACATGCTTAATGAAGCGTTTGAGATAGGATGGTTGCCTGAGTCACCCAGAGAGGCGATTATAATACCGCTGCCCAAGCCCAATAAGCCGGAGCATAGATGTGGTTCCTACAGGCCTTTGTCAATGCTAAATCAGGACAGCAAGATTCTCACGGCTGTCCTAGCAAATCGACTGCAGAAAGTGATTGGTAGACTCATACATCCTGATCAAACGGGTTATGTCCCGAACAGGAACATAACACACAACCATAGGCGACTCCATCGGGTGGTCGAATGGGGTAGTAAGAACGAGGGTGAGATGGCGATTGTGTCTCTAGACGCAGTTAAAGCTTTTGATTCGGTCAAGTGGTCGTGGCTATTGGCTGTTTTGGAAGGGTATGGTATGGGGCCAGGCTATATCAGATGGGCTAAAATGTTGTACAGTGCGCCGCTTGTCAGGGTCCGTACTGGAGCGGTGATCTCCGCGAGATGGCAACTTGGTAGAGGCACCAGACAAGGGTGCCCCTGGTCTCCGATACTTTACACCTTAGCCCTGGAACCTCTGCCGATATGCCTTAGGGCACAGTATGATGCGATAGGCATTGGGATAGGAGGGGAACGACACTTGATATCCTTGTACGCAGATGATTTGTTGCTGTACTTGCAAAACCCCCCAGAAGAAAATCTCTTATACATACTTGAGGTGATGGAAAGGTATGCAGAGTTGTCGGGCATATCGGTGAACCCCCAAAAGTCCATCATATTCCCGCTGGGTAGCTATAAGGGGACCCCTGTAGATAAACTACCGGTGCAACAGGTACCATGGGCAACTAGCTCTTTTCGTTACTTGGGCATAGATCTATATCACACGGTGGAAGAAGAACACAGACATAATACGGAAGTAGCCGTCGAGAAAATTAGGAACAGCATGCAGTTCTGGGCAAGATTGCCCTTGGCGATGATGGGGTAGGGGGGTATGCTTAAGATGGTAGTTCTGCCCAGACTCCTGCATTACTTTAGTAATATCCCATACATAATACCCACAAAGTTTTTTAGTAAATTGAACAGCATGTGTAGGGATTTCCTGTGGCACGGTACCCGAAACAGAGTGGCGTTTTGGAAATTGCAGAACATTTATGAAAAAGGAGGTATCAGACTGCCTCATTTTGAGGTTTATTATTTGTCGGGACAGTTACAATATGTAGCTAAGTGGCTTTCTGATGAAGTGACCCCTGAGCACAGGGTGCTTGGACAGGACTGCGCCCCGTTTTATTTGAAAGACATGATTTGGCTGTCTGATACCGAAATGAAGGGGCGTCCTGCGATGTTGAGGCTTGGATGGAAAGTTTGGCGTAGGGCTTGTCGTTTGATGGAAGTCCCATGCCCGTGCCTCCCGCAGGTACTGCTGGTTGCTTTGGCAGGAGGGGATAATCAGTTGAGGGTGATTGTTAGGACCTACTGGGAATCGGTGGGGCTGGCAACACTAGGTGATGTTTGGCAAGAGGGATCCATTAAGGAATTCATAGAACTCAGCGAAGAGGTGGGGCTACACACGGGCCAATATGTCACGTACATTAGGTTGGTACGGATGATTAAGAACACCTGGCCAGAGACATTTTTGATAGAAGAACCAGATGCAGTTTTGGGAGCAATATACGATATATCCGAAGGAGGTCATGAGATCTCGAGACTGTATGAGATGGTGATGGCTAAGGCGGGGAAAGATTTGACACATCTGAGACTGGACTGGGAGGCGGAAGTGGGGGCCCCGATGGAGGATGGGGTGTGGGAGCGTGCCCTGGGCTATCACAAAAAAGTGTCTAGGAATGCCAGATTAAAACAAATACAGCTGTATGTAACGCATAGGGCATACATGACCCCCTTGAGGATATCTAAATTCCGAAACGCTGGAATACAAGTATGTCCTAAATGTAACCTGGAGACCGCTGACATGACACACATGTTCTGGTCGTGCCCGATCATTAGGTTTTTTTGGGGAGAAGTGGCGCAGAAACGGGCTGATAAAGGGGTTACTCTCGTCACACACACGGCCTGGGCCTGCTTGTTGGGCGGGTTTCCTAGGCCACGGAAACTCAGGCATATTGAGAAACTGAGAAATCTGGCGTATGTGCTGGCGAAACGTAGGATCACCATGGGGTGGAAGAAATGCCACAAACCCAAGGTGGATGTTTGGTGGAAGGACTTGCAGAAATGGGCGGAGGCTGAAAAGGTGGCATGGCAAGAAGCGAGTAGCCGGGCTGATGAAGGGGAGGCAGGCACCCTGTTGGCTTGGAAAACGCTAATAGCAGAATTGTTTGGAGTAATATCAGATCCAACAGACTCTGAAGAGAACGAAACCCGGCCACAAGTGCCAAACATTGAATAAGAGTGACAAATAGGCTGACGGGGGCAGAAGGGGGGGTAGTGGGAGCAATGATTAAGACAACCTGATGTGTAATGGAACTGTTATGATTATGCTGCTTGTTTGGTTTTTGTTGTTCTGTTTGCATAAAATCAATAAAAGAAATTAAAAAAAAACACACATAATGTTGCAAGCCAGGATACAAGATGAAGATGGGAAGAGCATGATTCTTGGCCACCATGAGTACAGGATGCAAAGGAAGTCCAGCATGAGAGTTGAGAAAGGGTGACGCACCGTGAATCAATGAAGTCCATAAAGTCAAATCCAGCACTGGCCACAAGACGGTGATGGTGAATCCAGAATGTATCGGGACAGACTCCTGTGTGCGGGAATGGGGGGCACAAGGGAACAACACATGGGGACCAGAGAGGGTGGGGATGGCCTGTGGGGACAGAGGGTGTAAACACATGTTGGTGCATGCTTACCTGCTTTCTTAGCAGGGGGTTGGGGGGTCGGACCCTGGATCCTCCTGGTCCAAACATGTCCACAGGAATTGCCCTTTTCTTTGACTGCCCTTCACTAAGAGTTAAGAGCAGGAAGGAAGAGGCAGGGCTAAGAAGGTGGGTGCTGCTTAGGCCAGGTGACCTAGATCCACTTACACCTGCTCCCCAGCTGCAAAAGAAAATAGGCTGGAGGGCTCCTTAAGCAGGGAAAAGAGCGGCAAGCAGGAAGGCACCAGGTGGGTGGGGTTTGCTAAGTGGTGAAAAAGAGCGGCAACCAGGAAGGCACCAGGTGGGCGGGGCTTAGGCCAGGTGACCTAGATCCACTTGCACCTGCTCCCCAGCTGCCGAACAAGAGGTCAGTTCATGGGTCGAAAAGCCTACCTAAAATGGGCAACTGAATGGACAGGTGCAGATTAAGATGACTATGTTCAAGGCACAAATACAAAACTAAGAGCACATACAAAAAACCATGTGAGAAGATGTGAAAAGCCTGGAGTAAAAGGAGCTGGAATGAGATGGGAAGTGAACAAAAAACTTGAGAGTCCAGAAAAATCTGCAGAAGAAATTCAAAGATGGAAGGAAAGAGGACACATGCAGATTTGGGGTTCAGTACTTTCACCACATGGAGAAAGATTGGGGAGGACTATATTCAATAGTAAATGTTCATGTTCCAGCACTGGTGATTCCTGAATGTGACTTGAACATTGGCGAGATTCCAAAAGCGGATGCTCATCTGAGGAAGAAGAGATCAGCAGAGTTGATAAATCGAACGAAGAGAGAGATCTATTTCTCAGCCAAGTCAATAGAAGCTTTTGATTCCATCCCATATGAGCACAGATTGTTCAGTCAGACATCATAGATATTCACAATAATCTTCGTGCCAAGGATCCAGACAGCAGCAAATACTAAGTGGTTACAAATAAGAAGATGGGAGTTGTTGCAGACAATCAACACTACCGTAAAAGGATTCAATGCTATCAGGGAAGAGCCGAGAGCCACACGACTGATGACTATTCAGAACAGATACGTCTTGGACATGATTATAGCTATGGATGGATCACTCTTTTCGTGGGTTCCCCAATGGATGGCCGATATGTTTAAGTTCCTTGGAGCCCTGATAGTGATGCTGATGCTTGGATTCTGTGTAATCAGATTGGCTATCTCACAATGCAAGAAGAGTGCAAAGAAAGTTATAGGGATGAAAATAATGATTGATGTTGAATCGTGATGGAAGACTAAAGGGCTAACAGATGAAGAAATCAGAAATTATGTGAAAGCTAGTATCTATGCACCCGAGGGAACGAAATTCCTACACCCAAAGAACTATAAGAAATATGTGGGGAAATGGATCTACTGCAGTCTGAGTGGACAGTGGATGCTCATGCGCTAGAACAAGGATGAGCATGTGAAGTCAGCTGGATGCCTGAAGGGAGTAATAGAGATATGGGTCCCGAAAAAGCATCTCTTCAGAAAAGGATGTCTAGATGTGAAGGATATTTGGAGAGTGGTCGATGAATCGCCCAGAGGGGGCGGGGGGCGGGGGGGGGTGTAGAGAAGGAACCAAGTACCCCCACCTCAAGCACTAATACCATGCTGCCTATGTGCTGGGAACCAGAATGTGAAACATGTGCAGTGCCAGTGAAGATACCAATACCAAGGAGAATCCTGGAAGCAAGGTTCCCATTGCGAAAACCATACCCATTTACACGACAGTATGATGGCCATTTGAATGAAATCCCAGAAGAAGTGGGAAAAGTGAGCGAAAGGGAAGAGTGGTGACATCACACGAAACAGGACTGACGCACCCAGGAGAGATGCAGAGGCAAGAGAACATAGATATTCTATAGGCATGAAGAAAGACGGGCAATATTTCAGGCTTGAGATGAAGATGCTACAGAAAAGATGAAGACATTAAGTCATTGTACATGTGTACAGATGCAAAGAAACGCAAGCAGACAAAGTGTTCTTAAGGCTAGCTATGTAGTGAATAGAATTCGGCATGCGCCTATATATATATATATTTTTTTTTTTTTTGTTTGTTAAAGGGACGTTATGGTTCCAAGTTTCCAAGTAAAACCGAAAACCACCTGAAATTCGCCAGTTATGGTAAGCTAAGCAACTATAACTCGCGCCACCACCGTGCACTGCTAAGATTAACACCCAGGACATCAAAGATGACCTCACAAATGTCATTGATGACATCACTGATGACATCACATGTCTGGCTCCCCCTTTTTTCCTTCACTGACATATCTAGGCCACATGGTTTTCTTCAGTAACAGTCAGGAACTAAAAATTGAAACGGTACTATATTTGTAGACTTATCCTTCAAGTATGTTCAAACAGTAATTCCCATAGGGTCCACTCACATCATATGAAACATATACATAGGGGAAGACAAGCTTGAAAGACAGCAATGCTTTCTGTGCATGAAGATAATCAGTAAGGTCATCAGCACTTTCTGATAGTTCTGTTTTTTTTATTACTGTACTTTCCCTGTATTTGCTCATATTTGTATACATTGTACTCACACTACTTTCCTTAGGGTCGTATCACATCATATAACACATATACATGGGGTAAGTAGCAGCTTTGAAACAGAACAATCATTCCTCTGCATTAAGATAATCAGTTAGGTTATGAACACTTTCTGCTACTACTTCTGCTTTTTTGCTTACTTCACTTTCCCTATATATACTTATATTTGTATGTGTTGTTGTCTCTGTGTTTTGTCTGTAATAATGCAATTATGTATTAAGTGGGTTTCATTAGCTACTTATTACATGTTTCACAGTACGCAAAACTCTAATAAGAAAGCAGTTATCATTTCACTGTTCAACATGGCAAGATTATGAATATTGCACCTCGTTCATGTATTCTGCACACAATGCCTATGTTTCTACATGAGTAGCTTAGTATACTGGATAGAACTTCATAATAGAATGCTATTTATATCAATGCACTCCTTAATACACTAAGTAGCTCATGATATTTATTCCAATGACCCTTGACACTTTTTTGTCAACATTATAATAACAATCCCTAATACACACTTCTCATGAAAAGTGAATGCACATGTGATGTCATCAGTGATGTCATCAATGACATTTGTGATGTCATCTTTGATGTCCTGGTTGTTAGTCTTAGCAGTGCACGGTGGTGGCGCAAGTTATGGTTGCTTAGCTTACCATAACTGGCGAATTTCAAGGGTTTTTCGGTTTTACTTGGAACGATAATGTCCCTTTAAGAAAGTTTTTTTACTCAATTTCTTAGGTTTTTAGTAGCGTAACTTAACCATAACATCTGTTTAACAAAGTTTTTTTTACTGAATATACATTTTCATAGTGTAAATTTGATATAGGTTTACTAGGATTCCCTTACTTTATATACAATTAATTTAGAACATACCGAACACCCCGCTAATGATGTTGATGTCCACGGACGACATCAACACTACCCAAACACGCATGGGGTATCTGAAATTGTTCTATCATACCATATAAACACTGCGCAAGTTCAAAAAGCAGCACATAAAAACATTATATATAATAATAAAAAAGCAGTGGAACCTACATATTTAACACATCAACCATCCATTTAAATACGATTTGTAATAAAATGGATTATACCATAACAAAAAAGATATACCTCCAACATAATTACCTCACAGAAACTACAGAGCTAGAAGCAACAGTAGACCTACACAACACAACAAATAGAACGTACCAGAAAGTAGTAAGTAAACTTCATTTTTCTTATATATTACTATACTTTTTGTATGAGGTACAGTACAATTAATATATTTTTGTTTTTCACAGAAATATGCAATACTTTGGAGTGGCTAGAAGAACATTTTCCACATGAGGAAATGTCTGAAAACGATTATAATGGTAGACACTTCTCTATATAAGCAAATTAATAATCATTACCTTATGTGTACTTAACATATATACTTTATTTCTTGCTGCTTTATAAATACAAACCCTTTCAGTGTTAAAATGCATTTTGCACCAACTTCTGTATTTTCTTTCTTTTGCGTATTTGCACAGCCTAACTAAACAGGCAATATTGTTATCATGCTTTTTTTAGTATTGCCCATTCTCGTTGGATAATATATATTACTCTAGCATCACACTTCCAATGACCACACATGGAGCGCAGCAACATGCTGCTCGAGCGGGTAGTTAACATTATTATTTATTAAGATCATGCTAAGGCTGCTTTGCTTTATTTTCATAAAGCAGCACTTAGCATTTTATCAGACCATCTCATGCACCAGACAGTAACGCTGCTAAATATCAGACACCAAACTATATAGAATGAAAACAAATGTTTTCAACAAAAGTCGTTTTATTTATACACGGCTTTTACATTATTTTCATTATGCTAGTTTAAAAAACAGCGACTGCATCTTAATACTTTTTAGGCTTGTGGTTTATGTGAAAATGCAATCTATGTGTAACTACCCATGATAATCATGTATCTTTTTGAATGTTTAAAGATGTCCGCTCGGTAATACGAGAATAAAAGCGGCAAATAGCAGATAGACACTCTCTACACACAATCAGAGAGTCGTCAAGGCTTTAAAACTGTAGTCCATCATCTGTGTTGTTTGTAACCTACGTGATCAAGCGGTTTGCATATCGCGAAACGCGTCTTTTTTTCAACCAGGATGTTTCCCTTTCCTGACGCATAAACACTAATAAAGAAGAAATTTTTGTTGCCAGGAATTTTTGAGGTGTCTGGTTTCCTCTTATTTGTTGCATGGACATTTTTTTGCTCTGCTTCTGCTCTTGGGAGTGCACTCCACCAGCTGCCTTTCTCAGGAAAAGCTTCTTTTTGCTATAATATATATATATATATATTTTATTTTTTTTTACAGACCATACAAACATTGAAAATGTTACTCCAAAAGACACATTGGAAAAGACTCTGGAACGCATGAAACGGAAAGTGGACATGCTCAAGGAAGATTTCAATGGTTTGAAACAGTTAGTGGAGGACCACATAAAAGAAAAAAATAAATACCATTGTCCCACCTGAACCTGTGCCCCCTCTCCATGTCCCAGTGAACTTGCCCCAAACCCTCAACAAGATAAACGTTTTGATGAGAGTTCCATCCCTTCATCCCCTCCCATCCATCCTCTCCAAACCACCAATTCCCCTGTTTTTTTTATAAGTTTCTGCTTCCCCCTCTATTTCATAATTTGTGTATGTGTATGTAATAAAAAAGTTATGTTTTGTGTAATGAAATTCTTTGTGTCTTATTTTTTTTTTTAGAAACAGGTAAAATGTCCGCAGACTGCGCGCCTGTCCGGCCTGGCCCTAATTAACAAAATCTCGATGTCCTAAGGACACTACACCTATCCGTACCGTTCGCAACCAAGATGAACTGTCTGCAAAACAGACGCGGTGTCCAGGATGTCCGTAGTCAAACAAAATGGAGGTGTCCTAAGTACACTATACCTGCCGTACAGTCTGCAGAACATCTACGCACATGCGTACCACACCCGTAAGTCCTGCAAACATCGTGCCTGTCTGTAACTGTCCGTCTCACTTGTGTCATTCTTTTAATTAGTTTCAGGACCCGAACACTGTCCGTAGAAGACCAGCGCGCATGCGCACGACCACTCCTGTGCATTTGTTGTCCTGGGGACACCCATTCCCTTCGCAGACGTGTTCCCGTCATCATCATGTGACCGCCCCCACGCTGAGCGTGTGTCCTAATTTGCGGACTCTGTCCGGTTGCCCAACATTTTAAAAGAACTTATTCAGACAATCCAAATTATTTTACAGTAAAAGAATTCACCTTTCATATGTCCCAGACAATGGCCCAGGCTTTCCACATATTTTTTGTAACTTTTGAACGCTTTTGAGTGTTCGATATGTTCTCGAGGCGCACCCCTCCACCCCTATAAAAGGACACACCCCAGAGCTGATCTTCATTGTACTTCTGGCTATTGCAGATTGACTTTTCCTGCCTTTCCTGCTCTGGCTAAGATTACCTCATCAACCCTAATGGCACCCATGGCTGCTGTTGCTACATCTGCCTCAGCACCATCCCCAAACCCTCCACCACCACCTCCCCAAGGGCCTGCAGAGGGGAACATGCGTGAGGATGTAGAGAACGAGGATGAAGAGAATGAGGTCGAGGAACTCCCTACTACCAGCACTCGAAGGGAGTCTTGGGTGTGGTGGTTTTACCGTTTATGGTAACGTACCAAAAGCAAGTGCGGACAAGGTCACCTGTAACCAGTGCAAATTAGTGCTGAGTCGTGGGAGATGTGGTGCGTACAGCTTTGGTACGACATCCATGAAGCGACACCTAATTTCGTTCCACGGTGCGGACATTTGCAAGGTTGTACCTTGTGATGAACGTAGTAGGTTGAGTTCCTCTACATCATCCTCCGTTTCTGCTCCTCTCACCACATGAAACACTCCTGTGGGAGAGCGCATCCCTCCAGCTGCTTCACAGAGCATTTGCGATGTTGTTGACCATCACCTTTCAAGGGTCACAATATTGTGTATGTACTGCGACACAGTACTCCGCAGGGGGGAAGTCTTCGAAGTGCTTTCGAGACTACGGTCACGGATCACTAGAAGACCTGCTACCTACCCAAAAAAGGCCCACCCTGCATCTTCCTCTCTCCACCTGCCCTTTCTTATCCCAGTGGTTGGTGTCCCTTCCTTACCCTCCTTTCCCCTCCTCTCATAGTGTGTCGTGTATAAAAAAGGAAAAAAAATATAAAACAAAAATTCAAAAAATAGGCTCTTTTCAAAGCCGCCTTTCACAGTTTAAAAATAGAAGTATCAAATAAACAGTGCAGGGCCCTGCGCATTTTTTAAAAAGTCCGCGGTCAGATAAAATTTTGGGGTGCTGCCCTAGCAAAACCAATGCACTTTTCTCTGGGAGTAAGTGGTGGCTCTGAAAAGAGCCTTTTGGTGGTGTGGTTGTGTGTTTGGAAAACTTGGTTTCGTACACATCTAATGCAAAATAGATGACTGTAATTCCAAAGAAGGTCGCAATGCATTTTGTACATTTTTCAGAAAAATCTGATTGCCAGCATATGTAAGATGGACTCCATCTCTGCGAAAAACGTATGTGCTACGAAACCTAATATTTTCATTGTGAAAAGAGGACATGCCAACATCTCTTAGAAAGGCACAAACAGCCTTATTGACATTGCACCTCGCTTTCTCCATTTGTGGACCAAATGAAGAAGAAAGCAGCCACATTTGTCTTTGCGCAATACGAGCAAAAATTACTTGGGAATTTGGAAACATGTCCATGACCTTCTCAACTCCTTCTTTCATTGCAAATTGCAAAGAAATTCCAGACATGTCCTAAACTGTTCCCTCCACAATGAATTATAATTATGTCTGCATGATGCTCTGTCTGTAAAGTAGCACAGAGAGCTACCAAGTCCAGCCACTTCATTCCACGCACTCCATGCCAGTGCACTTCCACATGAGCGAATCCAAGATCTGCAGATACACCACAAGGTTCTGCATGCACCTCCAACCAATGTATCCATGAGTCTCCCAAAATCCAGATAATCTGTTTTCGAAAACACACAGCCATAGCTATCTGTTCTTCTCTCAGGAAAAAGACGTTCTCACAAAATCTCTCCTTACACAACACACCCACTAAACTTTATTGACCAATCCCTAGCTCCGCTCATTCTCATTTGCATGCCTCTCCACCCCAGAATCCCTGTATGTAAAACGCGCTGTCCGCAGACTACCGCCCTGTCCGCTGACATATAGAAGATCTGAGCATGGTGAATGTACATTTAAATAGTGTGCCCCATTTCCCCTTTCAGGTGGGCTCTGAAAAGAGCAGTTTTTTAGTTTTTTTTGCAGATGCCTGACAGACACCTGTTATTTTGTATTTTTGTTTTTTTTTCTTATTTTACAACTAAAATCTTCACATAACCTGTTCCAAAGCAACCCTTACATTCCAAAACAGCATGGCGTTTCCCAAAAAAGATAAAGAAACACCATCTGCTTCAAAATAAGCAGCATTACTCGAAACAATATTATCGTTGTTACAGAAAAACATAGCAGCTCTAAGCATAAAAGCACACATGCCTTGATTGATTGCACGCCTAGCAATGTTTTGCTGAGGACAAAAAACAGAACTGTTGTCCCATATTGCCCTAGGTAGTAATCCAGAAAAAATTACTTTTGCATTTGGAAAGATGTTGATTACTGCTTGAACCAACTGTTCCAAATCTGCCAACAAAGTAGGGGAACTCACGTAGCCCACGTGGAAAGCACCACAGTGCAAAACTACCAGATGGGGACTGTTCATCCTACGCATATCTTCACAAACTTGGAGAATTGCCTCTACATTGCAATCAGGCACAGTAATCCAGAAAAAATTACTTTTGCATTTGGAAAGACGTTGATTACTGCTTGAACCAACTGTTCCAAATCTGCCAACAAAGTAGGGGAACTCACGTAGCCCACGTGGAAAGCACCATAGTGCAAAACTACCAGATGGGGACTGTTCATCCTATGCATATCTTCACAAACTTGGAGAATTGCCTCTACATTGCAATCAGGCACAGCGCTCCACACCACCTCCACTCCTCTAACATCGAAATTGTTTGCAACATGCCTGCATTGAGTACACTGCTGTAAGCCATGGACAAACATATCTCCGAGCACCAACACCCTGACTTTCTCCATCTCTGCCATCTGCACTACACACACACTCTTTCTACACAAAACCACAACGTCAACATCTGATTGGATGATCCCTACAGTCCCCTTTCCATGCTGGATTTGCTGTAAAACCCTGTATGTGGCACGCCCTACCCGCAGACAGCCGCGGTGTCCACGCGGCACGTAACTCTTAGCCAGCCCTTCTACACTTTCCACATCACTCTCGGTTCCATTCCCTCATTGGATACAGCTAAGCAGTCACACAACCATCCACCAATCACATCCAAGACCTCTACATCTAACTCAATCATCAGAGTTCGGCACTTCAATTGTACTGTTGACCTCTCTGAATACAAGTCTCATATCATTGGAAAGCACCTGCACATCAATGTGTAACATTCCCAACAAATCTTTAAAATCTTTACGCAGTTCCTCAATCAGTATGTGAAAGGTAAAAACAAAATCAAAATGAAAGTGCTGCAAAATATGGATAACTGTCCAGTGCACAAATACACAGGACTATACGGACATTCATTAGCCTGCATTTCAGGACCTATTTGCAAAAGCACCTTCCATGATATCAAAATGATATCAACACATCATTCAACTATAAGACATCTAGTCTATAAACTGTACTATGCTAAAAGGCCTGCTTTAGAACAAGCCAATTTAAATAACACTCTTCTACATGGTACACCCAAAGACCTACAAGAAGAAATAGACTGTATCCAGAGAAAATATTTTGGAAGTGAAAGCCACTTAGAAAATGCAATAGCTTTACAACAGACTAGCAACAGTTCTGCACATGGCAACCTTCTACTACACACATACAAAAAAGAAATACTAAAATTTAAAAGTACATCCGCTAAAGTACCAAACCATGTGTGTGTGTTGCCGCAGAACTTTTACAAAAGTAACACAAAAACTATAGACGTAACATACAAAAATAAGTGATCCCTTAATACTTTGCAGTTAATGCACTACAAATCTTAACATCCAAACTCCTTTTTGTGCTATCACAAATAACTTGGAATTATTCCCACTACCAAAACCCCTGCAACATCTCAATTTATATGAGAGCATCATAGTTCAAACAGTACACCCATTTCAAGCAATAATACGCCTTCACCCAAAAAAAGCAAAATGACCTCCCTCTGAATGGGCGAAAGGCATTTGTGGCAAAGTAGTTTATTTACCATTAGATCTGACAGAAAATGTGCACACTCTAGGAGTGCAACGTCCAATAAAGCGATCTTTAATTGTCTTAGTAAATGGTGTACCAACAAAAGACAAAATTATTTGGCAACAACTTGTGGACTTACAGAAGTTAGATAAGCCTTGCAATATCTAAAAGACAATAATGAATACTACAAAGAAATAAATATTGAAGAAAACTTAAGGGAAACAACTGAAATAATTCAAGAGTCACCAGAAACTGGTCAATTTGAACTTCTAGATCCTGCTGCAGTATCCAATATTCTAGACCATTATACAATTCATCCCTTACACTGTAATGACAGCATAGATGATGCACTAGAACGTACCAAATGCGACAAACCAAAGGATCGCCAATGAGCATATGGGAAAAAAAATATAGAAGCACGTGCTTTTCCTCTATTATTTCCTACTGGCAAAGGACGAAGGTACGATGATAGACCACTCAGATAACAGCATCAGAATACCGCTCATTACGAATGTATTCTGAAGATCCACATTTTGTCTAAATCTGGGAATACATATTGCACCTACTCTTTGAAAGTGAACTAGCAACTCTATGTTACGGAGTTGCACACATATTGAAATCAGGAACCCACTTTCAAAATATGTCAGCTACGCAATTAATACAAAGAGTGCAAGAAAAAGATGAGGTTTTACAATCAAGCATTACAAATCTGTTTGCAAATATGCGTGGTACAAAAGAATACTGGTTCCAATGTCACAGAGATGTATGTTGTATGATCAGAAACCTTGGACCACCCACTTGGTTTGTTACATTAAGTTGTGCAGAAAATGCATGGGAAGATTTACATGATTTCCTACGCATATCAAACAAAAACAAAACAAACATAGATATACTAACACCTGGAGAACTTTGCTCTCTAGATCCTGTTAATGTTTCAATATATTTCCACCATCGTTTCATTGCTATGCTACACTTTATGTAATAAAACTGTTCATCCCCTCGGAGGAGTCCAACACTTTTTTTGGAGAAAAGAATACCAAGCCGGTGGAGCACCATATATCCACATGCTTTTATGGATTAAAGATGCTCCTAAATTTGGTCAGGACAGTGATGCCCCTGTTTTGCAGTTCATCCAAAAATATGTCACTTGTGAAATCCCTTCACAAATGAGACATAATGACCTTCATGCACAAATTGTACAATTTCAAAGTCACAAATGTGGCAAATATTGCCGTTGCAAATACAAAAACAAAAAGAAATACTACACCAAATGTTGCTTTGGTTTCCCTAGACCGGTTACAGAAATAGGTTAAGTGAACAACTTCATGTCTTCAGTTAGACATAGTGTTAAAGGTAAATCACCTAAGAATAGGTATTACTTTAAAAGAGCAGAATAATCAAAATATATCAATGATTACAATGCAATCATTGCCCTCTTATGGAATGCAAACATAGATGTGCAGTACATTGCAGACAATTCCACTGAAGTTGCACGATATGTTACAGCCTACTTAACAAAAGCAGAAAAAACAGAGCTTCAAGACCTCTGGAATGACCTATCATCAGACAAAACACTATCTCAGAAATTGTACAGCTTAGGCATAAAAATGCTCTCTCATAGAGAATGTGGCTCCTATGAAGCTGCAGATCGTTTTTTCCATACTGCTTTGTATGGAAACTCTGAAAATATAGTATGGCTAAGTCTTGGTCCTGCTAAATCTAGAAAAAGAGTTCTCAAATCATACGAGGACATAGAAACAATAGCCAAAAAAGATCCCAACAGCCAAAACATTTTGAAAAACTATTTACTAGACACATACTACTCGAACAGGAGTACCACTTTGGAAACCATGTGTCTATATCACATGGCCCAAAACTTTGCATACAAAAATAATATAAAACACGATGAAAAAAAAGGTAGATATAGAGTGACAGATTGTGAAGGCAGCTTAGTGAAACTTACCAAACGAAGCTTAATAAATCATATCAAATTGTCATTAAAAACTCCTCAACAGAAATAACTATATTACATGTCCCTGCTACAACTTTTTAAACCATGGAGAAAAGAAGAAGAGATACTAGATAACTATGACTCCTATGAAGATGCTTTCAAAGCAAATGAAAGCACTATCACTGATGTAAACTTTACGCAGTACAAAACAATGTTGCACAATGAACAGCAACACGAAGAAGAACTGCAGGCCCAACTAGATAAGGACCCTCCCGACAGTAGTCTACCTTCTGTAACAAGAAGCCAAGAACCACTGGGACAGCCACTAATGGCAAATGAGGCAGAGTTAGCTATGACAGAACTAGAAAACACCATGTGTCACTATGAAAAAGATACAGAAGACTTAACTGTACTACAATCAAAACTCAAAGTAACAAAAGAAATTTCACATGGTGTACAACACGAAAATAATGAATGTACCTGCCAAAATTACAAACCTATACCGCTATACGTTAGTGGTGAAGCTGGTTCAGGCAAAACATTCTTAATCAAAATCATCAGCAAGTTCCTTCAACAATTGACAAACAATAAACTGTCAGATGTTGTAATTGCCCCAACAGGTTTAGCTGCCTACAACATAGGCGGTGTCACTTTATACTGATTACTACTCCTTCCAGTAGAACACCAAAACAAATTATATTACAAACTTTCTACAGAAGCTGCAATGGAACTACGCAGAGTGTTAAAACAAATGAAAATGATACTAATAGATGAAGTGAGCATGGCCTCCAACCTAATGTTGGCTTTGATTCACCTCAGATTGCAAGAAGTACTTAAAACAAACTATGAAGAGCTCTTTGGAGAAAACACATTATTGTTTTCGGAGATCTTCTTCAATTGACACCAGTGAAAGGTGAACCTATTTTTAAAACCTTAGGACACAAACTCTGCCATTAAAACTGTTGGCAGCATAGGAAATGTCAAACTTTGGCAACATTTCCAATACAGAGAATTAACAGAAGACATGTGCCAATCTGCAGACCTCACTTACGCCAACATTTTAAAAAGTATTAGTGTTGGTGTACTATCTCAAGAAGCACAAGCAATATTAAAAACCCGGCACATCCATGCACTTTATGGTGATAATTCATGTGCTACTGATGTTATGGAACAATTAGAGCACACAAATGTCAATTGTATTTCCTTACTGCCAACTCTTGCAAGCTGTTTCAAATTCAATGAAACAATGTTGAAAAAAGAAATGCAACCAATAATTGAAATGTGCTCCACAGACAAACTGGACGTACATGGTATGACACTACCCATGTGTCAATTAACAAGGGGGTCCTGGGAGTCCCTTTGCCAGACATTATTCCTGGTTACGAGAGACTTACCCAGAGTCTTTAGCTCACTATCTTTCACAGAGAAAAAATATCCCAAACATATCAGTCTTTGTCCTGCCCTGGGGCAGTCCAGCACTGAAATGCTAGGCAATTCTCCTCTGAACTAGAGTATTAACAGAAACCCCAGACACGTGTTTCGGTCTGGTTGGACCTCATCAGTAGGGTGGATCTGTGCCTCTCTAAGAAAAGTGAGCAAGAGGTCCACGTCTGGATTCCCCTAGTAATTTAGCGTGAGACCCATGTGCAAACAAGCCACAACAAGACTGAATACCTTAGAAAATTCTATCTCCAACACAGCTGGTTTGGGGAAAATATTGAAATTATCCTTACACTGTAGAGTAATGCTTAAACGTAACCTTGACGTGGAGCAAGGACTAGTTAATGGAGCACTGGGTACAGTTGTTGGCTTTCAAACATACCCACGTGACAACAACATTCAGTTTGTCAATATTCTCTTTGACAAACTTTCAGAAGTAAAAAGATAGGGTGCTCAATAGCTCGATTCCTTCTCTTCAATGACATGTATTTACGTAGAGAACAATTTTCACTAAATCTAGCATATGCAGTCACCATTCATAAATCCCAAGGTCTTACCCTAGACAAAGCATTGATAGATATCGGTAACACAGTCTTTAAAGAAGGCATGAGCTACGTAGCACTATCACGCTTACGTACACTTGAGGGTCTATTTCTAATCAACTTTGATGCAAGTAAAGTAAACGCTGATATTCCTTGCATTTTAGAAGACAATAGATTACGTTTACTATACACCCTATCTAAAAACATATCCTGTTCCACAAAAAGGAAAACGTTGTAAAAGAAAACTAATTCAAACAGAAATGCAACAGGATCTGACTGCAAATCCTCCAAAGAGAGTAAAAGAAGCTAATACTTCATCAATTACCACAACCAAAGAAGAACCTATTAATCAAAGTAACTCAGGTACTTCTTCAAAGAAGCAACACACACTCTGAAAAAATGACTTGGTCACAGAACTATCTGACCATTCAAATTTTCAAATATAACTGGTGTAAATTGCTACGCAAATGTAGCAATGAATATTCTATTTCAATTGCCACCAATTGTTGACAACATTTACTTACACAGTACAGACTAATTGTGTTTGCAAATGTTAGTCCTTCATAGAAAGGCAACAAACAATCCTGACAAGACGTATAGTGTTCACAGAATAAGACAAGAATTGCCCTACTGTGCTGGAATGGTGAAATTCACTATAAAATCACAAGAAGATCCACAAGAATGTCTAATGTACTTACTACAAGTACTGGAAAACAAAAACATACCTATGAATGAAATCTTCCAGATTTCATACATGTGGAAACATACATGCACTCTCTGCAACAATGTGACACAGGAACAAATCCCTAATGAGCGCTTTGTATATGTATCCATACCAAATTGTGAATCTGTTCCATTTCAGCAACTTGTACAAAATGCAAACCATGGTAGATTATGTACTACCTGCAATTCAGATAATCGCTCCAAACACATAGTAAGTACATCATACTAATGCTTCTACGTTACAATGCAGATGGTACCAAAAACAACTGCAAGCTGACTGGATTCACACACGGTCAAGTATCACTTGGTAAGGAAACCTTCACAACAATAGGTATAATCTACCACACAGGAGCCACAATCAATGCAGGTCACTACACTGCATGTATAAAAAATAAATGTGGATGGTTCGAATGTAATGATGGTACCATTACTCTAAAGCAGAGATTCCCAGCAAATCTTACAAACTTATTTAATCTTCTAAAAAACCAAAATTTAATAACTAATGTAATACTTCAACATTAACAAAAATTCAATTAAAAACTATAAACAGTTAGAATACGCCAACAGGTATCTAACTGCTTCAAAAATCTGCAACAAGCCAACAGATAGAACATTAGCCAGAAACAACAAGTGAACACTGAAAACAAAAACTGTAGCATAACAAAAAGGTTTTTTTTTATCAGACATGGATTTTTTTCCCACAGACCCAATGATTTGAAAAACAAACACAGAAACTGAGCAAAATTCACAGTACACTGGTTTGTAAACTAAATATGAGGGTCGAAATAAAGCTGAAATGTCTATTATGCAATGTAATAAGTCTTTATAAAATACATACACTAACATGCTCTTTTCTTTTATCACAGAAATTGAAAAAGAATATTTCCTCCAGTTACCAAACTCATGTAAAAAATACTGTTTGATTTGTTGAGATTCGATGTAAGTATAATTTTAAACATTTGATAGATATTCGATTCTCTGAGTGTGATATATGGCTGTGATATGCTGCAGTGGTTTTGGCCAAGGCCTAGAGTCTTGGGTGTATGGCGTACGGCCTTTGCCCATGCACCCAAGACTCTACGCCCTGGCCACAACCACTGCAGCATATCACACCCACAACCACCACACCATATGACACCCATGCTGGCTTATAACGTCAGTACTTATAACTTCGGTCTTGGCCCGGCCCACAACCACCAGATAGATATTCAATTCTATGGGTGTGATCTATGGGTCTGATATGCTGCGGTGGTCGTGGCCAGGGCCTAGAGTCTTGGGTGTATAGCCTACGTCCTACGGCCTTTGCCCATGCACCCAGGACTCTAGGTCCTGCCACAACCACTGCACCATATCACACCCATGCTACCTTATAACTTCAGTGCTTATAACTTCGGTCTTGGGTGCATGACCTTTGGCCATGCACCCAAGACTCTAGGCCCTGCCCACAAGCACCTGATAGATATTCGATTCTATGGGTGTGATCTATGGGTGTGATATGCTGGGGTGGTTGTGGCCAGGGCCTAGAGTCTTGGGTCCATGCACCCAAGACTCTAGGCCCTGGCCACAACCACCGCAGCATAACACACACATGGTGGCTTATAACTCATTATCACAACCATAGAATCAAAAATTTTAACTGCGGCATATACTCTTTAATGTCTGCTGACACCATGCGTTCCTTAGAACAGTTTCAACTTGCCTGCGCACAGCACGGACCGAAATACTATCCTTAGGACAACCCCTGATTTACAGTAATTACAAACATCCTGCACAGCGCGGGCATGGCGAATACATCCCTAAACCTCACCAAGCACTCTTACACACCAAAACACTTCCCAAAACTGCATTTCGCCTCTGTTCACCGACGCGCTGTTGGCGGATCCAAGATGGCGGGCGCATCCGAACAATCTGACGCACATCATGCCTCACTCCAGCCAATCGACGGATATGCCGCGTGTCTGCAGACATGACTCGAGCCCATAAGCCAATCGGTGTCCTGCCCGCGGAGCGAACAGGAAAATGTCTCCGCAGAGCGGACATAGAGATCACTAATTTTTTAAGAGCTACTTTTTTGATCGTTTTAAAGAAACCTACTGGATGGATTTTCACCAAATTTACAAAAGCACGCTTTCAGGACCAAGCCCCTTCTCCTGCTGCAAATCTGGTGAAAATCTGTCCAGAGGTTTGGGCTGTAGGCGTGCGCAAAGTCTTTTCCCCATTCAGTCTATGGGGAAAAAAAGAAGTTTTGGGACCTCACCCTATAACTTTTCCCCCCCTGGACCCAACCTCACCAAACATTGCACAAAAATTCAGAGTGGCCCATATACTATTTTTGCAAAGTTTGGTAAGGATTCGTCCAGGGGGAGCAAAGTTATAAGCCGCCCAAAAAGTGCTCTTCCTATGGAAACAGCAACTTAACCATAACTACACAGCCACTAACGTGGCTTTGTAATATATATATATATATGTGTGAGTGAACTATGGATGATTCCACTACTCATTTTAACAGAGCCGGACCAGAAAAATAATGAAGGCTTTTTCCAGTGTGTTGCAGCTGAAAAACATCTGAATTACAGAGATGAATCAAGAAGGGCGAGGCTGGATCAGCACCAAGAAGCCAAGGCCACTCTAGGCTGGAAATACCAGACAGTAGCTACAAACATGTGAAAGAACAAACTCCTGTTCAGAAGATGGGCACGAAAATAAATGAAGACATCATAGGTTCATTAAATAGTATTTTAAATACACCAGAGCTCAACATCATGGTCTTCAGTCATGTGGATGGCTGAAAATGGGCAATCATGACGAACCACACCTTCGCAGTAAGACAGAGCATGCCATACTCCCTCACTGTGTTGAATTCTGCATCTAGGCTTTGTGGTCAAGCAGCATTGAGTGTGCCTCAAAAATGTTTTCTGTGTAATCTTTCGCCTCTAGATAGTGTGCCCAAACAGCACCGAGTGTGCCCAAAAGTTCAATGAGCCTCAAACGTTTCACTGTGTTGAACTCTGCATTTAGATATTATGGTCAAGCAGCACTGAGTGTGCCCTAGAAGATTCCTGTGTAATCCTCCGCCTCTAGATTGTATGCCCAAACAGCATTGAATGTCCCAAAATGTTTCACTGTGTTGAGGTCAGCATCTAGGTACTGTGGTCAAGCAGCATTGAGTGAGGCTCAAATGTTTCACAGTGTTGAATTCTACATCTAGGTATTATGGTCAAGCAGCACTGAGTATGCCCTAAATGTTTGCCCTAAAAGTGCATCTTAAGCATGTGTCACTCCTAGACAGTGGGGCCAAGCGACATTGAGTTTGCACTAAATTCTTCTGTGCTGAACCCTGCATCTCGAAACTGACCAAGCTTACTGTGTTGAACTATACATCTAGAGATTGCTGTCAAGCGACATTGAGTTTGAACTACAAGTCTACCCAGTAGAACTCTGCATCTCAACTCAGTCCCATTGCTCCACACAATGACCCCACCAAACCCGTCTAGATCGAGGGTGAGAGCTTCACTCTGGTGCGCATGTCTCCTCCCTCCCCATAAACCCTTCCCACCCCTCCCATCTCAAACAAACCCACCACTCCCAACGACCCTCCACCCAGCATCGACAACTTGCCAATAACCCTCTCCATGGCACCCCACCCCCTATACAACTCCCAAGCCAAAGGAGCCCGATGGCGCTCCAAACATCGAAAGCCACTGTTTCTTCCACCCCTTTCCCCACTCCACTGCGAGCATAGCCACCCGCCTGCGCAGACCAACCTCTCCCTCCGGCCTACCCTCCCGTCAACACCAACTAACATTTGTTAGGCAGAAACCTGTGCAGTTCCCTCTGGGGCCACTGCAAAAGATTTAAGACTACAGGTGTTTACCCACTTGGTAGCAGTCTGTACCACACAGATTCACTTGGTAGCTGTGGCTGAGCAGTCAGACTTCCCTCAAGAAGAGTTTGGCAGTATACAGAGTATTCACAATAGGTCAAAAGAACACAGTAGAAAAAGTAAACACTGACCAGGGCTTGGTGTAAAAGAGATAATTATTTATTTAAAAACCACATCTAGAAAAACACACAGGCACTAATAGTAAGCAGTTCAAAGACATGGTCACTAAAAGATATACACTCCCTTAGGAGAATATTAGACCAGTCTTAAGTAAAGCCCCACTTATTTTCAGACAGCAGTGAGCGCTTAACGCAGATGGCACTCTAAAAATTCGTTTTAAAAGGGAGAGAAAAGCAGAGTATGAATTGTAACAGATCCCAACACTTTCATAAGAACAAAACAAGAGAGAAAGGCAAGTAAAACCGTGACGTTAGAGTTCAGAAGGCCAGATCCACTTTAAGAGGATCAGAACGAAATGTGTCCAAGGTCATACGGTTGAAGTGCACAAGAGTCTTGCAAAGGTTCAGAAAAAGTTGGACCAAAAGAAAGGGATCCGTTAGAAGGTCAAGGCAGCCAGCCCAGTCCAGAAGGTGAAGGGATTATTATTACCTTGTAGCAATCTTTAGAAAGGGAGGCCTGGCGGACACGGTACCTTAAAGTGGTGAGAATACTCCAGCGGGGGCAGTTGTTCCTGGCAGCGGGTGCAAGTCGCTGCTTCGTCCGGGGGAAGAGAGGATCTCGTCGGGGAGGAAGACAGGTGTCCGTTGTACTGCCAGGGAAGAAACCAGCCGCAGAGTTCTCAGGTAAAAGCAGCGGTCCTTTTATTCGCGGTCCAGTGGTAAGTGGCTATCCGGTTGCCGGGGTGCTTGGCATGGGCAATTCGACCACAAGACGTCCTGGGATGTGAAGAAAAGAAGGTAAACTGGTTGTGCCCACCAGTCAGGGGAAGAAGCCTCTCCAGCCGGGAGATCTTCTCTGTCGTCGGGAAGTGGTGAGTCGGTTCCGCAGGGCTCCACCGGTGGTGTCGTCGTGGTAGGTCGGCTCAGCTTCTCCCTCGTCGGATTCCCAGGTCCTGTGGCGACTTCTGAAGTTCCAGTCCCCAAAGCCCTGCTTTTATGCAGCACACCCCCATTCACTCAGCCTAGCTGTCAATCAAACATGCTAAGTGGTGAGCCGGCCAGCTCACCACTTGGGCCAATCACACAAGAGTGCGACTTGAGTTACCAAGGTAACTCAGTCCAGGGTGCCTAAACCCCCTGCCACACCCCCTGTGGTACCCAGACAGAGTGGCACCACTTTTGGAGGCTTCTGTGGAGAAGCCCACCAAAAAGTGGAACAAAGGGCTCGACTTGGGTTGGAGTCACAGAAGAGAACACAAACGCCATTTTAGAATCGAGTCCTGGCAAAAAATACCAACCGGTGAATTTATATTAAATAAATACACCGGCGGTATGTTCAAGGCTATAAGAATTAAATAATTAAAGTTGGTAGCCTCGAACAATGGGAAAATCCCATAGGGATATATTTGCGGTCGAATATAAAAAGTAGTATCCACTGCCACCAGCCAAAACTCGATCAGGGGGGACGGAGACGTGCCCCCTCGACTAACAGACCCCGGGGCAATCGAATTGCCCCGACCAGTACGTCCACAATATGATGGTTTGTACTGGTTTCTGTTCATAATTTGGGACTAGTAAAGCCAATGGTGACCTTACATGCCCTGGGAGACAGTAGTGAGTCCCAGGGTATGGAGTCTATGGTGGGGTGTCACTGACAACCCTGTGTTACTGCACGGAGGGTGCTGTGTAACACACATAGTAAAAACACATGAGACCCTATGGAGTAAAGGACCCCATAGCCCATAAAACACATTAACAGTCAAAGGAACACCATAAATCATGTCCAAGAGTGTGAGAAAAAGAGTCTCACTCTTGGCAGGGGAAAAAAACAAACTCCAGAAATCCAGCAAAGCTGCTGGGGGACTCACTAGGTTAGGAAATTCAGCCTAAAGAGAGAATTCTCCCTAACAACATTCCCCTCCCGCCATATCCCTTCCCCTCCCTAAAAACTGCATGTCTTGCCCTGGCAGGAACAGTGGCCTCATCTCCATCACCATCCACCCCCCACACTCTCTCACACACCGACCGCACTGAAAACCCAAAAAAGGAGAAAACAAGCCTGGTCCCCTTCTATCTCTTTCTACTCCTCACCCCTCCTTCCTTGACCCATTCCCACAATCTCTCACCCCCCACCATCACCACTCTTCCCCCCTCCATCACCCCACTTCCAACCCCTCTCCCTCGACTTCTCGCCCAGCACACCTGACATCCCATCCCCATGAGATTCACACATGAATCCCCAGTCCCTAATCCCTCCCCGCCCTCTGACCAACTACCCACCTGCACGCCCAACTCTGTCCTCCCCCAGCTCACACCCTCCTCCGCCCGCCTACTCTTCCAATCCTCCATCGACCAGTCCGCAACATTCACCAACCAGAATTTGCTGCCACCGTACCACCCCCTCCCTTCCATTCCTACCCCTGACCCATACCTGCAATTCCCCCCACCCACACCCCTACAACCTCCAGGACAACCCCCCCACTCTGAAGTCAGATGCATCCTTTTTAATGCCCGCTCTAGCAAAAAACAGACATAGCATCTATGACCTCCTCTCCTCTGACAATCCCGACCTAGTCTTTATTACAGAAACCTGGGTCTCCGACGACTTTGCCCCTCTTGCCCATGAAGCCTTCCCCCCGAATACTCCCTCATCCCACTCAACAGACCCTCCAGAGGTGGTGGAGTGGAAGTCGTTTTCAAATCTCACTTCTCCATCTCACTCGTCGACTCCCAGACATGCATTCCTTCTTGAGAATCCGTCCTCGTTAAACTGTCACTGCCACCGACTTTCTCCCATAGCTTCCTAATCCTCTACAGACCCCCCCCGGTTATGAACCGAAACCACTGTGGCCTCAATCTGGGACGATCTTAAAATCACTGCTGACTCTGCAGGATGCGCTATACTAATCCTTCTAGACCTCTCTGCTGCGTTTGACACAATTAACCATTCAATCTTACTTGACCGCCTCCACTCCCTAGGAATCCGTGGAACCGCTCTCAAATAGATCGGCTCCTTCCTCAACAACAGGAAACAAATAACCCTCCTCTCCACTTTTGCCTTGACCGCTCACCCAGTCAATACTGGAGTACCACAAGGAGCATACCTATCAGCCCTTCTATTCAACCTCTAAATGTCCACCATGCATGGAATCATCCGCCAGCACAATATCGTGTGCTACAACTACGCCGATGATACACAAATCATCCTGGAACTCCTCAACTCAGACCCCCAACTCCCAGCCCAACCTCGCACCCTGCCTCCTTCACATAGACTGTTGGATGACTACAAACCACCCCCTCCTAAACCCCACTAAAACCGAAATCATGGTGTACGGTAACACTGAGCTTCTCCCCCGCCCTCTACCTTGGCCCCCGTCCATGGGCCAACCACCCACCCCCTCTCCCACAGTAAAGAACCTTGGATGCACTCTGGACTCCGACCTAACCCTCTCTCATCAAATCAACAACGTATCCAAGTCTTGTCATTACCATCTCAAAATTCTCAGACGCATCATTCCCTACCTCTCCTTTCCTAATAGACTTGCCGCTGTTAAGTCTACTGTAATGTCAAGACTGGACTATGCCAACTCCCTTTACCTCGGTTTCCGGGCATACCATCTTATTAAATTGCAAAGAGCGCAAAACACTGCCACCAAAATGCTACTAGCACTAGGCCCAAGAGACCACACCTCTCCAGCTCCCAGAACCCTCCACTGGCTCCCAGTTGGACGAAGGGCCACTTTCAAGACCCTATGCATCACTCATTGTGCAGTGCACAAGACCGGCCCTCTATACCTGCAGGACAAGCTAAAACCTTACCTCCTACCGCAGACCCCAAGATCAAGCTCTGCCCTCCTTTTAGTGATCCCAACCACCAACTCGTAAGGATCGGAGGATCCTTGTTCTGGTCTTGGCACCCACTCAATGGAACTCGCTTCCACCTCACATCCGACACACCGAAGACTATTTGTCATTACGCAAATTACTAAAAACATGGCTCTTCCCATAACACCAATGACCACCCTCAAGATGTGTCTGAATCCCCAGCAACCCAATGACGAAACACCCAATGAGACCATTATACCTGGTGTTCGAAACCTCCGATCCTGCCCCCAGGATAGGATGGAATAGATGGAGTGGTGGGATGGAAGGGGTGTGTGGGATGGATGGAGTGGACAGAATGACACAGTTGATGGAATGGAGGGAATAAAAGAGTAAATGGAGTGGATGGAGCAGACAGAACCCACTCAGTACAACAAATTGGATGGTGTGGAAGGAATACTTTGGTGTGGACGGAGTTTGATGGAGTGTAAGGAATATATGGAGTGGATCAAATAAATGGTGGAGTGGTTGAAATCAGATGGAGTTGGCTGGAATCGGATTGAATGTATGGAGTGTGTAGAGGGTCAAATAGAATGAGTGGAACGACTGGAATGAGTATAACGAGTGGAATGAGGTGGATGGAGTACAAGGTGTAGGTGAGCAGATGGAGAGAATGGAGTGCTTGGAGCAGATGGATCAGATGTAATGAGTGGAGTCGATGAAGTATAATATCAACAGGAATCTGGAAGACGCAATTGGAACTGAATGAAGTGGATTGAGTGGAAGGAACAGATTGAACGAATAGGTTGGATGGAACGGTTGGAATGGATAGAGTGGATGGAACGGATAAAGTAAACGGAACAGACAGAATGTATGCAACGGATAAAGTGGACAAAACGGATAGAGCGGACGGAACGGATAGAACGGATAGAGCGGATGGAGCAGATAGAGCGGATGGAACAGATGGAGTGGATCAAGTAGATAGAACGGATGGAGCAGATGGAATGCATGGAACGGATAGAGCGGATGGAACAGATAGAGCGGGCAAAACGGATAGAGCGGGCAAAACGGATAGAGCGGGCAAAACAGATGGAGCAGATGAAACAGATGGAGCGGATGAAACAGATGGAGCGGCGAAACGGGCAAAATGGATGGAGCGGACGAACGGATGGAGTGAACGAAACGGAGAAAGTAGATGAAGCAGATGGAGCGGATGAAATGAAGATTGTGTGACCGAATGGATGGAGTGGAGGGAATCGGATAACACTAATGGAACTGGATAGAGTAGATGGAAATGGGTGGAATAGATGGAACCAGACAGAGTGGATGGACCCGGACAGAGTGGATGGGAATTGGACAGAGTGGATGGGAATTGGACAGAGTGGATGTACCACACGTATCACTGTGCACCTGTTCCCATGTTGTTACCATATATATGTATCCTCCTATATATGCTATATATCTGTACCCCATATGTATCTGTATCCCCTTATATACCTGTACTGACCCATGTCACTACATATCTGTATCCCCACATATATCTGTGCCCCATATATATCTGTATCCACCCCTGTCGCTATATATCCGTATGTCGCTATATATGCCCCACCGTCCTACCACGTGCCAGTTCTAAGATCCATGTTCTAAGGCGCTATTACAGATAACCACAATATCACACCACTATGCTTACTCTATAATATAGACTATCATTCAACTAGAACACATCTATACCCCTGATAATTCGGCCTAGCTGTTCACATACGAATACGACCCCATGAGCACCTCATCACCCTAATAAAACGCAGCTAGCTGAGCAAATTCCGGCTAGCTGTTCACATAGGCGTTCCTCAGGCCTGACGCACCCATGTCCACCCTCCAGACTAAACACATCCAATTGATATCTTCAGCACCACAACTATCGCTAGGAAGCAGATATCCAAATCTACACCAGCTGCACACATATCCGGTGCACCCACGCACCATACGACTCTATATCTCTCTACTAACTTGAACTACGGTTCCAGAGGGCATTCAAACTACCAGCGCTTTGAGCTCATACCAGTGATATATAAAGCGCTATATAAATGCCAAGTAACATAACATATTCTCCAGAGCAATGAACATTTCCATGGCTGAGTTCAAAGCCTTCATTGACGTGCATACCACAGAGGTGATGATAGATGACATGCTAATTGGTGGGAAGCTATGGTCAAGACGATTCCACCAGCACCTGGAGGCCAGCATGCGTGTTGCTGGCGTATGTGGAAAAGTACTGACGGATGCAAGGGTGCCAACCAATTATTAGTCAAGAGCCCTATAGTTTGTGTAGCCAATGGGACATTGTGTATTCAATGACGTTCATAGTAACCTGTTTGAGGGGAGGGCTTAGTTGCCCCACCTGATACTAGAAAACCTATCACTCTCTTAGACAAGTATGGAATGTATACCTAGATGTTCCTTGTAAGCCTCCCACCATTCCAAATATGTTTTTTAATTTGCCACGTAGGATGACATGAGCAACCACGTAGGTTGACGTCAGTAATGGCGAGTTTTTACTACATAGATGCTTTTTTATAAAAATTTGCTGAAAGATCATGCTTTGCGAAGTCCGCTGATGTCCGTTGTACTTCCTGTTTTAGACAATTGAAAATAAAACAGTTTTGATTTGTCAACTTCCTGAGTTGGTTTGATTAATGATGTTTGAGTATATTCTGCATCCCCATCCATCTCAAAGTATTGCTACCTTTTCTTAAAGGGCTGGGCCGGTAATCCCGCTTCAGTCCGCAGCCCTCGCTTTTTACAAACAAAGGAGGTTCGCTTAGCATTTCGGTGCTGGACTGCCCTTGTACGCGGGACAAAGACTGATTTGCAAATGGATATTCCTCCTTTGTGAAAAGTACAGTGAGCAAAAATAGATGGCTGCAGACTCTCAAAGTGGGAAAAAAAACACAGAACGGGTTAGCATGTCATGTTCTTTCTAGAGAAGAGTGCCTGCTACCTTTTTTTGCACCTTTTTTGTATTCGAGGTAAATTGCCATCAGTGGGTGGGGATTAAAGATAAAGCTTACGGTTATATCTCTAATATATTGGGTACATCTGTGTTAAACGGTGTACTTTAAGAACACATTCTTAAAAGTAACCAAAACTTGATTGGATTTCAAAGTTACTTTACATCTGTTTTGAGGTTTTCCATAGCAAAATTTTAACGAATAAGAGCGAAATAATGAAATTTCAAACTCAGTTGGCTGGTAACATTGTTCAAGATCTGATATGATTTAATGGCATGGGGACTGTGGGCTTTTCACATTTGCGAGGGTGTAGAAGGAGGAGACTGACAAGGAGGGGTCATGTTTGGTGCTACAAACTTATTATGAAAGGAAAACCCTCTCTCTCCCTGCTTGCCCTGACTCAACCTAGGAAACTTAAATGACCGGTCAGAATGTCCGTCCAAAATATTAGCTCTCTGCCCTCTGTCAGAAACCTAGCAATCTAACCCTAACACTTCAACCAAAAGTCTATAACAAAAGAAAAGTTCATTCACCAGGAGTATGACTGCCTTCTCATGGTGGCTTGCTTCAGTTTTTTCGTAATAGTAATTCTTTTGGTGTCACTTCAAAACAGGGCCAAGCGAATGACTCCATTCCCCTGGTTCCTTTATCAAAGTTCTCCACAGCGATCCTTACGAAATTGTATAGAACGCTTGCATCAGTCCCTTCAATTTTTTCCAGGAAGTAGAAAAGCTCAGCTTTAGCTGGCATCCCCTTTAACGTATGGATGATAAGTATATTTTCCAGACTCCTCTGTGTCCTTCTTGTAAACATTTCACAAATCTACTTGAGCAGTGGTAATGGTTTGTCCACTGCAACGGGGGCGATGACTCCCAATGACTTCTGCTGGAGCAGTGGCATTGGCTTGGCCAATGCATTGAGGGAGATTTCTCCCAATCTACTCAGAGTGAGCTGGGCCTCTTCCCAGACCCCACACGGTCTTCCTGCCGTTCCCATTACCTGTGGTGCCTTGGGAACATGGTTCCGGTTCTTCCCTGGGTCCTTTCCTCCTTCTCGCTTCCTGTGCGGCTCCATGACAGGCTTGTCGTCTCAGTGTAATTTCTGGACCCGACGGTCCACCTTCCAGCGGTCACACCACCACCAAGTGAGTCAGCTCCCTGCCGGCTCTCGGGATGCTCTGGCAATGTCCTGCCTTTCCCCTCTCGCTCCCATAGAGACACTTGCTCCTGCTGTAGAGTTCCGACTCTGAACTTCCTGGGATTTGTTTTTGCACTCCTGGCTTCAACAATGAGATCTCCTTTGTCTGTTCTCGCTTTCCTGTTTATACTATTGACGCCACCCTCGCATAACATCAACACCATTTGGGAAAGTCTCCTTGCCACTCTTCATGCCTTCTTGAGCCACCTTGTTACAGTACTAATAAAAGTACTTAATAAAAGACTGACACTCGTCAGCACATTCTAAATCATTGAAAGTGTAATCCACTGTTTGAAATGTGTTGAAGAATACTATTAAGTTTTGACTGAGACATTCCACAGCAAAGTTGGTGTGCATGGGTTGGGAGTGTCCTCCAATTTTGGACACTACTTTCTTCTCAGTATAAAGTGGCAGCTTAATGTGTCAGAGCTGCGTGTTTTCTCCCTTGCACCCATAATTGACGTAGATTTCCAAGTACCCACTACTTATGCACACTCCTACTAGAATTCCAAGAATTTGTGCGCTCCAGTTAATCGCAGGTTCATTTTGTTCCCACCCACAAAGTACCAGGTGATGACAATTTGCCCAAGATGTAGGCCTTCGGCCAAAACGGATTCACAGTACCATATGTAATTCGATAGACTGAAGGGGGACACGACACATAGCATCTCTCCCCAAGACAAATTGGCAATAAAACTCACCTTCACCTGAGGAAAACCATGTGCCCCTGTCCTGCCACCACATCAGACAGTTTACAAAACCGCCCTGGAAAGGGGGCAGGACTATGAGGTTTATTTTTATTTTTTTAACAATATCTATATTGGCATTTAATATATAGGTACAAACGTCATGCAGTTAAATGCGGTAGAGATTAGGCATAACTCCAGGTATTCTATTCGTGTTGTCTTACTAATGTTGCGGTAGAGGCAGAGGGGGCGCGGGAGGCGTTAAGAATCTGCGCCTTATTGGCGGCCCACACTTCCTCCTCACCCCTGCCATTCTGTTTAGACCCGAATCTCAAGTAACAGCAACATACCCCGTAACAAACCCCTCCACCCCTTTAATCTATGGGCTGCTCCCTTAAGGTTATGTTTGTCTGGCACTCCTGAAATTGTGCAGCATGCTGTGTGTCAAGGCCTTTCTGACCCGTGTCATGTTGAAGGTTGTGTGTTTAGGCCCATGGAGTATCATAGCTCTGTTCCACTGTGCCCATGGCTTGCACCCTATGTATATTTGTTAATCAGATCGCTGAATATATGTGCTCTTGATGCTCTTAAGCGGTTCTGGGGCTGTGAGCGCAAGAGAGCCGTGCATTCAATCTTGCATGTTTTCGATAGGAGTGAATTTCGTTCCACAGCCGTAGGGGGATCCTTGGCTTTCCAGTGCGTAATGAGGACTTTTCTAGCCGTAAAGAGTAGAACGTTTACCAGTTTGCGTGTGAGCCCCTCCTTGTGCCAAGAGTCAGTACCCCCCCCACCAGGAGCATTGACTCTGGTGAGAATGCGGCGTTGGCCCCATCTATTCCCCTTATCTGTCTGTGCACCTCACTCCAGTACTGCAGGATCTTTGGGCAATACCAGAGAATGTGCCCCATCGTGCCCAGGTCGCCGCATTCTCTCCAGCATTTACTAGTCTGGGATATCCCCATCCGTAAGAGAGTAGTGGAGGTCAAGTATGTCCGCTGTATAATTTTAAATTGGATCTCCCCTTTTCCGAGTTTGGTGGATATTGAGGGTATGGCGGCGTAGTACTCGAGGATGTCGGTTGTCTCTATTTGGGCCCCAAAGTCTGCAGCCTAGTTGCATGCAAGCATATGGTTCCGCCCCTGGTTGTATAGGGTTGCCATTTGATAGAATGTACGGAGATGCAGGAAAGCGTCAAGGTGTTGTTCCATCTCGGCCTCACAGGGAGCGAGTACCGCCGGGTAGGTGGGTCGCGCGGTGTGGCGCCTGATCGTGGTGCAGATAGTGTTGTATGAGAGCCAATCACCCCTCCCCAGGCTCAGTTTCGCGCGGGCATCTTGGAATGTCTGAAGTGTCGCCCCCTCGTGTATGTCCATTATCCTTACGTTAGCCCAGTCGTGGTCTTGACTAGGGTGTATTCACCCTGTGTGGCCCCAGTGCAGTACTACCCGAACACTGGACCATGGCAGAGCATGTTTGGTTTGGATCCCCTGAGCTGCCCCGAGTTTATGCCATTGGAGGAGCGTGGGCGCCAGAACCGGGTGTTTCCGAACTCCAGGCGGGAGCTTCTTAGGGGGTATGGCCATTATTTAAATTGGGTTCAGAGGTTTCATCATTTCGATCTCCATTGCCCTCCAGCTGGAGTCGTCTGATGTGTCCAGCCACCATTTCACCCAGCACACTTGCGCCGTTTGGTAATATGCTTTTAGGGATGTGACTGCGAGGCCCTCATTCGGTTTAGGGGCTTGTAGGGTCGGGAGGCGGATTCTCGCCTTCTTCCCCTTCCAAATGGTTTTAGATATTACTTCATCCAATTCTTTTAGGGAAGTGGTAGTTGGGCTGACCTGGGTCATCATAGCGGCATACGCGAGTTTGGGGGAGGGGTTCATTTTTAGAGCGTTAATTCGCCCGGTTAGAGAGAGGTTCGGGGTGTCCTATTTTTTCAGGTCTTGTCATATGCCTGATATTGTAACGGGCGCACTTATCAATCCATTTTGTTAGCTACTCATGTCACGCAACTCCCGTGGGGGATTAAGGAACTATGATACTTCTCTTTGAGGTGAAGTTTGAAAGCAAGACTGTTGGAGACAAACGCAAGCTCCAACATTACTATTATACTTATAAAACGCCACAATAACAGAAATAATGTGATTTTACCGCGCATCAGCTTTCATTTTTGACTTACCTAACTATTTGGATACTAAGGTGATTGTGTCAATATTTTACACCTGTAGGGATCTAACCCTTTTATCTATGGAGGATTAATGCCAAATGTGACAGGGGCACTAGAGGAATTTAAGGGTAAAAGAAACTCAATTTTTCAAATGAGCCTCACAATGAATTCAAAGCTGATCTTTTACCCATTCAAAAGTACCTTATTTAATAAGTGTCTTGTATTTATCTTTTTCAAAAATACCCCTTCCATTACCACTCCCATTCCCCATCCTATTTTTGTCTGGCTTTTTATTTCAATTTGGACGTTTTCTGTTCATTTAACACTACTCTGATTAAACTTTTGTTTAATTCTTACAATTTATGGAATGGGGACAATTGTACATGGTTATTAATGTGAATGTCTACATCCAAATGCTCACATTGAAATTTTGTGTTATAACCTTATGGTGCTATGACAGATTAATAGCCCTGATTTGAGAAAGGTCTCTGGGAGAACGAAACACGTGTCATTATCTAAGGGCATTTTTGTAAATAAACATATTCTCTTGGAACATTTGGAGCAGTCTCCTTCCGGGTTATTAATACCTCATACTAAAACTTCTAAAGTATTGTTTTGTGTGCTTTTCTAATTTCTGCCTTCTCCCTCCCTTTTTTGATAACTTATTGGAGTGCCATCTTTAGTTAAGTGCTCACCTCTGTCTGGAAATAAGTGGTGTTAACTAAGACTTGTTTAATAAGGAATAAGGGATGTATATATATATTAATAGTGACTGTGTTTTGAACTTGCTTACAATAATAGTGCTGGAGTGTTTCTAAGTGTGTCTTTAAATAAATAATTATATACTTTGATATCAAAGCTCTGGTCGGTGTTTGCTTGTGCTACTGTATTTTGGTACCTATCTTGTATACTCTATATAATGTCTAACTCTTCTTGAGAGAAGTCTGGCTGCTCAGCCACAGCTACCAGGTAAATCTGGGTGGTACAGACTGCTACCAATTGGGTTTACTGCCAACGCCTGTAGTCCTAAGCCTTTTGCAGTGGTCCCTAAGGGAACTGCACAGGTTTCTGCCTAACACTGACAATGGTCTTCCTTTGGATCTTTTGGGTGCCGGGTTGAGGAAGGTTAGAAAACCATCACAGCATGGAGTGTGAGTGTGCCAGGTTTCTTGTAGGCAAATGATCTGGTGTAGTTCAAGTTCGGGTGATGGATGATTAAAAAGATGGGTATTATCTCTAGTGTTCCAAGAACACAAGTTCCAGGTATGTTGAGTCTTGGTTGATGGTTATGAGATATTGCTCATATTACTGTTAATCGAATTTTGAAAGCTATCCTCAGTCTCGTATTTGCGCCTGATCGGGCATTTGTTGTCAGTTTTGCTGATCATACTGATCATACTGTGTTCTCTTCCAAAATTGTGCCTTTGTAGGTGCATGTTATGTCGACTTGATTGCTTTGGATATTTGGTTTTTGTCTCAATAGTTTGACTTTGTTTGCTTTGTGAATTGTGATTCTTTTTGGATCGATGCAACAGACTTGTTTATCCTTTTTGGTTCGTCAATTTCCTCTCTCTTGTATGGCAATTGTGAAATACATTTGAATCCAAGTTTGTACAATGACTTCCATTGTAAATATATTGTCCATAGTTGTTTTTTCGCATAGTTTCAGTGATATTTTGTTGTTGCACCATTTGTCTTTAAAAGTGACTAGTTCAATGCTGCATGTTCGTATTTGATTTAATTCTGGAATTGCTTGAAAGAGTATTAATAGATTTGCTCTGTTCAGTACTAGTTTGTTTGGTCTATGGATTATGTTTTCCGTCCATAAGCTGTAATTTTCTGTTTGTTGGTATGGATTGATAAATATAGGTTGCAATACTTCTGCTGGTTTGGGTCATCTAGATCTCTGGGATTTTTCTCATGCCATCTTTCTCGCGGTAGTTGTTGTCTAGGAGATATAGATCTGGTTGTGTTCCCATTGGGTAATGTGGTTGTTGAGATTTCATCGTATGATTCGCACTCTTGTGTCTTCACTAGAGCACGTCAACGACCCATCTGTGATTTCTTCACATGATAAAATGAAGTTGTTTGATTGATTAGGTATATATTCATCGATTATTAGAAGGCTTGAATTATTTATTTGATTTCTTGTTTTGATAGCTTCTTGTATTAACTGGTCATTGTGCGTTGTTAAGTTTAGTAGGTTATCTAGTGTCGGAATAGGCTCTTCAATGGTTATAGATGGAGTGGCCGTTTCCTTTCTGTCTTGCCTAGATGTCACAGTTGGCTTGGATTGCTTTGGGGTCCCATTGTTCTGTCGATCTTTTTTTCTGCTTTCTACAATGTGGTTTGGGATTGTCAGATTTCTGAGAAAAGCTCTTGATCCAGTTTGTTTCGATGGATGTTTGATTGTTTTTTTGGCACATTCTTTGATAGTTTTCCCTCCTTGTGCAAAGATCCGAAAATTGTCTATTGTCTGAACTGGTATTGTGCTTGTGTTGACTGTCTGAACTATTGAAAAGTTTGCAATTTGGTTTGATGGTGAGATCGCTTTTTCTGCTGTTTGTGTGGGTCTCTGACAGTCGAGGTTAAGTCTTTCTGGAGACAGACAACCAGGAGTAGATTGTATTAGTCATCCGATCGCCAGAGTCTGTGTTGGTAGGGTTTTTTGTTGTTGAGTTTTAAGTCATGCCATAAGTTCCTTAGTAAGTTGTGTTTTCTCCCCTCTGTCTCCTCTTGCAATCTCGAATAGTCTTTGTTGCCAGGCGCTGGATTTTTCGGCTTCTGAGTCAAGGTGTTTTTCTATTGATGTCATGAAGTTCTCTGTATATACTTGCTTTGAGTGTATCATTGCTAGTAATGTCGCTTGATCTCTTATATTGTCTTTAGTTGTTTCTTATAGTTTTAGGAATGTATCATTGATTGAGAAAGTACTGCTAGTAGCATGTTTTGGAGTTCTAGCATGGTTGTTGATAGTCCTGGATTGCAAATGTCTTCCTGTATGCTGCTGTTCTGTCTTGCGGCATCCGTTGTAAGTTTAGGGTATTTACTGTTGTCATCCTGTGCTGGAGTGAAGGATTCCTCAGGTTCATAGGTGAATTGGGGTGTGATCTGTTCCTTTTTCACCATTGGATATGTTAGGTCTTTTTTTGTGAGTTCTTTACCACTGTTCTGTATGTTGATGTTTTTAATCACAGGTGTAGAGGTACAGTTTGGTGGTGTTGGTTGGATTGAATCTCCAAATATTTCTTTTCTTCATTCTGTACTGTTCATGATGGATTCTATTTCGGTAATGTCCAAGGATAGCCGTGCAACCTTGTTTCCTATAGTATTTGGTTGGTGTGGCAAGGGTTCTTTAAGGAGTTTTTGCGCTGTATGGGTTTGAAGCAGTTGAAGCTTAGCTAATTTTGCTTTTTCTCTCTTTGCCATCACGGTTGTTGACAATCTTGGGGTCTGGTTTGGACTTTGTGGTTTCAGAGCTTTCTCAGGTTTATGATTCGTGTTTTGCTGCGCGTTTCCTGATGGTGGATCGCTAGTTATATTGCAATTTATTGACTTGTTTTCCTGCTTGTTGCGGGGTTCTTCTGTTGTCATCTTGTTGGTAAGAATATTTGTATTCTGTTGGTAAGAATATTTGTATTCGGTGTCTGGGTAGTGTCCCTGTGTTCATTAGGGGTGACTTCATCAATTGGCCGTATGTATTCTTGATGGTTTTCAGCTGAGTCCCATTCATTTGCAATATTATCTTCTTCATGCTGTTCCGGAAGGTTTCCCTTTTCAATCTCAGGTGGTCGTTTACTGGATTCATGCTTTGCAAAATTTGGAGGGGTACATTTTCTGGATCAGAAGTTTTTGGTTTCTTTTTTTGTATTGCTTGTTCCATTGTTAGTTGTGATCGGTCGACAACTGTTCCAAGTTTTCCTCTCTGTCTTGTGTTTGGGCCTGCCACCTGCTTGTTTTGCGTCAAGGTTGATGTGGGCATTTTCAAGACTGTTGTAGTAGTTCTATTTTTTGACGTTTTGCAGAATATTCAAGTTCCAGGGAAATAGTCCCAGCAGACTCCCAAGTCTTGATTCAGGTTGGGCGTTTGGATCAAAGGAGAAATACTCCTGCAGTCTCCAACACTCAGTTTAGTTCAAATGGTCTGCGCTTGAGCTCAGTAATTGCCACGGTAGGTATTATGCTGAGATCCTTTCCTTGTATCAGAAATGTTCTTTTACCGTTTGGCAGGATCAAAGGGGATATGTCCCCTGCAGTCTCCCGAGTTGGGTATAAATATTGTTCCAATGTGTTCCGTCTCCCGTGACAGATTTATATGTAGCGCAGGTCAGGATCAAAGGAGAAGGATCTCCTGCAGTCTCCTGTGTTATATTGGAGAGGAGTTTAATTGGGATGAATTACGTTTCCGATGGCAGAGATGTCCGGGTAGCACTGGTCAGGATCAAAGGGGAAGTGGCCCCTGCAGTCTCCTGTTTTCTAATAGTGTGTACACTGGAAAGGAACGTTGACAGAGGATTGGAGCAGATTTTAGTTCTGTGTATGAAGCTGTGTTGTATTTAATCACTCGTAGCCAGGTTGCTTGTCAATCTGAGCTGGAACAATGGGAGGATCCCCGTGTGGGCTTTTGCAAATCGTGTATTCGTAGTAGTTCCAGCAATGTTGGTTGTTATGGAGCGTAGGGCACTCAATGGTTAATGATGTAGTGCGCTAATTAGTTATTCCAGGTTTCTTAATGCTTTGCAAATATGAAATACTAGGTTAGTGTAGATTGGTTTTGTGCTTTGGAACGAAGTTGGTAGTTATTTTGTTCTAATGGCTAGTATCTATGAATGACGAGTAGTAGCGTGTTCGTTTTATTTCTGTGAACGAGGGTCCTCTCTGGGTGTCTGGCAGAAGCAGTGGGTCAGGAAAAACAATTTACTTCCTTGGTGAGCACACAAGTCCACTGAAGAGCTGCGTCCCACCCGCTCGCGACGTCACCAGCCCAGACCAGGTGGCAGTCAGCTGGAGCTCGTTGGAAGGTATCTGCGTGTCAGAGCAGGGCAGCTTGCAGCTGGGCTCACTGAAGAGCTGCGTCCCAACAGCCCACGCCGGCGCCAGCCGCGACCTGGTGCCAGCCAGCTGGAGAGAGTCTGCAAGGACTGGATCTCAGTTTTGCTGCAGTTTAAGCTCGTTTGAAGGTATCCGCGTATCGGAGCAGAGCGGCTCGCAGGCTGGTTGGAGATATTTGATGTTTGTTGTTTAGTTGTGTGTTGAGTGTGATTTCAGGATGGGAGGGGGTGGGAGAGGGACACAGTTGTCTGCCAGCAGGTAGTCACTTAGCTCTGCGCTTACCTCCGGGTACGAAGAGGGTTTTTCCCGATGTGCTGGTTTGTAGAAAATTTGATCACGGCGTGATGCGGCGCCGCGCAGCCTGCAGAGCCTAAAGACTCTGCAGCAGACTCTGCAGCCGCTCCGTGGCTTCTTGGGTATTTTGTATCAGTAGATTAATGGAGATAGAAAGAGGACAACGTTTCTCTGCTGATCCACAGGATAGGAACAATGATGCAGTGCTCTTTCCTCTTCACAGACCGAAAAACTCTGCAGCAGACTCCGCCATACCTTTTGTAAAGAGGCACAACCTAATCAAAGGAGAGTAAAATACCTTCACATCTACTTTCTATTAGACTGGCAAAACAGTGGCTAAGGAAGAAAAGATGTTAACCATTCTTTTAAGAATAGTGCATTACACATTCAAGATCAGTAAGAACTTTTCTAACTGTTCACTCTTAGAATTACAGTTACCAACCAACTCTTTTTAAGTAAGTAAAACACTTGATTTCTTTTCTAGGCAGAAGTCCCAATCCCTTCAAAGTCTTTACCTTATTCTTGGAGCATGAGTGTTCGCAGTGGCAGAACGAGGGTCACTAGGACTAGTGCCAACAAGCAGTATTAGAATAAGCTCTTTAGTAGCAAAAGTCAGAGTTCCTTAGGAAAACTGAGCAAACAGGTGAGTACTTTACTTTTAGAGTTAGAAGAGGGTCCAGGGGCTTCACAGAAGACACCCAAGCAGGATTCTAGCAGTGGGTCTGGGTGCACTGGACGAGGGACCTCCCAATCACAGAAAACACCCCAGGACTACACAGAAATCCCAACAGGCTTAAGGTAAGTATATACCCAAGCCAACACAGTACCTCAGCAATGAAGCAGAGATTGCAGCAGGAGAACTTCAGGGTCTTCAGCCAAATACCCGGTCAATGGATTGCTTGTCGTGGAGACTGAAAACAAGGCCTCAGAAGGGACTTTGCAGCAGGGATCGATGAAGAAGGCTCTAGGCAAGATTTCCCCCACGGCTGAATACGGTTCTGAGGATTTGGCGCCTTTTCAAGGTGCACAGAAGATGACAGAAAATCACGGTTGAATTCTCGTCGTTTAAAAGGTCCAGCACTCTTGTGAGGGGACTTTTCGGACTCGATTTGTCTCTCTGGAGATACACCAAGATGCCCTCGAAGTTTCAGCGAGATTCGGAAGACCGTGCACTGCACAGTGCAGGAGGTCCCAGGCTATTGGGGTATTGCAAGAACTCAAGGTCGCAGAAACCCGTGGGATGGCTCAAAATGCAGGGCTTTTTCAGTCTAGTGGGTCTCACCAGGCTATGGGTTCAGGTTGTCGTTTTTGGAAACCCCATGTCGATTGGAAGGAAGGGCTGCAGCAGGCTCCGGTTACACAGCAGGCTCTCCGGTCGCTGGAAATCATCTCCACCGCTTTTCCTTCGTCATCCTCTTTGGTTTTCTGTTCCAGTGGTCTACATGACTTCAGATTTCCAGTATTTATCAGGAACTACAGCACAACCTCTGCATTCTCTCCCCGCATTTTACAAGAAAGGGGCGTCTGGTTGTCCAATAAGGACAGCGAGCCCCCCACTGGGATTTTTCCCAGTTGAAGCAAGGCATAAGACAAAGGATGGGCAAGTTTTCGACTCCTCCCCCACTTCCTGTGCTTACAGACTGATTGGAGCCTGGGCAGGGTATACAGGGGACTCCCGCCGAAGACAAAACTCACGAAGACAAAGGAATTTCCCACCCTGGATGTCAGGGGAAGCAACAAGAAACGACAAGAACCCCTAAAATGGCAGAAAAAGAAGACCGAGGCCATTTTAGTAAAATGAACACCCTTGAGTGCCTTTACTGCAGCTGTGATTACAGCCCACGATAAATGTGCACCAAATGAGTAAAATGTATCACTGCCACCAGCTATTAAAGTTAAGCTTGTCACTGTAACAGAATGGTTACAGTTTTAATGTGAAATGGGATACATTGTATCTCCCCAGCACTCCACATAATGTGAGGGGTGCTGGCTTCACAGAATAAAATGTAAAAGGGATCCAAAGATCCTTTCTACCCTTGGGAACTGTAGTTCACTCAAGGTTAGCACAAGAAAGTTAAATGGGGAGCCCCTAGGGAAACCCAGCAACAACAGGCACTTATTGCCAATAAGTTGTTAAACATGATAACTTTAAAAAGACAATATGGAGAGTCTTAAAAATGACACCCATAAAAAGAGTTAAAGATTAGGCGAGTGTGGAAAAAGGTTCCCACTCACTGAGGTATTCATGAAAAATATCCCACTAGAAAAGCAAAATGTTCTGGGGTTGAACCATGAAAGCAAGATTTACCAGCTCTGTGGAAATCTTACCTAACAGTCCAAAGACTGGCAGAGATTTGGGAGGGAATCCCTGAGGAACCGGAAACAAGTCTGGTGTTGCGAGTACTGCTAGACCAGTCGGGGGTAGGGCGCGGGTCTATAAAGTCCTGCGGGAAGGGGATCCCAGGGAGGAGTTGAAGGTTAAAGAGAAGTGGGAGTCAGACATGGGATACCAAATATTGGAAAAAGAGTGGACACATGTATGGGAACTGGTCCGGAAGGCATCACGCAATGCTTTCTTCCAATTGGTCCAATTCTATATTATACACAGGACATATGTAACCCCAGTGAGGCTACAGGCAATGAATAAAGAATTGTCCGATGAATGCCCCAGATGTGGAACGGGCCAAGCGCAATTCTGGCGCATGATATGGGAGTGTGGTGTAATAGCCGCGTACTGGGATGAGGTGATCAAAGGGGTGAATGGGCTGTTGGGGATCAAGTGGGAACGGAATCCAGGAATATGTATATGGGGGTAAACTCCCAGGGCGGGGAAAAAACACAAAACACGGAATAGGATGGGCCGGTTTCTGCCGATACTGGCCAAATGTCGGATGGCTATAGCATGGAAACGCCCACAAAGCCCGGCAACAAATATATGGCAGACGGATGTCTGTAGGTGGAGTATGGCGGAATTGAACATTTTGCAGAAGGCAGACACTGAGATGGAAGGGGAGGGAGTGACGATACACTGGTCCCAACTGCTGGATGACTTATCAAAGGCCAACGACCTATGGCCACCATGAGGGGTGACTAGTCGGGCACGGGAGATCGGGGGGGGGATGGGGATGGTGTGGACTAAGGGAGCTGCCGCAGATCTGCCCGGCTCTCAGGGACACTACAGACCATGAAGGATTGTTCGCCGTCAGCCATGGAAAGGCCTGGAGGGCACAACCTGGATACTCGAATGTGGAGGGAGGGCAAAGGGGGTTATGATCATGGTTATGTTTAAAAACAAATGTTCATAAAAAGTGTTTTAAAAAAAAAAAGGAACTATTGTTTTGTTATTTGAACACGTCAGATCCTCGAAGGCAAGAGACTCAAGTGAAATGAGACTTGGCCATCGACGGCCCTGATAGCAGAAAACTTGAGAGTGTGTACCGAGAGCTGTCATTGGAACTGTCGTCTCGTGCTGGAAGAAACCCGAGACTCTACTGTGCTCCAAGCGCCCATCTGACCCGTGTCAGAAACGTGGGGGAGGGAGACCCAGGCTACTACTACATCCTGACATTTATATGTGAGAACACTTCTTTCTTTTCTCGAGAACCACCCCACACCGTTTATTTGTATTAGTTTTGAGGTTTGGCAATAGGTTTCTTAGCATAGGCCCTTTTATTTTGACACAATAAAACTAGGACTGCCTTATTTTTCATTTGGTGGTTGATGCTTGCTGCCAACTTAGATTTTTCCAACCTGCATAGTGTTAGGGAGAATTCACATTTATGGCTCACCTAGTGAGTCCCCCAGCAGCTTTAATGGACTTCTGGAGTTTCTTTTTTTCCACTTGGTAAGAGTGAGAGCTTTTCCCCCACTCTTACTTGGGTTTTGCTATGTGTTTCTACCTGTTTTTGTGATTGTGGACTCTGAAGTACACCACTTCAGTAACCCCCTTATTTTTGTGTGTCACACAGTACCTTCACTGCCATGGCACAGGGTTGTCTTTGAGACTTCCCTCAACTCCATTTCTGAGGCGAGTACTGTCCCCCAGAAAAGGGTAAAGGTACCGTTAACTTTACTTAGTCAAACTACCACAGATCCAATACACCCCATCTTCCATGGATTACTGGAAAGGGTTAACTCTTATCCCTTCGTATCTGTACCACCTAGAGCATTATTTCGCTCTTAACATTTAGACTTGGCTGGTGGCAGTGGTATCTACCCTAACTTTTCTACCGCGATTATATTAGATAAACGTGGTACTGTTCTTGGCTATTATATTAGCCTCGAACATAAACCCGCTTGACCAAATCGTCTTTTTCTTGGCTCCCGTTGGGTTTATTCGCCATTCCTTTTTGTTAAAGTCCTTCTTGTGATTTACTTCGCGCGGCAAACTAGGTTGCATTCTTTGTTCACTGTCTTTGGCGGGCTTCTGCTGAGAAGCCCTCCTCAAGGAGCCTGCGTGTCTAGGTGGGCTGAATGTGAGGGACGGGTGTAGTCACCCCCTGCACAGAGTATCCTAGGAAACCCAAGTCACACTTTGTCATGATTGGCCAGGGTAGTTGTCCGGGCTGGACAACTCCCCTGCTGGGTGATTGACAGCCAGGCTGCGTGAATGGGGATTTTTCGCATAAAAGGCGGGTCTCGTGGGCTAGAAGTCAGACAGTCGCCACTGGAACTACAAGGAACTGAAGAGAAGCGGAGAGAACGAAGGCTGCTGCAACTACCCCGTCCCGGTGAAGCCCTGCTGCAGTCCTGAGCTATCTGCCCTTCAACGACTCAGAAGATCCAGTCTGGAGTCTTCTTCCCTTGAGCTTGGTGGGGAAAACTAGCTCATCTTCTACAACCAGAGGATCCTCTTCCGTGGTCAAAATCGCTGGACACTGCTGTAGTAGTCCGGATAGCCACCTGAAGAGCCTTTCCTGTTTTTAAGGAGCGCACCTTTTATTCCTTGTCCCTGCTGCCGGCTTCATCCCTGTGTGGTGCAGACCCCCTTCAGACGTCCTCCTTCACAACGAAGCTCCAGGAATCGTGTGTCTGCGGGAAACCAACAGGAACAACTGCCAGGGTACTAGCTGCACCACTGGAACAAGGTACTGTGTTCCGTTGAGGAAACTGGGTGAATCCCTTTTTCTTCATTTCCAAGGCTTGCCCTTGTCTTCCCTCCCTCTTATAACTTTTGCTTCCGAACATTGACAATATCGAAGTACTTTTGGCTACGTTGAATCGTGAACTGTCTGACCATGTGATCTTCGGCAACTGGCCCCGGTGTCTTTCGACCCTAGCTCCGGCCCTTTGACTTTTGACCTCCTGTCTCTGAGTGTTTCTTGATTCTGCTTGCCTAACCAAAATATTGCCTGTGATTTTTGTCTCCAACTCCCTCTGGGTATCTCAGGTGCTAAGTGTGTTTTTGCCCCGGTAGCATTTCATGTCACGGATACGCGTTTGTTTAGTAGACCGAACTGTCAAAAAGTGATCGCAATCGTATTCGCGGTAACGTGTTTTGTTCATAACACCGGTTCATTCAAACACAGGGTACTTACCTTGAGACTTACTGTACAAAGTGAATTGGTTAGTTGTAGTATATTTAACGTGTGGTTTTTATTGACGTTTAATAGAAGTGTTGTGTTTATAATGAATGGTTTAAAAATAAATGTACTTATATTTTTCTACCTGAAACCTTGAGTCAGTATTTGCTTGAGTCACAGTAATTGTGGTCCCTTTGTATAATCTCCGCTACTGCTCATATACTCTTGAGATAAGCCCGGCTGCTCTTCCACTGCTACCACTCTGACATAGTAGTACAGGCTTGTACCAAAGTTAAAACTTGCATTGCCACCTGTAGTCTTAATTGTGTGTAGTGGCCCCTAAGGGCACTGCACAGGATTCTGCCTAAAACATACAGCATTCATTGTTCAATAAACACCCTTGAACTGTGATCACTTGTGTCTGTCTGTCTTGTTGTCACAACGAGTTCCTCACAACACGTACAGAGATCTTGTAGATGGTCTGCATACAGCCAGTAACACCTTAAGTACTTCCTCAGAGAGGTCCCAGTCACCATATCTCCTCCTCTAAAGATCAGCGCATGTAGGTTGTGGAATTATGAAGTCGGAAGGAGTATCTGACCTTGCAACTGGGTTAGGCGATCCGGAAGTCGAGGCAACCAGTGAGGTGGATAGATCCAAGAGGCGATCTCTCTCAGTCTGGGGCGATGAGGATCATTGTCGCTCGGAACCTCCTCAACCTTAGGAAAAACCATGGCATGAGGAGAATCAGAGGGAACAGGTAAAGGAGAGGGAAGGTTCAATCCACCAGAAACGCATCCCTCAGTTCACCGTTTGCTGGGAATCCCCTCAAGCAGAACTGATCACATTTCCTGTTGGACTCCATTGTGAACAGATCCACTGCTGAGGTACCCCAGAGTGTGAAGACCTCCCCTAGGACTTCCGTGCACACTTCCCACTTGTGCGAGACCGTGCACTTCATGCTCAGAGCATCTGCCAAGTTGCTCTCTGTGCCCGCCAGTTGAACTACTGAGACGGAGATCCTGTTCTCCAGCAACAGAACCAAAGCAATATTGCCTCTGTGCAGAGGGGGAGAGAGTGCACACCACCTTGCTTGTTGCACTGCCATAGTGTTGTCCATCAGAACAAGGACATGTTTCTCCTGCAGAAACGGCCGAATGCGTTCAGGGCTAGCCTGATAGCTAGCAAATCCAGCCTGCTGATGTGCCGCCTGGCTTCTGTCATTGACCAGAGGCCGCTCACCTGCAAATTCTCACAGTGAATGCCTCAACCCTCCAAAGACACATCTGTGACCACTCAGGTCTGAAGCCAAGGAGGCTAGAAGGGTCCCACTGCCAAAAGGCTGTTGTGGTCCGCCCACCAGGACAGGTCATTGACCACTGATGCAGACACTGTGAGAAGATCTGAGAGAGAGCCGAGGTATTGAGTCCCTTCCTCAGTAGCTATTGCAGGAATCTCACGCGCAACCTGGCCTCTGGCACTAGAAAAATGCAGGAGGCCATGAAGCCTAGGTGGCGGAGGAAGGAAGCCGATGGTAGAGTGGCATGGTTCCGGAACAAGTCGACCATCTGAGTCAAGCTGACTACTCTCTCCTCAGGAGGGAAGGGCTTCCCCACCTGGGTTTCTAGGACTGCTCTGATGAAGTGGAGCCGTTGGGACTGGTGTCATGTGGTACTTCTTTAAGTTTAGGGAGAAGCCCAGCTTGTGCAGCAGCAAGCAGGTGTCCTCTAAATGAGACAAGACCTGCACTACAGACTTCCCTCGGTTCAGCCAGTCGTCCATATATGGAAATATGTGGACTCCAGATCTCCTGAGGAGAGCCGCAACTACCGCCATGAACTTGGTGAAGACCCCATGGGGCGGAGGAAAGATCAAAGGGAAGCATCTTGAACTGATAGTGCATATCTCCTATGGTGAACCTTAGGAACTTCCCGTGCTTTCGATAGATTGGCACACGGAAATAAGCATCTTGTCGGTCTATCGACACCAGCCAGTCCTGCAGTTTGAGAATGTGGATAATCCCTCTCAATAGAAAAAGAAAAGAAGATTCAACATGGGAATCCTCCCGTCCCCTGCACACTATCAGGTGTTGGCATAAAGCCAAATACTATATTATTTACAATAATATTCAAATACAATTTTAAAGCCGAGTGAATAGAAATTATTTCATCACGCAAAGAGAATTTTTATATTGAAAATATATATATATATATATAATTGTTTCATAATGATGCATACACGAAGTATGTAAATAACATAGGTAAATGTACAAAGAAGCAAACAAAGAAAGATTAGTCTGTTTTCTAAGGCGACGCGTTATGAGGACTTGTTCCCCTTCTTCAAATGGCCAATATGGACTGTTAAAGAAACATAATTACATTGTTACAATCAACAAATTTGAGACTCCTAATCAATGTGAAGTATATAACCACAGATGATCAAAAACGTATTTGTCAAAAGAATTTTTTTTGTTTGTTAATTTGTTCACAATCCATAAAACAAAGCATTTTAATGTGGTACAAATGTAATTCCTAGAAAATCCTTCTAAATACATTGAATCTCTATTAACATTTGTGAGGAACACGAAAGAAGTACATGTTTAATGAAGTATGAGAAGCAGGTTGCTTGAGATGTACAATTTCACTGATTGAGACTGTTTTCTAACACCAAATAATAATTTGCAAGGTCTGGTAGATAATCAAGGGTACTTAAGCGTAGTTACACACTCAAAAAACGTGTATACTGAAGCATGTAAAGCAGAATGCTTACAATGTTCAATTTCACTGATTGAGACTCAACATTTACTCACAATCATGAATTATAAATATCTGACAGAAGTTCCATTAGTCATAAAATTGATCCACTCTGACCATTCCCACAGACCAGCGTGATGTGGAAGTGGCTTCCCCCTAGATGGAGTGTTAGTATCAGAGAAGAAAAAGAGAAGATTAAGAAAGGAAACAGTGAAAAGAATGGAGTTCAGAAAGGTCCACATACCTGTCTAGAGTCAATGGGTTGGATGGCGTCTAACTGTGTCAAACCGTGGATCACATAATCCTTCCATACGTCAAATTACAAAATCAGTGTACTGTGGCGGACCCTCGGGGGTACCCAGAGCGTGGCAAGGTCTAAAAACAAGATTAAAGAGTTTGTGTTTAAAGGGTGGTGGATAAATGGAGATAAACAGGAAATGGAGTACAACCACTAGAACCAAATGACACGGCTCTGGGCTGGATGAAAACTGAAGTAGATGTCAAGTGCAGACAGTAGATAGAAACCGGTCGCCACATAGACAATGGGGGATGACGAGATAAGAGTGAAGAGTAATAGGGTTGAGGAAAAGAAAAATATTTCACCTACCCAGCTTTTGGTCAAAGGACTCTCGGAAGGTGTGAGGTGTAGACAACTCGAGCCGAAAGTGCACAAAAATACGCAAGCTTGCACATCGGTAAGTATCGTAGTGATTCTCAAAGCCTAAAAAAACAATAAATTAGAGGAGACGCTAAAAGAGAGCTGAGTAAAATAGAATAGAAATGTCACCATCCTGAATTGGTCTTTCCTTACAAACTTGTTCAAGGGCCTGAGGTCCAAAATGGCACGAAGACCTCCTCCCTTCTTTGGTACCAGGAAATACCGGGAATATCAACCAGATCCTCTCTGCTCGGGAGGTACGTCTTCCACGGCACCCTTCAATAACAGGGCTCCCAGTTATTCCTGGAGCACCTGTCCCGATTGGATTGGAGGTGCGAGTGCTCTGTCCGGTGGTTTTCTTACAAATGGCAGACAATAACCCCACTGAATGAGCTGTAGAACCCAGGCATTGGAAACAATTCGCTGCCACTGGAGAAAATGCTCCATCAACCATCCTGCGAACCGGTCCGCTGTGAGAGGGGAAAATCAAAGCGGCTTCGGGGGCAGCGTCGCCCCCGCCGGTGACGCTGCCTGTTGACATCTAATAACCACTTTGCCCCTTCCGGAGCACGAGAAATGCTCCTGGCCTTGCCTGGCCGGTGGTGGCTGCGCTCTTCTGCAATAGGGAGCATATCCCCTTCTCCTGTAGCTCTGTGCCCTAGAGGCAAAGATAAATGCAGGTTTGGCCAGCTGCACAGCTGGGCCTAAGGACTTAGCAGAGATTTTGAATTCCTTCAATTTTTCAAAGAAAGCGTTGGCTTTCTGGCCGAGGAGAAGATCGCCTTTGAGGGGCTTGTCCAGAAGCTTGACTTGGAAATTAGGTGAGAAACCAGAGGTTGTCAAATAGGCCTGCCTTCTTAGTGTTATGGCTGATGCCATCGACCAGCCCACACAGTGGGCGATGTCCAGGCCCGTTCACAGCAACTGTCTGGCCACCTCTTTCCAATCCTCCAAGAGCCTTTGCGCTCTTCACCTTCTGGGACATACTGAGCAGTATTTTGAACTGCTGTCCATAGACCGAAGGAATACTTGGCAAAAGTGCTTGCCACATTTGTAGCTTTTAGGGCCATGTTACCTGAAGTGAATGCTTTCTTTGCCAAGACATCTACTTTTTCCGCTTTCCTGTCGGGAGGCGGAGTGGACGTGGAAGATGCAGGTCTCGAAGAGACCATAGTAGCCTACATAGCAAGCCCCTCCAGGGAAGGGTGAGAGGAGAGGTATGAAGGTTGTCCTCTAGCCGGCCTGTATTTACCAGAAAAAAGTTGGAGTTGACGGGAGGAATGGAACAAGGGTTTTGCCACATAACTGCTAAAGGATAGGCAATGGCAGGGTTTAAAGGCATATTATGTTCTGTGGTGAGGCCTTCGTCTAAATGGTCAGTAAGGTCTTAACCTTGTACAGGCGCCACAGAAGAATTCAATCCCAGGGTGTCAACCCTTTCTACCAAAGCCCTGAATTTAGAAGTATTATGAAGTTAGAGCTGGAATTGCTGAAATTCGAGGTCTGGAAGAGGTGTCCAGACCGCTTGCATCCAGGAGGCCTTGAGCCAGTTGCAAAAGCTGATTCTGGTCATCAAAATCATTGACCCCTCCTGTACCCAAGTAAATCGGGACTACATCCCCCTGGTCATCGATGTCATGCCCGCCGAAGATACCTGCCATAGTATTGAAAAATTTGTTCCGGGGTTGTGGGTTGAATGTTTACTCGACAACTGTCAACGTCGAGGGTTTGTCTCTTGGCAACGATATGGTGGATGTGGGTGTCAATCGACACGCCGTAGCGTCGACATCCTTGGATGCACAGGGTTGATCCAGCTTCCGTTGGATCTCTTTTAGTGTCGAAATATTTATCAGCGCCAACATTGTCTGTACCAGGGCACTAGTGGGGTTGGGCATACCAAGCAGCACACTTGGCTGCGAAGCCTGCTGCTTGGGGGGGCAGGGTTTGGGGTTTAGCTACGCTGACTACAGCATGCTTTTTGAACATGTCAAGAATTGGAGATTTGAAATCCTCCCACTCTTGGCGGGTGGTATGCCCAGCCGACGGCTTACCTTCATCCGTCGACGACTCAGACTCCCGATGGTGGTGGCGACGGCTTTTCCTCTTTCGGGACGGGGAAGAGTGGCTCTTCGAGTGGGACCATTTCTTCTTCCGCCAATGTTCTTTCTTGGGGGTCTGCCCCTCAGTTTCGGCCTCCTAAGACCAAACCGTGGACCGCGCCAGTGTTTTTGAACATGGTCGACCCAGAGCGGGTTTTGCAGCTCGATCGCATAGGGATTTGGGTTGCATTTTGGCACACAACTGACACCAATCAGTCCTGTGACCCATGCTGAGGCACCACAGACACAACTCGGGTGCGTCAGTGATCGACATCTTGGTGCCACAATCACAACACTGCTTGAAACCAGATACCCCAGCGACCGATATCTTGCGTTGAGGAATCTGAAGAAAGTACAAAGGTTTCTGATGAAATCGTTGAGTGAGTCAAAGCTCTGTTCCCAAGCAGCGCGTTAGCGCGCAGAAAAAAGGAACCGAGATTGGGGCGTAGTGACATGGTATTTATACGAGGCCTGATGTCACGTCGAGATCCGATGACCAGACGCCGAGCAAGACGTATTGTCGGTCGACGGCTCGGTCGAGGTGCACTACGCCCCATCAAAAATGTTCTGAAGCAGAGGAAATATCGATCATATGAGGAATCTGCATGAGAAAGGCAAACCATTGAAATAATGGTTTAAAAATGTACAGCCCATTTTCTGTAAAAACTGGGTAAAAAGCCACAAAGTTTACAATCTTTTTTGTAGGTGACACATGAAAGATCTTGAACAGTTGCAAGTCACCAACAGCGCACAGAAGCATTTACCAACACATTTTAATGATGCCTTTGCCCACAATATAAGCTAGTATAACAAAATGTTCATGCAGCCAGTGCACATACATGTTAACGCAGGCAGCACCAATACATGGCAGTATTTATATATAAAAACACTTTTCGCTTTGCCTCTAAAATGCCATGCCACAGAATGAAAACAAGGTCAGACAGACTGCACTAATGTAGGCCACTATGACCACATGTAAGAAAACATGTTCGATTTACCATTGATTCCATTAAATGTTATTACTAAGACAACATGCCCCGCCTGCCACTGCAGAAAGGATCCCCCCCACTCTTCTCCCACACACATTTATGATGGTTTTTCCCTTTATGCATAGTAGAAAATGCCATGTGACAGTGGGAAAACATGTCTTCATCCCCTAATAGGAGGCCCAGTCCGCCGGTAGGCACACACACATTCATACAGCGTTCATTCATACAGTCTCATTCATATGCTCACTCAAAGCATTCACATACCATCATTCAGATATGATCCTTAACAACATGCACTCTCTCATTCGCACATAAACTTGAACACAAACCCCTCCACACATGCAATGACAGGGTCCAGGACATGACTGTGACAATAGGGGGGGGGGGGCGACCATTCAACGCGCGGTAGGAAGCCCACCAGTGTGTTTTCCCTAGCCATTTCTGTCCCTGCATTAGGGTGAGGGTATTGGGGTCACCTTTATATGCCTGGTTACAAATGAAAAGTAACAGTGCCAAACACCCAATGCTGGTCTTACACCATGCAGGCCAAAAATATCACTTTTCCTTTTTAAAACCACAAAGCTCAGAAAACCTTGCAGCAAGAACCGAAACCTATGACCCACAGAAGAGTTAAGCGGTGAGGAAACCCAAGCTGACAGACCATCACTTTCCATATGCAGTCAACAAATATGCTTCACCGCAGCAGAATACAAACCCTGAATTCAACAATTACTTCACTGAGCCACCATCGCAAAATGCTGCCGACCCGCATTGAGAAAAGGGGCAGGACTTAAAGGGCATTTTATAACCTCACAATGTGTAATCTGGCCCCTGGGAAAAAGTCTGGTAGAGATTGTCCCAGAGAAACATGTGAGCACACTAGCCAATAGAAGACCAAGAAGGTGGCTAAACCAGCAGAAAGGCAATATAAAAAGGAGAAAGTGGAAAGGGGGAAAGGAGGGATTGGTGGACCCAGAGTCAGGGCGGAGTAAGGATTTGCAAGTGATTTAAATCCAGCACACACCCAAGTCAATGCCTAGCGTGTAATGCACAAGTGAAATCCTTATTTATTTTTGTCTAAAAGTTCTTTATTCTGAACGATGTACCACTCGTATCACGCTCCTCTCCTGGAACCCCCCGGTCACACTGAACCATGAATTAGGATTGTTTGCAAAGTTAAAATATTTATGTATGGATTTACAATTCAATCACACTATGTTTTAACGGGTACACAATAATCACCAATGGGGTGATCTAACACAGAATAATCTCTTTAATACACAAGGAGTAATAATGAGCAAAACAATTCAACACAGAAATAATACTTGTGTGTGGGATCAGATCAGATCAAATGGCACTGTGGTTAAAGGTTCCCCCTGCACACCCCTCAACCCCCCAAATAGGTAATTTAAAGAGATAGAGAACAACATACAATCCCACTTGCCTCTAGCAAACACAAGAGAAAACAGAATTGAATTTCAGGCTGTCTGAATGGCTTTTAAAGTTATCTTGAAAATGGATTGGGCAAAAACACTAAATATGGTTTAAATTGCTGAAATTGTTATAATTTGTATGGGAGCCCCTTTGGATAGTTGCACGCAAACACTAGCAATGATTTAATACCAAGAAACAATTGAAATCTTAAAATTGAGGTCGGGAGCAATCAAAAGCTGTTTTACACGTGTCAGAATTTCCCAAAAACTGAATTCGAGGCAAACTTTTCATTGTGCGATAATCGCGATAACGGGATACCTGTATGGATTTGGGATGCGGTTTAAGATGCGATTTAAAGCTGTGGATGTTCAGAAGTTGAAATTGTTTCTACCAAAAACTGAGGAAGATATGGACGTTTTAGTGGAGGTCGTTTTTCGAGATAGGTGCAAGAATGGGAAGCAGGAATGCACTTTTAAAATGACAAAAAGGATTTCTTACACTAGAGGATAACTATGAAGACAACGAATACCACACAGGAACACAGCCGCTTGATCAGGTCGACTGCCTGCAGTGGTCCCGCCTTCTTCAGATGAGAAAAGATCAGCGCAGAGATGGTTTTAACAATACCACTACAGGACGAAGATATAAGGGATAGGATAGAGAGTTTAGGCAATTCAAAAGTACTCCTAACAATGAAGGTTCTGAAGACAAGACAGGATGGATTTAAGTTAGGGATTGGACTAGACAAGGGAATAGTTTCTTACCTGTAACTCCATTTCTCCAGCATTGGTATCTTTCATGGATTCACATGCTTAGAATATTCCCCGTCGTCAGACTGGGACCCCTCGGTACACATATATAGCCTTTTCCTATAGGAAAACTTCCGACACTTTTGTGTCCTATCCTCGTCATTTTAGGACCCGCCTACGCATGCTCCGCAGGCCGTCCCAGTATAATAGGCCCGCCCCCGCGGTTCCCCTTCAGATTTCAGCCCCTCCAAAGTAGGAAGGGTTAAACTTATCCATCACATACATTGCAGTCCTGGGGAGGCTTGGCGGGCGCATGTGAATCCATGAAAGATACCAATGCTGGAGAAATGGAGTTACAGGTAAGAAACTATTCCCTTCTCCAGCATTGGATCTTTCATGGATTCACAAGCTTGGAATAGATTGTATAGCAGTAACACTTGAGACGGTGGTGAGAATGCAATGTAACGCACCCTCACCCTACTACTCAACACATATGCGCAGCAGTAATAAGTTTACTCATATAACCTTTCCCACCGAAAGTATACTGTCATCAAAGGTAGAAAACCCACTCTCCACAACGTGGAGCTTACCTTACTGAAACAGAGGGCGCAGGACAGCTCTTCCCATCTGCACCTCATCCGCATGCTGCCTGGCAAGGCATTAGTGGCGGGTAAACGTGTGGGGCACGGACCATGCCGCAGCTTGGCATATGTCCGTCAGCGGAATTCCGGCCCATAACGCTGTTGAGGATGACATCGACCTTGTAGAATGGGCTCTAGGATGTCTATGTAGTGGCCTTCCGGCCTTAGAGTGACAAAAAACAATCGTCGACGAGACCCATATGGCCAATCCCTGTTTCGAGATTGCTTTACCTCTCGTCGACGGACCATATGCGACGAACAGTTGCCCAGTAGCCCTGATGTCTTGTGTGCGATGTAGGTAGAATTTCAGAGCCCTCTTAACGTCCAGGGTATGAAGAGTTTTTTCTGCTGCCGACGGAGTGGCGAAGAAAGTAGGCAGAACCACGGATGAGTGTTTGTGATATACCGTCGGAACCTTAGGGACGAACGTAGCGTTAGTCGCCAGGACTACCTTGTCCTTAAAGAATCTTAGGTAGAGCGGTTCCACGACCAGCGCTTGTAGTTACGAGATACGTCTGGCTGATGTGATAGCTATCAGGAATGCCAACTTCCACGAAATGAATTTCATGTCGGACATGGCCATAGGCTCGAAAGGCGGTTTCATCAAACCTGCCAACACTGTGTTGAGGCTCCACGCCGGGGGAAAACGTTTCACCGGGGGAAAGGCTCGAAATAAACCCCGCATGAAGTGTTTCACCAGTCTGTCACTGAATAGAGGAGACGACTGCCTCTTCCTTGTGAACCTTGAAATGGCTGCCAGGTGTACCTTTATCGATGAGGGGGACAATCCCTTTTTTGCTAAGAGGAGCAGGTAAGGTAGAACTTGTTCCGGCGTCACCAACAATGGTTGTAGGTCCCGCTGTTTTCTACACCATTCACAGAATCTCCGCCACTTATAGGAGTAGGATTTGTTAGTGGAAGGGGCTCTAGCCGCCTGCAGAATTTCTTGGCACTCCTCTGAAATGTCTAAAGCCCCGAATTCCGAGAAGTCAGGAGCCAGGACGTAAGGTTGAGACTGTCCGGGTCGTGATGCCACACCGTGCCTCTGTCCCGGGATAGAAGGTACGGGACTTTCGGAAACGCTATGGGATGTTCCAGCGATAGATGGAGGAGGTCTGAGAACCACGGTTGCCTCGGCCAGTATGGTGTCACTAGAATCACCCGGCAATTGTATCTGCGTATCCACTGTATTGTTTTCCGTATGAGGGGAAACGGGGGAAAAGCATAGAGGAACATGTCCGTTCATGGGAAGGAGAACGCCTCCCCCACCGAACCCTCTTGGGGCCACCTGCTTGCAAATTTCTTGCATTTCTTGTTTTCTTTGGTCGCAAAGGCGTCCAGAGGGGGGTGGCCCCATTTCTCGAACACTTTCTTCAAGTGACCTGTGTCCATTTCCCACTCGTGTATCTGGGCCATGTTTCTGCTGAGTCGGCTTGGCAGTTCCTCACTCCTGGAAGGTGATGAGCCACGAGGGAGATATCGTGCTTCGATGCCCAATGCCATGTTTTCTGGGCTTCTATGGAGAGAGTCCTTGATCGTGTCCCTCCTTGTTTCCTCAGATAAAACATGGCTGTTGTATTGTCGGTCAGTATCCGCACCCGCGACCTCTTGATGTGTGGTAGGAACGCCTTCAAGGCCCATCGTACCGCTCTGAGTTCCAGTACGTTTATGTGTAGGAGTGACTCTGTTGGAGACCAGCGACCTTGCGTTTGGAGAGCACCCATGTGCGCTCCCCATCCGGTTAGGGACGCATCCGTAACTATGGTGCTCTGGAAATCCGGCTCCTGTAGGCGCACACCTTTGTTCAGATTGTGGGAGCTCTGCCACCACTGAAGGTTCCGAAGTAGCTTGTCGTCGTCGACGGTTATCCTGTCTGACCACGATCCCTGAGCCTGTGTCCATCGGTCTGCGAGGAATTCTTGGACTGGCCTCATGAAAAGTCGACAGTTTCTCACCAGATGGATGCAGGTTGCCATGGCCCCTAGGACCGAAACATACTTTCTCACTGAGATCCTGGTGTTTCGCCATAGCCGGGCCGCCTGTTGAATGAGTCTCGAGGTCCTGTCGAGAGAAGGTTTCACCAGCCATAGCTGAGTCTCGAACTGTGCCCCCAAGAATACCAGCGTTCTCGATGGCCGCAGAGAGGATTTCTCGAAGTTTATGGCGAATCCTAGCTGTTGTAGAAGCTGCATGGTGGCTTGCAGACTTGTGTTGGTCGACGCTGGGGAGGATCCCCTTACCAGCCAGTCGTCGAGGTATGGGTATACATGGTGGCTTTGCTTCCTTAGCCAGGCCGCCACTGGAGCCAGGCATTTTGTGAACGTTCTGGGGGAGGTTTTGAGCCCGAAAGGAAGAACCGTGAATTGGTAGCGGGTTCGCCCTATTACAAAACATAGGAATTTCCTGTGTTTCCGACACATTGGAATATGGAAATACGCGTCCTGTAAATTCAGGGACGCCAGGAAATCTCCCTTTTGAACTGCGCGGATCACTTCCTGCAGAGTGAGCATCTTGAATTTCGGGCTCTTTAAGGACTTGTTGAGTTCGCGTAAGTCCAGAATGGGACGCCATTCGCCGTTCGGCTTTTTTACGACGAAGTATCTTGAGTAGACTCCTTGGCCTCTCTGTGATGTTGGAACTAATTCCATCACTCCCTTCGCTAACATGAGTGTAACCTCTTGTTGCAGTGCCTTCATATGGGACTGAGCGGTGAACGCAGGTGGAATTTGCGGAGGGCTGTGTTTGAATTGAAGAGAGTGTCCGTGTCTTATAGTGTCTAAGACCCATTGGTCCGTCGTTATCCTTTCCCATTCGTCGACATACGCTGAAACTCTTCCCCCCAGAACGGGTTGTGGAACGTCACTGCTGATCTTTAGTTTGCTTGTCTCTCGCCGACGATGGGTATGATGGTCGTTTTCTGGAAGACTGGAAGTTTCGGCGACGGTTAGCCGATTGTGAGGCACGTCGGTATCACTGGGAGGGGTAAGCCGATCTGGCAAAGGATCTGTCTCCAGAAGAGAATCTTGAATTACCTGAAGCCCCTCTAAAGGGGCGAAAAGACTTGTAGCTTCTGCCACTCTGGAGGGCACCCAAAGAACGTGCCGTGTCTGAATCTTCTTTCATCCCTTTTAGGGCCTCGTCCACCTTCTCACCGAAAAGAAGGTCTCCCTCAAAGGGCATATCTAAGACCTTGTATTGTACTTCTGGTCGGAAGTAGGTACACTTCAGCCGTGACTGTCGACGTAATACGACCCCATTATTGACTTGCTTGAAGCCAGACTCAGCAAGATCCACCGCAATGTTTATTGCGTGATTTGAGGCTTCCTCGCCCTCTCGGACCAGTAGCATCGCCGCCTTCCTCTGTTGTTCCGGAAGATGGTCAAGCAGCGGAGCCAGCCTGTGCCACATCTCCCTATCGTATCTGGCTACAATTGCCAGAGAGTTTGCTGCCTTTACTGTGGTCGCTACCACGGAGAGCACTTTCTTGCCAAAGGCATCTTGGCGTCTCGCTTCATTCTCGGGTGGAGTCGTGCACTTGTGCTGTGCCTTTGCCTTCCTCGCTGCCGCCGCCGACACCACCGAGTCTGGTGTTGGTTGAGAGGATAGACACTTGGGTGTAGACTCTGGAGCCTTAAACTTTTTTTCTAGGTGTCCTTTCACTGCTGGTTCTGAGAATGGGTGTCTCATTGTCTGCAACCCCTCTTTCCATACATGGTCAAGTATCGGTATCGAGAACACCGACCTTCTTCTCTTGCTCATGTGGTCGAACAAAAAACAGTCCTTTTTCTGTTCTTCCTGGGACAGACCAAATTCTTTGCATGCCTTCTCCATCATCGAATGGAATGACGCAATGTCGTCCGGGGGGGACGGGTGAGCTGGGCTTCTGGGGTTTTCTAACTCCGCCTCTGACTCCCAGGTAGGATCCCTGGAGGGGGATAAAGAGACCTCTGACATGGCTCCCCCGTCCGACTCCGAATCTGGCAGCTCACCTTCCTCCTGCGCCAGTGTTGAGATTGGCGTGCGTGGGTGCGGCGGTTGATGGGACGGGCCCGGCTCGTCGACGGGTGACTGTGGCAGGCTGGCCTGGGGAAGTCGCTGGTCCAACGACCGTAGCAAGGACTGAAGCGAGGACAGAATATCCAACGACAAAACCGATTGAGGATTGAGGAGAGGGGCAGATACCGGTGTAACGGATGCCCTCGTCGACGACTTGGCAGCCGCTCATAGCCCTAGGTCTGCTGGGCCAGCCACTCTCTCGCTCTCGTCCTCTCGGACAGCAACATAGCTTGCTCTTGTAGCAAAGCCTCTGGGGGGGTAGGGTCGAAGACTTCAGGCCTCTAGGCCTCCTGTAGGACCCCCGTAGACGAGGCTCTCGTCGACGCCATTGTTGACGGGACGGAGGATGCCCCTTGCGCTAGTGGCGGGAAGGCGGCCGGTGACTGGATCGCCGTCGACGACGCAGGCTTCGCAGGTGGTTTTGGCGGTCCCGCCTTCTCCACACTGTGCCCGCTTTTACTCGACTCTCGACTCGTGGTCGATCTGTGATGATCGCCAGAGGAGGATTTCCTTTCCTTCTCATGCTTTTTTGATGAGGATGATTTCTTTGACGAGGAGTCTGTAGTGGAGTGAGTTCCAGACGACTCTTTTTCCGACGGTCTAGATTTCTTCGCCGGTGGTTCCGACGAGGCCGCGCGGCGTGATGTTTTCGCCGACTGTGTGGAGCCTACCTCCGAGGGGGGATATGCCCCCGCACCCTCATTCAGCCATGCCACCAGGCGTCGGTTCCGGTCTTTGAGGGTTTTTTGAGAAAAACCCTTGCATATGTCGCAGGCATCCGCCGAATGGTGAGGGTGGAGGTAATATATACAATCCATATGTCCGTCCCCCTCGTAAACCTTTTTCAAGCCGCACGTCGCGCATGGACGGAACAGCGCTTTTCCTGATACAGAGGACATATCGTACTCGAAATCCAATAAGGCAACCTAGTACAAAATAGTAAGACAACACGAGGAGATCCCACTACTTTGGAGACGGTTGAAATCTAAGGGGAACCGCGGGGGCGGGCCTCTTATACTGGGACGGCCTGCGGAGCATGCGTAGGCGGGTCCTAAAAGGACGAGGATAGGACACAAAAGTGTCGGAAGTTTTCCTATAGGAAAAGGCTATATATGTGTACCGAGGGGTCCCAGTCTGACGACGGGGAATATTCTAAGCATGTGAATCCATGAAAGATCCAATGCTGGAGAACATATATTGCACATCACACATTTTGTTTGCTTTATGGTTTACTCAAGAAAATGTCTTATGTTGCTTTCCATGATTCCATCAAGCATCGATGCCTCATGTCATGTAACAATGTTCTGTAATTTCACACTGAGGTCAATATATATTGCCCTTTGTCACACATCATAAAACCTGCCCTGGATAATAATAAAGGGCATCATTCTGTGCACAAAATGCCTACATCTTTTCCAGGGGAAGCGTCTCACTGACATCTGTTGCTGGCTTTCTCAGCAGAAGCCTGTTGGCTACCCCTTTTGAGAGACTGTTCCCTCAACTGGGAACATTGTGTATCCCATGATATTTCTACTCAACTGTATGTAACGCTGATATACAGATTTTTAAACTTAAACACTGGAAGACCATCACCGAAAATGACAAATATTAAAAAACAGAAACCCTAATTGGAACTCAATATTCTCCCCATAGGTATTCATCCAAGTAATTCCGGTTTTAAAATGTTGAACCTTTTGTCTAATGCCGGTTACAGCTAGGAAAGAACAGAACACTGGACACACACAAGAAGAATTTCCAGTACCAGTCGCAACTCATTCCCTGCTCCCTGAATGAATGAACCTTAGTCTTGGTCTTTGAGCATCTGCTGGAGTAATACACAAAGTTACCTCAGAATGAGCTTTCACAAGGGCTGCATAGAGTAGCAAGCTAAGTGGCTGTGATCAGTGATCTATAAAAAAAAGAAAACATTTCTGGGGGCTTGTGTTTTAGTTAAAAGATTTGCACAAATTCTGTTTGCTCATTACAAAGTCCTTGAACCTGGTGAAAACCCCCATCTAACCAGTCAACCCTGATCAGAGGTACTGAAAACAAAAGTGAGTTGTAGAGGGAGAAACCTTGCCAATGATGTTCCTGTATGAGGCGCTTCCAATTTAAAACAGATACCTCTGCTGTCAGAAAATTGTACAAGGCAAACCAGACTTCACTGGAAGCCCAACTGTGAGGTATAAATAGCTAAAAAGGCAAAGATGGTGAAAATGCCTCCTGAAAAACAACCACAAAACAAAATGACTTGGGACATGTCTCATAGAAATATCAGCCCTGTTAGAATCCAGCACAGAGGTGGAGCATGTACACAGGAAGAGATGCACACACGTACAAGCTTGCATTTTCTTATATCTGCAAGAAATGCTCAGCTCCTGGTAATCTGTGCATGGCTATCCTCCACGTCTGGAGGGAAAGGCAAATGACATAACAGTAAAAAGAAGTTCCACAATATTTCAGAAAAGGAGATCAGATTCTCAAAGCCCCACACCACAGTCAAGGAGCACACAATTACATTAGTGGATGATCATAGATGCCTAAATACAAATACACATGATCATAGTTGTCCAAAATACACAAAACCACTATACCAGGTTAGGTGCTATATCATTAAGGTTATCACATTGGCAAATGAAAACATTAAAAAAATGTTTTTAACTATGGACTTACTATTTTTTTCCTTGGATGGTCGTCTGCATCACTCGGGGATGACAAAGGCAAAACTGATAGAGGAAACACAATTGAATCAGTTTATTATTTTAATGTTTCACCCACGTTTTTGGTGTAAACAACTGTTTATTTGTCACCTTGATACTGATAATAATTTCAATATCCCTAACACTATATGGAGGTTATATTTGCCCTGTTCCATGATGTGGACATAATATAATTCCCTGCAAAACAGGTTCTCTGGAGTACCTGCCATTTGAACGTTTAGACATATTATCCCTGCTATAAGGGAGATGCTCGGAAATGCTTTTTTTTTTTTTTATAAAACTTTAACACATTTGTTAGCATTTAAAAATGAATACTGTGCTATAGAACACCACAACAATTATATCATTTTGAAAACTAACCACCAATTGTTTGAAACTATATTGAGAACAGTATTTCTCACCTTCTATTCCATTGGGAGTGTGAAACTTTGCAAATAAATCTTGATAAAAAGTACAGATTGCTATAGAGGAATATTTCCTAGCTTCTGTCAGAGGCAGCCATCTCTGGGATCTTGCAGGAAGATCAGTACAAGTGCTAAACCTTTACTTGCAAAAAGCGAGGCTAAGTATGAAGGACGACCTTATCTTTATGGTGGCGCGTGAATGATTTGTTCCGAAAGAAAGAAAGAAAAAAAGAAAGAAAGAAAGAAAGAAAGAGACAAAGAAAGAAAGAAAGTGATTAATACTTCTTGCTGATGGTACAGCAATTAGAATGGCACATTTACACACAAAACAAGCTCTCCTCTATGTGTCGATTGTGGTGTTTTGAAAGTTGACGGATGCCCCTCCTAAACACTCACACTGTGGCAGGCTCTCTGAAAGGAGGTAATTGCCTCCTTCATCCTTATAAAATATCCGAAATAATATGGATATTATGTAGGAGCGGAGTGGGGGACAGCTTTAGACAGGTGTATAAAGAAAGACCAGGAGACAGAGAGTTGGTGTGTGTGTGGCACGCCCTATCCCCGAGTGACCCGGAAGCACAGATGACCTGCTTCCTTTCATTTATCGCGTCTCCACCCGTGCACAGTGACCGGTCGGGATTGGGCTGAGGGACAAAGGATACAATGGTGGAACAGAACATCTCTTTTCTTTTCCATCAAACACAAATCAACTAGCTGTGGCTGCAAAATAGATGAAGCAGTGAAAAAGTGCTTTGCCTCATGTTAAGATGGATGTCTGAACTCTGACCTGGTGGGCAGAGGTTTAGGAGTCCACCCCTAGCTTAGTGGAAAAGAGGAACCTGCTGGACAAGCCAGACCAATCTAGGTAGCTTGGCAGGCGGTCACAAATTTGTCTCAGGAGGGGTGAGTGACCAGAAGCCAACAATGAGCACACACAGTAAATAAACCACAAATTACTCTTAGACAAGTGCATATGAAAAATATCTAGACATGTATTGTCGGCTGGATCAATAGACACAAGTAAACTTTAGTCATATAAAAACAGTTACCACACAAGTCTTATACTAAGTAATATATATATACAATCTGTTTCCTAATGCGACAAAGGAGTAAAACACAGCCACAGCCTGCATAGAGATGGGTAGGTTAACACTCTAGGAGCATTAGGCAATTCTTCGGAGTCGTTCCCTAACTTTGGAGTCCAGCCCTAAGAAGTGGGGAGCTTTGTGGGCAACAGTACAGTTGGGCGTAAAAGATGGAGCAAAAAGCAAGTCTTCTTGAGGGGGCTGTAGCGAGTCAGGAAAGGGCTTGAGAAGATGAAGAATTTATTCCCACTATTCGAATAGGGTCTTCCCTTGGCGGCAGGGCAATTTCCAAAAGGTGAGCATTTCAGGGATATTCATGCTTAAAAGAGATCGGTTGTGCAAGGGGGCCACCGGTAAGTGATGCAAGTACTCACCGACCTTCACACAGTCCGGACCAAACTTTGCCAGTTTAGTCGAGGTCGCTAGTAGGTTTGAGTCCTGTAGTTTCGCAGTGCTCCAGCTCTCAGCACCTGCATGTCGTCCGTAATGGGACAGTTGCCTATTTTCAGCTCCCGAAGGAGATGCAAAGGAAATTCCGGTAGAGCAGGCATCAGGGCATAGGAGAGCAGGTCAGCAAGGCACCTATAGCGACCGTGACCATCAGGTAGTGACCCGGGAATCACAGTTGTGTGCAGCGTTATGCACTCTCTTAATTCGAGACCCAGAGGAGCTAGGCATACGAAATTTGGCACGAGAGGGCATGGGAATACAAGCAAGCGATGTCCCAAGTCTCGTGTTTCAACTCGAGACAGCAGCAGTTCTGCGTGATACCCCTTGCGAAAGGGCTCCTTCAGCGGGTAAGCAGGGAGCGCCGAGAATAGTTGTTCCCACTACTCCTTGCAGGCCTCCATGATTGATGAAGAAAACAGGGGTCCGGTGGCAAAGGGTGCCAAACCTCCTCGTTGGATTCACAAGCCTATTTCTTCACTGCAGGATACTTCGCTCCTTCTGCAGTTTGGGAAAACTCAGGTGATCAACCTGGAATGGACACAGAACCCCTTCTCTTATTCAAGATTATCTTTGCACCCAAATCAAGGACTTTCAATCAAAGATCTGCTCTCACGCAGGCATCCCAGTCGTAGACCAATCACGGTCCACAGTGGTCCCAGTCATTCAGGCACTTCAGACATCCTGGCACTAGCAGTGTGGATTGAGACCAGACAGTGCCAACCTACTTCCTGGGCACACACACGTGACATGCAGAAGCCTGCAAAAGAGGCCGGTTTTCGCGGGAGGCTGCATGCCCAACTAATTAACAAGGGCCAAAGGACAGAGCAAAAGACTTTGTGGCTTGGCCATTTTGGGACCTGGTCACAGTCTTGAACGTAACACAGTAATAGCGGTATTATCCGATAAAAATAAGTAAAACACTTATAAAAAGTAGCTGCTGCCTCCAGTTCATCCTAGGCACACTTGTACAATCACTAACAAATCCTTTGAGGGTGTCTAAGGCCATAAGGACCCCAGCACACTGTAATGGAAGGTACATTGTGCACCATCAAAAAGTTACCAAGAAATGGCAACATAGTCTAAGACTAAGCGAAACATAGTTTCCCAGTAAGGACAGTCTGAAGGACGTGTCACTTTCCCCATAACTCATAAGTGAGTAAATGCCCAGGGGAGTGCTGCTGAAGGCTGTGCTCCTCTGGCAAAAGTCAGGGTAGGCTAGCCAGACAAAAGCAACAAGTTTGGGGGGGTCCACAAATGGAGGGAAAATTACACATTGATTAAATCTTTTCAACACCTCACAAACAGGTATAGTCTCTGAGCCTCACTGATGGTGCCGGCGCACCGAGTACCTCTCATGGTGCTGGGGCAGAGACATGTGTAGGATTGACTTCCTTCAGGGTTGCTTCGTTCTCTGGCATAGATTGGTCTGGGGACACCTCTGGCCTCTGCTGGAGGGGTGCTTCTTCCTCTTCAGCTAAATTCAGATGCATGGCAGGGCATCCAGTGTCCTCCGCATGGTCAGTCATAGCCGCTGGTGAATTCTGACCACACAGCAGTTTCTTGAACCATGACAAATTCCTGGCGATTAGGTCTGGACCTTGATGGGTAGTGGCCAGGCTGCCTTGTTTGATGATGCACCACGGATAGTGGTGGACAAACAGTAGTAACAGCTTCACTCTGTTTGAGTTGTTGAGGATCAGGACATGTGCTCCTATGCGAAGACGTGATGTTTTGGTGTCTCTCTTCTCGCGCATGTGTGCATTGGCTTGGCAGCATTTTGAAATTACCTGCTGTTGGCCCATGGTGTTTGCTGTGACTGATTTTTGGTGAGTTATGGACAAACTTAACATGGCCCTAAACATGAGGTCACTCGGCGGGATGCGTGGCGTTCAAGGAAGCAGGAGACTGACCAAGAGAAGGCATGTTCTACAATACTTTGTTACACAAAAAGAAAACACCAATCTATCCATATTTTAAGGCGGTTTCCCTACCTAACAAAAGAAACTGGGGCAGTCAGGTCAGTCGAGTTCTAAAATAAACAGTACTTGTCAAACCCTGCTACCCCTAACGCGATAGCAAAACCTAACAAACATAAGATCCCCTGTGCTCCAAGGGGGATGACTTCTTCCCCCTGAGCAAAATGGACAGTTTATCGGGATAAAGGAAAAGTCTCAAAACAAAGTTCTGATAAACCTGGGAGGATGACTCCCTCCTCCCAACGTACTACTCGTAAAGACAAACCATGCTCCTTATGGCGAAACAAAAAGTTCCAAAAAACAGTACGCCTCAAAGTATTCCTGTGTTGAAAGCAAAGTTCAACAACATTTTTCCAAGGTAAACAAACTCAAAAGTCTATGTCCACCTTGGACAGTAAGGGTTTTAGTTGGAGTGGATCTTCTCCAGTCCCTCAAGTACTACCTCTGTGTGGTATTGGCGAGGTACTTGAGGCCAAAAGTGATCTACACTATGGGGTATTTTTTGGTTAGGCTGTCGACCCCATCCGGAATTCAAGTCTCCCCAAAGTGAGTTCTTCACCGGCTCTTTCGCGAGTCTTGGAACCGTATGACTTGATTATGTTGGTCTTCTCTGTCTTCAACTACTTGATTCTTGTATTCTGGAGGCTGAAGCTGTACCGAGACGTAGAAAAGTCCGAGAGTACCTTTGAGTTGCGGTTTGCCTCCGGTTTCTTAATTGGTTCAGTTGTAATCGGGCATGTCTGAGGCCCATGCCTGGTTACGCTGTGAACAGGATGTTTGTGTTACCGTGCTCCCACCTTGAATATCATTTTGGGACGGGCTGTCCCGTCTAGGGACGTGGTGGTGCTTCCAACTCTTAGTGTCCCCTATACGGATTTCTGTATCAAAGGGGACTGGGACAACTCTGTTAACTATTTGTAAAGACACTAGTCCAGACAGGTTTTTACCCTTTTGAGGTACCCTTTTCTGCTCCAGCCATCGCAGAAGAAAAAAGGAGAAAAAAAACCCCTATATGGTGTTGTGGAGATGGGCGACCGAAAAGCGTTGCTTTCAGATTGGATTTCACGATTGTTAAGTGTCTGGTGGTTCTGTGGTGATTCTTTTCTTTTGGTTCACTTCTGCCTTTAGTTGAGGTAGGCCTCTCTTCCAAGGTCCCAGTTTGACCAAAGTGGTCTCTTTCTAAAACTGTTCACCTGCAGGGTCGGTTGCCGGACCTTGCTTCTCCCAGCTGTTGCATCCTGCCTTGGGTCTGGTAGTATTCTGGTTCAGCGCAATACCGGTTTTGTGGTATACTGCTGCTTGAACCTCAGGTCCATCTTCAGGATACATAAGGGAGGGCAGTTTCTCTCTCCATGCACACCCAGCCTCTCCTCTTCCAAACATAGGGCGGTTACCTGGATCAATGTATCCCTGTTGGATCGTTTTCACACCTTCGCTGGCCTAGATTTGCTTACCAGGGGCAGGATCTACTGGTTCTATTTCCCCGTCACCATAGGCAGTCGGTGGACATTGGCTTGCATGCCAGATTGAGGTATTGGACCTTTCAGCATCTCCACTGCTCCGGCTACGACTTCAACTCGTCTTCTCCTTCGTCGCCGTCTTCTCTTTCTGTTCAGCTTATATAGGGAGCTCTGCCCCGGTGTACATTATGTTCTTGACCATGGGATATTCCTGTGTTGCACCGCCCCAGTGGGGTTCTTGGTTAATGATAGAGTTCCAGATGCTAGGAGAGGCCTTGAGCTATGGCTACGGGGAGGGTTTTGTTCAGTGTCTGCATAAGCTCTCTGCATCCTGTTTTCCTGGGGCCAGCGGGGCGTGATGGGGTGGTGGGGAACCAGCCGGTCAACTATGTATTTCTGCAAGTCTTTCCCCTGGAAGGGGGGCCCATTATCACACTTTATTGACTGGGGGGGGACCATTTGTTGCAAAGAAAATTTCATGTCCGGAACACAATCTCTTCCTCAGGGTATCTGCAATAGTCGTCAATGGCCACCAACAGGTACACCCCCTCCTGGAATGTGCAGAAATCGATGCTGATGGACTCCCAATGAGACTTTTCTTGAGGGGCCAAACAGATGGGGTCGGTCTCAGGGAGGTGTTGGGGATTGCTGCTTGCCATGGGAGGCAGGCGGTTACGACTTCATGCACTTTTGAGTCCAGGAACTGGAACCACAACCACAATCTGCTTTTGATGCGTGACTTTGTGCATACCAGGCCTTGGTATAGTGCATGTGCAAGAAAGACCACCCTGTTTTGAGGGCTATCCGGGGATAATTTATACAGCTCAGAGGAGGAGGAGGCCTTCCAACGTGATGGAGTTCATGGCGGACTGCAAAAATTCCTGTCAGGAACCGCTGAGCTGGCTTCATGCGGTTGTGTCGCAGGAATGAGTTCCCGTCTCCTGACAGTGTTACTTTTTTCATGAGGTCATGGCATGGGACTTGGAAGGTGGCCTCTGCAATGTCCGATGGCTTTTAGTTTCATCGTGTGGACCACCTGGCAGATGTGGTCTTTTGGTTTCTTAGGACTCCAGTACTTCCACTGCTGTCGTTTGAGTCTGTGAGTTTGTTCACCCAGACCTGGTAGGCAAGGTCAAGCTCATACTGTTGCAGGTGGAGGAGACATTTCTCTATCTGCGCTGGCATGTGCGGCGTGGAACCAGTAAAGATCGAGATCAGCAGCTTGTGGTCGGTGTGCATTGGGAATTTTCACTGATGTATAATTAAATGGAAATGGTGCCATCCCCAGAGCACTGCAATTGCTTCGTTCTCGATGTGCGAATACCTCTGGGGGTGAGCACCCCAGATGTGTACGCGATGGGTGGGACTTCGCCTGCAGGGGATTTTTGGGCTAGTACTGGCTCCTAGCCCAACCAGGCTTGTGTCCACGTAGAGTTCTGTTTGCAGTCCCATGTAGTAATAAGCCATTTTGGTTTCAGCAGACAGTCCCCTTGATGGCCTGGAATGCTTCTGGACATCTGCTGTCCTACTGCCACTGTTTAGAGGTCTTGGTCCACTCTTGCAAAGATTCTGAGGTTGTGGGTAGGTTGTTGATGAAACAGCCACAGTATGCCGCCATCCCCGGGAAGCTTCTGATTTCAGTGGGCATCAGAGGGCGATGCTGCCTTTATGTTCACCACTTTAAGAGGGTCTGCCGATACAGCCCTACTGTTGAAGACATAACTGAAAATGGACAGTTCCTCTTTCGGGAACTCACATTTCTCGCTAAGCAGGGTGAGTCCTAGGTTGTCCAAATGGTCCCACACTGCTAGCAGCCATGAAAAGTGCTCTGCATTGTTGGCTGCAATGTCGTCATTGACATTGAGGACCCTGGGGAGATCCTGCAGGACTGCCTGGATGGTGTGTTGAAATACAGCAGCTGTGGAGGAAATAACAAAGTTCAACCACTTGTACCTCTGCAATCCAAGGTAGGACGAAAAAGTTGTGATGTATCTGGAGTCTTTGTGGACATTTAACTGGTGGTAGCCAGCGGTGAGGTCCAGTTTATAGAACACTCGAAACCCTGTGAGAGCGGCAATGATTGCATTGTGTGTGGGAATGTGGGGATGACATGTCACTCTCTGATGATGGCAGTATTAGGGAGGCGTATGTCGATGCACACTCACACCTTCCCTGGCTGTTTTGGTTTGTGGGTGACGACAATGGGGGAAATCCATGGAGTGGGTCCCATTACCTTCTCAATGATATCTGCTTTCTCCAGTTCTTGGAGTTCATTCTCCACCAGGAGAACGGTCATCCTTCGGTGCCATACAACCTTGGGTTGAACTGATGCATCAATGGAGAAATTACTTACAGTAATGTTCTTTCTATGGATTGCAGCCTTGACTGGATTCTTCTCCCGCAAATTCTTCATTTGATATATATCCTCATCCAGGTCTGCTGCTTCAGAAAAACTTTCACAAGGGGGCGTCGTGGACCTCGACTTGGCAGTCGATCCATCTTTCCCGGTGCTCGATCGTCGGCTCTGGACGTGACAGCAGGCGTCGTGTATATTCCATGTCACTAAGTCCCACACCTGTTTCCCCCCCTTGTCCCATCACCAGCCCAGAGCTGGACCGCTGCATAGGAAATTTGAGAGAATAAGCAGCCTAAACAGCCCATATGAGGTTAATACAACAATAAACCTCCCATGGAAAAAAATTTTGCAAAAGACATCACAACCTGTAGCATCAGAAAAGGATATTTTTTTTTGATTGGAGCAAAAAAACATGCAGCATGAAAGACAGAAATGGTCATCCCAGCACCATAACCAGGTGTCAACCAACTAAGCGAGAGATGCGCACCAACCAACAAACATTCTGAGCAGATATGGATGGGTGGGGAGATGGGGAATTTGCGCAAGAATAATCCATCGAAAGAACATTACAGAAAGTAATTTCTTCTTCAATGGATTGCTTTTCTCCCACAGATTGCTCATCTGATAGACTCCCCAAGCAATGAGGCAATGGAGGCGGGTAGAAAGTTACACTAATAGATTTTGCAGCACCACCCTGCCAAAACGTGCACCAGCCCCACGGACAACACCTAGACTGTAGTATCTAGCGAAAGTGTGAAGAAAGGACCATGTCGCCACACAACCAATATTGCTAACCAGGATTCCCCTTTGTAAGGCAGTTGACGCAGAGACCTCTATAATCAAGTGTGCCCAAGCATTGTACCTGACATGTCCCACTACTATGGTCAGGCAATTACTCGTAACCATTCACACCTGAATTACATTAAGTTTCCCCAAACAGATAAAAGGCGAAGCACAAGAGCACACCCTGAGCGAGTCAAAGCACACAAAGGAACAGCGTTTTCCAGAAGGCAGCTGAACGAGTGGAGAAAGACAGCAAACCAAGAATGGTGCGAAAGGAGGAAGATACCCTTGACCTTTCCAGCGTCAAACCGTTACTTTCCAGAATCCTTCAGATTAAAAAGGCCAGGAAACCAGACTGAAAAATCCTGCATTGTGTGCTGTATATACCCTTGGCCCTCCTGCATGTCAGACCAAGCCGGGGAGGAGCAGCAGCCACTGTGGTACTGTCATTGGCTCCAGGATCAAAGCAGCGCCAGAGAGATCAACACAACCGGTGAGTTGGAGAGACCGATGTAAGTCCGATCTGTGGTGAAGTCAAAGTTGCAAGCAGCAACACTGTATAAGGAACACAAGTACGAAGATTGGTAACACGTGTGATTAAAGATGCGAGGAAAGCTTAATTGCTGATGGATATTTGAACTATAACAGAGAAAGATACAATACCAGGGACGGAGTGGTCGGGCAGCGCAAGTGTGCGCAATCACAGGTCTCTGTGAGGTATCCAGCCAAGAAATGGCAGATGCAAAAGTAAGGAAAAGATGAGAATGAGAAGTCAATTGAATCTAAGTGGTCCTGCGACCGTTCAAGCAAAATCCATTGCGCAATTGAAAGTCTTTGATATTCGATACAAAGAGGAAAGCTTAGAAAGCTAGAACTTACATGGTCCGAGCCAACGAGGGAGACCAATTGCGAACATTGTGCTAAAGGGGTCCAAGCCTGCACGAGGGAGACCAATTGTGAACATTGTGTTAAAGGAGCTCGAGCCTGAAGGAGGGATACTCTTGGTGAACAGTGGACCTGAGATCTTATGAATGTGAAAATCCTTATAAGAAAGGAACTTTGGTGTTTGTTCGTTATGTCAGGCCCTATGCAATAAGGGACTTTTATTGGGAAAGACTTTGACGCAGAAGGCCCCGATACCTATGCTTTGAACCATATACTTGTGGCAGAGAAGCCACAGTATGTGCGAAGGTCGAGCATGCCGCCTTGTCCTGTGCTGAAAACGTGGGGAAGGGAAGCCAACTGCTAAACTATCCTGACAAATCATTTCTTGAACACTTTTTTTTTTGCATACATTGTTGTCAAAAACCATTTGTATTTAGAAGGATTGGCAATAGGTTTATTAGTATAGGTCCTTTCATTTTGACTGACACCACTAGGACTACATTATAATTTGACGGTCATAGCTTGCTCCCATCCTTAGATTTACGGTTAGATAGGCTTTCAACCAACCCATTAAAATTCAACAAACATCCTCGAACTGTTATCACTTGTGTCTGTCTTCACTGTTTTATATCATGCCTTCCTTACAATACCCAGGTTGGGAAAGCCTTCCCTACTGAAGAGAGAGTCGCCAGCTTGACAAATGGTTGACTTGTTCCGGAACCATGCCACTTTACCAGCGGCTTCCTTGCTCCGCCTCTTAGGTCTCATGGCCTCCTGCATTTTTCTAGTCCCAGAAGCCAGACTGCACATGAGATCCCTCCAGTGGCTCCAGAGGAGTCAGTGGTCACAGCACCTTGGTGCTCTTTTGGATCTCCTCGGGGTGTCCGCATCGGTGGTCAGCGACCTATCCTGGTGGGCGGACCGCAGCAGTCTCCTAGCAGGAGAACCCTTCTGACCTCCATGGCCACAGACCCAAGTGGTCACGGATGCATCTCTGAATGGTTGGTGCACTCACTGCGAGGATTTGGAGGTGATCGGCCTTTGGTCAGCAAAAGAAGCCAGGTGGCACATTAACAGGCTGGAGCTGCGAGCAATCATGCTAGCCCTTAATGCATTCACTCCTTCTCTGCAGGGTAAACATGTCCTCATTCTGGCGGACAACACAGTGGCAATGCACTATCTAAACAAGCAAGGTGGCATGCACTCCCGCCCCCACTGCACATAGACGATTATGCTATGTTCTGGTTACTGGAGAACCGGATCTCGGTCTCAGTAGTTCATCTGGCGGGCAGAGAGAACCGTTTGGCAGATGCTCTGAGCAAGCAGAGCACGATCTCACACGAGTGGGAAGTGTGCCAGGAAGTCGTAGAGGAGGTCTTCTCTCTCTAGGGTACTCCAGCAGTGGATTTGTTTGCAAAGAAATCTAACAGGAAGTTCAGACAGTTTTGCTCAAGGGAATTCCCAGTGAATGGTGCACTGGGGGACGCGTTTCTGGTGGATTGGACCTTCCCTCCGATTCTCGTTATTCCATGGGTTCTCTGGAGATTGAAGAGGTTTCGAAAGACCATGATCTTGATACTCCACCAGACCCCGGAATCCTTAAACCTACATGCTTGGCTCTTGAGAGGATGAGATATGATGACTGGGACCTCTGAGGAAGTGCTTGAGGGGTTGATGGCTGCATGCAGACCGTCTACAAGATCTTTGTACGCGTGCAGGTGGAGAAGATTTGAGGCGTGGCGCAAGGAACGTGAGATCTCTTGCCCCACCACCACAGTGATGGAGTTCCTTCTGTCACTGGCCAATGCAGGCCTTCAGGTCACTACAGTAAAATGATATCTGGCAGCCTTGTCTGTGTTTCAGAGATCCCTGGATCAAGGTTAATATTTTACGATCCCGGTAATGGCACAATTCCTGAAGGGCCTTGTAAATAGGTTTCCGACAACTTCCTTAGTTGTCCCAGATAGGGACCTAATTCTGGTACTGATATTTCTGTTGGCAGCTCCTTTTGAGCCTATGCATACTTGTCCTTTAAGACTTCTCTCTTTAAAAACAGCCATTTTTGTTGGCTATTACATCTGTGATTTTTTGGGGATAAAGTCTCACTCAGGCTAAGGCCTGGCATCCTTCCCTAAATTGTCTCAGAGTTCCACATATTACAATACATCGACCTCCTGGTCTTCTATCCTCCTCTGCATCCTTTTAAGGAGTAAGAGAGATTTCATAGCTTTGACCCAAAAGGGCATGAAGTTATTACATTGCGAGGACGTCAGAGTTCAGAAGAGCTGACCAACTCTCCGTGGCTTTTTCTTTAGCCCGTAAGGGCCTGGCCATAATTAAGCAAACCTTGTCCCATTGGATCATTTTCTGTATAGCAGAATGCTACCAGTCCACCAGAAAGGAATTAACAGCAGGCATCAGGGCTCATTCGACTAGGAGTCTCAGGGTCAATAGCATTACAGAGGGGAGTCTCTGTTAGGGATATTTGTCACACAGCAACATTGTCATCCCTTCCCAGAGGTGTCGCCAAGGGGGGCCATGGCCACCCTTATAAAAATGCTGCCTCCTCACCCCCCATCGGCCACCCCGCTTAAAATCAAAAAAAGAAACACTTTTTTTTCCTCACTGAACTGCATAGATAATAACATGCCCAGTTCAGTGAGGAAAAATAAATGTTGCTTTTTTGTCGCGGCCCGCGACGGACTGGAGTCAAAGAGCTATGTATGAAGGTGGCCCAATGTAACCACTAGATAACACTATCTTCCTACCAGGTCCGCCTAAAAGAGCCACCTGCTAAGAGCCCTGTATTTACAATGAAATATTTCAGCCCTATTGGGCTTCTGCTAAATGCAAGGTGGCGCCGGTGACCCCCTTAAGGACCTCGTGACGTCATCAAGAAGAGCTGCCTGCCTGTCCCGTGTTACTTAACTAAGAATCCAGAAAGCAAGATAATTGCCTGCGCCACAGTTGTGGGGAGACCTGGAACTAGGGCTTTGGGGATTGCGCAAGCAGAGAAATGCACTCTGGCATTTGCAGTCCTGGTTTTGGAGGTAAACATTCTGTCAGAAAAAGCACATATATTAGCAGACTGATCAAACATAGCAAGCTGGGAGTTAGAGAGGAACTGTTGTTTAGGATCTGTCCTCTGGTCAGGGCTCAGAATTTTGCCTTTCTGCATAGAGGAAATCATTCAACGATGTATAGCGCCACATGTCAGACCTTTCTGGGATCTGTAAGCTTGCGATGTACCCATGTTAGGTGGGTGTAGCCCATCCAGGTTTGGTGTTTTCTTTGCATTCTTCAAACTGTAGACTATAACGGGAAGATAATGATAATAAGCATTGAAAACACCAATCAATAAGTTTTTTGTGTTGGCATGGGATCAGCATTTGCCAGACGCTACTATAATGGCCATACGACCTGTCCAGAAGATTACAACAGCTGGCATGGGGGCTTATTACCTGGACATATTACGATAGTGCATGGAAAATACCTTGATAATGGCCACACAAGAGCCCAATCTGTTGATGTTCCAGTACTTCTTTTGAAAGGAACAGATGCAAGGACACAGTCTGCATATTCAGTTATGTGTTTGTTTTGGTGTGCCACCCCAAGATTTCCTGTGGCCTCATCAGGCCACCCCTATGAAAAATGTCTGGGCGCGCCACTGTCCCTTCAGACCTTTGCTAAGCATCACAGTCTAGATGTAGCTCATACAGCTGATGTTATGTTATTTTGCACTTATATAGCGCTCAATACATCATTGGTATGATCTCAAAGTGCTGGTAGGTTCAACGCCCTCAGGAACCGCAGAGCTGGTCAGTGGAAAGAAAAAGTGTTGTACGGTGCGTGGGGTGCGACAGTTATGTGTACAGCTGATGTAATTGCCTGATGGTAGCTGTGTCCTAGGGTTAGGTGTGGTGGTGGGGATATCAATTGAATGTGTGCAGTCTGGTGGGTGGACACCCAGACTGGGTTTGGCTGTGTTAGGCCTGTAGGACTCTTATGTGAGCAGCTATGACGGTTTGTCATGGGATATAGCTGCGTTTTGTTAGAGTGATGAGGTGTTCATGGGGTAGTGTTCGTATGTGAACAGCTAGGCCGAATTTATCGAGTGGTATAGCTGTACTCTAGTTGAGTGATGGTGTATAGTAGAGAATGAGCGTAGTGATATGATATATGATGGTTCATCCAGCAGGTTAACAGGAGGGATGGGGTACACAGCGACACTTGGGGCACAAACGGGCCCACAGTGCCAGAGGGCTGGGCTTACAGCGACAGGACGGGACGGGAGGGCCAGAGGCATAAATAGCAACATCATGGGGAAGTAGAAGGCAGGGTACACAGTGACAAATGGGCATGGTTGGCACACAGCAACATCATGGGGACTGGAGGGTAGGGCAATACAGAGGGATACATAGCGACATCATGGGAACAGTTGGGCAGGGTACACAGTGACACACGGGCACAAAGGGGCACACAGCGACAGGGGCGGCAGAGGGATGCGTAGCGACATCATGGGGAACAAAAGGCAGGGTACACAGTGACACACGGGCACAGTGGGGCATGCAGACACATCACGGGGGCCAGAGGGCAGGATATTATAGAGGGATACATAGCAACATCACGGGAACAGGTGAACACCAAGACACACAGGGCACAGAGCACATCACAGGGACGCTTTACGGGCTGGGGCACAGCGGCCTCATGGGAATTGGCGATGCCATGGTGTTATGATCCAAGGAGATCATCGTTCAGTGTTCAGGGATACGGTTGTCAATAGCCTGATCAATGGGTGCATTCATTGATGACATGGTTGGGAGTACCATTATGGATTTAGTCCTTGGGTTGTTGGAAGTTCAGTTGCGTCATTAAGGTTGCGGTTGGAGTTATGGAAAGAGCCACGTGTTTAGTACTTTGCGGAATGACAGTCTTGGGTGTGTCGAATGTCTGGTGGAGGCGAGATCCACAGAGTTGGGGCCAAGGCTGAGAAGGCAGATCCTCCGATCCGGACAGAGTTAGTCTTTGGGATCACTAAAAGTAGGGCAGTGCTTGATCTTGGGGTGTGGGGTGGGAGGTAAGGTTTTAATTTATCTTATAGGTATAATGGGCCGGTCTTGTGCCATGCAAGATGAGTGAAGCACAGGGTCTTGAAGGTGGTCCTTTGTCTGACTGGGAGCCAGTGGAGGGTTCAGAGAGCTGGAGAGCCATGGTCTCTTGGACCCAGGGCGAGGAGCAGTTAAGCAGCAGCGTGTTGCGCTCTTTGAAGTTTATTCAGGTGGTATGCCGGGACTCCTACGTATAGGAATTTGGCATAGTCCAGTCTCGACATTACAATAGACATAACAGCGGCAAGTCTGTTCAGGTAGGAGAGGGAGGGAAAGATCCGTCTGAGGAGTTTTAGATGGTAGTGACAGCATTTAGACACCTTGTTGACCTGTCGAGAGAGGGATAGGTCAGAGTCCATAGTGCAGCCCTGTTTTTTTAATGTGACGGGGGTGGGGGGGAGGAGGGCAGGTTGGCCCACGGAAGGGGGCCAAGGCAGTGGACGAGGTAAAAGCGCAATGTTGCCGCACACCATGATTTCGGTTTCAGTGGGGTTTAAGAGGAGGTGGTTTATTGTCATCCATCGGTCAATATCTAGGAGACAGGCTTCGAGGTTGGGCTGGGGGTTGGAGTCTGAGTTGTGACTTTTAAGGATGATTTGGGTATCATTGGCATAGTTGTAGCACAAGATACTGTGCAGGCGGATGATCCCAGGAAGGGTGGACATATAGAGGTTGAATAGGAGAGCAGATAGACATGCACCTTGTGGTACTCCAGTATTAAATTAACCGAGCAGCAGCTGAGACAAAAGGGGAGAGGAGTGTTATTGGTTTCCTGTTGCTGAGGAAGGAGGCGATACACTTGAGAGCGGTGCCACGGATTCCAAGGGAGTGGAGATGTTCAAGGAGGATTGAGTGGTTAATCGTGTCAAAGGCTGCAGAGAGGTCGAGGTGAATTAGTGGCACGCACCCTTCAGAGTCTGCAGTGATCTTGAGATCGTCCCAGATTGAGGTCTGAGTGGTTTCGGTTCCATATCGTGGTCTGAAGCCCGATTGTGCGGGGTCGAGGAGGATGAACGTTTTGGCAGGGTAGTGCTACACCATTTCTTGGTATAACTCTCTGCAGGCCTCCTTCACTTACTGCTTTGGAAGTCGATTGGATGAGGAATCTGCAGTAGAAAAGCAATCCATTGAAGGAGAAATAACTTACTGTAACGTTCTTTCTATGGATTCTTCTCCCGCAGATTCATCATCTGATAGATATTCCATCCAGCTATGCTGCTTCGGAACATTTTTGACAGGGGGCATAGCCATCGATCGTCGATCCGCCTTGGTCAGCATCCGATCGTTGGCTCCAGACACAACGTTCAGCGTCTTTTATATATTTTGTCACTACACCCCACATCTCGGTTTCCCTCTTTTTTTCCCTGAACACATCACACTGCATAGCAAAATAGACCATTTACCAGAGAATATGCTGTTTGGTGAAGGGCCACTGTAGAAGCAAAGGAAATGGCCCAACTGACAGCCTGTTACTGACACTGGTCAGCTAAATGGCGCCACTGTGCACACAAAAAAGGCAGAGTAGAAATTTCAAAAGAGTATTGAGCTGCAGCTAAGAGAGGACATCAAATGGTGCTGCCATTTTCCCGACTTGTATTCTCCGGACCTGCAGAAAATCATTGCGCACTATCTTCCTGAGAAACTGACAGAGGAGGAAAGTGGTATTGGCCAGACGTAGGAACATGCAAACACTAGTTGCATCAGATGAGAAAAGGAACTCCATGGGGTGAGAGAAACAAGCAGATATAAACAGAATACCCAACACATCTTCAAATGCGAGACCCAGCTAGAGCATTCCAAAGTGCTGATATATGAAGACCTTTGGATGAGAGACAGAAGCACGGGCATGGGAGAGATCAGGTGAGAATACTTCAAAGATCGGAGGAAGTTAAATCTTGTGAGGATACACAGAAGTACTCAGAGAGATCTGGGTGGCGTGGAGACAATAATGGTCAAATCTCCCTCACCCAATCTACTCTACACTAGATAATAAACGTATCCAGTAGGAGTCTTTTCATCCAGTTGACCATGATTTTCTGCTTGGACCTCCTTGAAATGTGTACCAAATCAGATACTGCCCTCCAGCCGGGAATCCTATGTATGTATGAACATCCTATGTGACAGGGTCAGGGGCCGACTGTCGTAGGGGACCTGGGAGCCTTCCCGAAACGGAACAGAGGCTATCTGAGCATAAACCAGGCCCGGCACTGTCCCAAAGCTTATGAGGAGTTGGGGAGTCAGGTGTATGGGCTCAGTCGTTAGCCTCCCTCTACCTCATGTAGCATGCCAGTTAAACCTGATGCCAACCTCTGTCATCCAAGGCCTTCCCAAACTGTCTCTGGCTAGTGTTCTCGCTTTTCTTTTTTAGAACTACAAGACCAAGAGTGCACCGCAATGGGACCAAAACAACTAAACAAATGGGAAAGCAAAAAAGCTCAACTAATAACCTATCGCCCCTCTGTGAGAAACCTGAGGGTGTTCTCCCAAGTAGATCTCCGAGAACCCCTTATTTGTGTGGCCACAAAAGGACTGGCCCTCTCTTGTCCCAACCCTGAAGGCTAACGAATAGGGAAAGATCACCTTGGTAGGGGAACCCGGGTTCATGCTCAGGAGAATGCCCAATGGGAGACGCAGTATGTTAGCGAGGAAGCAGAAGGAGGGTAAAATCCCAGAGACCTTTATGGGCTGTGCCACATCTGCCCCCCTTCCTCCCATTACATCTCTCTTACATAAACCAAATGACCCCTCCATACAGAAACAATCACCTAAGATTTCAAACTCACTTGCATCCGAAGATTATACATCCCAGAATCCCCGTTTGTCTGTTCCCTACCTGAATACTCCCGGTCATTGCCCTTTCCATTCTTCTTCACGTCGTTCTAATTATTCTTCCCCGAAACCCCAGTACACTGCATTTACAGAACACTACTATTCCCACAATCCCCTATGTTCTGTTCTTCATTCAAGTCATTCTCGTCCATTTCATAAACCTTCCCTATCCCTTCCCGAACGATTTTCTGATATCACCTACCAACCTTGGACAAAGACTATGATTCCCGATAACTCCTCATCCTACTACGCAGAACATGTAGAAACTCTACCGCTCCACTTTTCCGACACCAACACTTTGGTACACCACAGATAACAGACTAACTTACTACCTGTTCACCTGACATGTCCCAACCCCACCGCCAGGCAAAATCAGGCAATTAACCTGAATCACACATACATGACAACCCTTCCTTTTCCCCATAAGGATAAAAGGTGGAGCAAGAGAGCACAGTACAAGCAAAGCGAGCACGGCAGACAGCATGACAAGATGGCTAATCATGCGCGGCAGTTCAAGAGAAGGAGAAAAGTGGCAGGAAACAAGAGGGTGGCTAGGAGAGAAGTGGCCTTGCCCTTTTTTTGTCCCAGACCCGCAGAAGCTTTGTGCAAGAGAGCCTAAAACCGAGAACAATAGCACAAGTGTCTTGCAGTAGATTTCAACGGTACACAGGGTAAGCCTATGCCTATAAGTAGGAGCGAGGGAAGCTCCCATGGCTGTGGTACCTGCTGGAGTCTGATGAAGAGGAAATCCAAGTGGTCCATCACAGCCTGTGAGTTGAGAGGAGAACCAGAAACCAGGCTGTGTTGAGTGAGAATCGCAAAGTGGCAAGTTTGAACCAAGTTCAATGGATTATGAATTAACTGTTAAAAGTGTTAAAGGGGAGAACAGATGCAGAAGGGAAACCGGCATCACTTGGGTGCTAACTCCAAAGGCTCTGGTCGATCCCCATCCCAGCGAAACTACAGAACTACAGATACCAGAAGGCCCTAGGAGAGCCACCGAAATAGGTCAAAGTGGTCATACGGGTCAAGTAAAATTGAAAGACTTTGATCTATAAACTGTGTGAAAGAAAGGGAAGTGAATTCCGCAGTAAAAGGAAACAAGGAAAGCGAATCCCAGTGACATTGAACAATTGTGAATGTGAAGTTGGCAAGAGTGAACCCAACTGAGGGATGCGGACGAGAGGGGCAAAGTCTAAAGTCCTGAGAAACAGTGTGTTGACAGACGTGAACCCGACTGAGGGATGTCCACCAGTAACTGTTTTGAAAAGTAATTGAGAAACAAAGAGAAGAGAAAGCCATAGTAAATCCAGAAGAGGGGTCCGAGCACAACCGAGGGAGATCCGTAGGTGAGGCTATCACGCAAGTACTGTCAGTCAAGAGGGATCCAAGCATGACCGACGGAGATTCAGGGGTGAAGTTGTCACCCAAGTACTGGCAGTCAAGAGGGATCCGAGCCCGACCGAGTGTGATCCAGGGGTGAAGCTGTCATCCAAATTTCATTGGGAAAAGAACGAAGATATACATTAAGGAATCCGATAGGTGAAGGGGTCAGCGCCCAGAAGAGGTGGACCCACGGGTGAACCATTATCACTCTAAATAACACTTATTTGATTGAAGGAACTTTTGTTTTATTATTTTTAAGACATCAGGTCCTCGAAGACGAGAGACTTTCAAGTGAAACGAGACTTGGTCATCTACAGCCCTGATAGCTGAAAACTGAACTGTCATCTTGTGCTGGGAAAGCTCGAAAATGTGCTGTGCTCCACGATCCCACCTTAACCCGTGCTCAAAACGTGATGAAGGGAGACCCAGGCTACTGCATCTTGATGCATTATTTGAGAACACTTCTTTCCTTTCTTGATAAGTATCTGACACCCCCTTTTTTATTAGTTGCAAGGTTTGGCAATAGGTTTTTTAGAATAGATCCTTTTATTTGACACAACCCCACTAGGACTACCTTATTTTTCATTTGATGGTCGACGCTTGCTCCCATCTTAGGTTTAGGTTAGGCGTTTTTCCAACCTGCATACCGCATTCATTGTTCAATAAACACCCTTGAACTGTGATCACTTGTTTCAGTCTTACTTGTTACCACCATGAATTCCTTACACTTCCCACGGACTGTTCCAGCACATAAAGAGAGCAGGCAAACCTCCACAGCGAAAGACACATTCACTTCTAGACCTTAAGCATTTTAGTGAAGGCATCAGACAGTGTAAACAAAACCGTGCTGGAAAAGGGTGACAGGCTTAGTGGTATTTAAAGTTTTTTCCACTATACCAAGCCCCTGAAGAAAAGACAGGCATAAATTGGCCCACATATTCAGGTGAGTGCTGGACCCCATAGAGTTGGGGGTGGGGGCCGAGTCAGAACTAGGAAAAGCATACAGTATTATAAAGGGAGTGAATGGAAGACTTTGGCAGGTGTTCAGGTTAAGTCAGGAGGCATGAAGGTGGACAGGGAGATCAGAGGACAGACAGCTGAGCAGAGTTAATAGAAGTTGGATAAAGAGTTGGTGCAGGGAACCAGTGAGGTATTGGTAGTGAAAGAGTGGTTTCTCAGAGTGAAACAGTGAGTGAGAAAATTTGAAAGTAAGATGAGATAGTGAAGAGGGAAAGAGACATAGGCGAGTGAGGTCAGTAGGTAGATTAAGAGGAGGTGGTTGATGGGAGAGAGTGTCATGCACTGCCCCCAGCACTGTTGCCTATTCCTGGTTATAGGCTTACGCCTCCATACTTGCGGGTGCAGATTTCTTCGTGGTCGGCGCAGGAAGCCTTTCGGGCTCCAGTACGATGGATGCTGCAATGGAGACCTATGCCCGTTCAGCACAATGCAATAGTCGTGTCCACAACACTGGCACGTCCACAATCCACCTAGGACGTTCCAAGACATCACAGCCCGTTACTGTGGCAACATGTCGCGGCTTACACTCCTGGTAGCTGCATAAAACAAAGGCACTACCTCTTCATGGTGCGTCTCAATCCTCCTTTGCCTGCCTGTGCTTCTGCTTCAGCTACCCTGTTCCCGGCTATCTGTCTTCCAGCCCCACCGTGCTCTCCTGCTCCTTGCTTAGGGTTCCATTTCCTCTGGGGGTACTCAGACCCCTGCTTGATCTCCTATTTGCTGTTGGGTGCATATTGGCCTAATTCCAGCTCTCCTGCTCTCTGGTTGGGGTTCCTTGCTGTAACCCCTCTCTGCTCCATCTTCCAATACCCTTACTTGGCTCTTTTGGGTAGTCTGTTTTACGCTTCAGTGCCTCCAGGACCAGTGTCCACACTGCCCTCATATCACGTATATTTTCGGGAGGCGAGCCCATTGTGTGGGGAGTTGGTCCCAGACCATTCCTGGAGTTCATCCCCTTAGGATGGAAGGGAGTTGGCTCCTTCTACTGCCCCATCATGCAGAATCTGGGTCTACATCAAGTGAATCCGAGACCCCTGGCCTCACACTCAAGTGATGAGGTATTTAACAGAGAGTAAGGCTATGAGATGGTGGTGTAGATGGGGTCTAAAGAGACGGCGGCATGAGAAAAGTGGGGGGAGAATGGCAAGAGTGAATGCGTTAAGTAGGTTGAGATAGAGAGAGCGAGACAGAAGGTGCGCAGGGCATCAAATCACTGGGAGAGTGGGTAGAACACTATATATCACTTGAGGAGTGAGCAAGAAGGGAGTCGTTTCTTACCTGTAACTCCATATCTCTAGCGTTGGTATCTTTCTTGGATTCACATGCTGTGAATATTTCCCCGTCGTCAGGCTGGGAAAACCTCTGTAACTTTAACATAGTGTTTTCCTATGGTAAACTTCTACACTGAGTGTCCCATCGACGTCCTTTTTGGTTTCTTAAGGCTGCACCAATAGGACATCTACTATAAATAGCCCCGCCCTTACGGCTTCCCTTTGGATTTTAACCTCCCAAAAGAGAGGAAACCCAAACCAAGGTTTGCCTGCAGGGGCTGTCAAAAGATACAAATGCTGGAGAAATGGAGATACAGGTAAGTAACTACTCCCTTCTCCAGCATTGGATCTTTCATGGATTCACATGCTGTGAATAAATGACATAGCAGTATGACAACTTGGCGGTGCATGACAGGGAAACCAAAACCCCATGCCGCCAGGCCACAGTAACAAACATAATTAAACCCATCCAACAATAGGCATGAGAAACTCACACCAGAAGAACAAACCAAACCCCGGAAGCTGCAGGGTTTACCTTATTGGAACAGGCGTTGGAGGACAGCATGTCCCACCTGCACATCCTCCACATGTTGCCCCAGACACTAGTGCCTGGTGAAAGTATGCGGCACCGCCCAGGATGCTGCTTGGCAAATGTCACTGAGCGGTATACCCCCCCACAGCGCTGACGTCGTGGATCTTGTAGAACGGGCCTTAGTATTAGCCCGCAAAGGCTTGCCAGCCTTCTCGTGGTAGAAGGAAATCATGAGGAAACCCAACAGGAAAGTCCTTGCTTAGAGATAGAGGGACCAAAAGCCATAAACAGCTGCCTTGACTTCCTGAAACCTTGAGTTTGGTCGAGATAAAACTTCAAAGCCCTCTTAAAGTCTAAGGAATGCAGCGCTTTCTCCGGCGGAGTGGTAGCCTTAGCGAAGAAAGCAGGCAAAGCAATTGTAGAGTTCTTGCGAAACTCCGACAGCACTTTAGAGATAAAGTGCAGATTAGTAGACAGGAGAACCTTGTCCCTCATGAACCGCAGATACGGCGGGTCGATGACTAGAGCCCGAAGTTCAGAGACCCTCCTGGCCGATTTAATAGCCACCAGATAAGTGATATTCCACGTGAGGAACTTCAACGTCGCCACCGACATAGGTTCAAACAGCGGCTTCATGAGAGCTGATCGTACCACATTGAGACTCCATACCGGAGCAAACTTCTGCTCTGGGGGAAACGTCATGAAAGACCTTTGAGGAAGTGTTTGACCGATCTGTCACTGAACAGAGGCGTAGAAATGTGCCGTTTTGTGAACCTGGCCTCTAGATGGACCTTGACCGAAGACAACAACAACCCCCCTTCACAGACAGCAGTAGAAGATACTGCTGAGCTGGAGACACCTCTAATGGCTGCAAGTCTGGTTGGTCTGCGCACCAGGCACAGAACCTGGCCCACTTCCGACTGTACGATACGTTGGTAGATGGTGCCCTTGCCGCCGCCGCCGCCGCCAAGATCCGATGGCAATCCGGCGGGATTTTGAGATGGCCAAATTCTGAGTGGTCAGGAGCTGTGCCGCAAGACAGAGTCCCTGGATCGTGATGTCACACCTTGCCGTCGTCCTGTGACAGCAGATCCAGCTACGACCCGAGATGAAGTGGGTCGTCCACCGCCAGATGAAGCAGATCCGAGAACCAAGTTTGCCGGGGCCAAAACGGGGGCACCAGGATCACCGTGCACTGGACCTTGCGGACTCTCTGGATCGTTCTCCGGATCAGAGGAAATGGAGGAAACGTGTATGCGAAAAGGCCCGTCCATGGGAATGAGAACGCGTCCCCCCTCGAGTCCGGATGAGACACCCTGTTGGCAAAAAACAGGCACTGCTAGTTTTCAGGGCAAGCGAACAAGTCCAGAGGGGGATACCCCCATTTCCTGAAAATTCTCGCCACTTGGGCGTCCTTCAGTTTCCCCTTCTGCAACTGACCCGTGTCCCTGCTGAGAGCATCTGCCTGAACGTTCTGCACTCCCGGCAAATGGTAAGCAGTGATGTGAAACCCGTGAGCAATGGCCCAATGCCAGACCGCCTGAGCCTCCCGGGACAGGAGCCGTGAGTGTGTGCCGCACTGCTTGCACAGGTAAAACATTCTGGTGGAGTTGTCCGTCAGAATGAAAACCACTGTACCCTGAATGAGAGGCAGAAAAGACTTCAGAGCCCAGTGCATTGCCTTCTATTCCAGAAAGTTGATGTGTAAGGACACCTCCTTCAGAGTCCACATGCCCTGAACCTGAAACTGGTCGAGGTTCACACCCCAACCCACCTTGGATGCGTCCATCACGATCGTGTAGCAAAAGACCGGCTCCACCAGGGGCCTGGCCCTCACAATATTGTTGGAGCGAGTCCACCACCGCAGGGCCCCGCCAAAGGCCGGGAGACGACCACCTTGTCGGACCACGACCGAGGCTCTGCGACCAGCTGGACATGAGGAACTCCTGCACTGGCCTCATAAACAGATGACAATTCGGGGTGAGAGGGATGCAGGATGCCATGGAACCTAGAAGAGAGATGTACCCTCAGACCGTGAACAGCGATCCTGGCCCCCACGAGGCGGCCCTGAAGATCAGCTTCTGTTCTGTGTCGACCTACGGCTTCATCAGATTGAGCTGCATGTGAAACTGGGCCCCTAGAAAAACCACATCCCTGGATGGCGTCAGACAAGATTTTGCGAAGTTGACTGCAAAGCCCAGCCGCTGTAACAGGAACATAGCTGCCTGGAGAGACTCAGATGTCCTTTGAGGAGACGCTCCCCTGACCAACCAATCGTCCAGGTACGGGTAAACACAATGCCCTTCCCTGCGGAGGTAGACCATCACCGGAGCCAGGCACTTAGTGAAGGTCCTGGGAGCGGACTTGAGCCCAAACGGGAGAACCTGGAACTGGTAGTGTTCATCGCCGACCACGAACCTTAGGAACTTGCAATGTTTGGGAAGCATCAGATTCCACAGGTCTGCTTTAGCATTTCAGTATACTTGGCTCCTTTTGCAGTTCGTGTGAACTTCAGGTGATTGACCACCGAATCGATGCAGAGCCCCTTCTCTTATCCAAGATTTGTTTCGCACTCAAATCTGGGATACCCAATCGAAGATCTGCTCTCATGCATGCACGCCAGACATGGACCAATCAAGGTCCACAGTGGTTCCAGTCATTCAGGCATACCAGACATACTGGCACCAGTAGTGTGGATTGGGATCAGACTGTCGTAATCCTCTTCCTGGGCACTAGCACACGTGACAGTTTTCGCGGAGGCTGCAAGCCCCAATATGGAATTCCCGGGTCTGCCTGACCTGGGGAAGGCAAAGGGACAACATGGCCAAAGGACAGAACAAATAAATTTGTGGCATGGCCATTTTCGGCACTGGCCTCAGTCTTGAGCCAAATGCGATAAATGCCATGCGGTTCATTAAAAATAAATAAAAATACTTTAAAAGTAAACTGCTGCCACCGTTTCATCCTAGGCACACTTGTACAATCATCAAAAATCCTTAGAGGGTGTCTAGAGCCATAAAACAAAAGGATCCCTATGCGCGGTACGATAAGGTACTTGGCACATAGATACAAAGTTACCAAGAAATGGCAACATAGTCAAAGACTAAGGGAAACATAGTTTCCCAGTACAACAGTCTGAAGGACGTGTCAGTTTCCCACTATTAAATGAGCAAAAACCCAGAGGAGCACAGATGAAGGCTGTGCTCCACTGGTAAAATCCAGGTTAGGTTAGCCAAACAAAAGCAACATTTTTTTTGGGGGGGGGGGTCTATAAATGGAGGGAAAATTACACCCACAGGAAATCTTTCCGAACAGAGAGTACCAGGTAATTTGCACAATTGCAAACTGTTTTATAGAAAGACTATTACATAAATCTTTGCTTGAAGAAGAACTTTGTGAGTCCAGTGAAGACACAAAGGAACTATTAGCTAATGAGAAATATTTGCCATCCTGTCTAAATATCCTGGGGAAGAGAACCACACTGTGTCCAAGGGGTTTTCCTTGGAGAACATTTTTCGTTGGAGTTATTCTTATACTTTTGAAAACTTTTTTGACATCTATTCAAAAACATTTCCTTGAACCCTTTATTGTTTTGCTCATAATTTGAGGGTCAGGATAGGACGTTTTGGACACAAGAATGGCTTTCAGTTACTGACATTCTGACACAGACAGATCCTAAGATTTAGTTTCTAGTTAGCAAGTTCCTCTTCAGATCAGGGCTAGAAGGACAAATTACTTACCGTAATGTTCTTTCTATGGATTAGTCTCCCGCAGATTCCTCATTTGATAGCGATTCCCTCCAGCTTCGCTGCTTCGGAAAATATTTGACTGGGGGCATAGTGGACCTCGACAGGGCCGTCAAGCATCGATCCGTCTTGCTCAGCGCCTGGTTGTCGGCTCCGGACGTGACGTCAGGCATGATATAAATACCATGTCACTACGCCCCAACCTCAGTTCCCCCTTTTTTCAGAGCATCAGACGCTGCACAAGAAAACAGAGAGAACAAACTGGCTAATGAGCCCTTAAAAAGGAAGTAACTATAGACCTCCAAAGGAGAAAAAATTGAACAAACAAAATAAGTAGCGGTAGAAAAATCTTTATTTTAAGAAACTGTGGCAGGAAGGCAGAAAATCGACACATAGGATCATCACCAAGTCAACGTGAAAGAGAAGATTGTGCGCCAACCACTGACTTTCTGAGCAGGGATGGATGTGAGGGAAGATGAGGAATCTGCGGGAGAAGAATCTATAGAAAGAACATTACGGTAAGTAATTTCTCCTTCAATGGATTGCCTTTCTCCTGCAGATTCCTCATCTGATAGACTCCCAAAGAAGTTAATGAAGGAGGCGGGCAGAAAGTTATACCAAGAGATTATGCAGCACTGCCCTGCTAAAACGTGCATCAGAAGTACGAGCCACATCCAGACTATAGCGCTTTGCAAAGGTATGCAGGGGTGACCATGTTGCAGTGCGACAAATCTCCCGGAGAGGGACTCTCCTCCGCAATGCTGTGGATGCTGACACTCCCCTTGTCGATTGGGCACTGATACCTGCTGGTAATTCCTTCCCAGCGGCCTGGTAGTATTCATCTATGCAGAAAATTATCCAACGGGATAAAGTAGTTATGGGCAGGCCCTTTCGGGCTAAGGAAAAGGCCACGAAGAGCTGTTGAGCTCTTCTGAAATCAGCTGTCCTGGCGATATATGGCGATTTAATAGCTCAAAGCCCTCTTTGGGTCTAGGCAATGTAACCATTCCTCCTGCGGTGCGGAGAAGCATAGAAGACCGGAAGGTCGATGGACTGCGACAGGTGAAATTATGAGAAAACCTTGGGGAGGAAGCAAGGCCTTACCCTCAGTGAAACTTTCTCCTGGAAAAAAAGCAGGAAGGGTGGCTTACAGCATAAGGCCTGTAGTTCACTCACCAGCCTAGAAGTTGTAACAGCCACCAAGAAGGCGGTTTTAAAAGAGAGAAGCTGTAAGGGACAAGAGTGCATAGGCTCAAAGGGAGCCGCCATCAGAAATGTCAGAACCAGATTAAGGACCCAATCTGGGACAACAAAGCGAGGTGGCGGAAGCCTATTTAGAAGGCCTTTCAGTGGTGGGGCAAGAGATGGGGTCAATCTCGCGTTCCCTGCACCACGCCTCAAATCTCCTCTATCTGCACGCATACAAAGATCTTGTAGATGGTCTGTGTGCAGCCAGCAACACCTCAATTACTTCCTCAGAGAGGTCCCAATCATCATATCTCATCCTCTCAAGAGCCACGCATGTTGGTTGACGGATTCCGGGGTCTAATGGAGTATCCGACCTTTCTGACTGGGTTAGGAGATCCGCACGTCGAGGCAATCGGTGAGGTGGACAGATCCAAGAGGTTGGATTACCATGTTCTCCTGGACCAGTCCGGGGCGATGAAGTTCATGGTCACTCGAGACACCTTCAACCTCCAGAGAACCCACGGAATGACAGGAATCTGAGGGAACGTGCAAATGAGAGGGAAGGTCCAATGCACCAGAAATGTGTCCCCCAGTGAACCGTTCGCTACGAATTAGCTTCAGCAGAACTGTTAGCATTTTCTATTGGATCCACTGCTGGGGTACCCCAGAGAGCAAAGACCTCATCTAGGACTTCCTGGCACACTTCCCACTCGTGCAAGACTGTGCTCTGCCTGCTCAGAGCATCCACCAAGTTGTTCTCTGTGCCCACCAGATGAACTGCAGAGACCGAGATCCTGTTGTCTAGCAACCAGAACAAAGCATCATCGCCTCCATGCAGAGGGGGTGGGAGTGCACACCACCTTGCTTGTTGCATTGCCACTCTGTTGTCCGTCAGAATGAAAACATGTTTCCATTGCAGAGATGGGGCAAATGCCTTCAGGGCTAGCCTGATAATTCACAACTCCAGCCTGCTGAAGTGCCACCTAGCTTCTGTCGTAGACCAGAGGCCCCTCATGTGCAACTCCTTGCTGTGAGTGCCCCAACCCTTCAAAGACGCTTCCATGACCACTCAGGTCTGAGGCCAAGGAGGCCAGAAGGGTTGCCCTGCCAAAATACTGTTGCGGTTCGCCCACCGGTACAGATCGTTGACCACTGATGTGGACACCCTGAGGAGATTCGAGAGAGAGCATAGATACTGAGACCACTGATCCCTCAGTAGCCATTGCAGGGATCTCATGCACAACTTGGCCTCTGGCACTAGAAAAATGCAGGAGGCCAAGAGACCTAGAAGGCAGAGGAAGGAAGCCACTGGGTGAGTGGCATGGTTCCAGAACAAGTCGACCATCTGTCAAACAGACTACTCTCTCCTCGGGAGGGAATGCCTTCCCCACACGGGAATCTAGGACTGCTCCAATGAACTGGAGCTGTTGGACTGGTGTAAAGTGGGACTTCTTTAAGTTTAGGGAGAAGTCCAGCTTGTGCAGCAGCAAGCAGGTGTCCTCTAAATGGGACAAGACCTGCACTATAGACCTCCCTCGGATAAGCCAGTCATCCTGAACATCAAAATACGTTGACCCCGCATCTCCTGGGGTGAGCCGCAACTACCGCCATGAGATTGAAGAAGACCTTTGCGGCAGAGGTAAGACCAAAGGGAAGCACCTTGAACTGATAGTGCATACCTCCTATGGTAAACCTTAGGAACTTCCTGTGCTTTCGATGGATTGGGACATGGAAATAGGTGTCCTGTAGGTCTATTGACACTAGCCAGTTCTGTAGTTCGTGAGCCTGGAGAATCTCTCTCAACTTCAGCATCCTGAATTTATCTTTCCTCAAGAAGTTCTTCAAGGCCCTGAGGTCCACAATGGGACAGAGACCGCCTCCTTTCTTGGGCACCAGGAAATACCAGGAATAACAGCCGAACCTCTGCTCGGGTGGCACCTCTTCCACTACACCCTTCAGCAACAGGGTTCGGAGTTCTTCCTGGAGCTCCTGTCCTGGTTGGATTGGAAGTAGGGCCAGTGGTTATCTCACAAATAGCAGACCCCACTGAATGAGCTGTAGAGCCCAGGCATCAGAAGTCATTTTGTGCCACTGGAGAAAATGCTCTGTCAAAATCAAAGCAGCTGCGGAGGCTGGGTTGCCCCCACCAGTAAAGCTGCCTATTGACCTCTAGCAGCCCTCTGCCCCTTCCGGAGTGCGAGAAACACTTCTGCCCTTGCCTAGCTGGTGAGAGCTGTGCTCTCCTGCCGTAAGGAGAATGTCTCCTGTAGCCCTGTGCCCTAGAAGCGAAGCTAAATGCAGGTTTGGCTGGTTGCGCAGCTAGGCCTAAGGATTTGGCCGCGATCTTGGATTCCTTACATTTGCGCCGATATGGGGGGATGTTGGTGTTGATCAGGATAGAGACGTTGTTGCGTCAACATCCTTGGATGCACAGGGATAATCCGGGTTCCATATGATTTTTCGCCACGTCAAAAGATTTATCGGCGCCCACATTGTCTGTGCCAGGGCACTAGAGGGGTCAAGTATAGCAAGCGCTGATCTTGGCTCCGAAGCATACTGCGTGGAGGGTGTTAGCTGTGCCTACTGGAGCATGCTGCTTAAACATTGCAAGCTTTGAGGATTTGAAATCCTCTGACTCTTGGCGGGTGGTAGGCCCAGCCGTTGGCTTAACTTTATCAGTCAACGATTCAGAATTCAGACGATGGCAGAGACGCCTATTCTCCTTTCGGGACGAGGAAGAGTAGCTCTGCGAGTGGGACCGTTTCTTCTTCCTCATATGTTCTTTCCCCGGGGAGTGCCCCTCAGTTTTGGCCTCTGAAGCATGAACCATCGACCGCGCAGGAGATTTTGAGCGCAGTCGACCCAGAGCGAGTTTTGCAGTTCGATCACAGAGGGATTTAGGTTGCATTTTGGCACACAATGGATACCCGTCAGACCTGTGACCCATGCCGAGGCACCAGAGACACAACTCATGTGGGTCAGCGATGAGAATCTTAGTGCCACAATTGAAAGACCACTTGAAACCAAATACCCGAGCGACCGACAGCTCGCGTCAAGGATTTTCTGAAAATGTACAATGTTGTCCGGCGAAAACGACGAGAGAGTCGAAGCTCTGTGTTCGCAAGCAGCGTGTTAGCACATGGAATGAAGGAACTGAGGTTCAGGCTTAGCGATGGAGTAGCCATACAATGCCCGACGTCACGCCCAGAGCCGACGACCAGATGCCGAGCAAGACAAATTGATTGTCGACTGCCAGGTCGATGTCCACTACGCCCCCTATCGAAAATGTTCCGAAGCAGTGACACTGGAGGGAATATATCTATCAGATGAGGAATCTGCGGAAAAAAGGCAATCCATTGAAAGGTATTATCCCACCCCATTATTGCTTAATAGATGACTTTAAAGAGAACATGACAAGCTTGTGTCTGGCTTTCATTTCTACCCCTCACAGGGACAAAAGAAGAAAGAGAAAGAAAGAGAAACGATCTTCTCTCACAGATTCCTCATAAGATAGATATACCTTCCAGCATCAGCTGTTACAAAATATATTGACAGGGGGCATAGTGCATCTCGACTCGGCCATCAATTGGTCTTGACTCGATGCGCCAGTCATCAACTCCGAACGGGACGTCGGTCGTCATACATATACTGTGTCATTACGCCCTTACCACAGTCCCCCCCCCCTTAAATCTCCCCCTAACCCTGAGCTCAGCCACTGCGGCAGAAGAACAAAGGACTGACAGAGAATTGTTAGAAAAAAGTGGAACACAAACCAAAAGCATTTATTTTTGAGATGAGGAACAGGGCCGTTGGAAGGTGTAGAGAATCTCACTACTGAATGCCATTTATCTGCTTTTCCCACAATAAGCGGGTAGTCAACTCAGGAAACAGGCATTTTCATAGTGGGGCAGGATGGGAGGGAGATGAGGAATCTGCAGGAGAAATATCCATATAAAGAACATTACTGGCAAGTAATTTCTCCTTCAGATTCCTCATCAGAGACACTCCCAAAGAAGTACATAGTCTAGCGCCGGGATGAAACTCCCTATACCAAAAAGTTCAGAAGCACCACTCTTCCAAAGCGAGCATCAGCCCCATTTGATACATCCAAACAATAATGCTTCAAAATGGGATTGCAGTCCTTTCTTGGGTAACAGGAAATGCTGCAAATACCACCCCGATCCTTTCTGTTCAGGAGCTATCTCTTCCATGGCATCCTTCAATAACAGGGCTCTCACTTCTTCCTGGAGCTCCTGTTCCAGTTGCTGAGGGGGAGGGGATGATCTGTCTGGTGGTCTTCATAACCCCATTGGATGAGCTGCAGTGCCCAGGTGTCTGATGTTATCTCTCCCCACTCTGGCAATTGCTCTCCAATCCTCCCACCAAACAGAAAAACGTGACGGAAGAACTCAAAGCAGTTTTGAGGTCAGAGCTGGCCCCACTGCTGCTTCTGAAGGCTGCTGGCTCCTAGAGGTTCCCTTGCCCCTAACCGAGCATGGGAAATGCATCGGACCCTGCTTAGGTTGCATGGGCTGAGTCTTCCCCCCGAATGACTCAAACCGCAGATAGCCACAATCCCTAGAGGCTGAGCTGAAGGAAGGCTTTGCTGGTTGTTGAACAGACTGACCCGCAAACTTCTCAGTCACCTTGGACTCCTTAAATCTTTCCAAGGATTCATGGGCCTTGGGGCAGAAAAGATATTCACCATCAAAGGCAATGTCCAAAAGCTTGTTCTGAACATTAGAGGCAAAACCTGAGCTGTGCAAGTAGGCTTGCCTGAAAATTTATTTATTTATTTTTTGCATTTGTAAATACGCCCAAGCCCGAAGGTATCACTGCATAGGTTACAGGATTATAGAAGTGCTTGCTGGTTACAGAGAAGGAAATTGGTATTTAACGCAAGAGAATGGCATTACAGTTGGAGAGAAAAAGGATGGCAGAAGAACAAGTTACTTACCAACTGGTAATGTTATTTCGACTATATGTAACTCCAAACTATTCCACATCTTTGACATGTAATGTCCACAGCTGTGCACTTCAGAAACTTTTTCGGCAAAGGGCGTCCTGCATCGTTGACGTCGGGTCGATGCCCCTCGAAGGTCTAAGTCCAGGGCGACGTCACCGGATGTTATAAATAGGACGCACGGTGCCCGTAGCCTCAGTTTATGTTTTTTTTCCCCGGAACGTGTGGCACCAATCCAATGCCTTCTGGACTGCACATAGCCTTGCGGAAAGGTAAGCTGCAATCGCATAGGAAATTCTCCATAGGGGCAGGTTGGGAGGGCGATGTGGAATACGTTGGAGGAACATCCAGTCGAAAGAACGTTACCAGTTGGTAAGTAACCTGTTCTTTGAATGGATTGTGTCCTCCAACGTATTCCACATCTTTAACAGACACCCAAAGCAGTACCAGAAAATGGAGGAGGGAAAAGAATTTAGAGTACCAAATCAGATGGTGGAATAAAGAACCGCCTTCCCAAAGGCCATATCTTGACCATGAATCGTATCCAGGGAGTAATGTTTAACAAATGTGTGGATAGAAGCCCATGTGGCTGCTTCACAAATATTCCTAATAGGAACTCGCCGTTGGAGGGTGTTGGAAGTACCCACATCCCTAGTGGAGTGAGCTTGCAACCCTTCCGGAGGGTCCTTGCCCGCCAATCAGTAACACTCAGTAATGGTGAGGATAATCCACCTGGACAAGGTCTGTTTGGTAACAGCCTGGCCCAAACGGTGTCCAGCATACCCCACAAACGGTTGATCGTCCACTCTGACCCTGGACATCCTAGAAATATTAAAGCTCAGAGCTCTCCTAGGATCCAACCTGTGGAGTCGCTCCTCTACCTTAGCATGATGAGGAGGATTATAGAAAGAAGGAAGAACCACTTTATGACTCAAATGAAATTCAGACACCACCTTAGGTAGAAGGGAAGGACGTACCCGAAGTACAGCCCTGTCCTTGTGGAACACAGTAAAGGGCGGCTTAGATGAAAGTGCCCGCAAATCAATCACTCTGCGAGCGGAAGTAACCGCAACCAAGAACACTGGCTTGAAGGACAACAATCTCACAGCACAAGAGTGCAAAGGTTCAAACAGAGCACCCATGAGAAATTTCAAAACCAAGTTCAAATCCCGAACCAGCACCTGGAGAGGGGACGGTGGGAATACATTAGTCAGTCCTTTAAGAAATTGAGAAATCAAGGAATCTTAAAAAGTGAGAGCATTCCTCAGACGTACGCTTAAATATAGACATCGCTGCCAGGTAACCTTTAATGGTACCTACACGAAGGCCCCTGTGGGCCAAAGAAAGTAAGAAAGACAAAACCATAGGAATGGAACACTGAAAAGGAGCAACATTTTTTCCTCTGCACCAGTCACAAAACCTATGCCAATGGTACATGGATTTGGTTGCTGGTCTTCTGGCTGAAAGCAACACCTCCACCACATCACCCAAGAGGTCCCAATCCTTATATCTCAACCTTTTAGATACCACGCATGAAGGTTGAGAGTCCTGACCTCTGGATGGAGAACCTGACCTCCCCCCCTCACGAGAGCAGATCCTCTCGGCAGGGAAGACAGCATGGAGGGCAGATGGACATTTCGAGAAGGTCCGAGTACCACGCTCTCCTGGCTCAATTTGGAGCAATGAGGATCATGTGGGACCCAAATCTCCGTAACACTTGAGGAATGACGGGGACTGGAGGAAATACGTACAGCAGTGGGAATGACCAATCCACCACGAACTCATCTCCTAAGGCTCCTCTCGGAGGAAATTCCCTTGAGCAGAATCTCTCGCACTTCCGGTTGGCACTGGTGGCGAAGAGATCCATTGCGGGTTTCCCCAAAGGGAAAAGATCTCCAGAATGACTTCCTGAGCCAACTCCCACTCTGCCTGCTCAGAGCTTCCACCGCCGCATTTTCGTCTCCGGCCAGATGAACTGTCGAGATCGAAATTCCCAGCTGCATGGCCCAGAACCATAGCTGCATTTACCTCTCTGCACAACGGGAGTGACCCTACCCCCCCCTTTTTTGTTGAGATAATGCTGTGTTGTCTGTCATGATCAGGACACTCTTTCCCCGCACAGACGGCAGAAAAGTCTTCAGGGCTAGCCTGACGGCCCTCAGCTCTAACAGGTTGATGTTGAGTCTGGACGCCCATCCTGTGAGGGAAGCATCCGTCACTACAGTCACCTCCGGCCATCGTTGCCAAAACGGTTCCCCCTTCATCAGGTTCCCTTTGTTGGCCCACCACAGAGATCCTAGGAGACCGAGAGAGGAATCTGAACGGGATCCGACATCTTGCCTGAGAACTGCGACCACTGCATCTTGAGGACCCATTGCAGGGATCTCATCCTCAATCTCGGCTCTGGCACCAGAAAAATGCAGGATGCCATGAGGCCGAGCAACCTTAAGAATTCGAAAACCGGAATACTCTGGGGACATTGAAACTTGTCCACCATCTGCACAATGTGGTGAGCCCTAAACCTTTGGAAGCGAGCACTTCCCAAGGACGTGTCTAACACAGCCCCTATGTAATGGAGCTGCTGGGAAGGTGTTGTATGCGACTTCTAGAAATTGAGGGAGAAGCCCACCCTGTGGAGTGAGCGGCAGAGGTGAGACCGAGGTGAGCCAATGCTTGCTCGGGAGAGTGCGCACGGATCAGCAAGTCATCCAGGTAGGGGTAGACGTGAATCTCTCCTCGCCTGAGATACGCAGCCACCACCACCATGAGCTTGGTGAAGACCCTCGGACGGAGGTCAATCCGAACGGCAAGACCCGAAACTGAAAGTGCAAGTCGCCAGCCGCAAACCTCAGGTACTTTCTGCACTTGGGATGAATCAGCACATGAAAGTAAGCATGCTGTAAGTCCAGAAACACCAACCAATCCTGAAGTTGAAGGGCCTGGAGAACTTGAGAAAGAGTAACCATCTTGAACTTGTCCTTCCTGAGAAGTTTGTTCAACCAACGCAAGTCCAGGATAGGTCTCAATCCCCAGTCTTTCTTTGGGATCAACAAATAAGGGGGAATACCAACCCTTGTTCCTCTCCGCTACAGGCACCAGTTCTATAGTGCCTTTCTCCAGCATGGTCGAGATTTCCTGCACAAGGAGTGGGTCTGGAAGCTTCAAAGAGAGTTTCCCCAGTGGAATGTCGCGAGGCTGCTTTAGGAAGGAAGCCAGTAGCCGTGGGCTATTGTATCCAGAACCCACACATCCGAAGTAATGGCTTGCCACTCTTCAAGATGCTGAGACAGCCTGCCCCCAACCGGCGAACCATGGGACATGGCCTCATGACTGTTTTGGAGCGGCTGCGGCAGTGCCTGAAGCAAAGAGGCAGCTGCCTGAGCGGCTTTGACACCTCCATTTCCCCGACCACCACGGGTACTTTTTTTTTCGCTGGCCCCTTTGACTGGCGGCCCCTCTCATTCCACTAAAGGAGGAGTAGTAATGAAAAGAACCTCCCCATTGATGCTGTCCACTAGGACGAAAAGGCGCAGGTTGACGCACAGCTGCGCTTAAAGATTTTGACGCAGCTTTCGAGGTCTGCAACCTCTCAAGGCTCTCGTCAGCCTTCTTGCCAAACAAATGTGCGCCATCAAAAGGCATGTTGAAAAGACGGCTTGCACATCCCGGGCAAAATCCGAGTTCCGCAACCACGCTAATCTGCGTATAACGGTGCCCGCAGCCATGAACCGGCGAACACAGTCTGCCGTATCCAAACCCGACTGAATGGATTTGCACATAGCATCCTTGCCAGCTTGAACGAGACCAAGGAACCCATCCCTTTCTTCCCCCTCAGGAATATGCTCAGCTGCTAACGAAACACAGTTCCACAGAGCGTGTGAAAACCTTGCTAAGGCACAACTGGAGTTGGCTGATTTCAATGCCATGCTCCCCGCAGAAAATACCTTCCGAGCCCAACCGTCGAAGCTTGTGGTGCAAGGCCTGAAGGGACTCCGCAGTCACTGATAGTGAACCGCTGAGGAGCTGGCAGTAACGGCAGAGCTGTCAGGAACACAGTTGTGGAGGGAAGCAGTGGTCATGCTGGTGGGTGGACGCGAAGCTGTCCGGAGAGCTGGAAAGAGGTCTGCAGTGGGAGAGGGATAGTTCCAAAGCAGGAGCTTCACAGCAGCAACATGCCATGGGTCGGGAATGCTTCAATAGTCTGAGTGAGTCTACCCGGCGCCAGTGGGGACCCCGTGTCGTGATAAGCTTCTAGGCGCTTGCAGTAACCTGCACTTGCACTAACCCACTGAGCTATCTTGTGTGTATTAGAGCTTATTCGAAGCGTGAGGAAAATGCTGACATCAACCAGGCCTCTCGAACTGGGTGAGCCTGCATGCTTGTAAGGGGTTAACTGCAAAGGCCTTTCCTGAAGACATAAACATCTAGCATTTGCAAGAGGCTCTACGCAGCCGTTGGGAGCCAGGCACAGCTTTGCACAGCCTTGCTCGTCTTCGCTCTGCGAGTCAGGTGCACTGATAAGGCAAAAATGTCAGATCTTCCCAAAACACTGTGCACGAAGCCTGGCTGTTTCCAATCTTGTAACTTTCCAAGAGAAAGATGTTTACTGCCCGAAAGGGTGAGTCTAGAAGCTTCTCGAAGAGCTGATACGTCATGATGATTGACGTGCAGCACCTAATAAGAGAACTATACTTGAACCAGTGATGGAGGGACTCATCCTGGGCTGTTGGTGAGACGCACATACTAAGAGGAACAGTGCCTGGACGACCAGCTGTGCACTATCTGGGCCGAGACTCCTAGCATCACACCCCCGGCTCCGGGGTAGGACTGTGGGGGGCTTGGCCAGTCCTCCCCTCCTTTCTCGAGGAGTGCCGGGCACCTGTAGTGGCGAGGGTCCCGGGTGTGATCTGATCGTACCTTCATCTACATTTTATAGGAGCGTAAGACAAAATAATTGCATATTCATCTGTGATTGACAATTGGCATTATACAGCTTGCACTTTTCATTTCCATATTATTGTAAATTGCTGCTTAGCTCTCATTAGACACTGTAGATAATAAATGCAAGCATCATATATTCTGTGTGATTGGATTTCTTACAGACTGAGTTCATCGTGCTTCGTATAACCTTACTTGTGTGGGGAGGTGATTAAGAGTGATTACTTTGCACTAAGGGCTGGTTCCCAGGGGGTGCAGGATCTCTTTATCACTACACCCCGGGGCGTACTGACAGACATGTAAGCATATAAAGATATTTGAATACCGACCGAGTGAAATACAAAAGACAAAACGTGAACAATTCTACATATATGAGATGTCAGAATGGGGCAAGTTGGAGCAAACATTACCCCAAGCAAATGAATACGAATGATGATATAAAAAGGCAAAACTTCAAGTCTCCATACATGAGATACCAGTGTGGGGAAAGTTGGAACAAGTAGTATCTCAAGCCAACAAAGTGGAGCACAGTGAAGTAATATAACTGTGCTGAATTAAAGACTGTGAAGTTAAGTAGTAGTCCTGGTGAAAAGGAGTAAACCAGGCAGTGAACATTGGGAGGCAAAATACCTGGCAGGAAAAGGAGTGTATACTAGGAGGTCCAGTAAAAGTTGTATACAGAAACCCATTATTTTTAAAGTATATGGTAAAGAAGTATACCAGAAACATTTCTGTAATCTTCAAAGAACTGTTGTTTGTGAGAGACACTTTTGCCATCCATAAGAATAGTTTGTTTGAAAGAGACACGTTTGCCATTCTTCCAAAGCTGTTCTTTGAAAGAAACACTTGTGCCATCTTACTTAAAATCTCCAGATGAAGGAAAAATAACCCTCTGGACCCAAGAACTCCTCCTTGGAAAATACTGTTTCTGTTGGATTATCTATTTCTATGAACACTTTTTTCCAAAATAGAAGTCAGATACATTTCCTTGCACTCTTAGTTCATTTCTGAGTGTGAGGGTCAGAGTAATATGTTTTGGACACAAGGACAGTTTATATGTTTGATAACGAGTCACGGACAGATGTTTAGTTTTAGTTTCATGGGTAGGGAAATTCTCTTTAGGATAGGGACAGAAAGTCCTTTATCCACCCTTTTTATTTTAATAGAGATGTCTGATGTTGAAAACATTACCACTTCATGTCCGCCTCTCATTTCTGACCCCTCACAGCTCTTAGTGAGACCTTTGAACTATCTTCGAGAGTTGCTGTGTTCTTGAGGCCAGCTGGAAGTTGGCACTGAGACAACTATTGTGGTGTATAAGCATGCAACTAACAAAGGACTATCACTACAGCCTACCTTTTAGCTTTCTTTTACTCCGTGGCTTCTTTCGGGTATAATCAGCAGATTTTGATCGGCTTTTCTTGTATTCCAAAACCCAGCTCTCATCACTTTGGTTGCTTTCAGTTTTATTTGTGTCAGAGAAAAGATGCTCTGGATATTTATTCTGCTAAAATAAGAAAAAGGATGCATGAAATGTAGTCACTAATCTCCATAATTGATCTTCTGCACATTAGGTGAATTGCATATTTAGACACTGTGACCCAGGCAACCACTAAAACAAGAGAAACATAATTCTGCACATGCAAATCAATTAGAGGAGCACTGCCATGCATATTTTCATTTTAAACGTTAAAGTAATCCGTAGTAACACCTTGGAGAAAAGTAGCTAACTTGCACAAATAAATGCGAGCCCATTTATGGTTCTGTGGTTGAAGTCCTTTATAGCTCATCTATCTTATACAGGGTTCCCCAAAGTTCCATTCTTGGCTCCTCCTTTTCTCTCTGTAGACTTTTCATTCTGCCATCTCTAACTTCAGCTTTTCTTTTAATTTCTACGCTGATGATACCCCATTCGTCCTCTCCTTTTCTGATTTTTCAGACACTTTACATACTTCTCTTTCCGCATGTCTGACCACTATCCAGCAACGGATGAATTCTTGCTTTCTTCATCTGAATCCTTCCAAGACAGATTCTTTTCTTCCCGGCTTCTTCCACGCTTTCTCCTCCTGTTTCGGCTCTCTTTTCCTGCTGCTCTATTGTCTTTTTCTAAATTTGTTCACAACGTAAGCATAACTTTTGACTCCTCTCCCTCGTTTCCTCATCACATTAACTCCACTGCCCATAGCTGTCGGTTCCGGTTTATGGTCTTTCCATGGAATCCCAAACATCGAAAAGCAAATCCATCGAAATACATACAACGAAAATAAATCCATCAAAATTCCATCGAAGCTTGTCCATCGAATATAGGAATGGACAAGTTTTGATGGATATGTACTTTTTAAGTGTAAAAGAAATAATTTCTATGCATTTATTTTTAACGTTAAAATATTACATGGAGCTGTCCATTCCTGAAATATTTAAAGTAGTTCGGCACTGAGCAGCTTCATGTAACATTTTCTTTATTGGGGTGTGGGGGGGATTCTTCCCCAATCCCCAAGGGCACCCCGCCTAATCCCAACCCTAATCGAAATCCAACTAAATATATTCAATGAAAGTGCATTTCGATGGAAATGACTTTCAATGAATGCATTTCATTGGATATCAATTCAATGAATCCATTTTCGATGGATAGTCCAGGTACCGTCGGTTCCACCTCTCCAAGATCTCCATGATCTGCTCCTTACTATCTTTGCCTGCCTCTAAAACCCTTCTCTACATTAATTTTCTCTTGCCTCTTCTGATGTTCCTCTCTTCTGTTTGGGCTCCCCGTCTATCAGCTTGCCCCACTTTGTTCTGTCTACCATCTCTCAGTTCAAATTTTTATTTCTATTCCTCCACGTTCTTCCATTTCCTCAACACTTCTTTCACAGTCATGGTTGTCTTTTGAATCACATCCCCTCTAATTGTGTACACATTCATTTTAAATCTCTCTATCGTCTTGCTCCACCTTTTCTGTCATCTCTTATATATTTAAATGTACATCCCTATCTCTATGTTCTTAGTCCTTAATTCATCTTGCCGTGCCTAAGCCTTCTTCTGCCTCTTCCTGATTTTGATACTTCACTCTTCTTGCCCTAAAGTATTGGTACTCACTTCCACTTTTAATTCGTTCTTCCTCTTTACCCATTTTATGCTCTAGACTTATTCGGTTCTCTTGTCTTCTTCATATAATTCCATTTGTTTATTTTCTTGATATCCATGTGCAACCATTGTTGTACTGTTTTTCCTTTTGTACAGCACTTAGGAATTAGCGCTTTATAAACAAATAAAAATACAACTAGTTGATCTTTGCCACTCCCCGTTTTGTTTTCAAAACAAAGATAAGCACTGGATGCAGACGTCACAAAATATAAACACTATACTTGATTCCAGGAAACATGTTCTTCATCTCTGAAGTACAGCAACAATATAATACATTTAATTAAAACGTATGTTTGTAATGGTATTTCAAGAATACAGAAAAATTACTTACAATCTAGGCAGTGCAGTCTTTACTTAGATACAGTTAAAATGTGTGCAGGAGATGGCAGAGAATGTATGGCTGGAAATTAAAGTGTCTGCTTTAGCTCCTACAAGAAGGCTAGGGGAACAGTAGAAATGAGGTTGCTGTGATTTATTTGTGCTCTTGTTATAGTGTGGTCAGGAAAACAAGTGAATGAAAGGTGGCAAGAGATAAACAATTAGGACATTGACCATAGCAGATAAAACATTGCTTGCAAATTCTATTATATATGAACTAGTGTGAAAACCTGTGTACATGGGCCAAAGTGTGGGAGGAGAGACATTTTCAACATGTTAAAATGACATCTGGCCTTACATATTTCTAAGGCAACAGCTCCCTCTAGTGGTGACAACTTGCGAACCGGGCAGTCTCTACTGTGCATGACTGCATCAGACAAGCCTACATCTGGCCTTTTTATTATATTTCATGTATGATAGCAGTTGTATTGTTTTTTTTTTGCCCGGTCATTTGTTTTCATCACTGTGCTGGATTATTATTACTATGTTTCTTGTAAAGTGCAACAAGCCTGGAGGCCTCAGTGCGGAGTAAAGACAGACAGCGGGAATTACTTACCATAATGTTCTTTCTATGGATTCTTCTGCTGCAGATTCCTCATGGGATCAATATTCCCTCGAGCTTCGCTGCTTTGGACATTTTTTGACAGGGGGCGTCGCAGTGGACGTCGATCCGTCTTGCTTGGCATCTGGTCATCGGCTCTGTACGTGATGTCAGGCGTCATATAAAAACCACATCACTACGCCGCAACCTCAGGTCCCTCTTTTTTTCCCTAAGCACCACATGCTGCATAGGAAAACAGAGAACGGGCTAATGACCCCTTAAAAAGAAGTAACTATAGACTTCGGAAGGACAAACAATTGAAAAAACACTACAAGTAGCGTTGGAAAAATCTTTTTTTTTTTTTTTTAATGGTGGCAGGTAGACAGAAAACGGACACAGAGGACCATCACCAAGTCAGCGTGAAAGAGAAGATGCGTGCCAACCACCGACCTTTTGAGCAAGGATACATGGCAGAGGAGATTAGAAAATCTGCGGGAAAAGAATCCATAGAAAGAACATTACGGTAAGTCATTTCTCCTTCAATGGATTGCATTGCTCCTGCAGATTTCTCATCTGATAAACTCCCAAAGCAGTGAATGTAGGAGGTGGGCAGAAAGTTATACAAAGAAACTTTGCAACACTGCCCTGCCAAAATGGGCATCAATAGTACGAGCCACATCTAGACTGAAGTGCTTTGCGAAGGTATGCAAGAATGACTGTCACAGCGCGACAAATGTCCCGGACAGAGACTCCCCCTCTGCAAATGCTGTTGATGCCGAGACTCCCTTTGTCGAATGGGATCTGATGCCTGCTGGTAATTCCTTTCCAGCAGACTGGTAGCATTCATCTATGCAGAAAGTTATCCATCGGGATAAAGTCTGCTTGGTTATGGGCAGGCCCTTATGGGCTAAGGAAAAGGCCACGAATAGCTGGTCAGCTCTCCTGAAATCAGCAGTCCTGGCAATATAACTCAATGCCCTCTGTGGGTCTAGGCAATGTAACCATTCCTCCTGCTTAGAAGGGTGCGGAGGAGGGTAGAAGACCGGAATGTTGATGGATCGTGACAAGTGAAATTCTGATACAACCTTGAGGAGGAAGCCAGGCATTATCCTGAGTGAAACGTTCTCCCGGAAAAAACACAGGAAGGGTGGTTTATAGCATAAGGCATGTAGTTCATGCACCCGCCTAGCGGCTATTTTCCCACCAAGAAGGCTATTTTCAAAGAGAGAAGCCGTAAGGGACAAGAATGCATATGCTCAAAGGGAGCCCCCATCAGAAACATCAGAACCAGATTAAGGTCCAAATCCTGGACAACAAAGGAGTTGGCAGAAACATATTTACACAGCCTTTCAGGAATTGTGCCATTACCAGGATCATAAAAAATTAACCTTGATCTGGGGATCTTTTAAACACAGAGGAGGCCGCCAAATATCCTTTGACTGTGGTGACCTCAAAGCCAGCGGAGGCCAGTGACAGAAGGGACTCCATCACTGTAGGGGTGGGGCAAGAGATGGGGTTGATCTCGTGTTGCCTGCACCATGCCTCAAATCTTCTCCATCTGCATGTGTACATAGATCTTGTAAATGGTCTGCGTGCAGCCAGAAACACCTCAGAGAAGTCCCGGACATCGTATCTCATCCTCTCAAGAGCCACGCATGTAGGTTGATGGAGTCTGGGGTCGGATGGAGTATCCAATCTTCAGACTAGGTTAGGAGATCCAGACGTCGAGGCAAACGGTGAGGTGGCCAGATGGACAGATCCAAGAGGTTGGTTTACCACGTTCTCCTCACCCAGTCCGGGGCAATCAGGATCATGGTCGCTCTGAACCTCAAACCTCTGGAGAACACATGGAATGATGGGAATCGTAGGGAACACGTAAAGGAGAGGGAAGGTTCAATCCACCAGAAACGCGTCCCCCAGTGCACCGTTCGCTGGAAATTCCCTTGAGAAAAACAGTTCGCATTTCCTGTTGGACCTTGCTACGAACAGATCCACTACCGGGGTACCCTAGAGAGAAAAGACCTCCTCTATGACTTCCTGGCACACGTCCCACTCGTGCAAGACCATGCTGTGCCTGTTCAGAGCATCCACCAAGTTGTTCTATGTGCCCCAGTGAACTGCCGAGACCAAGATCCTGTTCTCCAGCAACCAGAACCAAAGCATCATTGCCTCCGTGCAGAGGGCGGGTGGGGGAGCACACCACTTTGCTTGTCACTGTGTTATCCGTCAGACCGAGAACATGTTTCCTCTACAGAGATAGGGCAAATGCCTTCAGGGCTAGCCGAATAGCTTGCAACTCCAGCCTGTTGATGTGCCACCTGGCTTCCGTTGTTGACCAGAGGCCGCTCACCTTCAAACCCTCGCAGTGAGCGCTGTAACCGTTCAGGGATGCACCCATGACCACTCAGGTCTGAGGCCAAGGAGTCCAGAAGGGTTCCCCCACCAAGAGACCGTTGTGATCTGGCCACCAGGACAGGTCATTGACCACTGATGTGGACACCCGGAGGAGATCCAAGAGAGAGCTGAGGTATTGAGACCACTGATCCGTCAGTGGCCATTGCAGGGATCATATGGGCAACCAGGCTTCTGGCACTAGAAAAATGCAGGAGGCCATGAGACCTAGGAGGCAGAGAAAGGAAGCCATTGGTAGAGTGGCATGCTTCCGGAACAAGTCAACCATTTGTGTCAAGCCAACTATTCTCTCCTCGGGAGGGAAAGCCTTCCCCACCCGGTTGTCTAGGACTGCTCTGATGAGCTGGAGCTGCTGGACTGGTGTCATGTGTGACTTCTTTAAGTTTAGAGAGAAGCCCAGCTTGTGCAGCAGCAGAAGATCTGCACTACAGACTTCCATCGGATCAGACAGTCATCCAGATATGGAAATACGTGGACCCCGGATCTTGCGGAGGTGAGCCGCAACTACCGTTATGAGCTTGGTGAAGACCCTTGGGACTGAGGTTAGGCTTGAGGGAAGCACGTTGAACCTTATAGTGGATATCTCCCATGGTGAACCTTAGGAATTTCCTGTGCTTTTGATGGATTGGCACATGGAAATAAGCATCCTGTAGGTCTATTGACACCAGCCAGTCCTGTAGTTCAAGAGCGTGGAGAACCTCTCTCAACTTCACCACCCTGAATTTGTCTTTCCTCAAGAACTTGTTGAAGGCCCAGAGGTCCAGAATGGGATGGAGACCTCCTCTCTTCTTGGGTACCAAGAAATACCAGGAATACCAACCCGTACCTCTCTGCTCAGGAGGTACCTCTTTCACTGCACCCTTCAGCAACAGGTTGATATCAGTTGTTCCTGGAGCTCCTGTCCAGTTTGGATTAGAGGTGGGGGCGGTCTGTCCAGTGGTTTTCTTAGAAATTTCAGACAATAACCACACTGAATAAGCTGTAGAGCCCAGGCATCATAATTCTCTGCCACTGGAGAAAATGCTCAGTCAACCGTCCTCCAAGCGGTCTGCTTTGAGAGGGAGAGGGAGCAGGTCGCCCCAACAGTGGATGCTGCCTGCTGACCTCCAGAAGCCCCTCTGCCCCTTCCACAGTGTGAGAAACACTTCTGCCCTTGCCTGGCCGGTGGAAGCTGCGCTCTCCTGCCGTAAAGAGTGTTAGGAAAGATTTCTTAATACTGGGTAATTTTCCTTCCATGTGGCAACCCTTAAACTTTTTGCTGTTTTCACCATGATCTAGACTTTGCCAGAGAAGTGCAGCCTTCTGCCGCACTCCTCTGGGCTTTCGCTCCATTCTTACGGGGAAACTGACATGCCCTTAAGACAGTCAGTACCGGGAAACGCTGTTTTCCGTAGTTTCTTTATCATGTTGCAGCTTTCGCGCAACATGGCACAAGAGGGCACTGTAAGCTAACTTACTGCTCTCTTGAGTCTCTAGTCTTCGACAGGCCCTAGATACTCTCTTTGGATTGTAAATGAACGGTGCAAGTGAATCACGGACGGGATTGGTGGCAGCGATCGTTTCTTGTGTTTTTGAGCTCCTTTTGGCGTTTTAAGTGCGTTTCTCGCGCTTAGCCCAAAATTGTGGCCTGGCTCCCAAAATGGCCAGACCACGAGGCTCTTTGTCCTGTCCGCTGACCGTCTTGCCCCCTTCACCTCCCCCAGGTCGAGCCAGCCCGGGGCCTTCCTTATTTGGGCATGTACTTTCCTGGAAACACAGATGCTTTTGCGGGCTTCTACAGGCCTGGTGTGTGCCTCCAGGATGGGGGCTGGGATGTCTGGTCCCAATACACATCCTGGGCGCCAGAGAGTCTAGGGTGGTGTGAATGCCTGGGACCCCCGTGGTCCGTGATGAGGTCCACAGATGGTGTGAGTGTTTTATGAGCGGATCTCCCATTGGGTCCCCTCCGTTTTGGCGCAAAGGGAACCGTGGATAAGAGGGCGCTGGAAACGCCACTACCAGGTCGATCTCCTGAGTTCTCACAAACAAAGGAATACAGGAGCCAAGTATCCTGCAACCACGAGGCTGAACCGAGGAATCGCTGGTGACCCGCTGAAGGACTGCTCCTCTGCACTGCTGTCGCTTGGTGAAACCCTTTCTACCTCAGATCAAACGAGAAGGCCTGTACTGGTACTTCGACCCTTGGAATAGTGGGAACAACTATTCTCTGCATCTTCACCATCTCCTGCACGTAAGCCTTCGGAAGTGTCTCTGGGCCATCCAGCAGACTGACCAGCCTACCCAGGAGTCTTGCTCTGTAACCGCCGTCAGGTTGTGTTGTATTACGAGTCCTTGTCACTCTCACACGATTCGTACACTTGGCATTCCCAGGTCTGACGTGAGGAGTGTACATTTGGCTGGAATACACACGGCCGCTCCGTTGCCCTGCTGTGGTAACAAACTGTGCGGGTTCACTGCGTTTGGGACATCCTCAACTCAACTTCTGCTGCTGCGGAATCTACACGACGAGACGTCCCCTGCTCCTATCTGAACCTGCCAGCACTGAAACTGACGCGGAGAGGCCTGGGTCTGCTTGCATCGGGGACCGGTGAGTAGCATCGCTAGGAACTGGTCGCCCTCCTGCAGGAGCCCATAGCTGTTCCCCGCTGTGTCTAACAGCACGCCTTTCCGTACTCGCGCTCTGCTTCTGCCCCCAGTGGAGGCTGCGCTTGAGTTGCGGAGCTCTGTTCATCTTCATTTGTTCACTGAACTAAACTGCCTGATTCCCTCAAAGAGACGCCCCTTTTTGCCCGTTGGCACCAGCGTGTGCAGGTACTTTTGAGCACAAGGCTCCACTCTTCGTAGGGTTTGGACTTCCTTTTAGTTAGGTGCCTCTGAAGACAGACTGGGCCTGATTATTATTCGCACTGCCTGTTTTCCTCCCCATCTAGGTGGTCTACACATTTCGTGCGTCTAACGCGTTAGACTCGTTAGTATTTGTATATATATTATATTGGTTTGGTATGTGTTGGTTTACTTGAGTTTTATTGTGATTTCTTGCTACGGTCAATGTTACAAAGGCCTTGTAATAAATGTGTATATATTTTTAATATAACACCTGTTTGGAGTAATTTGTAAGTGTCCTTGCTTTGTGTGCTCATTGCGGGCTTTCAGTCACCCTCACCACCCTTGAGACCTAGTCTTGACCGCCACGATCGCTACCCTGATTGGTCTGGCTTGTCCAGAGGTTACCCTGTTCCAAGAAACTAGGCTGGCCTTCTGAACCTCTGCGCCTCCAGGACAGAGTTCAGAAATCCTTCTTAACAAGGAGCATATCTCCTGTAGCACTGTGCCCTAGAGGTAAAGCTAAATGGAGGTTTGGCCGGCTGCACAGCTTGGCCTAACGACTTAGCAGCGATTTTGGATCGGCTTTCTGGCTGAAAAGAAGATCGGCCTCGAAGGGCATGTCCAGAAGCTTGACTTGGAAATTAGGCGAAAAAAACAGAGGTTTTTAAATAGGCCTGCCTTATTAGTGTTATGGCTGACGCCATAGATCAGCCCACACAGTCAGCGATGTCCAGGCCCGTTCCCAGTGACTGTCTGGCCACCTCTTTCCCATGCTCCACTAGCCGTAGGAAGCCTTTGTGCATTTTTCCTTCTGGGACATACTGAGCAGCATTTTCAACTGCTGTCCATAGACCGAAGGAGTACTTGGCAAAACTGCTTGCCACATTTGTAGCTTTTAAGGCCATACTACCTGAAGTGAATGCCTTTTTTGATGAGGCATCTACATTTTTTGCTTCCCTGTCGGGAGGCAGAGTGGACATATAAGATGCGGGTCTAGAAGAGACTAGAAGAGACCATAGCAGCCTGCATAACAAGCCCCTCCCCTCCGGGGAGGATGAGAGGAGAGGTATGAAGCTGGCCTGTATTTCCCAGAAATGGTGGAGCTGACTGGAGGAATGAAACAAGGGTTTTGCCACATAACTACCAAAGGATCGGCAATGGCAGGGTTTAAAGGCATATTACGTTCTGTGTTAAGGCCTTCATCTAAAATGTGAGCAAGGTCATAACCTTGCAAATGCACCATCGATGAATGCAATCCCAGGGTGTCAATAACCCTTTCTACCAAAGCACTGAATTTAGAAGTATTATCAAGATAGGGTTGGGATTGCTGAAATTCGAGATCTGGAGAAGTGTCCAGACCACTGGCATCGTGGAGGTCTTGAGCCAGTTGCGAAAGCGGATTTTGGTTGTCAAAATAATCGACCCCTCCAAAACCCAAGTAAATCGAGTCGACATCCCCCTGGTCACTGGCGTCATGACCGGTGAAGATACCTTCCATAGTATCTAAAAATTCAGACCAGTGTTGTGGGGTGAATGTTTTCTCGACAACCGTTGATGTAGAGGGCTTTGTCTCCTGGCACTGATATGGTGGATGGTGGTGTTGATTGAGATGTCCTAGCGTTGACATCCTTGGATGCACAGGGTTGATCTGGCTTCCATTGGAGCTCTTTCGGTGTCAACGGCGTCGGTACCGGGGCACTAGAGGAGTCGAGTATACCGCACGCAGCTCTTGGCTCTGAAGCCTGCTGTGTGGGCGGGTTAGCTGCCCTGACTGCACCATGCTTTCTGAACATGTCAAGCATTGAGGATTTGAAATCCTCCCACTCTTGGCGGGCCCAGCAGATGGCTTATATTTGTCTGTCGATGACTCAAACGGTGGCAGTGACGCCTTTTCTTCTTTCGGGATGAGGAAGAGTGGCTCCTCCAGTAGCACAATTTCTTTTTCCACCTATGTTCTTTCTCACGGATGTGCCCCTCAGTTTTGGCCTCCGTTGACTGCACTAGTAATTTTGAAGGCAGTCGACCCAGAGCAAGTTTTGCAGCTCGATCGCGTAGGGATTTGGGTTGCATTTTGGCACATGACGGACACCAGTCAGTCCCATGCCCATGCACCAGAGACACAACTCGTGTGGGTCAGTGATGGACATCTCGGTGCCACAATTGGAACACCGTTTGAAACCAGATACCCGAGCGACCACATCTCGCATCAAAGAATTCAAATAAAAGTAGACGTTTTCTGACAAAAACGTAGAGTGAGTCGAAGATCTGTGTTCCCAAGCAGCAAATTAGCACGCAGAAAAAAAGGAACGGAGGTTGGGGCATAGTGATGTGGTATTTATACAACGCCTGATGTCACGATCGACGGTCGAGGTCCACTGCGCCCCCTGTTGAAAATGTTCCAAAGCAGCGAAGCTGGAGGAAATAGCAATCTGATGAGGAATCTGCAGGAGAAAGGCAATTCACTGAACGTCAAACAAAAGCAGACTAGATAAAAGTCGGGGGAGGAGAAAAGGCTGGTGGCTCATAACTGCTGATAGTAGTCCAACTGATTATTTTCCATTCTTTAAAGAAGTATACTTAAACAACATTTTGCATTAGCAGTTTCATGGCAACATATTCTTTCCAAAAGCAAATGTTTTGCTTTCATGACGAACAGATGCTCTCTGCAGATATCCATGTGGTTCTAATTTGAAATGTGTGGTAATGTCCAAAAATAAGTGGCAAGTGTGTCAAGTCTGAATCTGGAGAGGTGTCACTTTGATTAACTTCTCTCTTTATTCAATATAAACCTCTGTCCCGATCAGTTCCGTGTGCTATCCTAAAAAAAGATGGCAAAGTCTGTTGGGTGCGTGTCAGGAAGTCCTACAAAATAATCTTCCACCATTGTACAGAAAACCTAGTCTTATCCCGATTTCTGTCCCTACCACTACAACAGAACAGAAGACAACATAAACAAAGTTAGTGCCTCTATCCCTGTGGGTGAATGGCGGTTGGTTTCTGTCGCAGTGAAATGTCTTTCTCAAAAGGGTGTTTGACCTTCTTTATCTGTTCAAAGCCCAGGCACCAGAATGTCTTTCATCTTCTATCACCTCAGTCTGTGAGCTTGCTGTAAGCCAATGGGTCTCCTTACGAGTTAGCCGGTTCACAGAAAAAGTGGATTAATACTGCTTACCACTACTTATACAGTACTGGTGAATTACGAGTCGTCGTTACACAGTTGGCGGTAACACCGCCGCTTGTCATTCCTGTGCATGTATTACAACAGTATATCGGACGGCGGTACAACCATCGACGGAATTACTGGCAAAACGGAATTATCAGCTTATCATGAGTCGGGAATATGGCGGTAACACCGCCAAATAGTGCCAGTAATACCAGCAAAAGCACGGTAGAAAAACCTCCACCTGAGTTCTGGAGGTAAATGTATACAGGTGAGTGAAAACAGGCCACAGGTGCATCCAATGTACTCAGGATTGGTACATAAAGGCCACAACCACCCCAAACACACTTCCCAACACCACCATGCTGACACTGGTCTGTGAGAGGGTGAACATGCAGCTGGTCAAGTTGGACATTGACCTGCAGGAGCTGGACCACCATCAGAGGGGGCATGCAGCAGAGATGAGGAGGAGGTGGATGGCGATAGAGACGCCAAGCAAGGAGAGCGGTCATACCCCGGGTCGGGACCTCACCATGGACCCTAAGAAACAGCAAGCAAAACCCTGTATCATCTTAACAGGGAGACTATGAACAATCAGCTGACCTTGATCCAGGGGGTCAGTGGAAGTAGGATCAGCACAGCCATTCCACAGCTGGCAATGCTGGTGTTTGTCCTGAACTACCTGAAGACTGGCATGTTCCAGAATCCTGTGGGAATTCTGCATGGCATCATGCAGCAAGCCTTTTCCAAAGTGCTTGGTCAGGTGCTGGAAGCACTCATGCGACATGTGGGACAATTCATTGCACTCCCCACGACTCAGACAGTAGAAAGCCACACAGGCTAGATTCTATTGCGTGGCACACAGGCCCAATGTACTGGCCGCCCTGCATTGCACCCATGTGGAGTTGGTTGCACCTAAGGCATCCGAGGAAGCATACCGCAACCACAAGCAGTACCACTCCCTCAATGTCCAAATCACCTGTAAGCAGCCCACCCTCACCATCATGCTGTCATGAACTACAGAACACGCCCCTTTTGGACTTCCTGGTCCTTGTCTCAACGGGCTTACACTCCCTTGTACTTCCAACATGGCCGGCCACTGTGAAACACCTTCCTCGCTCTACACCTTGGACGTAGCGTGTTCAATTTTAGACCACGCCTCCGCGCGTCTCAATGCCATTGTAAAGTAGCGACCAGTATAGTTTCCCTTGCTTCTTCCAGCCTACCCCATTCCTAGTCCCTTTCCTTCCTTTCTTGATTCCTGGACTCGTGTGCTAGTAGCGCACAGTTAATTTGCCGGATTCCTGGATCCTTGCATCCCGGAACTTTGAACGCACACTGGAGTCGGAAGAGACTCGTGCAGCCTTATTCAAGACTCGATCAGTCCGCAAGAAGGCATCGATCAAGAAATCCAGCAAAGATCGAACTCAGGTGAGAAGAAGGGGGGGGGGGGGGACTCCTTGACACATGCATTGGTGTGCAAGCTTCTCATGATCTATCCATGATGCCATGGTCCTGCAGAACAGCGCACGGCTGAGGTTCATGGAGAGGCACAGAGGCCAATGGACCTGGATATTGGGTGAGTTCCACAACACCAACGTTGCTGTAGAATTGGACTATTGTGGGGCAGGGGGAGGAGGGGGAAAACACAGACATTGCATGACGTGTTAAGGTCCTGTACATGTCCGTTCAGGCCCCACATGACAGACTGCAAACCACAGGACTGTGACATGACGCATAATGCCAAAGAAATTGGCCAAGTTATATCCCCATCAGGTCAGTCACACACACAGGACTACAGGCACCACAAAAACAAAATCAGATTTCCATAAACATACTTGGGCACCAAACTGGGGGGCTGGCCTACTGTCAGTAATCGGCTCACCCGATCGCATAGGCTTGCACCTGTGCCTGTTGAGTCACCATCTAGGGCCAGAAAGCCACCCATGCCCTTGGTACCCTGCTCCTAATCATTAAGGCTGTCGTCACATTCTCTGCTTCAGCAAAGAGCACCATTCCTCATCCGCTGGCGGTTACTGTTGAGACATTGGAAGCCTTTCCTTGCACGACACTGTACGAGAGGGAAGCGCACGTCTCACGCTCACATGACAAAAAACACGTGACACAAGGAGAATAACGACAGCCCCCGAGCGACAAGTCTGCGCTTCTAATTGAAGTTTTTTGGGACTTCCGTGTTTCTCCCTGACTCGGTGTTTTCTTGTATTCCCGACTCCTGCTTCGTTTTCCGGACTTGCCCTTTGCCACCCCCAGTTCAGTTCACTACCTGACGAATTCCTAACCTGCCTGCTTGACGGACCACTTTGTTGAACGTCTCAATCGTTTTGCTGCCCGCTCATTGTTGACTCTGCCTGCTTAACAGACTGGTTCCGCCTTACGAATCCTTCATCACCTCCCAGAGAACCATATGCGCACAGACTAGAGACGCTTGCTGCCTTGTGCTGTGTTCCATCCAGGCGTCCTCGTGCCGTCGGGGTAGGTCTTTGATGCTTACTTGGATTCCCGAACTTTCACTTTATCACCTGGACCATATTTCTGGTAAGAGCTTTTCTTCTTTAGGACTTGAGCCTAGTCTCCCTGTTCCTGTTTTTACTCAGTATGGGTTCTGTTGTTTTAGGTGATTTCCATCCCCTTGGGAGGTATTTAGGGACACTATCACCACACCCACTCCACTACCCGTTACCCGCCAGGGAGCTCCCACATATTGTGAGGTTGGTTCTTTCTTCAGTCTGAGTGTTTGAGGGTGACTTCTGAAAACCAAGTTGTAACTAATTATGTCTTCTTACTGCCATAGCCGGCGTGTCGTGGGTGTGTCTCCATCTTCCAACTACTAGATCCCTCTGCTTGTTACCTTCACACAGCAGAGGGCTACAATAGTAGGAAGAATTTGTCAGCAACGTGCAAGTCATGCCTCCCAGACCAGTGCTTCCTCCACACCTCCACATTGCAACGCAGTCTTGGCGGTGAGTCTTAACACCTACCTAGGGGTGCACAAGGCATGTCCAGCCCCCCCACCCCACCTCGAGTCAGCAAAAGAGTAAAAAGATGATGGCAACATTACAAATGGCCAAAGTAACCGTCAATTCAATGGCAAACGACAGTACAGAGATACACATGGAAAGTAGATGCACTAACAACTCTCTGCTTCTCCGAACAGACTGGGCACCCCCTAGACATCTTTTGGGTGGTGAGCCACTAGCTGGGGCACAAGAGACACAAATTGAGCTCCAGGGGTGGGGGGGGGGGTCTGGCATGTTAATGTACTGAGACCACTGCCACACATGTAATGACATGCTGCTAAAATGCAACTAAGTCACATGACACTGGTAGATGACATGGCATGATCAGAGGCTACAGTGGATGTCAACAATCATGGACTCCACACACACGACACCCAGAAATGCTACAGGCACCCATCAGGGACCATGCATTGAAGCACTGCAATAGCAGGAGTCTCTGCAGCTGCCGCAGTGTGTGGGGGCACTGTCACTACATGTCCTGGGTGGGGGGGCCCCCCCCTCGGACCTAAAAAAGAAAAGGTTTCTTTTTGAAGTCACTAACTTCATAAAGAAATGATTTCTGTTACGGCGCAACAGGAATAATGTCTTTACAAAAGCAGAGGGACTACAAAAAGAAACAATTTCCTTTTGAAGTCTGAAGGCTCCCTCCACCCCATGACATGGAAGCCTCCAGGCTAGAGGCCTCCATGTCATGGTGAAATTATTTGCGTTACGGTTCGATCCTGTAACGGAACTAATTTCTTTATGAAGTCATTGATACTTCAAAAGGAAACCATTTATTTTTGAGGTAACAGTGCTACACTCCATCGATCCCAGGACATGGAGCCCTCTAGATCCTCTGCAGATGACAGGAACAAGCGTTCCTGGCTGCTGCACGGAGCTGAAGGCCTCGCTCCCTGGACCAAAGGATTAAAAATAAGAAAATGTATTTTCTTTAAATGTGTGTGCGTGCATGTAGGTGTGTCTGTATATGCACATAATGCTATATGCATATATGAGTGAGTGCATGATGTATGGGTGGTTGCCTAGGTGTGCCAGTGTGAGTGTATGGTGAAAGGCTACACACTTAAAAGTATGTGTAGCTGAGTGTGCGTGTATGGTGAATGGTGTGCGTGCTTGTGCTCAGGGGTGCAACGAAATCTCCATTTCAGAGGGGGCTAACCCTTAAAATGTTGGGAGAGGTGCCAACTTTAGGGGCAGTGAGGAAGGGCATCTAACGTCTCTATGCATTCAAATCAGGCTATTCTAGTGCAGCTTCAATGTTACAAGCAGTTAACTCTCTCAAGTCTGAAAGCACGCACTTTAGAACTGCTGTGAGAATGAACAATCTCCTGTCCCCCCCCCCCCACACTCCCTCCCGGTCTACCCTTCCAATCTCTCCTCTGGACTCTCCTCTGGAATGCAAGTAATAAACCCACATCACGGTTTGAATTGCCTAAAAAATTACAGTGAAACGTTTTACAGTCAATGGTCTTCCACCTGCTAAAACACAATCCTGCAACGATGAGTGGGGGAAGGGAGGTGGCAGAAAGGGGGAGATTCTCAGATCTCACTCTCAGACATAATGAGTGCCATTAGGGAATTCAGAGCCTCTGTGGAGGAGAACATCAGTGGCCTATCATTTGAAGTGTCCTTTTTGTGTCAGGATTTCCGCAAACTGACTTCAAGAGTGGGAGAAGCAACAGTGCATTTCAGACTCAGAGAACGCTCTCAAGCGCATGGTGATGTCTCAGGAACGTAATGTCTTGGAAAACATAGCGGAAGAAGGAAGGTTGTAATGCAATAACCTCTGTATTTTTGGGCTACTGGAGAAGGAGGAGGAGCCCTGCACAGAGCTTTTCTTGGAACTCTCGTTCTGCTGTCAAACACTCTTCTGACATCTGCCATCATCTGGAAGTACTCTGTCTCACTGAGACTTGGTTCACGGCCAGCTCTGTCACAAGTTTTGATACTCTCCTTCCTGATGGCTACAAGAGCCTCTCTGAACCCAGAACCAACCGTCCCAGTGGGGGTGTAGCCCTGATTTTCCCGTAGTGGATCCCTGCTTCTGTCATTCCAACGCAGGACTACTCCTACTTTGAATGCCTGGTCTGGAGGCTCTCTATGTTTCCTGGCCTCTCTATCACTGTGGCCACTATCTACAGGTCGCCCTCTTCCGCGCTGAGTGGGCTTACCTCTCCTCCTCCCTCCTTGCCTCAACCTCTCCTGCTCGGACACCTGAACATCCACCTGGATGCAACTAGCCCCTCGTCGGGGCTGTTTCATAACGTCTGTCTGTCTGTCTGCCTCTCTCTTTTGTCCCCCTTGGCCCGACTCACTCTGCAGGGCATACCCGGATCTTCTGATCTCTTCAGACCTCCCCCTCACCAATTCTCTCGGAGTAACCATTTTCTTATTTCCTCCCACCTCTCTCTCTAACCCTAAGGTCAAGCCATCCCCAGCATTGCCACCCACCTTCTCGGTCATCCGGCCATTGAAGCGTGTGTCGGTTGAGGCTTTCGCTGCCACCTTATCTCCTCCTCCTTTTCCTCCTCCTCCTGCTCCTCCTCCCTCTCCTCCTCCCTCTCCTCCTCCCTCTCCTCCTCCCTCTCCTCCTCCTCCCTCTCCTCCTCCTCCTCCTCCTCCTCCCCCTCCTCCACATATGGCTGACTCACACTCTGGCACAGCCCTCTCTAACCTTCATCTCTCCATCTCTAACACTCTTGACGTCCTTGTCCCTGTCATGAGGATCCCTTTTAAGCCCACATCAAAGTGCAACTCTTGGTAAGATTCCAACCACGACACCCATAAACCCAAGTGTAGGACGGCTGAGAGGCAGTGGAGGGCATCAAGTGCACCCTCTGACGCACCGGCCTGCCACCTGCTCCAAAGGCAGTACAGACTCAATGTCCTCTCTTAGAAGAGAGCCTACATCCAAGCCTGCATCTCTGTGGCCTCCAACAACTTGGTAGAACTTTTCAAACTCTGCAAGGGGCTGGTGAACCCTGTTGCAGTCTCTACCTCTCCTGTTCCCTCCCAGACCCTCTGCACGGCTCTGGCTTCTCATTTCACTACTAAAAATGAGGACATCCTGTACACTCTCTCGTCCTATTCCTCCTCCTCTACCACCACCCCTCTTTGGCAATTTCTCCTCTTCCTTTCTCCTCCTTTCCCCGGTTCACCCTTGACTATGTTTCTAGGCAAGTCCGACTATGACAATTTCATCAAAACAAGTTCTCCCCTGCTCAAGGACCATAACGACAACCTTGCTCCAGCCTTAGCCGATTTCTGCAATCACTCTATTGCCTATGGAACCTTCCCTCCTTCAGCACTCCATTGTGCACCCTCTTCTAAAGAAGCCCTCAGCCTTCCTCTCCAGCAAATTATTGCCCAATATCCATCACTCCTTTCCAGGAAAGGCTGGCCATCTCCCAGCTTAATCTGCATACTGAATCTGTTGGTTGTCTCCACGACCCCCAGTCTGGCCTTAGAGTGGCCAGAAGCACAGAAATTGCTCTCCTGAACACACGTGGCGACCTCCGCTCCAATCTTGACTCTAACCATCCTTCTGTCCTCATTCTCCTTGATCTAGCCTCTGCTTTCGACACAGTCAGCCACGCCATCATGCTCAATCGCTTCTGTGACAACCTCGGTATTACTGGTCAGGCAGTGGCCTGATTGACCTCCTTTCTCAACGACCGGCACGCTCAGGTCCAACTGGGTTCTTTCCTCTCATCAATCTCTCTCTGTACTTGTGGTGTTCCCCAGGGGTCTAACCTCTCCCTGGCTCTTCAACCACTATCTGGCAACTCTTGCCAAGCGCATCTCTACTTTCTGCTCCAATTCTCAATGTTATGCGGATGACACTCAGCACTCTTTCAGGCTCCCCTCAGCCACCTCTTCTTCTCTCATTCTAGACTGTCTGACCGCAATTCAGGAATAGTGCGCCACCAGTGATCTCTGCCTCAATACCAGTAAAAACGAGATCCCCCTCATTGGGACACCTGCTCCCTCCTTTCCTCTCTCTCTCTCTCTGCCCGCCCGCCTTGGGCCCTCTTCCTGCTCCTTCCTCGAAGGCTAAGAATCTTGGTGTCATCTTGGACTCCACCCTCTCCTTCTCTCCTCACATCTCTGATGTCTCTAAGAAGGCAAACTATCAGCTGCACCCCCTCAGAGGTATTCTCCCTTTTCTCCCTTTCCCCCAAAAGCTCACTGTCTCCAGAGCTCTGGTCCTCTCTAGACTGGACTATTGCAACAGCCACTTTCTAAATCTTCCTGCCTAGACTCTCCGGCTTTTACAACTTATCGAGAACAGGACAACAAGACCTGTCCTTGGCCTCAATCCCAGGAATCGAATCTCCCCAGCTCTGAAATCTCTTCACTGGCTCCCTGTGGCTGCAAGGATCAAATTCAATACCCTTTGCATCGGCTAGAAAGGCTTTCTGGGGCCTGGGACTGCTCTATCTCCAACGTGCTCTTCCAAAACATCTTCCTTCTCGAGCTCTACACTCATCCCCCTCCAACTCTCTGAGGGTCAGACGCTTCTCCAAGCAGAGAGTTGGGAGCAGATCTATCTCCTGGGCTGGGGCTTCCCTCTGGAACAGCCTCCCTGACTCTCTCAAACTTGAGCAGAAACACCTCCGGTTCCGGAAGCAACTCTAGACCTTCCCTTTCCCTTCCGCTATCTCTCTTCCTCTCCCCTGCTGAGGCACCTGACTGCCCCTTGCACTGGTCACTCACTGAACTTGGTCCAGGCTCCTGCATGTCCAGTTGCCCTTGCACTGCCTCCGGGCTCCGAAGCATTTAAGGGTCTGTATCTGCAACCCTATAGTCCCTTCTCTCTGCACTTATGAGCCACCTGCACTTGTGAGTTAACTGCACTTCCGCCTTCCCCTCTGGCACGCCTCCCATTCAATCTCCTCTGCACTTGCACAATCAGAATGACACATGGCCTAGTAAGATCGTTAATTTGTCCTCCCTTGTTTCCTGCTCCTTGTCTTGTCGCTCCTAGAAACACTTGTGTACAGGCGCGTTATAAATGCCACATCATATGATATCATATTGACACCAGCCAGTCCGATAACTCAAGTGCGTGGAGAATTTATCTCAACGTCACCATCCTGAATTTGTCTTTCCTCAGGAACTTGATCAAGGCCCCGAAGTCCAAAATGGGACAGAGACCTCCTCCCTTCTTGGGCACCAGGAAATGCTGGTAATACCAGCCTGACTCTCTGCTCAGGAGATTCACCTCTTCCACAGCACCCTTCAACAACAGGGCTCGCAGTTCTTCCTGGAGCTCCTGTTCCGTTTGGCATGGAGGTGGCACAGAGGATCTTTAAGAAGGACAGACAATAACCCCACCACATGAGCTCAAGGTCCCAGGCGTTGGAGGAAATCTCCCGCTTTTAGGGCCAATGCACTGACAGTTATCCACCAAACGGAGAGTTGTGGGCAGGGAAAATCAAGCGTCCTCGATGGCATAGCCACCCCTCTGCTGCTGCCGCTACTTGCTGGTCTTTGGAAGCCCACCTACACTTCCGCAGTACGAGAAACACTTTTGCACCTGCCTGGCTTGCGGGAGATGAGCATTCCTGCCGCAAGGCATGTAACGCCTGTAGCCCCTGCCCCTAGAGGCAAAGTTTAAGGCAGGCCTGACTGGCTGCGCAGCAAAGCCCAGCAATTTTGCAGCAATCTTTTACTCCTTGAATTTCTCCAGGGATTCATCAGCCTTTTGACCAAAAACAATTCTCCCTCAAAGGGCATGTCTAGAAACCTATTCTGGATGTTTGATGAAAAACTTGAGAAGCACAGGTAAGCCTAAGTACCAAAGCTGAGCCCATTGACCGGCCAATGCAGTCCGTCACCTCCCGTTTGCAGTGACTGCCTGGACACCTCCTTCCCATTGTCCACCAGCTGTTTAAAACCATCTTGCAGCTCCCCTTCAGGGATGTATTGGGCTGCGTGTTCCACCGCCTTCCAGAGGCCAAAGGAATACTGGCCAAATCCACTAGACCTATTACTTGTCTTCAAAGACATGCTGCTAGCTGTGAAGATCTTTTTTGCTATCGAATCCAGCCTCTTGCCTTCCCTGTCAGGAGGCAGGTTCGAGGTGGAGGAAGGTGCCCTGGTGGAAACCGTGTCCGCCTGTGTTAGGAAAGATTCTCTTTACTGCACCTTTCCTTCCATCTTTATGGCACCCCTAAACATTTTGCTTTTATTTTTCAATCTGACCTGTACTTTTTGCAGCACAGTGAAGCCTTAAGCTTCACTGTACTGGCCTTTGCTCACATGTTATGGGGAAACTGATATGTCCTTAAGGCTATCAGTAGTGGGAAAAAGTGTTTCCCTTAGTCTTGTGACTATGTTGCTACTTGTGGTTACTTTTGTATCACATGTGGTAACTTTTTATCATTGCACACAGCAGCATACACTGCAGTACAATGGGGTTCATTTTTGTTTTGCCCTAGACTAACACTCAAATGATTTTCTGGTTATTCTGAGGAGCTTAAAAGATGGGCTGGTGGCAGCAGTGCCTTTTCCCCAGTTTTTGGGGAATTTTGTGTTAGCTTAACCGCGTTTACCGCGTATGGCTACTTACTGTGGCTACTGGGCAAACATGGCCGTGCCACAAGGTTTTTCATCCATTCTTTTTGCATCTTCTTATTTAGCCTTCTTCCTGGCCTCAGAGGTCAAAAAGATCCTAAGGACTTCCAGTGCCCGGGAAAGCAGCAGCTTTTGGAGGGCTACTGGAGGGCTTTGTGTGTTTGCAGACAAGATGTGGGCTGGGTCAGTCTGACCCTAATACACATCCTGGTTTCTCTGTGTGTGAGTGGTATGCATGAGTGTTCCCGCCAGTGGTCCTGATTAGACCACTGTATGGTGTGTGTGTGGGCTAGTTATGCCATTGGCTAGTGGGAGTTTCGACTCCTACCTAGCTTTTACGATAAGAAGAGGGCCCCTGCATGCAATTCTCAGAGATCCTGGAAGAACCTGAAGGAGCCAAGAATCCGTCCAGCTGAGAAGACCCGCAAAGAAACCTGTAACCTGTCTGAAGGAGGCCTGGCAACCAACTTCTGCTGCAGTCCTGGTGGAGCCCTGTCTGTCTCTTGATCTACAGTAGGCCTGCAAAGGTGCTACGACCCCTGGATTGGAGGGACCACCCATTCCCGAAGCCTACTCGGTGCACAGCGCAAAAACCGCTTTCGGAAGTGCCATGGAATTGTCCTATGGCTGGCCAGCTTCGTTTTTGGGCTACCGCGTTATCTTCGTTGCCGTTCTGAGTTTCAGCCTGAAACTTGGCACACCCTCAGCTGTCACTGCAACGGCACCCTCTGGGAGATTTCGCCGTCCTAGCCCCAAGGGGACCCTAGAAAGACCGGAAAGTCCTTCTACTGAGTCCTGCTGCATCGGTGTGCACGGTCCAAAACCTGCTTTTCTGACCCCACCTCCAGTCCCGAGAAGGGTGCTGCATCGTTTGTTTCTGCATTTCTTCATCAAGAGTCCTTGCACCAGCAAAAGATCCTAACCAGAGAATCACTCGAACCTGCAACCCGTGAAAATCGAGGACCGCGGATTTTGGCGGGAAAAGCAAGCCAGGACACCCTTCCTTTGTTCTGGAAAGTCTTGGGAAGATTCGGAGTGAGGGGGGTAAGTTATTGAGCTTTTAACATACCCCTACACTCCCATTGTAAGTCAATGGACTTATAATATTATTTATCTAAAACCTATTGGCTTTGCCAATACTTGCCTTGGCAAGACTTCTAACTGTTGGGGGGAATATTGGACATTGTCTATCTTGAACCCTGGCTCTAAGAATCCGTCACTGGACCCCAGAGACCCTACCTACATTTTCTCCTGCCTCCCGAGTGCTGTATCTTTGTATCCTGAACAATAGGGCACAAGGCCCCAGGCAACTTAGGGTTGGACAATATTAGTTAGGGGTTACCTCTCTGTGGACCTTTTTGTGTGTAATACTCACCTATTCATTCCCTTGAAGGAATATCTTGAGTTGTATTATGCAGTTGAACCTGTGATTGTATACATGTATTTTAGTTTGACGGTATTGGCTGATAAATCCACATGCTTGTGTTCATTTTTCTTATAGTATATTTGGCCATAATTAAATAACTATTTTTATACATCCTGTCTAAGGGTAATTTGTGACTCCTTGTGGACCCTTTACAATCTCACCCCTCCTTGTGGACTCCTTGTGGACCCTTTACAATCTCACCCCTCTGAAGATCTTAGCCTAGACCGCCTGTCACTGCTACCTTAAACTGTTTTGGCAACAGCTTCCCAGAGTTGTTGCCGTCGCAATATAGGTTGGCCTTCTATACATCTGTCCACCAGGCCAGAGTATAAGAAATCAGTCTTAACAGCCTGCACAACTAGATATTCCTGGGAAGGGTGAGAGGACAAAAAGGACAGATCCCCTCTTCCCACCTGTATTTACCAGTCGTGGTGGAGCTGATCAAAGGACTAGAGCAGGGGCGTTGCCACAAGGAGGCGACTGTGCCGACTATAGCTGGATTCAGTGGCATGTGTCTTTCGGTAGCTGGACCCTGGTCCAAAATGTTGGTTCATTCAGAACCCTGGACTGGAACTGCCGAAGCATTGATCTCGAGAGTATTCGACCACCCTGTCCACTAATTACCTACATTTTGCATGGTCATCAGTGTAAGGCTGAGCCTGTTGCAATTCTACATCTGGGGATGCATCCAGCCGACTAGCATCATGCAGTCCCTGGGCCAAAGCCAAAATAGTTGACACCACCAGCCCCTGAATATATGGGGCCAACGTCTCCCCGATCGTCCACACCGAAAATGTGTTGCATGGGGCCGAAGAAATCGATCCAAGATAGCAGGGTGAAGGATTGGTTGCCGATGGTCAGCATCGAGGGCTTATCCTTCGGCGTCAAAGAGGTGGCTGCCGATGGCAAGCAAAGCTTGGGCACTGAAGAAGTGTCAGGAACGCCAGAGCCCTGAGGCTCACAGGAAGTCCCCAGCTTTGAATGCTTAACTGCCTTTTTCGGCGTCGAGCCCGAAGGCTCTCCTGACTCTGATGGCATTTGGGATTGAAATCATCAATATTATTCTTTACAATAAATACTTCCGCTTCAACAACAAATTCTACCTCCAGATTTCGGGCACATCAATGAGCTCCTCAGTGGCCCCCTGCATATTCAAATATTTTTATGTACCATTTTGAGAAAAGATTTATTCTAAACAAAGAACCTTGGAACAAGAACTTGATTTTCTGGAAACGATTTATTGATGACATTTTTGGCATCTGGAATGGGACACAAGATGAATTGCAACCATTTTTTGTCTACCTTAATTGGTGTCACAGAAAGATTCAGTTCACATTGGAAATAGGCAATCCAAAAATACATTTTCTGGATGTTGACATCACCAGACTAGACAACACATTTATCACAAAAATCTATAGAAAACCTACGGATGACAATAGTACCCTACATTACGCAAATTTTCACCCATCACATTTGAAACAGAATCTACCGTACAGCCAATGCCTAAGGGCTAAAAGAATCACTTCAGATGCAACCCTAATGACACATGAATTTGAAAAAATGCTAACAAGGTTTAAGACAAGAGGATTCCCGGAACATACTATCAATAATAAGGCTATTGAACGTACTGCAACCTTGGAGAGAAAAGAACTGTTGAAAGAGAAGCCAAGAAATGAAAACATGAGATTGATACACACACTCAAATTTTCAAGTCAAAGCTTTCGGATCAAAAAGATTATTCTAAAGAATTGGGACATCATAAAGTCTGATAGCAATCTCAACAAACTATTTCCGGAACCTCAAATGTTGGCCTTTAAAAGGGGCAAGAACGTCAGAGACTCGCTGATCAGAGCTGAAAACAAAAGTCAACAGCAAATGTTCCTGGCTAAACCAAAACACGGCACATTTGCCTGTCTTAATTGCCAACATTGTTCTAATATTTTGAAAGGAGACCACATCCGACATCCCAATAGTGGCAAGAGAATTCCTCTAAAAGATTTTGCAACTTGTGACAACAAAAATCTAATTTACGTCTTGAAATGCCCCTCTGGCAAATACTATGTAGGAAAAACCACGAGAAAAATAAAAGAAAAGACTTACCGAGCACAAATCTAATATAAGAACAGGCAATCAGAAGTCACCAGTATTTAGGCATTTCAATGAGAACCGACATAACATCTCACAGATCCGATGGGTGGTCCTGGAAATCACGAAACACTTACCCAGGGGCGGAGATAATGCAAAAAGACTTGCACAAAGAGAATTGTATGGGATTCACAAACTTGATGCATTAGCCCCATTGGGTCTAAACTAAGACTTCTATATGGGTTATTTCTTATAAATCTTACCAGAGATAAGACAAAGCTAGATGATAATGAACCTCCCAAAATATTACTTACAATTATATTACTTTCAGCAGACCCTTTTTTTCAACCCCCCAGGTCTATGATTCTTGTTCCCGTTATTCAGAGTCTTTAACTCCAGTTTAAACAACCCTACTGTTCCTGTTGATATTTTCCTCATTATGTTTTCCTCATGATATGTTTCTGAGATTGTGAGCTTGCGTAAAGACAGTCCCACTGTTACTAATGGTCTTTTTTCCATGTCATCTCTCTGTATACAATTGTAAACACCTTACAAAACTGAACGATTCTGATTATGTTGTGATTTCTATATTATTGTTATTTTTACCATTTATCACAAATTAGATAGATTTAGCATTAGGGACATGTGAATTCAAACCATGACAACGACTGATCTTTTGAGATGTTTCCCACACAACATGACTTTTACATTTTTTACATCATTTTCTTAATGATTCTATTTTTTACCATCTCCTCCCTTTTTTTATTACTCTTACGATGTTGACCACACTTATTACCTCATACTATTATCTCATAATACTTCTTTACACGCATCATCAGATTTTATTGGCTCTTTGTTTTAGATGCTTTTACTCGTTAAACATCATCTGGATGTTTTCTGCCAGTCGAGCTTGCTTTCAGCATCCATTAAATATTCTTCTACTTATCTTTTTGTGTTTACCGAGGCACTTTACATCGGAATATACATGTTCCTGCTTTTACACACAATATCAACCCCCCTCCCTTTTTTCATTCGTTACTAAACTGATCTTTTCCAAGGACATCCTCCAACAACCCTGGTTTCTTCGTACCTACTTCGATATTGACCGCAACTGCGCATGCGCGTGATGACGTCACAGTGTTTACACCGCGACATCACACGTTCTCTCGACACAGTACGTTGATTTGCATCGCTATACTTCTGAGTATTTAAGGACCGCTTCCAGTCACCTCCTTTGTAGCGGATCCTGCCAGGAGACAGCTCACCCCGGAAGACTGTGGTGTTCTTCTTTTCTTCTACACTATTTCGTCCAACATGAGTGTACTTCGACTCTTGATACTTGTTTGACTTTAAGCCCACTAGGGTCATTTAACCCTTCCTTTTTTTCAGATTTCTTTTTAGAACAGGGGTTTTCCCTGGCCCATTCATTGCTGAACACAATGGCTGACCACACTACTAACCTGGATCCCGCTTCAGTATTTACTCGTTAACTGTGTTGAGACCCTTGCTGGTAGGATACAGCTATGCCTTTACTATCCTTACTTTTTCTTACCTACCGATCCATTCTAATAATTTTTTACAATATTCTTTTGCATATTTTACGAATAGGACCTCAGCATATTCTGACACAAATAGACAGAGGATCTACTTCCCACCTTCTCTATGATGTAAAACTATCTTTTTGATGACTGGTATAATCTAAGCCATCGGTAAATGTTCTCTTGGAATATTGACATGCCCTATTTTTGACAGAAATTACTTTGACTATTAGGTTTAACACAGCATACTAAATAGACATTATATGTGATTCACTTTGTGATGAACTTTTTTGTACTGATAGGACAACACAGTGTGTCTATGACCATTAGTAAGGAACAAATGAATGAGCATGATATGGGTTTCTTTTTGGATCTTTATCCACAAAATTCGGTGTTATGATATGACTGATTTGATTACCTTTGTAATAATATATAAGTTACTCTGCATTGAGATGATTTGTTCTAATGTGGATTTATTTGAATGTTATGTTTTTCAGAGATTGTTTGAAAAGTTTGAAAATTATTAAAATTGCCCCTGAAGAAGTGAACCAATTCACGAAACGCGTGGGCTCCTAAATAAATCATTGGATTTAAACTAATATACGTTTTATCATTGTGTATATTTGTACATATGCAATTGAACAATTATTATTGATCATTCTACTGTTAATCTCAATCGAATATATTACCCAATCTTCTATTTAATAGAAAAAATTAATAATAGGACTCGTCATTGAGCCACCCATAGAGTGCAGAGGACGTGAGTTCCCAGATTTGGGAACTCGACTTTTGTTTTATGTCTTTGCAGCCCATATGTCAGGGCTGTCATCTTTCTCCTCCGCACATTAAAATGCATTATTCCCTTGTATAAAATCCACTTACTATATACACACATAAATCAGGTGTGTCGATTGATCTACTCATATTGTCTGATGGCATCAGTATTAGTGCTTGCATGGGGTCGGGACCCCTGAGCGCCACTGAAGCCTGCTGTTTCGGGGGCGCACCTCCACCTATAGCCACCTTTTCAAACATTGCCAGCATCTGGGATGCAAACTCTTCCCACTCTTGACGAGTAGTCGTCCCGTCGATGACTTACCTCGCTCTGGCGAGGAGTCAGAATCGAGTCAGTGCCTGTGGTGCCTCCTCTTCTTATGAGACGATGCAGAGGAAGAGTGGCTCCATGAGTGAGACTGCTTCTTTGTCTTGTGCCGATGTTGTTTCTCTTTCTCTGAGGTAGGCCCCTCTGTTTCGGCTTCTGAGGACAAAACAGACAACCGTGCAGGTGATTTCACCCACGGCAAGCATGGCTGCCTGCTCTCTAAGGGACTTAGGATACATTTTTCCACACAAATCACACCCCTTGGTGTCGTGGCCCGTGCCGAGGCACCACACGCAGATGTCATGCGGGTCAGTCACCGACATCTTGAAGTCACAGTCAGTGCAGCGCTTAAGATCTGAAATCTGAGGTGCAGACATCTCACGGTCAAGGAAAAATACAAAATCTGATGAGAATTTCATCAAAAAGAGTCGAGGACTCGATAAATAACACAATGTTCCTCAAGAGCAGTGTGTCAAGTGTGTGGGAGAATGGAACTGAGGTACAGGGCGAAGTGACTCGGTATATATACAATACCTGATGTCACGTTCGGAGCAGACGATCGAACACAGCGCAAGACGGATTGACGATCAACAGCGAGTTGAGGTCCACTACGCCCCCTGTCAAAGTTTTTCCAAGCAGCAGAGCTTGATGAGGATATCTATGTGATGAGGAAACTGGGAGAAAGGCAATACATTGAAATGCTATTTTTCCTTGGGGAGAGACACTCTTACCACTGGGTTAAAGGAGGAACTGGCTTATTGTCACTTTGATATATTTTCCACCTCCTAGCAAGGGTGAAAGGGTAAAAGGGTAAACTCCAAGGGTGTAACCCAACAAAGTATTGTATCCAAACAACAGGTCTTTCGTACCCATAAAATTAAATATCCTCCCAAAGGTATATCAAAAGGAATGACGGAAATATGGCTTTTTCTATACCATCTGTCTTCAATAAGGTTAAACCCTAAAATCCTTCTACTTACATCAAGGGAATTAAAACCACTATTAAAAGTAGAAAGGACGTGGGAAAACCTAATTTCCTTAAAATGTTCTACATGTCCCAGAATCCCTGAGGGACTGCGACAAAGAAGAGGGCTGATGAAGCATGCAGAAGTAAAGGACAGGCAAACAGACCTAGCAGCCTTTGCCAGGGTCAGGCAATTAATACTAAGGGCCTGCACTGGAAGTCAACTGACCCACTTAAGAGGCATAAACGGCTGCAGCATGAATGAGCATAAGAAAGAAGCTGGAGCGGTAGTTCGAAGGTTGGCAGTAGTAGCAGAAGCAGAGCACAAGGCTGGCAGTTCACAAGGAAGTGTGAGCACTTACATGCCAGAACAAGAGAGGAACAGATTTCACCTGCGGGTTCAGAGTTGGCCCTGTGCTCACAAACCCCGTTTGGCTGTGGCTGCAATGGAAGAAACTGGGAGAATTTAGCAATCTTTCCATGTGCGCCTAATTGCCTTGAATGCAGAGCTGAGGCTGCACGGCTACCCGAGGCCCGTGTGCTTCTGCAAGCCAAGGAAATTCTCTGTGGTCGAGACCAGAGAGACGCAAAGGGGTATGAGTCTCAAGAGTGCCTGAAGCAGTAGTAGCAGAAAGAAAGTCGGGAAGTAGAAGACGTCAGCAGCAGTGATTTTGGAGTCGGTGAAGCTCAATTCCAATTCACAAGAAACTCCTTGCCGGTAACTGAAACCAACTAAATTAACACTTGCATAGAACTGGGAGTGAGCAAAAGTTGTTTGTTACAGTGGGAAATCCTCACAACAAAGAAAATGTATCCCTCACATATTTAGCACAAGTTAAAGTGCTCGCTTAGAGCGAAAGTCTCATTTTCCATTGTTGCATTAAAAACCCTTAGCGGAATGGTCGCGTGTCTCCTATTAAGAGGATAAATGTTGCCAGGTAATCACTCGAGAGGTAGCAGCAAAGCTTTCTGAATTGTTACAAGAACACTTACATGAAAGGAAGGTAGTGTGTAAGGGATTATGATTCCCAATACACGTTAAAGATGAACTCTGTATGAAGAAAACGGAAAGCAAGTCTTTAAATGTTGAAATTCGTCAAAGAGTGGTCGCATGTACCCAATTTCATTTCTCTAATGAAACCTGACTCTTGTAACTTTCAGAATAAATACTTTGTAGTTGTAGAAGTTGCTGGAGTCACGAGAAGGACAAGCATTACCCAAGAAAGTAGACCGATACTTTCTAAGGTGAAACCAGCCCTATTAAGACCTAATATTTATTATTATTAATAATTATTATTAACCACCGATTCTTTGAAGTTGTTGAAGCTGTTATAAATCCAGTGTCGTCTGATACAAGGGTAACAAGGTTATCCAAGGCCCGAAGAGTGGCAATACAGCTTTGGGGTAACTACTGGAAACAAGAAGGTGTGTATTAACCTGCATAAGGGAGCTGTGTGCTTCTTAGCAGAACTGATCAGCAATCGGTGAAGCTGAGACTGTTAAGCCTGAAAAAGAGAAGCATTCTAGAAGCCAAGACAGGTTCTAGTGGTAGCTGCAAGACAGACAGAAGAGGCAAAGAGGCTGCCCTTACTTGCCTACCTGTGGAGGTCGAAGATCCTTCTCTTAATTGCTTGATAAATCCTTAAAGTATCCAGTTGCAGCAGAACCAATAAAACTGTGGTTGTATATAATATTGTCAGAGCACCTTAAATTGAATGTAGTTGAAACAGTAGTAGATTGTGAAGCTAAGGAGTCTGCTTTCACAGTGCCGTTTGAAGAAGGGAGTTGTCCTGGAGAAAGAAACTCCCTTAGAAGAGGCATCTTGACCATTTATTCTAAAGACGCTGCAGAGGTTACAAAAAGGACAATTTTTGGAGCAGAAGTGGTACTTTTGTTTTGAACTTTGTCAATTCTATCCTGGAAGGAGGTTATCTAGGAATACCATTGGTGCGGTTTAATTTGTGGAGATTGGATAGGGAACTTTTCAACCAACGGAGAAGGAACTGTTACAAGTCCATTTATTTTGGTTGGGTAAACCTTTGTTTCTTTGGAACCTTCCAAGAAATGATTTAAGACTCTACTTTTCTTTGGGAAAAATGGTCTTTGGACATTCCTGGGAATGAGATCTACTCAGGACAAGTGGAAGTTATCCAAGTCACTGGTTATTTGGTAATCTTGTATTTATGTTGTTTATGCTTTGTTTTAAATGCTTTGTTGTTTAGTGTGAGGACCCGTTTTGTGTATGCTAGATATTCCCTTACATCCTGGGCTAGGTAGGACATTCCCAAGTAGAGTAGGTTTAGTTAGGTTTTCTTTGCATTTTCTGTTAAAAATAAAATATCAAATACGGAGCAAACAACAAGCAGTTGTCCGCCTCTCATTACTGAGCCCTCACAGTTGGTTAACATTTTAAAGTTTCAATCCTTGCATCTCTTGAATCCAGCATCTTGGGAGTGGACATATTGGCAAGAATGTCAAATTTTGAATCGAAATTGAGTGGAAATCGAGTGAAAATGTTTCTCTCATGATGGCCATTACCAACGAGCAGGGTGCTGCGTGCACGGAAAAAAGGAACTGAAGTACAGGGTGTAGTATATGTACAGTGACCAACATCACAACCAGAGTCGACAAGCACCACGTCGAGCCAAGAGGGATAGAGGGCCGAGCAAGGGCCACTACACCCCCTGTCGGAATCCTTTCAGAGCAGCTGATGCTGGGATGTATATCTATCTGATGAGGAATCTGCGGGAGAAAACAATCCATTGATATTATTAATATGTGCATTTAGCAGAGCAGTGCCAGATTCACTTATACCAATTTAGCACCTTAGACTAGTTTTCGCGAGGCCAGGTTTCATCATGCTCAATTTTCAGAAAAAGGCCACATTTCACTATTATCAGTTAGCATAGTAAAGCTAGATTCTGCTATTTCCTGTTAGCTCATTTACACAGTTACCACAGCAATGGCAGATTCAGTTACGTACAATTGGTACAGCAAGATCAGGTTTCATTGTGCTCACTTAATGCAATATAGACAAATCACATTGTTATTGGTTAGCACAGTAAAACTAGGTTCCATTAGGGGGGGCATGATCGACCTGGGAAGCATGGAGACGCTTCCTCTGTGAGCTCCAGAGCTTCTGCCAGCTGATCGCTCCTGCAGATCACAGTATTCTTTGAGGTTATTCATAGACCTGCCTACTCTGCGGGTTTATCCCAGAGACTCAGGGAAGAGCATAGAGCCTCCAGGATTTCCGGCTGTGTGAGCAACTTCCCCCACACCTCAATGTGATTGGTTAGAGAGCTAGTGGCCAACCACATGGAGGTGTGCACTGAAAGAAAGTATTGAGCGCAATTCCTGCTCATTTTGAGTTAAATTGACGTTCGGTTTGGGTTTTTTTTGTACAAAATATGGGTGGGAGGGTGTTCAGAGTTTTGGCAAAAAAGGGGCAGAGGAGGATTACATAATTCTCTGGGTTTTTCTTTTACAAATGTTGTCAGGTCTTGTTTCTTGTTCTTCTTGGGTTGTCTGATGAGGGAACCCACCCAGGCATGCAGTGACGCCGTATGGGGCCCAGAGTTCCCCCCCTTTCAGGGTTTGGTGCGCAGAAGGCGGAGGCCCGGCACTCTCAAAATGGCACCCAACTGCAAAGTGTAATTGAGCAACAAGCCTGACCAGCTCCGGCACCCGAACACTGAGCGAGACAGATGGCAGAGTCCCGACAGGGGCGAGTGGTCCCCCTGCGTCTTCTGGGTCCTCTTGCTGCAGCACACCTGCTGAGGAGAGAGCTGACCAGCCAGGTGCAGAAGGGGAGACTAAGGGAGCTGAAGTTGGAGCACCATGCAGTTATTATCTCTGGAATGGTGGCAGCAGTAAGCAGAGAGCAGGCTGGGGATAACTAAAAAGGGGGCAATTGCACGCTGCATGCGCTTGGTGAACATGGAAGAGCCGAGAGGAAGGACTGATTGCATTATATGTGAAAAACTGGTCCGAGAAGAAGGGACTGGCAGTGGGCTGGGTGTTACTTGGCCTTGTCACAGAGAAAGGAGACGTTAGCCTGGAGCTGCAGAGAGGCAGACCTATTCTGAAAAGCAAGCAGTTGCTCAGCGTGGAGTAGGCTGAGGGGTGTGTCGACCCAAAAACCAGCAGGGCTGTGTGGCAACAAGGGATTGAGGGGAAGATGAAGGTGAGGATGCAAGTGCAAGATGGGGGGGGAACGGAGTCAAGCGCAGGCTCAGATCCACTCACCTGAAAGTCCACAGTCACAAGGAGATTACGCACTGACAATGTGGTCAAATCTACAAATGCTCTTGGTGGAAATCAAGAAAGAGATTAAGAACAGTGCAGCAACATTAACCAGTTCGAATGAGGAGCTTGAAAAGCATGTCACGGCAGCAGAGAAATGGTTGGAGGAAGTGGAGACTGCCTTATGTGATCAAGGGTATGAGCAGGCTGAACTAAACGGAGAGGGTGGGGAGCAAGAAACAAGTGCTGGATTACGTATTGACAAGACAGGTTGAGTCGCAACAACATCCATCCGAGAGGTATCCCGAAATATGTAGCTGATGGGGAGTTGGAGGAATTTGTGGCAGCGCTCTTTCTCCACATACTGGGGATGCCAGACAAGGAAGTGATAGTTCTGGACCGTACGCACCGGGTGTTGCGACAAACACAAGGGCGTCCTCCCATCTATTCCCCTTGGATCCCCTGCCCAGGTGGCCAGGGAAAGGTAATCATTTTTGGATCCTGACCCTGGGGGTGGTGAAGCAAGCAGGATCACCTGGGTGGAGGGTTCACAGGGATTGGGAATGAGATGTAGTATTCAGCCGTTCCCTTCTAGGAAGAGTCCTCTATTTCAGAGGCCATTATGGGATATTGTCATTTATGTTCCACAGGTATTAAGTTTGGATTTCTAAATTCTGACCTGGTGGGCAGAAGATTAGGAGGCCACCCTCGGTTTAGTTAAACAAGGGAATCTTCTGGACATGCCAGACCAATCTACGTAGTTTGGCAGGCGGTCGAGACAGTCTCAGAATGAGAGAGCTATCGGAAGCCCACAATAAGCACACGCAGTAATGAACCACGAATTACTCTTAGAGAAGTGTATATGGAAAATATCTATACATTTATTGTCGGCCGGACCAATATGCACTAGTACACTTTAGCTATATCAAACAGTCATCACACAAAATCCTTATACTAGATAACATACATACATTACGTTACTTAGTGCAACAGAGTAGTAAAACACAACTCAACCCTTTCTTTACAGGTTGTGGCTAACACATTGAAAGTACAGGGCAATTCTTTGGATTCGTTCGCCAACTATCGAGTCCAGCCCTAAGAAGGTGGGGACCCTTGTGCTCAACACTACAGTTGTGTGTAAAAACGCACAACCACTCAAGCAGTAAAAAAAGCGGGTCTTCTTAGGAGGGCTGTAGCAAGTCAGGAAGAGGCCTGAGGCGATGAAGAATTGGATCCCACTATTTGAGCAGGGTCTGCCCTTGGCAGCAGAAAAGTTTTTAAAAGGTGAGAATAGCTAGGGAGCGCAGGCTAACCCAGCCAAGATCGAATACCTTTAAGGCATACTCATGCGTAAAAATGATCGGTTGTGCCAGGGGGCCACCGGTAAGTGATGCAAGTACTCACTGACCCTCGGCACAGTCCGGACCAAACTTTGCCAGTTTAGTTGAAGTCGCTAGTAGGTTTGAGCCTGCAGTTTAGCGGTGCTCCAACTCTTAGCGGCGTGGGGGAGAAAAATTGTCTGTAATGGGACAGTTGCCTTTTCTCAGCTTACAAAGGAGGTATGAAGACAATTCAGGTGCAGCACAATTCAGGGCACAGGAAAGTAGAACAGCAAGGGACCTATAGTGACCGTCACCAACAGGTAGTGTTGCGTGAATCACAGATGTGGGCAGAGTTACGCACTCTCCTAATTCGGGAAGAGGAGGAGCTAAGCCTGTCAAATTTGGCGCGAGAATGCATACAACCACAAGCAAGCTATGTCCTATGTCTCGGTTTTGCACTCGAGATAGTGGCAATTCTGCAGGATACAGTGCAGTACAGCTGGACAGTTCACTGGATGGCCCAGGAACACTTCCAAAAGGGCTCGTTTGATGGGTAAGCAGGATGCGCGGGAAGTAGTTCCCACTACTCCAAAGGGCCGAAGCGCCTTAGCAGGCCTTCTTGATCAAAGAAGAAAGCATGGGACAGCATTGGGCAAAGGGTGCCAAACCTTCCAAAGCGTCTCCGGCGGTTTCACAAGTCTGTTTCTTCGTACAGCTTGGCTCCTTCTTTAGTTTGGTGCGAACTCAGGTGATCGACCTGGAATAGATGCAGAACCCCTTCTCTTATCCAAGATTATTTCATGCCTAAATCAAGGACTTCCAATCGAACATCTGCTCTCATGCAGGCATCCCAGTCGTGGACCAATCACGGGCCATGGTGGTCTCAGTCATTCAGGCACTCCAGACATCCTGGCACCAGCAGGGTGGATTGGGACAAGACAGTCCCAACCCGCTTCCTGGGTGCACACATGTGACAAGCATAAGCTTGCAAAGGAGAATGGTTTTGCGGGAGGCTGCATGACCAAATAAGGAAAACCCTGATTAATCGACCTGGGTGAAGGCAAGGGACAAAATTGCCATGGGACAGAACAAAAGACCTTGTGGCTCAGCCATTTTCGGACCTGGCCGCAGTTTTGAACCTAATGTGGTAAACGCGATGTGATTCAGTAAAAAGAACTAAGAAAGCTATAAAAAGGGACTTCTGCCATCAGTTTGTCCCAGGCACACTTGTACAATCACCAAAAATTCCTTCTAGGGTGTCTAGGGCCATAAAACAAAAAGGACCCCAGAGCACTGTACTGGAAGGTACATTGTGCACCGTTAAAAAGTTACCAAGAAATGGCAACATGGTCAAAGACTAAAGGAACATTGTTTCCTAGTATTAACAGTTGTAAGGGTGTCTCAATTGCCCCATAAATTGAGTGAGCAAAACCCCAATCCCAGGGGAGCACAGCTGAAGGCTGGCCTCCACTGGTAAAAGTCATGATAGGATAGCCAAACAAAAGCAAACCGTTTGGGGGGGTCCATAAATGGGGGGAAAATTACACAAATGAAATATTTCCTAACAATGGGCCTAGTAATTACAAGAAAATATCATCAGACACACCAGAAAGAAGGGAAAAAAGGACCAAGAGAAAGATGGCCAAGACATGGTATCCCCTTTCCCGAATAGTAACCAACCCAAACCTTCCCCCATCTTCCTGGGCTGTCAAAAACCAGTTCCCCTAATTTCTCCCCATTTGACACTTAACAGTACTGGGATAGAGAAGAGGCAAATAAGAAAAATGAAGACCACTCTTTTATCACTCTGATATTTGGACGAGGAAGATGGCTGCTAACAGCTGTAAAGATCAGGTATGTCCCGTTGATTGCGGTCAGGCAGGGCTGATTGGACATTCACACATGCAGCCTGTCAAGTGGCTGCAGGTGTATAAAAGGAGACCAGCCCAGCAACATGGGAGGCAGAAGGGCAAACCTCTGCGTGGAGGAGCGACATGAGCAGCAACAGGAAGGTTGGAGCAAGCGTGGCATGGGAGCTGGGGCTCTGTAAAGCAAACCGAACGTTAAGCAAGGTGCCGTGTGGAGAGGGTCGTTCCCCTGTGTTGGGTTGTCGACACAGGGGTATCTGAGGGGCAGGAGTGGGACCTCTGAAGTGTGGAGCAGAAGGCCGAATGATCCATGTGGCTGTGAAGCCTTTGAATGTGACCAGTGAGTTTCAAGCCATTGAGAAACCCGGTGCACAAGCATTTAACTTTGATTGTTCCTGGAATATTTTGTACCGGAGTGGTCGCGTGATTGAGGAAACACGTTTTCGAAGGTCTCCAATCCAATCTATTGACCAATATTGAACGACTAGAAATACTTTGAGTGGTTGTGTGTGGAAGAAAACATGTTTTCGAAAGTCTCTGAAGGTTGTACTTTGCATCTGAAGTTAACCAAGGAAATATTTTGGTTTAGGGTCACTTGTTCGAATCAAAAGATTTGAATAGTCAAACTTTCGAAACAAAAGTTTTGAAATCAAAAAGGTACGACATGCAATCTTTAAAATGGAAAGTGCATTTTATTCGAAACCAATCCATTGACAATAGTCATGGATTGGTTTCAACTTTAAATGTTAAAAGTAGCATTTCACTGCCTTTTTGTTTGCAACGTTGAAACTTTACATGGAGCTGTCCAGTGCTGAAATTGCAGGACTGGACAGCTCCATGTAACATTTCAAAGTGTTTTGTGTAATTTGGCATTTAAATTACCTTTTTTTTTAACTTTGAAACGTTACATGGAGCTGTCCAATTCTGTAATTTCAGCATTGGACAGCTCCATGCAACACTGCAAGGTTTTAGTGTATATTGGGGTGGGGGGTCCCCCCAGACCCCTAACCCCCATGCCAAAATCCCACACCCACCCCCAACCCTAACCCCAGTTTCGAAAGGCAAACTTTCCATTTTTTTCGATCAAATTGTTATTCGAAACTTTTGTATTTTGAAAAAAAAAGATTCAAAAGTTTGCCTTTCGAAACTTTTGTAATCAAACAAATGACTGGACACCAATATTTCTCTGCAAGTTGAATGAAAGGTGTCTTGAGTACAAGTCATGTTTCTTGAATACGGAACTGAATGAAAACCTTACAAGAGAGCAGAACTGTTATATACAAGGTTCAGAAGTAATAATGGAACTTCAAATTCAAATAAAACCATCAGATGCTGACTACTAAAGTGAATGATACTTTACATCCAAGTGAAACCAATATGTGCTTTATTCTAAAGTGAATGGAATTTTAAATATTGAAACAAAGAAAGGCACATGAAATATCAGACTATGTAAAAACTGCATCTAACAGAAATTTATATTGAGAGCAAAATTTAATAAAGCTTTGAACATTATTCCAAGACGGTCACAATTTACCCATGGGAACCCTACCATAAAAAGAAGACGCAAGAGTGGAAAAGAGCTCTAAAAGAATAAGGTATATTTTTGTGCTGCTGAGATTAAGTCTTGGGCAAGGGAACCCTGAGACTGGAGACATTTATTGACTTGAGACCGGAGTCTCAAGGTTCTTTGGTGCTTGGAACTATGTTACCTGGAACTTGGGTGAAACTGTATCATCCTGAACTCAAGAGAAGTACATTTGAGAACTTTTGGCTGGAACTGTTTTATACTTGGGGAAGGAAGCTGCAAGGAAGCTGTGTGCCGGAAAAGGCTCAGAACTTTATGTTGGGCACTGTTTCTTTGGATTGCTGACATTCCTACATATTGTACAGATTAGCTGTGAGGGCAAGTAAAGGTTTTGGACACAGACAGATTCTTCAGTTGAACTCTTTGACTCAGACTTTCCTTAGCTTTATTTAGGTAGGGAAAACCCACCTAAGCATAGGGCAAGTTGGGCCTTACAACATCCCGACATTTAAGTTAATAAAACCTTTTAGTTTGAATATTGAATCTGTTGTCTGTGTCTTTCTTCATGATGCCTTCGCAGCATACTTACATTTCAGCAAGCTAGAGATTTGTTACCCGATGCACTCATGCAAATTCATCTTCATCAACTTAAAGAATCATGAAGGCAGTGAGAGCTCCAGGAAAGATACGATTTAGATTAAGATTTCAATGGGTCCTATGTCTGTCGCTCTCTCGCTGCCTCAAAAATCACCTCCTCCCTCCCCCATTCGTCGGATATTGCTTATTTATCCCTACTGTCTAAGATCTTAGGTGAGGACCTAAAGGCAATATTTATTTTTTAATTAAGCCTTTTTGGTTAAATTTAAACCTTTACATAGCTTTTAAAAAATGATAGCATTATTATAGCACAAAAGACAAATAATACAAAATACATATTTTTAAAATGGCAACATCAATTAAAAATCATTGCATTCTTATATCAGCGGAGTCGAGCAGAGTCTTTGGAGCGGTCTGAGCGTCAGATAAAGTAATTCTACAGTGTTTACTCCATTCTGGTGGGCTTATCTCTGCTTAAAATCTGACTTGCACCGTGCAGCAGTAGCGGAGTCGAGCAGAGTCTTTGGAGTCTCTGGAGGCTCTAGGAGGCAGAAGCAGGAGCTGCTGCTGGTGGTGGCAATGTCTAATCCACGTGCCCGTGCAAAATCCTTTGCCGCACTGTCCGCTTCCCTGCAACTGAAGACACGCGCACAACTACGTCGGGACCTTGAAGAGCCAGGAGTCACAGCACCTGATCCCACAAGACAGACGCAAGCGCAACAATCTCTCTGAAAGAGTCGGCCTGTGTTCAGCGTGCTACAACACAGGCACTACAGGTAAGTCAACCTCCCCCTGGAATGCGCCCGAGTGTAACCCACATAGTACGACTCGATGTTCTGTCTCTTTGTTAACTCACTATAACTAGGCTGCTGTGATTAACGTACTTGACACATCAAACGCAGCTGACACGGACACAACCATTTCATTCAACGTTCGATCCGAGACGTTTTCCTTGTCTCCTAAGGCACCCTTAGACTGTGCCCTGTGCAGACCTGTGAGCATGAATGCCAGCACATATGATAACAATAGTTTGCCCACAGACAATCAGAACTTATTCAATGACGTTGTTTCACGGATGCCTCCTAACCAACTGGAACCAAACTGGCCAGCTAATTCTTTTGCTGACCTTACAGCAAATACTACTGACAATGGGGGCAGGTCTCACAAGATTCCAATGCTGCAAGATCTTGCCTGGCGTGCGGGTCGCCACACAAATGGGGTGAACGCCACGAAGAGCGGTGCAAACCACAAGTCCAATGACCAGCTTGAACTGAGACTTATTCCAGATGATCCACTGTCATCCAACGCTACAGAATCCTTAACAGTCAAATTTAGGGACAACTTTACAAACAATGCGACTGGCTCACTAGACCTCTGTGATAATCCTTTAATTCTACAAAAAACAAGGTTAAATCCCGTTGCGAGAATGAAGCAAGGAGATCTTGAGCTTGCTGGCGAACAGGAAAAAGACAACGTATTTCATGCACCCCGATCCAATTCTCAAAATTCTGCTCATCCACCTAAAAACGTTGTGTTGCCTATTGGGGCATCAACTCAACCTCAAGAGAAGCCACGACAAGACCCTAATCAGGAAAGAAGAAAGTCGCTTGACATAGTGAACAAGCTTCTACTCGACCTATCACAACTTAACAAAACAAACAAAGTGGACAAAAACAAAGAGGTTAGCATTCAAGTGAATAAAGAGAACCATGCAGTCCAAACGAAACTCCCGAAACATGCTTCAGTTGAAACGCCATCCAAAATGAGATGGAAGAGCAGACCATACAAACGAAGTAGAGTGGACCCTAGTATGTCCAACTTGTCTTGCTCTCAACGACACGCTAAACTCTGGAACAAGCTTCCTAATGAGCTTAGAGCAGAACCCTCATTCCCGAGATTCAAACACCTTACGAAAACCTGGCTGGCCGCCCACGACATTTAGCTCTGGGTTCTCTGCTTAATTTGTACATATATATATAATCTGCTTGTCCTCTCATTGCTATTATACCTGTAAATTCTGTATTATATTTGTAAACTTTGTAATTATGGTTCTGTCTGTTTTTCTTATGTTGTAACTAAGTGATGCGCCCGGTTGCCCCTGGGCCTGGTGCGCTATACAAATAAATAAATAAATAAAATACACGGGAAACCAAACAATGGACTTGGATCAAACTGTACATTAAAAAGAGTGGAACTCTGGTCATAAAATGAAATCATATTGCACAACGATATCTTCCTCAAATGACTCGTCCATAATGGAGCGTGAGTATCCTAAAATATGGAGAAAAAAAGTTCAGCTCTCGCACAAAGCAAAATGAACACACAGATGACAAACAAAAAGATTTTACAGGACTTGCAACCAATACTAAAGTCCACAATGGCAATAACCATCTCAACAAATAAATGACAACATCAAAGACATAACACTAGTAGCCTTACTGAAATACTGTAAACCTTGAAAGCAACAACACACTATTCAAGTACACTTATCATAAAATGAACTCAAGAATTGAAGGGTCGCTGAACAACTTAACAGATAAAAAAAAACTGCAATCGGGAGAAAAAAAACAGTTCGCCGAAGTGGCAAAAGAAGCCTTGGCATTACTTAAAATGAAAGACCAGCCATTGGGAAACCCAATCAAACAGGACAGTCAAATGCTGCACTCTGTACAAACTAAAAAAGCTTTAACGCCACAAGAAGTTTCACTCAACTTAAATGAAAATAATCACAACTTGGACGTTCAAGTTCTCTACACTGGTGATTTGTCAACAAAGACTCAAAGCTGTAGTGCTGCATATGCAACTCAAACTTGATTGCTTCGAGCTGGAATGACTCAAACACATGAAGATGCTGTCATCACTGATAAAAACATTGAGAAAGAAACATCTATAACTACTCCAGTGGACGACAGAGATCTGAGCCACAGCGGACCGATAACTATTATACAGGACGACAGTGCAGCCTCATCCGACCAAAACAAAGTTCTAACTATGCAATCCTCATTTGCACATGCAGTCCAAAGTGCCATGAGGAGCACAAACCCAGCCTTAACTGCCAACCGGCAAACTTTTCAGGAAACGCAGCAGGCTGCAGCAAAACCAACACTAAAACAAACAGTGTAGGATTCGACAATGGGACCAAAAACAACGAAAACTTTGCCATCTTCGACAGAAATGCAATGTCATCAAAGCAACTCTCGACAAAAACATCAGAACAAAAAAAGACAAAAAACCAGAGTTCCAAAATCGCCATATGTGCAACAGTTCAAGGAAATTCTTCCGCAAGCTAAAAACCGTTAACCTTACGGTAAACCCCAAAATAACAACACCACTAGAAAAGATCAATAATGGATCTAACCAAAAACTCAAATGTCGTTTCCTCAGGAAGTATTTGTACCTTGATTCAACCAGTTCCTTGTGTCACTAAAAGTATAGCACAAGCCAGCCCAACTTCTATGACGTTGAATGAAAGATGGAAAAAACTTGATCAACATTTTGGTTCTCAGTATCAGGGAAGTGCAGGAGGACTGAACATCGAGGCTGCTTCCTACATGGAGGCAAGAGTGACATTGTCCAGTAACCATGGCGCTCAATTCAACCCTCATCATCACCCACTAACGTCAGCCACAAACCATGATGTTAACGATTTATTGCCGGGATCTAACGGCAAAAGTCATGATCCTCTACATTGCAAAAAAAGACTTAAGAAGACCGGCCAACAAGCCACAAACTATCTTCAAACTTGGCCTGGAACGCATTGAAAGCAGTGACAGTAATCTCAAACCGACACAACGTCATCTGTCTACTCCATCATGTTCCCAGTCTCAGAGCCATCGTTTCGGATGACCCGAAAATCATGGAATTTGCTGAAGAATCTCAAAATGACAAAGTCATATTGCACCTAAGCTCAAAGATTGTATTCAACATTTTGTTAGAAGCAACTTCGGCACTCATATCACTAGGCTTTGACATTTATGAGATCAGTGACGTTTCAGCTGGCTTGCTTGAAGGGAAGCCACACAATGTGACTTCAAAAAAGCCCCCAAGCGAAAGTCCCAAAATTGGTTTACCAACGAGTTTCAATGCCAACATAACCTCTCTGCCAGGCACAACCAAAGTTCCAGTGAAAAACTTTGAAGGACTAGAAATTGAAGGGTTTAACACCTCTAACGACTAGTCTAAAAACAGCTAATTAAAATAACATTCGGATGCGACACAGGTGTGAGATCCTCTGAGCAGCTCGTAAAAGAAACCGGGAACATAGATCAAAAAATGGAAGACTGGCATTGGACCGCTGAAGCATTGACAGCAAAAGCTCCAAAATCCAGCATAATGCGATGACCGAACAGAGGAAGCCACCATTAAGATCGGAACCTGGAACACAAGAAGCTTTAAGCACATATTCCAAAACAATTGGTTGGGTGACATTGACATAATGTGCCTGCAGGAAACCTGGTTGTTGGAGAGGCTGCTGTCTGACGAATTTGAGATTGCATTCAATCCAGCCATGAGCAACCCCAAAGGCAGACCCATGGCTGGCCTTCTCAAACTTGTATGGAAAACATCAGGTCTTTGAATAATCAAATCCATGAACGCATCTACGTACATACAAGTGACCAAGATCTCCTACCCAAACCAAGGCAAACTTTAGGTCATAAACGTATAATGGCATCACGTGCTCGCCGGCCTTACATCCTTTATGGATCAAGTCTCCTCACTAATTGATGAAGTACATGAAGAATCAAGTGAAACAGGACTGATCCTTTGTGGCGACCTAAACAGACTGCTTCAATTCAAAGAAACCCAAAAATGATAAGCTTGCAGACAGCTGCTGCCTGGAAATGGACATAAGAAATATACACATGCTAAATGGTAACACCAAAGGTGATATACCAGCACAGCACACCTGGAGTCCATTGAGTCAGTGCTCAATCTTGGATTATTTCTTTGTGTCTGAAAACATTAATGGGCAAGTTGCTTCTATGCAAGTTTTAAACGGACTGCACAGCAACCACAAATTGGTAAAGTTGACCTTCAACACTACTGACAAACAAAATAACACCTCCTGGCACTGGAAAGTCAACGTCGAATCTAACAGAATGAGGCTCCATCTCAATGACACCGAAATAAAGTCCTTAACAAGGACATTTTGCGAACAATTTGGAGTCGAATATGGAACTCTGTTAACTCAATATACTGAGAAGAATCAAGGCTCAAAACACCCCAAATTCTCACCAAAACACGCATTCAATCTCGAAATAAGCAGGCGAAAGAAAATTATGCGTCAAGACCTAAGAAGGTTGCATGTCGACGACATTGTCGAATACTTAACCAAAAAAAGACATGTGAAGCAAAGACACAAAAACTGGATAAAATCTCATCCAAGCGATCATGCTACAAAAAGACTCCGAATGCATGATGAAAAAACTAAAAAACAAAAACTCTTGTGACTTTTGGAACTTAATTAACAACGAAAGCGCAACACAAAGTGCGCTTCAGACCAACACAGTTTCTGACGTTGAATGGACTAAATACTATACAGCAAAAAAGGACATTTTGCAGAGCATGAATTGCCTATGCTGCAAAGCTGAATTTAAGAAAGACGATATTCTAGACATCATAAAAAAGGTGAACTCTTCCAGGGCCCCGGGGAATGATGGCTTAACAAATCACACCATCAAACAAAATCCAGAGGAATGGTCTGAAATATGTTTTACACTTTCCCATAGAATCAACACAGAACGGAAAGCACTGATGTCATGGAAAGTGCTGTGATAGTTCCATTATTCAAAAAAGGAAACAGGGCAAACCCTCATGACTACAGGCTGATAGCAATTTTGGACGTCCTCGGCAAGGTGTACGCCACAATCCTACAACAAAAGCTACTAACCTGGATTACAGAGTCCCAGCACATAGACCTGAGACAATCAGGTGTCGTGAAGGGTGCTGGGTGCGGGTTAAACCTGCTAATCCTAAACTTACTAAAAATGGAGGCTATAAGAACATAGGGCAAAGTTTACCTGGCCCAGATTGACTTCTCACATGCTTTCGATAGCATAGATGAACAAGTTACTACTTAGTTGGTAACGTTCTTTCGATGGGATGTTCCTACGACATATTCCTTATCTTTGATAGATTATCTCCCAGCTTGCTGGCCTCAGATTATTTTTTTTCCAGTAGAGGGTGCTGCGTGTCGACGTCCCTCGTCAGCCTCCGTATCGGCGCCGACATCATCACACGTATAAATAGACTTGCGCAGCGTCCGTTGCTCAGTTCCGTTTTGACGTTAACAGTTGTTTTAAATGAATTGGTTATTGACCTTGAAGGAGCATGAGCTCCAACCACAAGGGAAGTATTACTGTGGGGATGGATGGGAGGGGCAATAAGGAATACGTCGGAGGAACATCCCATCGAAAGAACGTTACCAGGTAAGAAGTAACTTGTTCTTCGAAGGGATTGTGTCCTCCGACGTATCCCTTATCTTTGATAGACTCCCATAGCAGTGGTGTGTAATTGGAGGTGGGAGTAAAACTCCATGTTTCCTTTTAGGAATGAACAGAATGTAATACGGCTTTGCCAAACCTAGTCTCTTGACTAGAGGAGGAATCCAGGTTGTAAAATCTTGTGAAGGTATGTGCGGACGACCATGTGGCAGCCGCACACATGTCGGGGTCCACATCCTGTGGCTTCTCTTCGGGCATCAGCCAGTCTGAGAGTGGGCCTTTTTTCATTGCCGCCCGTGATGCCGCTCTCATCATTCTTTTCCGAGCTTTTTTAGAACGTGTTTCAATTGGAGGGCCAGTTCCTACAATAGGGAGTTGAGGACTGGTTTTGACAGGCTTCTGCTTAAGAGCCTTCTTTGCCAGTCTGCGCTGTTTCCGTGAGAGGGGTCCCCGAGGACTATGCTCCGGATCTTGGATTGCTACAACTATGGGGACTTCTTCAATCGAGATGTTACTGTCCGGAGCCTCAAGGGCCACATTCTCCTCCCTCTCGGATGCCTGACCTTCCATCTCCTCGGCTATTTGCAGAGCGACTGATAAATTATCTTCCGCATCCTCGCGCGGTATATCCTTCAGTTCAAGTGCTAGTGAAATGGAATTGGAGTTTGCCAGGATACGACCCGTCATCTGAAGCAATATTTTCAAGGCAAATTGGAGGGCACCTACTGACGTTTGGAGCTCAGCTAGTTGAGTAGAACTGGGATGGGATCCAGTGCCCCCCATTGTCTCGTGATCCGGCTCATCCTCCATCGAAGCCATTGCAAGGTTCGGAGATTTAGATAGACGTTCACAATATCCCGCAGCATTATGCTCCCCTGCATCAGTATTCGTGCTGTTTACTTTCTGAAACGGTAAGCCACTTGGTATAGGCTGTGGAGTGTTAGGCCTCATTCCTCTCTGTATTGTCAGACACAGGTCCAAGAGGGAATTATCAATATCGTCCAAGTTAGAGGAATTAATAGACAGGCCATCCCTGTTCACTGGTACTACCCTTTCGTCAATTATAGTAGAATTGATCTCAGGGGGAGGGTTCACCGGGAAGAACTCCGTGATGGCTCCTTGTGCTACAGGTAGGTCATGTTTAGTGTTCTTCTTACGTTTACCCCCTTTTCTATTGGACTCCTTTATCTCCTGCATAGCTTGCGGCTTGTTATTCCTCAAATTGTAGCTAGAATGAGGAGCTCTCTTTCCCCGCTGCATCCCTGAATGGGATAGTTCTTAACAAGGGTTGGGGAATCCGGAAGGGCTGCCTAACGCTTACACTGTATCTTCCAGACCACACAGAGGGGGAAGCATAAACTATATAATCCGGGTCCAGGGCTTTAGCCCGCATGCCTCAAGGTAAATCTTCCAAGTCTCTTCCACCTCAGAGTACAGTATTATTTCTTCTACAGGATATCCAAAATACTACCAAGACCCAATGCCGGGCAATTTTCCTGAAGTCCGGGGAAGATCTTCTTAGTTACCTTCTCCCTTAGGACTCAGGGCAATTTCGCTGTTTAAGGGACCTCCATGTCCGCCACGGACTAGTCCTTGGCCAACCCTTCTCTTAGGTGGGCTCCCAATGCTCCTTGGGCTTCCAAGCCCTACTTGGTAAGGGGCCCCAGAAAAAAGATGACAAGGGGCGACCTGGGCAAAGCAAAGCAAACCAGCCAGCTGTAGGGAGATAGCCAGGGCAGTGCCCTAACCCCGTGCCCCGAGTCCCCTCTACTTACCACCGGTTTAATCCGGCGTTCTACCACACTTGGTGCAGCCCGGCGCAGCCGTTGCTCTGTCGGCTTTCCGCTCCTCTGCCTATCCTTGGGAATGCATTCGTCCTCCAAGGACACCGTCTCACAGGGCCGCCGCACCGAACGCCAGAGAAGCGCTCCGGAGCACTGTGGCTGCTGCTTCCTTACGGCCCACCTCCTCGAAACAGCAATAAGGCACCGGGGAAGCCAACAGTGCTCACGGGCCACTTGCGGCCACTCGCAACCGCTCGGTACAGCCTAGCCCAGCGTGCTAGAGTAAAGGACCTCACTCTGTTCTCACTCTGACGTGTCAAGCCGCACCTCTTCCTCGTCTCTGAGGCCGCTTCCGACACATCTGATATCTGATTCACTCACGCCGCACATATGTCTCGAACCGGAAACCCTCTTTGGAGGGCCGAGGAGGCTGCGATACCCCTGGTTGAATGAGCCCTAAGATTTTGAGCAGGCTCTTTCCCTGCTAGTTTAGAACATTCCAGAATGGCTAAAATAATCCATCTGGAAATGGTTTGTTTTGTTATCGGTAGTCCCAATTTGTGCCCGGAGTAACCTACGAACAGTTGGTCTGCTTGCCTAATCCTAGCAAGTCTGCTGATGTAAAAGCTTAAAGCCCGCCTTGGGTCCAGCCTATGTAGCCTTTCTTCCTCTTTCCCCGGATAGGGAGGTGGGTATAATGAAGGTAAGGTCATTTTCTGAGTGATGTGGAATTCAGAAACCACATTTCGGAGGAAATTAGGCTTCACCTGTAGGACAACTTTGTCTTTATGAAAAATTGTATGAAGGGGTTTACAAGATAGAGCTTGTAATTCGCTCACCCTTCTAGCAGATGTTAAAGCTACTAATAAGACAGTTTTAAGGGTGAGAAATCTTGGCGAACAAGAGTGGAGTGGTTCGAAAGGAGTACCCACCAGGAAATTTAAGACTAAATTTAAGTCCTATAAGGGAACTTGGAATGGTCTTGGAGGATAGACATTAGTTAATCCCTTTAGAAATTGTATTACTAAGGGTAATTTGAAATACGATGGCTCCTCTGCCGTGCGCTTGAAGATCGATAGCGCTGCGAGATAGCCCTTGATAGTGCCAACTTGAAGGCCTGAATTTGCTAAATAGAGTAGAAAGGATAACACCGTTGGTGTACCACATGAAAAGGGGTCGATAGTCTCTTCCCTACACCAGCTGCAAAATTTGTTCCAATGGCAGCAGTATAAAGACTTTGTTAATGGCCTTCTGGCCGAAAGCAACACCTCCATAACGTCATCAGGGAGGTCCCAATCCTTGTATCTCAACCTTTCAGAAGCCAAGCGTGAAGGTTGAGGGTTCTGATGTCTGGATGGAGAACCTGACCTCCCTTCTGTGAGAGAAGATTCTCCTTGAGTGGAAGGCGAATTGGAGGGCAGATGGACATGTCCAGAAGGTCCGGGTACCACGTTCTCCTGGCCCAGTCTGGGGCAATTAGGATCATGGTCCTCCGAAATCTTCTCAACCTCCTGATCATATGAGGAATGACAGGGACTGGTGGAAACACGTACAGGAGTGGAAACTCCTAGTCCACTACGAACGCATCCCCTAGAGCTCCTCTCGGGGGAAATTCCCTTGAACAAAACAGATCGCACTTCGTGTTGGTACTGGTGGCGAACAAATCCACTTGAGGGGTTCCCCAAAGGGCGAAGATCTCCTGAAGGACTTCCTGAGCTAGTCCCACTTGTGGGAAGACTGTGCCCTGCCTGCTCAGAGCGTCTGCCGTCACGTTCTTCTCTCCGGCTAGGAGAGCTGCCGATAGAGAGATTCCTTCTTGGATTGCCCAAAACTAGAGCTGCATCGCCCCTCTGCACAGGGGCAGTGATCCTACGCCTCCTCTTTTGTTGAGGTAGTGCATGGCCACTGTATTATCCGTCATTATCAGGACATTTTTCCCTTGTACCGATGGGAGAAAAGCCTTCAGCGCTAGTCTGATTGCTCTCAGCTCTAACAGGTTGATATGTAGTCTGGACTCCGATGGAGACAAACGACCGCTGATGGTCAATTCGTTGGTATGGGCTCCCCACCCCGTGAGTGAGGCATCCGTGACTACTGTTCTCTCCGGCCATGGTTGCCAAAACAGTTCTCCCTTCAAGATGTTCTCCTGGCAGGCCCACCACTGAAGGTCTCGAGCCACCTTGTCCGGAATCTGAAGGAGGTCTGTCATTCTCCCTGAGAATTGCGATCACTGAGTTCTCAGTGCCCACTGAATAGATCTCATTCTCAGGCGAGCCTCTGGCACAAGGAAGATGCAGGATGCCATGAGGCCTAGCAACCTCAAAAAGTCGAAGGCTCGGAGACGTTGGGCATTTTGAAACTTGGTGACCATCTGCAGAATATCTTGAGCCCTCACCTCTGGTGGCGAGGCTTTTTCCCAGGGAAGTGTCCAGGACCGCTCCAATGAACTGGAGTCTCTGTGATGGTATCATCTGTGACTTCTTTAAATTGAGGGAGAAGCCCAGTTTTTGAAGGAAGTGGCAGACATAATCTAGCTGGATCTGAGCTTGTTCCGGAGATACAGCTCTGATCAGCCAATTGTCCAGGTAGGGTTCGACGTGAATCCCTCCCCTCCTTAGACTTGCAGCCACTACCGACATTAACTTGGTGAAGACCCTCGGGGCGGAGGTCAGCCCAAATGGCAGAACTCGAAACTGATAATGAGAGCCGCCAATTGCGAACCTCGGGTATTTCCTGTGTTTGAGATGGATTGGCACATGGAAACAAGCATCCTGGAGGTCCAGAGATACTAGCCAGTCCTGGAGTTGGAGGGCCTGAAGGATCCGAGAGAGAGTTACCATCTTGAACTTGTCCTTCCTGAGGAACTTGTTCAATTCTCGTAAATCTAAGATAGGTCTCAGTCCTCCGTCTTTCTTCGGTATGAGAACGTAGGGGGGGAGTACCAGCCCTTGTTCCTCTCCGCTATAGGTACCGGTTCTATGGCACCTTTCTCTAGCAGGTCTACAATTTCCTGCAAGAGGAGCGGATCCTGAACTTTCAGAGAGCTGTTCCCCGGTGGATGACTGAGGGATGCGTAGAAAAGGCAGGCAGTAACCTTGGGCAACTGTCTCCAATGCCCAAGCATCTGACGTAATAGCCTGCCATTCTGTCAGATGTTGAGTTAACCTGCCCCCTACTGGTGTCTTGTGAGGAGAGTCCTCAGAGCGGTTTGGAGGCGGCTGATGCAGATGCAGAGGGTAAAGAGGCACCTGTTGCTGCTGTGGCTTTTGTATTTTTACCCCGTCCACCTCGGGTGAATTTATTCTGACCCCTTTGAACCGGCTGTCCTCTGCCTCTTCCGAATGCGGAAAAGAAGCGAAAGGACTTACCTCTACAAGAGGTTCCTGAGGGGCAATATGGTGTCTGACGGATTGCAGCTCCCAGGTACTTTGCTGCTGCCTTTGATGTTTGAAGCTTTTCTAAACTGTCATCCGCCTTCTTACCAAACAGAGAGCCGTCAAAGGGCATATTCAAGAGTCTGCTTTGCACAGCTGGATCAAAACCAGACTTTCGCAACCAAGCAAATCTCTGGGTTGTTGTACTTGCCGCCATGGCCCTGCTGATGCTGTCAGCAGAATCAATGCCAGTCTGAAGGGATTCACACATAGCGTCTTTACCATCCTTGATGATGTTTGGGAACGCTTCCTTTTCTTCTCCCTCCGGGAGGCAGTCAGCCGCTGATGAAGCACACTCCCAAAGTGTGTGGCTGAACCTTGCGAGCGTACAAGTAGCATTGATGGATTTCAACGCCATGCTACATGCAGAAAATACTTTTTTGGCCATAGGGTCATATCTCTTGTCATCCCTGTCCTGTGGAATAGTAGGGTAAGCCGATTTACTACCTGATGAAGTAGCTGCCTGAACAACCAGACTCTCCGGAGTTGGGTGTTTGGATAAATATTCAGAGTCAGCAAAAGACACCCTATATTTAGCTGATAATTTTTTGTTAACCGCCGGGATTACCTCAGGTGTTTCCCAGTTTGCCAATATTCTCCTTTGTAATGCCGCATGAAATGGCACTACAGGATCCTCCTGTGGACCTTTGACCAATATGTCTGTGAGGTCGTCTTGCTGAAAAGCAGGTGAGGGTGTGGACCACCCCATAAACTATATTATCCTTGCCATCAAGGTTCTATAAGGAGTTTCAGCATGTTCCCCTGGGTCTGGTCTGGCAAATTGCACTTATGGGGAAGTGTCCAACCTACTTGCTTCCTGTAAGGATTCTTGGAGGTCTTTCAACCTACCTTCCTCAGAGGTAAATTCCTCTAGTACAGGAGTTGCAGATCCCTGCAACTCAAAATGTCTTTCCTGATCCGAATCCTCCCCTTCTTCATAAATAGATAAGACTCTGGAGTGATCAGGTCTTGAAAATGGTATAAATCCCATTTGCAGAGCAGAAGGGGCCAAATTCGTCATGATTGGTTGAGCAAACGTCAACGTCATTGACGTGGACGTTAAAGGCTTCGAAGCCATCGAAAAAGGCGTCGAGAAAGGTGGTAGAGGCCTCAATGAACTCGAGAGAATCGAAATTCTACTCGAGGTTGTCGACGACATTCTCTAAATCGAGGCTCTGGGTATGGCCATTGGCTGTGAGGTGGCCGTGGGTTTGTCCTTTCTCGGCGTCGAAGACGGCGTTGACTCGACTGACCTGTGCGTCGAAGAACCCTTCGATAACGGCGCCAAAGATGCCGATCTATGCGTCGAAGGGATCTTCGACAACGGCGTCGAAGACGCAACTTTGCCTTTACTCGAGGGTTTGTGAAGCTCTAGAGTGGCTTCTTTCGCCGGGTGCTGCAAATCGCGGCCTTTTGATTTTTCGGGTCTTTCACCCAGGGTATCACCCTCAGCAGTTTTTGAGGGGGTCGAGGCCGCTTTCTCGAAGACGCTAAGCATCTTTTTCCTGAATTCCTCCCACTCAGCCTGAGAGCTATGTTTTGTGGGGCAGGAGACCCTTTTTGGGGAAACGGAAGAAGACCAGGAAGGGGATCTTTGACGTCTCTTTTCTGAATGCTTAGATCTCGAAGAGTGATGGGAACTGCTTCGAGACCTAGAACGAGATCTTTTATTTATTTTTTTATTTTACTTGTTATAATTTACAAAAATTTTTTTACAAGAAAAGAAAAAGAGAATATGGTGCAATTCTCTACTCCAATTGTCTCATCACTTCGTCTGTCTGGTAGCATCAGTGGTTTCAGGTAACCCATAGACGGATCTTTTTTTCTTTTTCAGGTCACCTCCCCCGAATGATTCCACCTTGTGTTTTTAGAGTTTCAAATTCATGAAGAACTGGGAGACCGCTATTACGTAACTGGTGTTGTCTCCCTCGATTAAGCGGTTCCACCAGTCCCCCTCGTTGCACGTTCTTGACTCCTTGAATAAGTGGCCCAAGTGTGCCGTTCTCAGCCTTATTAAAGCGCTACACACTAAGAGTAGGTGGCGCAGCGTCTCTGGTTGCGTCTTGTTTTTACAGAATCGGCAACTGTTGTCGGATGTTAATTTCCTGATCGCTTTGATCTCATTTGTAGGCAGAAGATTCATTCGCACTCGTAGGAAGGTTTCACGTACAGTTTTACTTGGAATTTTTTTTAAGTATTTCGGTAGGTCATTTAAGCCTCTCGTTATTGGTGGCAAGTGGCTTATCAGTTTACTTCTTTGGTCCAAGGTTGTTGTCTGTATCCAGTCGTATTCCTGCAATTTTCGTTTTACTTTATTCGGATTCAGGATGAGTTCTTCCTCAGAGCTATTTATTTCCACCAGTTTTTTTTTATGTTCTTTCGTCCAACACATCAGATTTTTGCTTTTCTGTGCTTCGATTTCCATGTGGATAATAGACATTACATTCGGGCAAGTGCTAGTCAGTGATTTCCTGTATAGCATTAGTGAGTTTCTAGCAACCATCAATTCCAGTGATTGCAGACACAGTTCCTGGCGTATGGTGTTAGCCGGTGTGGATTGCGGTAGGTTCAAAGTGTGTTTCCAGAACACGCCTTCTAATCGTTTCCAGAAATCTGAGGGTATCGCCAGTAGTGCGTCTGCACCGTAGATCAAGGACGGGACCACCTTCCCTTTGTAAAATTCAATCAGTGGGATTGCTGTGAATCGGCAAAATCTTCTGTCGATTATTTTTGCTTGACGTGCCAATTTTTTTGCCTTCTCTAGAAGGTGCAGTTGCATAGGGTGCTCTTGTTTGTTATTGCTGAGGACCCCCATGTATTTAAATTGCACCACTTGTTCTATTTTCTCACCTTCCAGGGTCCAGCTAAAATTCTCTGTGCGGGTGGTTTTTTTCTCCATGATCATCACTTTGGTTTTGGCCCTATTAATCTCCAAGTTGTTGTTCTCTATATATAGTGCCAAAGCGTTTAGTTGACGCTGTAGACCAATCGGAGTATAGTCCATTAAAATAAGGTCGTCCGCATAGAGTAATCTTGGGATCTTTACCTGCCCTACTGTAGGTGGAAAAGACCGTATCTCCTGGCCGCTTTCTTCGATATCCCAGAGATAGGAGTTGAACAGTGTTGGTGCAAGAGGGCATCCTTGCTTTACACCTCTCGCTGTAGGGATTGACTCAGTTAACATCCCTCCTTTGTTTAAATGCACTCTTATAGAGGTGTTCTGGTGCAATGCTCTAATGGGCCCCAAGATGTTTTCTGGGCAATTTCTCGCTGTTAGTTTTCCCCAAAATGTTTCACGGTTGACCTGGTCAAAAGCCTGGACCAGGTCAATGAAAGCAAGGTAGATCTTTTGGTCTCCTTCTTGTGTCTTGCTTTTTAGGGTGGTTAGTAGGAGAATGTTTGGTGCCGTTCCCCCATCTTTCACGAACCCTGATTGTAGGGGGTCCTCATGCCCTGATTCTCTGGACCATTTTTGAAAGTTTTCTAACAGTGAGCCGAACACCTTCCCAACAACGTCTAACAATGCGATTGGTCGGTAGTTCTTAGGTTGGTCTCTTGGCCCCGACTTGTAAATTGGGACAATTGTTGCTGTAGTCCATGACACGGGTATCGATCTTGTTTCATTGCATTTTTTAAGTACCTCGTGTATAAAGTTTGACCATTCTACAGCATGTTCCTTCAGGTCTGCGTTAGTGATACCGTCGGGCCCAGGGGCTCTTGAGTTGTTCAGTCGGACAAGTTTTCTTCTTATGTCCTCCTGATCCCATGCATTTTCCCAAGTTGAGTTTGGTATTTCTTGGTTATTGTGCAAAAAACCATGTTCGTTGTTGGGAAGATCGACGTAGCTCTTTTTCCGGAATACTTTCGTAAAGTGGGTTGACCATGCTTCTTCTCCCACATAATTATTTATCGGATCTTTTTGTGAGTCTGACGTATTCCTGATTAGGGTCCAGAAATCTCTGGTTCTCCTACTGCATATTGTCTTCAGCATACCTGCTGCATCGGCTTGGTTCATGCTTTCTCTGTGTTGTCTCAGCCAGTTTTTGTAGGCCCTTGTTGCTATTTTCATTTCATTGACTAGTTCAGCAGTAGGTGATTTCTTAACTTGTTGCGTTAGTTTCCTCATTTTTTTCCTTTCTTCCACAATTCCTTTGTTAAATTCGTGTCAGTGGATTTTTGATTTATCATTTTGCCGGAACTTTCTTTTGACTTCATATACTTTTAACAAAGGTCGATAGTCGATATTGTTTTTCGTGGTTGCTCGGTTGTATGCTAGTATTTTTGTATGAGTCTGTTAGCTCCACAACTGCATTAGCCGACAGTCTTAGTTTTGCACCACTACTGTCGGTCTCAATTTTTGCTTCCATGATTGGTTTTGTTCTTCTTGTACATGCCCATTTTACCTTTAATAGGTTGTGATCACTATTGGTCGTTCTCACAACCTCGTACTCTGTTATAGTTTTAAGTAGCTCATCAGAAATAAAGATATGGTCTAGGTTTGCTGCAGAGTTATCTCTCTCCCATGTCGGTATTCTCGTGTTATCTGTGTGTACTGATGTTTGTACGCTCTGCAGACCCCAGGCAGTCATTGCCTTAATCCAAAGATGCCCACGTACCATATTCAATGGCACCTTCTTACAGGTCCCGTATTTCGAGTTGGGTTTTGGGCAGATCGCATTAAGGTCTCGACATAGAATGACAAATTTCGGTGTCCATTCCAGGTGCATTCTTTCTAGAATGTTATCCGCCATTTCCAAGTAGTCCTCGTTTTTAATCACTGCGGGATTCCAATATGTGTTCAACACAATTATGACTTCGTCCTTTGCAGTGTTTTTACTATTTACTGACAGCTGGTTCGACCAGTTCAATAGAGACCCCTGGAAATGGCTCAGATCACCGATTCAACGTAGTATAGTCCCGATCCAGATCTAATGGCGGTCAACAGGCCCCAGGAAGGGCACCCTTTGTTTGAACGATCCGCGGGGGCTAGGAAGGTTTCATAACCCTCCAAAAATGGCTTCTTAGTTAGCCACGTTTCCTGCAGGCAGATGACGTCAAACTCTCCCAAGTTGACGTCGCTCTCTGTCAGGAGGTGGCTGAATCCCCGAGTGTTCCAACATGCCATGACGATGTTGTCCTCTTCCAGAGGCCTCACAACGTCGGTCCCGGGTCCTGCCTTGGTATCCTTCCGTGTCTTGCATGGCTACCTTCTTTTTCCTGATGCTTTCGCGGCAGCCGTCTTAAGGTTCAGGTCTTCTCCATCTCCAGGGTTGATACTTGCTGCTGGTTCATCGTTGACCGTTTCACTAACTTCTTGAGCGAATGTAATTTTTATCTTCCGTAGGGGACCTTTTGGATATCTGTCGTTATTCACAGCATCGTGATCAGTGCTTGCTGTTTGATTTTACTCTTTGATCATATCTGTCTTGGATGCGTGTCTGCTTCTCTATCTTTGTTCCTTCCTTTCTCTGTGTCCGCTCTTTGGTTGAGCCAAAAGTAGTCTTGTCCTGATTATTAAATGAATCTTTTTGGCTTAATCTCAGGTTTGCGTTTTGTGACTGTTGTAGTTTCGTGCCAGTTGTTCGGCAGTCCAATAAGTCATAGCCCAGCATTTGAAAGCTTTCTTGTTCCGAAGTCAGCATTTGTCTAATTACCGGGGAGGGAATATGTAAGTAAACACGGTCTCTTTTACCCATGGTACTGAACTCCACGATCTTGATGTCTTCAGTGTTGATCTGCCTTAGTTTTGGAATGCAGTTAAATAGGGCCATGATGTTTTTCCGATTCAGGATCAGGTTATCTCTGTTCTCTCCTACCCGTTCCAGTTTAAAAGTTCTTTCGCTGCCTAGCTTTTTACTGTACGGGGTGTGGGTATCTCGTTCTCTGACTTGAGCTTGGTTTCGATCAGTCTTTGTGTTGCGCTCCTTAGTTTGATCCACTATGAATCTGCTCTTTTCCTCTTTGTGGGTTCCAGATCGCGACTTCTCTATGTGGCAGTTCATATCTCCTTTTTTATAAGGGGCTGCAGGCTTCAGGTTTATTGCTGCGGCTGTCCTGGTGCTCCTTTTGGGGTCTTTCTCTGAGTTCGCCGATTCCAGAGGATATTGATTTGAAAGTTGTTTTCTGCCGTATGCCTTAGCTACTTTTTCACGTCTTTCTGCCAAAGTAAGGAAAGGGCTCAGATTTTGGGCATCTTCATTTGCTTCGATTCCGCAGTCCTTTCTCGGAACGCTCATTTCTTGCCTCTCTGATAGGGGTTCTAGTTCCGAGTTTTCAACCGAGTATACCGACAAATCCAATAAATCGATACTTTCTACAGACTCATCTATGATCTGATAGTTCTTGGTTGGGTTGTCGGCCAAACTCGTTTCCTCTGTGTTTGATGGTTCTGTGACCTGGAATACCACCACTCTGTTTTTTAGTTCTTTGTTTTCCCTAACTTTTGTTTTCTGGATTTCTCTTTGGTTCTTTCCTGATACTACCTTAGAGGGTTGGGGGTCTTCAGTTGTTACCTTTTCCACTCGCTTGTTCGATGAACTTTTTCCCTTTGCAAAGAGCGGGTATAGTTTCGTGGTCATCCCTCGATTATCGAGTTCTTTTTGATCCCTGGGTCCGGGATTGTTTGATCTGTGGGATTTGCTTTGTGGCTCTGTTTCCAGTCCCTCCCCGATCTCCTCTATAGTGAATGAATCGTTTTCTGCAAACGTAGTTACACAGCCATTTGATTGATGCTTCTTGGATAAAAGCGGGGCGGCGAGCCTCTGTTCTTTGGGTACTTTTGCTGGCTGCACTATTTCCAGGGTTTCCATAACTTCCTCTAAGGGTTTTGATTTTGCTACTTCGTTATGTTGTTCCCTCGGTAGCTGCACGTCATCTGTCAGGATTGTAACTGAGGCTACTTTTGTAGGTGTCTTCGTTTGTCCAGCCAGCGTGATTTTCCCTAATATCGTCTCATTCTCCACTACCACGGCCGGATTGTCCGTGTTTCCTGTGGCATCACCCTGTGGTTTATTAGCTGGCGTGGTTCTCCCATTTCTCGTTTCTAATGCTGTAATGTATCCTTCAATAAATGTCATTTTTGTATAAAGCATTGCTACCAAAGTTGTCTGGTCCTTTAATGCCTCATGAATGGATTCGTACAATTTGCAGTATGGTGTCAAAGCGATAGTTATTGCCGACATTACTGTCAAGATGTCGACTTGTTTTGTGGACGTTTCTTTCTCGTTGTTCGAGTCCAGGGTTGAAGATCTCCTCTTCCTCGATGGAGATTGTGGATGGGTATTATACAAGGTATTCGACCCCTGTTCTGTGTTTTTTGTATGTTTCGCAGCGTCACTGATCACGTTCCATGGGACTCCCGATGGTTGCTTCCTTTGGTCCACGCCAATCCTTGGCGTTTCCTTCGAGCTGGGCCTCGAGTTTGTTTCTCTTAAAGAGAAATCTTTATCAAATGTCGTTGTGTGGAGTGCTTCTTGTCTAGGGATTGATTCAAGGCTCTTGCCTATATTTGCCTTAATATTTTCACTCGGGGCCAGAACACTTCCGTTTGTCGTGTGGTTTTTGTTTGTCCCCGGACCGTCAGTCCGGGGCCTCGTCGGGTCTTCGTGTGATTCGTTGGTTGTGGACCATTTAGATTTTTGATTCCCTTCCAGTTGTAATTCGGGGTCTTTGAAGTATCGAATTCCTGTTTTTAGGAATGGACCGGAAGGGTACGTTTCAGTTCCTGGCCATACACACTCCCCCCTTAGTGGGGTTTCATTTATAGACATGCTGGTCCCATCCAGTAAGTTCGCGTCAGACACTTCGTCTGGCATCGTTAGGTTCTTCCCTAACGTGTTTTGGGGGAATCTTGTCGTTGAATTTAAAGCTGCAGTCTTTGCTCTCCCTCTCGGGATGGTTTTGCGGGTTGCTCTCCTGTTACTTAGCTTTGAGGATTCAAAGAAGGACGTTATATACGTCAATTTAGCTGTTCTTTTTGTGCTACCTTTTCTTGCGAAATTTTCCCTAAAGTGTTTTCCTTTAGGGTTTGGAGTCATTGGTTTATCCTCTAATAGTGGGGAGTTGTTGCTTTGTTCTGCTTCTTCAAGTTCATCTCCATTACGATCTCCCAAACCATATTCTTTGTCTATGTTTGTACCCTTTCCATCAGTGAGCTTTAGTACATGAATGGCCCCTGGCGACAGTTGGTTTTCTGTTCTGAGTTCTTCACTTGGACTAATTAGGTCTGGTCCTGACATTTGATGATGAATCTGAATAATAACGTTCAACACGTTATTCGGGTTCACTTTTACTGTGCCAACACTTGCAACTCTCTTAGAAGTTGCCGTGCTTAGGGTCTGTGCCGCCCCCTCCGCGGGCTGGTCTGGCGAGAGCGACTCTTGGGCCACGCCCCCCCCCCCCCGACTCCCGGCGACGACGGGCCCTGGGGCTCCGCCCCTCCCGCCTCGTCAAGCGGCTCCGCTTCGCCCACTGTTTGGACCGGGCTCCTCTCTCCCTCCGTGCCCCCTCCCGACGAAAACCGCCGCTACAGCGGCGGCTCCTGCAGAAAGGGTGAAGACAGCTGTTCGTCCACGCCGGGGAGCACCGGAGGACTTCCTCCCGCTCCGACTGGGAGCGTGCCGACTCCCGCACCCCCGACCCCTTCTCCAGACTCACCACCAGGTAGGGGGGACTCCACGGTTCGGCGGGAGGATTGAAGGGGTGTTCGTGGGTGTTTTAAGGTAGTGTTTATGTTTTTGCCGACCATGAGGAAGGGGGAGGGGGCAGGAAAGGAGGAAAAAACTTCCTCATGAGCGTTTTCCACATTCTCCTTTTCTTCCTCGTTTACGATCGTGGAATTTTGAAATATTTTAATTGTTTCAGATGTTTCTACAAGTGGTGGGGGAGCATGAGAGGTTATGTTGTAGAGCGTTGATTTAGGAAAAAGAAAGATGTTCTGTTGCGTACCTGGCTCCACCTGTATGTTTATAGGTGACGTTGACGGTAAGACTAGTCGTCCTTGGCGCAGTCTGAGTAACTGCTTCAGCGGGATTCTCTTGGCCAAACCGAAGTCCTCACGACCAGGTCGTTTGCTCCACGTGCTTCGTCCTGTATCCTCCATTTTGTGTACAGGCAACCGGGCAGGCCACCCCGTGCAGCCCCGGACTGCACCAGACTGCTTCCACCTCAGCTTCCAACTCCGCGGCCACTCTGCGGTGTTTGGTGGTTTTTCAAGGGTGGGCTCCTCCTCCAATAGCAATGGCAATGGACAACAGACTGCTCAGCACAGGGGGGACTGCACCAGACTACTTCCACCTCAGCTTCCAACTCAGCGGCCGCTCCGCGGTGTTTGGTGGTTTTTCAAGGGTGGGCTCCTCCTCCAATAGCAATGGCAATGGACAACAGACTGCTCAGCACAGGGGGGACTGCACCAGACTACTTCCACCTCAGCTTCCAACTCAGCGGCCGCTCCGCGGTGTTTGGTGGTTGTTCAAGGGTGGGCTCCTCCTCCAATAGCAATGGCAATGGACAACAGACTGCTCAGCACAGGGGGGACTGCACCAGACTACTTCCACCTCAGCTTCCAACTCAGCGGCCGCTCCGCGGTGTTTGGTGGTTTTTCAAGGGTGGGCTCCTCCTCCAATAGCAATGGCAATGGACAACAGACTGCTCAGCACAGGGGGGACTGCACCAGACTGCTTCCACCTCAGCTTCCAACTCTGCCGAGAACGAGATCTTTTTTGATGGCGAGGAGGCTAATGTCTCGACTCCGCCGAGGAAACTTTCGAAGAAGCTTTAACTGCCTTACCTCTCTCGAGCTTCTCCTTACGCTCCTTGAAGGCTTTCGCCGTCATGGACATGCAGTCCTCGCACTCCGAACAATGGTGCTCGATTCCCAGGCACCACAAACAGATCCTGTGAGGATCTGTCAACGACATTTTCTTTCCACAGTCTCGAAATTTTTTGAAGCCAGACCGTGGAGTCGTCGGTTCGGGTGAGGAAGCCATCGAGTATGAGTCGTTATTCACGAGGAATAATGAAGTATATTTTACTGAAGAACTGAGCAACGATATTCCGAGGCCCCACGAAGCGCGGAAAAACGGAACTGAGCAACGGACACTGCGCGAGTCTATTTATACGCGTGATGACGTCAGCGCCGATACGGAGACTGTCGAGGGACATCGGCTCGAGGGACATCGACGCGCAGCGCCCTCTACTGAAAGAAAAAAAATTCAGAGGCCAGCAAGCTGGGAGATGATCTATCAAAGATAAGGAATACGTCGGAGGACACAATCCCTTCGAAAGAGAAATCCTTTGGTCCAAATTGAAGAACTGGAACTGCCCTACAGATCTCCTGGCGGCCATAAAGGAGCTACCTACTGGAACTAAAATTAAGATTCGCTTAGACCAAGCTGGCACCATCTCAGCTGCGATCCTTACATTTTGTGGCATAAAGCAAGGCTGTCCTCTAGCATCGATAATTTTCAACTTGTTCACATTTGAAATCGGGCACACCATCGGGAGTGTGTGGTCATTTCCACCCAAAATACACGGAAGCCACGTAAGTTGGCTGCTATATGCTGATGATCTTATCCTTTTGGATGCCACTCCGATTGGTCTTCAACGAAAGCTAGAGGCTGTAGAAACATATGCAAAAGTTAACAGTCTTTGCTTTAACAAAAACAAATGTGAGACTTTGGTTCTACAAAATTTGAGAACAAAAACCAAAACAAAAGGGAAACAATTTAAATGGCGACTAGGCACTGAAACCTTAAACATTGTGAACAATACCAGATATCTGGGGATGCAAATCAGTGCTCACATTGACGACGGTCCCTGGGCTGAGAAAGCACAAACCAAATGTCGTCAGCTGCATGTCAAGGCTCCATTATTATTAAGAAATACAGCAAATTCTCGCTGCGATCGGTACTAAACTTTTACAACCAAAAAGCAGTTCCAGCCCTAATATTTGGAGCAGAGTGAGCACTGGTTTGTGCACACGATCTACGGACCTCACTGGAAAGCAAATGCTGGACAAAAGTCTTGCAAATTCCGAAGGGAACGGCAACGGTGTGTATTCGATATGAGTTAGGGCTTCTATCCCTTAACTAACAAATTTGTTGGAACACACTAGCCTTATACTGTAAAATCGCAATGTGCAGCGCTGCTCCACAATTTGGAATCTTGCACCAACCAGGAAATGGCAACTAAGGAACCTCACTAGCCTTTTGGTCAATGTTAGGCAGAATCCCGTGCAGTGCCCTTAGGAACCTCTACACACAATTAAGACTACAGGTGGCAATACAAGTTTTACCTTTGGTACAAGCCTGTACTACTATGTCAGAGTGGTAGCAGTGGCGGAGAAGCCAGGCTTATCTCAAGAGTATATGAGCAGTAGTAGAGATTACACAAAGGGACCACAATTACTGTGACTCAAGCAAACACTGACTCAAGGTTTCAGGTAAAAAATATAAGTACATTTATTTTTTAAACCTTTCTTTATAAACACAACACTTCTATTAAACTCAAATAAAAACCACATGTTAATATACTACAACTAACCAATTCACTTTGTACAGTAAGTCTCAAGGTAAGTACCGTGTGTTTGAATGAACCGGTGTTACGAACAAAACACGTTATTGCGAATACGACTGCGATCACTTTTTGACAGTTCGGTCTAATAAATAAATGCATACCCGTGACATGAAATGCTACCAGGGCAAAAACACACTTGGCACCTGAGATACCCAGAGGGAGTTGGAGGCAAAAATCACAGGCAATATGTTCGTTAGGCAGGCAGAATCAAGAAACACTCAGAGACAGGAGTTCAAAAGTGAAAGGGCCGGAGTCAGGGTCGAAAGACACCGGGGCCTGTTGCCAAAGATCACACAGTCAGACAGTTCACGATTCAACGTAGCCAAAAGTACTTCGATATTGTCAATGTTCAGAAGCAAAAGTTATAAGAAGGAGGGAAGACAAGGGCAAGCCTTGGAAAAGAAGAAAAGGGATTCACCCAGTTTCCTCAAGTAGAACACAGTACCTTGTTCCAATGGTGCAGCTAGTGTCCTGGCAGTTGTTCCTGTTGGTTTCCCGTAGACCCACGATTCCTGAAGCTTCATTGTGAAGGACGACATCTGAAGGAGGTCTGCACCACACAGAGATGAAGCCGGCAGCAGCGACGAGGAATAAAAGGTGCGCTCCTTAAAAACAGGAGAGGCTCTTCAGGTGCAGCGATTTCCACCAAGGAAGAAGATCCTCTGGCTGTGGAAGATGAGCTGATTATCCCCACCAAGCTCAAGGGAACAAGAATACGAACTGGATCTTCTCTGAGTCGTTGAAGGGAAGATAGCTCGAGACTGCAGCAGGGCTTCACCCGTACAGGGTAGTTGCAGCAGCCGTTGTTCTCTCCGCTTCTCTGCGGTTCCTTGTAGTTCCAGTGGCGACTCTCTGACTTCTAGCCCAAGAGACCTGCCTTTTAATGCGAAAACCCCCCATTCACGGAGCCTGGCTGTCAATCGCCCAGCAGGGGGATTGTCCAGCCCGGACAACTACCCTGGCCAATCATGACAAAGTGCGAATTTTGTTTCCTAGGATACCCTTTGCAGGGGGTGACTACACCCCTCCCTCACATTCAGCCCACATAGACACCCAGGCGCCTTGAGGAGGGCTTCTGAGCAGAAGCCCGCCAAAAGACAGTGAACAAAGAACCTAGTTTGCCGCACAAAGTAAGACACAAGAAGGACTTTAACAAAAAGAAATGCCAAATAAACCCAACCGGAGCCAAAAGAAAGATGATTTGTTCAAGCGGATTTATGTTCGAGGCTAATAGCCAAGAACAGTACCACGTTTATCTAATATAATCGTGGTAGAAAAGTTAGGGTAGATACCACTGCCACCAGCCAAGTCTAAATGTTTAAAGAGCAAAACAATGCTCTAGGAGGTACAGATAAAAAGGGATACGAATTAACCCTTTCCAGTACTCCATGGAAGATGGGGTGTACTGGATCTGTGGTAGATTGACTAAGTAAAGTTAATGGTAACTTTACCGTTTTCTGGGGGACGGTAATCGCCTCAGAAATGGAGTTGAGGGAAGTCTCACAGACAACCCTGTGCCACGGCACTGACAGTGCTGTGTGACACACAAAAAGAAGGGGACTACTGAAGTGGTGTACTTCAGAGTCCAAAATCACAAAAAACAGGTATAAACACATAGCAAAACACAGGTAAGAGTGGGGAAAAAGCTCTCACTCTTACCAAGTGGAACAAAATAAACTCCAGAAGTCCAGCAAAGCTGCTGGGGGACTCACTAGGTGAGGGAAATTAGCCATGGATGAGAATTCCCCCTAACAGTCAAGATGATGTGAAAGCATACTGAACAACTTGGAAATAGATTGCCTAACCCTACATAACAACCATGACTCAGTCAAAAACAAACTTTGGAGGCTTGACTGGATCACAACCGAAGAGCAAAGGTCAAGCCAAAGTCTAATGAAGGATGTCCCATGTGAAGCAAGAAGGTTCAACGAATGTGTAAGTGCCGTAGAGCAATCTGCAGCCCCTCACATTAAAACTACATTCTTGTGCTTTCGACGAAACGCTTTCAAAACCAAGGAAAGGCTGAGTACATGGTCTAAAAATCGTAATCTAGACACAAAATGCACATTTTGTAACAGCCAAGAGGAAACTCTAAAACACCTGATCCTATTTTGCACTGCCATTCAATCACAAAGGATAAAGCGTCTGGTGTCAATCATCGAAAGCCAACAATCACTGAGTAGTGAAGAATGGTGGCAAATGATGTTTAGTGATCATAATAAAAAACGAAATTATGCCTCAATGTTTTTCTTAGACGACAGATTTATTAGCCACCACAAGTTGTGGATTCGAATGAACAATTCACTTGACATTACTCTTTCTGAAACAAAGACCACAAAACTTGAAAGAGACTCCCTGGAACTTGACAAATCTATGACTGGATTCTGGAGGATGGAAAACCACAAATGAAAATCACAAATGAAAATGTTGCATGTTGGTCTTTCCAATTATGTTTCTTTTTTTTCCTTTTCTGTTTTTTTGTGTTTTTTTTGTAACCCTCTTTTAAAGGTTTGCATAAATCAAATAAAAAAATAAAAAAATATCAGCAATTTCTAAAAGATGAATCTACTAGCAAGATCTTTCCAGATACCACTTGTACATTTCCAGACTGAGTATGCAGCACTAGTGATAACCATTGAGGCCGCCCCAATAAGAGTCAACCAAAATTGGTCTTCTTCAATGTCCTCTGCACGAGTAACAAACTTCTGATAATGAATCACATATATCTCCACTAATTCAGGGCATTGGGTCAATAAATGTCTAGTATGGGATGCTGTTGAGCAGCCGACAAGATGGCTGCCTAGTGCATCGGCTCCGCAAATTGGCCCGACAATCCTGCTGGTGGCGGTGGTGCCTTGCTAGTATCAGCACCCAAAAACATGGAGCGTTGTTCTCTGATGAGGGAGAGTGCTCAGTGTGAGCAAGGACAGTGGTTGACAAGCCCTGGATCTGCTGCGATGCCCGGGCCACACAAGGCGGGAGATTGAGAGGCGCCCAGAGCTTGGTTGCGGCTTGTCACTGCCTTCTCCCGAGCCTACGTCCTGGCGAGGTGTCCACATCAGCGGATCGCCGGCACATGCACTGCAATGCATGGCTTCAAGAGGGGGCAGCGGATCGACAGTGACTGTGTGCGCCGACTTGGAGCCGAGCTGGCGCCTCCATCCACATACCAGCAGAAGTCAGCCTCTGAAAGCGTGGACTTGCATTGAGTGGCGCAGCTCCTAGGACTGGCCGTGGCCTCCCATACTGGGGTGCCGGGTCACGCTAGGCTGCACTGGGACCCCCACAGAGATCCCCGCTAACACTGGCATATTGGGAGAGGGCATACCATTCCTCCCATGCCTGCGTGGTGCTAACTCTAAGACCAAGGGACTGTGTGAAGTGGAGATTGTCCCACACGGCTAACAAAAACTGTGCAACTCAACCCAGTGGGTGAACCCTCATCACTGGGTATTACTCGAGGCCCTGCAGACACTTGGATGTCCTTGATGAAGCGGTCTGGGGGCCAGTGCTGCACTACTTGCTGACCGTCCTACCCGAGAACTCGGGCCGCGACTGTGGGGGTGTTCTGCGTGGTGAGTGAGGTGGGCACTCCGGGACCATCAGGGTGATCCAGCGCTGAAAGTGCGGCAGAGGCGAGACCTGGCTGGATTAGCTGAACGTGTGCGTGAGTGCTGTTGGTAGTTGCGGCCCACTAGTTGCGGCCCACTTGCTCAACTATACACACCCCGCCCCACTTTGCAGTACCTGCTTGTCCACCCAATATGACCAGAGTCACCGGGAGTAGAAAAATAAAACAGGCACCATGGACAAATATACCAAGGCGGCCCCCTGGGGGGAACCCACGCTGTTTCATCAACACCAGTCTGACCATGATCACTTGGCCATGGTGCCACCCACTGACCTCACACACATGATGGAAGCCATGGCAAAGGGCTTTGCGGCTGTGCATGAAAAGCTAGACGACATAACTGCTAACGTTGCATCAATGCGCTCACAACTGGCATGGGAGGGTGTGCGCATCGCAGAGGCGAGGATAGGGGCAACGGAGGACAAAGTTCAGGGGCTACTAGACACTGTGGCTACCCTTGCAAGGGAAATGAAGGTGGTGAAACATAAGTGTAATGACCTAGGATCATGGTCACAGAGGAACAACATTCGAATTGTAGGCGTTTCGGAGGATCCACTATCTGGAGGTATGGAGCAGGTGGTGGAGAGTCTCCCTAAAGACCTTCCAGGAAACCCACAATTATCCCCCTTCTTTGTGGTGGAAAGAGCCCATCGAGCCCTCCCCTCCAAGCCTAAACCTGGGGAATTCTCTCACCATCATTGCAAGAATCCTAAGCTACCATGACAGGGATCACCTCCTGCGTCTGGCCAGAGATAAGATGCAATTGCGTTTGGGCTCCCAAACTATCCACCGTTTTCCAGGTTTCTCACTTTTAGTACAACGGAAGTGGCAGCAGTTTGTAGGGGTCAAGAAAAGGCTACGCGATCGCAACATACAATTTGCAATGCTGGTCCCAGTCCGCCTAAGATTTCAATTCAGGGGCAAACAATTTTTTCACTGTTCCCAACTCAAGTTTATTGAAGCCCAGATCCCGGACAAAGAGGGAGGACAATGCTATCGTGCGACCGATAAGTTGACTACTCTAGATCCTAAGAGCTGCAAGGTGCCTCTGTCTATTGTAGAAGTATCTAGCACTCAAGGGGGAGGGGGGGGGAACATGAACTTGATCCTCGATCAAACCACGAACAGAACCAGTGTAGTCCCCAAGCCTTGTTCAAGGGTGGCCAAAAGGCTCTTGGCCCATATGGAATTTCTGTAACTGGTGGATACATGGCGCCTATTATACCCGCAAATGCAACAGTATACGTGTTCTATTCATTTGTGCACAACATGTCTTTGCGTATTGATATGTACCCGACCTCTGGCTCGTTGATGAGTAGAGGATGCCATAATTTTACCTCACACCATTTCCGACCATTCCCCAGTGGTACTAACCTTGAAGACTGACAGATCCCATGGGTCTGGCACCTCCTGGCAATTCAAATATGAAGCACTCAAATACATAGTCTTCAAAGTGGGGATCCGATCAGATATAGAGAGCTATTTCACGTGTAACACAACGAGTGCAACCTCTGCCGGTGTACGATGGGAAGCCTTAAAGGTCTATATCCAGGGCATGTCTATCTCCAGAGAAGCCGGGGTCCTAAATACTGTAAGAGGAGACCTTCAACGGTCTGAAATTGAGCTCAAGTTATTGGAGCAGGATTTCTCCCATCTCCCAGACCCGCATGTACTGGCACAAATACGCTCCGAACTGGAGCTGTGCGATGCACACACCCTCTGGTAGGTGCGCTATTTCTCTCGTCCACAAGCAGCTAGGAAATATGGGGAGGTGTGAAAGACCGGGGAGGACATTGCCTAGACTTGCAAAATCAGAATGGGGGCGCTCCCAGGTGGATTGCATTCTCAATGCAATGGGGAATTCCGAGTGGGCTGACCAGGAGATACTCAAAGCGTTCTGTGAGTTCTACGGATCGTTATATGCCTCTGCCCCTCAGCATGGCACGCAGGCTATATATTCCCTAATAGAGGGGATACACTTGTCGCGTTTCAGTGCCCAAACCAGGGAGACTCTTGAGTCCTCCCTATCTAAGGAGGAGATTCTCTGTCATTGCACACCAACCTGCCCAACGGTAAGGCCCCTGCCCCCGATTGTCTCACGTCGGAATTCTACCAAGAACATGCTGCACTTCTAGTCCCTTTACTCCTGGTGGAGTGGGAGGAGGTGTTTTGTGACACCCTTTTGCCAACATCCCAATGCGATACAACTAAAAGCACCCTTCCCAAACCTGACAAGCCAAGCAATGAGTGTGGATACTACAGGCCCCTCTCACTCATGAAGTTAGACACCAAAATATATGCCAAGGCTCTTGCAAATAGGCCTCTCCCATTGATGCCCCATATTATACACAGTGATCAGGGGGGCTTTGTCGCGGGCAGGTCCACATCGCTGAATATCAGACGTCTGTTCGATGTGACGGCCAGAATAGATCCTAAGGCAGAAGCAGTGGCCGTGAAAATGGATGCCCAAAAGGCATTTGACATGGTCTCATGGGAGTACCTATGGGTGGTGCTCGAAAAGATGGGTATTGGCCCAGAAATGGTTCGATAGATCAAGCTGCTATACACACTCATCTGCTAGAGTTATGATCAACTCTTGTCCATCAGAGCCCTTCATGCTAGTTAGAGGCACCTGGCAGGGCTGCCCACTTTACCCGATCCTTTTCGCCCTAGTCATTGAACCAATGGCGGATATGATCCAAGACAGTCAAGGCAATAAGGGGGCTCACCTGAGATTGTCGGCATATAGCAAAACTATGTCTTATTGTACATTAGGGACCCATAGACTAATCTAGATCCTATCCTTCAGGACATCATAACAATGGGGAGCTTCTCGGGGTTCACAATAAATTAAACCAAATCAGAGTTTTTTTTATCTGCCAACTGACACCAAACAACCTAATGGCGAGTTTTCCCTGCGATGGGCATCAAATGGGATTAAGTAGCGGAGTGAAAGTCTCCAGTGAAAAATCCTCCCTTCTGAGGGACAACTATTTGGCAATGGAGGGGTGTGTGTTGGGCAGACTGACTAGATGGAGGGCAAAAAAAAATTCGAATGTCTTTTTTTTGTTTGTTTTTTGTTCGAAATGGGGGGGGGGGGTTCGCCCCCAACACCCCTTTAATTTTTTTTTTCTGTTTTACCCCTTTTTTTTTACTTGCGGAACCCCAAAAAAACATGTCAATAAAAAAAAAAAGCACTTGAAACAAAATTTTGGGACATTATTTTTTCAACATTTTGTCCTCACAGCGCTTAGATGCTGGTAGATCCAAACTCAATACCCTAATCATGGAATGGACCGCAAGCACAAAGATGATTGCCGGTTTGATCCTGTGGCCTTTACGTTGTTAGCCTGGTGCTTTGTGTTTGTTAGGAATGCTGAGGTACATCCATATTATAAATGGCTTCCCCTGTGGAGATTCCTGGGTCTAGCGCCTACGTGGGAAGCCACTCTGGCGGCTCAGTGGGAACAGCTGGGCTATAGGGTAATGGCTGATCTTATCCCGGATGGGAAATTCATTACTCCACTAACATTACGACAGGAACATGCTGGTATGGGGGTGGAACTTATGCAGTATTACAGAATATGTGCTGCAGTGCAGATAATGAGGCCATGTTACCCCATCAGAGCCCCTAGAAACTGTGGAGTTCGCAAATATTGCTAATGTGAGTAGCAGTCGCCGGCCACTTTCGACACTTTTCAAAATACTTGTAAACAAGCAATCACCCTCGACCTTGGGGTTACGTAATAGCTGGTCTGACAATTTGCGGGTAGCACTAACTGAGGTTCTATGGAAGCGAATTGTGAACATACCAAAAGCGTCTCTTTGAACTTTAAGTTCATATGCATGCAGTATAAATTGCTGAAAAGACTCTATTATACCCTCACAAAACTTAGCTGGATGTACCAGGCTGTGGAGCAATGTTGTCCCAGATATTGTGCCCAAGCTGACCATATGCACAAGTTTTGGTCCTGTACCCACCTGGAACCATTTTGGACCACTGTTTTAAATACCCTATCGGAAGTGGTGGATATTCCCTTGGAGCGCTCCCAGTGCTATTTGGTATGTGGGAGAATCTCCTGAATAAAACAATCTGCTCATTTGTGAATACATGCTGCATGATTGCCAAGAGATGTACATTGCTGAGATGGAAGAATGGCATCCCACCCAATGTTAAAGCTTGGTTTGCGGCACTCACTAACCTGGGCCCAAAACTCTGAGGAGATGCACATAATCTCTGCATCCTACATCCGGCCCAACTCAAGTATGGTCAGAGTTTAAGACCTACTTGACCAACCTCACCCCTGCTCAATAACTATCTTAAGATACACCCGGGAGTGGTGCAAGAGTGGTTTAGCGTGGTTCCACTCTGTTCTGCTGGTTGCCATTTTCACTTTTGGAAAGTCGGTCTACACTTTCCTTACACCTACTGAGAGGCCGTCCCTGCTATAAGATGCTGCAGAGGCGCTGAGCGCGGCACGGGAGCGGTGCAAGAGTGGTTTTACTGTGGTTCACTGCGGGACTCCATGGCTCCAGGTTTTCCAGGAAAGCAGGTACTCAGGACATTAGAGATTGTCCTGTTTCCTCTTGTGTGGAAACTGTATCCCGGCTGGCTCTGTCCCCTCATACACACTGGCTTAGATACATCAGAGACTCCTCGACTAAACAGATATTTTTCCCTCGCACATGCACGTGCATATTGACTATTGAATTTCCTGCTTGGCAAGTCACATTTGGATCTCCTTTCTACCACCAAACTTTGTCACAGTGATAAACTTTTAGTGGGCTTTAGTGGGCTTTTCTTTCTTTTTCCCCCCTTTCGTCTACTTCCCCTTGATTTTTGGAGGGGGTCGGGCAGTGACTGCAGGCCCCAATAAGACTTTGAGCTGCCCGACTAAGATCTGCACTAGTGGACAAGACCCTGAACAGCAGTAACGAACTGAGCTTTACAGCTAGCTCTTTGCGCTTGCTCTCATTACGCTTCAAAGAACAAGTTACACTCTTATCTGGTAACGTTCTTTCGATGGGATGGTCCGACGTATTACAGATCTATGACAGTAATCACGACAGCTGTGTTGCTTCGGAAAATCTTTCGGCATCTGCGTCCTGTGTTGATAACGTCAATACGCCGCCCTCGAGGACCTCCTCCGATGGCCGATGTCACTGGATGTTATAAGTAGGACGCACGACGCCCGTAGCCTCAGTTGTAGTTTTTTCCCCAGAACGTGTGGCACCAGTCTTCTGCCAGTCTGACCACACAAAGCCTTGCGGAAACGTAAGCTGCAATCGCATAAGAAATTCTGTAGCGGGGAAGGCAGGGAGGGAGCGATATGGAATACGTCGTCGGACCATCCCATTGAAAGAACGTTACCAGGTAAGAGTAACTTGTTCTTCGAGGGGATTGGTTCTTCCGACGTATTCCATATCTATGACAGACTCCCAAAGCAGTACCAATGCAAGGAGGTGGGAAAAGAATTTAGAAAAAGAAATTTAGAATGCCCAATCAAATTGCGGAGCAAAGGATCGCCTTGCTAAAGGCCAGATCCTGCCCTTGGATGGAATCGAGGGAGTAGTGACGCACAAAAGTATGGACTGAAGCCCAGGTGGCTGCATCACAGATGTTACAAATGGGAACACCCCTCTGTAGGGCAGTAGAGGCAGGCATACCCCTGGTAGAATGGGTCCGCAAGCCGACCGGTGGGTCCTTACCCGCCAAGCGGTAAAACTCAGATATAGCCAGAATAATCCAGCGAGACAAAGTCTGCTTAGTCACAGCTTGTCCCAAACGTTTTCCAGCGTAACCAATGAAGAGTTGATCGTCCACTCTGACCCAGGACATGCGTGAAATCTAAAAGCTTAAGGCTCTCCTAGGATCGAGCCTATGGAGCCTCTCCTCTTCCTTACCAGGATGTGGAGGAGGATGAAATGCCGGAAGAACAACCTTCTGGCCTAAATGAAATTCCGACACCACCTTCGAAAGAAAGGAAGGACGAACTCTAAGGACAACCCTGTCCTTCTGAAATACAGTGAAGGGCGGCTTAACTGAAAGTGCCTGTAACTCACTCACTCTGCAAGCGGAAGTGACCGCAACCAAAAATACAGTTTTAAGAGTTAACAGTCTCAAAGGGCATGAATGCAAAGGCTCAAACGGAGCACCCATCAGAAACTTGAGGACAAGGTTCAAATCCCAACCGGGCACCTGGAAAGGTGACGGAGAGAACACAATAATGAGCCCTTTTAGAAACTGAGAAATAAAAAGAATTTTAAAATAAGAACAATCTTCAGACGAGCGCTTAAATATAGACAGCTCAGCCAGGTAACCTTTGATGGTACCCACTTGCAGGCCCCTGTGGGCCAAAGAAAGCAAAAAAGACAGAACCATGGGAATGTCACATGAAAAAGGATCCACATTCTTAACCCTGCACCAGTCGCAGAACTTTCTCCAACGGCAATGGTACAGGGACTTTGTCGCGGGCCTTCTAGCCGAAAGCAACACCTCCATCATGTCTTCAGGGAGGTCCCAATCCTTATACCTCAACCTTTCAGAAACCAAGCATGAAGGTTGAGGGATCGGACCTCTGGATGGAGAACCTGACCCCTCCTCCCGTGAGAGCAGATCGTCTCGGTAGGGAAGACGACGTGGAGGGCAGATGGACAAGTCCAGAAGGTCCGGGTACCACAAACTCTGGGCCCATGCCGGAGTAATGAGGATCATCCAGGAACCGAACCTCCATAACCTCCGCAGCACTTGCGGAATGACGGGGACTGGAGGAAACGCATACAGCAGTGAGAATGACCACTCCACCACGAACGCGTTTCCTAAGGCTCCTCTTGGAGGAAATTCCCGCAAGCAGAACCTTTCGCACTTCTGGTTGACACTGGAGGCGAAGAGATCCACTTGAGGGGTCCCCCAAAGGGCGAAGATCTCCAGGAGAATCTCCTGAGCCAGCTCCCACTCGTGAGAACGCATGCTCTGCCTGCTCAGAGCGTCCGCCGTCTTGTTTTCGTCTCCGGCCAGATGTACTACCGAGATCGAAATTTCCTGCTGGATGGCCCAGAACCAGAGCTGCATCGCCTCCCTGCACAGAGGAAGTGACCCTGCCCCCCCCTTTTTGTTGAGGTAGTGCATGGCCAATGTGTTGTCTGTCAGAATCAGGACATTCTTTTGTCGCACAGTCGGCAGAAAAGCTTGCAGGGCAAGCCTGACGGCCCCCAGCTCCAACAGATTGATATGGAGTCTGGACTCCGACAGAGACCAACGACCGCTGACTGTCAACTGAGGGATGCGTCCGTCACGATCGTCACCTCCGGCCAGCGCAGCCAAAATGGCGTCCCCTTCATCAGATTGCCTTCGACGGCCCACCACAGAAGGTCCTGGGCGACCGAGGGTGGCACCTGAACGGGGTCCGACATCCTACCAGAGGACTGAGACCACTGGAGCTTGAGTGCCCATTGCAAAGATCTCATCCGCAACCTGGCCTCTGGCACCAGAATAATGCAGGATGCCATGAGGCCGAGCAATCTCAAGAACTCGAACGCAGGGAGATTCTGGGCATGTTGAAACCTGTGCACCACCTGCTGAATGTGATGAGCCCTCACCCGGGGAGGAAAACACTGCCCCAGGGACGTGTCAAGCACTGCGCCTACATACTGAAGCCTCCGAGTTGGCGTCAAGTGGGACTTCTTTAAGTTGAGGGAGAAGCCCAGCCTGTGGAGGGAGTGGCAGGTGACGGACAGATGATCCAGGACTTGCTCGGGAGAGCGTGCCATGATCAACCAATCGTCCAGGTAGGGGTAGACGTGAATCCCCCCTTTCCTGAGATACGCTGCCGCCACCACCACCATGAGCTTTGTGAAAACCCTCGGGCGGAGGTCAATCCGAACGGCAGGACCCGAGACTGAAAGTGCGAGTCGCCAACCGCGAACCTCAGGTACTTCTTGTGCTTTGGATGGACCGGCACATGGAAGTAAGCGTCCTTGAGGTCGAGAGACACCAACCAGTCCTGAAGTTGAAGGGCCTGGAGGACTTGAGAGAGAGTAACCATCTTGAACTTGTCCTTCCTGAGGAGTTTGTTCAAACCGCGCAAGTCCATGATGGGTCTCAATCCCCCCCGTCTTATTCAAAATCAAAAAATAAGGGGAATACCATCCTTTGTTCCTCTCAGCTACAGGCACCAGTTTTATGGTGCCTTTCTCCAGCAGGGATTGAATTTCCTGCGCAAGGAGCGGATCTGGACTCTTCAAAGAGAGATTCCCCAATGGATTGTCGTGAGGCCTCTGCCGGAAAGGAAGACAGTAGCCGTGGGCTATGATCTCCAGAACCCACACATCTGAAGTAATGGCACACCACTCTACAAGATGCTGCGCCAGCCTTCCCAAAACCGGCGAACCATGGGACATCGTCTCATGACTGAGCTGAAGCGGCTGCGGCGTTGCCTGAGGGCAAAGAGGTAACTGCCCGAGTGGCCTTGGCACCTCGAGTACCTGGTTTTCCACCTCTGGCACTCCTACTGTGGCCCCGTTTACTGGCAGCTCCTCTCGCTTTACCAAAGCATGAGTAATAATGAAAGGAACCTCCCCTCCATTGCTGTCCCCTAGGACGAAAAGGCGGAGGTTGTCAAACTGCAGCACCCAAGGACTTCGCTGCAGCTTTGAAGGTCTGGAATCTCTCAAAGCTCTCGTCAGCCTTGCTGCCAAAAAGATGTTCACCGTCAAAGGGCATGTTGAGGAGCTGGGCCTGCACATCAGGATCAAACCCCGACTTCTGCAACCACGCAAACTTGCGTATTACGGTGCTCGCCGCCATGGACCGGCTGACGCAATCTGCCATGTCCAAACCCGACTGAACAGCCTCACACATGGCATCCTTGCCATCCTGTACCATAGCAAGGAAACCATCCCGTTCGTACCCTTCAGGAATATGTTCAGCCGCTAAGGAAACACAGTTCCACTGAGTGTGCGTGAATCGAGACAAGGCACATACGGAGTTGGCCGCCTGAAACGCCATACCCCCTGAAGAAAACACTGTCTTCGCCCAACCATCAAAACGCTTGTCATCCCTATCAGGAGGGATGGTAGGATACAAAGCCTGCTTTGCTGGGGCCGTAGCCACCTGCACCACCAAACTCTCCGGAGTGGGGTGCTTGGTCAAGTAGCAGGGGGTCGCTACTGGATGGGTGGTATTTTCACGGCAAAGACTTGCCTACTGCCAGGAGACTCTCCGGAGCAGTCCAAGCCGCCGCCACCCTCCTCTGTAGAGCCATATGGAATGGCAATACTGGGTCAGTTGGTGGACCTTGGTCGAGGATATCCATAAGGTCATCCTGAAGAAAATCCCCTGGGGGAGCAGACCACCCCAAATACTCGGTAACCCTAGACATAAGGCGCTGGTACGAGGAGTGGGCATGAGCGCCAGGCTCAGGTCTACAAAACTCCACCTTCGGAGAGCTGTCCAGACCACTGGCATCATGCAGGGATTGATGCAGGTCCTCAATTTGGCTATGGCCCAAGAGAATCTCATCTGGCACCGTATCGGGAACCATGCCATCATCCGAGCCCTCATCCACCTCTGAAATGTACTCAAGATGGCGGTAAGAGGGCACATAATGAGGAACAAAGCCATGCTTGACCTTGGCCAGAGCCTTTCTAGGGGGTTCCACCGTCGAAACAGCCTCGAAAAGCATCAAGGGCGTCGAGTGAATCGGCATCGGCGCCGACAGCAACGATGGCGTCGACACAGGCCTCGAGGCCGGAGCCCCGAGCGTGTCCCTCGACAGCCGGGTGCCGATGGCGTCGACGACTTCTTCTGAGGCGGAGCCTCGAAAGAATCCGTCGACGACCTCGGCGCCACAGGCGTCGACATCTTCCTCGAAGACATCACAGGTGCACGCGGTCTTGAGCGCGTCGAGGACTGGGACCTGGAACGGGCATGACGAGAACGATTCCCCTTGTCCCAGCGGGACCTTTCCTGTGAATTGTGCCGACCACCCGAGCCCGAAGGCATACGAGCGGTGTCTCTTGACCAATCACGACCGACACCACTCGGAGGTGCGGACGGACCAGTGCCCTGCGAATCAAGAATTGCTAGCATTTTCTTACCGAAGGAAGCCCATTCCGTCGCATGCTTGGTGGGATAAGTGACCCACCGACGGGCGGAGTCCTCGGATGAGGACGGGGAAGGCGACCGATGACGGCGCTTCTGGGAGTGCCTCAAAGAGGTAGAGGAGTGGCGGCACCTACTCCTGGACCGAGACCCACTGGACTTCCGACGACGATGCAGAGAGTCGCCCCTCAAATCGTCTGTCGAAAGCCCCGCAGACCTCAACTTCCGTGGCTTGGACACCTTACCTACCGACAGTTTCTTCTTGCGCTCCCGCAAGGCTTTGGACGTAAGCGAATGACAGTCGACACAATCATCCGTGTCATGGGCCTCCCTGAGGCACCAGAGGCAGGTGCCGTGCGAGTCCGTCACCGACATCTTGGACCCACAGTCGCCACACTTCTTAAAGCCTGGACGCGGGGTGAAAGACGAGGTAGACATAATGAAGGATAACTTCACAAACGAACAGGTTCGAAGAACAGAAAGAACTAACTCCAAAGAGTCGAGGCGCGCCAAGATCTCCAAAGCGAATACATTAGCAGAAAAAAAGGAACTGAGGCTACGGGTATCGTGCGTCCTACTTATAACATCCAGTGACGTCGGCCGTCGGAGGAGGTCCTCGAGGGCGGCGTATCAACGTCATCGACGCAGAAAGATTTTCCGAAGCAGCACAGCTGTGGGGATTACTGTCATAGATATGGAATATGTCAGAGGACCCAATCCCCTCGAAAAGTCTGGCTACTCCGCTAATTCTACCACTATAACTGTGTAGTACAGGCTTGTACCAAAGGTGAACTTGTACTGCCATTTGTAGACTTAATCACCTGTAGTGTTCCCTAAGAGTACTGCAGAGGATTCTGCCTAACAGTGCCATAGCAACAGTTTTCAGGATAGGGGAGATTAGAGGGGGGCTCCTCCGTCATCCACATCTCACTGGATTCTTCCTTTGAATCTAATGCCATCTTAGCCCTGATGGACCCCTCACAAGTGGCAATAGATAAGCGGGAAGCAAATGGACTTAGGGAGGCCATCCGAGTTGTGGACCAAAAGGAAACACACGTGAGCCAAGCCCCAAACAATTCAGCTCCAACGCTGTCTGCTTTAAATTTTGTCCTGACCTCCTTGGGAAAAGTTTTCAAATCTTTGAAGACAGAGGTACAGCAACACGGATTTTCTTCTTGAATTAACCAAGGATATGGACACCAGTGAAACAACGTTAGTAGCCCTGAAATCGGCCATAAATTGTACCATGGGGATGCTTTGACAGAGTTGCATTAGGATTCTACACTCCATTTGGTAAAATTTGATTCTCTACAGAGGTAATGGGAGGGTGTCAAGGAAGAATTCATGGTACTGAATATAAATCGGCGGGGGGGGGGGGCAAAATCTTGGATGGTCATTGTCCAAGTCATGGAAGGTGTACAACGGGTTTGGCTAAATTGTTAAAGGAGGACCCAGTATTTGTTTAGCAATTTATATAGCGCACCGAACCCAAATGTATCTGGGCGCTTTACAGAAAGGTTACAAGAGTAATCCCAGTGGATGATACACCCTTTTCGGCCTCGACTTTAGAGGAGTGTATCCATCTTGCGCAGATTCCAGAAGCAGTCCAAACAAAAGAACTAAACATCAGCATTGTCGTCAATAGTGGAAGAAGATAGGCCGAAGGAAACCATGATTTTGAAGGAGAGTCAGGCGCCTACTGAGTGCCAGGTAAAGAAGACAAAGCACCTAAGGCCGAAGAAAACCAGCAATTCGGAAGCTACCAAGTTCATCAGAAAATTTAAATCGGTTCACATGGAAGAAGTGGTAGCGCCAAAGAAGATATTAAAGAGTGTCTTGATAATAGTTTGCATAATTCCAGCAAAAAGAAAGGGAAAAACTGCAAACAAGTTGGATGTGGCTTTGGAAGTGGGGACTATTAAGTCAACAGTGGGGATTCAAAAGGACACTCAATGCATTGCCAAGGAAGATTGACCCGATTTTCCCTGGAGGAAAACTGGGGCGCATAGCTGGAAATGACGCAATGGAGCCTCCTGGCAGTACAGTTGGACTGGTAATATCTTAACCCATGACAAAGTGGCTCCTACAAAACTTACACAATAATGCAAACAGATAATTTCACAAATCTGTCATCGAAGGAAGTTCCACCACCTCCCATTGACATCTAACTTTGACATTAACTCCGGGGGGTTCTGAGGCAAGGGGCCGTTTGTTGTTCATGTTCTATGGCTCAACCGGCTACTCCTCCACAGGGGAAATTGCTGCAGGGTCAGCCACAGAGAAGGGTCCCCAAAATATTTATTCAAAGGGTCTGCCTCTAACTCCAGAAGAAGGCCTTTAAATCGGTCTATGATGCTGTCAATCTTCAAGAACGTTCATGGCTTACATCATTTAACATCAGTGGATATTGGGTATATCCGTTTCCCCCAATTTCCTTCAAAAGACATGGTGGAAAAGGACTATAAAGCTTCGCTGGATTTGCCAGCTAAATCCATTTCCAGTTGAGCCTTCTTAATGGATGACATTTCAACTAGGCCAAGCGACCCACAAAAAATGACAGGAAACTCAAATGTGTGGGAAGCAGTGCCGGAAATTGTAGCTCAAATTTTATTGAAACTAGGCTTACATGAGAAGACGCTCTAACAAAAGTTAATGTCAAAATCCTGGGGTGGAATACCAGGAGATACAGGTCTTTTAGCAATGAACGAAAGAAGGCATATATTTTTCAGTGTTCCGATTTCATTGCTTTTCTGGAGACATGGCTCTAGTCCTGCCCTGTGGTGGATGGCTTCTCTGTATTTCAACAACTGGCAACGGGCGAGGGGTCGGGGAGGCCTTCTAGGGGCCTTCTAATTTCTTGTAGGAATACTGTCTTCTCTTTCTCAGAACTACTGAGCAATAGTCACTTGGGCGTCCTAGCCGTAAAAGTGGATTTGGGCCATGAGGTAGTGGGGGGAAATGGATAATTGTTATCAATTGGAACCGTACTTGCTCTTCCCTTTCCGATTTCTTGTACTAATCCGATTTACTAGCAAGCCTTTCTGTTCAGTTCTCCTCATATGAATTAGTTGTCTTGGGCGAGTTATTTTAATTCACACTGCATAAAAGTAAATGGCTCTGGGAAGTCTACATGCAAACTCCGGTCAAAAAATGGGAAGTCGTGGCATTACTTTATGATGAATGGGATCTACATATGGCAAATGGGAATATCTCGGGGGTACTGTCCTCCCATGCCAACTTAGAAAAGGGATGATAGTTATTCTACTATTGACTTTCTATTCCTCTTTAATCAATGTGCCCGTTTCTCGATTACCAACGGGTTCCCGAGCGACCATGAGATTCTGGAGGTCGTTATTGATCAACAAACAGTTATTGGGGAGGCTTCTACCCCCTGGAATTGAGTTTAAATAATGGGAGGAATAGAGTGGTCAGATTCCAAAGGAATGGGAGGGATCTCACTGATCTACTTAACCACATGATTAATCCCCTAAGTGACAGTGATTTAAAAACTTTATGTGACCCAAGGAACTTTGTAAAGTTCCTAAGGGATCTCAATCGAACAGGCAAGGCGACTTCGCAATTGGTGGTAAAACATAGCCATCACTCTGACGACAAGACCTGGGTTAAAAAAAAGGAAATCAGAAAGTCACTGAGCCTGTTGAAAATAAATGCTAGTAACGCGCAGGTGTTTGTGAGTGAGGCTAAAAGTATAAGAAATAATTATAGGAACTGGTCCAGGTCCAATAAGTTCCAGCGATTGCAGATAGATATGGATTACATGCTAAATACCATGAGTCTGAAACATTCCTGCAATTTTTGGTCCTTAATCAATTCAATGGATGCTTCCGATTCCATGTTACAAGAAGGGGTCATTCAGGAAGCAACATGGGTCACCCATTTTTCCAAACTATACGGAGCAACTAAACAAGTAACGGTTCACCCTCCAAAAGCAGCTATTTGGGAATTAGACATGAAGCAAGACGACATCAAAACGCTGATGAAAATACTCAGTGTCTACAGTGGCTGGACCATTATTAAAATCCGACTCTAATCTTTGGTCACGCCTGCTAGCAGCTCTGTTCAGTGAAATAATAACCACCAAAAAATACCCAATTCATTTGTATTTTTGTATTTTATTTTAAACATATTTTTATTATTTTCATAGATAATACAGAAGTAAACAATCCCCAACCTTCACATCCCACCCCCCTCGCCCACCGCGTTCGGAAGAGAAGTTTATATTCAAATGTCCTCGGCATCAATTAAGCAGTGAAAAGGTCCGTAATTTTTATGGAGTGCGGGCACAACTGTGCCATATAGTCTGATTGGAGATATTCTAGTACTCCTCCCCATTCTTTTGTGAAGGAGCCTCGTGTTCCTTGGAGATTGTGTGTTATCTTTTCCATGGCCACTTGGGACCATACCTTATATAACCATGTGTATAGCAATGGTGGATCTTTCTTCTTCCATCCCTGTGTGATCGTGGCCCAGGCCGCTATGACTAGGCCCATGAGACTCCTCCATTGCGCCTCAGTGAGTGTTTTGGCATGATGCCCTTTAAGTCTGCAAAGCCAGATTTTCTCTGTAAATCGTTCTGCTTCTGGATATATCTTTTTTAGTTTGGATATTACTTCTGTCCAGAAGCATTTGACTTTCGGGCAGTCCCACCAGATGCGTCTCCACGTGCCTGCGTCAGTGCAGCCTCTCCAGCAGTGGTTTGATGTGTGTGGGAACATGCTAGTTAGCCTCTCTGGGGTGTAGTGCCATTGTGTAATAATCTTAATCCACATTTCCCTGGTTTGGGCAGCTCGGGTTAATTTGGGGATATCGGCCCATAGCGACTGCCACTGTTGTAATGTGATGTCTTCTCCCAGTGTCTTTTCCCATTTTTTCATGTATGCCCACTTTATGTCTTCCTCCTGTGTATTTATGAACTTGTAGAGAGTGGAGACTAGTTTTCTGTCTCCTGAGTTGGTAAGGAGAAACTTTTCAAAGGCGGTTAGCTCCCTCTTCTCTGCGTGTGTTATCTCGGGTGAGGACAGCCAGTGTCTGAGCTGTTCATATTTGTATCTGTCTGCATTTGTGAGGTTCCATAATGTTTTGCAATCGGCGAAGGATCTTATCTCCTTGTCCACGAACATCTCCCCAATTTTTCTACAACCAGCCTCCTCCCAGTTCTCGTATGTGCCGTGCTCTGTCCCTGGTGGGAATTGCGGATTCCTGCAAATTGGAGTGAACGGGGCCGTAGCAGTGGTAATGTACCCTTTCCGTGTCTGCTCGTCCCAGGCATTCAATGTGGCCTTCATGATCTCGCTGATGCGCAGGTTTGGGTGCCTATGTTGCTTTGATTTCCATAATAGGTCCTCCAGTGGTGTTCTTGCGACCGCTCTGTCCTGAGTCACCCAGATTGTGCGCTGATTGTCTCCCAGCCATTCTTTTAGGATCCACAGTTGCGCCGCTTGGTAATAGTTCTTAAAGTGAGGGAGCGCTAGGCCCCCCTCCTTGATGTGTGACGTGAGAACTGTTCTGGCTACTCTGGGGGGTTTCCTATTCCATATGAATGACGAGACTGACTTTGCCAATGCTCTGAAAAAGGAATCTGGGATCACGTTCGGGAGGGATTGGAAGTGATACAGTAGTTTAGGGAGGATGTTCATCTTTATCGATTGGATTCTTCCCCACCAAGAGATATTTAGGGGACACCACCGCTCTAGATCTTTTTTCATTCTTGCCAGGAGTTGGGGGTAATTTATTTTATATAGAGCCTCTACCTTCTGTGTGAGAGTTATACCCAGATATTTTATGCCTTCCTCTGCGACTTTTAAGCCAAATTGCCCTGCTTCTCTGTTCAGTGTTTCTCTGTTCCCGGTTAGGATTAAGATTTCTGACTTTTTTTTGTTTATTTTTAGGCCCGGTATGTTCCCGAATGACTCAAGTAGGTGGATTGCCGCAGGGATGGACTGGGATGGGTGTTCGAGTGCCAATAACATGTCATCTGCATAGGCAATTACCTTATGTTGTTTACCCGCCATCTCGATCCCCCTGATTTGGTCCGATTCCCTGATTTTAATTAGTAGTGGTTCTAGGAACAGCGCATATAGGAGCGGTGATAGTGGACAGCCTTGTTTCGCTCCCCTAGAGATTTCCACCCTCTCCGTGACCACCCAATTTACTGCTATTCTTGCCGATGGGGAGGAGTAGTTGGCCTTGATCATATTAATATATTGGTTCCCGAATCCCATATGTGCCATGGTTTTGAAGAGCATTGACCACTCTACCCGGTCAATCGCCTTTTCTGCGTCTAAAGATAGTAGTACTGCAGGGGTGAGGGATATGCTAATTCTTTCTGTTAGGTGAACTAACCTTCTTGTGGTGTCGTGCGTCTGCCTCCCTGGGATGAATCCCGATTGATCCGGTTTAATTAAGGAGGCAAGCAGCGGGGAAAGCCTGACTGCCAGGATTTTTGTGTATATTTTTGAGTCTAGATTGATCAGGGCTATCGGTCTGTATGAGCCTGGGAGGGTGGGATCTTTCCCTTGTTTGTGGAACACCAATATTTTGGCCTCATTCATGGATGGGGTAACATTCCCACTATCTCTAAAGGTGTTTAGCAATCTAGTGAGGAAGGGGGTGAGGAGGTCTTTGTATTTTTTATAGAATGGGGCTGTGAAGCCGTCCGGGCCTGGTGCTTTGTTGAGTGGAAGATCTTTTATTGCCTTCTTCACTTCACTTTCCGTTATCTGGGCCTCAAGTTCCGTTCTGGTCTTTTCTGGTATTTTTTGAAAGGGAATCGATGACAGAATTCTGTTTTGGTCTGCCTCGTCTGGGTGTTCAGTAGCATAGAGGTTCTGATAGAACTCCCTGAACGTGTCCCCTATATCTTCGGTGCGCGTCAGGGAATCTCCTTGTGCGTTTTTAATGTTCCAGATGGTCATTGTTTTTTGCTTTGACTAGAGTAATCGGGCTAGATATCGGTCTGCCTTATTAGCTTTTATGTAGTATCTTTGTTTGAGGTATAGGAGAGATCTCTGGGCTTTTTTGCTGCAGAGGCGTTCCAGTTGCCCCTCTGTGTGTTTAAGCGTCCTTTTTATGTTCCTGGTGGGGTTTACCAATAGTTCTTCCCTGATTTTGGACAGCTTCCTTTCCAGTTCAGTTTCCCACTGCTGTGTTTGCTTGTCCCTTGTTGCTTTGAGGGCAATTAAGTGGCCCCTGATTACTACCTTGAACGCCTCCCACACCGTACTCAGGGCAATCTCCCCTGTATCGTTGTGTTTGAAGAATTCTGTGATCTTGTCCCTAATGGATTCTCCCATCACTGGGTCTGACAGTATCTCCTGTGGGAGTTGCCATCTCCCAATTCCTTTCTCTTTCCTTGGGGTCAACAGGTCCATCCAGAGGGGTGCGTGGTCTGACAGAGAGATGGGTCCCAGCTCCATGTCTTGTATTTTACCCAAATTCCCCACTGACACCCAGAAGTAGTCAATTCTAGACATCATATTGTGGACGTGTGAGTAATATGTGTATCCCTTGGTTTGACCTTTGCGTTCTCTCCATGCATCGCACAATGCCATACCCTCCATCTGCCGTTTAAGTCGTTCTGACGGGGCGCCTTGGTGGTGGGGCCCACCCGCGCTCCGGTCGATCTGAGGGTGCCAGGCCATATTAAAGTCCCCTCCTATGATTATTTCACCATTCGCATACTCCTCAAGCCTCCCCATCGTGTCTCTCAGGAAGCCATCTTGGCCCGTGTTAGGGGCATATATGGAAGCCAGTGTCAGTGTGGTGTTGTGCAGTTTGATATTGGCGAACGCGAATCTTCCTTCTTTGTCGGAAAGTTTGTCGATCAGGGTTGCTTCCGGACCAACCTTAACTGCGATCATCACCCCCGCCCTCTTCTCCACTGCGTTGGATTGTGCCAATATATCATAGCCTCTGAGGCGAATTTTCCCCCTATCCTGTGCTTTGACGTGTCTCCCCTGGAGCAGTAGTACTTCAGCCTTTTCCTTCCTTAACATGTTCTGTACTTTTTTCCGTTTCACGGGGGAGTTCAAGCCCCTTACATTTAAGGTTACGAATCTTGTCTTCCCCATTTCGGTTGTCCTTTCTGGGTGCTCTTCTTGCCCGAGTTGAATATTCCCCGAGCGACCCCCCACCTCCCCCTGCCCCCCAAACTGTAAGATTGACCCCCAACCTTAACTTTGTTCCAACTTGTGCTCCCGAGGAGGGCCCGGGTACCTAAGGTAGCTCTGGCGTTCCGCCTATCGCTCCCTGCCCTCTGTGGACTCGAGGCTAACTTTGCGGGGAGTCCTAAACCCCACGTCATCCCTTTGCCTCGATGTGAGACGTCCCAGTTTCACACCGGGCCTACTGAGTCTGTTCAGTACGAGTTCCGTCATTGGGTACTGTTCCGCAGAGCATGTTCTGCCTCTGGGCGCCGATTCTCGAGCTGTAAATTCACGTCCTTTAGTTTGTATCATTTGGCTCTTCATTTCCCTTTCCATGCAGTTTCCTTTTCTGGCGGACCCTTTCCCATCCCCCTGGTCTGCTCTGTTGCTCCCCCTTCTTTTTTCGGTTTTTGTTTGATGGCTCGTCCGTCTGGATATCCATGATGCCCAGCCCCTCTTCCATGGTGGTCACCCTCCTCTGCTGACCCTCCCAGTCGAACAGTAGACCGAAAGGGAATGTCCATTTATATTTTATCTCTCTCTTGACCAGTTCTCTAGCGAGTGGGGCCATTTCTCTTCTTTGTTGGAGTGTTGCGGCAGATAGGTCTTGAAACAGCTGAATGTCCACCCCGTTCATCCCGATTTGTTCAAGCTGCCTCGCTCTCCATAGTATGTGTTCTTTTTGCGGGTAGGAGGATAGAGCAGCCAACACGTCTCTGGGTCTCTCCCCTGGTGCCCCTGTGCGTTTTGGGCCCACTCTATGGATGCGGTCTATCCCCACTGCCTCCGAGTCTTGCGTTTCAATGATATCCCTGAAGACCTCCTGCACCGCTTTCCTTAGGTCCCTGTCCGTGACCGATTCTGGCATATTTTTAATGCGTATGTTCGATCTGCGGGACCTGTTTTCTTGGTCCTCGCACTGAATTTCCAGATTGTGAGTCAAACGGACGAGGTGCTCTTGTGTTTCGCTGTTTTGTAGAGCCTCTCTAGGGTATCTGTCCTTTCTTCCAGGTTTGCAATGTCGTGTTTTACATCATGGATTGCCTGCTGCATGTCGTGTTTGATTACGGCGAATTGATCCTGAACTGTCGACATGAGCTTATCTTGTAGCTCTTTAAACCAGGAGTGCATGTCTTCTTTTGTTGGGGGTAGGTCGCTGGGGGCGATGTGGTCTGCTTCCGACGTGGGCATTGTCGGCATGGCTTCCAGGGGCCTACTTCTCGTCGATGCTGGGGTCTCCACTGCCCACATCTGTATAAGGCTGGAGTCCTGCTTAGTGGATTGCTGGTTCTGTTGGGTTCCACCTCCCTGCACTTTCGCTCTAGACATGATTCCCACAGACGATCACCGCTGCAAATCTCGTCCGTGTCT